>NC_140079.1:40299995-41499995 GCF_964194135.1 Talpa europaea | reverse complement strand
GCATTTGGTACAGAGCAGGCACATAAACTATTTGGCAAATGAGTGGACATATGAAGAAGCTGAAGTTCAGAGAGGCTGAGCAACTTCTCTCAGGCCACACAGCTCCTTAGTGCCAAGCAGGATTGGAGCCCCTATGGCATGTGTCCACAGATCCCACTGCTGAGCCCATGGCCTCCTTGCCAGATCACCCTGTGTCTGGAAAAGACATAGTATTTGCCCCATGGGCCCAGAGAGGGAGAATGCCTTGCTCAAAGCCACGCAGTGAACCCCAGCCCAGCTTACCCACACTCGGCAACACTTCTATAATAGTCTTCTAAGCTTTCTCCACAGATTAATTATCACCCACCCCAACTCTCTGAAGAGGATACTGGGATTAATTTCATTTCATAGAGGCTCCAGGAGCTCAGCCTCTAGCGCTAGCGCAGGCCCCATCCATAATGGGTCCCCCATCACCTGTACAAGTGCCGCCTCCTCCTCCTCCGGCTCCTGCTCCTGAGCCTCCTCCCCGGCGGTGTCCGGAGTCCGGTGTCCTTGCTTTGTCTGGCCTGGTCAGCCTCTTGCCAGCAGAGTTGCGGGTGGTGTAGCTGTAGACGGAGGTGTAGCCCTGGCCAGTAAGCGGGCAGAAGCGGCGGGTGTGGGCCCGCTCACGTGTGGCACCACACTGGGGGCACACATAATCACGAAGTATGGGGCACAGCACCCTGCCAGCCTCGTCCTTCAGCACGTGGGACTGGTAGATGGCCCGGGACTCGCCATTGTGTTTGCAGAAAGAGCAGAGGCGTTCTGGAGCTGGTGAGGATTCTGGGCTGGACCTCTGATCCCCGGGTCCTGGAGCTGGCTCTGGTTGAGGATCCAGCCTAGTTTGGGGCTCCTCTTCCCCACGCAGAGCCCCCACCAGGCGTGCCAAACCCAGGTAATCTGTCCATAGGTCGAAGGTCCCCATGGTTGAGAGATGAGGGCCAGGCAGAGGGGAAGAGAGAAAAAGAGACCCTGCCTGCTCAAAGCATCTCACCCCTTTCTCCTCCTCCCTTCCTCTCTTGGAGCCTTTGAGCCTGGGCTGTCAGTCCCCTCCTTATACTTCCAAGAGGGTGTAAAGGGGGAGGAGCAGGCTGTAGGAGTCTCCTTGTGAGGAGGGGGGCTTGCTGCTGTAGGGAGGGGGGTACATGCACCTGCCAGAGGAATGTACAGGCTCTGGGGGGCCAGAGGTGGGGGGTGACAGGTTCCAGGCTGCAGAAGGCACCAGCAATTTGGAGCTACCTCCCCCCACCTAGAGGGCATTGGGAGGGCTACCCCTTTCTCCCCATCCTTGGAGGAGGCCTGGAGGCTCTTGCCTCACAGGGTGATGGGGGGGGGGAGTGTTTGGAAGCCCCACCCCATAGATAAGCATTGATTTAACCAGCAACTTTGTAACATCCCTCTTCCTTCCCAGGCTGGGGGAGGGGCCAGGTGCCCCTGGGCTCTTTGGGAAGGAGGGAGGAACTGTCTGATGCTCCTTACCTCTGGAAGGGGAGCTATGATACCTGGGGTGGGAGGGGACACAAGAACCAAGGCTCCCAGATCTTGTCTCACTCAGGGAGCTTTCACATCCACTGTCTCAGTGGAACCCCATTTAATGGATAAGCACAGGAATGGGTGTTGAATTATACACAAAAGCCTCCCTCCCTCATCCAGCTATTGGAGCCCCCAAGGCTAAGTGGTGTATAAGCCCAGGAGTCACCCCAGTGGGGCACAGACTTCAAGATGGAGGGTTCAGTGGACACAAAGGTGGAAAGTCGAGAGCCAAGAATGGAGACTGTGGGGAGTAAGCCAGGAGAGTGAGAAAGCGGGGCCTAGGACTTGGACACAGAGGGGATATGCCCACCCCATTCCTTCCTTCAGACATCCTGGAGCACAGCTCACCCCCCTACCACCTTTTAGAAGGGTTTTTCAGCAGCCCAGCCTGGCACCTGTGATTCTCATCCCCAACCTTCCAGGATTTATCCCCCCAAATCACGCCTGAATCCACCAGGATCCCAGACACGAGCCCTCCTTGGGGTCAGGACAAGGTAGTGGCTGAAAAAATTTATGAGGGAGCCCAAGGGATGTCTTATCCCCCCTCCTATGGCCCTTAGGCTGTGTCTGGCCCAGCCACAGTGACATTCATCCCTCGGTGGGTCTGGCTTTGGTCCTCACAACCCACCGACAACAATGAATGTTGATTGTGACCTTCTCTGACCTAAGGGCAGGGATCTGCTCAGGCTCCCCTTCCCCCTTAAGAGGTTGTGATGGGCAGAGGCTGTGAAGGGCGGTCGGCAGTTCCAGGCCTCGGGGTCCACTCAACGGTCGATGGTTTGCCTGAGCTGCCCAAACTCACCGACAGGTTGAATGTTCCCCCAAACCCTTGGCAACTTCTCCTGGGGACCAGGAGTGAAGGGTGGGAGACAGGGAACCCAGAAGGGTGAGGGATACCCTGAGAGGGAGTAAGGGTCTTAGTATTAACACAGTAAGTCAGCAAACAGTTATTGGGTGCCAGCTGTCTGCCCTGGGACCTGGAAAAAGCAGGAAACAAATTATTCTAATAACAGTACATATTTAAGCCTCATTTGCTACACTGATGTAATCTTTGTACACAGATGTAGCAGCACAAGGCACTCTGCTTGATTCCTTAAGTAACACTCAAAACAGCTTTGCAAGGGGCAGATTACTCCCATTAATAGGCTTGGGAAACTGAGGCCAAAGGGCACAGCTAATAAAAAGAGGGAGGAGGGATTCCCAGTGGCCCCAAGATGTCTAGCTGCCAGCCAGTACTGACCTGGGGCATCCATGCAACACAGATAAACAAGTCATTTTAATACAATGTAATACCTTAAGTGAGCCACACTGTGTCTGGGCACAATTGTTTGTGAGACTGTGAATCACAACAGCCCTGGGGGGTTCTCAGAGTCTCTACTTTGCAAATGTGGTGTGCTGCCAGCCCCCATCTCTGGCTGGAGCTTCCAGCCCTTTGAGCAGGGAGGAAGTTAGAGGACAGCTGTCATCAGACTGCAGGGTGTCCATGCATCTGAACTTAAGCCATCTGCATTCAGTACCCAAACTCACAGCCACCCTGGTGGAGGTAGCGCAGGGTTGCTCACCCTTGGGCCTCAACATAGACTGCAGACAAACCCAGCTCAGGCTCCCACTGGGCAAGATGCTACCCTCTCTGGGTTGCTTCATGAGTCCCTCCCTCCAGGAGTTTGGCAGAGTTGAGCACCCACTTCCCAGGTTCCCTCCCCCCTACAAGGGTGCAGTCCTGCAGCAACTTGCTCTTCTGCCAGTCTGTCAAAGCAGAGACCAGGCAAAGTGGAAGCCACCCCACCTGGTTGGTCAAATTTTAATCCCTTCCCATTTTCACTAAGGGGGATACTGAGTCACAGAGCAATACCTGGCATAAACCTAAAGTAGGTCAGGGATGCCAAATGTACTGAGTACAAGCGAACCCCACAATGCCTCTTGGTGGATGGGTGAGACAGCTCAAGCCCATCAGGCACCACCCCTGAAATTAGCGGCAATCCCCCCCCCCCCCGGAAATTTCCACCTAGAGAGGACTTTCTGAGACCTGACCGGCAGAAGGCACCCACGGACCAAGGTGGCTTCCTAGGACCACCCTCCTCCCTTAAAACCCATCCACTGATGGGCCTCACTGGTGGCACAAGGGGTTAAGCACCGCAGTATGAAGCAATCTGCAGTCTCTGCAGTACGAGTTTGATCCCCAGCCGGCTAGGGAGCAACCTACATGGCGAAGCCGACCTCTCCTGTCTCGCCCCCTGCTACCCTCGGCAGTGTATTTCAGTCAGTCTGCCTGTTCTCTTCCCCACTGTCTCTGGTGAATCCTCTCACTCCCGCCCCTGCATCTCTGGCCTGTACCCCAGCTCTTGTATGCATAAATAAATAAATCTTAAAAAAAACACCACCACCCACTGATTGCCTGTCCCTAGGCCTCCCTCTAAGGGTGCCCATAAATTCCCGTGGAATTCGCAACCCACCCCCTAAAACCCACCCCCTAAGCTAAAGCCCGCCTACCTAGACCCCCACTGTCATCTTCCCTAAGACTTTGGGTCCCCAAGGCCAACCGCATGGAATACAACCCCTCTAGAGTCCACCCTGACAAGGTATACCCCAAACTGACCTATTCAGGACCCTCTTGGGACCCCCCCCCAGGAAAGACTTGTTCCCATGAAATTCCATCTCAAGAAGCCCAGTCCCCAGGTTGAGTCCCCAAGTTGAGTCACCTTTTGCCCCCAACCCGGGTTGAGTCACATTCCCGCCTACCCATGTTTGAAGCTCTGAGTGGAGGTGTGGGGCACCCTCCCCCAGGGTCCATCCAGCAGCGCCCCTATTCTGATTGGGGGGTGGGTAAGCGGCTGGGGCAAGTGGGATCTCCTGCCTTGAGGACGGTGGTCCTACCAAAGAGAATGCTTAGAACTCTGGGGGACGATGGTGGGATGGGTGGGCAGGGGTAATAATTATAACGCTATAATAATAACAACAGTTTACATACATCACACCCTATTATTAGGATACCCATCTCATCCAAGAAGAAGGTGAGGCTCTAAGTTTGTAGCAAACTCTCCTGTTTTCTCAAAAGCTTTGTTCTTGGTGAAAATAAAGCTAGAATTCGGGTGTCATCCGGCATGAAGCACACCAGCCACACTGGGGGAGGGGACGGCGGAGCTCCCCGAGACTCCTCTTTCCGCGGCTCTTCTTTCCTGGCTTCCCTTAGCATTTTGACTTTGACCTACAGAGGAGGCAGGTCCCTGGAGGCCCTCCCGGGACGGGGAAGGTCAGTCAGGAAGGCCGCGCGGAGGTGATGGGCGGGGCTTCGGATCAGGGGGCGGGGCGGGAGGAGGTGCGCGGCCCCAGACCCATCCCCACCGGGGCGGGGCTGTCTGGGTCCGACCCCGGGTCTGTCTGCCTTTGTCTGCCGACGTCGGTGCGGGTTTCCCGCCCTCTGCGTCTGTCTGGGTCTGCCTGTTTGGGTCTGACTGCACCCTTCGCTGGTCTGTGTTTGTCTGGGTCTCCCGCCCCGTGTCTCTAACTGTCCTTTATACTAGATCTCCTCTCTGTGTCTCTCTACCTGTCCCCTCTGGGGGACAGGCCCTAGGCAAGAAGCTACCTCTTGTCCGTCTGGGTTTATTGTCTGTACTTAGGGGCTTAAGGCCTTGCAAGGGCTGACTGTTCTTCCCACCAAGTGTCCTGAGGCCTGCTGGGGGAACAGGTTGGGCTTCTGCCTTTGAAGCTCAGCTGGATGGAGGCAGGGAACTGTCTCCACCCACCTCCAAAACCCTGGCCTGGTGTAAGGCATGAGTGCCCTTCAGGGCTATCCTGACCCTCATTCTGCTTCTTCCTTATCCTCAGTCCCTAGGTTTGCACACCCCATCTGGGAGGGTCTGTCTAGGCAGGGTCTGAGGCAAGTGGAGTTGGGGAAACTCTAAGAAGCCATGCTGACCCAGGGCCTGCCCCCACCCCCAACCACATCCTGAGCTACAGGAAGGCAAGGCAGTTAGTTGGCTCAGGTCTGGGGGTCAGGGTCTGAGGTGAGAGGTCCAGTGGAGCCAGTTGGTGATGAGATGGTAGAGGGGGAAAATGAGGTCAGAAGTTCGGAGCTTCCAGGGGGTGTCTGGAAGCCTGTGTGTGTGTCTATGTGTCCCTGTATGTATGTCCATGCAAGTGTTCCTGCATGTGTACCCTTGTATGTGTCCCAATCTGCCTATGTCTCAGTGTGGCCTTGTGTGTGAAAGGGGCAGGGTCACACAGAGGGAGGGGTGTCAAGGACTGGCAGACAAAGAGCCCATTATAGGGCATGTAGCCAAAGCACATATGGGGGTCCCCATGTACGATCCTGTTGATGATCTGGGCTGTCGAGACTCTTGGGCAAGGGGCTCCTTATTTCCATGATGGAAATAAGGCATGGCCCCTCAGGTTCCCACCTGCCCTCCCCATGCCATCCCATGGGCTTCCTCTCCTGAGGAGGTGACCTGGGGGCAGCCCGTGGGCCAGGAGCCAGAGCTTCCTTCCCAAGTCCCCCAGATGTGGGGCAGGGCTGGAGGAGGCAAGAAGAATCAAGCCTGGGGTTGGGAACTGTGGAGGGACCCTGGGGCAGGCTAATGGGAAATTCAGACAGTTCTACTGAGGCCAGTGGTGCAGAGTGACCCTGAGTCTGGGTCAAGGTGAACTCCATCTGCAAAAACACAGGCAACAGCTACTTACAGACCCATTACAGAGGGTTTGTGTCCAGGTTACTCTGCTGGGCTGTTTTAGGGGGTCTGTGGGTATCTGTGAGTCTGGTAAGTTTCCAGGTGTGTGCTGTAGTGGGTGGCTGTCTACATGCTGGTTGGGTATGTGTGTCAGCACATGTTGGCTCCGGTGGGCTTGTTTGTGTATAGATGTCAGCATGACTATGGATATGTAACAGGCTAATATGGGTAACTGCAGGTCGACATGTCAGCTATTGTATGGGGGTTTCTGGCATCTGTCAATGTCACTGTGGGTGACTCTACTCCATGTGTCATGTGATGATGATGCCCCCCACCCCCAGCTCCCTCACTGAATTGTCAGCTCCAGGAAGGCAGAGATTTTGATCTCTTGGACCACAGGTACTAGGAAATAAAGGATATATAAATCCTGGTTCATAAAGGATACTCATGGCTATGGATTTCTGGTGTCTTTGTGTCTCTTTCATTTGGGTCTGTGTATACAACTTATTGTGTCTGTGTGTCACTGTCAAGTGTGTATAATCAAGTGTTAGGGTTGGGTGAAGGTATCAGTAGCGTGTTCATATCTGTTCATGGGTGAGTGTCATAATGGTTGTCCAGGAGAGTCATGTTTTCCAATGTCAGTGTCTGGCAGGCCTTGTACAATCTGTGTGTGTGTGTGTGTTGTGTGTGTGTGTCAGACTGCAGATGGGCCCTTGAATGTCTAGTTGTGCATGTCTGTGTTCTTGTGCACAATAGGGTCTATCTGTGGTTGTCACGATTACTCTGGGTGACTGACAGCCTGTGGGTGCCCGTACACAGTGAGCATCTTTATGCAGTAGAGAACTGTGTGTGTGTGTGTCCAAGGCTGTGTCTGTTTGTGGCCATCACTGATGGCAGCTATGTTTTCCCATGTGGCAGTGTTTATGAGTGGCAGCCCTGATTGTCTAAGAGATATGTGTGCCCACGTGGCAGTGTTATTGTGGGTGACTGTGTGTGTGTGCTTGGGTATATCAACATTCTTGCAGGTGATGCTAGTAATAATGAGGATGATGTATGTCTTAGAGTATGTACATCGGGGACCTTACCATCACTTCAACAATATTAATTGTGCCTCTGTATCTATGAGCACTCCAGGGCAATGAGGAATTGGAAGGAAAGAAATGAGGGAAACTGGAATGGAGTGAAGTGTATGTGGGGTTACTTCTCAGTTCCTATTTGTCCATAAGGGGTCTTCTCCATCCCCTTCTTGCCCCCAGCATGCCCTCAGAGCAGATCCTCTTGAAAGGCTCCTTTAAAGGGGCTCCCCAGCAGTGGGACTCGGGGCCATTTTTTCTTTTCATGGCCAGTTTTGGAGGGCGTGTTCCTGTGTGTAAACCTTGGCCCCAGAAAATACCCTGCAGCCGCCGTCGGTAATGACAGACGGAGGGCGCCGGGACTCCTGCGGACAGCGCCGCGGCAGCCCTGGGCCCACGGCAGCAGGCAGGCCCGAGCGCGGCCCCGGCCGGGATCCGGCTCCGCAGGGCCCGCACAGGCCCGCGCGCCCGTGAACTTGGCCAGGGAAGCCTTCCCCACCGCGCGCCGGGCCGGGCCTCTCCCAGCCCTGGGGACCCGAGGTCCCCCTCCGCTCTGCGCCCCCAAGAACAAAGCTCGCCGCCGCCCTGTCCCGGGCCTCCCGGCGGTCAGGTGTCAGACGACCCGAACACCGCTGCCCCTACGTGCCCCCCAGCATCTCCGCCCCGCAGGGGCATCTCGGCCCATCTCCCTCCCTCCTCTCCCCGGGCGGCCTCGGCCCGCGGACTTCAGGACCTTCCCCCTTAGGGGGGCTGGTCTTCTCGGCGCCCCTTCTCGCAGAAGGCTAGACGCAGAGATGCCGCCGGGGCCTCCCCGCCCCCCTTCCCAGCCGCCGCAACAATGGAGGGCCGGGCGGCAGAGGCCGGGGCGCCCGCCCCCGGCCCCGAGCAGGTGCGCGAGGGGGCTGCAGCGGGAACCCGCCGCCGCCCCGCCCCTCCGCGCCCCCTCCCCGCGGGCAGCCCCCGGCCCGCCCGGCGCCCGCGCTCACCTCTTCTTGGGCCGCCGCCGCGCTCCCCCTCTTCTTTCCAAAACCCGCCCGGAAAAGCCCCCGGAGCCCAGGCGCCGGCACGGGAAATTGCACTTCGGCGGCTCCGGGGCAGGGCGGGGGCTCCCCAGGCCACGGGCAGGGGGAGGGGGCCTTGGGGCTCCGGTGCCGGCTCGAACCCGCGGCCGCCGCCTCCCGCCCGCCCGCCAGTCTGTCTCGGTGACGTGCCCGCGCTCCCAGCCGCCGCCCCCTCCCTCCTCCCCGCGCCGCGCCGGGCGGTGGGTCCAGCCGCGGCTGTGCGCGCCCCAGGCCGCCTGCCAGGCGCACCGGGACGCTATCCGGGATGCCGGTGGGGCGCCTGGACTCAGCTCCCCGGGCCGCGCGGAGGATAAGGGGAACGGAGGTAGGAACGGGCATTCGCAGGGGTCCAGACCCACACAGACCTCAAAGGCCAAGAGGACACACGCGCACAAAGGCACGTGGACCGCAAACACAGGGGAGGCTGTGCAAGAGGCTTGGGGACACATTCCCATCCCAGAGAGTGGTGGGACATGCAGAGGCACTGGCGTGCTGGCCCCACGAGGACATCCAAAATCAACTACACGCAGATGGACCCAGGGGTGCACCGATACATGCAAGATACAGACACGTGGCATGCACAGGAAGAAGGACCTGAGACGATCTACACAGACAGAAGTCTCAGGGGTGAGCACACACGGGCACACACAACACAGACACACCTGGATACACGCAGGACCCACACACTCCCCATCTTTGAGGCGCACAGCCATGGGAAAATCCTGTCACATAAAACCCAACACAGCGCACATATACCTAGGACAGAAACACCCTCGTTCACATAGTCACACACAGTCTCGGGCATACACAGGCACACAAAGTTCACAGACACACAATATGCACACCTACTCATGTACAAAGGGAAGAGGTACACTGCCATGCCTATATCCAATACCCACAAAACACCCAGGCAAGCCCCAGAGCCGCAGAGGTTTCACATTGGGTGCACACACAATACACAGGGACACTTGAGGATATGTGTGTGGGGCCATCTGGTGTAGGCACATACACAGGTCTCACATGTGAGCGAGACCTGAAAGTTGTACACAGGCTGTGGGTCCCCTGATCTCCCAGAGATGCTTCCAAGGACCCCCCCATATTGTCTCTCTCTCTCTCTTCTCTCTTTCTTTCTCTCTCACACACCCACTCACCCACACACATAGAGCAGGAATGGTATACTGGCTAAGACTCTCCTAGGATACACACATCACACACAGATCCCACTATGTACCCCCCACTCCGGCCCATACCCACACACGGCATCTTTGCCAAGTGTGGTTCTGTCATGGAGGCTGGTGGAAGGAGGTCATGATAGGGCAGATGTAGCACCAGCCAGCCTCCCATTGGCATGGGCTAAGCCAACAGATTTCTCATTCTGTTTATTTATCAGCCCCACCTCACCCAGAGGGGACTGAAGAAACCTTTTGAGCCCCCTACCAGCCCAAGCCTTAACCCTTATTGGGCCATGACCCATCTCCACCTGGACATACTGCACCCACACATACACACCCCTATTTCAATTTCTCCTTGACATCCTCCTTCCTCACACCTTCTGGTCTCAACCCAGAAAGCCAAATTCCAATGGGCCCAGAGGGTAGAGGTCCCCAGGTCCCTCAGAGACTGCTGGGAACCTACTCTATACCTAACTCACCCCAAATGAGGGGTAATTCCCAGAAGTAGGGTATGCAAGGAAGAAGATAGGAGTAAATAGTAATTGGGCCTCCAGAGTGAGGTCAGCTTTGTTGTGTCTCTTCTGTGCTCTCCCTTCTATCCAACATGGTTTTTTTTTTAATTTATTCATTTATTTATTTTGTTTTTGTTTTTTGTTTGTTTGTTTGTTTGTTTGTTATACATGCACTGGGTACAGTCAGAAGCGCGGGAGGGTGAGAGAATCCACCAGAGCCAGAGCCGGGAGCAGAGCAGGCAGAAGGACCGAAGTACACTGCTGAGGGGAGCAGCGGGCGGCAGGAGAGGTCTGCGCGCCATGTGGGGCCCTCCTCCGGTGGCCGGGGAGCAGCCGGGGATCGAACTGGCACCACAGAGGCTGTGGGCAGCTTCGCAACCCAGTGCTCAACCGCTGCGCCACCGGGGAGGCCCCCTGTGCTCTCCCTTCTAACTGAAAAGGTGGTGGTGGGGGTTCCTGGAATATAAAACATTCATTCATCCTTTCATTCTTTCATAACCATCAGACACCTTCTAGAAAGCCAAAGAAATTATGTCCTTTTCACAGATGGGTAACTGAGGCCCACAAGGAGCTGCCCCTTGCCCAAGGTGCACAAGGCAGAAGCAGCAGAGCTAGAATCTGTGCCAGGCTTTTCCCATCTCCTTCCTTGGACAGAAAAATCCACTTTCCTACCCGCTGAGCTGCCCACAGCTACCAGCAGAGGGCAGCAGACTCCAGAGCCCATCTTGTTATGGGGGCAGCCAGTCTCTAAACTCTCTTATGTATTTTCCCCCCAACTCCTGAGGACTCTGGCTGAACACCCTGTCCCCTGCCCCCATGCCAGGCAGGAATCTCAACTGCAAAAATGCAGAGGACCCAGATGAAAAGAACACTTCTTAAATAAAACCTGGTGGAACTGGTGTCTCCACAAGTGCCTCTCATACACGTGGTCCCTTTTAAAGTCTAGCTCTAACTGGACTGCTCCTTACTGTAACACATTGACTGGGCCAGCAGCTTCTGCATTTCTGAACTGCGTCAGACCAGGAGAGAGGATTCCTGCAACCCAGCCCAACGGTCAGTCTCTGCCCCCACCCCCACTCTCCCCCACAGAGTCCTCTGAATATCCCCTAAGCCCAGAACAGGATAGGAGGGGCAGTGAGGGGCAGTGAGGGGAGCCCCACTGTGTTGGAAAGGCCTTGTTACTTCAAGACCAGGATCGTGGGAACTGCCCACCCCACCCCACCCCAATCCCCAGTTCCTGGGGCCCCAGGCAGTGCTGACTCATAGGGGACCCAGGGCTATGACTCAGCAGGGACTCTTTTGAACTTCTCAAGAGATTTCCAGCCCCATGTCCCCTCCAGGGTCTCCTCAGGGATCCAGAGGGAGGTTGGGTGGGTGTGTGAACCAGAATGTTCTTCTCAGTTTCCTGAACCCTAAGCCCCAGCCCCCAGAGACTCCTGAGGCCATGGTAATGGGTGTGTATAACTGGGTGCCATTGTACACAGTATATGGGAGCTTGTATGTGCCCAGATGTTTGTGTAGCTTGAACATTCAGGAGAACGCAAAGCCCAGACTGGGAGGATGCACTCCTCTGCACCCACTGGGAGTCTGCGCAGGGGCACTCCAGTGCCTGGATGAGGCTCTGGGCAGGGAGCTCCTTCCCTTGACCACAAACAAACCAGCTTCTCCAGTCATCTTTCCCACCTCCGGAAATGGCTCCATCATTTGGCAGATCCTTGGGCCAAAGCCTTTACTAACATGCACAAATTCAGTTACTGTGCTCTCTAAAAGCATCTGAAATCTTACCCACCTTCCATGTCCAGTCCCTGGACCAGTTCAGTACCCACCTCCTTGCTCTCCCTGCTCCAACCTCACACAGTCTGTTCCCATTACTACCACCAGAGGGCGCCAGTGAGCACCCTAATCAGATCAAGTCTCCCTTGCCCTGGACCCTTTATGTTTCACTCAGAGCAAAACCCCATGTCCTCCCCACAGCCCTCTAGACTTTGCACTCTCCATCCTTTTCCCTCATTTGCTCACTTTGACCCAGCTAAAGGGGCCTCTTCACTGTTCCTCAAACACACCAAGCACAACCTCAGGGCCTTTGCACTGACTGTTCCCTCTATCAGGAACTCTTCTCCAGATAGCCACATAACTTTTTTCTACACCTTCAGGTCTCTGCTCAAATATCACTTCCTCAGTGATACCTTCTCTCCCCCCCCCCTTTTGAAATTGCACCTCATTGCTTTATTCTGCTCTATTTTTCCTTTGCCCTGTCACCTTTGAATACACTATGTGTTGACTACACAAGTTTGTTGTATGTCTCCTGTCCCCTCTCCCAGGGCGGGAAGCTTTGTATTGATCATCCTGGTGGCACTGAGAGGCCAGAGTCTCAGACAATATCTGCTGATATCTACCATGTTCCTGGATCACGCTGGGGAATGAAATAGATATGCCTGCCATTTGTCAGGACAGTTACATAGTCATTTACAGTGGAAAGCTTTCAGTACTGAGAGTTGGAAGCACAAGGGAATAAGTGCAGGGAGGGCTTGGGGCTCAGTCTGGAGGAGTGGTTACAACCAGGAAAAGCTTCTGGAAGAGGTGAGTTCATACCAGGTCTTGATGGCTGGTGAGGAGTTGGGATTTAAATAAGACACGGATGGGACCTCCCGAGTAGCCTAGGGGTTATTGATCCCTTGTCAGGGAGGTAACCCATAAATGGCACAGCAGACCTCTCTTTTCTCTCCTGCTGCTCCCCTTAGCAGTGTATCTCAGTAAATCTGCCTATTCTGTTCCCCACTCTATCTCTGGTGAATACTCTCACCCCCAGTACCCTCTGGCCTACACCCCAGTTCTTCTATGCAAAAAAAAAAAAATCCCACAACATTAAAAAAAGGGAAAAAATTCATTAAAAACAATAAATTTAAATAAGGCAGAGAGGGCTTCCCTGGTGGCACAAGGGGTTAAGACGCAGCACTATGAAGCTATCAGCAGCCACTGCAGCATGAGTTTAATGCCCGGCCAGGGAGGTGACCCACATGGCACAGATGACCTCTCCTGTCTTGCCCACAGCTCCCCTCAGCAGTGTATTTCAGTAGATCTGCCTGTTCTGCTCCTTACTCTGTCTCTGGTGAATCCTTTCACCTCCTGCATCTCTGGCCTGCACCCCAGCTCTTGTATGCATAAATAAATAAATCTTAAAAAAAATAGGATAGAGAGATTTTGGAGGAGTTTTACTTTTTTTTTTTTTTTTTTTTAAAGATTTATTTATTTATTCATATAAGCAATGGGTACAGTCAGAAGCGTGGGAGGGCGAGAGAATTCACCAGAGCCAGAGCAGGGAGCAGAGCAGGCAGAAGGACCGAAGTACACTGCAGAGGGGAGCAGCCGGCGGCAGGAGAGGGCTGCGCACCATGTGGGACCCTCGCCCGGCGGCCCCGGGGAATGAACCCGGGCTGCAGAGGCTGCGGGCAGCTTCGCAACCCAGCGCTCAACCGCTGTGCCACCGGGGAGGCCCGTTTTACTTTTTTTTTTTTTTTTTTTAATGTTCACTGTGCCTTCAAGTAGGTACAAAATTTAATGAGTAATGAACAGTATTGTTGGCGGACCAGCACAGCAGTAGACAATGAGGCCACCTCAGGGTTGACAGGGGGAGGTGCAGCATATTGTTATTCAAATCGCATTTGTTTATCCATTACTGAGTATTAATCTCCAAATTTTATGATTTACAAATAGCCTGATTTACATTTGCATCAGTTACTTACAATGATCTAAAGCCCTCATATAGGGCTCATTTGAACAAAAAAATCTTATCCAAAGGCTTTTAGTTTATGCTAAATCATTTTTAAGATTTATAGCTTTGAAGCATTTTATTAAAAAGTTGGTACTTATACATAAACTGCTAAAAACTTAAAATTCATCGTAACATTTACTTCATTTTTTGCTTGACCTTCTAGTAAATCTTTAGCTTCATTGATTTTGGCTGCTATATAAGGAGATCCTCCCTTGTCTGGGTGATTTAAAAGCATAATTCATCGATGAGCATCTCTTATTTTTCCTTTATTGGCAGTAGGACTTACACCTAATATTAATGCTGCTTCCTGTTTTGTCATTTTTGGTTCAAATCCTCCTCTGTAATAGCCACCACTGAAAGCAGATTTTGGTAGGCTTTGAAAAACTTGTTTTACTTGAGGCTCCATATGCTTCATGGCTTGCAAAACATAGCGGCCTGCAAATCCTGCAGCAGCAATGGTCAATCCAACTGCTACCATAGTACTGGCCATGGCTCCAGCTTAGCTCTCCTGCCTCCACCGAGAGCACGGCTCATCCCAGACCAGAGGCCACGGCCACCAGCCCCACGTCCCCGCCAAACACCCACGCGGCCACCGCTGGCCGGTACCAGGAGTTTTACTTTTAAGCAGATTTAGTAAGGCATACTTTTTTTTTTTTACACTGCAAAAGGACAGATTTATTAGGAAAAGAGAGTCACCTGCATAATCACAGGCAGTCAGAGAGCTAAGGCATACTTTTCACAGAGTAAAATCCAGCCTTTATACAGTTCTATACATTTGGACAAATACATACAGTTGCATAACTGCTGCCTGAATCACCATCTAGCAGAGTCCTTGGGAGGTTTAAAGCAAGAACAAGCAGTCACATGCCGCAGGCCATACACATAGCAAAGGGGACAAGGGGGAAGCAGAGGGCCAATGGGCACACCAGTGTGGTTGTCCAGGTGAGGACAACTTTGTTTTGAATTAGGACAGAGATCTGGGAGACAGGTGGCTATGACAGGTTTCAGGAAGTGGAGCCAACAGGTCTTAGATGTAAAACAAGTGTGGAAACCGATGACCCAAAGAGGAGGGTGGAGGAGGCATCTGAGGGACACCCAGAAGGCCATATTTGGAGAGAAGGTCATCAATACATGGTGACCAAGCAATGCCCAGGGAGGATAGCATTTAAGAAATATTTACAAAGAAGTAGAAGAAGGAAGAGGGACACCAGGAGAATGTGTCTTCAAGCCAAGGAAGAAGTGGGTAAAAGTGACAGATGTTGGGGCCTCCCTGGTGGCCCAAGGGGTAAGATGCAACCTATGAAGGTATCAGCTGCCACTGCAGCACAAATTTGATCCCCGGCCAGGGAGCTACCCACATGGCACAACAGACCTCTCCTGACTGGCACGCTGCTCCCCTCAGCAGTGTATTTCAGTCAATCCACCTGTTCTGTTCCCCACTCTGTCACCCCCAATACCTCTGGCCTGTACCCCAGTTCTTGTATGCATAAATAAATTTTTTTTAAAAAGTGACAGATGTTATAAAGAGGTCGAGGACAGTGACAACTGGGAAAAGTGGCCGGACTTGCAGATTTGGGGTCAGTGTTGTGATTAGGTAGCTGCTTGAGAAGCAATTGGAAGGGAAGGGAAAAGTGATAGCAATACCAGTGCAGTACCTTCCAATAGAAATACAGGGAGAATCACAAGTTCCAGCCACCATGTACAATGTAATATTTTTTCATTACCTGCATTTAAAAAAGTAAAATGAAACAGGTGAAATGAATGGTAATAATATATTGGATTTAACCCAATATACCCAAAATAGTATAATTTCAACATGTCATCAAGATGAAAATCAGGGCCTCCCCTGGTGGTACAGCGCTTGAGCGCGGGGCTGCAAAGCTGCCCGCAGCCTCTGCAGCACCAGTTCCGTCCCCGGCTACTGCGAGGGTCCCACATGGCATGACAGACCTCTCCCGCCGTGCCCGCTGCTCCCCTCAGCAGTGTATTTCTTCAGTCTGTCTGTTCGGTTCCCCGCTCTGGCTCTGGTGAATTCTCTCACCCTCCCGTGCTTCTGACTGTACCCAGTGCTTGTATAAACAAACAAACAAATAAATAAATAAACAAACAAATAAATAAATAAATCTTTAAAAAAAAAGATGAAAATCATAAGTGACATTTGTCACATTCTTTTTTTAAAAAAAAAGATTTATTTATTTATGCATACAAGAACTTGGGTATAGGCCAGAGGTGCAGGGGGAGGGGGTGGTGAGAGGATTCACCAGAGAAAGAGTGGGGAACAGAACAGGCAGACTGACTGAAATGCACTGCTAAGGGGAGCAGCGGACAAGATAGGAGAGGTCTGCTGCACCATGTGGGTAGCTCCCTGGCAGGCCAGGGATTGAACTCATGCTGCAGAAGCTGTGGATAGCTTCACAGTGCTGTGCTTAACCCCTTGAGCCTCCAGGGAGGCCCTGTCACATTCTTTATTATATTTAAAAAGATTTATTTATTTATTTATGCATACAAAAACCGGGGTACAGGCCAGAGGGGCAGTGGGTGAGAAGATTCGCCAGACAGAGCGGGGAACAGAACAGGCAGACTTGAGTGAAATACACTGCTGAGGGGAGCAGCCGGAGAGTCAGGAGAGGTCTGCTGCACCATGTGGGTGGCTCCCTGGCCAGCCAGGGATCGAACTTGTGTTGCAGAGGCTGAGGACAGCTTCTTAGTGCTGTGCTTAACCCCTTGCTCCACCATCTGTCACACATTCTTTAAAAAAATATGTGGGGGTTAAAGTCTCAGCATGAGTTCGATCCCAACCTGGGAGCTGACCCACATGGTGCAGCAGACCTCTCCTGTTTCACCAGCTAATCCCCCTCAGCAGTGTATTTCAGTACATCTGCCTGTGCTGCTCCCCACTCTGTCTCTGGTGAATCCTCTCACCCCCTTCATTACACCTTAGTTCTTGTATGCATAAATAAAATAAATCGTTTTTTTTTAAAGATTTATTTATTTTTATACAAGAGCTGGGGTACAGGCCAGAGGCGGGGGAGGGTGAGAGGATTCACCAGAGACAGAGCAGGGAGCAGAACAGGCAGACAACAGAAGTACACTGCTGAGGGGAGCAGTGGGCATGACAGGAGAGGTCTGTTGCGCCATGTGGGATTCTCCCCGGCTGGCCAGGATCGAACCCGCACTGCTGAGGCTGTGAACAGTTTCACAGCGTGGTGCTCAATCCGCTGTGCCGCTGGGGAGGCCCTAAAATAAATCTTTTTTTAAAATTAATTTATTTACTTATACAAGCACTGGGTACAGTCAGAAGCAAGGGAGGGTGAGAGAATTCACCAGAGCCAGAGTGGGGAACAGAACAGGCAGACTGACGAAATACACTGCTGAGGGAGGGGAGTAGAGGGTGCGGCAGGAGAGGTCTGCACGCCATGTGGGACCCTCACCGGCAGCTGGGGATCGAACCGGCACTGCAGTGGCTGCGGGCAGCTTTGCAGGCCAGTGCTCAACCGCTGTGCCACCGGGGAGGCCCCCTAAAATAAATCTTTTTAAAATAATTTAAAAATTAAAATAAAATAGGGTCTCCCTGGTGGCGCAGCGGTTGAGCGCTGGGTTGCGAAGCTGCCCGCAGCCTCTGCAGCGCCGGTTCGATCCCCGGCTGCTCCCCGGCCACCGGAGGAGGGTCCCACATGGCGCGCAGACCTCTCCTGCCGCCCGCTGCTCCCCTCAGCAGTGTACTCGGTCTTTCTGCCTGCTCTGCTCCCCGCTCTGGCTCTGGTGAATTCTCTCACCCTCCTGCGCTTCTGACTGTACCCAGTGCTTGTATAAATACAAAAAAAATAAAATAAAATAAATAAAAAAATTAAAATAAAATAAAGGAAAATAAAAGACAATTTAAAAGTGCAGGTCTAGACAGGACCTGATTTTGTCACCTCACTCACCTCTCACTAATGCCAGCTCTGTCAAATCCTGTCTTTATTTTAAAATCTTGATATTTTGTTCCTCATGAAGTTTTCACATTAATTTTGATTTTTAAACACATTAGATATTTAACATCCCTCACAAAAATGTGTACATGAATGTTTATAGAAGCACTTATTCCTATTAGCCAAAAAGTGGAAACCACCCAAATGTCCATCCATCAGTGAATCAATGAAAAAATGCAGTATATCCCTACCACAGTCTTTAGTGATAAAAAGGAACAAAAGAGCAGTACATGCTACAACATGAATGATCTTTGAAAAGTTAATGAAGTCAGTCACAAGTCACATGGGATTAGTCCATTCATACACAGTGACAGAGAACAGATTAGGGGTTAGTGGGGTGACTCCCCAATTGGTCCTGGGTTTCTTTTAGGGTGATGAAAAATCCTCTAAAATTAGTTGTTGATTTCACAACACTGAATATACTAAAAACATTGTATACTTTTAAGTAAATAGAGTAATTTTATCTCAATCTCAATAAACTGTTAGAAAAAATGTTTAATCTTGACTCTAAACTCTTCTCACCCTGGTCCTGGCTCTGCAGTCTCTTCCACACCAAGTTCAAGCACAGCAAAGGTAGAACAGGAGGCAAGCAGGAGTGGACAGGTGAAAGGAATGGTAAGCCAGGGAGACATGACCACATGTGTCCCCCACACCCGTTTTTCCTGTCAGAAGTCACAGGTTTCCCTGACTGGCAGGCTCGGGAGACAGAAGAATGTCAGTTCTTCTAGTTTCTCCAAAGCCTCATTCCGAGAACCCCAGCCTGCCTACCCTAGCAGAGAGCCTGACTCAATTTGTCCACTGTGCATATGTGACCTTTTGCAGTGTTCCAATGATTCAGGTGACTTAGAAGCCCCCTCCCTAGGTACTCCGGGCTGCCCATGGTGACTTTTCAAAAACATGGAGGAAGTAGGCTGAAGGCTTTGGGGCCCAGTCTGGCTCTAGGGGGCACCCAGCAGGGCCTTGGCCCCATAGCCCACCCTCCAGAGGGCCTAAGGGCTGGGAGTGGGGGGTGGAGAAGTCTTCTCAAAGGGCCTTTGTGGGAGCGGCTGGGGGGTGGTGCTGGGGGACCCCGCCCTGTGTGACTCACCCTCATTGCTGGGTAGTGACTCACGCCCAGGCTCCCCTCCTGCCCGCCCACAGCAGGTGCTGCCAGATCCAACTTGGGCTGGGGGGCTCCCTGGCCATGTTCTGTTCATGCCACCCTACCCTGGGCCTGTGCATTTCCAGAGACACTGGCCCTGTCCTGTCCTCCTTTCCTTCCAGGGCTTCAAGCAGGGATACAATTTCCTGTCTCTCTCCCCTCCTGGGTGGGGGCAGACCTCTCCTACTGAGATGTGGCAGGCATGGTCTCAAGATCAGTGCATGGAATCTCAAACCACCCAAGAGGTAGAGGTAGGGTGTTCTTGCCTCCTCCTTTTAACAAATGGGGAAACTGAGGCTTTGTGAGATTATTATGGAGTTGTCCAAAGTCCAGAGTTGGGACATAACAAAACTGGTGTCCTGGGTTGTAACCGGGTAATAATCTCAGCTACTTCGGCACCAGGGTGTGTTACTGTAGCCTGCAATGCCGCTTTCATTTCACAGAGGAGTAAATTGAGTCCGTGAGGGCCTTAGTCACAGACAGGCTGGCCCGGGATTCGAACCAAGCCCGGCAGCCGGGGTCTGCTCTGATGTTTCCCCACGGTCCTCCAGAGCTCACTTGGGAGTTGGGACGCCCCCACCGCTGGGCCCCGCCAGCCGCCAGGGCCGGCTAGGCCCGGGCCGCCTGCCAGGCTGCCGGGCGCCATGCCCGTCAGCATCACGCCGCTGTGAGTCACAGCGCGCGCCGGCCCCGCCCCCCCAACAAACAGCGCGTTGCCCAGCAACCGCCTCTGTGGGCCGTCCCTGTCTGCTCTGCGGGGCCTGGGTTCGAGCCTCCAGCCGGATGGGAAAGGCCTCGGGCCCCCTCCACCCCTTGGCCGTGCCCTCTTCGGGACTTTATCCTGCCTGCAGTCCTGGTGGGCACGGAGATGAGGGCTGGAGAGGGCCCAGTGGAGATGGGAAGGACAGAGGTTGTCTCTCCCAAAGTCAACCCAATGGCAGGGTATTCTTTGAGAGGTGAGATGTACCCAGAGGGCTAGACTACAGCTGAGGGTGGAAGCCATTTTCCTGGAGGGATTTGAGTAGCCCTCTAGGGGAGGGGAGGTCAGGCGTTCTGTGATGGTGTGGGGGCTTTTAAAATTTCATCATCAGCCCTCCACCCCACACATACCAAAGGAGCTAACACTTAATTTGTATTATGTGTTCTAAGCTTCACTAAACACGTGTGTATCTACTCATTAATTTAACATTCACCATAGGCCCTCTGACATAATAACCCTTTCATTGGTATTATTCCCATTTTATAGATGGGAACATTGAGTCACGTGTGTCCTTTGCCAGAGGAGGCAGAGCACTGAGCTTCAACCAAGTATATGTTCCCACTTGGTGGTGGTCATATCTTTGGGAGTCTGAAGAGTGGGTATGACTGATAACCCAAGGGGGTTCCTTGGGCCTGTTGAGGTAGCTGAAGTCTATGCCTTCCAGCCTGTGCCAGGTTCCATCTTAGATTGACATGCTGTTTGAGGGCAGGGAAAGGATTCACCTCATTCTGGATACACAGCATCCTATAATAGTCCACCAGCAAGCTGCCCACCGACCCTAAGGGTGCTTGCTGCATGAAGAGCTGTCTAAGGGCCCAGACCTTGTAGGGTAGGAACCAGAGCACCATAGCTGTGTGGTACATGCACCCTTCCTGGTCTCTGTCAGAGAAGTGACCGGCTGCTTGGAAAGGGATTGCCTTTGCATTATTTAAGAAATGTTTGTTTTATTCAAAAGATTGAGTCAATCACTGAAATGGGTTAGTAAGTAGAAAACAGTATATAGGCTCCCTGAAGAGGCTAAAGTCAGAGGGTCTTGATGGGAGGCAAGGAAAACTTCCTGGAGAAGGTGATGCCTTAAGATGTGAAGAATGCTCAGGAACCCACAGCTGCAGGTGAAAGATGGATTGGGGAGAACTGGGACCTGACCAGCAGAGCCTTGTGACTGATAAGGACCATGGAGGACCTTTGTAATGGATGGTAGAGGAAAGACGTGATTGGATTTAATTGACTTTCTCTAGAGAATGGCTGGAAGGAGTAAGGCCAGAGATAGGACGATCAGGGAGAAGTCTAATGGAGTGTTTTTAAGCCTGAGATGATGGTGGCTTAAGGACACAGTTGCCAGATTTAACAAAAATATAGGAAACCTAGTAAATTTGATTTAAATTTGAAATTCAGGTATCTAACAAATAATTTTTTGGGCGGGTAAGTATATCCCAAATATTTCATGGGACTTACTCATGTAAAAAAAAAAAAAAGTTTTCGTTGTTTATCTGAAAATCAAATTTACTGAGTGTTCTGTATTTTATTTGGCAATAGCACTTGAGGGGCACGCTTAGAGGCCCCTGGGGATGGGGGAAAGACATAGCAAACAATGATGGAGCAAATGTATTTTGAAATGGGTACTACTATCACCCCCATTTTACAGATAGGTAAATTGAGGCCCAGAGAGGTTTTGTAACTTGTTTATAAGGTTAGTAAGTGGGTGTCCCGGGATTGGAACATATTGGTTACATCCCACCAGCGGCTTAGAACCGGCTCCTTCACCGGATGGTTAGTGGACTCAGACACTACAGGATCCGCGATTCCTAGTGGCCCAGGTAAGGGCCTTCCTAATGCAGGAGACTCGCCAGACCCCTCTTCGTAGTCTGGGATCAGGGCCACCCCTTTGTGGCCCTCCTCCCAGGACACCAACGCAGTGGGAGGGACGTGGGGCGGCCTCAAGGAGGGGAACCCTCTCCCCGCCAGCGATTCGGCCTAGCCCTCCTCCAGGCAGGGAGGACCCACAGTCTGCGTCCGCCGGCAGGGGGAGGGGGAGGGTTATTTTTACCTCCCTCCAGGCAGTCGGGGCGACAGGAAGTGAGCGCGCGGCCCGCCAGATGTGGGAAGCCTGGCAGCTGGGAGCAGCCACAGCTGGACTGGCAGCCGGCCGGGGACGAGGGAGGCGGGGTGTGCGGAGGGCAGATCCCAGGACCCAGGTCCCCCCTTTGTTCCCCGCCGCCCGGGCCTTCGCTCCCTAATGCTCCCCTCACCCCCATCCGTCCTCTCATTTCGTTCGTGGTCTCGCTGTCCCACATCTGTGCGCCAGTCCCCTCAGTGCTCACGAACGACCTCGGGCCCCGGGCAGGGAAGGAGACCCTGCTCCTTGCCCCGGCGACCACCAAGCCGCAACGGAGTGAAGGATGGGAGGGGGAGACGACCCGCCTGCCACCGCCATTGTTTATCCGTCGGCCGCCTCCTTGGAAACTTAACCCGCCCGCGGTAATTTTATTTGGGAACTTCGGCCAGTTGCCATAGCAACCCTCGGTGACGTCAGAGGGGCTGGGGCCCGAAATCCCCGGGAAAGGGCTGGCAGGATGGGATAATGAGGGAGACCCCCAGGAGACCCCTCCTTAACCCTGAGCCCGCCAGGCCCCAGTCTGAGGGGTGGGTTGCAGTCAGATGGAACACCTCTGGGGCACCCCCATTCTGGCCTTGTGCCAAGTGAGGGTGGCAGGCCAGGCCCTGATGTCATCTGGTCCTGGGGGGGTGTGGGGGGTGGTGGTGAGTCAGTCCCCTGGAGGGGGCTGGTCAGACCTGGGGGCTATTCCTGTGGGATTCATCCCTCCAGTACCCCAGAGCAACACCTGGGCACTGCCCCAGGGATTTCAAACACTTGATTGGGGGTTCCCACAGATCCTTGGGGCCACTTTGAACTGTTGTAGGTGGGTAGGCAAGGTTTTATTTGGTGGTCTGGACACCAGTCTGGGCTAGTGAAATGGAAATTAGTGGCAGTGAATTGGGGCCGCATATAATGAATGTCCTTCTCCGTATGTGGGGAGTAGTTGGTGTCCTAGTGAGGGGGCAGGTGATGGGATCCCTGCTCAGTCCATAACACAGCCTGTCGCCAGAGCTAAGGGAGGCAGGGGCCCTGACAGGCAAGGAGGAGCACCGCCGCCAGCCAGGGGCTGGGCTGGGAGGGGCCACCCTAACCACAGTGACGTTGGACTTCCTCGGCAGGGCCTGTTTGATGTCTCTGTGTGCAGCGTTGCCATGGGGCCCGGCAGGCGGCTCTGCATGTGAGCTGGGGTGACCTACAGGGCGGCTGGGTCTGTCAGGGTCTCTTCACCCAGCTCTCATCCCAACTGAGTGTGGCTGGTGTGCACATGCTCTTCACCCTCTACCTTGCTTCAGCACTGTGTATCTCAAACTGTACATTTTCAGTCCCATTTTACAGACAAAGAAACTGAGGTTCAGAGAAGTATGATCACTTGGCCAAAGACATCTAACTAGAAAGTTGGGGAGCAAGGATTTGAAACTAGTTCGTCTACTTTGTTACTCTCTCCATTCTGTCACACTGCTCTCCTTTCTGCTTCTCAAATCCTGTAGGCACATGCCTGCCTCAGGCCCTTTGCACTGGTGTTCCCTTCACTTGGAACTCTTCCTCCAAATGTCTACATAGGGCTCTTTCCTCACTGTCTTTAAGTCTTTACTCATATATCATCTCCTCCCCTCTCCAGAGTGGTCTTTTCTGACCTGGCCTCCAGCCCCTCACTCCATGGTTCCTTTGTTCCCTTCCATTCTCCTTCTGAACATTCCACTCAACACATTACATGTCTCCATATCTATATATCTGTTGATTGTATGTTTTCCCCATAGCATGTCAGCTCCAAGCATGTATTTTTCTGGCTTGTTCTCTGCTGTGGCTCCTGTGCCCCCCTCCCGCTTCCCCATGCCCAGAACAGCTCATGGCACACAGCAGGCACTTGATGAATGTTTGAAGAATGAACAAATGGGGGTGTGTGTGTCCTGTGCCACTTGACCTGGCTTCACCCTTGCTTTGTCTCCCCCTCTCCTACAGCTCACAGCCCCCACCCCCATGACAAAGGATTGGTTGGCTAGTTTGGCACCCTCCAATCCCTGCTGGCTACTGTCCCTGGGTGACAGGACCAGGGCCTGTGGGGGTAAATGTCAGAGAATCCAGAGGGAAGGCTGAGGGCATCAGGAGGACCTTCTAAACTTGAACTAGAGCTGGGATGGTCCCTGCCAGCCACTTGCAGGAGAATGGCTCATACAGGGTTGGGGGCCTTGGCACTGGTGGTATCTCCATAGACTAGTATAGAGGTGTTCACTCTAAATTTGTGTCTGATTAGCCTAATGATAGTGGGCGGAGGGGGGAGTATGATTAGGAGGCTTTGTTCTGGGGTGGAAAAGGGGCAGGCCAGGGTGGAAGGGGTATAGAGGAAACTGGCATGATGAAGCATTTGTTGTAATTTTGGTCACTTTCTACTCTGGAGTGACAAGCAGTGTGTGTGTGTGTGTGTGTGTGTGTGTGTGTTGCCACAGGGAGACCCTGGACCCTGCATATTCCATTCTCCTGTTTGTGGCTGTGGCTGCTCAGGAGGCCATGTGGTGAGTGCCCCACCTCCTTGCCCCTCCCTGAGTTGGGGAATTCTGTGCCACCCCAAATCCTCCCCCGGGGCCCCACAGGTATTTCTGCCCCAACCTGCCAGATCCTGCAGCCTGGGTTGGCCTGCCCCTTGGGGCCCACAGAGAAGAAAGACCCAGGAGCCCCCAGGTCTGGGCCCCATGAGGTGAGGTATCCTCCCTCTCCACCATCCTCTCCCCCACACACCCCCTCTCAATCCCAGAGACCCTAGGTAAGAGCCAGCTGACCTGAAGTGAGGAAATGGGGAGCCCTGGAGGAATTCTGTGGTGCAAGTGACCCAGTGGCATCCAACCTGCCCTTCTAGTCCTCAACATGGCATATTGCTGCTCCCCACCCCCAGCATTATTCAAAGGGTAGGCTACTCTCTTACTGTCCTGGAGGTGGGTGGTGAAAAAATCTGAGCCCCAGTCCCAATTATGTGATTTGGGGTGTTGGGGATGTTGGGGGTGTGTGAGAAAAATCTGTCCCCCACTGTAATGCCCACACAGGTCTAGGTGGGGTTCTCAGGGTCCCAGAATACAGCTGTGGCATAACAGTGGGAGGGGGTGGTCTGGGACCATTGGCCCCTGTCCTCCTGAAGAGGGCAAAGTAGTGGCCGGGCATGCCCAAGGAGGCTGGCTTGGCTGCAAAGGGTACACCGCCCCTCCTTTGCTGGGTTTTGTTCCCGGCCCCCCACCTGGGCACTCAGCCAAGCCCCAAGGCAGGGCCCCGTCCTGGGGAACAATGCCGCCGTGTTCCTCCCGGTGGAGGGGAGGTCGGGGAGGATGAGGTGGGACAGACACGGCGCGGCACGCAGGGAAGGAGGGAGGGATCCAGCAAGGGCCTCTCTCCCTGGGGCTACTCTGGGAGCCGGGAGTTTCCCAGATGCCCTGGGTGGGTGGGGGGCGGGGATGTCGGGAAGTCTGAGCGGGAGGGAACCTGGATTCAGGGATCACCTGAACTGGACCACCGGGGTCACCAAGTATTCAATGGCAGCAGGAGAGGGTTGGGTGGGATAAAAGGAGGGACTTCCTGAGGCTGAATAAGGCTCTGCAAGGAGAGGAAGTGGGATTAGTGTTTAGGATTCCTGGAATACCCATGCCCGTGCCCTCCCAGTGGCAAAGTGTCTAGGGTTGGTACAGTGACCATGCCCCCCCCCCCCATCTCTTTTCCCCTTGCCACAGCCTCCTGGATTTCCTTTTCCTGCGTAGGCGCAGGTTTAGGCCAAGAGGGGATCTGGGGTGCGTGTGATGAAGACTGGGATCCCAGCTCCCGCCCTACCCTCGCCCGGAGAGCCTTCGTTTAAAAACTGGAACTGGACCCGCAGTTCAGGTCCCCGAACTGAAAGTTGGGCCGGTAAGGGGCCCAAGCAGAGTCGGGACAAGGAGGGAGAAAGTTGGGCCTGAGTTGCGAATTGGGCCGAGTTGGGGGGACCGGAGAGAGAAAGTGGGGGCGGACCGGCTCCGGGGGCACATGACGGTAGCGCCCGCCCCGCCCCGCGCCCGCCCCCTGCCCGGCCCGAGGGGGGCGGGGGGAGGAGACGGGAAGGTTTTAAAAGCGTTTCAGCCCCGCGGCGGGCCGGCCAGTGAGTGGGATGGAGCGCGGCCGCCGGCCGCCCCCCGTGTCTCCGCCCGCTGCCCGCCAGCGTCTCCGCCGCCCGGGCCCGGGGCGCGGCCGGAGCCCGGGGTGCCCGGCTCCCCTCCCCCGCGGGTGAGTCCAGGAGGGACCCAGGAGGGAGGCAGCGGCGCCGCGGCGGCGGCAACTTTTCCGCGCCGGACTCGTGGGCGGGGTGGGGGTGCGCTTGGCGGACCCCCCAACCCTTTGCTAGGGGAAGGGCGCCGCCCCGCCCCGGGCCGCGGGTGGTGGTGGGGGCAGCGGGGACGGTGGGTCTGGCGGCAGAGTCCTGGGGCGCCCCCTACGGAGCGGGGGACGGGTGACTCAGCCTCTACCCCTTCCCCCGCGTCTCGCTGGGACCCACCCAGCCGCTGCTCCCGTGGGAGCCTCTGGAGAGCTTGGTTAGGAGGGCGGGTCCCGACAGGACTGGGGCTGGTCGAGGTGGGCAGGGACTTGTGTCCTGGTTGGAGCAGAGGAGTGGATATGCGGGTGCCCTGGCCCCTGGGGTTGCCTTTGGTGGGGATGGAGCTGGAGAAGTGGGGGGGGGGGGGTGTCACCCAGAATGGATGGAGGGAAACTGATTCAAGCCCTTGACATGTCAACCTGCAAATGGGGGAAGGCCTCCCATTGAGGAGAACGGGTGGGTACTCAGCAGTGCAGCCTGGGCCTGGGGAACCCCTTTCTTCCTCCTCTCCTGTCTCAGGAGAGAAGGGCTTATTCAAGGTTGCATAGGAAGGGGGCAAGCCTGAGAGATTTCTGGAGGCTTGACTCCCCAGCCCTGTGCATTTTGGGGTCCCATGCCCTTTGGTTGCAGGAGGATAAATCCAACCCCTCCACCTTAGCCCCAGACTGACCCCTGACCCCAGGGCTGGACTTGACTGCCACCAAACCCCTAGCTCTGTACCCCTTCAACCAGGCCCAGACTCAGTGGCTTCTGAATGCTTTGGAGGTACACTTGGCTCCCATCACCTGCCCGCTCCCCAACCAGCTGTCCACCCATGATGGGTGGTGTATAAGGATGAGGCTGGGAGGTGTGGGACCTCTGGCATGAGGGGTGTCCTCTGGCAGCCCTGCCAGTGCCAGCCCAAGCTGGAGGGCTGTACCCGACAGGTGCCCAGGCTTAGAGGCGAGGTGATGTTGGACACACCCTGTCCGCTTGCCCACGCACAGTGCCCGGGGCCAGCTTGTGTGCGTGTGTTCACACGCTGCAGTCCTGGGAAGGCACGGGCCCTGGGGCCTCATGCCAGCAATGTCTTGGCGCCCAGAGGGGCACCCATTGCTCATTGCCCTTGGAGGATGTCCTCCAGGAGCTCCTTCAAGACCCCAACTGGCAGGCCTTGTCTGTGGGCCTAGAAGGGACCCTAAAATAGCTGTCAGTCTGGCCTGGGGCTGGCATGTGGAGCACAGGCGTGACAGGGCGTTTCCAGGGGACTTGGGCTTGTCTGTGCTGGTTCTGTTCTTGGAGTCTCCGAAGACCCTTGCTCTCTAGAGAGAAACAGCAGAGACAGATGCTCCAGGGGTCCTCCCAGGGACCCCTTACCAACCGTTGCCTGTTTCCAGTGGAGGCCAGATGTTCTGTGCAGGCCACAACTGCAGGGCAGATCCCTGTTCTATCTGTAGCCCCAGGGTAACTGATTGTATGGGTATAATGGGGTAACCTGTTTGCCATAGGCTCAGGTGGCACATTGATATACATTCAGACGTTTTTTTCAGAGTTTGTCCTTCACCCTAGGAGGCTGGGTGGGGGACTCTGCTTAGGGTGAATAATGCTGATCAGAACGGTGAATAATGCTGATCAGAACGTTGGGCGGTCTTAAGAAAACTTCCTGCTCCTCTCTGGGTTGGCTGACCAGCTTTTTCCCACTTTGGATGCATTTTATACCAGGGTCCGGCCTGGCTTCTCCTTAGACTTATTGCAGAAACGTGAGTCCAGCTCTGCACCCTCTGGGCCTCAGTTTCTCCATCTGCACATGGGCAGCAGTAGCTGCCCATGGGTAGCTAGTGGAGAGAAGCATGCTCCCTGCTCCTGTCACAGGCCCTCACCTTCAGATTCCTTTAGGGACACTCTGGCCACCTTCCCTCCTGCCATCAGGTGTCCAGGGTGGACATGGAGGTGTGCCTGGGAAGGCCCTGTTTGCAGAGCTGGTCACCCAGGAAGGGCATACTCAGAGGGCAGTGGGCGTGGGTGTGTGAGAATCCTTGGGCAGGGAAGGACGCCGCCATGCTGGGCACGGCTGAGTCATGCTTCAGCGGCGCCTTGCCCCAGGGTGCTGGAGCCGGCGCCAACCTGGGTGTGGTCACTGAGCTGTGGCCCTGGGCAGAGCGGGCCTGGGTGGTCTGGGACTGGGGGACCTGGGTGTTAAGGGACCTGACTTCTGAGATGCTTGAGCCCTTGGCCTTACCCTGGCATCATTGTCCAGGACGGTGGTCATTCACATCCTGAGAATAGGAACCAGAGGACCTGAGGCTTGGCCTGGGAATTATTAGGGTACAGGAAGGAGGAGGATTGGGCAGCCGGTGGCCTCCAAAAATCAGTCCAGGGCAGAGACCTGGACTTAACTGAGAAGAATGCAGAGGTGGATATGGTCTAGGGTGTGCCCTTCACTTTAGGGCTCACAGTGGGGCGTTAGAGGGCCCGGGAATTCTGTGACTGGTCTGAGGGGATTAAGGTTTAAGGCAGGAGTTGGAGCATGTTGTGGCTGGGTGCAGTGGGGGCTGGGATGTGACTTGCATGGTTCCCCTATTTATAACAAATGATTCAGTCCTCCACTTACTCACCCCTTCCTGAGTCTCCCCTTCCTTCCCAGCCTGGGTGGGCAGTGGGGGCCCACCCACTTGCCAGTACCCTGCCTTCCTCCATCCCAGTGCCAGCCTCCTGGGATGGTTGTGGTGAAGGCATTGGGGTACAGGGTGGGTGGCTGGAGGTCAGGCAGCCCTTGGCTGAGTTGCCCAGGCTGATGGCTGGCTTGGCGGCCCAGGAGCCTCTGTGGAGAGTCTGGACGCATTAGGCAAAGCATTAGTGACAGGCGGGAGGGCAGGCGGCAGCGGCGGGCAGGGCGGGGCCTGCAGCCTTTGGTATTTTCCGATCCCAGCTGCTCTCTGAGGGTGGAAAGTATTTGGGGACCAGGCTTGGGGGCGGTGATGGTGGTGGCGCCCCCGGCGGAAGCTGCCCCTGATTCATTCTTAGAGCTTTGGGTTGGAGGGGGGGTGGCAGTATTCGTGCCCACATGTCTCATGCGTACACGCCCTGTCTGCAGAGCATATCCAGCATACATATATACATTGGTGTGTCTGGGGCCTGCTTGGCTTCTCCTGGCCCCCCTGGAGGCCCACCCTCCTCTCACTCTACCCGTGCCCTTCCCCCACACCTCCAGCTGCCAGGGGGTTGGCTCTCCTTGGACACCAGCTCCCCTGAGCTTGAGAGGCATGACATTGCCCAGGCTCCTGGGCAGTGACCCCTCCACGAGGGACCCAGGCCTTTTGTGCCTGCAGGGACGGGGAGTGGCCTTGGCCCTGGCCCGGGGCTCTGTGCAGGGGAAACCCCACAGGAAACGAGCCTGGCCAAATGGCCGCCCTTCCCGTTCTAGTCCCTGGGACACGAATGTGCTGTCTCACTTCCGGAGGCGGCCCAGAGAGGCTGGCTGCTCTGCAGGGCCTCGTCTGCTCCCGGTTGGTGCCCCCAGACCCTGGAGGGACAGGGCTGGACTAGGGCCCAGTGGAACAGTTAGTGGACAGTGTGTGTGGGGAAAATGCAGGACATTTTTCTCTGTCTTCCTGGAGTGTAGGTGCCACTAAATCTGAGTGCTGGGGTCCTCATTTCTACCATCTTTCCTGCAACTGGCTGGTAAATGATAATAGCATAGCCCTGTCCTAATTATCCTTTCACTCAAGGGAGAGAGCCTTTCCAGAACATCTCTGCTTGGCACATGGGGAAACAAAGGCCTGGAGAGGTTGCGTGTCTTTCCCATGTCACCTAGCAAGGAAGCTTCTGCCAGGTTGGCTCCAGAGTTGGGATCTTCCACCTGCAGCGCTCTCGTCGTAACGGAGATTTCTGTTTACTGAACACAGAGCTGGTTTCATGGGTGTGTTGACCCGGCAGTTTCACGGAGCCCCCCTCCTCTCTTGAGGACCTGGTGCTTGGTTAAATGTTCTGCCGTTGATACCTTGAAATTCTTAGTTTGTGAACAGGGGGCCTCATTTTCATTTTGCATCAAGCCCCACAAATTCTGCCCGTGGTATTGGTACTGGGCACTTGACAAGGGACACTGTGGTGAAACTTACCTGCGCTACTTGGCACGGACCGTTGGATCCATTTTACAGATGGGGAAACTGAGGTTTGGAGGACATTTGGGAAACTGTGAGCTGGTATTTACACCAAAAGCCTGGGTCCAGAGCTCAGGGAGCCTGCATGCATGCCTGTGGGGAGCACTGGGAGCCCGCTGCTGGCATCCGCTCTGGTGGGGCTGGAGCTGAGACCTGGCCTCTGACGAGACGGGCCTTGGGGGGAGGTCCTGGTGGTTTCCTCCTGCCCTTCAGGCTTCTAGGAAGTGGCGCCAGCTGGGGTGAGATCACTTCCTCACCCGCCTGCCCGCCACCCCCTCAGCTTCCTCTCCCCATGGCCCCATTTAGCCTGCCCAGGGCTTAGTCGTTGTAGGGGGGCGGGTAGGTAAAGTAGGGAGGTAGGGGAGGGTGGGTAGGGGCTGGGAAAAGTAGCAGGGGTGGAGGAAACCTAGTTCTGGGAGTTCCTGTAGCCTTCCTGGCCTAAAGGGACCAGCCAGGCATTTGTGCCTTTCCATGCCTGGGAGCCAGGGTATGGCTGGGGAAGAGCTCTCAAGCTTGGTGACCAGTTCTGTTTTCAAACATGGAGACAAGACTTTCCTGCAAGGTCTCAGAGGGTGGCAGCAGGCAGAAACTGGAAGACAGATGTCCTCAAATCTCATTACCTCCTTTGCTTTCTCCCTCCTAGGTGACAGCCGCTGGCCCCTCCCGGTGTCCCCCCCACCCCTGTGCCATGGCCGGCTGGGGTTCCTGGGGATGGGATTTGCTGCCTGTCACAAATCACATTGCCAGGGATTACCAACCGACCCTGAGCCCTGCCTCTGGGGCCACCACTGCTGCCACCACCACTGCCAAGGACCTACCTGGGGATGGCATGGCAGAGGTCCCCCACCGCCTGCATCTGGCCTGGGGAGCAGGGCTTAGCTGCTTGTGAGCAGGGTCCACACCAAGTCATGTTCACAGTGGCTAAGTTCCGCCCCCGGGGCCCCCACCTCCTCCTGCCCTGCCTCCTCTCCCACCGCTGCCCGGGTCTCCCTGGGCTCTGCCTCCTGTGCCTACTGAGCTGAAACACAGTTGATTTGTGCAGACTGGCTCAGTTCAGCAGGAACAGGAGTCGAGCCCCCTTGGAGCCTGTGGCCCCTGCCTTCCCTGGGTGGGCTGATGCCTGGGGGAGGAGATGAGGACCCAGACCCAGGCCTGTGTCTGGAGGAGAGACTTGGGGAGAGTTGGGGCCTGGGATGGGGTGGTTGGATCCAGCTGTGTGTACGCAGCTGTCTGCTGCCGGCTCCCTCCCCCAACTCTGCACTTGGGGACCCCCCTCCCAGTCCTACCTCCTGCTAGGCTGGGCTCCCAGGGAGGACAGATGGGTGGGTGGCCCTTCCATGTGAAAGAGAAGCCAGCTGTGTCCTCGCCTGGACGACCCTCCTGGCCAGGAGCCTCAGCCCCTCCTCTCTCATGCTTGGTGGGGCCACAGCTGGCCTGCACCTTTCCAGCAGTCTGTTACCCAAGAGGAAGCTGCCTCCGGCCCTCAGACCGTTAAATGCCAACTCTGAGCTTCCTGAACCAGGCTGGCCTGACCTGAGAATGCCTAGTCCCTCCTCCTTGAGCCCTGAGGCTTCCTAACTTGGGGTGGGAGGACCATGACACCCTCTGGTATAGGGGTGGTAGCTGAGGTCCTTATGGCCCAGAAATGACACAAGCTGGTCTGTTCAGCCCTGGGTGGTCTCAGGGCATGAAAGAGTTGAACTGTCCACTATCAGATGGGATGGGGCTCTTTTTAGGGTACAACTGGGAAGGCAGAGTGACTTCCCCCAGGTTGCTGGGGCTGGGGCAGGGTGGGAACAGCCAGAAGCTTGGAGTAGTCTGCTGTGTGTTGCATTTCTTGTCCAATTCAATAAAATCTGCCCCCACCTCATTCTTGAAGGCCTGGTGTTGTTTCACTCCCACCTCCTCTCTGGAGTCCCAACCTTTTGGGTAGGGGCGTTGGTCGACCTGAATTCACTGTCCCTGCACCTTCTCCCTTTCCTGGCCCCAGCTGTTCTACGGAAGGCAACAGCTTAGTCACCTGGGTGGAGAAGGTTCCCCGGGGTGTGGAAAGGTGACCTTGAAAGATATCCTGGGGGGGAACCCTGGACTGGAGAGACTGACTTTCAGGACTTAAGTGGTGACAAAGGGGGCTGTCGCGGCAGGGACTTAGTGTCCCATGAGGAATGCCATCGGCTTGGGTGGGGGTTGACAGAAATCATGGGTTTTCACATATAACTGAGGCGACTGAGATAAGGGATTACTTCAGCCTAGGGGCGATATTTGGGGTGCTGGAAACGTGAAGTTGGGTCAGCAGGGGGGTGATATTTCAGTGTAACCCCAGGGAATACTTTTGGATGACTTTGAAAGTTGTGGGGCACAGTAAGGGGCGCCACAGTCCCAAGGACGGCATTTGGATGCGGCTGGGACCACAGAGCCCAAGCTGATAGCGAGAACTCAGGGGGCTCCCCTTCTCTCCTAGGCCTCCACACGGCGCCAACAGCGCCGCTGACAGGCCCCCTCGCCCATACCTGCGGGAACATGAAGGGCGGGACCGCTTCCCATTGGCCCCCTCAATGGGAGGGCGGCGCCTCGAAGCCAGCGCCTAGCCCGGCGCCGCCGAAGTCCTGCCCACGGGCTCGCGCACGGCCTCGGCGCCCTCTAGCGGCCGCGCCCCGCCCCGCCCCGCCCCGCGGGGAAGCCTGTGTCCTCGCCTGCCCCCGCCCTAACTGTCCCAGTCGGTCCATCCGTCCGTCCGTCCAGACCAGAAGGTCCCGAGGGAGGCGCTTCTCAGCCAGGGAAGGAGGGCAGCCGAGGACCTTGCATCCCTCAGATTCCTCGTTTGGGAACTGGAAACCTGAGCTTTACTGCGGGAGTCCAGACATGCCCTGACCGCGCCCCACTGACCACACCCACCACACCTCCCGCCTCGGCCAGGGCCCGCCCACCGCGACTTAGTGTAAGCCCAGCATTCCCATCACCGGGGCGGGGGAGTCCTCCCAAAGAGCTGCACTCGGTACTGGACAAGGCCCCCCTACTCCCTCAGTAACTTTGGCACAAGTACCCCCAATACCAGTATCTGGAGCCATGGCACCCCCTAGTGGCCATTCCCAGCGGCTTCCTACGCAGGCGCCCTTTCCTTTGGCGCTGTTTTACTGTCTGCAAAATGGGGAGGATACTGACTTGCAGCGCTGGGATGAGGATGCACAACAGATGACAGGTGTAAAGCATTCAGTGCATAGCTTGCTCACGGTGACCTCTCCACTCCTGTCTGCTATTATTCACACTATCATCACTGACTGAAACAGGACATCACTCCCATTTCACCCCTTGAAGAGATGAGGCAGAAAGTTTGTGGAGGGAGCCCTGACCCGATTAGAGGGGCACATGTCAGACCTTCAAAATTAGAAAGAAAATGCTGTGTTCAATCGTAAAAAAAAAAAAAAAAAGGAAAAGGGAAATACAATATATAGTTCAATAAATAGAAAAATGTTACAAAATGACATGATCTTTTGTCCTTAATTACAAGAGGAGAAAAGATAGAGGGAATGGGGTGGGGTGAAATATTCTCCCCCCTCCTTCCTGGGCCAAGAGGGAGGGAGGTGAAAGAGAGGCAGTGGGACTTAAGAGACACAAATAGAAATGCAGGCAAGACAGAGAAATATGGAAAGGGAGTAAGGTAAAGAGGAGCTGGGAGGCACAGGTGAAAGGGACAGCGACGCAGATAATGCCAAGATGCTGGCCTCTCCCTTTCCAGATCAGGGGCAAGGGTCCCTGGCTCTCCTGCACTTGTTTTCCCCTGACACCAGGTTTGGGGGACGTGAGCCTGGCTCAGTTCCTGAGTTGTACATCCAGTGACTAGCTGGTAGGAGGAGGGACAGCAATGATCCCCCAAGTCCACTCTGGGACCCCGGCACCCAAGGGAATAGAGTCCTCATTGGACAAGGGATGAGGTATGTGGTCGAGGTCTGAGGCCTCTTCAAATCCTTCAGTTGGGATGAGCCATTGGTCCCAGCTGGGCAGCCTGGAGGGGGCAGGGATGGGGACCCTGAGGCAGTGAGGGGAGGGTACAAAAGGAGCTTTCAATGCCCTAACCTAAGTCCCCTGGCCACCTAAAGTGGGGTGCAGGAAGTGTCTGCTACATTGACAATGAGGACAGGTTTCTGGAAAGTCCTACCTCCCAGCTTCCCCATGCACCCCACCCCCCAGCCCAAGCCGGGCCTACAAGTTCAGGGAGGAGATTGCCTATTGCTTTTGGGGTTTCCAAGGTGGGGGTCACACCAACTGCCCAAGCACACACCCCCCTCCAAGACTCTAGGTGGTGCTATGGCTTCTGATCCTTGCGTCTCACACACTGGCTCCAACACTCCTAGGCACGCACATGGCAGGATGCCACCCCCTGCCTCTCATCTCCAGCTGGGCTTGGGGTGGGGGAGATGGCAAGACCACTTAGTTCCTGCCGGGATCCTTCCCTGACTTAATACTGAAATGCCACAAGGGCCTACAGCGTTGAGGCCCTGAAGAGCGGGTGCCCAAGAGGCAGGCATGCAGCGGGATCACCCCCACCTGCTGGTTGCCCCTCAGCCAAAACGCTCCCGCACCAAGAGCATGAGCTTCTTCTTGCCCTTGTAGGTCTGTTTGAGGTTCTCTAAGAACTGGGCGAACTGGAGGTGCCCGTCAGGTGCCAGCAGAAAGGTCTCACGGGCCTTGCCCAGGAACTCGATGAAGTCGCCGTAGTGCCGAGGGCTGATGTGTGTGAGGCGGGAGTGGCTGGTGGTGATGTATGCTGCCACAGCTGCATCCAGGAGCTGGCAGAGAGGCGCCCGGTCAGTGCCCAGTGGCTTGGCAGCACGGCGGGCCCCCAGGGGGCCCAGACCAGGTGCTGAGAGGGTCCAGCGGCGCAAGATGTCAGAGAGCATGGGGGCACAGTGGATGCTGCGAATGATGAGGGGGACAATGGCCGAAAGCTCGTGGCGACCCAGCGAATGGCTGAGTGAGCAGGCCCAAAGCACATCGTTGACAGCTGGGTGGCTGTCTTGGTTGAAAGCGATGCTCAGCTGTGCCAGGGCCAATGTGGCCAGCTTGTAAGCACGCAGAGGAAGGCCACGGTGCTCCATATAGCGTGCCACGGTGAACAGGTGGGCATGGCCCAGGCCTCCAGCTGCTGCATCCAGTACAATCTGGTAGGCCGCCTCAAAAGCCGCGTGGTTCTTCTCACACAGGGTGAGGGCGGGCAAGGCGCAGTTCTGAGGGTCTTTCATGGCGCACTGCAAGGCCAGAGTTCGGGCACAGGCCCAGAGCTCCTCCCGCCGGGGAGCATCTAGCTGAAGTCGTAATAGTGTGGCATGAGTGGTGCCCGTCACTGCCACAATGGTGGCCGCCTCCACCGGTGTAAATAAAGAATACCAATTCTGCATGATGTTCACAAGGGCTTGCAGGCCTGGGGCAGGGGAGATGTGCAACTGGTCAGGAAAGGGTGGGAGGGTAGGGGAGTGGGCATATGTGCATGGGTTTACACAGACACTGCCATCCCCACAAGTCAGGGCTGAAGACCCCTGTGCCTCCACCTTGTGCTGAACAGAAATGGTGCTTTACCTTCCCAAAGGGGCAGGGGGCAGCTGGACTGGGTGGAGCTAAGTTCTGAAGCCAGTGTCCCTTCCCCAAGCACTTTAGCCTGGCCAGCCTCTGGTTCTTTGTCAAGCTCAATTCCCCTCCCTGACATTCCCTCCTGGCTTAGCTCTGAGCAAGGACTAGAGTCAGGGAAAAATCTGCTTCTCTTTCGTGCCTGCTGGGTTCCCTCAGTGACACCTGAACAGCAACAGGGAAATGGGTGGCAGGTCCCTTGAGGACTCTCACCGATTTCTGTGGCACAGCTGACCAACCAGCGCACCATCTCCCTCCGCCGCCAGGTCATAGTGTTCAGGGTCATCCGCATCACCTGCAGGGTGGGAGAAGGGAGAGGAGGGGTCACCCAGAAAAACCCTAGGCTGGCTCCTGGAGAGGGTCAGTGATCTTGAAGGGCCTCAGAAGACCTGGAAGTTAAGCTGCTGAGTCAATGAACCATATAATCGGGGTTAGAGGTTTTACCTGTCTGGGCCTCAGTTTCCTCATCTGCAAAATGGGGATAAAATAACATCTATTCTCAAAGGGTTGTTGTGAGAACTATAAAAACAGCTGTATAGGCAAAGCTCTTGGGATAGTGCCTATTGCTTCGAAGTGTTCAACTAGTCACTTATTGTTACTGTTATTGTTGGTGCTACTCTGAGATCCTAACAACCTGTTTCTTTTTTCCAGAAAGTTCCATATTTCATGTCAGCAGATTCTTCCTCAGTAGCCCGAAACAAAAACACATGTTCTCTTTAGCTCCCACCTACATTAAGTTTGTCTCTCCCCAGAGGGGAGCTTGCCTCACCCCATTAGCAGGTCTTGTCTGCTTCTGGAAACTCCTTTCCACCTCCAACAAGGCTCCAACCCCTGAAGAGGCCAATTTTGCCTCCTGCAGGCCCATTGTTTGCCAGTTTTACATGGAAAGGTCCTATCAGCTTCCTGCAAATCTGCCCCAAGGTGTTTCTTGCTCTTTCTAAGAAACAGCCCTCAAGGGTGCTGCCCCTTCTATGTCCCATACCTTGCAGTGGTCTCCTCATCTACAGTCTGTACTCATGCTGGCCTCTGATTTACCCTTGCAGGACTGCCCACACTGGGGTACCCACCTATGTCATTTTCAGCTACAATCCCCACCCTCAGAGGTGACTCTTCACCTTCAGGGTTTTCCCTCATGCCCCTCAATGGGGGTCCCTCCCTCTGGGGAGTGGTCCCTACAGGCTGCACTCCCAAGAAAGATCCTTATTGGCAAGCTGGCCTCTCAGCTTCAGCCCCACCCACCCACAGAGCTTACTATGAGCACCCTAGGCCACATATTGTGGCTCACTCACTCACCTGCAGGGCCCTTACCCCTCCTGCTGCTTAGCTACTCTCAGGGCAGACTCCCATCTTCAGGCTCTCTGCTGAGTCCCTCAGTCACAGTCCCACCCCACAGGGGAGCACATTCCCTCAGCCCCAGGACTTTTATCACAGCCCTTGCCCCTCAGTGGCCCCACACAGAGAAGTCCTCACCTGCAGGCCAGAGCTGAGGCAGGGCTCACCCCAGGCCCCACACCCAGGTGTGGGCTCATATCTAGACCTTCCCCAGAGGTGGTATTCACTCAGGCTCCACCTTCAGGAAGCATTCCCCTTCCCTTCCACCCCCCCCACCCCGTCCTCCTGGGGGGTCCTCACCTGCAGGCCCAGCTCCAGCGCTATGCCCAGCAGGGTGGTGTCGGGTGGTACACTGGCTGGGGTGGCTGTCTTGCAGGCATCCTGTGCCAACTTGAAGAGCAGGGCTGGCGAGTGGATATTCTGCTGGATGGAGCCCAGTACTGTGTGCAGCCATTTGGGGTCTCCTAGGGGCAGGGGAGGTGCAGAGTGCACAGCTGTCACAGGGTGCCCAACCCCTGCTTGACCTGCTCACGAAGATTCCTTCACACAGTGTATGTATAAGCATGGAGGGAGACCTGGTGACAATTGTGTGAAGATCCGGAGTGTCCTGGATCCCTTTTCTCCTCTGCCATCCCCCTTCCAATGGGAAGAAGTAACCTTACAACCTCCTGTACCCCACATTGTCAAGGGCATTGAGAATCTGGGACCCAGAATGCCAGTGTTCAAATCCTTGACCTGTCACTCACTAGCTGTGTGACCCTGATTAAGTCGCTTCACCTCTCTGCCTCGGTGGTCCCATCTGTAAAATGGGTAATACAACTGCAATGGCACCTGCCTCACAGGGCTGTGGTGAGCCCACACTTAATCAAGACATTAATGTGGTAAGAGCTACACAAATGTGAGCTTTTACTACTATTATCACCATTGGCCCAGACCCTACAATTCTGTCACTCCATTACAGCCACACCAGGCTCCTCCTTTCTATTCCTTAAATATACCAGGCATAGTTCAACCAGAAGGCCTTTGCACTGGCTGTTCCTTTTGCCTGGAATGCTCTTCTCAGATACTATGGACTGAATTGTATCCTCATAGAATTCATACGTTGAAGCCTTAACGGCCAATGTGATGACATTAGGGAGTGGGACCTTTGGGAGGCAATCAGGTTCAGATGAAGTCATGAGGGTGGGGTCCCCAAGATGGGATTAATGCCCTAATAAAAGGAGGAAAAAAGACCCCCACCAAGTAAGATACAGCAAGAATGGGACTGTCCACAAGCCAGGAAGAGAGCCCTGGAACTTGCCAGGAACTGACCAGGCTGACACCCTGATCTTGGGACTTGATCCTCCAGAAACACAAGAACATAAATGTCTGGCTTAGGCCACCCAGGCTATGGGTATTTCACATGGCAGCCCAAGCTGCCTGAGATAGCAGATGTCGGCATGGCTGTGCCCTCACCTGCAGGTCTTTGTTTAAATGACGCCTCCCCCACCTTCTGTCCCCTCTGTAGCATTTAAGAAGCTTCTCACTCACCGCATGACTATCTTTCTTACCAAGGCTACTGTCTGTTTGCCTCACTAGAATGTGACAACACAGGGCATGGCGATGGTGAGTTTTTTTCATTGCTGCATCTGTAGCACCTGAGACAGTGCCTGGGACATGCGCAAAGCATTCAAGAAAACTGGTAGAATTCGGGAAAAAGATAGAAAGGAGGGAGAGGAAAGTGTTAACAGGACAGGGGGGTGGGGGCAGCTGCTGTCCTCACCCTTGGCAGCTGTCAGCATGGAGGAGGCCAGCTCGCACTGGCGGGTCTCCAGGTGGCCAAGGATAAACCAGCGTGGGAAGCGGTTGCTCATGATGGAGTCCAGTGGGTTGGGGTGAGGCTCTCCGGCGGGAAACGCTGTCTCTAGTACCGGCAGCCTAGGGTGAGGGAGAAGGAAGCCCACCATGGGGCAAGGCTAGAGTCTCCAATCTCTCTAGGAAAACCTCCTCCCTTGGAACAGCAGAGACCTGGGCACCCAGGAAGAGAGAAGCTATGTGTGCGAGATGTCCTGTGTGGTGGTGTTTATGACCACCGCTTAGTGAGGCTGCCATCGATGACAGTCCGCAAATACGACAGTGGCCCAGTAAGCGGCACCATGTGGTCGAAGCGTGTAGCAGGCTGTGTCATCCAGGTGTGTAAAACTACTAATGTTGTATACATGCCAAAACTGCCTAATGACACATTTCTCAAAACATATCCCCAGCATTAAGTGACACATTGCTGTATATTTATTTTGTGTTTAGAAAAGTCTTCTAAGTTGTTAGATGGGATCAACAGCATGTGGTTGGAGCCAAGACTATTCTGGTTGAAAATATCAAAATTTCCTCACTCAGTAACTCTGGACACATTTAAACCTACTTGTGTGCATATGGGGTAAACATACTTATTTTATATATATATATATATATATATATATATATATTTAAAATATTTTTTTATTTATTTATGCACACAAGAACTGGGCTGTAGGTCAGAGGTGTGGGGGATGAGAGGATCCACTACAGAGTGGGGAGAAGCACAGGTAGATTGACTGAAATACACTGCTGAGGGGAGCAGTGGGCAAGACAGGACAGGTCTGCTGTGCCATGTGGGTTAGGTCCCTGGCCAGGGATTGAACTCAGGAGCAGTGGCTGATGATAGCTTGATGGTGCTGAAACTTAATCCCTGTGCTACCAGGGAGGCCCAACATACTCATTTTAATAGGCTATTTAGAAGATTATATTGGGTAACGAGCCATGGAGTTAGAGGTCAGCACCTTTTTTCTTCAAAGGGCTTTATAGCCAATCCTTTTGGCTCTGTGGGTGATCTGTCCTCAACTGGGTCATTGCTGTGCAAAAGCAGCCACAGAGAACATGTAAACAAATGAGTGTGGCTACCTGGGCCAATATTTCCAGACACCCATATTTGAATTTCATAGTACTTTTCAGGTTTCACAGAATATTCTTCTGATTTTTTTAACCATTAAAAAAAGTCAAGGGGCCTCCCTGGTGGCCTAGGGTTTAAGTCTCAGGGCTATCACCTCTACTGCCTGAGTTTGATCCCCGGCCAGGTAGCTACCCACATGGCACAGCAGACATCTCCTGTCTCGCCCACTGCTCCCCTCAGCAGTGTATTTCAGTGAGTCTGCCCGTTCTGTTCCCCACTCTGTCTCTGGTAAATCCTCTCACCTCCCACACCTCTTATCTATACCCCATTTCATCTACGCAAAAAACTAAATTAAAAAAATTAAAAAGAAAAAGTCAAAGTGAGGGCCTACCCGGTGGTGCAGCAGGTTGAGCACAGCGCTGTGAAGCTGTCCACGGCCTCTGCAGTGTGGGTTCAATCCCTAGCCAGCCAGGGAGATACCCACATGGTGCGCAGACCTCTCCTGTCTTGCCCGCTGCTCCCCTCAGCAGTATATTTCAGTCAGTCTGCCTGTTCTGTTCCCCGCTCTGTCTCTGGTGAATCCTCTCACCCTCCCGCACACCTGGCCTGTACCCCAGTTCTTGTATAAATAAATCAATCTTTAAAAAAAAACAACAAAAAAACTTCTGCTTCTATGACACGCTGGTGTATTTCAGAAATAACAAAGTGACTCACTGCAACGACTTTTTGAAAATAGTACAAATATCATCAGCTTCAGACTGACTCTTTTATGGTGTGTGGCTACAGTACCCCATGCAATAGGGCAGAATCTAAGATGCCACGGTGAGTGGAAACGTGGTACAAATAGGCACAGGCTGAGAATGGATGTGAAAGGAGGACTGGTTCTCAGCTTCTAAATGATTCGTTTGCAGAAAGCTAGATTCTGGCAGGCTAGACAACAAAGTGGCAACAATGCCCGCCTCCCTGAGGTTGAGATAACCTTGCCCAGAAAAGGACTCTGAATTCTGTATCGCGTAGATGATCCTCAAATTCAAACGTAACAGACACTGCAGCTACATGGCAGCCTGAATGCAGCCTGAGGGAGATTGAATTAACCAGGCTGAGTTAGTTGAGGGGAGAGAATTGGGCTCCAAGCTTGCCTCCCACCCCCACCCCTACCCAGCTCCATGGGCCGAGTTCCTGGCCTCCTGGCCTCACCTCATGGCTCGAAGTGCCAGGCGGTAGGCCAGGTCGGGGTCGTGGGGCAGCAGTGCAGTGAACAGGTAGCGGGCACAGGTGTGCATGGGCACGCTCTCCCGGAACAGCACCTCTCCAAAGCCGCTGAAGGGACCCCCTGCCAAGATAGCCTGAGTAATTCCCAGGTGCGGGCTCACCCCTGCCACCCCCCAGTCTGCTTAGACCCCAGGCTCTAAGTGGGGGATGGGCAAATCCCAGGATAGAAGTGCTGGGATTAGGTGTGAGGGTGCAGAGCTGAAACTGAGGTTAACTTCTGGAAGATTGCAAAATTTCCCTGGGTGGGGCGCTCAGAGCAGGATTGGGCCAAAGGGTGCAGGGGGGCTCATTCTAGGGTCAGGGGCAGGGTCTTACAAGGCAACCAAGGGTAGAGTCAATGAAACTCAGGAGAGCAGGGGTGGGCCAGTATGTGCATGAGCATCAGCAACTTAGCTCACTGGCTCCAAGGTGGAACGGGGTGGGGTGCTACCACTGGTAGCAGTTATTGGCGGTCAGGAGTGTTAGGGAAGCAGGACGGAAGTCTACACATCACCTTTCAGGAACCATCAAGGTAGGAGGTCACAGAAGAGACCAGAAGGAAGGGCTAGGATCAGGGCCTCCTGGTCCAGTAGCTGAACCAGGCCACTGGTGAACAGGTGGGCCATGGGGTGAGGACTCACCTTCCAGAAGCAGCCCGGCCTGCTTACGCAGCACCTGCACCAGCCGCTCATCCAGCTCCACCTCCTCCAGGAGGGCCAGCAGCTGCTCCTCATTGCGTACCACCTTGTCTTGGGCGTACAATCCCTCAGGCAGGGCCCGCTGCTGCCCCAGGCCCAGCAGTGCTACCTCCAGCGCCAGTGCCAAGTAGGACTCCCCAGGGCTCCCAGGCACAGGTACATGCTGGTAGGCCACCTTCCGCTTCTCAGAGCCTGAGTCTGTGGGAGACAAGTACCAGGGATGCTGAAGGGTAGTCCCCTTTTCTGGGACCCCAGTGGCCCTTGACTTCAAGCATGTAGACTTGGGTTGGGGGAGTGGTTTAGGGAAGCTCATCAACTCCCTACACTAACCCTGGGGGTGAGAGTCTGCCTTTTACCAGCAGATAGGCCTCATTTTCTAAAGCTATGTCAATTGGCTCCTGGCACTGGCCAGGGGATGTGGCCTAGGTTAGGAGCACAGAGAAAGGTAGGGATGTGAAAAAGGCTGTGGCCTTGTTTGCCAGAGGTATTGGGCCAGGAGTCATCCCACCTCCTCTAGAGGTCCCCATGTAGGTACCTGGGTAAAGGGCGAGGCTTTCTTCCTCCAAGCGACAGGCTTCCAGGAGTGCCCTGCAGAGGCAGCCAATGGGATCCAGGGGGTGGCCCACCCATCCTTCCGTGTTGGTGATACAAGTGGAACCTTTCTGCAGCAGCTCTGCAGGCAGGAAGAAGTGCTCAATGCCCAACCACCTGCCTAACCCCTAGGGTGGGGCTTCCTCTCCCAACCCCCAGTTTAGCCTCCCAGTGCCCACCCACCAGCTGCCCATCAGCTGATATCCTTACAGACAGCAGCCCACCCTTCTACAGTCCTGGCCTCCTATTCCATGGCCAGACCCAGGCCTGGCAGGAAACAGAGACCAAACTTGGTGCTTCCTAAAAATCCAACCAGTGTTACTCCTTTCCATCTCCAGCCCAACTAGCTTCCAGTGTCCCCAAGAACTGATATGTGGCAGCATATGGAAGCCCATCCTCCTACCTCCTCCCACAAGCCCTGCTCTTTCTTGCCTGTGGGATTCTGCCCATGCTGTTCCTTCTACCTGGAACACTTTTCCTCCCTCCCTCCCTATACATCCTAACATCTCAGCTTAGCTCTCACCTCCTCCAGGCTGGTCAGGGCTCTGCTTGGGTTCCAGAACCTCCATGTTTCTCCTCTTGGGCCTTATGTTCAATTTCCTGGTAACAATCTATTAACCCAACCCTACTGCCCCTATAATAGAACACAACTGGTAGCCTCTCCCAGCCCCCACGTGAGTCTACAAACATGGTCATTTTTTTTTGCAGCCGTACAGTGTTATTTTTTCTTAATAATACAAATTTGAATTTGTTGCCCATGTTTAAAAATCAGTAAATCCCTCCTCAAATAATCTACCACATTTCTGGTCTTTCTTGGAAAATTGAAATTTCTGGCACACTGGGGCCAGATTGCTTAAAGGTCTGTGGCTGGTGTACCCCCTTGTGAGCAGCAATGCGGCTGTCCACTGGGCACAGACATGAAGTTCTGCCAGTAGGTTCCTGGTATCCTCATAGGAACTGCCCCCCAAGGGGGCTGTAGCTACCGGAAGGCCTGTGGTTCTGAATTCAAGTTCCTGAACCAGCAGCAGGTTTGCTTTCAATCCTGTAGTCCTCTCAGTAATTTTGGAAGTTTCCAACCCCCCGTATTAACTTCCTTTCTGCTCAGAACACTTGCAGTGATCCTGTCTGTTTTCCCGGAGGGACCCTAAGTGTACCCGCAGCCCCTGGGACAGGCCGTGTGGACACCGACCTTTCTTCTGCTGCTTGTAGCTCTCCAGCTGATGTCGCCGCTGCAGCCGCAGTGTGTTGACTATGGCGCCGGCCAACCGCAGGGCCTGGCGTGGGTACCCGTGGGCACGCAGGGTGTCCACGCGGGCACAGGCCGTGGGGAAGGGCTCACCCAGCCAGAGTGGGCGGCCCTGGGGGTCAGAGGTTGGCTTGTCGCTGCCCATGTTGCCTGTGAGACTGGGGCTGTAGGAGTCACTGGCCAGGATCCTCTGCAAGTGGGTGTCGCTCCAGTGCAATGACCCAGCCTGCAGGGCGCGGCCAAACACTGTGTGGCGGGAACCTGCTGCCACCTCCTCTTCCTCCTCTTCTTCCTCCTCCAGGCCTGTGGAGAGGCACCCATGGGTGAGGGTGCCCTTGGGCGTGATCAACTCTCCCCACCAAGTGTCAGCTTGGTTAGGTTCTGGACACAGTGATGGGTGTGTCTAAACTCCCCCAAGCTCCTACAGTAGTCATTTAACAGCATTCAAACACACAAACGCATGTGTGTTCATGCATACACATGTGGTGGAAAAACGATTATAGACCTTCAAGCAACTGAGGCTGAATAACTCCTCCATCTTTCTCCCCATACTCCATTCCTCTCTCCCTCTCTCCTCCCAATCCTCTTGTTCCTTTTTCACTCTTCCTCTATCTGTCTCCCATCAGCTCTGCCTCTCTTCAGTCAGCCATGAGGAGGCTGGATCAGGAGACCAGCCCAGAACGACTGGTGCTGTAAACATGTCACTTCCTGTCCTTCAGGATATCCACCACCCCACCCCCATCCTGGGTGCTCCCTCCTTCCCAACAGGGAAGAAGGCAAGGGCTGGGAGCCCCCTTAGCTGTCCCCAGAAGTTTGGTTACAGGCAGTGGTGATGGTTTGGCAGGGAGTGGCAGGGATCCCTCTCCTACCTGGGCTGAGGGCCTTGGGGGACTGCAGGCTGGGCCCATCAAAGGAGTAGTTGCCCTCTTCCAGCGGGCACACGTCCAGCTTGTTCCACTTGCCCAGCAGCTGGAGCCAGCTGGCTCGTTCCTCTGGTTTGCAATGGGGGCTCAAGACCACGCACACCCACAGGGCCCCTGGGAGGTACAGAGGGAGGTTCATACTCATGCCAACAGTAGCTGCTCGCCCTTACACAGTGCCTGCTGCATCTGGGCTGCACTCTGTTCACCCACACCTCGGGCCTCTGCCGCTAACAGTCTCTACTTTACAGGTAAGAAAACCAAAGCACGGAGAGGTAAAGTCATTTTGAGGTCCTGCAGCTAGGAAGTTGGAAGACAGGATGCAAACTGAGGCTGTCATATGCCTCTTGCTGTTTTTCCCGCTATTATTACCATCTGTCATAGAGGTGGGCATACCATTCTCCAGGCAGAAAATCAAACCTGCCACCTGTTTTTGAGTGGTCTGTGAGTTAAGCTTTATTTTCACCTTTTTAAAAGGTAGGTGAAAGATAAAAGAGTATTTTGTGACTGAAGATGACACAAAATTCAAAAAATAAATTGTCCATAAGCAAAGTTTTCTTGGCTGCTGTCATGACCATTGGCTCATGTGTCTGTGGCTGCTTTCTCACCACAATGGACAGAACTGTGTGGCTGTGACAAATGGCCAGGAAAGCACGCACTACCAACTCGCCCAGCCCTTATGGAAAATGTGTATGGATCTCTGGGGTTTGTCATACAGTTAACCGTGGAACAACCCAGAGGATAGGGGCACTAAAAACACCCCCCTCCCCACTCCCCTCCCCCTCCACCGCCCGTCAAAATCCATGTAGAATGAACGGAGAGTTGGCCTTCAGTATACTCGAGTTCTGGGGGTTCAACCCACTGACCTATGAGGTTGGTGGAATCCTGAGTGCAGAACTCAGGAAAGAAAAACATCTGCGTATAAGTGGACCTTCACAGTTCAAACCCATGCTGTTCAAGCATAAACTATGTTTTCTCATCTCTCTCTCTTAAGTGTCAATTACATCAGGGGGGGTATTTAATCTCCCATTTTTTTTTGCCATTACCCCGCCATTGCCTCCTACATCAGAAATTCAGGGGACAGACCATAATCTCAGGGCAGGGAAGAGCCGGGGGCCCCTGGTGTGTGCCAAGCTCCAGGGTCTGGGCCTCACCGAGCTCATCCCATAGCTGGCGGCACTTGTCTGTCATGCCTGCTCCTTGCTGCCTCCACAGGGCCAGGCGTGGGTCTTGCAGGAACTGCTCAGTCATGAGGATCAGCATGCGGGCCCCGTTGGAGTCCCTCATCCGCAACATCTCCCGCACCTGTGCCAGGACAGGGTGGTAAGGAAGGGCGGTTGCCTGCACCAGGGCTCTCCAGTCTCCTCACCTGCGTTTGCAGACAGTACCTTGCAGAACATGGAGCGCAGCTGCTGGCTGGCACCATAGTAGCCTCCATTGGACAGCAGCTGCTTCACCTGCTCCTGGATCTGCTCCTCATCTAGGTGCCAGCAGTTAGCATCCTCAATGCCTGCACCTGCTGTGGGGTCTGGGGCACCTGCAAGGATGGAAGGAAAGTTTGGGATGGGGTGAGCATCACTGCCTTTGTCCAGTCCTCAAAATCACCCAACTCATCCCAAATTTCTTTCTTTTTTTTTTTTTAAAGATTTATTTATTTTTATACAAGAAGTGGGGTACAGGCCAGAGATGCACGGGGTGGTGAGAGGATTCACCAGAGACAGAGTGGGGAACAGAACAGGCAGACGGACCTAAGTACACTGCTGAGGGGAGCAGCGGGCGAGACAGGAGAGATCTGTCCCACCATGTGGGTTTCTCCCTGGCCGGCCGGCCGGGAATCGAACTTGTGCTGCGGTGGCTGCGGATTTCTTCATAGGTTGCGTCTTAACCCCTGCGCCACCAGGGAGGCCCTCATCCCAAATTTCTATCATCCATTCATCCCACATGAAAAAATACCCACCATCTACCTATCCATCTGTTCACCTCACCACCATCATCTTACCCCAAAGCACCAACCTGTCCCTGACCCATTTATCTGTCCATCCCACCTGAAATATCACCTGCTCATCCATCTACTTACTCACTTATTCATCCATCAACTCACCCATCTCTCTATCCAACCGTTTACCTACCCACCCATCTCCTAAAACATCACTAATTCATCCATCCATTTACTCACCCTTCTTAGCTGAAACACCCATCTCCCCTCTCATTCATCTGTCAATGCCACCCAAAACACCTACCCATCTATCCAAACCATTCATCTCTCTATCCATCTACCCCACTCCCATGCCATGTCATGCACCGATCCGTCCACACATCCATAACCTACCTATCGGATCACCAGTACATCATCAACCCTAGCCAAATGCCACCTGTTTACCTACCTATATACCAATTCCCATGTTCTACCCATTCATCCACCTGCCATTCCCATTTGTCTTTCCAAGTCATCAGTACCAACCACTCAAAATACCAATTGATCTACTCATCCACTGACTCACACAACTGTGCTCTCCATCTATCCACCTAACCCTAACTTTCTGTCTGCCCTTCCCCATCAAATCATCCATTCATATGTGCCTCCCATAACACCCACCACCTCATTAGTCCATCTATGCATCTCTCACAAAACACCCACCCACTCAATTCATACACCGAGTCCACACATACAGACCTTCCATGTACCCATCAACTCACCCTCAATACATGTACCCATGGTCCTTCCAATCTTCTACCACCTCCATCTGTCTGTCACGATTAGTTCACTTCAACCCCTCAATCAAAGCCCATTCACCCAACCCTGCAGCCAATTACTAACTCCCTATTCACCTGTCAGCCTACTTAATCATCCCATCCACTCACTCCATGCATTTTTCAATACTGTCAGCTTACCTCAACCTCCCGCCATGAATGTCTTCTATATCTATCCATCCCACCCTCAATTATCCATCATGCCTCCACCCACTACTCACCCACGTATCTACCCTCCATCCTACTCCATCGTCTCACCATTACAGTTGGGCAACACATCCCCTTTGTAGCCCCAAACCCTCCCAAATCTCCTAACACCTGGTCTATCTCCCACCTCTGCTCCCACTAATATCTACACATACCCTCCTGCCATCCACCCACCCACACCCAGGCCTGCTCCTGTGACCTTGGGACACCCCGACCCTAGACTCCATCTCCCACCTGTTCCCTAAACTCAGGCCTAAGTTGCCTGATTTCCAACCATTTACCTGCCCAAGGTCAGATTAAATCCAGGATCTGATGCTATTTAGGTATGTGACCTGGGCATCAGAGAATAGTTATCTCCTCATCCCACTCATGGATTAAGGGGCTCCAAGACATGACAAATGCCTGCTGCATGGCAAGTGGGGAGGCTCTGAACTGGGGAACCAGTGGAGGGTGAGCCAGAAAGCACACGAAGCCTGTACTGTCACACTTCTCTGGGGCAGGCCACCCAGGTGCCCTACCATGCACCAGGTTGATCTCAGAGCCCAGCAAGAGGATCTCGTCGGCCAAGCGCTGGGCAGTGGGCAGCACCTCCGTGTGGTGGGCGCTGATGAGGTATTGCACAAACTTCTGCAGCTGGTCCCGGTTCATCTGGGAGAGCGTCTCAGAGATGGGCAGCCGCAGCTCCACCTGGCAGGCGTGCCGGATGCGGTACAGTGACAGGGCCACCACATGGGCACAGTAGAAAAGGTCTCGGTTGTCACAGCCACAGCTCACAGATGTGATCTTGCAGCGGTCGAAGCTGATGGAGACGTGGTAGAGGCGCTCAGGCTCTCCAGGGCCCCCTGGCTCCCGGATGCTTCCACTCAAGTGGAACCCTAAGATCAAAGGCAAACTGCTGGAGCTTTGTCACCCCAGAGATAGGCACCATGGTACACAATGAAACCTGGTGCAAACCCAGCTGAGTAACCTAGTACAAGTTAGTTAACCTCCCTGTGCCTCAGTTTCTTCACCTGTCAAATAGGAATGAACAGTAACATCCTCCTTACATGTTTCTAATGAAGATGAAATGAGTTAGTATTTGGCAAATGCTTAGAATGCTGTTGGTATGCAATAAATCCTAAATAAACACAATTATAAATATTATTATCACAGCCATGAGGTCCAAGATGGTTTTCCTGGCCCTTGGCTTACCACGGATACAGCACTAACTCCAGGCGCCCTGTCAATTCCTGGGAAGCCCAAGTGCCATGACACTCGGAGTGAGGGGCTGATGTGACAAGCTAGGAGCCGGGTCACCCTGTCGCCCCCTGCCCCTCCCTGGCCCCTGGGGAGCCCAGATGCCAGTCTCATCCGACTGGTTGGGCAGCTCAGGCCCCAGCGGGCCCTGGCTGCGTCATGCAGGGAGATGGCGGCTTCCTCATACCGGCTAGAGGTGGCCGGCTGGGCCATGTCCAGGCAAGGAGGCCTCTAGGCTGACAGGGTTCAGGAAGGATCACCTCGGCCAAGCCTCCAGCTGGGAGACATGACCTACGGCCCGAGGGGAAATATGATGCTCTGAGTCTCACCTTTCTGGCTTAGCCTCCACTGGTCCCCTCTGAGCCCCGTTGCCTGAGGTTGATAACCTTTCCTCCCCTCTCCCTCACCACCGCCCCCAACCTGGTCTCTGCAGCTCCTTCCTTTCTTTTTGGTTCATAACCTTCCCCAGCTGCCCTTGGACTCCCACTGTCTGAGGGAGCTCTAAACCTCTATCTCCTATTCTCACCTGAATCCCACTGCCTGAGATCTAAGATCACCCCTCAAGCTGATCCTAAACTTACACCCTAGACTGACACCTGAGCCACACTGTCTTAGCTCTAAAACCATCCCTCAGCTCTATAAGTCTGATATTAATCTGGCTGGCTCTGTAAGTCTGATATTAAACTCCACCTGAGTCTCCCTGTCAGAGATCTAAGCCCACCTGGCCCCCACGGCTTGAGGTCTAGGATCATTCTTACTTCTGCTATAAACCACAGGGCCAAAGCATCATTGGGCCTCTCTGCCTGAGGTCTGGAACATCCCTCCCTTCACTCTGGCTTACGATTGTTCCTTGATGCTGCTACCGTGGACCTGCCCTCTGCCCTGTCTCACCATCAATCCCCCACCCCTCCAACTAAGCTGTGCTAGGTTTCTACAACCTTTCTCCTTTAGTGTATAACCCGCACCCAACTCTGTTTGGGCCTGGAGTCTGAGGTCCAGGACCTTCCTTCATTGCCCTTTCTCAACCTCTAGGCCCCAAGCCCCGGAGGTGAGGAATAACCTCACCTGTCTTCTGCCTAAACTCTAGGCTCTGTCTTCCCCTACTTTCTGGTTCACCATCTTCTCTTTGTCTCTCCCCCCCCACACCATTTGAGTCCACTGCCTGAGGTCTAGGCAGATCCCTGATCTTGAACTGATAATATCTTATACAACCCTCCCTGAGTATTGAAGCCTGAGGTCTGGAAGCTCCCCTCCCCTGGCTCAGGCCTCCCTCTAATTCCCCTTCTCCAAGCAGGTTCTAGACCTCCTGGCCTCTTTGGTAGGGGTGGGAGGCAAGCACTCACCCACTTGTAGCACTCGGTCCACAGCTCCGCTCTGCAGTAGGTGCAGCCCGCGGGTGAAGGGCACCCGGGCATCATGCTCACCCTCTGGGGGCTGGTAGCCCAGAGACGAGTACATACATATCTCCCGTTCACTACGTGGAAACGACCAAAACACAATGCGCTTCTGAACTGGTTCTGGAACCCGGGAGAACCGCTCCTCAACCTAGAGGAAGAGTTGCTGGGTTAGAAATCTGGATTAGAATCCTGGCTTTTCACTTATGAGCAGTAAGACCTTGGGCAAGTCACTTCACCTCAGTTTTCTCAACAGTGAGACAGAAATGTTAACAGTGTCTGCCTCCTTGGTAGGTGAAGATTAAATATGCATTTTTATAAACAAAGTGCTTATAATAACACCTGGCAATAGTATTCTAGAATTTTCTGCATTCTCCTTCCTGGACGTCAGATCCCAGGGACCTCCCAGGCTTTGAGGAGGCAGGAGAAAAGAAGACTAAAGTGGCAATAATCATCAGGAATACATTTTCTTAGTCCACACTAAGCGAAATGCTTTAAATGTGCAATTTCCCTTAATTCTTACAGTAACAGTCCAATGACACTAATCATGACCCCATTTTACAGTCAGTGGAATCTGAGGCTCAGAGGCAGGGTGAATCTACTTGTTTAGGGTCCCATAGCTGGAAAGCTCCCACACCCAAGGCAGGCTCTGTTCCCTCCCTTTCCAAGTCCCTTTCCCCAGAAGGGCTCCAGGGAAGGGAGGGCTGTCCTGGTCTCCCTGTGGGCTCTGGGCAGTGACCTGAGCTGGTTGAGCCTGTGTTCCAATCTGGGTTTGCTACTCACTGGCTGGGTGACCCTGGGCAAGTTTCTCAACCTCTCTGTGCCCCAATTTCCTCAAAGTGGGAACGAGATCAACAACTTCCTAAGAGTTGCAGAAGATTTCACAGCTTCTACCAGGCATGAACTTTCCTAGTACCCAGCACAGACGGGGCAGGTATAAGGAGGCCCTGGAGATAGTTTTAAGATTATTCTGGGTGTCTCATACACAATGAAGGGGCCTGGGTTTCAGGGGGAAGTGGGAGGGCCAGTGACTGGCTCAGGCCTTGGGGACAGTTGGCAGATGACTAAGGAGGGATTTTCCAGGCCATGAATCAGAGCCTGCCCCATCCATACTTGGCTAATACCCACACTCCAGAAAGGGTGCAAAGAACACCCTCCCCTCCTGCCAAGGCCAGAGGAGGGCAGAGCCCATGGGGCCATCAGAAGGCTTGGACAGGTCCAGACAACATTCCCAGTTCCTCAGGGGCTCACAAGAGAGCTGGGAGAGGGGACTTCCAGGGCCCAAGTTTTGGGGTATTCTGGGAGAATCCCCAGAAGCCATTGAGGAAGGGTTCCAGGTACATTTGTCCAAGTATGGGGACCTAGGTCCTGCTCCTGCTGCTGACCTGTGGACAGATTGGGAAGGCTGGTGGGGTTAGGGGGAAGTAGAGTGCTCTTTGGGATGTGGGGGGAGGAAGGTCTTGACAGTTGAGTAATCCTCATAGCCAGTCAGGAGGGGCTTGGAACTCCAGGTAAAGAGGTGGTCCTAGGTGCACTCTGTGTGGGATGGTGTGTGTATGTAAGGGGCTGAGCCTGAGAGAAGGATCTAGAAGAGGAAGGTTTCCGAGGCACAGGTGGGTTCCAGAGGCTGGAGGGCAGGGAGGGAGGGATGACAGAACTTAATGTCTTGTAGCTGGGATTTACAGAAATGGGGGTGTCCTCTACTGGTGTGAAAAACAGACATATGGAGGTCAAGAAAGGGGGAGTGGGAGTCTCTAGGGACTGAGATCAGGGGTGTTCCAAGCAAGGGCAACTTCTAGAAGTTGGATAGAGGAGGATTGAATGGGATGCCCCAATTGGGATATGAGGATAAAGTGGGAAAAGAAGGGTACCCAGGGTTGGGAGAGGACCCTGGGGAGGGAGAAGCGTTCGGATTTGGGATCAGGGAACTGAGAGCATCGCTCAATCTTGGGCTGGGGGCGGGGTATGGTGAAGAAGGGTTGGGGATGGGCCACAGGGTTAGGAGTGAAGTGGGGGGGTGTCTCGGGCAGGGTTAGGGATCTTGGCGATCTCAGGAGCTGTCTCCGAAGTGGGCAGGTCCGGAGAATGGGGGCTGGGGAGGAGGAAGAAAAGGGGTGTCCGGGTAGGTCAGGGGGTGCGTCATCTCCCTCCCTCCCCCCTCGGTCACCTGTTCGAAGGCCCAGCTCTCTGCTACTCGCTTGGCGCTGAGGTCCAGCAGCGCCTCGGGCCGGCCCCGGCCACGCATGGCCCCGGCCCCGGCATCGCGCTCCTCCGGTCCCGCGGGGCAGCCCCGGCTCCGCTTGGCCGCGGGGGGGTCCATCCGGCTGGGCCGGGGCCGGGGCCGGGGCGGGCCCTGTTGAAGGGGTTGATCCGATGCCCGATCCGTTTCACCGGCTCTCACACCCCCAGTCCGCTTTCCTATCCTTTCTCCGCGCTCCGCAGCTACCGGACCCCCGCCGCACCCACCCCCGCCCTGAGCCGGGCCGGCCGGGTGATGCGGCCCCTTTAAGACTCTTCACAACAATGAAGCTGCCTGGGCCGCCTCTTTATCCTCTGCCGTCGTCCCGCCCCCGCCGCCCTTCCCCATTGGCCCCCCCCTCGGCCTCAGAGGTCCTCCTTCGCCATTGGCTGTACTGCCAGACCCTTGTCCAAGCTCTCGTTTATCATTCGTTGGATATGCTGCCTGTTTTTTCGAGCTAGCCCAATCATAGCGCTCAGCGAGAGGCGCTGTCAATCACGGGACACCAGGGACCAATCATAGCTGGAGGACCCCCGCGACGCAGGCCTTCTGCGGAGTTTCGGGGCGGGCCCTGGATTCATTCACAACATTCCTCCCCCGCCCCCTCGGGCTGGACAGCGCGCCCGGGGCAGCTGGGGCTGCGCCCACACACGGCTTTGTTTACTGAGGGTCGCTTCCGGGCGCCGCAAGGGGACAATCAACTCTGCTCAGCCGGGGAGCGAGACGGAGGGGCGGGTTCCTGGGGCTCCGCCCCTCCACCCTTGGGCTGTGTGACCAGATGAACTGTCTCAGTCTCTCTGGGCGAGTGCGGAGTCAACTTTAGATGCTTTGCGGGGTGGGGGAATCGCAAGCCGTTCGTAGCTCTCATGGGAGGTGCACCCCCGTTCTATTCTCTGTCCTGCATATTACGTGAATAATATAAAATTGCTGATCTTCATCCATTTTTGACCTATTAAAATGGCAGATTTTTTTTTTTTAACATTTTAAAAGGACAGGTTTATTAGGAAAAGGAGAGAAAGAGGCACCTGTGTAGTCATAAGTGGGCAAGGGAGCTGCTAAAGTATCAGTTTCTGCGCCTCCCTGGTGGCGCAAGGGGTTAAGCACCGCACTTAAGCAATCCGCAGCCTCTGCAGTACAAGTTCCATCCACAGCCGGCCAGGGAGAAACCCACATGGCGAGACTGACCTCTCCTGTCTTGCCTGCTGCTCCCCTCAGCAGTGTGTGTCAGTCAATCTGCCTGTTCTGTTTCACATTCTGTCTCTGGTGGATCCTCTCAACCCCCGCATCTCTGGCCTGTACCCCAGCTCTTGGATGCATAAATAAATCTTTTTAAAAAAATTAAATAAAATATCAGTTACTTTCTTTTTAAAAAAGATTTATTTATTTTTGCATACAAGAGGTGGGGTGTGGTGCCATGTGGGTAGCTCCCTGGCCAAGGATAGAACTTGTGCTGCAGTGGCTGATGATAGTTTCATAGTGCTGTGCCTTAACCCCTTGAGCCACCAGGGAGGGCTCTCATTCAGAATTTTTATATTGATGTGATAATTCAGAGAAATTTGGGTTAAATAAATATATCGTTAAAATTAATTCCCACCTATATTTTTATTATGTGTTATCAGGACATTTAAAATTACAAATGGAGCTCCCATTTGTAATTTCTGATGGGCAGTGTGGTGGTCCTGAGAAACCACAGCCATACAATGACAACGACAAAGAATAATAATGACGGCTTATAGAATGCTACAGGTGTTCAGATATATGGTATATGATCAAGTTGAGCTTAAGCTGAAAAATGTGTGTTTCATTTCCATATCTGGTGGTACAAGGGGTTAAGCACAGTGCTGTGAAGCTGTCCACATCCTCTGCAGCACGAGTTCAATCCCTGATTGGCCAGAGAGCTACCCATATGGCCCAGCTGACCTCTCCTCGCCTTCTGCTCCCCTCAGCAGTGTGTTTAGGTCAGTCTGCCTGTTCTCCTCCCTGCTCTGTCTCTGGTGAATCCTCTCACCTCTCCACACCTTCTGGCCTTTACTCAGTTCTTGTATGCATAAATAAAACTTTAAAAAAAAGATTTATTTTTTATTTATTTATGCATACAAGAGCTAGGGTGTAGGCCAGAGGTGTGGGGGTGGGTGTGGGGTGATAGAATAGCTGTGGATAGCTTCTTATTGCTAAGACTTAACCCCTGTGCCACCAGGAGGCCCACATTTCCATTTCTAAGTCAAAAAGACTGAGGCCTGGAAGGGGAATCCTTGCCTGAGGAAGTCAGGTGGAGCTGCTCTGAGGTTAGAGACTCATTAAAACTTCCCTTTCTTGCAAAAAAAATTGAGGCAAAGATAGATGGAAGGAATATAAATAATGGGTTAGGGGAAGAGGTAGGGAGAGCTTCAGCTAACCCTGTTTCAGGAGCTCCCCTGGCAAACGGAAACCCAGGGTCAAGCTTTTCCCAGCAGCTCCCTTCAGCATCTGGCGTGTAGCTGTGTCAACTAAGCCATGTCCCTGTCCCTGAGAGCAGTGGGCATCCCAAGACATTGAGATGTTGATTCAAGGTCACTCCTGGTCAATGTGTTGACTTTAGGAGGAATAGAGAAAGGGTCATCACAGGGTGAGGATGTTTCATTTTATTCTTTCTCTAACAATAGATAGGAATATTGTTACTACCCCATCTCACTGATGAGAAAACCTGGGCACAGAAAGGCCAAGTGGCTTGCCCAGGATCCACAGCCGGAAGTGGTAGGGGCAGCGTTCAAACCCCAGAGGAGTGGACCTGTCACTGTGGCTGGGGATCAAATGCAGTTTGGGAAACACCAACATTCTATTGTGATGCTCCCACTTTGCAGGTGAGAAAGAGACACAGCCATCCTCAAGATTGTCAGTATGAAAGGCCTCTAGAAGGATAGGGGTGTCCCATGAAAGAATTCCTAGGTCAATTTCAAGCCTTCCCCCTTCCTACCAACACTTTCAGGAAAGGAGAGGCTGGGAGGAGGGTTCTAGTCACCCTTGTGTCCTCCCTCCTTAGTGTAGCCAGTGAGCTCCACTTCAGGGAAATGCAAGCCACATTTATCCGCCTGTGGTGAGCTCACTGTCTAGGCATCCACAGCTCCTGACCCCAAACCCACATGTTCTCAAACCCTGTGGGTAAAAGGGGGCTGCTGGAGGATCAGATGGGGGACATACAGCTTTCCAGATCTCTGTCCATCCTATCCCAACTTTCTGAGGGTCCCACTGGCCCCCCACAGCACCCTGTGCCTCTTTGACTCATGCAGGAAACCAGCTGGGGCAGTTTTGCTTCCTGGTCCCAACACAGCCCCTCCAGCCTGCCCAGCTGGCAGGATTTACTTCTTACATTTCTTTCCTTCCCTTTTGGAATACAAATTAATGGGCAAAGTGTCAGGGCCCTGCCAGGAAAAATGAACATTCCAGTCAGAGGGGGAAGGTGGAAGTCAGAGAGGAAAAGGCTTGAACAGGGATAATTGTGTCTGAAAAATCACATTCAGAGACTGCCCTGGCCCTGGTGGAGAGGGGTGGGAGGACAGGCAGAGAAGAAGCTGTATGGCAAGGCTTCGGTCACCCCCTACCCCCAGGATACAAGGGCAACTCAATCATATTTGAGTCCCACAGCCTTTAAGCTCCAGAATTCACTCTGAGAGCTATTAGGATCCTCATTTAACAGATGTGGGAAAAGAGCCTGCAAGAGGTGAAGGGACTCGGTGAATGTCACACAACTGGGAGGAGGAAGAAACTGGCATGGAAGTTCAGTCTGTGGCTCTTTCCAGCACCCATGAAAGACTTGTGGGAAATGTGTGCACTGAGGGGTGTTGTGAAGCTGCTTGGGAATCAGACGGGAAAACTGGTGGGCTGACATTCCAAACTACCCCCAAACGTTGTGCCAGAAAGCCTTTACTAGCCCCTGGGCTCTACCTCAGGAGACAGGGTGTCAGAGGGACAAAGGAAGCCAGTTTACAGGAGCCTCAGCCATTGGGTGACTTGGCTGGGTTTGAGGCGCCTCCTGGTGGCTGGGGGAGGTGCCTAATGGTACCCACAGCTCACCTTGTCCCAGCCTTCCGCTTCTGATTCCAGGTAGGAAAGTTATAAGACACTTTTCAAAAACACGGTGACTTACAACTCTCACAGACATGTAAAGATGAACATGGGTTAAAACTTTTATTGAACTTGTGAGAACAAGGTTGAAAACCAGGCATTTTTACTGATCAGACTTGGAGTAAATGTGCAAAAGGAGGTAAATTGGTTTTTCCACAGGGGAGGACTGGTTGGCAGTGGGACCTCTGCTGGATGGATAGAATTGTATGTCTACAGGTAAGAGGAATTTGCATTACTATCAGTTGCTTGCAGTTTTCCTAGTTGTAAAAAGTTCAGAGACATCACTACAATGCAGAATCAGATAACCTGAAGGGTGTGCTGTAGCAGTCATGCACTGAATGATCATAACTGAACTCATAAGGTGCAAAACTTTCCTTGTAGTTAGGAGATACAACTCCTTCCTTCGACACCTGTTTCTGGAGCATCAACTGTGCGTTCTAGGTGCTGGACACAGGGCAGTGAATAAAGCAAATCAGAACAGAAAAAAAAATGGTGTGGCACAGGGTGGCCATTTCTGGGAGCAGGGGACAAAGCAGGCTTCCTGAAAGGACATCTGTGTGGGGCAGGGAACTACAGCTGCAAAAGTCAGGAGGCAGGACAGGGAAGAGGAGGGGGCAACAAGGGGTAAGCTTGGGGTTTTCTGCTTTCCACTAGAATGTCAGTTCTCAGCTCTTCCCAGTCCAGAGGTCGGCCTGTCCTGCCAACCAAATGATCAATGTGCAAAATGGCTATGTTCAGAGTGGAAATCACTGCCTTCTTGGAAAAGCTGCTGAGGTACAGGTGGCAGGAGGACTCAGGTCCCCTAGGTGGCGCTCAAGGCAGGGTACACCAAAGATCTAAGGGTCTTGCAGTCCCACACAGCTCCTGGGTCTGCATCTCATCCTTCAGGCACCTGCTCTAGCTTGCCTCCAACCCAGAACCCAGCTGGTGGACCAGGAAAACGCCAAACTGCAAAGTCTTCCTTCAAATGCAGACCCTGCTGCCACAATTCCATTTTTTGAGATGTTATCATTTTTTTGGTGTAAAGTTCTTTTTTCTTTTAAATGGCTAAAACTCTCATTAAAAAAAATTTAAGGGCGGGCCTCCCGAGTGGTACAGCGGGTTAAGTGCTGCGCTGTGAATCTGTCCGCAGCCTCTGCAGTGTGGGTTTGATTCCTGGCTGGCCGGGGAGAAACCCACATGGCGTGGCGGACCTCTCCTGCCTCGCCTGCTGCTCCCCTCAGCAGTGTCTTCAGTCTATCTGCCTGATCTGTTCCCCACTCTTTCTGGTGAATTCGCTCACTCTCCTGTGCCCCTGACCTGTACCCCAGTTCTTGTATAAATAAATAAATCTTTAGGGCCTCCCCGATGGCGCAGCGGTTGAGCGCTGGGTTGCGAAGCTGCCTGCAGCCTCTGCGGCGCCGGTTCGATCCCCAGCTGCTCCCCAGCCACCAGAGGAGGGTCCCGCATGGCGCGCAGACCTCTCCTGCCGCCCGCTGCTCCCCTCAGCAGTGTACTTCGGTCCTTCTGCCTGCTCTGCTCCCTGCTCTGGCTCTGGTGAATTCTCTCACCCTCCCGCGCTTCTGACTGTACCCAGTGCTTGTATAAATAATCTTAAAAAAAAAATTAGGGGCCACCCTGATGGCACAGCGGTTAAAGTTTCAGGACTATCAAGCTATTGTTAGCCATTGTGGCATGAGTTTGATCCCTGGCCAGGGAGTTAGCCCACATGGCGCAACAGACCTCTCCTGTCTCGCCCGGTGCTCCCCTCAGCAGTGGATTTCAGTAGATGTTTTGCTCCCCACTCTGGTGAAGTCTCTCACCCCCCCCCACACCTATGGCCTACATCAAATAAATAAATACATAAATGTTAAAAAAAAGCCATTTAAGTGTACATTGCTGTGGCATTTAGCATATTCAGTGTTTTGCAACCACCTACCCCTAGTTCCAAAACATTTTCATCAGCTCCGAGAGATGACCCCGTGTCCATTAGCTGCATTTCCCTGCCTGTCCCCTGCAACCTGCTCCCGTCTCTGATGTGTTGTGTCGCTTTCATCTCCATGCGACAACGCAGGATGTGGCCTCCAGTGTCTGGTTTCCTTCAGTATGTTTTCTAAGTTCCTGTGCTGTGGCACATACCAGTGACTCATTCCTTTTTATGATTAAATAATAATCCCAGGTTAAGAACAGACCACATCTTGTTTACCCACTCTGCCACAAATGGACACGTGTGCCTGCTGCTGCAGTCTCTTCAGGTCTCGCGGGGACTGTCTCAGTATGGTATGGAAGGTGCTACGGCCACTCCACATTGAACTCAAAGAGCTGCCAGATTTGTTTCCCATGGAAGTTGTCCCTTTTTTTTTTTTTTTAAACAGGTTGGTAGTTCCTGGGCCTCCCTGGTGGTGCAAGGGGTTAAGCACAGTGCTGTGAAGCTATCCACAGCCTCTGCAATACAAGTCCAATCCCTGTGTTGGCCAGGGAGCTACCCACATAGTGCAGACCTCTCCTGTCTCACCTGCTGCTCCCCTCAGCAGTGTATTTCAGTCGATCTGCCTGTTCTGCTCCCCACTCTCTCTGGTGTATCCTTTCTTCCCCCTGCACCTCTGGCCTGTACCTCAGTTCTTGTACGCATAAATCAATCTTTATTTAAAAAAAAGTTGGTAGTTCCAGCATTGTGAATGCCCATACGTGGGGACCAAGAAAGTATACCTGAGGGGCTGAATCTGGCCAGGAAGGGGGGCTGCCCAGGGACCAGTCATCCACCTCAGGGGGTGCAGCCCATTGCACACAGATCCTGCCACCTTTGCTCAACACCACTGCTCAGCCTCAGCAGGACTGCAGCCCCCTGGTCCCTGTGCTGTGACCAGCCTTGTCTCCCAAGAGGGAGGGAAGGCTGACCAATAGGTCAGGGCTCCCGGCTGGTTTCACAGGCACTGTCCTAAGATTTGGGGGGCTGGGTGAGACCAGGAGAGAATCTTCGTTGAGAGGTGGCATTGGTGAACTGAGAGTGGAAGCCAGGACCCTATCAATAGCAGTTTCAAGTCCTGGTTCCAGATGACCCAACTTGGGCATCCCAAGGTCAAGGTGATGGGTGGGAAGTTCTCAGGAACAGTTCCTGGGTCACAGATGTGCTACCGAAATACTAGTTATCAAGGCTTTTTATACCCTGAAGTGGCACTGTGACCCCATGAGGTGGTGTTAGCAACGACCCTACAGATGAGCAGCTGCTGGCTGGCTTGTCCCCTCCCCAGCAAAGGTGATGACGTGGATATGTCTGGAGAGTATGCAGGTAATGGAGCAGGTTGGAGAAAGAGACTCCGCCAGCTCCCAGGCTGAAGGCACAGAAGCGCAGCCCTCCTTCCCTGGCTGTCCCCTGGAATCTGATGGTGCTGACCAGGATGCGTTAACACCCTGGCCTGCTTGTAGGAGCATGGTGACTGCCGGAGGAAGGACAAACCTAGATTTATTGAGTCCTGGGGAAAGGTGGGGGTACAGGAGTTGGTGATAATATCCTTCTGGCCTTTGCTAAGTTTCAGTAGCCTGGGAGACTGACCTGTACCCCAGGGATGTGTTATCATTGGCTGATGGTCTGAACCCCCACTTAAGTTCCAGGTACAGTCAGGGGCTTTGGACAGGGCACCTCCTCCTCATGATGCTACTTGAGGGGACCCTGCACAGGTGTGAGCCGAAGGTAGGGGTTGTGCCAGTGGTCGCTGTCATGGAAGCCAGTATCCTTAGGAAGGGGCCTTGGAGGCAGTGGCCCCTCCCTTCTTGGCGGGTGCCTTCAGCAGCGCCAGCTTCTTGGGAAGGCTGGTGCTGGCTTTCATCACCATGTCGTGCTCAATCTTCTTCCGGATCCCGACCTCAAGGTTCTGAAGGGGCACACAGAAGGCAATCAGCCTGGGAGTGGGGTGAAGGGAGGGTGGGCTGATCTGTTGCCCACTTCTGCCCCAACTCACAGTGGTGGATTAGCAACTCCCCCAGACATCACCTTACCAGAGTCTGGCAGCTGGGGCTTAAGTACTGCTTTTGCCCTTTACTTTTTTTGGGCATTATGCAAAAACCCCTCTTCTCATCTCTGGACCTCAGTTTCTATACTTTTGCTTACCCCTTTAGGGACACTGAAGAGACAGGGAAGAAAAACTGCCTGGGGTTCCCTACCATGTCAGTGAAGGGAGCTTGCAGCCCCTCCTGCCCTAGGCTGTCTCCACTTAGCAAGTGGTGATGTGAGCAAGTGAAGGCAGGCTCAGAACCAAGTGTGTTTGGGTTCCAAACTGGTGGCTTAATCATATCTCCCAAACCTCTCTATTGCCCTAAGTCTAGCGACCATAGCTACCATGATGTCACCATGTGCCTAGGCCAGGGGACACAAGACCACAAAAGACATGACTCACAGAGCTGACATTCAGCGTGTGGGATAACATAAATATCAGTAAGGTGTTATGTTATAACCGTCAAATGATGGTGAAGACTAAGTGCTGCTATGGAGAAAAGAAACCAAGGCATAAGGAATGAAGGGTTGGGGCTACTTAGAAGCAACCTTTGCCGTCAGATTTGACTTGGAGGGAGAGAGCCATGTGAAGTTCTGTAAAGATTCTGGCAGAGAAAATAGCCAGTGTAAATTTCTGAGGTGGGACAAGGAGTGAGTAAGTGTCAGTGAGCAATAGGGAGAAGGAAGGAGGTGAGGGCAGGGAGGTGTTAGGGACAGAGTGTGCAGGGCCTTGTGGGCTGGTGAGGACTTGGCCTTTTCCTGAAAAAGGTGGGAGCCAAAAAGGGTTAGATTATGCATAGAGGGAAGACAGGACTTGACTTAGGTGTTCACAGGTGCCAAATGGCTATTGAGAGGAGGAGGTTGGAAACCAGGGTGGTGGTCCAGGCAAGAGATGATAACATGGGACCAGGTGGTGGTGGGGGATCTAGAAGATGGAAATAGGAGGATACAAGATCAATCCTAAAGGTAAAAAGGATGGGATTCCATCAAGATGCGAAAGAAAGGGAGGAATTAAGGATAAACTCAAATACCTGGAAGGACAGTCTTCCTCTACAGTCCAAGGGACTGAGGGTTGGTTTTGGACATGCTGGGTTTGGGATATACTTTCAACTCTCCCTCTCCCCTGCCATGTAGGTCGGCAGGTCACTGAGTACCCAGGTCTGGGAAAAGCAAGACTCAGGGTACACTAGCCAATTTGATCAAGATCACAGAGCAAGTTAGTATACAGAGTACAGCTTGAACTCAGATCTGACTCCACCAAAACTAGTTTCATATCTTTGTACCTTATTTATAGGATGCACCAACCCAACACAGCTAAGGGCCCAGAAATCAAGATTCAGAGTGGCCCTCACTCCACTCTGGTCCAGTCCTGAGACCCACCCGACCCCCAGGGCTCCTGGGAAACGGACTGGGCAGCCACCACCAGCCTTCACTCCCTTCTAAGCCCTCCTTGGTAACTGTGTGTACCTAACAGCATTCGCGTGGGTTGGCCTGAGATCTGGGTCCCGTGCAGTTCTCGGCATTCTACATGTGCCCTGAGACACTTAATCCTTGCAAAACTAGGAGAAAGGCTCTACCACCTCGAACGCAGGAATTAAGATGTGCAGGATGAAGAAATACCAGTTACTGAAAAAAGTAAGACTTGTCCCTGGCACTGCCTTCTAGCAAAACTGGGGTTTTCAACTTTCCCATGCCACCTCCCCTCCCGAGTTCTATCGAGGAGGGGTACAGGAAAGCAGCTAACCTGGCTGGACAATTTTAGAGAGCTAGGCCTTGCTTACTGACGGCAGGTTGAACGGTGCGCGGTGTTCCTGTACCCACCACACAAGGGCGGAACTGTTGCTCACAAAGCTGGGGGTTCTCCAGGCTCCAAGCCAGGCCCCCAGGCTCTATCCCTGCCGTTACTCTACCCACCGCTGACCTCCAGGCGCGATCCCTGGCCACTCGCACGCCTCCAACTTACCTTTTTGAGCTTCTGCTGCTGCACAACGCGAGCCTTCTTCGGGGCGATAACACGACCTGGGAAGAAACACGTTCGCAAGTGGCTGGGGAGCCCGGGGCCCACTTCGACTCCCAGCCTCCTGACCACTACTCACCGCCCTTCCTCGGGCCCCGGCCCCGCTCCGAAGCCGTAGCGACCGCCTTACTCTTCGCAGGTTTCCGCGCCTGAAACTTGCGCTGTCCCTGCGCCATGATGACGCGCAGGCTGAGAGGCGCGGCGTCGCGTAGTCGCAGCCGGAAAACGCACAGACCAGACGGGATATAGGAGGGGGGGCGGGGGGCGCAAAGGCTCACGGGATACAACGGGACATAGAGTTAAAGAACCATTCCGCACAAAAGTGATGGACGGCCTTTCGCAAACATTTCCAAGGGTATACCGATTAACACTTACCGGGTGCTTGTTCTGTAACAGCAACAACAAAAATCATACTATGTTACGCTCCTTTTTAGACAAAAAATTCAGACTAGGACTAGGGACCAAGTGAGGCTCCCTTGCGCAAATTTAAGGAGTCCCCAAGCCTTCAGTAATGAAGGTAAGCAGCATTTCCAACACTTAAAAATATCATGTTAGGGCCTCCCTGGTGGCGCATGGGGCTAAGCACCACACTATGAAACAATTTGAAGCCTCTCCAGCATGAGTTTGATCCCAGGCCCGCCAAAGAGCAACCCACATGGAAAAGTGGATCTCTCCTGTCTCGCCTGCTGCTCCCCACAGCAGTGTATTTCAGTCAGTCAGCCTGTTCTGTTCCCCACTCTGTCTCTGGTGAATCCTCTCACCCCCCACACCTCTGGCCTGTGCCCAGCTCTTGTATGCATTAATAAATAAATCTTAAAAAATAAAACCCAACATGTTAATATTAGGCCCTCCCTGGTGGCACAAGGGGTTAAGTCTCAGCACTATGAAGCAACCCGCAGCCACTGCAGCATGAGTTCAGAGTTCAATCCCTGGCCTGGGACCTGACCCCACATGGCACAGCAGACCTCTCCTGACATGCCCACTGCTCCCCTCAGCAGTGTATTTCAGTCAATCCATATGTTCTGCTCCCCACTCTGTCTCTGGTGAATCCTCTCACACTCTCCCAATCACCCCTCTCCACCCCCCATCCTAGTTTTTGTATGTATAAATAAACCTTTTTTAAAAAATAACATGTTAATATTAAAAAAGAAAATCATCAAACTACTGTTGACCAGCTACCTGGTATTGTAAATAGTTTCATTGGGATATCAGAGGTGAAGCATTTCAGGTCACATTAGAGACCATTCTAGTCTCTCTTGATAGTTCGTTCATTGTGGATTTTCTTTTGCATTAATTTTGAGTTTTAACAAATACTGTATGGTACTATTATTTATTATAGAGCCTTCTGTGTCCTCTTTAAAATCCTCCACCTAGGTTTCACCCTAGAGTCATCAACCAAAGAGGCTGTATAGTGTTCATTTGATAAGTGAGGAAACAATGCCTGAAAAGGTGAAGTAACTAGGTCAAGAGTACAGGGTAGAAAAACTCGTGGGGCTAGGATTTGACCTTGGGCAGCCTGGTTTTAGCTGCTGGGCTCTTAAGAGCCATGAAAAGTTCCTGTCTGATCTGCTCCAGGAAGCAGCTCAACTTTTGGGCAGATAACTCAGTAAGTTTATTATAAAACCTAGGAGCATGGCTGGTTATTTCTGGGATCCATTCATGTCTCAGGAGATGGTGGTGCTGAGGGCTGCCTGAAGCTCCTCAGGGGCAAAGACACCCAGTTCCGTGATGATGCCACCGGTGATGAGGTCATGGGGGGTGACATCAAAGGCAGGGTTCCAAACCCCAATACCTGCAGGGGAAAGAGACAGATATTTGGGTGGTAAAAGTTCTTTCTTTCTCTTTTTTTTTATTTAGTGCACAGCTGAGGGAGACCATGGGATCCCCTCACTTGCATGCTTTAAAGGGGTCTGGCTATCTGTGAGCATAAAGACAAGCATACTCTTAGTGTAAAGAACTTTAATAGAATTAATGTGCATAGAGAGAGAAGAAAGGGTAAGTTTCCCAAAGAAACACCTAGAGTTACCTGTGGTGGAGAATAATCAGGTATAGGCTGGAGGTGCAGGGGTGAAAGGATTCACCAGAGGCAGATGAACAGAAAAGGCTGTTTTATCGAAATAGACTGCTAGGAGAAGCAGCAGGTGAGACAGGAAAGGTCTGCTACTCTGGTGAAAGCTCTTAAGTTCTTGCCACCAGTCTCTCCCATAGTGGTTCCGGGGGTGGGGAATCTTTCCTCATCCCAAAATTGCACAAAGGCATGGGTTTCTGTGTTCAATAAATGAGTTTAGACTTCCTCCCATTCCTGGATTGCAGTTGTTCAAGCTCTAAAGTTTGAACATGTGCCTGCTGCAATGGTCTCTTCAAGAACCTCTAAGAATGGGGCCTCCCTGGTGGCCTAGGAGTTAAGTGTCAATGCTATCAATCCCCGGCTGATCCACATGGCCCAGCAGACCTCTCCTGTCTCACTCACTCCTCCCTTCAGCAGTGTATTTCAGTAGACCCACCTGCTTTGCTCCCCACTCTGTCTCTGGTGAATCCTCTCACCACCTCTCACTCTGCAGCTCTGGCCTACACCCAAGTTCTTGTATGCATAAATAAACAAACAAACAAATAAATAAATAAATAATCTTAAAAAAAAAAAGAAAGAAAAAAAGAACCTCTAAGAATTCTCCTTGAGGGCCTCCCTGGTGGCGCAAGGGGTAAGCACCGCACTATGAAGCAATCTGCAGCCTCTGCTGCACAAGTTCCATCCCGACCAGCCAGGGAGCAACCCACATGGCGTAGCAGACTTCTCCTGACTCACCTGCTGCTCCCCTGAGTAGTGTACTTCAGTCAATCTGCTTGTTCTGATCCCCACTCTGTCTCTGGTGAATCCTCTCATTCCATCCCCACCCCCCCGCATCTCTGGCCTGTACCCCAGCTCTTTATGCATAAATAAATAAATCTTAAAGAAAAAAAAAAGAAAAAGAATGCTCCTTGGGTCTTTGCAGGGCTTATGCCCTCTGCCTGGATATTTGCCCCCATATATGCATATGATTCATTGTTTCATTTCCTTCAGGACTTTGCTCAGATGTCTCCTTCTCTGGGAAGCCTCCTCTAAATCATCCTGTCTAAATTCCTTGCAGGCATGGAACTTCCTTGCCTTATTTATTTCTCCATGACCCTTACCCCTTCTAACATACCCTATAATTTCCTTATTTACCTTGTGGTCTCCCCACTGGACTGTCAGCTTCAGCAGGGTAGGGACTTTTGTCTTTTTTCACTCTTGTATCCCGAGTACCTAGCATCAGTCAGGTGCTCAAAATTATTTGCTTAATGAGACTGTACATTACAAACAATCTCCTAGATGAAAGGCATCAAACTGGTGGCCTATAACTGTTTTCTCTGGCTCACAGTTTTTCAAGATCACTTAATTGGCTGCCAGTTGTCAAATTTTGGGAGAATTCACATGTACAAAAATGTAAAGCTTCTCTTAGAGAAAATAGAAAACAGACTGTTTCTGATGGGGTCTGGTTTCCTGGAACCTTTGGCTGAAGCAGAGTGCCAGGGGCCAGACCACACCTGGCCTGTGTCTCTGAACCTTGTTACTCTGTTGTCCCCAGACTTTTTTTTTTTACAGGGTGTGGGGGTGGGGTGGGTTGTCAACTCTGCTTTCTATGATCTTTTGGATTTTGACCAGCACTAATTATGCCTCTAGGAAAGCAGGACTTCCTACACCCCCACTGAAAAAAAGAAATATTTCAGAATTAACATGTCTATTTTTTTATAAACTATAAGGAATCACTCTTTTTTTTTTTTTTTTAAGAGGCATGTTTTTATTTATTTATTTGTTTGTTTTTTTGTTTATACAAGCATTGGGTACAGTCAGAAGCGCGGGAGGGTGAGAGAATTCACCAGAGCCAGAGCGGGGAGCAGAGCAGGCAGAAGGACCGAAGTACACTGCTGAGGGGAGCAGCGGGCGGCAGGAGAGGTCTGCCCGCCATGTGGGACCCTCCTCCGGTGGCCGGGGAGCAGCCGGGGATCGAACTGGCGCCGCAGAGGCTGCGGGCAGCTTCGCAACCCAGGGCTCAACCGCTGTGCCACCGGGGAGGCCCAGGAATCACTCTTAAAACCAACAGAATATCAGGATTTCCTTTTGCTCTGTTGTGTAGTAAGTATTATCTTTACTCTGACTCTGTACTTGGAATATGGGATGGTAGTCCCCAGAGGACTTCTGTTCTCGTCTTTTTAAAGATTTCTTTTATTTATTTATGCATATAAGAACTGGGATATAGGCCAGAGGTGCAGGAGTTAAAGGATTCACCAGAGACAGAGTGGGGAGCAAAACAGGCAGATCTACTGAAATACACTGCTGAGGGGAGCAGCAGGCGAGACAGGAGAGGTCTGCAGAGCCATGTGGGTAGCTTCCCTAGCTGGGAATTGAACTCAGTCTGCAGTGGCTAGTGATAGTGCTGAGACTTTAATCCCTGTGTTACCAGGGAGGCCCCCAGACTTCGGTTCTTACTAGTCCTTTTCATAAAAAGTTTTCAATCATGGGCCTCCCTGGTGGCCTAGGGGTTGAGTTTCAGCGCTATCGCCGCAATGGCCTGAGCTCAATCCATGACCAGGAGCTGACCCACACATGGCGCAGCAGACCTCTCCTGTCTTCCCCACTGCTCCCCTCAGCAGTATATTTCAGTAAATCTGCCTACTCTGCTCCCCACTCTGCCTCTGGTAAATCCTCTCACCCTCCCTGCACCTCTGGCCTACAGCCAAGATCTTCTACGCAAAAATAAATAAAATATTTAAAAATAGTTTCCAATCATAATTATTAGTATTTAATGAGTACTAACTAAGTGCCAGGTACTCCGCCGCATATAATGGGGGTTAATAAGCTGAATGCTCTGAGGTTTATGAGGTAGGTAGGTCATAACAACAGTTCATTCTACAGACAGGAACACTCGGGTACTGAGGGTTCAGAGAACTTGGGCCACCTGCTCAGGACTGCACAGCCAGGCTGCGTGGAGAAGCTGATAGTTATCTGTGCTCTTTATAGGCATTGGCTGTGCAGCATTATTTCCACTTTGGGTGAGAAAACCAGTAGCAAAACAAGTCACTCAAGATTTCCCATCTTATTAGTTCGTGTACTGTACTCTGACCTTGGATCTGACCTCCAAGATGTTTCTTCCCAAGAAATAGCTTGAAGGAGCTTCCTATACCCAAGAAGGTTGACAGCCCCCCAAAATGCCCCTTATAATGGGTGCCTAAATGGAGGTGCCCAGGCACTGTGATACCCTGTGCATGGACCACTTACCAGGTGCTGCAATCCTGACCCCATGGACATCGGTCAGCTCCTGTCCTGGGCGCTCTTCAATGACAATCTCTCGGCCTGAGTCTAAGTGGAGGTCACATGAGGAGCTGGGGGCAGCCACATAGAAGGGGATGCCATGGTGCTTGGCTAAGATGGCCAGCTGGTAGGTGCCCACCTTGTTGGCTGTGTCACCATTGGCAACCACACGATCGGCTCCCACTATGACAGCTGGGAAGAGAGATGTTGAGATGTCATTTTGAGTGTCATGACCTGGCCCTGGCCACCAGCAGCCCTGCCTGCCCGAGCCCCCTCTGACCTGACACACCCCGGTGGGCCATGGCAGCGGCCGCCATGCTGTCGGCAATAAGGGTGGCGGGAATCTGCTCATAGACCAGCTCAAAGGCTGTCAGTCGGGCTCCCTGGTTGTAAGGCCGCGTCTCTGTGCAGAAGGCGTGCTCCAGACGGCCCAGCTTGTGCAAAGAGCGGATCACACCTGCGGGCCCAGCCCACCAGAAGAAAGCCAGGATGAGATGGAAAGGGGCAGGGCTGCTTAATGGTTAGGGGCTCCAAAGGCTTACCAGGCAGTCCCATCCCTAAGTCCTTGCAGTGGCTGTTCCCTTTGTCTGGGACACGTATTCACAGAGAACACTTCCTCTCATCTTGACTTCATGTAGCAACCTCCCCTTTTAGCTCCTTCCCTGTTCTTTCTCCCAGGAGCTAATGTTCTGTCTACTTTGTTCACTGCTGGATCCCCAGTGCTTAGAACTGTGACTGACATACAGTAAATGCTTAACAAATGTTGAATAAATAGAATACATTCATGCATGCACAATGGGGCACACAGTAGATGCTTAAAAATATATTGAGTGAAAGAGAAGGAATGTCTTCCTCAGTCCCCAGGCACTAGGGTGGGATCTAGGCAGACAGGAAAATCCTATCTCAATCCCCCCCTTTTTGGTCATAGCTACCCCAATCTTTCTTGGGGGGGGCACTCCCTTCCACTCAGTCCTCTTGGAATCCACAAAGCTAAGCTGGGCTTATCAAGTGATTGATCCAGCATGGACAGGTGACCCCCTTCAAGACTCTAAAATATAAGGAGAGTTCTCTGGCATTCCTTATCTTTTTTTTTTTTTTTAAAGATTTATTTATTTATGCATACAAGAGCTGGGATGTAGGCCAGAGGAGTAGGGGTTAAAGGATTCACCAGAGACAGAGTGGGGAGCAGAACAGGCAATCTACTAAAATACACTACTGAGAGGAGCGGTGGGTGAGTCAGGAGAGGTCTGCTGTGCCATGTGGGTCAGCTCCCTGGCTGGCCAGGGAATCAAACTTGTGCTACAGTGGTTGGTGATAGCCTGACAGAGCTGTCTTTAACCCCTGTGTCACCAGGGAGGCCCTATTCCTTATGATCTTAATTCTGGCAGTGCCCTTGCCAACCTGTGGCGTCTGAGGATGATGCCACCATGGAGGTTGGGAGGGACAGGGATAGATGCATTCTGATGTATTTGACACTTGGATGCAACCATACTTGAAGTCAAACCCTTAAATGTTTCTGTATAAGAACTAATAAGTTCATATCTTTTCAGGTGGATAAAGTGGTGGTTTGACTTTCTTTCTCCATCTGTAAAGGGCCCTCCCCTATCCCCACTCACCCAGTGCTGTGCCATAGCCAGCAGTGGCCAGTGCACCAGTGTTACAGTGAGTCAGTACGGTCACCTTGCTGCCCCCAGGGGCTGCCCGGTCCAGGAGGTGGCGAGCTCCCAGGTCCCCGATGCTCCAATTGTCCCTGAGGTCTTTCTCCAGCATGTCCTCAGCACAGCGGATTACCCTGAGGCCAACATGGGGCTTTCAGCACCAGCCACCAGGCATGAGAGCCCAGCCTGACCACTCCTCCTGGCCAAGGGCTGCTCTGCCGGACCCCTCCTGCTCAAAGACCCTCTGCCATTACCACCTGTCACTCCATTTGCGCAAGACATGCATTTACCTCCTGTGTGCCAGGTGTTGGGGGATAAAGCCGTGAACAAGACAAAAATCTCTGCCCCTATGGAGCTGACACGAGTGGAGAAGCAGATGATGAACAAATTAAGTGAAGAAAAAGGCAGCAGTCAGGATAGAGCATGGGATGTACTTTATTATGTGAGAAATGGGTAAGGCAGAACCTAAAACTGATTCAGGAGAGCATTAGCTCTATGGATACCTGACTACAGAAAGTGCATATATAAAGGCCCTGAAGGTGGAGCCAGATGGAGGGGTGGGGGCAAGAAACATGGAAGCTAAGGAGTGGAGCCGGAGAGTGGGGAAAAAAGAGAGGACAGGGCCATGGCAGTCAACAAAATTTCTTAAAAGCAAAATCCACAAGAAAGAGGAGGCACTCTAAACAGCCACCAAAGGTTAGACAGGGCCGCACCAAGTTCAGGGGAGGCACAGTTAAGTGACTGGGTGCAAGCACCTGAGGGTGGGCTGCCTTCCCGTGTGACCTTGACAAGGGTTTAAAAGTGCTGCGCCTCAGTTTCTCCTTCTGTAAAAGGGGTCCCTGTGTAGAAAAGATGAGTCAATAGCTTTCGTTTAGGGCAGTGCCGGCACAGGGTCCCCCTACCTCTCCCGGACCGTCTCCACCGTGGCGCCCTCCTGCTCTGCCTCCAGGGCTGCGGCGTCGGCCAAGTCCCGGGCGGCGCGGGCCATGTTGACCGCCGTGGGTCGGGCAGTGACGAGGAAATTTAGCGCGTCGCGCACGAAGGCCACGAGTGCGGCAAGTCCGGGTCCCCCGGCGCCCGCCTGCAGCTCCACGGCGAGGCTGAGGCAACCCACGAGTGCGATGGCTGGGGCACCGCGCACCTGATGGGGAGCGGTGGGGGGTGTCAGGGGCGGGAGGAGTTAGACCCCCCCATGCAGGTCCCACCTATCCGCCGCACGCCCCCACCTTCATGGCGCGGATGGCCTCCCAAGCTTGGCGCACGGAGCCCACCGCCTCGTAGCGGCTCTGTTGGGGCAGCAGGAGCTGATCGAGGATCTGCAGCGAGCCCCGCGAGTAGCGGATCGCCTCCAGTGGCATGGTGTAACCCCAGAGCCTCCCCGCTTCTCAAGTTGCGCGAGGCGGCTGCGCGCACGTGGGGCGGGACTGAGCGTGGGGCGTGGCCACAGCGCCGCAGGCGGGGCCTCGCCCGGAAGGACGCGTGAGCGCGCGCCGACCTCTCAGGTTCCCGGGATCCGCCAAGGGGTAGATCCCACCCCTTTTCGCTGACCTTGCTGTTTAACGGTGCCCCCAAACCACAACGGTGGTGCACTTGCTTACGTCAGGCCCTGTTTAATGCACAACAGGACTCCCAAATCCCGGGAAGTCACCCTTAGGTGCCTAACTTCCAGCCAGAGAGTGCTGTCTGCGACCACCTGTAGAGCAAGGCCTTAATTGCGAACTCCAGGCACCAAAAGGTCTGTTTTTACTGCCCTGAGACATTCCCATTCTCCGGGGTTTCGTAGCGAAAACCTTGCCAGGTCTACAACTTTCGGAATGGCTGGGCAAATTACGAATTCAGGTGGAACCGCCACTCCCAGAAGGCAGCATATCTGTCCTATTCACCACTGTTACCTCAGTGGCCAGAGATGTTCCCGGCACACATCAAGTGCACCATCAATACTCGTGAAATGACCTTTCTTCTCAAGGTTTAGGAGCTGGGTAATGGGGTGGATGAGTGTTCCTGTGGATGCTGGGCAGTTTCGGGGTCATTTTTCTGCTCAGTTTACCAGCTGTCTTCAAAACAAGCAACATGGTAGGTGGGGCCCTTTCTCATGGCTCTTCAAAGACATCCCCATGGGCTGGGGATGAATAGCCCACACTTAATATGAGATGCCCCAGCTACATCTGGCATGGCTCCTGGGCACCCCAGGTGGCCACCCACTGCCCAGTCCCCTTTCCATCCTCCACACACTCAGTCTGGGAAGCCTTCTCTAGAAAGCCTGCCCTGATTGCAGGCCAACTGGAGGCACTACTTTGAAACTCTCAGCACACTGGGTAGGGATTGCAGCTATGGCCCACACATTTGCTGATTAGAAGCTTCCCAAGCTTGGTTGGATGGCGGGTGGGGTTGTAGCCCCTGGACCCATCTAGTAACCCAAGGCAGGGGCAAAGAAACTTTAATGTTGGATGCTGCCCCCCCTCCCCCGCCTCCCCTGCAAAGGCACAAACACCCTCTCTATGACCAAATAAATAAAATTCCATTAATGTGGGAAGGTGAGGTGGGGTGGGAGCACAGATCTGAGCCCTCTGATGACCAGTGGGTGAGTGGGCGAACTGGGCTATAGTCTGCGAGGGCCCCCTGGGTGTGTAATGGCCTCTGGAGCAGGTCCAGCCTTCAGATTGCTCACTCACTTTCTGAGTCGGAGTAGTCGGCCACAAGGGAGGAGCTGAGGCTGCAGGAGTGCAACATGTCCTGGGAGGAGCCTGGTGGGGACCCAGGTCTGTCCTGACAACTCCCCTCCAACACACAGTTCTTAGGGGTCTTAGTTATCTCTTGAGAGCAGTCTTGTGGGGATGCAGGCCTGTCCTGGATGGTCTCCTCTGGCTGATCTCCAGACTTGGGGCCCTCAGCCATGTGCTGGGGGCTTCCTGAGATATCCCGGGACCGCCGCCGTACTATGCCCAGATCGCCCACGGTGATAGGGTTGCCAGTGGGTGTGGATTTGCGGGTCTGGGCCAGCTTCTTTAGGATAGTGCCAGTTTTGCTGCTGCCACTGCTGCTGGGACTGGGACCTCCGGTGGAAGGGAACCAGGAGCGGCTGATGATCTCTGTCCGCTTGAGTTTCTGCTTATCCTCGTAGGCTGAAGAGGGAGGGAAGAATGGGGCATTTGAGAGAAGGGTGCAGAGCCACCCTCTGGTCTGGGGACTCATGGCTGGGGACCACCCCACCCCCGTTGCATGCCGACCCCCCACGCACAGTCCAGGGTGTGGAACTTGAGTAGTGCGGCCAGCCGGCGGTCGTCCTCCGTCTCAGGTACCAGTGGGATGGCCAGGCTTGCCTTTGCCTGTAATGCCTGGTCTCTCTCCTCCTCCTCCAGCATGGCCTTTTTCTTTTCCTGTGTGTGGGGAAAGAGGGAAGGGATGATGGGTATCAAAACATGGCCACTTAATGCCCCATGACCCAGGGAGCGCTGCTCCAACTCTCAGGGCCTCAGTTTCCCCTTCTGTCAGCTTATGCAAGGAAAGGCCCTCACAGAGTGTCTGGGACAAAGATGACCCTTAGCAAGCAGAGACATGATTCTTATTAACACATGTGCCCGGTGGGCTTCATTCATTCACTCCACAATGTTCACAGAACGTCCATCTGTCCTGTGCTAGGCCTTCTAGACAGGGGACATAGTAGTGAGCAAACAAAAGTCCTTGCCCTTGTGGCACTGACATTCTAGTGGGTAAGAGATACCAAGAGGCAAGAGAAAAAGAATAATGGGAAGGAGGTGGGGAATAGGCAGGGGAGTCAATTTTAAATTGGCTCACAGGAGATGGGTGGGTGAGGGGTGGTCTCCCTAAGAAGGTTCCATTTGAGAAAAGATGTTTGTGGGACCCATGTGGTGTGTGGAGGAAAAATGTTCCCAGGTGGAACACTTGTTCCAACGTGTGTTCCACAGGGCAGTTAAGGACTGGTGGGTGCTCCTTGGAATCAGCCTGTGCAAAGGCCCTCTAGCAGCAGTATGCTTGGAGTGGTTGGGGAACACAGGGAAGTGTGGATGGAGCAGAAGGAGCAATGGGAAGATGGGCAGGGGTGGGAAGGGGAAGAGGGCAGAACATTTAGGTCTGGTGGACCACAGGAGGACCTTGACTTCTACCTTAAATAAGTGGGAGCCATGGAGGGTTCTGAGATATCGGACTCAGGTGCTTGCCAGTGCCCTAGTGGCTGTGTGGGAAAGACTGTGCATATGGGAGGGTGGTGGGAGCTGGGGGACCATGTTGGTCCAGGCAGATGATGGAGGTCATGAAAGTAGCCAGAACCTGACAGAAATGGGGGAAGAGGAGCGGTGATTATTACAAGATGAGTCAAGGCCAACTCCAGGCTTTGGGCCCCTACTGCCTATGAGGTAGCTGCCTGTTACTGATGTAGGGGGTGCATGTTAGAGACTGGTGAGAGCTCCATGGAATGATATATTTGAGGGTCCTTATAACCCCATGTGAAGATGCTCAGAGGCCATAGATATGTCTCAGGGAACAGGCTTGGTTGGAGGCCTATATTTTCAGTAACAAATAAGCAGCAGGAAAACTAGCACTTTCCTTCGGAATAATAATGGCCACAGAATGATCAGAAAAGGAGCCAGGAAGAAGCTGGAGCAGTAGGATGGGGAGAACTTTGTCCCTTCTCCCAAGATACCCCTGCCTGGGCTCTATTTGCAGCATCATGAGCTGCTCAGAATGAGGGAAGAGGGAGAGGCTGTGCATCCTAAAGTTCTTTCTAGAGCCTGCTGGATGCCCACAAGGGTGAAAACCTCCTTTATATTATGCAGTTGACCCTTGAACAACATGGGCTTCAACCAAGCTGGGATGTGGGTTGGTTGACTCCTTGGATGCTGAACATGTGGATACAGAGGCTAACTATAGGACATGCACATCTGTGGATTCTGGTGACCAAATCTGTGGGGATCTTGAAGACAATCCCCCCTGAATACCAAGGGATCACTGTAGTGTCAAAAGTTATATGTAGATTTCTGACTGTACGTGGGGGTCAGTGGCTCAGTGCCCCTAACCAAGGACCAGTTGTGCTTATGTGAAGTGGGAGCCCAACTCCCTGTGACATGGGTCCACCCCGTTTTTTTTTTTTTAAAGATGTATTTATTTAAACAAGAACTGGGTACAGGTCAGAGGTGCAGGAGGGTGAGAGAATTCACCAGAGACAGAGCAGGGAGCAGAACAGGCAGAGGGACCAAAGACACTGCTGAGGGCAGCAGTGGGCAGGGCAGCAGAGGTCTGCTGCACATGTGCCATGTGGGTTTCTCCCTGGCTGGCTGGGAATTGAACCTGCGCTGCAGAGGCTGTGGACAGCTTCACAGCATGTTGCTCAACCTGCTGTGCCACTGGGGAGGTCCCCAAGTATTTTTTTTTTAATTTAATTTTTATATATTTTTTACATCATTTTTCATTTTTGCACAATGTATGCATTTTCATCTTGGTTATATTCCCTACCAAGTATTTTTGGTATAACTTCTGTAGCCATCGTGGTGGCTGCCATCGACACCCCAGGATGCCCTGTGTCTTTGTGACTCCTGTCCAGGTGTCTTGACTATACTGAAATATGCATTATTCGAGTTTGCTAGAAGTGACTTTCCCTTTTTTTTTTAAAATAGAGGCATGTTTTATTTATTTATTTATTTATTTATTTGTTTGTTTGTTTTAATACATGCACTGGGTACAGTCAGAAGCGCGGGAGGGTGAGAGAATTCACCAGAGCCAGAGCGGGGAGCAGAGCAGACAGAAGGACCGAAGTACACTGCTGAGGGGAGCAGCGGGCGGCAGGAGAGGTCTGCACGCCATGTGGGACCCTCCTCTGGTGGCCGGGGAGCAGCCGGGGATTGAACCGGCGCCCCAGAGGCCACTGGCAGCTTCGCAACCCAGCGCTCAACCGCTGCGCCACCGGGGAGGCCCTCCCTTTTTTTTTATTATTATAGTCAGGGATGACTGTGGAAATTCTTTGGGGCGGGTTGATGATCTAGGGATTTTATTTCAGGACAGTGTGTTAGGAGCTGGCTTGGAGGTCAGTGATCTACTGGGCCATGGCCTGCTACCCAGAGCAGAGTCAGCCCTCACCTGCACCCCAGACTGAGGCTTTCCTTCCATTTAAAGATCTGCTAAAGTCTTCCCAGGGGAAGGGGCTGTGTGCTTAACAGCATCATTGTGCTAGTTGCCTCCCATTGGCACAGAGAGGTACAGATGTGGTCCCCACATGGCAGATGGGAAAACTGAGGCTCATAGTGCAAAACAACCCTCTTATAGTCAGGATGTGTGGGACAAGGGCTGGACCTGGGTCTTCAGCCAATATGTGTTCTCCAAGCTCCAATGTGGGACACTTGCCTGCCTGTGGTTTGGACCCTGGGGCGGAGTCCTACTCACCCGGAACCTCTTCCGCAGCATGCTATTGAGGGCAAAATCATCTTTCCAGGCACTCTGGGCCTCCTGGATGTGGCTCAGGGTGGGGAGGGCCTTCTTGAGTGTGCTCCGGTCAGCCTCACCATGCTCCAGGCGGAACATGGCATCTGTCTCCAGTTTCTGCTTCTTCTCATGCTCTACGGTGGGCGGGGCAGATCATGACTGGTCTGGTCCCAGACCAAGGCTGGGGTGAGGCCTGGGGCCTGGGCCACCCATCAAACTCACCTGTTGTGAGCACCTGCTCATTGTCCTCCATGTCCCAGCGTTCCTCTTTGCGCTGGGCTCCACTCACAATCACGTAGTCACAGTTGGCAGGGTCTGTCTGCATCTCAATGTAGTTGACACAGAGGTGGCATTTCATCCGGAATCTGGAGGGGTAGAGGGTGGTGGGCAGGGATCAGGATACTGCAGCTGTGTCCCAGGACACCCCTGTGATACCTGCCTGTGTCCTTCTATCAAGAACATCTGTCAATATGTGTTAACTAAGCACTTACTACTCGCAGGGCTGCATATCTGGGGGTCCAGCTTGGGGCGAGATAGACATGGTCCTATCACCTCAGAACTCACCTTCTGTTAGGAGTGTGCTTATTCACTCATTCATTTGTTCATTCATTTAACAAACCGCGTTGAGCTCACTGTAGCTGCCAGGGTCACAGCAAAGCAAGTCAACTTGCTCTTGAGAGGCTTACATTCCAGTGGGGCCCGTGTCCATATGTGGCAGCAGGCCACAAATAACCACAGTGCCTGGCTAGCGCCACTTTAGAAAAGGCCTCTCTTAGAAGCAAAGTTAAGAGAAACCCAAGGTGAGAAAAGGATCCTTGCAGATATCTGGGGAAGAGTCAGTATTCCAGATGCAGGGTGGAAGTGGAAGCATCCCTGGGGGTTGTGAGGGACAGTCAATCTGTGTGGCTAGAGCACAGTGAGTGAGGGGGAAAGTGGGAAAAGGTAAAATGAGAGCACGTGGGGTCTTGTGGGCCCTGGGGAGGACTAGGCTCTTACTCTGAGGAAGGTGGTGGTCATGGAGGGTTCTAGCCAGAGGGCATGCCTTGACTGATAGACCAGTGTGGTTTCTAAGAGAGGCTGCAGGGAATGGCCATTAGGAATAGGGCATGAGCTTCCTTCCTACTCAGGTTCTTCTGCAGTCCCTCACCACATGGTCACCCCATGTGTCCCTCTGAGATGCTTGCCAGGCTGCCCCGCCCTACCTGTAGATCGGGGTCGTGTAGTAATTGCCAACCTTCTTCTTTTCTGCATTGTAACGGACACCTAGGAAGAGAGGGAAGAGCAGAGGCTGGCACTTAGGCTCTTTTCTGGTGGGGGAGTAGAGGGTGGTCCTCTGGTCCTCTGCAAAGAGACACTTTAGGACATTGGAATTCAAGGGGGAAAAAGAGCCCTGTCCAATCTGTGAGTCAGATGCACAAACCATGAAGGAGGGTTGGCAGAAGCCCAAGGGCCTTGTTTTGAATCATGGCTCAGCATCTCACCTACTTCACGGGGCTGTTGGGAGAAAGGAGCTAATCATACACATGGGTCCCTTACAATAGGGCCTAGTACTCAGCAAGTGTTCATGAAAGGTTTGGCTTTGATTATTTTTCTAGAGCATGTCTCAGATTCTCTTTTGTATTGTCAGATGTTATATATTCTTGACTCTGTATGACCTTGCTTTTTGGGTAAAAAAAGTTTAAACTAGAAAGACAGAGCTTGGTTGGTGGGTGGTGTAGTCTGCTTGTGTTTTCTTTCCCTGGGTGGCTGCTTCTATTAATGCCCCTGAGGATGACCCATGAGTGATGTCCCCTGAGAACCTGGTGGCCTTTGGGACAGATGCCCTTTGCTAGGTCTAATCAGGGGGATGTGTTGAGGGCTTACTCATCCTCAGCAGTGAGATGGCCTGGCCCCTCCTTCTGTGAATGGAGGACCCCTGTATTACAGAGGAGGAGACAGAAGCCAGTGGGGTTGAGTCACCTGCCTGCCGTGTCATGGCTACTGAGTTGTTGAGTGGACCCATATCTGCCTGCCCATCTGCGCACCAATGGCAAGGTCAGGGTTTCGAAGGCTAAAGGTAAAGCAAGAGCAGTAGCACTTTGAGTTTATGAAGCCTCCCACACATCATGTGCTATACACCAAGCAATTTACATGACATACAGGTGGGCACTGATAACTCCTGAATTTTATAGGCAGGTAAACTGAGGCACAAAGCGGTTCAGTCTTGTGCCCAGGGTTATCCACCTAAGAGGTGGCAGAAACAGGACCTCTTACTGGCCTAATCTGCACTGAGAAGCACACAGTCCACTGGTCACTTGAGCTCCTGTTTCCTCCCTATTCCTGACTGGGAGCCCTCCCAACCCTGTGGAGAAGGTTTATCATGGTGCCCAGCAGCTATTAAGGGGATTGCCATCTGAGTGGGGATGAAAAGGGGCAAGGGAAGGTAGAAGCTCACCCATTCCGATGTGGTTCTTGCAGCCATCACACCAGATGTTATATGGCATCTCGAATCTACACAACAGAAAACAGTTTACTGTCATGCCCCCTTATTTGCAGATTTGCTTTCTTAGTTTCAGTTTCTTGAGGTCATCTGTGGTCTGAAATATTCCATGCAGTAAGAAATTTTGAGACAGAGCACGTAACTTTTACTACAGTATAATGTTACAATTGTTGTATTTTGTTGGTACTATTGTTAATCTCTTACTATGCCAAATTTACAGATTAAATGTAACCACAGGCATGTATGTGTAGGGAAAAATATAGTCACGTGTAGCTTACTAAAGGGACATGCTGTGAGAAATGCACTGTTAGGTGATTTAGTCTTTGTGTGAGCAAATGTCATATAGTGTAATGACACACACCTAGGCCAGAGGATATGGCCGACTGGCACCACTGTTTTGGGCACTGGGACCTCACATCAAGTGACAAAGGACTATGTAGGGTTTGGGATTATCCTTGGTTTTAGGCATCCTCTGGGGGTCTAAGATGATTACCCCTCAAAATAAGGGGGGAATACTGTATTTGTGCCTTTCCACTTGGGCGCTCCATGGGTCTCTATATCCTAGACTCTGGCTGCCATCACACTGCAAAAGGCAAGCATGAGTGGAAGGTAAAGGATGGTGGCGGTTCTCCAGCCAGGTCAGTCCTATTTTGCTGCTCTCCAGCTGGCTGGCCTGGTCTGGGTGACAGTCCCAGTTGCCTTCTATGTTTCATCACTATCAGCTAAACAAACTTTGGAGTAGAAGAAGCAGCAGATTGTGGGATGTCAGACCCAAGTCAAGTTGCTGTACTCTCATGTGGTTTCTTTTCCATAGTTCTGTGACCTGTCCTTCTGATTTGCCATTGATAGTAATGACAATTTTTAAAAACAAAAACCTTTTGTTTCTTTTTAAAAACAAAATACCTTATAATGAGACACATTAAAGATGCTGTAGGATGAGATAAGGGCTCAGCAAACAGTGGAGGGGGGTGGTGTACGTGGTCTGAGGCGGGTGAGCCTGTTTGGCTCCAGAGCGTGGAGGTGTGTTGGGAGTTTTGAGGAGTCCTTCAGCCTTGTCCCCTAAGGTCACTCATGTTTTGACTCCTTTTCCACAGACATTCCAACCCTGTCATTAGATTTAATGCTTAGGCCCAGAGTACACCCTGACTGAGGTCAGATTCCATGGGGTAAAGAAAGCAGCAGCAGTGAGCTCATAGCTGGCTTACCACTGCTGCCAGGGATGACACAAGAGGCGCATCCCGGCCTCCCCGGTGGCGCAGCGGTTGAGCGCTGGGTTGCGAAGCTGCCCGCGGCCTCTGCTGCGCCGGTTCGATCCCCGGCTGCTCCCCGGCCACCGGAGGAGGATCCCACATGGTGCGCAGACCTCTCCTGCCACCCGCTGCTCCCCTCAGCAGTGTACTTCAGTCCTTCTGCCTGCTCTGCTCCCCACTCTGGCTCTGGTGAATTCTCTCACCCTCCCGTGCTTCTGACTGTACCCAGTGCATGTATAAACAAAACAAACAAACAAATATAATAAATAAATAAATAAACATGCCTCTAAAAAAAAAAAAAAAAAAAAAAAAGAGGCGCATCCCTTGGGAAGGGCCACTGTCTGGCTTTGTTGCAGTGGTGGCTGTGATCCTTAATCCTCCCCAATCTGTGCACTTTGCAGTGGAGTTTGCAGCGTTTTCTGCTGAGAGGTGGTGTGTACTGCCTGGCATCCCAAACAGCTTTAGGCACTGATGAGCCAGAAAGAACAAGTGCCAGTTTCAGGGTTTCATTCTCAGGAGTTCTTGTACACTTCTGCTCACTCTCTTTGGAAGTGTTATGTGAACAATCCTGAGCTAGCCTGATGGAGGAGGAGAGGCGCGTGGTGGAGCCCAGCTGCACCAGCTGAGAATGTCCAAACACGGGGCTGCCCAGGCCAGCAGAAGCACCCAGAAATAGTACATGGATGTCGTTTAGCTACAAGGCAATGGCTGACTGATCCTGCTTTTCAGGATTAAGATCCTGTAGCACTGGACAGAATTGGGGTGCTGAATTCTCCTGGTGATTGACACCAGGTAGCACAAAGGGCAGGAGTCCTAGGATGAGGGCTGGGACCTTACCTGATGATGAGGATGCCCTGGGACAGCTTTCGAGCTCGCTCCCGAAGTGGGTGGCTGTTGTGGTATCGGTTGAGAGAGCCATGCTGTATAGAAAGGGTGAGGGAGCAGGTTAGTGCTGCAGAGCTTGGGGAGCACCTGCTTGCTCACAGGCTGAGGGAGGCCTCTCATGTCCTGCGGGGGGTGTTAACAACAAAGGCCTTGGTGGAGCAAGAGGGGCTGTAATCAGGAATAAGAGCTGTGAGGTTTCACCTTCTGCCCTCCCGAGCTTTGCTTTCCCCTTCCTGCCACTGGGGACAGTGATCATGATTACTCTCCAGGTGCTGTGGAGAGGGCCAGGGAGATGACAACACTGGCAAATGCTCACTGGGCACTTTATGAGCACCACTTCCTCTTCAGCCCTTGCTGATTCTGTGTGGTCAGGTCATTTTACTGCCCCCTTTTGTCTTGTGGGAAACTGTGGCCTAGAGAGTCTGAGTCATGTGTCTGGGACCATGAGGCCAGGATGTGCTGATTTGCTCACGAGACCCTTATGGAGCACCTATGTATGGGGACAAGGCCATGGACGAGACATGAATGTTCCCACTCTCATGCATTGGACGTTCTAGAGGGAGAGATGGACAACACCTCCTCAGGGAGAACCTATCAGGGTGTTTTAAGGGCCACGAAAGAGAAATAAAGCACTATGTAGAGGAATGTTCACTAGGTAGACTTCACCAGGTAGAATGCTGTGTGAGGAGAGACTTAAGGAAGGGAAGGGGGCCTGTGGCCAAAAGGAGGAAAGGCTTCTGAGCAGAGGGAACAACTGAGGGAGACTTGTCCTCTGACCTTTTATCCTGAACTTATTTTCCTGGGTTTCTCCCCTGAATCTTCACCCCTAAACCTTCTCTCTTGGGACTTATCTCCTGAAATTTGTCCTCTGAGCCTTGTCCCCGGAACCGACGCTCCTGACCCTTTTCGCCTGAGCTTTCTTATATGACGAGATCAACAGGACTGGAGCTGGGAAATTGAGGGGGTCCGATCAGAGCCCATGTGCTAAATATTCTGAGCTCTGTTAGGAAGATACCAAGCTGGGCATAAAGCAAGTGGTCACAGTGGGAGCCACAGTTTCCACTGGGGGTGAACACGGTCCTGCAACTCATGCAACAAGCACAAAGCGATGAGAGCTTGGGGTGACACAGGCTCCTGCAGCCAAGGCTCTGACTCCAGGTGGGGATGAGATGCTATGTGGGTCCTGCCTCAGGGTCACATTGCTATTGTGAATGAGGTGGGAGTCTGCACCCTTACCTTTTCCGGGTTGAAGTCCGGAGGGTAGTATTTATTCACGCCTTTCCTTTCCCCCTGAAAAGTGGAAGAGACATGTGATTCAGACAGGGTCCCAAGGGAGACCTACTTGGCCTCTCGGGGAGCACTGGGGAACATTGCAGAGGACGGTCCTGGGCTCCATGTCTGATCCAGGACTAGCGATTTGGGAGAAAAATCCACTGTCCCCTTGGGAAACTCTGTGAGGCTCAGACACTCCTAGGCAATAGCTTTCACAGGTGAAAGCTATTTTTTAGCATCGCAACTGCCCAAATACAGGTGATACATATGTGATATAGCTGAAGCATAGGTCTCAAGAAAGAACACTTTAACACAGGCTGCTGCGAGTGTCTCTTTTTAAATGCTGGTGGCCATCTGCTGAGTTAACTTAGTGACCCACTGGAACAGAGGGCTGCAAACTTGGCTGCACTTTATAACCACCTTGGGAGTTTCTCAAATACTGAAGCCTGGGCCCCACCTCCTGAAAGGAGGATCTGCCCTGATGTGTGGCACCTGGACACTGGAATTTTAAAAAACAACCCAAAAAACACAGGTTTAAACAGATCTTTGTACATACAGGTTCACAGCAGGGTTAGTAACAATAACCAAGGGGTGGAGACCCAAATGGCTATCAAGTTATGAATGGATAAATAAAATGTGATCCATCTACACGCGGAATGTTATTCAGCTGTGAAAAGGAACTAAACCCTGATACATGTTATAACATAGATGACCCTTGATAACATTATGTTAAGTGAAAGAAGCCAGGTACATTAAGTGAAAGAAGTCATGATTCCCTTTACATGAAATATCCAGAATAGGTAAATCCACGGAGATAGGAAGTAGGTTGGTGGTTGCCAGGGGGTTAGGGGAAGCGTGTGGGGAGTGACTGCTTATGGACTTTCCTTTTGGGTGGAATGTTTTGGAACTAGACAATGGTGGTGGTTGCACACCATTGTGAATGTGCTAAATGATGCACTTTAAAATGCTTCATTTTATGTATGTGAATTTCACCTCCTTAAAAAAAAATAGAAAAAAACCCCTCTAAATCATATATAATGTGTGGACCAATGTTACCTCAAAAAAAAAAAAAAAAAAAGTAAACTAAAAGAAAATGAAAAAAAAAAAAAAAAGCTCTCTGGGTGATTTTAGTGCCCAGCAAAGTTTGAGAACCACTGCACTGAAAGTTCATGACTGAGCTGGAAAACGTTATGGGGAGGGGACTTCAGAGGAAGGATGTCCTGCTTATGGGAAGCCCCATAAAGACCAGAAGAAAAACCCAGTGAGCCCAAAGTCAGTCCACTCACCATCTTGGGAGCTGTCTAGCAATCCTCGCGCTTGACACGACTAATCTGAAAAGAAAAGACACCAATTGTGGGGTTCTGAACCACTTCCCAGCCCCTCCCTCCTGGAGTCTGGCAGAGAGGCCATAGTTTCCCTGTGAAGATGCTATGGACTATGTGGTGGGGTTCAGATGAGTCTCCCCAGGGTAGGAGGCACCTAATGAGCAATATTTGTTTGTTTTGAAAGTGTGACCTGTCCACTCTTTATCCAGCACACTTCCTACCTGCCACTTTTTACTTTTCACAGCTTCCATCATCACTCACCTGGTCCAGTGCTGTTGCCTGCTTCCTGGTCTTCTGCTCTGCACTTGACCCTGGGGTCTGTTCTCGATGCAAGGGCCAGATGGATCTCTTAAAATAGAAATCTGAATAGAAATCAAAACCTTCCAATTGATTGCCACTGCTTTGAGAATCGAGTCAAATTCCTCCCCAGGGCTGTGGGGCCCCTGTCTCCCTCTCCAAGTTCACCTCTGATGCCTCTCCTTCTGCTTCATTGTGTTCCATTCATGTTCTTCCACCAGCTGTCTGTTCTGTGTTGCAGGTCTCAATTCAAACATCACCTCTCTCTAAGGTCTCATCTGACCACTTGGTTGGGCACTCCTTGCTTGGTCCCCATCACATCATCTTGTTTCTATTTATTGTCTAGTGTGTCTGCTCCTCCGAGTCACCCCATGCTGTTATCTCTACCACCTAGGGTAGTGCCTGGCCCCACTATACATGATTTATGAACCACACATAACTAACTGATTGAGAATTGATCCAGAAGAATCATTATTAAAAAAAAAAAATCATTGTGGATGACAGAGGGAAGGGCTCCTTAAACTGGGTGGCAGGAAGATCCCCTTCCCCTGCATGTTTGAGGGAAAGACTTTTAGTTCATATAGAAAGAAGCTCTACTTTACTCTAAAGAGAGACACAATAAGGAACTGAAGCATATTCTAGAATGGGCAAATTTTCTCCATCAAGGGACAGTTAGTAAATATTTCTGGCTTTTTTGGCTAGTGTCTCTGTCCCAGAATCCACTCACTCTGCTGTCAAAATTAGGAAGCAATCAGACACAATATGTAAATAAATGGCGTGGCTGCATTCCAATAAAACTTTATTTACTGACATGAAAATAGAATCCCACATGATTATCACCTGTCACAAAATATTACTCTCCTTTTTATGTTTTTCCCCAACAGTTTAAGAATTAAAACCCATTATTAGCTGGCAGACTGGACAAAATGAGGCATTGGGCTGCGTTTGACTTGTGGGTGCCATTTGCTGGCTCCCTGAGTTAAAACCAGGAAGTTTGGCCTCTAGAGGTTTCTGCCAACTTATTGTGTGCCAGGCACTGAGCTGAGTCTGACATCACTGCCTCAACTACTCTGTGTTATTACTATTCTCTCCAGATGTGAATGAGGACATGGGAGCTTAAGTTAATTGCTCAGGTTCACTAGCTGATGTGGAGGTCAGCAGGGGTGCAAATTCTTGTCCATTATGGCCCTGAACTTCTTTCTAACTCAGGTCCTCCATATTTGAAGCATGTGCCTGAACTAGACTTCCCTAAGGTAACTTCCAACCGAAAAATGCTTTCTCAAACAAGATAGCTAAGTGCTTACCCAGGATTTGGGAACACGGTTCCTGGCTTGAATCCCAGTTCCACTTGCTACTAGCTGGGTGGCCTAGATACTGTCTGAGCTTCTCTGAACTTGTATTTCTTCACCTGTAAACAAGGGATGAGAATAACAGGACTGACTTTCTGGGGTAGCTGTGAATGAAGTAACACAGTAGAAAGTGCTTGCAAAGTACCTGGTTTGTAAGAGTTTGGAGGTCTTACTATGGTTTAACCCCATCAGTGAATGTCACAGGTGGGGCTACAGGGAGGCTGTATAATCTTCGGTTCTTGTTATGAGTGATTACAAAAATGCATTTGTCCAGGACAAACAAACGGCTGGGACACCGATCCTGTTTCTTAGTTGCATGACTTTGGGCAAATTGCTTACTTTCTCTAAGGCTCTCCTCACCTGTAAAACGGGGCTTATAAAAGGGTCGACTAGACAAGCTCACTGTCAAGATTCAGTGAGTTCAAGTTCTTGAAACAGCACCTAATGATGAATTAAAACGCTGGTAGTTTTAATTATTTCTCGCATCCACCGTTTTACAAGCGTTCTTTTACAAAACCTTTACCATGACCCAGCGAGGTGGGTGCTTACTGGTCCCGTTTTCCAGATGAGGTAAACCCAGAAGTCCTTTAGACATAAAATGGGCCAGGGCTGGGGCTGCTGCCGGGGCCTGGAAATTTGGGTCGGAGGTCACGACTGGGACCCGAACACGCCCTGGACTCGCGTCCGTAGAGTCCTGCGTTCCCCAGCGTGCCCATTCGGGTCAGCAGTTCGAGGCCAGGTGAGGCAGCGGCCAGACCCCTGAGCCAACTCGGCCTGCCCACCCCTCCGCCCGCACTTACCTGCCCTCCTCCTGACGTCATGCCGGCCTGTGCCCGGAAGTGGTGCTGGACGCGCAAGGGGGCGTGGCGCACTTCCCGCGTGACAGGGGACGCCGGCGCGAGGCGGGGCGAGGCGGCAACACCACGCTGATTGGCTGAATGCCGAGCCCATGGCCCTGCCCACTCTGCCTGGACCAATTCGAGGCCCGCCTTTCTAAGCCCTGCGGAACGAGGGTGCGTAAGCCGCTGCTGGCGGGCTCGCTCATACTGTCCCCCTGCGTTTGAATGGCTAGTGAACTAAGGGTAGTTTTACGTTTTTAAGTGAGTGGGGGGAAATCTAAAGAATAACATTTTACGACTTGTGAAAACAATACCAAGTTCCAGCTTTGGTGCCCATAGTAAATTTTTATTGGGATACAGCTACACGTGTTCCTTTACTGGTCTGTTGCTGCCTTCCCACGGCGAGAGCAGAATAGTTGAATGGTTGCAAAAGTCTAAAAACTTGTTATCTGGCATTTTACAGAAGTGGGCCAACTCTTGCCTTAGAACCTTCAGATCAGTATGAATGTGCCTTCTGCACAGGGGAGTGACTTTGAATTAACTTTTATGGCCTGTGTTGCCTGAATTTGTTCATTTTGTTCATTCAACATCTGTTTATTAGATGTCCAGTATATGCCAGGCCACTGGGGATTCAGAGAGCAAAGGGCACACCCTTTTCCCATAGATGAGGCAGACACGTCAACACGAAATATCAAGGGCGGTGTGAGAAATGTTGACACTACTATCATCACTACTCCTGTGTGTTGTTCAAGGCCGGGCCCTGTCACACGGGGAGTGCACCATGTCCCCTTACAAGTTAATTTTCACCTAATTATAGTGCTGAGAGCTAGGTGTCAATCACATGTTCACTACTCACTTAACTACACACTTATCTCAGGGAATGCTGCTCCTAGGATATACTATCAGTCCCATTTTATAGATGAGATAGGTTTAGAGAGGTTCAGTAACTGACCCAAGGTCACAAAGTTAGTGAGGAGTGGAGGATTTGACTTCCACCTGCTGTGCCCTTAACCTCTGAGTTATACTAATTTAGGTTGTATGTGTTAAATGTAAGGGCTGGGGGAACACAGAGGGCTCTTTAATGAAGTGGGCTGTTTGGGGGTGAGCAGGAATGAGAGTCAGAGCGGTACCTGCAAGGGGTGACTCCTGAAATGGATGAGGAGGAGCGAGGCAGAAGTGGGGAGAGAGCAGAGACACACTCACACATCCTCAGGAACTAGATGGAGTAGATTCGAACCCAGTAATCTTGCTTACTACCTCTGTATTTTGCTTGAGTACTTATCTTGAAGGAAGACATAATGACTGAAAAGCGACAAATGCCACTTTGCGAGCAATATTTTGGGGAAAGGGGAGGGGAAAAGCTTCAGCTTTCAAATACATGTAGACCCTCACTCTTACTACTCACATACAGGGCAGATGCTGGAATCCAGGCATGAGTCTGAGATCTGAAGAGGCTTCAATAAGGATACCAAGTGCAGGTCAGTTCCTATGGGGCCAATGGAACTACTTTGGGAGCAGAGGGATATTGGGGAACTGGGCAGAGTGGCAGGATGGAACTTGGATTCTAGCTGTGGATCTGCACACACCACTATTAATTTGGGACCCTAACCAAGTCACCTCACCTTTGTTTGCTCATTTGTAAAGTTGGCTATCTTCTCTGTAAAACAGTCTGAATAAGAAAAGAGGGATGGGAGGGCATTCTGGCATCAAACTTGGCTTTTGGGGACAAGGGAAGAATGACAGAGGGAGAGATGGGTTCTAAGTGTCGGAAGGTTCTATACATAAAACAGAAATCCACTTTCTTGCTACAGGTATCCACTGGCCCTATTCCTGTCTTGGAGCACCATGGAGGTTGGGAACCCTTTCACAAGTCAGCCCTCAGCTTACTCCCACGTCACATCTTAATCCTTTCAATCACCAACCAGAGAAAACCAGCGCAGTAGGTTAGACATCTCATGTTTGATCTCTGCAATCTGAACTGTTTGGGGTGCCTTCCCAGCCCATTACCTCTTCCTTTGTGTGAGAACATTCAACCTCCAGAGGGCGCTGCAGCACCTGTACTTAGCTATTCTTTCTCACCCTTCTGTGACCACAGCTTACTGGGTCAGGGGAGTAGATTCAACCCCATCAGGCCATTGGCTTTGCTCCTGGGAATTTAGAATGGGATCCAGACATGCACAGAGATGTTGCCTGACCTGAGCACATGGAAATATGCAGGGAAAAGCAGAGATAAGCAACCATGTGGGGGAGGGAGGGTAAAAAGAGGGGAAAGGAGAGAGACAGAAAGACAGAGAGACAGAGAGGAGAGTGAGAGAGATAACTAAAGAAAATAATAGGGAGAAGAGAAAGCAATGGAGAGGGAAGAGAGCGATAGGGAGAAAGATAATATGGAGGAATAGAAACAGAAAAAGAGAGAAATAAGTTTTTTTTAAATCTCTGGAGACCTTTCAGTCCTTTGGTCCCTGAAATACCCTTGTATCCCTATAATAAATTCTCTTTTGACTAAATTAGTTTGAACAAGTTTCTCTCTCTCGCAACCAAAGAGCCTTAACTATTTGAGTGCTTGAGACATGGAGTTGGTATGTGGAATTTACAAACTCCAGGTCATTCACCTCATTTTCTTTTCTTTTTTTTTTTTAAGATTTATTTATTTATTTCTACAAGCACTGGGTACAGTCACAAGCGCGGGAGGGTGAGAGAATTCACCAGAGCCAGAGCAGGGAACAGAACAGGCAGACTGATGAAGTACACTGCTGAGGGGAGCAGCGGGAGTGGCAGGAGAGGTCTGTCGCGCCATGTGGGACCCTTGCCAGTGGCCAGGGATCGAACCGGCGCTGCAGAGGCTGTGGGCAGCTTCGCAGCCCAGCGCTCAACCACTGCGCCACCAGGGGAGGCCCTCACCTCATTTTCTTCAAGAACTGACACCAAAAATGGAGGCCTCAAATAATTCACTCTCTAGGTACAACTGCAGAGTATGAAATAGCTATGGAACTGTAAAAATGAAGTCCAAACCCTGGTCTACAAATTAATCATCTTTAGCGAGTGAGCTCCAAGACTGTGGTGGAAAATGAGGATTTGAAATTCAGGGTCTACAAAACCAGGACACCGGAACTTTGTGAGTCCTGGGGTCTCTCAACAGACAGTTGTACCTATAGGTTATTTAACACATTTCCCAGGATTATCAGAGTTCACTATTTAGCGGTGGATAGGGCCCAATACAGAGAGAAAAGGAAAACTAGAAAAGGAAGCTTGACATGTTTTGAAATCAACTGCAGGCAAATCAGAAAGCTGAATTACAGATGGATACATTTGCTTTTATAAGAGTTTGACATGATGAGGACAATATTTGGGTTTCTCAGATATGCAATGGATTCTAGAAAATCCTCTTCCTGGTGCAAGCCCACAGGTAGAGAGAGCAGACCAGGGCAGAACACCAGGGCGGATGATTCTCCAGACCCTTCTTGGGCTAATTCTTCATCTCCCAGGCACTGAGTGCAGGGGCACCCGGAAAGCCTTACTGTCCTCGCTGGTATCTTGCAGCTCCAGAGGAGGGAGGAGAAGAGGACCCGCACAACTAGAGAGTTATGTGCCACACTTGCTTTTTTTTTTTAAGATTTATTTATTTATTTATACAAGAACCAGGGTACAGGCCAGATCCGCGGGAGGGTGAGAGGATTCACCAGAGACAGAGCGGGGAAAAGAACAGGCAGACTGACTAAATACACTGCTGAGGGGAGCAGCGGGCATGACAGGAGAGGTCTGTCGTGCCATGTGGGACCCTCGCCGGCCAGCCGGGATCGAACCGGCGCTGCAGAAGCAGCACACAGCTCCACAGCACTGAGCTCAACCGCCTGCGCCACCAGGGGAGGCCCCCCTTTTTTTTTAAAGATTGATTTATTTATGCATACAAGAACTGGAGTACAGGCCAGAGGTGTAGGGGGTGAGAGTGTTCACCAGAGACAGAGTGAGGAGCAGAACAGGCAGACTGCCTGAAATACACTGCTGAGGAGAGCAGCAGGTGAGGCAGGAGAGGTCTGCTGTGCCATGTGGGTCAGCTCCCTAGGTGGCTGGGGATCATAGTGCTGAGACTTAACCCCTGCACCACCAGGGAGGCCCCAGTGTGCCACACTTTCCCTTGCTGCCTGCTACACCTGGCTTATCCTGCAAATAAAGTCTCTTGGTGAAACAAAATCTTGAAAAGGAACCTCTTCAGAAACATGTTTCAGGTGTGGCAAGAGGAGGGAGGTGATGCAAAGGGCTTTGAGTTCGTGCAGGATAGCAAGAGCTATCTTTAATCTGTGTGTCTAAGGAGGAAGAAGATAGGGCTGAATTAAATGTGGATGGCAGCCTCCCTTCCCAATGGTGGAAGGGCACCTTGAAGCCATGACACCCCATCATGCTCTGTGGCAACCATAAAAGGAAGAGAGAACAGAGGAAGTCCTTAGCAGGAAGAGTGAAACACCATCTGTGGGTGACCTCCAAACAACAAAAACAACAATATGCTAAATCCCGGCACTGCTTTCATTTTATGGTGTTGAAGGAGTTTTAAAGGGGAACCTGTGCCTTTATGGGTTTAGGGAAATTATTCTTCAGAGCAGTGGGTTTCTGTTCTTGGCTCTGCTGGTTGCTATTTTAGTTGACTTAGTGTGCAATGGGAACATTTTAACAATCTCTTGGCGCCTGCTGTTCTTGAAATTTGAATAGAAAGCAAGGAGCCAGAGATGGAAAGACTAATAGCATTTCTGGTTTTCTAAAAGCCTTTGAAGTAACAACTCAAAAGCATTTTTGCTCATGGTTGGTAGAGGAGGCCAGGAATGCTTGCTGCCAACAAGATTGTTCTCTTGGTGGCTCGGCATCCGTCACGGCTCTCTGATGGTGCTTTGACAGCAGAATGGGAAGGACACTGGCACGGCCAGCACAAGTCTCCTACAATGAGTCACAGTCAGGTAGGCCAGAATTTGAGCTACTATGCGCTTTGGTCTTGGCTTGAAGCCGTAAAGGCTGAAGCTGGGTAGGAAAACTGTAAAGGGCCCTGTAGTAAATATTTTATACAACGGCCAGATGGCCCTGTAGCCACTCCCCAGCTCTGGTGTTGAATGAAAGCAGTCAGACAATATGTAAATGAACAGGTGTGGCTGTGTGCTATTAAAACTCTATTTCCATAACCAGGCATTCAGCAGGATGGTTTGCTGAGTCTAAGGGATTGAAAAGATCAAATCTTTATCTTCAGAGCATCCATTCTGACTCCTTCCAATAAAAGCAGATGCAAAATGGGATGCAGGGAGATTCTGTGTTTGAACTTTGGTTGATACAAATTTTTTTTAAAAGAATTATTTACGTATGCATACAAGAACTGGGGTACAGGCCAGAGGTGCGGGGGTGAGAGGATTCTCCAGAGACAGAGTGGGGGGCAGAACAGGCGGATCTACTGAAATACACTGCTGAAGGGAGCAATGGAAGAGACAGGAGAGGTCTGCTGTGCCATGTGGGTTAGTTCCCTGGTTGGGGATGGAACTCAGGCCACAGTGGCTGCCATGACAGTACTGAGAATTTAACCCCTGTGTGACCAGGGAGGCCCCTGACACAAAGTTTTTAGCTTCAAATCCAGATGTTTGAATGTAGGCTGTCACTTTCTAGTTTTGTGACTTGGGGCAAGTTTTTAACTGCTGTTGGCCTCGGTTTCATCATCCAAAGATAGAGATAGTGATCCTAAAAACGTCAGAGCTGCAGGGGAGGTTTTGTGGGATAATACTGGGAAGGTGCTTAGTACAACAACTTGTACTTAGTTTAGATTCTACAAATGTTGGTTTAGAAGTCTTTGGTTTAGAAAATAGGCTTTCCCCTTCCCACTGGATAAATTAATTGATATCTTTCAAAGTTAAATAAGAATAATACTTTTAACTTTCGGCATTGAGGACACTAAGGTTGAGTCACTACATCAATACATGATAGTACACAGTAAGAGAAATGGCACCAAAGAATAGAATTGTGTGCAGGATATCACCTTTCAGACTATGATTACAGGCCTCCTTGGTGGCCTAGGGAACGAGTTTTCACTGCAACGACCTGAGTTCCATCCCCGGCTAGGAAGCTAACCCACACGTGGTGCAGCAGACCTCTCCTGTCTCACCCACTGCTCTCCTCAGCAGTGTATTTCAGTCAATCCACCTGTTTGTTCCCCAGTCTGTCTCTGGTGAATCCTTTCACCTGCACCTCTGGCCTATACCCCAGCTCTTGAATGCATAAATAAATAAAATAAATCTTTTAAAAAAAAGTCTATGATTAGGACTAATTATAATCTTAAAGAAAATGTTTGGGAGTTAGGCTTGACGTAACTGTTATATCCAGACAACTGAAATATGAAGGAAATGAAGGAGAACCCTCTAATTTGTCACCCTCTGGGCCAAGTACAGACTTTTATCACAGATGGTTTTCAATGTTAAAAAGAAAATGGCATCTCCTCCAATGGAGGAATGGACCAAAAAGATGCACATACACACCAGGCAATATTACAGAGCCATAAGAAAGGAGAAAATGCTGTTATTTCCAACAAAATGGAGGGAATTTGAAAAATTTACATGCAGCACAACAAAGAAGGATAAAAACAAATATTGGACATACATATAATGGACCATTCTACAATGCAAAACACCTTCAAAAACTATTGGACATCAACAAATACCCCTTGGGCTCTGAGGTTCAGAGAACGGGGAGAGGGAAAAGGACAAGGGGCAAGAGGGGTGGCAGTGGGAAAGAATTTTAGTCACCATTTTTTCATTTCATTTTCTAATGTTTATTCTAACATCTCCAAACCCAGAGACATTTATATTACCACTATAGTGATCATTGATAAAAAGTTGAGATGAGTGTATCAAAAAAAAAAAAAAAAAAAAGGAGAGGGCCTTCCCGGTGGCACAGCGGTTGAGTGCTGGGTTGCAAAGCTGCCTGCAGCCTCTGCAGTGCCGGTTCAATTCCCTGGCCGCCGGCGGGAGGGTCCCACATGGCGCACAGACCTCTCCTGCCACCCACTGCTCCCCTCAGTAGTGTGTTTCGTCAGTCTGCCTGTTCTGCTCTCCACTCTGGCTCTGGTGAATTCTCTCACCCTCCCGCGCTTCTGACTGTACCCAGTGCTTGTATAAAAAAATAAATAAATCTTTAAAAAAAAATAGGAGAGAACTATTCTAAGATCGTTTTACGAAGTCAACATTGCCCTAATACCAAAAGGGGTGAAGGTATTTATTTATTTATTTTTATTTTATTTTTTCTTAAGATTTATTTATTTATACAAGAATGGGGGTACAGGCCAAATGTGCGGGATGGTGAGAGGATTCACCAGAGACAGAGCGGGAAACAGAACAGGCAGACTGACTGGAATACACTGCTGAGGGGAGCAGTGGGCGAGGCAGGAGAGGTCTGCCATGCCACGTGGGTATCTCCCTGGCCGGCCAGGATCGAACCTGCACCGCAGAGGCTGCGGACAGCTCCACAGCTCTACGCTCAACTGCCTGTGCCACCAGGGAGGCCCATGGGGTGAAGGTCTTGATAGCATAATGTTTATCACCAACAAAATCCTACCAAACTAAATCCAACAATCATTAACAGGATTATACACTATGAGAAGTGGGATTTATTGCAGGGTTGTAAGGATGATTTAACATCTGCAAATCAATGTAATATAGCATTTAAAACAACCCCAACTGGGCCTCCATGGTGGCACAGCGGTTGAGCGCTGGATTGCGAAGCTGCCCGCAGCCTCTGCAGCGCCGGTTTGATCCCCGGCTGCTCCCCAGCCACCGGAGGAGGGTCCCACATGGCGCGCAGACCTCTCCTGCCGCCCGCTGCTCCCCTCAGCAGTGTACTTCGGTCCTTCTGCCTGCTCTGCTCCCTGCTCTGGCTCTGGTGAATTCTCTCACCCTCCCGCGCCTCTGACTGTGCCCAGTGCTTGTATAAATAATAAATAAATATTTAAAAAAAAGTGTTAAAAACAAACAAACAAACAACCCAACAGACAACAGATCCAAAAAGAGGTGCCTGTGCTAAATCCACCAATACTAATACCTAACCTGCTGCAGTTTCAACCTCCCCTAGGGATGTAATCTTAACTGGTCAGCATGGAATTTTCTGGTCAGGATCGATGAGGTCATCTTTTTCATTCTCCAAAAGAAGATGAAATAATCAGTCAGAAGATCTTTTTCCATTCTCCATAGGTAGGTTACCTAAACTTGACACAATTCCCTCTTCCCTTGTCTTGCCCTCTTTTTGCCTATAATGATGTTTCATTTTGTATAGCTTTTCTGAACCCATTTCTGTTTACTACATTGGATGCTACGCTATTCAGCAATCATTTAGATCTTTAAAATTTACTTGATTGGCTTTTTGTTATTTATTTATTTGTTATTTTTCTCTTTATTTAATTTCTACATCATTGTTCATTTATAAACAATATATTTGCTCCCCCTCTTCAGGTATAGTCCCCATAGAATTTCCTTCACCAATGCACCCATGCCCTAGCACAACAGTCTCCTGTGCTCCTCCCTCCCTCCCTCTGATCCCTCTCCCTCCTCCTCCCCTGCAGGATGTCTCTGATTTATAATTGTCTGTTTTTGTTTTGTTGTGTTTTGTATTGTTATTATTATTATTATTTTTAAAGCTTATTCTCAGGACATGATTCAGATTTTTTTAATTTTATTTTTATTTATTTATTTATTTATTTTTTTTTTAATAAATTTTATTGTTATATTCCCCATACAATTGCAGCCCCCCCATTCTGACCCCAATCCCTCCCCTCCCGCCCCCGCCCCCCTAAAAGTGTCTCTGGTTCATAGTTTTCTGTTGATTTTGATTTTCACTTTCTTATAGTTATTCATTTTCCTGGTCCCTTATTTAAGTTTTCTAGATTCCTGCTATGAGTGAGACCATCCGGTATTTTTCTTTTTCTTTTTGGCTTATTTCGCTGAGCATGATCCCTTCCAGCGCCATCCATGTTGCTGCAAATTGCATGTGTTTATCTTTTTTGAATGCTGAGTAATATTCCATGGTATATATGTACCACATCTTCTTGATCCAGTCATCTATTTTTGGGCATTTGGGTTATTTCCAAAGCTTAGCTATTGTAAACAGTGCTGCTATAAACATAGGGGTGCAGGTGTTCTTTGGAATTGATGTTTCTGTGTCCTTTGGGTAAATACCTAGGAGTGGAATTGCTGGATCATATGGAAGCTCTATGTTTAGTAGGTCCAGAAATCTCCACACAGCTCTCCACAGCGGTTGGACCAGTTTGCACTCCCACCAACAGTGCAGAAGAGTTCCTTTTTCTCCACACCCTCGCCAGCATTTGTTGTTGCTAGTTTTTTTAATATGTGCCATTCTCACTGGTGTAAGATGGTATCTCATGGTAGTTTTGATTTGCATTTCCCTGATGGCAAGTGATGTTGAACATTTTTTCATATGCCTGTTGGCCATTTGCATTTCCTCTTCAGAGAAGTTTCTTTTTAGCTCTTCTGCCCATTTTTTGACTGGATCATTTTCTTTGTTGTTGTTGAGTCTCATCAGCTCTTTGCAGATTTTTGTGATCAGTCCTTTATCATTAGTGTTGGGTGCAAAAATGTTCTCCCAGTTGGTGGGGTTTCTCTTTGTTTTTGTTATTGTCTCTTTTGCTGTGCAGAAGCTCTTTAATTTGATGTAGTCCCAGCTGTTTATCTTTGCCTTCACTATCACTGCTTTGGGTGATGTGTCTGTAAAGATGTCTTTGATGTGCAAATCACGTAGTGTTTCGCCTATATTTCCTTCTATATATTTTATGGTTTCAGGTCTTATGTCTAGTTCTTTAATCCATTTTGAGTTGATTTTTGTGTATGGTGTGAGGTAGTGGTCAAGCTTCATTCTTTTGCATGTAGCGACCCAGTTTTCCCAGCACCATTTATTGAACAAACTTTCTTTGCTCCAATGCATAGTCTTTGCTCCTTTGTCAAAGATTAGTTGACCATAAATCTGTGGGTTTATTTCTGGATTTTCTATTCGATTCCATTGGTCTGTATGTCTGTTCTTGTTCCAATACCATGCAGTTTTGATGATTATGGCTTTGTAGTATAGTTTGAAGTCTGGGAGTGTGATGCCTCCATTCCCTTCTTTTTTCTTCAGGAGAGCTTTGGCTATTCGGGGTTTTTTGTGATTCCATATGAATTTCATCAATAATTGTTCTATTTCTTTGAAGAATGACATTGAAATTTTGATTGGAATAGCATTGAATCTGTATATTGCTTTTGGAAGGATGGCCATTTTAATAATGTTTATTCTTCCAATCCATGAGCAGGGGATGTCTCTCCATTTCTTTGTGTCTTCTTCTATTTCTTTTAACAGTGTTTTATAGTTTTCTTTGTATAGGTCCTTTACCTCTTTTGTTAGATTTATTCCCAAATATTTGATTTTTTTTGTTTCAATAACAAAAGGGATGTTTTTTTTGATTTCTTCTTCTTCAGATTTATTGTTTGTGTATAGGAAGGCTACTGACTTTTGCATGTTGATTTTGTATCCTGCCACTTTACTGAACTGATTGATGAGTTGAATTAGCTTTTCTGTGGAGTTTTTGGGGTTCTCTATGTATAATATCATATCGTCTGCAAATAGTGATAGTTTGACTTCTTCTTTTCCTATTTGGATTCCTTGGATGTCTTTCTCTTGTCTTATTGCCCTGGCTAGGACTTCCAGTATTATATTGAAAAGCAGTGGTGAGAGTGGACATCCTTGTCTTGTTCCAGATCTTAATGGAATTGCTTTCAGCTTTTCACCATTGAGAATGATACTGGCTGTTGGCTTGTCATAGATGGCCTTTATGATGTTGAGGTATGTTCCTTGTATCCCAAGAATTTCAAGGGCTTTTATCATGAATGGGTGTTGCACTTTGTCGAAAGCTTTCTCAGCATCTATTGATATTATCATATGGTTTTTATATTTCTTTTTGTTGATGTGTTGGATAACGTTGATTGATTTTCGGATGTTAAACCATCCTTGTGCCCCTGGAATGAATCCTACTTGGTCGTGGTGAATTATCTTATGGATACATTGTTGGATTCTGATGGCTAAAATTTTATTGAGGATTTTTGCATCAGTGTTCATTAGGGAGATTGGCCTGTAGTTTTCCTTTTTTGTGTTGTCCTTGTTTGGTTTTGGTATTAGTGTAATGTTGGCTTCATAGAACGTGTTTGGTATTGTCCCTTCCTTCTCAATTTTTTGGAAGAGTTTGTGAAGGATAGGCACTAATTCGTCTCTGAATGTTTGGTAGAATTCATTTGTAAATCCATCAGGTCCTGGGCTTTTGTTTTTGGGGAGGTTTTTGATTACCATTTCAATTTCGCTAATCGTAATTGGTCTGTTTAGGTGTTCTATTTCTTCTTTATCTAGCTTTGGGTGATTGTAGAGTTGTAGGAATTTGTCCATCTCCTCTAGATTATTAAACTTGTTTCCATATAACTGTTCATAGTAGTTACTGATTATTCTTTTGATTTCTGCTGTGTCCGTTGTGATTTCTCCTCTTTCATTTATGATCCTGTTTATTTGTGCTTTCTCCCTTTTTTCCTTTGTGAGCCTCGCTAGGGGTTTGTCTATTTTATTGATTTTTTCAAAGAACCAGCTCTTGGTTTCATTGATCTTTTGGATTGTTTTTTTAGTTTCAATTTCATTTATTTCTGCTTTGGTTTTTATTATTTCTTTTCTTCTACTGGTTTTGGGGTTTTTTTGTTGTTCTTTTTCTAGATCTTTGAGCTTTGAGTTTAGGTTGTTTCTTTGAGTTCTTTCTTGTTTCTTGATGTGAGCTTCTATTGCTATATATTTTCCTCTTATTACTGCTTTTGCTGCATCCCATACATTTAGGATATTGGTGTCCTCCTTGTCGTTCAATTCAAAAAATTTTTTAATTTCTTCTTTGATCTCCTCATTAGTCCAGTGGTTTTCCAGTAGTGTGGTTTTTAATCTCCATGAGGTAGCAAAGTTCCTTGCCTTCTTTTTATGGATTTTTATTTATTTATTTATGCAAGCACTGGATACAGTCAGAAGTGCGGGAGGGTGAGAGAATTCACCAGAGCCAGAGCGGGGAGCAGAACAGGCAGAAGGACCAAAGTACACTGCTGAGGGGAGCAGCGGGCGCGGCAGGAGATATCTGTTGCACCATGTGGGACCCTCGCTGGCGGCCGGGGATTGAAACAGCGCTGCAGAGGCTACGGGCAGCTTCGCAACCCAGTGCTCAATCGCTGTGCCACTGGGGAGGCCCTGTTATTATTTTTTTACAATAATGTTTTATTTGGTTCACCTATATTCCTCCTATATGTAAAACCATCCGATATTTTTTCTTTTTCCTTCTGACTTACTTCACTGAGCATAATTCCTTCTAGCTCAATCCACATTGCTGTGAATGGCATGAGTTTATCTTTTTTTTTTTAAAAAGATTTATTTATTTATGCATACAAGAACTGGGGTACAGGCCAGAGAGGTGTGTGTGTGCAGGTGAAAGGATTCACCAGACAGAGTGGGGAACAGAACAGGCAGATTGACTGAAATACACTGCTGAGCGGAGCAGTGGGTGAGTCAGGAGAGGTCTGCTGTACCATGTGGGTCAGCTTCCTGGCTAGGGATTGAACTCATGCTGCAGTGGCTGTGGATTTCTTCATAGGTTGCATCTTAACCCCTTGAATAGCCAAAGCTGTACTGATGAAAACAAAGGTGAAACAAGGTATCTCATTTCCAAACTTCAAACTATACTACAAAGCCATAATAATTAAAACAGTATGGTATTAGAACAAAAACAGACACACAGACCAATGGAAGCAAATAGAGAGCCCAGAAATAAAGCCACACTTACATGGACAACTAATCTTTGACAAAGGGGCTTTTTGTTATTTAGCATCATTTAGGAGCATGCTATACAAAACAAGGGAGTCCTGCTGACAGCTTTTAAGAGGAAGGCCCTCCCTTTGTTGCTTCTGAGGATTATAATAAAAAATGAAAGAGCTAAAAAAAAAAACAAAACATTAAGACCTTGGATCTTTTGGGAGCAGAAAAGTTCAGCACAAAATTTGCTTGTCAAGTTCCATTTCCTAATGACATTTCTTCATGTATCAACCTGTACTGCCTCACCTGTGTTTAGGTCATGTTTCCAAACAGCAAGCTTCTGGGGTAAGGCCATGATGAAACATAGTGGGGCTGGAGGGTATGAGGAATCAGAACTTTGACCCCCTCCATCCCATGAGTCCCATGTAATAGATTCCTTCTTCTGCCACCAAGAACAGAGTGAATGTGCCCCCAAGGAAGGGGCTGCTCACACAGAGCTGACCCAGATGGTGGGGGTGGGCTGTGGCAGTTGCTTTGTTTGATGAGAGAACTGGTGAGGGTAATTGACAGAAGAAGGCAGGCAATGAAGGGAAGGAGGCAAGAGAGAGAAATGTTGCCTACTATACCAACCAATATAGTAAGTGGGTTCTTGAAAACTTTGATTTTAAGCAAAGCCATGTATAACAAAACCATTTTCACCATAGATTCATTGCAACAAATAAGAGTTAAGTTCTTATAGCACATTTTTGGTCACAAAAACATCACCAAAACACTTCTAATATTAAATAATCATTTTTATTCATCCATTCATCCATTCATTTTCCAACCCACTGATTTCAGTTCAGGCTTGCAGGGAGCTGAAGCCTCTCCTGACAGCTAAAGGTGCAAGGCAGTAAACAACCCTGAGGACAGGATGCCCTTACACGGCAGGGGCCACTTACAGCCCACATCTATACTCACTCCAACTGGGACAATTGAGACACACTGTGAACCTCAACTGCACATCTTTGGGATGTGAAAGGAAAAACCTGGAGTCCCTGGAGAAAACTCACAGACCTGGGAGAATGAGAAAATTCCACACATAGATTTTTTTTTCTCAATGTTTTAACAAGATGATGTTGAACAAGATGACTTTGAGAACATCTTCTAATCTAGAAACCTCAAGCAACATTTTTTTTAAGATTTATTTTTATTTATGCATACAAGAACTGGGGTGTAGGCCAGAAATGCGGGGAGTAAGAGGATCCACCAGAGACAGAGTGGGGAGCAGAACAGGTGCATCCATTGAAATACACTGCTGAGGGGACCAGTAGGTGAGACAGGAGAGGTCTGCTGTGCCATGTGGCTCAGCTCCCTGGCTGGGGATCTAACTTAGGTGGCAGTGGCTGGCGATAGCTTGATAGCACTGAGATTTTAACCCCTGTGCCACCAAGGAGGCCCATCAAGCAACATATTTGACTGACTTTGTTACTTACTCAAATTTCCAGGACCCTGTCATGCATTCATTCATTGGACAGATTTTTGAATTGCTACAGGTGTCTAACCTGGTTCTAACCACTGTGGGTTCAGTGATAAAATGGTGGTCTTCATTCTCTTGAGATGACATTCTAGCAGGTTCAGTTTGGCTCATCTTGGACAGACCAGTCTCTTTGAGCAGAATTTCAATTCCTTACTTCAACTTCCTGCTATTTGAGGGTAGGACATATCATCTTCTGCTGCATTACCCAAGTTGGGCAACTGCAGAGTACATGGAAAGGCAGGTGGATGATGAAGAAAATAAATTAAAGGGATGACCTACGGGTTTTGTATATTAGTCCGGTTGAAGTAATTTATGTGAATGCTTGGGACATTCCTATAATTTAAGTACCACATAATGGAGCATTTTAAAAGGACAGTTTTAAATTTCATTTTATTTTTCCTCATGCAAACACCAGGGTGTCTTGAGCTCAAATACCGTAATTTCCTGCAAACAAGCCCCTGCCACTGTTGTGTTTAACACCACCATAATTTACTTGTTAGAATCTGGAATAATGAGTGTGTCTAAGTGGAAACAACAGCCTGGAAGAACTGACCTTGAAAGATGTGTTTTAGGGATTGGGCTGGGAGGTTGAGAGAAGTTCCAAAAGGCATTTGGAGGTGAAGTGAAGGGCACAATGAGAGGGAGGGAAGGGGGTCAGGTCAGCATCTGAGCATTCCCAGAGCCTTGGAAATCACAACATCCTGTTGTGGATGTCAAGTGACAAGGCCACTGAGCTTGCAATAGCAGATATGGGGACAGAACCCATGTCTCCTGATAGAACCCAAGCATTCCAGTGCTTGTTCTACTCAGTTTAACTGTCACACTTTGTGTTTCATATCCAATTCAGTCAACCAGTTTCCAGGAAACCTACAGTGAGTTAATTAAAGTAGTATATACTTTCTGGCATAGGATAATGGTTAGAAAGCTAAAAATCCAGTTAGTGAAAACTGACAGATTTATCAATCTTAATTTTTGCCTCTAGGTCAGTGGTTTCAGATGGGGCTGTCTTACCTCCTAGCAGACATCTGATAATGTCTGGAGACATTACTGATTGTAACACTCTGTAGTGGGGGTGTTCATGGCATCTGGTGAATAGAGGCTGGATATGTTGTGAACATAAATTTCCTACAGGGCACAGGCAAGTCCCCCAACCCCAAAGAATGACCTGTTCCCAAATGCCAGCAGAGCTAAAGTTGAGAAAGTTTACCAAAGAGGTACAGAAGCCAAACTGGTTTGGTTTGGAAGCTCAGGTTGGAAGCTAGTGGGCTGTCCTTACCATGTTGGAGATGCCAGTTGAACTGAAGAATTTGTCAGCAAAGGTAATGTTTCAAGAGAAAGCATCTTTGGTTTCTAAATCCAACACTTTCCCCTTCTCATGTAGAGTCTGAGGTTGTTTGGGGCATTTGGGTTCCTATTTCTTGCCCTCACTCCTCTCTACCCCCAGCATTGAGACACAGCCGGCCTACTCCTGCCAAAGCACACAGGCTTTCTCCAGATTATCCAATGGAGGTTAGCCCAGCTTGGGTACTTTGCCCTTTGCCTCCTGCCAGGCACCAGCTGAGTCCCTTGAGGGCATCGCTTCACTTTTCTGGGTCTCAGTCTCTTTTCCTGTAAAATGGAGATAATAATAACCACCTCCAGGGGCTGTTTGAGGCTCTTGAGCGCTCACTATGGAGCCCGCCCTGTTCCAGTTTTCTGAATCTTCTTCAGCTTCAGAAATAGGGATTGTGACCCCCTATTTACAAACGGGGAAACTGAGGCGGGGGACAAGCAACTGGACCATGATGAAGGGGCTAGCCTGGAAAGGCGGGGTTTTTCTCTAGAGCGCCACCAAAAGGCGTTCTGCACCAATGGGGCGCTTAGACGAATTTCTCTCTCCTGGACGCCCCCTAACCCCAATTTCCAGCTACCGAGGTTCTCCGGCCGGCCGAGGCACTTGCACACGCTCGAGCGCGGTTGAGGTGGGCAGGCGGGGGTGGGGGATGGCCTGTGGGAAGACCGCCGCGTGCCTGAGTCGCTGCCCAGACGCTTTGCGTTGTCAGGGCAACCAGGGCGGGGTGAGGCGAGAACGCGCTGAGTAGGCTTATTGGCGGGTTAATGGTCTTTTGCCTCACCTAAGTGAAACTTAGTGAGTTGTTCTCTGTTCTTTCGTTCACTGTCTAGTTGGACAAAAACTGATTTCCTATCCCCAGAAACGTATGTAAATTAAATGACAGCCGCTGCCAGGTGGATCCAGCTAGGATTAGGTACTGGTGGGGACTGTTTTAAATCCTGTTTATATGCACTTGTCATTTTTTTTTTTTCTTTCCTGCTTTGCCTTTGAGCACTCTATAATTTATCAGCGGCATCTATAATTTATCTGATGTTTCTGGTCAGATTTTGCTTGGGCCAAATCACAAATCTGAGTTTTGCAGAAATGACTCAGTGGTGACTAATTCCATCAGGAAAGCATTGTCTACAAAGAGTTCACAGCATAATTTCTTTAAACAGTGCACTGAAAACTTTATACACAATTTAATTAGATACTAGTTCCCCCTTCCCTTCTTGCATTTAGCTCTAAACTTCTGGATATGAACTGCAGGTTGTGTTTGAGACAGGATTGGGGCTGAAACCTAGCCTGGGCTGTATTCCCCAAACTGGAAGACAGTGCCTACGCCTTCTAATTCTCCTATCAAAGTGGGTGCCCTTTTCTATTTGCATGAAGTTTCCATATGTGCCAGTTACTTCCTGTGCATAATAATTTTACAGTAATCAGTTGTATGATTTTGGACTTTATGAAATGTTTCTAACAAGCTTTTATAGTGTGTCTGTCATTCCATCTAATTGATGCTGCAGACTTTGTGTGGACCCAACACTTTGATTAAAATCAAACATGATGCAAAGAAATTCATATAGGGTTGGGCACTTTTGCTCTTCCTGTGGATTCCTTCCATCTTGTTGCTCTTCCATCTCCTAAGGCTTGGTCTTAGATACACATTAGGAATTCACTTGCTTCTTGATCTCGTGTAAAAGCAATAGGTTATCCCAACAAAATGGGTTTATTTGGAAACAAATAACAGAGGAGAGGGCAGATCAGAAAGTGTGTTTGTGGTGAGTCCCATGTGCTGTGTGCACTTCCTTGAATCAGGCTAACAACCATCTATATAAACTCTGAGGCGCTTGCCTTCCGTTCCCAAAAGGGGGGAACTCCTCCCCCATCATCTTGCACTGGGGATGCAAGGCAGCTTGGGGCCTGTAGTTTGCTGATTTAGGTATGTGTGAACACTGTCTTTCTAGCTGCTTGACACTTATAGCCTCTTTTAGAAACTGTCTAGATTGTGAAATATAAGGCAAGATAACAAAAATAACATAAGCCACAGACTGGAGGAGACTAAAGAGATTTGATGATGAAATGTAATAAGGGTTCCTGCGCCAGAAAAAGGATGTTAGTGGGAACAGTGGTAATATAATACTGAACCAATATTAACTCCTTAGTTTTGACAAATGTGGCATGGTTTAAAAAGTTGCTAACATTAGAGGAAGCTGGGTGGAGGGTTTATGGGTACTGTCTTTGCAACACTTCTAAAATTTAAAGTCATATCAAAATAAAAATTTCAGAAACAGTGATACACAAGTTTTAATTAGTTCAATTATTGCTTTTTTTTTTGTGGCAAAGAAAGCAGTCATCTTCCAGATTCTGTTTTCTTATAAGTCCACAGCAGGAGTGTGGTTGAGGTTTACTTGGTGGCGCAGCCCCAACTGCATCCAGGTGTTGCCAAGAGACACATTTTCTTTGATGCAAAATGAGCAGTGATAAGGTATGGCAGTTTGGGAGGAAGATCTCAAAACTCCAGGTGTTCTCTTTCCCTTTCTTGGACCTAGAGCATGCATAGTCCTCCAACCCAGAATCAACCCTATATTGGTGACAGCTCCCTAGGTGACTGTTGGGGTACAATGTCCTCCCAATAGATATGTTGACACCTTAACTCTTGATATCCATGAATGTGATTGTGATATAATTATATATATGTCTATATATATGTGTGTGTGTGTATATCCTTAGTTCCTGGCACAGAGCTCCCCAAAACCTTTGTAAATTCCTAAGTGATAGGGCTGATAGGAACATCTTTTGTTGTATTTGATCTTGGTTCCTACTGGTTCTTGATAAAAGAGCTCCTAAGACACTTGGAATCTCCAGGGTGTTTTTGGTATGCTAATGAGATGACTGCTCACTGGGGATCCAGAAATAGCTTCAGGATGGGTTGCCTGAAAGAGGAAGAAATGATTAGAGGGTTGGGAATTTCAGCCACACACCTCGACCTCTGGGGAGGGGCGTGGGGTTGGCAGAGATTGAACTAATCACCAGGGGCCAATGGTTTTACCGGTCATGCCTACATGATGTGACCTCCGTCACAATCCTGAACTGGAGTTTAGAGAGCAACTGGGTCGTTGACTGTGTCCACTTCTCAGGGGGATGATGCATCCTGCTTCAGGGCACAGAAGCTCCTGCTCTTGGGACCCTGCCAGACTTCACCCTCTGTGCCAATTCATCTAGGCGTGCCTTTGTATCCTGCATAATAAACCAGTAATGAACCATTACTGGTTCTCTGCATTATAGGAGACATTCTAGTAAATTATTGAACCCAAGGAGGGGGTCATGGGAACCCCCAAATTATATATGGTCAGTCAGAAGTACAGGAGACTAGGGACCTGCAAATTGGCATCTGAAGGGGGAAGAGTCTGTGCGACTGAGCCCTTAACATGTGGGATCTGATGCTAACTCTGGGGACTCAGTGGTAGAATAGAATCACTAGATACCCAGTTGGTATTGATTACTGGTGTAAAAAAACCCTACATTTTTAAAAGATTTATTTATTTATGCATACAAGAGCTGGGGTTACAGGCCAGAGTTGAGGGAGGTGAGAGGATTCACCAGAGACAGAGTGGGGAGCAGAACAGGCAGACTGACTAAAATACTCTGCTGAGGGAAGCAGCGGGGCGAGACTGGAGAGGTCTGCTGTGCCATGTGGGTTGCTCCCTGGCTGGCCGGGGATCGAACTTGTGCTGCAGAAGCTGCAGACCGTTTCATAGGTTGTGTCTTAATCCCTTGTGCCACCACGGAGGCCCCCTCCCCTCCATTTGGTGTAAATAGTATTGCGAGAACATATCAGTATATTTATTTTTCATTTATTTATTTTTTATTTTCTTACATGGTGGGTCATCTTTCTATAGTTATTGTTCCCCTTCGGTGCAGCCCTCCCACCAATAATCCACCCATGTACCACCCCCACACCCAGCCCCAGTGTCTCCCTCCCCTGCTTGGATCACTCCCACTCCTCCTCCTTTGCTGCAAGACAGAGATGGGTGGTTGAGCCCGGTTCTTTTCCTGGAAACTTGTCCCTTTCCTAGGTCCTGCCCTCCTGAACCATCGCAGACCAAGCTGCCCAGATCCCCAGGAGCAGACTGGTATGTGGAGGCTGGTATGTGAAGGCAGGCTGGTATGTGGAGTGGTTCTCTGGAATCACTGATTTTTTTTGAAAGATCATTTATGCATAGAACTGGGGTACAGGTCAGAGGTGCGGGGGTTGGGGGAAGTAACAGGATTCACCAGAGACAGAGTGAGGAGCAGAACAGGTGGGTCTACTGAAATACACTGCTGAGAGGATCAGCGGGAGAGGCAGGAAAGGTCTGCTGTGCCGTGTGGGTAGCTCCCTGTCTGGCTATTGAACTCGGGCCTTAGTGGTGATAGTGCTGAGACTTAGCCTCCGGGCTACCAGGGAGGCCCAATTTTTCTCATTTATTAAATGGGTGTTGTCTTAGTTTGGGTCTCCTTAAGCCAAGGACTTGGATTCAGGTTGTTTATTTGGGAGGTGTCAAAGAAAAATTATACTACACAATGTAACAGTTATGGTAGGCCTCGGACACTAATAAATAGCACAGCAAGAACTTGGAAAGAACCTGGGTCTCCCCTGGATTGCTTACTTGAGGACAGTTACCTGAGAAAGATTCATACTTCTATATCCTTTAAATTGCTACATTTTTTTGTCTCTGTGATAGCAGTTTAATTTTTACTCTGTTAATGAAATTTACAACATTGAACACTGAAGTCTTTTCCACAATCTGCCCTTTCACTTTCCCCCTTCTTTCTTTTCTTGCTCATGCCATCTGTTTTAGAAAGTTCACTTTCTCCTGTCTTGAAACGTTCCTTCTTGTTTACTATTCTAGCTTTGTGACTGACTGCTTTTGAGTGCAGCTTTCGAGGGAGAATTGTAGACGTTGTAAAAGACGTATGTGACAAATTTGGCATCCTGTTACACCAACCAGATCACCAGTTATTTTTGGGAAGGTTTTGGAGAAAACAGCATGAATCAACCTTGATTATTTGTAAGTAAAATTAGAGTGGTTTCAAGCTGTCATTTTTCTCTACCCTACATACGTTATTCAAATAAGTTGGCAGAAGAATGTTGTTTGGGTTTGCATTAGGGAATTATGGGGGCATAAATATGGATCTAAATATTATGGGTTTAGGGGCCTCCCTGGTGGTGTAAGTGGTTAAGACATAGCACTATGAAGCTATCCACAGCCACTGTAGCACAAGTTCAGTCCCGGCCAGGGAGGTGACCCACATGGAGCAGCAGACCTCTCCTGACTTGCCTGCTGCTCCCCTCAGCAGTGTATTTCAATCAATCCACCTGTTCTGTTCCTTACTCTGTCTCTGGTGAACCCTCTCATCTCCTGCACCTCTGGCCTGTACCCCAGTTCTTGTATGTAGCAGTGAGTTAGAGCCCAGAGGGGGATCCAGCCACTGCCAGGGCAGACCCAGAGAGCAGGGAAGCTCCCGGCAGACATGCCATATTTAGACAGGGAATTCTGCATGAGTCCCGACTTCACCAGAGCTGTTGTGTGGAACTGAGAAAGGGCTGTCCCCACAGTCAGAGGTGAGCTGAAGGCCTCTGCAAGCCAGTTCCCGCTTGGCAGAAAGTCAGAGTCCAGAGGGGGATCCAGCCACTGCTGGGGCAGAGCCAGGGTCCAGGGAAATGCCTGGCAGATGCGCGATATTTAAGAAAGGGAATTATGTGTGTGTCTGGGCTTCACCAGAGCTGTTGTGTGGAAGTGAGAAAGGGCTGTCCCCACAGTCAGAGGTGAGCTGAAGGACCCTACAAGCCAGGCCCCACCTGGCAGAGTCAGAGCCCAGAGGGGAATCTAGTGATTCGGAGCCCAGCGGGCAGTCTGTGGGCAGTCTGTGGGACTTCAATACCCATCTCTGGAATTAAACAAATACAGAAGGAGGAGATTTTCAGGGACAGCGACCATTAACATATCCATAATACCACTGATCTATGGGACTTCTGGCATAACAGTATTGGACTTGATTGGACCACCGGTTCTGACATCCCAGAAAGAGCACACCAAAGAGATGCCGGCCAGTACTAGCAACACAGTGTCCCAACACATAGGACAAATCAGAAAACAAGCAGCAGGGAGAAGAAAAATTACAAGCAACCAAGCACGTCCCCAGGGAAAAGACACACCACAAAAAGGCAACCAAACACCAGACTGCAACAACAGTGACTTAGGGGAACTTCTGAGTCCTCCCAATAGAGAATTTAAAATCGCTATGATTAAAAAACTGGAATAAGTCGAAAAAGATATGGGAAAAATAATCAACGATCAGAAGAATGAAATTGAGTCCCTAAAGAGGGAAGTGAAAGAAATGCAGGAGACCAAAGGATTAATGGAGAAGCTAAAGAACTCTGGGAAAAGCAATGAAAGCAGAATAGATGAAATGAAAGAACGAATAAGTACTCTCAAAAACACACAAATAAAAAGAACCAAAACAGAAAAGGAAAGAGAAGTACGAAGGAAAAAGAATGAAGAAAGATTTCCGTAACTATCTGTCTCCATGAGGAAAGGAAATATGAGTTTTTTTTTTTAATACAGTACTTTAAAAAATATTTATTTTTTAATTTATTTATGTATGTATGTATACAAGAGCTGGGGCACAGGCCAGAGGTGTGGGGAGTGAGAAGATTCACCAGAGACAGAGTGGGGAGCAGAACAAGCAGATTGACCAAAGTACATTGCTGAGGGGAGCACTGGGTAAGTCAGGAGAGGTCTGCTGTGCCATGTGGGTTGCTCCCTGGCATGCCAGGGATCAAACTTGTGCTGCAGTGGTTATGGATAGCTTCACAGGTTGTGCCTTAACTCTTGCACCACCAGGGAGGCCTAGAAATGTGAGTTATAGGAATCCCAGAAGGAGCGGAGAGAGACATAGGAACAGAGAAAATATTCAAGGAAATAATTGAAGAGAACTTCCCAAACATGAAGAAGGAGCTGAAAATAGACATACAAGAAGCGAGAAGAACACCAAACTTCCATGATGAAAGGAAAAATACAGCAAGACACATAATGGAAAGCTCCCAAGAATCCAAGACAAGGAAAAAATAATGAAGCTGACAAGAGGGAAGAAACAGATAACATACAAAGGAAAACCAATCAGGAAACACTACGGGCAAGGAGAGAGTGGAGAAACATAGTCAATAAACTCCAAGACAACTAAGAATACTCTATCCTGCAAAGCTTTCCTTCTTCTAAGAAGAAAGAATAAGGACCTTCCCAGATAAACAGAAACTCTGGAATTTCATTATGACAACCCCCCCCCCACTCCAAAAAATACTACAAGGAGTCCTAAAGCCAGAACTAATAGAGGGATGAATAAGAACGAAACAAGACAAAAGAAGATTTAAAAAAAAATAAATAAATCCAGAGATTAGACAAACAAAATGGCAAATACAGATGCTAACACATCAATATTAACTCTAAACGTGAATGGCTTAAACTCTTCAATAAAAAGACATAGAGTCACAGTCTGGATTAAGAAACAAAATCCAACCTTTTGCTGTCTCCAGGAAACACATTTAACTACAAAAGATAAAAATAGACTGAAAGTAAAAGGATGGAAAACAATCCTACAAGCGAATGGACCAAAAAAGAAGGCAAGAACAACTATACTTATATCAGATAAAATAGATTTCAAACTCAAAAAGGTAAAAAGAGACTACAGATGGTCACTACATTATGATCAAGGGGACAGTACATCAAGAAGACATAACACTCATTAACATATACCACCAAATGAAGGAGCACCAAAATATATCAGACAGCTATTATCATTTCTGAAAACAGACATCAGAGAAAATACATATGTAGTAGGAGACTTCAACACACCACTGTCAACAATGGATAGATCAACGAGACAAAAAATAGCACTAAATTTCTAAATAAGAATCTAGACCTCCTGGGTTTAACAGACGTCTGCATAACCCTAAACCCCCAAAAAATCTGAGTACACATTTTTCTCAAGAGCACACAGCTCATTCTCCAGGATTGATCACATACTGGGACACAAGACAAACATCAACAGATACACCAAGACTGAAATCATACCAACTATCTTCTCTGACCATGAAGGCATCAAACTAGAAACAAATCATAAAAAAAAGGCAAGGAATCCTCCTTCATGGAGATTGAAACCCACACTACTGGAAGACCACTGGACTAATGAGGAGATCAAAGAAGAAATTAAAAAATACTTTGAGTTGAGTGACAAGGTAGACACTAATTTCCTGAATGTATGGAGCCCAGCAAAATCAGTAATAAGAGGAAAATATATAGCAATAGAGGCTCACATCAAGAAACAAGAAAGAACTCAAAAAAACAACCGAATCTCACATCTCAAAGAACTAGAAAAAGAACAACAAAAACCCCCCTAAAACCAGTAGAAGAAAGGAAATAATAAAAATCAAAGCAGAAATAAATGAAATAGATATGAAAAAAACAATCCAAAAGATCAGTGAAACCAAAAGTTGGTTCTTCGAAAAAATAAATAAATAAAATAAATAAAAATAAATAAAACCCTAGACAAACCCCTAGCCAGGCTCACAAAAGAAAAGCAGGAGAAAGCACAAATGAAATAGGATCACAAATGAAAAAAGAGACAACAGACACAACAGAAATCAAAAGGATAATCCGATACTTCTATGAACAGTTATATGCAAACAAGTTCAACAATCTAGAAGAGATGGACAAATTCCTACAACTTTACAATCACCCAAAGCTAGATAAAGAAGAAATAGAACACCTAAACAGACCAATTACAAGCAGTGAAAATGAAATGGTAATCAAAACCCTCCCCCAAAACAAAAGCCCAGGACCAGATGCATTTACAAATGAATTCTACCAAACATTCAGAAATGAACTAGTACCTATCCTTCACAAACTCTTTCAAAAAATTGAGAAGGAATGGATAATACCAAACATGTTCTATGAAGCCAACATTACACTAATACCAAAACCGAACAAGGACAACACAAAAAAAGAAAACTACAGACCAATCTCTCTAATGAACACTGATGCAAAAATCCTCAATAAAATTTTAGTTAACAGAATCCAACAGTGTATCCATAAGATAATTCACTATAACCAAGTAGAATTTATTCCTGAGTCACAAGGATGGTTCAACATCTGAAAATCAATCAGTGTAATCCAACACATCAACAAAAAGAAATATAAAAACCATGTGATAATATCAATAGATGCTGAGAAAGCTTTAGACAAAGTACAACACCCATTTATGATAAAGGCCCTTGAAACTCTCTGGATACAAGGAACATACCTCAACATCATAAAGGCCATATATGACAAGCCCATAGCCAATATCATTCTCAATGGTGAAAAGCTGAAAGCATTTCCATTAAGATCTGGAACAAGACAAGGATGTCCACTATCACCACTGCTTTTCAATATAATACTAGAGGTCCTAGCCAGAGCAATAAGACAAGAGAAAGACGTACAAGGAATCCAAATAAGCAAGGAAGAAGTTAAACTATCATTATTCACAGATGATATGATAATATACATAGAGAACCCCAAAAGCGCCACAGAAATACTAATCAAACTAATCAATCAGTTTAGTAAAGTAGCAGGATACAAAATCAACACACAAAAATCAGTAGCCTTCCTATACACAAACAATCAATCTGAAGAAGAAGAAATCAAGAAAACCATCCCTTTTCTTATTGAAACAACAAAAAAAATCAAATACTTGGGAATAAACCTAACAAAAGAGGTAAAGGACCTATACAAAGAAAACTATAAAACACTGTTAATAGAGATAGAAGAAGACACAAAGAAATGGAAAGACATCCCCTGCTCATGGATTGGAAGAATTCACATTATCAAAATGGCCATCCTACCAAAAGCAATTTACAGATTCAATGCTATTCCAATAAAAATTTCAGTGACATTCTTCAAAAAATAGAACAAATATTGATGAAATTGATATGGAGCCACCAAAAACCCTGAATAGCCAATGCTCTCTTGAAAAAAAAAGAAGGGAATGGAGGTATCACACTCCCAGACTTCAACCTATACTACAAAGCCATAATAATCAAAACTGCATGGTATTGGAACAAGAATAGACATACCAATGGAACAGACAGACCAATGGAACCGAATAGAAAATCCAGAAATAAACCCACAGATTTACAGTCAACTAATCTTTGACAAAGGAGCAAAGACTATGCAATGGAGCAAAGAAATTTGTTCAATAAATGGTGCTGGAAAAAGATGCAAAAGAATCAAGTTCGACTACTACCTCACACCATACACAAAAACCTACTCAAAGTGGATTAAAGAATTAGACATAAGACCTGAAACCATAAAATATATAGAAGGAAATATAGGTGAAACACTACATGACATACACCTCAAAAACATCTTTAAAGACACATCACCCATAGAAGGAAATTTTGTGGAACCTCAATAGAGCTGCTGTGACACTCCACAATATTTCTCCCTTTCCTCTTGGGAAGGGCATTAGATGAATTTGTCCTATTTGGCTTACCTAGTAAAGTAAAGCTAGAAGGGAAACATTGTCACTTGGGAAAAGGGTAACACTTTGACATGTATAGAAATGTTCACATTGATTTTCTAAAACATGTATGCAAACTCTCAATACCTGATACATATGTAAATTGTCAATGGTGATTGTTGCCTTGCAATATTGTATAGTACAGAAATTGTTTCTGGAGAAAATAGGGAGAAAAGGCCTCAACAGATTCCTATTGATGGAACTGTTGAGAGTAAACATTTCCTACAAAGAACTGAATAGACCTGGAAATACACCTGATTTTTACTAAGTTTTCTTTGACATAATACTGATAATTTTTTTTTTTTTTTGCATTTTGTTCTGAATTTATAAAGTTTTCCTGTTTTGAGTGACCGGGATCTGCAGCAATGTTGTATTTTTTTCCAGCAAAGCTAATTTGTGTTCACATTTTTTCCCGAAGATTTATTTATTTATTTATACAAGAACCAGGGTACAGGTCAGATATGTGGGAGGGTGAGAGGATTCACCAGAGACAGAGTGGGGAGCAGAACAGGCAGACTGATGAAATACACTGCTGAGGGGAGCAGCAGGCGCGACAGGAGAGGTCTGCCGTGCCAGGTGGGGCCCTCGCCGGCCGATTGGGATGGAACTGGTGCTGCAGAGGCTGTGGACGGCTTCACAGCGCGGCGCTCAACTGTCTGCACCACCAGGGGAGGCCCCAGTGTTCACATTTTCTCTCCCCTTGATACCAGCACAGCATGAAAATAGTGGTAGTATTTTTTTTTTTTTTTTACTACTAATCTCAGTCTATTTTTGCATAACTTCCATAGGGATTTTGTCTGCTTAAACTAAAACAATTGGACATGAGTTTCATTGTGTGGCTTTGTATGGAATCTTCCAGGAAGTTGAAACAGAGCTGAACCAAGAAGAGGAGAACCTGATGCTTTGTCCATAGGTTCCAGCACCCTCCAAGGGAGGTGAGGAAGCTGCCTCCATGGGCAGGACTGGACAATCTGGGAAAAGAAAAAGCTCTGGTACCCTCAAGAAGAGGAAGCCCAGGTGGAGTCTGATGAGACCAACTTTGTTCTTGAAGCCTACATGGACTGAATGTCAAGAGTTTGCTCTGATCCTTTATGGAGTATTCCAACAAAGCCAGCTAAAATTGCTGTTTAGTTATTCTGCCCTGTGATTTTATGCAAAAATAGGTAATATGGTTTAAAAGTAGATTTGGTTTGCAAACTTTTGCTACGCTGTTGAAACAATTTGGGATCAAGGTTGAGAGAACATGTTTTTGCATAAATTGAATCAATTTTAGTATTTTCCCTGTGATTTGATATCTTTGCTGTTTTGTTTTGGCTAATGCCTCCAGATTTTTTTTTTTTTTTTTTTTTTGGCTTGGACCGACAAACTATTTCCCAGGAATGGAGGACTTTTGCTTTCCACAATGGACAATACCTGGAGAGACTGGTTTGCTTTCCAATGGGAACTCTGAGAAAAATTTTCATCTGAGGCTGCACCCCAGCATCCATACATTTGATCTTCAACACCATGGAAATGGTGGTAAAAAGTGAAAGGGGGGAACTGTGAGGGGGAAAGGATGTCCTGAGCTAATTTCATACAGGCTTTGTGGATGCCACCCCCACTCCATCAAAACACTGGGAACTACAAATCCTAGGATCCCAAAATGGAAGTTGCGAGGTCCTAAGGGCGGAGTTAAGCAGCCATTTTCTCTGTTTGTAAATAAAAACTAGCCATGTTAGTGGGGTCGGGCACACTTGGCTCGTGCTCTTGGCCAGGCAGTTTTGGTCTCGGTGGGTCATTTGGAATTCCAGGTCGGCGGAACAGGTAGGATACATTTAAGAACTTATCCCAGGGGCCTCCCCCGTGGCACAGCGGTTGAGTGCTGGGTTGCGAAGCTGCCTGCAGCCTCTGCAGCGCTGGTTCGATCCCCGGGTGCTTCCCGGCCATCGGAGGAGGGTCCCACATGGCGCGTAGACTTCCCTTGCTGCCCGCTGCTCCCCTCAGCAGAGTACTTCGGTCCTTCTGCCTGCTCTGCTCCCTGCTCTGGCTCTGGTGAATTCTCTCACCCTCCTGCGCTTCTGACTGTACCCAGTGCTTGTATGTATAAATAAATAAATAAATTAAAAAAAAAGAATTTATCTCCCTCTTTTCTCCCTGAGTTGTACATTTACTCATTCCCCTTCCCTTGTAAATAAACCTTTTGTTAACCTTTAAAAATAAAATTTAATTATTATTTTTTTGTTCGTTTTTTTAATATTTTATTTTACATAAGTCTTACTTTATTTTTCATTTTTGCACAATGTATGCATTTTCATTTTGTTTATATTCCCCATACAATTCCCACCCCCCTTATTTTGGCCCTAATCCTTCCTCTCCTCCCCCCACCTCCGTAGTGTGTGTCTCTTGTTTATAGTTACTTGTTGATTTTTTTCTTATTATAATTAGTCTTTTTCCTGGTCCCTTATTTAGCTTTTCTAAATCCCTGCTATGAGTGAGACCATCCGGTATTTTTCTTTTTCTTTCTGGTTTATTTCCCTGAGCATGATCCCTTCCAGCTCCATCCATGTTGCTGCAAATTGCATGTGTTTATCTTTTTTGATTGCTGAGTAATATTCCATTGTGTGATAGTGAAGGCAAAGATAAACAGCTGGGACTACATCAAATTAAAGAGCTTCTGTACTGCAAAAGAGATAGTAACCAAAACAAAGAGATACCCCACCAACTGGGAGAAAATTTTTGCACACAACACTAGTGATAAAGGACTTATCACAAAAAATCTACAAAGAGCTGATGAGACTCAACAACAACAAAGTAAATAATCCAGTGAAAAAATGGGCAGAAGAGCTAAAAAGAAACTTCTCCAAAGTGGAAATGCAAATGGCCAACAGACATATGAAAAAATGTTCAACATCACTTGTAATCAGGGAAATGCAAATCAAAACTACCATGAGATACCATCTTACACCAGTGAGAATGGCACAAATTAAAAAACTAGCAACAACAAATGTTGGCGAGGTTGTGGAGAAAAAGGAACTCTCCTGCACTGCTTGTGGGAGTGCAAACTGGTCCAGCCACTATGGAAAGCTGTGTGGAGATTCCTCAACCTGCTAAAGATGGAGCTTCCATATGATCCAGCAATCCCACTCCTGGGTATTTACCCAAAGGACACAGATACATTAATTTAAAAGGGCACCTGCTCCCCGATGTTTATAGCAACCCTATTTACAATGGGTAAGCTATGGAAACATTCCAAATTCCCAAAAATAGATGACTGGATCAAGAAAATGTGGTACATATACACAATGGAATATTACTCAGCAATCAAAAAAGATAAACTCATGCAATTTGCAGCCACATGGATGGAGCTGGAAGGGATCATGCTCAGCGAAATAACCCAGAAAGAAAAAGAAAAATACCGGATGGTCTCACTCATAGCAGGAATTTAGAAAACCTAAATAAGGTATCAAGAAAAAGACTAATTGTAATAAAGTAAAAATCAAAATCAACAAGCAACTATAAACCAGAGACACAATACAGGTGGGGGTTGGGGAGGAGGGAGTAGTATGAAAACAAGGTGGGGGTGGGAATTATACAGGGACTATAACCATGATGAAAATGCATACATTGTGCAAAAATGAAAAATGATGTAAAAATATATAAAATAAAAAATTTAAAAAAGTAAATATTATGGGTTTAAATATTGAAAGTGGAAAACCCTTTAACTCTCAAAGGCAGTATAGTGTCATCACCAAGAGGGGAGATGCCGGTGGGGGTTGTCCAGTTGGAGGCTTCTCATTACCACTTCCTGGCTGTGTGTCTTTGGGAGAGAGCCTTACCTTCTCTGTGCCTCATTTTCCTGGTCCACTAAATGGAGATGTCTTAGTTTGGGTCAAGGGATAGAGACAAAGGCTGTTTTCAGATGTTTATTTGGGTTGTGTCAAAGAAAAATTGCACCAGTGTTAAACAGGCAAGGAAGACTATCCAAGACTACTGCAGTGGGGGAGAGAGATAGAACTCAACCCCTTAAATGGCAGGGACATATGGGGGTTTATAGGCAATCAGTAGGATGAGGTAATCAGTGGGTGGACAATTACTAAGACAAATTGGTTGGGTGCCAAGGCTGGGGGAATTCTTGCTAAACTGGATAATTTGATCAAGGATGAGATCTAGTCAAGAAAAATGCTCATAGGAGCCTGGCTGAATTTTGGTCAAGGAGGTGACCTCTTTATCAGAAGAGGGTACAGTCTGAGCAATGGAGGAGCAGAGTGAGCATTCGCGCCCGCACCCACTCCGCGCGGTGGACACACACTACCGAGGGCCTACCCGCCGAGGGGCCCGTGCTGGCCTGTGCAGGGGCTGGGGTCCGGCTCCCACGCCACTGCTGCTCCTGGCCTCGGGGTGGGGGCCCCGGCCTGGGCCTCGCCTGTCTCGGCCCTCTCCTCAGTGTTGCACAGTTTTTCTCCCCGCACCCCTATTCTGCAGAGGGCTGGGTTTTAAACTATAAATTTTAGGGCCTCCCCGGTGGCGCAGCAGTTGAGCGCTGGGTTGCGAAGCTGCCCGCGGCCTCTGCAGCGCCGGTTCGATCCCCGGCTGCTCCCCGGCTACCAGAGGAGGGTCCCACATGGCGCGCAGACCTCTCCTGCCGCCCGCTGCTCCCCTCAGCAGTGTACTTCGGTCCTTCTGCCTGCTCTGCTCCCCGCTCTGGCTCTGGTGAATTCTCTCACCCTCCCGTGCTTCTGACTGTACCAGTGCATGTATAAACAAAACAAACAAACAAACAAATAAATAAATAAAACATGCCTCTATTAAAAAAAAATTATAAATTTTATCTGCCTCTGGGTGAAAGAGTTTTTAATAAACACCTTATTACCTCTTCAAAAAAAAAAAAAAAAAACCTCCCGGCTAGGGCTGGGAGAGTATGACCAGGAAGGCAGAAAAGTCAATATCAGGAGTGTTCTTGGGGTCAAGGCTGTGGGCTTCAGGGTGAAGATTTCTCCCAATAACACCTCTTTGAAAGTTGGTGGCAGGAACATTTATCCAGTGGATCATGTGCTCTGGGTTGAGGGTCAAAACCAAGAAGCTTTTTTTTTAAAAAAAAAAGATTTATTTTATTTATTTATATAAGAACTGGGCTATAGGCCAGAGGTGTAGGAGGTGAGAGGATTCACCAGAGACAGAGTGGGGAGCAGAGAAGGCAGATCTACTAATACACTGCTGAGGGGAGTAGCAGGTGAGACAGGGGAGGTCTGTTGTGCCATGCGGGTTGACTCCCTGCTCGGGGATCGAACTCAAGTCACAGTGGTTGGCAATAGCTGGATAGTGCTGAGACATAACCCCTGCGCCACCAGGAAGGCCTTTTTTAACCTTCTGACTTTGAAGTACTTGTAGACTTATGGAAGAGTTGCAAGGATGGCACAGGGAGTTTTTCTGTACCCAAATGACCCAGTTTTCCCAAATGTTAGCATCTTACATAACCAGAGAACATTTATCAGAACTAAAAAATCAACAGTATAATACCATGAACTGACTACAGACCTATATAAGAATATATCAGTGTTTCTACTAGTGTCCTTTATCTGCTCCAGGAACCTACTCAGAACACCACAATTCATTTAGTTGTCATGTGTCCTTCTGTCTCCTCCACTCTGTGACAGTTCAGTCTTTCCATGTCTTTCATGACTGTAATGTTTTTGAAGTATATTGACATTTGTAGAATATTCCTCCTGGTGTTTTGTCACTGTTAGATTGAGGTTATATATACATATACATATATATATATACACACACACACACATATATATAATGTGCAGTAACTTATAGAAATATAATCATAATTACATACCTGGAAAAGCAGTTTTAAAAAATTGTGGTAAAAAAACACAACATAACTTTCACCATTTTAGCCATTATTAAGTGTCAAGTCCAGGGGCAGGAAGCACATTCACATGGTTGTGCAGACACCGCCACCCACTCTCCAGAACTCTTCTCATCTTCCCAACTGTAACTCTGTCCCCACCAAACACTAACTCCTCATTTCTCTCTTCCTCCAGCCTCTAAGGAACATTGTTTACTTTTTGGTCTCTAAAATTTGGCTATTCTAGGTGTGAAGTTATGCATCTCCGGCAGGAATTCACAGAGGTGGTGTCTTTGTCTTTTTTTTTTTTTTAAGATTTATTTATTTGTACAAGAACTGGGGTACAGGCCAGATGCATGGGAGAGTGAGAGGATTCACCAGAGACAGAGCAGGGAACAGAGCAGGCAGACTGACAAAATACACTGCTGAGGGGAGCAGTGGGCGAGGCAGGAGAGGTCTGCCGTGCCATGTAGGACCCTTGCCTGCCTGCCAGGATCGAACCAGTGCTGCAGAGGCTGCGGAGAGCTTCACAATGCTGCGCTCAACCGCCTGCATGGGGTCTTTGTCTTAAGTTCGTTTAGGCTGCCATAACAGAGTATAATAGACTGGGTGACTTAGAAACAATAGACATTCCTCAAGTTTTGGAGACTGGTAAATCCAAAATCAAAGTACAGGCAGATTTGGCACCTGGTAAGTGTTTCCTGGTTCACAGATGGTGTCTTCTCAGCGTCTCTTCACATGGTGGCGGGAACTCTTTGGGATCTCTTTTACAAGGGCATCTTATAAAGATCTCTTTTATAAGGAGGCCCTTTTATGATGAGGTCTCCACCCTTATGACCTAGTCACCTCCCGAAGACCTTTTCTTCAAATACTATCACGTTGGGAGTTGGTTTTCAACGTACGATGTGGAGCACAGAATTCATCTCTAGCAGTCCTTTAGAATGTATTCTATTAGGGAAGACATGATGTGACCCAGTTGCACCCTGGGGTCTTTAACATCCTACTTTTGGGCTGCCCTATGGGGTTGGAGAAGGCTGCAGAAATTGGAGTGATATGGAGTATAGGCTTAAGATAGGACACTGTCAGCCAGAGCTTGCAGGAAAGCAAGGAGACCAGAGGGTCTGCTGCAGGGATGATGACAAAGCAGGCCGAGATGAAATAGAATAACACAAAATTTGGTACACAGCAAATGCTGGTGTTAGAGCCATAAGCTTTCAACACAGGGTTTGTCAGTCTTAGCCTACACGAACTAGTGGCAGCACCTTTATTTCTTGGCATTTCCCAAGACTAAGGAAGCCAAGCAATCCCAGTAGTATGGAGAGCAATTTTATGTCCCTCAAGGAGTATTTCAGAAATAATAGAACAATCAAAAGTAAAATGATTGAAGTTCTGGGCATTGGGTGCCTTCACAATGCAGTCTGTTCTCCAGCCAGCAGCCAGAGGGAGCCTTTGTTTTGCTTTTTGAGCATTTTCAAATTTGTAGAGCATGGTTTTTTGTTGTTGTTTGCTTTTAAAATCTGAAGTGAGATTCAGAAAATAAAATCTACGAGCTTAAAATGAATGATCCATTTTTTTTTATTAATTAGCAGTGTTGCATTCATGCAATATTGTGGTTTATAAGGAAAATATAGATTTGGTCAGTCAGATGACCAAATGCATATATTGCTCACACATAATTAGTCTTCCTCCACAGTTCTTGCCTTCCAGCTTTCAAAAATCTTTGAAGTGGTGTAAGTGATAAAGGTGTCTCTAGTTATGTTAATGAAAGAAATTTTTGAAAACATCTGAAGAGGAGGTTCCTAAGAAACCAGTATGAATAGAGGGTGGAACTTTAACTTCCCCTTCTTCCCAAACTGGAGAGGGATTGAAAGTTGAATTTGGTTAGCAATGGCCAATGAGTTAATTACTTATGCCTATGTAATGCAGCCTCCATAAAAGTCCAAGAGTGGGGGGCTTCTGAGAACTTTTTGGTTCACCAACATGTGGAATTTGGGTTGAATGGTGCACCTGGGGAGGGCATAGAAGCCTTGTGTCCTTTCCTTGTACACTGCCTTATGCTTCTCTTCCACTGGGCTGTTATTTCTATCATTTAGTATCCTTCGTAATCTAGACAGTGATCTAGAGAGTAAATGACTTTCTTGACTTCTGTGATCCTGTCTAGCAAATGAATGAAACTCAAGGAGATTGTCCTGGGAACCTCTGATTTAAAACCACTAGGTCAGAAGCACAGGTAATAATCTGGGTGTGTAATGGGCACCAAAAGTCTGAGGAGTTGTGGAGACTTCCTCTCTGTGGTTAATTGATAAGGAGCACAGGCAATAATCTGGGGCTTGGAGCTAGCATCTGAAGTAAAGGGTGGTTTTGGGAGACTGAGCCCTTAACCTATGGAATCTGACACAATCTTTGAGTTGATAGTGTCAGAATTGAGTTGAATTCTCATACACCCTGCTGGTGTGCTTTCTGAGAGTTCTTCGTTGGTATGGGGAAACTTCCACAGCCCTGTTGGAATTGAGCCTAAGAATTTAGTAACATAAATATGTGCTGAATATAATAGTCAGAATCCCTGTGGTTTGTGTGTGGGGCTTACTGGGAAGGTGTTTCATGCATGGTGTTGGGGCTGCATCCTTTGTCATTCCCTTGTATTACTCATCTTTGCTTTTCTTCTTTTCATTTAGGTGCAAGCTGAGTAAACAATTAATTAAATCATTCATTGATTTGTTCATGGACAATAATTTGTTTTGTGTCAGGCATTGGAGCAGATGGTAAAGACACAGGGATGGAAAATCTTGTCCTTGCCTTCAAGGTAGTTACACTTGATAGAAGAAACAGATGAAGCAATTAAAATGGGGTATGTATCAGAAGTTGGCAAACTATGGCCTGAAGGCCAGATCCAGCCCCCACCTGTGTTTGTAAATAAAGTTTTATTGGAACAAAGCCATGCCCATTTGTTTATGTATGGTTTGTTGTTACTTCCATGCTACACTGGGCCAAGCTGAGTCATTGTGAAAAGACCATCTGGTCTGAAAAATGAAAATATTTATTACCTTGCCTTTTAAGTAAAAAGGTTTGTTAACCTTTGGGATACATAATTATGGAAAATTTAAAGGTGGATAGAGGCCCTTGGGTAGGAGTAGAAATTGGTTGTGAACCTTAGGTTCACAAAAGCATAAATCTACATCATATAGCTCTATGAATTTTTTCACATGTGTACACCCATGTAACCACCAGCAGGATCAAGAGATAGGACATTTACAGTCCCTGGAGGCTCTTATTCTTCTTTGGCTGAGAGTTCTCTCCTGGGGGGCTCGATCACCTCTGGACTTCTGGCTGTACCTGCATGCAGAGTATACTTCTGTAGATTCAGAAAGGCTCTGGCACAGAGAAATGAGTTGTTTTGGAGCATAGTTGAGGTGGAAAGCATTGTGGATGTGCAGACCTTCTGCTATTTCTGTGCTGAAATCAGAGGTGAGGTGGGGGATGGGACACAGGGAAAAGGATTATTACCCCAAACTTTCCCGTACAGGGTTAAATAGCATTCCCTCCAAAAGTCATTTTCACCTGGAAACTCAGAATATAATCCTGTTTGGAAATAAGTTCTTTGTAGATGTAGTTATCATCCTCGATTGGATGGGTTTTGTATTAATCATCATTCTCTAGAGAGAATCGGTATGATATCTTTTTCTTTTCTTTATCCATCCCTATCTATCACTGTCTCCATCTCTCTCACTTCATCTCCATTTCTGTCTCCATCTCCATCTCTATCTCTACATTTATCTGTATTTATCTAGGAAGAGATTTATTATAAGGTATTGGCTAAGTAAGAAGTCCTATCATCTGCCATCACAAGTTGGAAGCCCAGGAAAGTTGGGGGTATAGTTTGAAGGCCCGAGAGCCGGTGGTGTAGATTGCAGTCCAATGTTGAAGACCTGAGTACCAGGAGTGCTGAGGGCAGGAGAAGATGAATGACCCTATTCAATCAGTCAGAGTGGGGATGGGGGGGCTGTAGGGGGAGAGAGAGAGAGAAAAGAGAGAGAGAGAGAGAGCGCACACCAATCCTTCCTTATTCCATTTTTTTTTTCTATTTAGGCTCCCAACAGATTGAACGACACCCACATTGGAAAGGATGATTTGCTTTACCAATTCACCAATTTAAATGCTTATTTCTTCTGGAAAGACCTTCAAAGACATATACAGAAACAAGGTTTTACTAGCTATTTGGGCATCACATGGCCCAGCTAAGTTAGCACATAAGATTAACCAACATAACCCCTAAATTCAATGACTGGGGCCATGTGAAAGGCAAGAGATACATGGCAGAAGACAGCCAAGTGAAGTAGGAAGCAGAAATTGGAGTGATGCTGCTACAAACTAAGGACTGCCAAGGACCTCCACAACCACCAGCAGCTAGGGAGTCAAGGAAGGATTTGTCCCTAGAGTTTACAGAGGGATCTCTTGCCAATACCAATACTTCGATTTTGGATCTCTGACTTCTAGAACTGTGAGAACGCTTTAACTAAAAACTACACACTGCAGTCCAGGACTCTTTCCCAATTTCCACATTCATCTTATGCTGACAACAAGATATCTTTACTGAGGTGTTCTACAAATTTTGACCTTCGTCATGCTCAAAACTGACCTTGATATTTCTTTCACCAAACCTGCTCACTGCATATTTCCTTCTCTATTTGCCAGCCTGACCTAGCAAAGATGGGAATGTCCTGATAGATGCTCTCCCCTCTCTCTTTTCATCTCACAATGAAGTAATCACTCATGATGGTAGATTTTACCCCCTCTTTGAGTCTCACACTTGATTCATTAGAATATTAGTTCCAGGTTGTGAGGGTGATATGTGGGTGTCCCCTTCCTCCCTCTATGCTCTGTGTGTCTCCCACTAGAACTTTTGCACCTGGTTTTAGGAAGACCACCTTTCCTAAATACAGACAGACTTTTCTGTGGTCAAGTTTACGAGTAGCCGTGTTCCCCTGTGAGCAGTTCCAAACAAGCTCTCAAGGTCTATTTTTTAAAAAAGATTTGTTTATTTATGCATACAAGAACTGGGGTACAGGTCAAAGGTGCAGGAGGTGAGAGGATTCATCAGACAGAGTGGGGAGCAGAACAGGCAGACAGACCAAAATCACTGCTGAGGGGAGCAGCAGGCAAGACAGAAGAGGTCTGCTGTGCCATGTGGGTTGCTCCCTGGCTGGCCGGGGATCGAGCTCGCGCTGCGGAGGCAGCAGATTGCTTCATAGTGCTGTGCTTAACCCCTTGCGCCACCAGGGAGGCTCTCTCAACGTCTATTTGTCGGAGAAAAATAGAGTAGTTAGACTTCTGAGACTCTAGACACATTCAAATGAGGTACTCATGTGGCAGCCTGCCTTAAAAAAAAAAAAGCAGACACACAGCTCCTTGAAGGCAGGATTTTTGCCTTTTTGCGTTGCTATTGTATCCCCAATTCCGAGTGCAAACTGCAGGTGCTAAACTAATGCCTGGTGAATGAATGGATCCTTGCTGTTCATGACTTAGTTCAGGTCTTTGTAACTCACTTGGTTTTATTTAGTACTATTACAAAAGGGAAAAAGAGACTCCAGTAGAGAACTAAGTTCAAAGACAGTGGGGATTTATAGCCAATAAGCAGAGCAGGCTGAGGTGATCAGATATCATGGGTAGGCAGGATGATTTAACGGGATTCTTTGCTATGATTGGCTTAGGCAGGCTGAGGACAGAATACTGAGAGGAGCCTATTTAGAGTTTGGTCAAATCTTTCATTTTCAATAGCCTTTTAACTGGATTTTTTAAAAAAGATTTAAAGAATTTATTTATACAAGCACTGGGTACAGTCAGAAATGCGGGAGGGTGAGAGAATTCACCAGAGCCAGAGTGGGGAGCAGAACAGGCAGAAGACCGAAGACACTGCTGAAGGGAGCAGCGGGTGCAGCAGGAGAGGTCTGCACGCCATGTGGGATGCTCGACGGCGGCCAGGGATTAAACTGGCACTGCAGAGGCTGCGGGCAGCTTTGCAGCCCAGCGCTCAACCACTGCACCACCAGGGAGGCCCTTAACTGGATTTTTGGCTTCCTGTCTACCCTCCAATCCTCTGCATCTCTTGAATTGTAAATCTGATCTGTCATATCCCTATTAGCTTTGAATCCTGGAAGACTTTGGAATAAAACTTCAACTTAATGCCTTTCTTGATCATTTCTGGATCAGGTCTTCAATTTCACTTCCTGCTGCCATTTGTGCTTACCCTGTGGACTAGCCACACTGACCTCTGTGCTGTGTTCTGCCCATGGGCCTTTGCACAATCTTTTATCTGCCTTGATTTTCTGTTAACCACCTCTTTCAGACTCAGTTCAAGCATCATTTCTTTCCAGAATATTTTTATATCCTCTGAGTTAGATCCCCCTACCTCTGTGAATTAATAACACTTATCACAACAGTGTAATTATTAGCTTGTCCCTCCAGGGTCAGTATAGCTCAGTGGTTAAGAGCCTTGACTGTGATGGTGATTTGGAATCCTGCCTAAATTGGAATCCTGGCTTTTCTCCTTATTAGCTTTTCATGTAATCTCTGTGGTTCTATTTATATGTGAATGAAAGTAGGGAAATGTTGGGGAGACCTCGCGCAGTGAGGAGAAGGGCCTTGACCTGAGTCCCTAAGGCATGTGAAAACACATGCGTCTCGGAGGAAAACCTCTGAGTGACAGGACCTGGTGTTGAGTGCCCGGAAAGTGACCTGCATGGAGTCAGGCCTCTACATCTCCACAGTCTTAGAATAACAAAAATAATGAGCGAACTTTCCAGGCTCTAGCTAGGGGGCAATAAGATTATGTGCATGAGAACTAACCACCTGGTACCCTACTGTCTGAAGTAAATAGATAATAGTAAAAAAGTAGACTAATCATTTATATGTGTTGTCAGTATATGGTATGCTTTGAAGTTACACCTGCTGCAATTAAAATAGTATATAATGAACACTAAGACAATAAAGATTTACTGCATGCTGGACATGACAGTCCCCCATGTCTGATTTCCCTCACCGTCGCATCCCAGGTCCAGGACTCACTAGAAGTCCACAGGGAAATAATAGTATTTTCTTCCTATCATCCTTGTAAAGTTTCAATGAATATAGAGTTAGTTATACATAGATATAGATATATCTAGAACTGTACATGGAAGACAATGAATATAATGTAAATGCTAGTAATCATAGCTGTCAGTTAATATTACTAAAGAAAAGACCCTTCTCCCTGTTACACACACACCTGTGTGAAGAGGAGGTCCCGTTTTCCCTGCCCCCACTTACATGCAGCCTCCTTGAATATAAGTCCCAGAATGCCCTGAACCAGAAATTCTGAGAGGGGAGCTGCTAGAAACCAGGGGTGGTGCTGAGCAGCCAGGTGGACCTACATGGCACAGAAGGGTGCTAACTCTTGCTTCTCTGGTTTTGACTTGGAAGGAGTCTTGGAGAAGACATGGAAGAAAGAAATGTAGAGACACTTGGAAGAGAAATGTCGGTGAGAGACATGTGGGGAGGCTGATCACGGCAGCTGTTGTCTTGATGTAGTATATTCTTCCGTCCAAGTTCTCTGGAACTGGCCTAACCCTTTCTTGTGGTTCTTTGCCAGAAGGTACCTGAGACTTGTGGCAAGCTTTGGGCCTCAGAGGTCCTGCTTCAGGCCATGCCTCTTTGTCTGTGCATTTGTCCATGAGGGGATGGGTAATTTTTGGAGGTTTTTTTTGGAAACTATTATTTGGAATATTCTTCACACCTTCCGTCTCACCAAATGTTGCCAAGATGCTGTTCAGGTGCTTTGTGGAGGTTGGCTGGGGCCACTATTCACCTGCCCTAATCATCTCAAGTATCAGACAAACAGGGGTGGCCCCTGTGTTCTGGAAAATTACTGCAATTATTCAAACTAGCTAATCTTAAACTTGCTTACCCTGCTTCTCCCGTTCCTTCCCATGGAAGCCACAATAAAGGCCCCTGCCCATACACCGCCCCCCTCTGCCTCCTGGTTAATGCTGGGCCTCCTTGTATGGTCCTTGGCATGCCCCCCTTGGGAATTTTGAGCAACTGAATATTTTTTCCATGGAAATCATCACTATGCATCACACTTTCTAGCTATACATTATTTTTTTAAAACATAAGGGGTAAGAGGACTCTCCCTCTACTGAGATTGACAGCTAAGTCCCATGGTGCAGGATGTGGGTGGGGGATGTGTGAAGAAGTGGGACCAATAATTCAATCTACCACAGCTGTCAATACTTCTCTCTCTCTTACTGGACTATAAGCCTCTAGCAGGAACTGGAAGAATCTACAGTGTTTTCCAAAGCTTAACATAACACCCAGAACATAAGTCCTCTATGTGTGTACACCAAACAAATCAATTGATAATAGGAAGCCCGGCTATTCTGGCACCCGGACCAATAGATAGACTTGGATAAAATGGTGTTGTTTCTCAGCTGAGAATGTGTCCCAGTTCCTCAAGCTGGGCATTTTGACCCAGATTGGGAAAGAGAGGGAAAGGGTATGTTTTCATGCATAGCTTCCACCCTCATTTTCTCAGTCTTCACTTGACATTCAGTCACTCCGGATGTCACGGGCCCCCACTTGGCATTTTGTCTGATGTGCTGTAAAAAGGCATTTTGAGCTGCTCTGTTTTGGGATTTTTGGCAGCATTGCCTCCCTACTCATCAACTCCTTCGACGCAATCTGTTTCCACAAGGGCAGAGAAGCTTCTTAATGTCCTGTGGGTTGACCAGAGCCTCTGTTTAGTCTTGCAGATGCCTCTGCATGGACACTCTTGTTTTACTTCACTTACTTTCCTCACCAGCTTCAAAATATTCTAACAACCCATATTCCAAGATCTGAATCTGTCCTAAAGTTCCCTGGCCCTGAAATGGCTTATGCAAATCTTGGAGATTTCAGAGACGGAAAGCAGTTCTCTCATCTGGAGTACACAATATTGTTGAATAAGTACTTGCGGGAAGAGATGAAAATGCAGCTCATCTGCGGCTATTGTGGAGTGGTGGCCAAATATTTTCGGAGTCTTCAACCCACTTCCTCTCTTTCCTTAATTAGACTCTAAATAGGAGGACATTTTGATACACAGATCCTATAGCTGAAAGAATAAAAACTCTGCTGATCAACTGTGTGGTTCTTTTCAACATTATATTTTGGAAATGTTTAAACATATAGAAAAATTTCAAGAACAACACAACAAACACCCACAAATCCTTCACTTAGATTCCCCATTGTTTCCATGTTGATTTAATCTCTCTCTCTATGATGCTTTCTCCATATATCCACCTATATATGTACATCCATATACCTCCTGTTCTTTTTCTTAACTTCCTGAATTAACTTTTGGGTGTTAGTTGCAGACATCCTGGCCCTTTAAAGTATTTACTCCCAGATACTTTACAACTTCCTTTCATTTACAAATCTCCTTATAAAAGAACTTCTCTAATATAACTACATTATAGCGACAACTTCAAGAAACTTCAAATTGGTATAGTTCTATTATCTAATATAGAGTCCACTTCAAATTTTGCCAAATGATGCCAAATTTCAAAAGAAACTTTGAAAAAGGCAAGTTTTCAATTTTCATAAATATCGTGGAAATAGTACACAGAGCACATGTTCCCTTTACTTGCATTCCCTAGTGGTGAACATTTCTGAGCTATTTGAGGGCTCATTGCAATACAATGACTGTCACCCCTTAATACTTTGCAATGGTTTCCTAAGCCTAAGAACATGTTCCTTCAAGAACATTGCATAACTTTCAAAATCAGGTGAGCAAATAATGTCCTTGAGTGCAAAGGGTCCCCTTCAGAGCCATGCATTGCACTCGGATGAGAGCTCCTTCAGTCTCTTTCAACCTTGATGGTCCCCAGTGTTTCTTCTTCTTCTATGACCATGACTTTTTTGAACACAGCAAATCAAGTGTTTTGTAGAATGTGCCTTTGTCTGATGCTTCCTCCCAATGTATGGCATTTGTTGGCAGGAATGTTGCAGCTGTGGACATGGTTGAGGGGACATTTTGAGTGTACTGTGTACACTTGAGTTTTGTGCTAGTTTTACTATGAACCAAAAGAACCCTAGGTGGGAAGTTTACCAGGATGTGCGGTTAGTAATCTGCAAGGAACATTTAATCTAGGTTCTTCTCCTGGAGGTTTTTACCAGCAAAGGCTGGAGGCATTTTATATAGTTATGAATAAGGGAAGAGGGCGGTACACCTGGCATCCACTATATTGGGTGGAGGTCAGGGATGCTGTGGACATCTTATAATGCACAGGCTGGTCTCCCTGCAGAAAAAGATTTGGAACCAATGATACCAAGGTTGAGGAAGCCTGATGTGTGCTTACTTGCAGCCTGCATAGCTGTCATGCCCCCAGAAAGGCTCAGGTGTCAGGACTGTTCCATGAGATTTAGTGAAGATACAGGTGGCTGGAGAGAATTCTAGAGGACTGAAGAATGGAATTTGAACTCAACCAGAGGCTACAATAGAGAGGAAGGAAATGAAAACCTACCCAGAAGCATAAAAGCCAACTTTGAGATATTACAAAGTTAGATATTTTCCCATAAGTTAGGTATTCCAAAGCAAGTCCTTTATTCGTTTACTTATTCATCCATTCCTTCAATGAATATTTATTGGGTCCCTACTATGGACCACATGCTTTTCAGTGCTTAAGAAACAGTACAAATTTAAGGACTCATGGCTCTTAAATTCAAGTAAGGGGGTGCTGGATAATAAATATAAGGCATAAATATAAGTATGTTAAAAGGTAGTAAAAGTTATGGAAAAAAGAATCTTGAATTGGGGGTTGGGGGCTGCCATTTCAAGTTGTGTGGTTGGAATAGAATTCACTCAACAAAGGAGATTGAGAAAACTTGGTGAAGATGAGGGAGGAAGCTGAGGAACAGCAAGTGCAAAGGGCCTGAGGTGGGATCATGCCCGGCACATTAGAACAAGGCGGACACTGTGGGAGGAGGGAGAGTGGGAATAGGTTAGGACAGGGACATGATGGGACAGACCCTGTGGACCTTGGCTTTTACTCTGAGTGATGTAGGAGTCACAGAGACTTCTGAGCAGGGGAAGGACGTGCCCTGATTCAGGTATTCATCCCACCCCTTGGCTGCTGCAAGAGGGACCAACTGGGTGGGGGGTGGGAATCAGGAAACCTGGGTAGAACCCAAGCATTGGTCGGATGGGGGATGATGGAGGTTCAGGCAGGCTGTTAGGAATTTGTGTTATTTTAGATCACCACTTTTCACATTTTATATTTTAGTATGATAGCTGAGTTTTAATGCATTCCACATTTATTGGAAAAGTTTGGGCAAATTAAATCCTATACCTTAGAGAAAATCAGGTGGTTAAAATGAAGTCCAACAATGCTAAATTTAACATATGTACAACTCTAGGATTGTGCCTGAGCTGTTATTATAATTATTTTTTTTTAAATTTTTTTCCTCCTTATCCTGCCCTCAGGCATTTAAGAATTTCATGAAATGTCTGTATGTCAACCGCCCATGTTCTAAATTGATGAATGTGACCTTTCAAACTGAGGACACAACACAGCAGCAGAGAGGAGAGCAAAAATTGGAAGCAAATTTGGATCTAATCAATTATGTGCATGAAGAACTGTTCTTGTACTGAGGACAGACCAAACATAAGCAAAACAGGCCATTTGTTAATTTCAGTGAGTTTGTTGGCAGAAAATGGTATGAGGGTGTTGCCAACATCTCTGCCAAGCTTAAATTTAGGACAGCAGTTTCTTTAGGAGTGGAGAAGTTTCACAATCTTTGCCCCCATTCTCATATAACCTTTCTGTGATCTTCAGGGGTTACAATGCAGGGAATTATCTGAAATTTCCTCTCTGTTTTCCTTCCCCAAATTATCCAGGCTGAAATTAAAATCAAGGTAAGTTTTTTTTTTTTTAAAGATTTATTTATTTATTTATTTATTTATTTATTTATTTATTTATACAAGCACTGGGTACAGTCAGAAGCGCGGGAGGGTGAGAGAATTCACCAGAGCCAGAGCGGGGCGCAGAGCAGGCAGAAGGACTGAAGCACACTGCTGAGGGGAGCAGCGGGCGCGGCAGGAGAGGTCTGCGCGCCATGTGGGACCCTCCTCTGGTGGCCGGGGAGCAGCCGGGGATCGAACCGGCGCTGCAGAGGCTGCGGGCAGCTTCGAAACCCAGCGCTCAACCACTGTGTCACCGGGGAGGCCCAAGGTAAGTTTTTTTTTAAGGAGAGAGTGGATTGTGGAGACCTTTCCATCCAGCCTTCCAAATGGGGAAACTGAGGCCCAGAATGACTAAGTGACTTACATGCACCACTGCTTGGAGAGACTTTGTCTATCCCTTTTAAAAGAGGTCGGTGTTCACTGTGTAACAGATGATTTTTTCCTCTTGCAGGAAAACGAACAGAATCAGTCAATCACTGCCTATTGGTCTTAGATCATTTTTCTGCTCAGTTTTGTGAGTTTCTCTCCTAAAATGAATTATGCAAATCATAGCCAGGGAAATATGTATAATTGAAACAGTACTGAAATAGCATAAAAAAGGGCTCAGACAGTGTCAAAAGACAGTGCTGAGATAGGAGGACAGGTCACTGTCAGTGGGTTCTCACATGTGGAAAGCATGGTTGCAAAACCTTCCAGGCTCAAGGTCCAACAACAATGGGGTTTACTTAACAAATAGGAAACTGAGGAAAAGGAAAGAGTTTTTAAGGTCACAAGTGACTGGCTTTCTCACCCCAGATAGTGACTGAGTGTCCAGAAGTCCCAAACAAAGGCTGCTCTTGGAAGATGAGGTGACACTGCAGCAGCCCACAGCAGCAGTCTGAAAGCTGGACCAGATAGTGATGGATTCTGGTGCTGGAGAGTCAGAGGCTGTGGCCAGCTCTTCCAGATGCTGGGCCAAACCCGACAGTGCTCCTTGCAGGCAATATTAGAGGTAAGCCCTGAGGCAGGTGCAGTGGCTGAATCTCTGTGCAGGCCTTTGGAGGTCTAGAGATCTGGAGGTCTGGAAGTCCATGGAGATCCACTGAATCCCACATAGGTGCTGGATGCTTCTCTCTCTTCAGAGGCTGTCTGCTGAATCCTTCTTTGGTGGTGGTCTGATGAATGCTTCCTCTTTAAAGACTGACTGCTGACTTCTTCCAAAGAACCCTTTTTCCTTCTTGGGAGACTGGAAGCAGAATGACTCAAGCTCTTGCTCTGCCTTATATCTCCTTCAGGATGCCCCACCCTACAAGCCTGATTCGACTGTTTTCAATCCTATGCATTTGATTGGACTGTTTAGCACCAATTAGCTCATTTTCCATTTTTCAATCCAAATAATTAACTGAAAAGGTGAGCATGAACCTGATTGGTCTATTAAGGTTTCACCTGATTGGTTCATTTAATGCACACCTGAGTGGATCCTAGAGCCAGATATAAAAGGGGAAAAAACCCAGTTTGGCCTATGCTTTTGGCTCCAGGAAGCCAGGGCTGGAGCTGGCCTTGCTGGGGTTAGGGAAGGGAGAACATTCACAAGCAGTGGGCTGAGGCTGGTGCACCTCAGTCCCAAGAAAGCCAGCTTGCTGTGCAGCCTCTGGACGGGGGCATGGGGACCCACTTACCTAATGACTGCAAAATTTCTATCAAGAGTTTTTTTTTGTCCAGATAGATTGCTGGCCAGTATAACATTCCTTTCAGTGGCAATAAGACACTAACTGGAAATAGTGTTTTTGTAACAGGGTGGTCCCAGGAAAGGGGGAGGTTCCAGGTTTTCTGCCCCACCCAAAAGGTGGAGCTGAGCAGGGAGGAAAAGAAGCTGCAGAGGAGACTGAGGAAGGAGGGAAGCAGGATGGAGAGTCTGAAGGAGACCTGGAGGAGGCACACGGAGCCAAGACACATGTGAAGAAACTGCGCTTGCCTTTCGGTAGTGGACTGGGTGACACAGATGTGGGTGAGAGACCTGTGGGGAGGTGACAATGGTGGGTTTTGTCTTGATTTTGATTTTGCTCTTTTCCTTCCAGACTTGTCTGGTTATTTCTGATCCTTTTCTGTGGGTCCCCACTGGAAGCTGCTTTAGACTTGTGGCAGGCTTTGGGGCCTTGCTCTGGGCCAATACCACTTGGTTCGACTTTTACCCACTAGGGGATGGGTAACTTTGGGTGCTTGATTTAGAAACTATATTCTTTGTCTTTTCTGTATTGTTTGCTAATTGTATTAAAGTTCCTTTTCATTAAAGTCTCATATCTTTTGTGTTGATGTGGCAGATGGCAGAACCTATTTAGAGCAGGCAGGTTTGGGGGGCCTGGGGTACTCCTCTCTCTGTCCTATAACACTTGCACCCAGTATAAGTTTCTTATTTCTGTAAAGCTGCTTATGAGGTCCTGACTTCAAGCAGTGACTCAAGGATCCAACCTCCCTCCATTTTGTACTAGTATAATATCAGAGAGAGAGTGGGCTTACGAGCTCTTAATTGCCACTGTCCAGTAGTGCTGATAATCCACTGGCTAGAATGAATCACATGGCCTGTCCCAGCTGCAAGGGAGTCTGGAAATGTTGGAGAACATGGCTGGTACCAAACCCTGCTTATTCTTCCTATTAGAAGAAAAGAGACTTGCCTTTCAGTACCTTGAATTTGGAAAGAGGACCGTGATTGAATATCACCAGGGTGAAAAAAAAGGATCAGAACACTTTCCCTTTTTGAAAAGCAGACATCTGGACCTGCTACTGCTCTTGACAGTCTATCACAGGTTAATTCCTGCCTCTCCCACAAGACCTAGTAAAGCACATTTGTTTAAGGGTGGTATACTGCTCAGATTTGAACCCCCAAGTTAGAGGAGAGGGGAAACACAGCGAGGGTGGGATAGGTTAAATTTTAGAGGCTTTAAAAGAACAAATATTTATTTCTTACCCATCCTACCTATTTCAGTAATGCTGAGTAACAAACTAGCCCCAGACTTAGCAGTTTAAAGCAGTAATGATGATTATTTCTGGAGAGTATGTGATCAATTAGTTTCAGCTGGACAGTTCTTCTCCAGTGATTGGGTTGAGGACCCCCACGTGGTTGCATTTATGTGGCAGGCTGGATCCACAGGTCCTCTGTCTGAGTAATCTCTCCTTAGTTTGACTCGTTTCCTCACAGGACAGTGACTGACACCAGAGATAGGCCGGGAGTTGGGAGTGGTGTGGGGCAGTTGTCAGTCCTCTTATAGAAGTTTCAGGACATTTTGTCTGCCACATTCTGTTGCTCACTATTCAATAGTAAAAATGGAGGAAAATTGTGATCTTTTTAATCTACCATACTAGCAATTTTAAGCACTCCAAATCTTTGAGAACCTGGCTCTGACAATCAGAATGTTCTAGATTGTGCTGTAGGAACAACCTCCCAAATTTTAACAGTCTAAACAGGGATTGGAGAACATTTTTTGTAAATGGGTCAAACAGGAAATATTTTTGGCTTTGCAGACCACATGGCCTCTCTCACAACTCAATTATGCTGCCATGTTTATGCTAGATTCCTGCTATGAGTGAGACCATCCAGTATTTTTCTTTTTCTTTCTGGCTTATTTCACTGAGCATGATCCCTTCCAACTCCACCCATGTTGCTGCAAATTGCATGTGTTTATCTTTTTTGAATGCTGAGTAATATTCCATGGTGTATATGTACCATATCTTCTTGATCCAGTCATCTATTTTTGGGCATTTGGGCTGTTTCCAAAGCTTAGCTATTGTAAATAGTGCTGCAACTGCACTTGTAATCAGGGAAATGCAAATCAAAACTACAATGAGATACCATCTTACACCGTGAGAATGGCACATATTAAAAAAAATAGCAACAATAAATGTTGGCGAGGATGTGGCGAAAAACAAACTCTCCTGCATTGCTAGTGGGAGTGCAAACTGGTCCACCCACAGTGGAAAGCTGTATGGAGATTCCTCAACCTACTAAAGATAGAGCTTCCATATGATCTAGCAATTCCACTCCTAGGTATTTACCCAAATGACACAGAAACATTAATTCAAAAGGGCACCCAGACTTTACATTTTAAAAGGACAGGTTTATTAGGAAAAGGAGAAAGGAAAAAAAGAGGTACTTGCATAGTCACAGGTGGGCAGGTGAGCTGCATTTTGCCAGTGCAGAAATTGTTCTGTTATAGTGTTCTTTGGGAAGGGGTTCATTCCTTTGTGGAATTGTTACGCATTGTTGAATTAATTACTTCCAGGGCGTGAGTGGGTTAATTTGTAAGGATGATGATTATAAGGGTCCTCAATCTCCATATCCCCACTTCTGGTCTGTTTCTACATGTACTTTCCATAGCAGTCCTTTGTAATGACCCACAATTCCAAGGTCCCCATCTCCTGGTTTAATGACAATGTTAATTATTTCTATCCCCACCTTCAGTTTCTGTTCTTGTGATGCCTCCATTCCAAATTTTCTACTCTCAGCCTCCACCAAGGGGAACTTCTAGTAAACTCTTTAACTTCAATGACTGAGTTGAGAGATGTGCCTTCACCCTTTTCCTCTTAAAATTGCCAGGAACATGGATCTGATGACTGGAGCTGTAGCATCCGTTTTGTGGTAAGCTCAGGGAAGGAATTAAAGATGACAGAGCAGAAAGTTAGAAGGCCCTTCAGTCCCTGGGAATTGCAGAGTTGCCCTCCCAGCTGTGACCTGCCTACCTCTGTACATCCACACAAGAGGAAAATTACCCTTCTCTTGTTTAAGTTATGGTTATTTGAGTTTTCTGATCAATGCAGCATAACTGAATTCTAATTGGCAGACTTATTCAAACACAGAGAGGGGAAGTGACTATTACCAAAATACTGCCTCTTCTTTCCTTCTTCTACTTCTTTGCCGAAATGTGCCTTAAAGGGTCTGGATTTTTCAGTTGCCTCTTGAAAGACTGGTAATCAGCATTTACCTGGAACGTGGGTAGTTTCAAGTGAGATAACATAAAACATTGCCTGGTACCTAGAAAGGACCCATTAAGTTGGCAGTCCTCACTATTTCTAAGTGGAATAAGCCAGTTAGAAATTACAGTTCCTGGTAATGGAATACTTTTAGGGCACCGTGCTTCATGTTTTGATTAATCTGTAGTTTAACATGACTATCCCAGGGGAAATAATGCATCATGCTGTTTTTCAAAAATCCTTGGCATTTGACTATTCTTGTTATGTGAAACCTCCAGATAGTCTATTTAATTGTTCCGATTGGAGCTGTAAGCAATCAAATTTAACATCTGTAAGTCAAATTTATGACACTGGTTTTTGCCTAACAGTAGAATGTTATACCAATTTTGACCAGTGGGAAGCCCTGCAAGCAAGTTTGTGTGTCCATTTGACAACCCATTGGTCTTTTAACGCTCTTTCCTTGCTTTCTGATACAGCAGAGCGCCTAAACTTGTCCTGTTCTTTTCCAGGGCACAGAGTTTTGTCTGTTTGTTTCCTTTCCAATACAGTGCCCCCAAAAGAGCCTGGTTCTAAATGAATGAATTACTTCTTGCATTTTACTCATTCCTATCCTCCAATAACTCTCAATTTATATCACCTCTTAAGCCAGAGATTGGAACGTGCACATTGTAGGGATGCCAACAAGCCTCTCTGAGCTGACACTGCAACTTAGTTTAGCTGGGCCACAACTTCCAGATCCAAAGGCTAAAAATAGCTCAATGCAGCTTCAACAGCTCCCAGCATCTGGCTATTTTTAGACACATGACGGGATGAAGGAAAATGTGACTGAGAGTCACCTCTAGGGAGGAGTGTCCCCTTTCACTGGCTCAGTGTGAGAGCCCTTGCCCATTGCCCAGAGATGTGAACTGCTCCAGTCAGAGAGGAAGGTGGTCACATGAATATAATTTCCCCAAATACTGAATTCAGAAAGCTGGGCAGGTTTACTGCTGTCCTGGATGGAAGGAAACACAGTGTTTGAGGGTCAAATCAGAGAAACCTTCAAGATTCTATTCAGGCTCTGAATTTTCACTACCGACTGCTGAAGAGTTGTCATTTCATAACTCAGGTCAATTTGTTCCCTGGATTCATTGTAGCAGCCTCCGTTGTAGGTGCTGACTTAATATTAGAGACCTTTCAGTGTTACAGCAGGGATTGAAACAAACAAGTGTTCCTGCCTTGAACTGGAATTCTGGTCCCAGAGTCAGCCAATAAAAAAGTAAAATTTATAGCTGCCATGTACTGTTATTTGGTATGGAGAAAAATAACACAGTAAAAGGGCTTGTTGGTGCTGAGGTGGGGCTTGTGTTTATCATGTTTCTAATGCTTTGACATGGCTAATCCCTAAAGCCAGTGGGGAGGCTTTCAAATGCAAACTAACCAATCAGGCCCACACCCCAAACACCTATTTTATGGCTCTCACACTCTGGGCCTATGTCTACCTGCCCTAACTACCCCAGAGACTCTTCCCAGGCCCCAGAACTAGCTGAAATTATTCAGACTAGTCAGTGCCAAAGCTGTTTACCCTGCCTCTTCACCCATTCCTTTCGTGAAGTCTTGTCCATGTTTTTTTTTACCCCTTGTGCCTTCTGCCTTCTGAGGACTCTAGTGAATGGTCACACAAATCTACACTTTAAAATAGGGTTGTGCCACTATGGAAAGCTGTGTGGAGATTCCTCAGCCTACTAAAGATAGAGCTTCCATATGATCCAGCAATTCCACTCCTAGGTATTTACCCAAAGGACACAGAAACATCAATTCCAAAGAGCACCTGCACCCCTATGTTTATAGCAGCACTGTTTACAATAGCTAAGTTTTGGAAACAACCCAAATGCCCAAAAATATATGACTGCATCAAGAAGATGTGGTTCATATACACCATGGAATATTACTCAGCATTCAAAAAAGATAAACACATGCAATTTGCAGCAACATGGATGGAGCTGGAAGGGATCATGCTCAGTGAAAGGGATTATGTTCAGCGAAATAAGGCAGAAAGAAAAAGAAAAATACTGAATGGTCTCACTCATAGCAGAAATCTAGAAAACCTAAAGAAGGGTTTTCTATGGGGGGGGGAGTGCGGGGAAAGGAGAGATTGGGGTCAAAATAAGGGGGTTGCAATTGTATGGGGAATATAAAAATAAAATAAAATAAATGAAAAAATGAAAAAATAAAAAATAAAATAAAATAGGGTTGTGAATTTGTTCTATATTTCTTTTCATTTCAGTACAGAAAGGGCATCCTTATTTTTTTCACTAGAAAAAGCTCATTTTAAAGCTACATTATTCTATTATGTGGATGTATTAACTAGTATTTCTCCCACTGCTTACAATATTTTGCTATTGCAAACAGTGGTACAATGAATAGGCATGTACTTTAGACATTTTTTACATGTGAAAGTATATCTGTAAGATTATTTTCCTTAAAAGAAGTTGCTAAGTCATGAACATATGCATTTGTAATTTTGAGATATTGCTGAAGGGTCTGAGAGGATTCACCAGAGACAGAGTGGGGAACAGAACAGGCAGATCGACCGAGGTACACTGCTGAGGGGAACAGCAGGCAAGACAGGAGAGGTCTGCTATGCCATGTGGGCTGTTCCCTGACCGCCCGGGGATCAAACTCGTGCTGCAGAGGCTGTGGACTGCTTCATAGTGCTGTGCTTGCGCCACCAGGGAGACCCCATAAGTATTTTCTTTAAGAATATCATGTTTCTTTTTTTTGTTAAAGATTTTATTTATTTATTTATTTTTGCTTTCAATGACTTCCAATGTAGTACTTTATTTTTTAAAATTTTCTTTTCTTTTATATATTTTTTACATCATTTTTCATTTTTGAACAATTTGAACATTTTGAACAATTATGCATTTTCATCTTGGTTATATTCCCCAAACAATTCCCACCCCCCTTATATGACCTTAATTCCTCCCCCCTCTCCCCAATACTTATTTTATTTTTGCATAGAAAAACTGGGGTGTAGGACAGAAGTGTGGGGGGTGAGAGGATTCACCAGACAGAGTGGGGAACAGAGCAGGCAGACTGACTGAAATACACTGCTGAGGGGAGCAGTGGGGGAGACAGGAGAGGTCTGCTGTGCCATGTGGGTTAGCTCCCTGGCCAGATATTGAACTCAGGCTGCTGCCATGGGCCCCCATGGTGATAGTGCTGAGACATAACCCTAGGCCACCAGGGCCACCAGGGAGGCCCTTCATAAGTATTATGTCACTTTACATGCTCATCTGAAATATATGATATTCCTTTTTCACTTTCTACCTCCCCAATAGTATGTAACAAAATTTTGGATATTTTACAGATATAATAGCTAAAAAACAAAACAAAACCCAATCTCAATAGTTTTAATTTGGATTTCTCTTATGAGTGAAGTTGAACTCATCTTTTGATATGGTTAAGAGTCATTTATATTTCTTTCTGTAAACTTCCTGTTTTCATATTCTTTCCCCATTTTTATACTGGGTTGCTATAATTTTCTTATTTATAAATCTTTGCATATTGAATACATTATACTTTTATATGAAAAAAAACAAGATTTAGGCAATTTTAGATTGGGTGGCCTGGGATGGCCTCACTGATTTTTAAGAAATGAAACAAGCAAGCCTCATGGATATCTGGGAAAGAACATTCTAGGAAGAAGGAAAAGCAAGTGCAAAGGCCCTTAGGTTGGACCAGGTCTGGCATTTTTGTGGATGAGTGTGGCTGAATCCAAGTGAGGTGAACAGTAGGATGAGGTGACTACAGGGCGATGATGAGGCAGGGTGTGCAGGTGAACTTCGGTTTTTGCTAAGTGAAGTGGGTTCTATTGATGGTTCTGAGGAGAGGGACTTGATTTTACTCAAATACTCACTGACACCCTCTATCTGCCATGGTGGGAAATAGGCATGAGTGGGAAGACTGTGGCAGCTCAGAGACCAGAGAGGAGGCTATTATGGTGATGTAGGTGGGAGATGGTGGGGCTGGACCATGGTGATAGCGGTGAAACAAGAACTACTATTAACCTAGGTTAACAGTTAACCTGGGTATTTGGGTTCCCCTGAAACCTGGGCACACATTTTTTTCTTTAATTTTCTTATGGTTAATCTGAAAACTGTCTTCAGGTAAGTCTTCTTTTTTTTTAATGCCCAGTTATATTATTATTATTATTGTTATTTTTTAATATTTATTTATTGATACAAGCACTGGGTACAGTCAGAAGAGCAGGAGGGTGAGAGAATTCACCAGAGCCAGAGCGGGGAACAGAACAGGCAGACTTGAAGAGGTACACTGCTGAGGGGAGCAGCGGGCGGCAGGAGAGGTCTGCGCGCCATGTGGGACCCTCGCCCAGAGGCCGGGGATCGAACTGGTGCTGCAGAGGCCGCGAGCAGCTTCGCAACCCAGCGCTCAACCACTGTGCCACTGGGGAGGCCCTGACCAGTTATATTATTTACAGATTATTTCACTCCAAATATATGATGAGAATACATTGGTTTCTCATTTGCATGCAACAGAAAATGATTTTGTGGATTTCAAATTTAAAGGATTGGGTTTATGGAGATAGTGTCAGAGGTTCACAGAATCAACTAGAAGATGTAGAAGCAGACTTGGAGGAGGGGACTCTGGGGGTCTAGTGGACACCATGAAAACTATGTATCATTGATGTTAATGTGCATGACCATAGCCCTTGGTAGATAGCCCCCGATACCAGTATCTGCTTCTTTTTGCCTTTTCTAAAGTTCCCAAAGACTGCAGAGCAGGTTGGAAGTGCCTGAGAAGTAGCAGCTCTATCTCACTGCTGCCATCGTTAGCATCCCTTCATAAATTTGGTGGATCAATACCCCAGCTCCCTCTACTCCCAGGTGGGATGACTCTGAAGGGCATGTCTTATGTAGTCCTCCAACATTCCCCAGCTACCCATGTGGATAACCTGCACATCACTGCACCTGTATGAGCTGCCCTCCCTTTTCTGTCACTCCCAACCCTCTACTGGTCTTCTGGAGTCATTTCCCAAATAAGCAACTTGCCTGTGAGCCCTTGGGGCATCATCTACTTTTGGGAGAAACCAAGCAAAGACATACATTCCATGATGAAAACCCCCAGGCCTAGGAATTTAGAATCCATATTGAGAGTAAAGGACCAAGAAGTGGAGTGAATTTCAGTGTCTAGAATTTTCCCTACAATCTCCTGGAGACAAGAATCCCAAGACTGGAGCGGGAAGTGGTGGGTTCCCCCAGGTCTGGGAACCCAGCTCTGTTCAGAGTGCCCCTTCTTTCTATGCAGCTAATATTTGATGTTATGGGCAGTGGGGGGAGCTCCCAGCTCAGCACGTCCTTTTTCCTGGTCACTCATGTTTTAAAATGCTGTAGAAAGTTCATCCTAGGCATGTCTTTGTTAGACAAGTCTTTTGCCTTGGAGACCAGCAAAATGAGTCAGAGCCAAGGTTACACAACAGATACCTCTGGCCACACAGTCACCCTGACACTGTCCTTTAGGCGTTACCAAATACCCTTGGGTCACTCACTCAGGAGTCAGCATGATGAGACTCATGTTTGCAGAGTGTGGGTAACATGCCGGTCCTGGGAGGGAAGATGGTGCTGGAATCGGAGCCCCCAGATTCATATACTCTCGGTGTGAAACTCCTCCTCCAAAGGGAGATCAGGGTGCTCATAGGAAGGTGGGAGGTTAGATTCTGGATAGCCAGAAATATGGCTAAGTCAGCTACTCAGGGGGACAAGATGCTGCCACCTTCATGATTTCTTCATTATATTGACTACACTTTTCTAGAGACAGCAAAAAAAAAAAAAAAGTCTTCTGTGATAGCAGTTGCCACAGGTGCTCCCCCTGCTTGGCCTGCTTTGGCAGTCACTTGCCAGAGACCCCTGTGCACCAGCAGCTGCAGCGAGGGCTCTAACTCAGTTCGCTTTCTAGGGCTGCCATAAGTTCTGGAGATCAGAAAGCTAAAATCAAGGTGTTGGCAGTGTTGGTTCCTTCAGGATATCTGGAGGGACGATCCATCCCATGCCTCTTTCCCAGCTTCTGCAGTTTCCAGCCATCCTTGCCTTTTCTTGGCTTGTAGCTACATAATCCAATCTACTTCAGCAGTCACATGGCTTCCCTGAGTGTGTCTGTGTTTTAGTTCCTCTTTTTTTTTTTCTCTTTTCTTTACGCTTTTATTCCTTTTACTTAGAGTGATACAATTATCATAGTCATAAAAGATAATAACAAGAATTAAAATATTTTTACTGTATTTGGTCTTTAAAAACCTAAAATTCCATGAATATAAAGTTCATATTCTTGTCAAGATAATATGCCCCTTTGAGCATAAAAGCCCAATTGTCTTTATTCGAAATGAAATCCATAATAGGTGAGTATTTCCCCACAAATTGATCAGATATACTTTCCACCTGACTTCAGAAAAGTACTTTATTTTTTATTTTTTTTATTAAATAATAAATTTTATTTTTATATTCCCCCATACAACTGCACATGCCCCATTCTGACCCCAATCCCTCCCCTCCCGGCCCCCACCCCCCAAAAAGTGTCTCTGGTTCATAGTTTTTTGTTGATTTTGATTTTCACTTTCTTATAGTTATTCATTTTCCTGATCCCTTATTTAAGTTTTCTAGATTCCTGCTATGAGTGAGACCATCCGGTATTTTTCTTTTTCTTTTTGGCTTATTTCGCTGAGCATGATCCCTTCCAGCGCCATCCATGTTGCTGCAAATTGCATGTGTTTATCTTTTTTGAATGCTGAGTAATATTCCATGGTATATATGTACCACATCTTCTTGATCCAGTCATCTATTTTTGGGCATTTGGGCTGTTTCCAAAGCTTAGCTATTGTAAATAGTGCTGCTATAAACATAGGGGTGCAGGTGCTCTTTGGAATTGATGTTTCTGTGTCCTTTGGGTAAATACCTAGGAGTGGAATTGCTGGATCATATGGAAGCTCTATGCTTAGTAGGTCCAGAAATCTCCACACAGCTTTCCACAGTGGTTGGACCAGTTTGCACTCCCACCAACAGTGTAGAAGAGTTCCTTTTTCTCCACACCCTCGCCAGCATTTGTTGTTGCTAGTTTTTTTAATATGTGCCATTCTCACTGGTGTAAGATGGTATCTCATGGTAGTTTTGATTTGCATTTCCCTGATGACAAGTGATGTTGAACATTTTTTCATATGTCTGTTGGCCATTTGCATTTCCTCTTCAGAGAAGTTTCTTTTTAGCTCTTCTGCCCATTTTTTGACTGGGTTATTTTCTTTGTTGTTGTTGAGTCTCATCAGCTCTTTGCAGATTTTTGTGATCAGTCCTTTATCATTAGTGTTGGGTGCAAAAATGTTCTCCCAGTTGGTGGGGTTTCTCTTTGTTTTTGTTATTGTGTCTTTTGCTGTGCAGAAGCTCTTTAATTTGATGTAGTCCCAGCTGTTTATCTTTGCCTTCACTATCACTGCTTTGGGTGATGTGTCTGTAAAGATGTCTTTGATGTGCAGATCACGTAGTGTTTCACCTATATTTCCTTCTATGTATTTTATGGTTTCAGGTCTTATGTCTAGTTCTTTAATCCATTTTGAGTTGATTTTTGTGTATGGTGTGAGGTAGTGGTCAAGCTTCATTCTTTTGCATGTAGCAACCCAGTTTTCCCAGCACCATTTATTGAACAAACTTTCTTTGCTCCAATGCATAGTCTTTGCTCCTTTGTCAAAGATTAGTTGACCATAAATCTGTGGGTTTATTTCTGGATTTTCTATTCGATTCCATTGGTCTGTATGTCTGTTCTTGTTCCAATACCATGCAGTTTTGATGATTATGGCTTTGTAGTATAGTTTGAAGTCTGGGAGTGTGATGCCTCCATTTCCTTCTTTTTTTTTCAGTAGAGCTTTGGCTATTCGGGGTTTTTTGTGATTCCATATGAATTTCATCAATAATTGTTCTATTTCTTTGAAGAATGACATTGAAATTTTGATTGGAATAGCATTGAATTGGTATATTGCTTTTGGTAGGATGGCCATTTTAATGATGTTTATTCTTCCAATCCATGAGCAGGGGATGTCTTTCCATTTCTTTGTGTCTTCTTCTATTTCTTTTAACAGTGTTTTATAATTTTCTTTGTATAGGTCCTTTACCTCTTTTGTTAGATTTCTTCCCAAATATTTGATTTTTTTTGTTTTGATAATAAAAGGGATGGTTTTTTTTATTTCTTCTTCTTCAGATTTATTGTTTGTGTATAGGAAGGCTACTGACTTTTGCGTGTTGATTTTGTATCCTGCCGCTTTACTGAATTGATTGATAAGTTGAATTAGTTTTTCTGTGGAGTTTTTGGGGTTCTCTATGTATATTATCATATCATCTGCAAATAGTGATAGTTTGACTTCTTCTTTTCCTATTTGGATTCCTTGTATGTCTTTCTCTTGTCTTATTGCTCTGGCTAGGACTTCCAGTATTATATTGAAAAGCAGTGGTGAGAGTGGACATCCTTGTCTTGTTCCAGATCTTAATGGAATTGCTTTCAGCTTTTCACCATTGAGGATGATACTGGGTGTTGGCTTGTCATAGATGGCCTTTATGATGTTGAGGTATGTTCCTTGTATCCCAAGAATTTCAAGGGCTTTTATCATGAATGGGTGTTGCACTTTGTCGAAAGCTTCCTCAGCATCTATTGATATTATCATATGGTTTTTATATTTCTTTTTGTTGATGTGTTGGATAACGTTGATTGATTTTCGGATGTTAAACCATCCTTGTGTCCCTGGAATGAATCCTGCTTGGTCGTGGTGAATTATTTTATGGATACATTGTTGGATTCTGATAGCTAAAATTTTATTGAGGATTTTTGCATCAGTGTTCATTAGGGAGATTGGCCTGTAGTTTTCCTCTTTTGTGTTGTCCTTATTCAGTTTTGGTATTAGTGTAATGTTGGCTTCATAGAATGTGTTTGGTATTGTCCCTTCCTTCTCAATTTTTGGAAGAGTTTGTGAAGGATAGGCACTAATTCGTCTCTGAATCTTTGGTAGAATTCATTTGTAAATCCATCTGGTCCTGGGCTTTTGTTTTGGGGAAAGTTTTTGATTACCATTTCAATTTCGCAGGTTGTAATTGGTCTGTTTAGGTGTTCTATTTCTTCTTTATCTAGCTTTGGGTGATTGTAGAGTTGTAGGAATTTGTCCATCTCCTCTAGATTGTTGAACTTGTTTCCATATAACTGTTCATAGTAGTTACTGAGTATTCTTGTGATTTCTGCTGTGTCCGTTGTGATTTCTCCTCTTTCATTTATGATCCTGTTTATTTGTGCTTTCTCCCTTTTTTCCTTTGTGAGCCTGGCTAGGGGTTTGTCTGTTTTATTGATTTTTTTAAAGAACCAGCTCTTGGTTTCATTGATCTTTTGGATTGTTTTTTTAGTTTAAATTTCATTTATTTCTGCTTTGGTTTTTATTATTTCTTTTCTTCTACTGGTTTTGGGGTTTTTTTGTTGTTCTTTTTCTAGATCTCTGAGCTTCGAGATTAGGTTGTTTCTTTGAGTTCTTTCTTGTTTTTTGATGTGAGCTTCTATTGCTATATATTTTCCTCTTATTACTGCTTTTGCTGCATCCCATACATTTAGGATATTAGTGTCCTCCTTGTCATTCAATTCAAAGAATTTTTTAATTTCTTCTTTGATCTCCTCATTAGTCCAGTGGTCTTCCAGTAGTTTGGTTTTTAATCTCCATGAGGTAGAATAGTTCCTTGCCTTCTTTTTATGGTTTATTTCTAGTTTGATGCCTTCATGGTCAGAAAAAATGGTTGGTATGATTTCAATCTTGGTGTATCTGTTGATGTTTGTCTTGTGCCCCAGTACGTGATCGATCCTGGAGAATGATCCATGTGTGCTTGAGAAAAATGCGTACTCCGTTTTTTTTGGGTTTAGTGTTCTATAGATGTCTGTTAAGCCCAAATGCTCTAGGTCCTTATTTAGAGCTTTAGTTTCTTTACTTATTTTTTGTCTTGTTGATCTATCCATTGTTGATAGTGGTGTGTTGAAGTCTCCCACTACGTATGTGTTTTCTCTGATGTCTGTTTTCAGAGAGGACAACAGTTGTCTGATATATTTTCGTGCTCCTTTGTTTGGTGAGTATATGTTAATGAGTGTTATTTCTTCTTGAAGTATTGTCCCCTTGATCATAATGTAGTGACCATTGGGGTCTCTTTTTATTTTTTTGAGTTTGAAGTCTGTTTTATCTGATATAAGTATAGCTGTTCCTGCTTTCTTTTTTGGTCCATTTGCTTGTAGGATTGTTTTCCATCCTTTAACTTTAAGCCTATTTTTATCTTTTGTAGCTAAATGTGTTTCCTGGAGACAGCAAAAGGTTGGGTTTTGTTTCTTAATCCAGGCTGCAACTCTGTGTCTTTTTATTGAAGAGTTTAGTCCATTTACATTTAGAGTTAATATTGATATGTTAGCATCTGTATTTGCCATTGTGTTTGTCTTTCCTTTGATTTTATTTATTTATTCTTTTAATAACTTTTTTTTTTGGTCTTCTTTCGTTGTTATTCATCCCTCTGAGGTTCTGGCTTTAGGATTCCTTGTAGTATTTTTTGGAGTGGGGGTTTAGTCGTAATGAAATTCCGGAGTTTCTCTTTGTCTGGGAAGGTCCATATTCTTTCTTCATAGAGGAAGGAGAGCTTTGCGGGATAGAGTATTCTTGGTTGGCATCTGTTTTCTTGGAGTCTGTTGACTATGTCCCTCCACTCTCTCCTTGCCCGTAGTGTTTCTTCAGAGAAGTCTGATGTCAGCCTGATTGGTTTTCCTTTTAATGTTACCTGTTTCTTCCCTCTTGTCAGCTTCATTATTGTTTCCTTGTCCTGGATTCTTGGGAGCTTTACTATTATGTGTCTTGCTGTGTTTTTCCTTTCGTCGTGGAAGTTTGGTGTTCTTCTTGCTTCTTGTATATCAATTTTCAGCTCCTTCTTCACATTTGGGAAGTTCTCTTCAATTATCTCCTAGAATATTTTTTCTGTTCCTACATCTCTCTCCTCTCCTTCTGGAATTCCTATAACTCTTATATTTCCTTTCCTCATGGAGTCAGATAGTTCCCGAAGTCTTTCTTCGTTCTTTTTCCTTCGTACTTCTCTTTCCTTTTCTTTTTTGGTTCTTTTTATTTCTGTGTCTTCAAGAGTACTTATTCGTTCTTCCATTTCATCTATTCTGCTTTCATTGCTTTTCCCAGAGTTCTTTAGTTCCTCCATTAATTCTTTGATCTCTTGCATTTCTTTTACTTCCCTCTTTAGGGACTCAATTTCATTCTTCTGACCATTGTTTTCCCTCGTTAGGGACTCAATTTCCTTCTTCTGATCATTGTTTTCCTTTATGACTTCTGCCACTTTTTTAATCAGGGCAATTTTAAATTCTCTTTCTGGAAGGCTCAGAAGTTCTTCCAAGTTACTGTCGTTGCAATCTGGAGGGTGGTTTTCTTTTTGTGGTGTGCTTCTTTCCTGAGGCGTTGTTAGGTTGCGTGTGGTTCTTCTACTCCCTACTGTCTGTTTTCTAATTTGTCGTATGCATTGGGACACTGTGTTGCTCGGACTGGCCGTCATCTTGGGTGAACTTCTCCGCTCCCCTCTGGCTCCTCCAGGAACCATCTCTGGCTTCTGGGGGAGCTTTCTGCTGGTTTTAGGCAGTCTTTACTGAAGAAATGTCCCTGTTCTAAACTGGCGAAGCGGGACGCAGTCCCTGCGCATCCGGTCTCAGGCACACTCTTCTGCGTGCCCGGTCTGCCCCGGACGTGGGTGCCTGCTCCCTCTGTGGGCTCAGACTGCTGGTTGGAAGGGGCCTGGCCTGGGCTAACTTCCCAGCTGGCCACTGGGTCCTCCAGAAGCCTTCTGCCCTTTTCAAGAAGTCTTAAGAAATTTCCCTGTTCTATGGGGCGTTAGTGACTTTTTTTCTGGTCGCTAGGTGGTGCCAGAGATCTCTCCTATTGTCCTTGGGGACAACCCCCCCACCCCCGTGGGACAGGGAACAGAGATCGAGAATGGTATGGTAAACCTCAACGGCTTTGGGGTGCTGTGTCTGCCTTGTGCCCCACCGTTGTGGAGAACCCACGCCCAGAATTTCGTGCCCCGGGTCTCAGTTCAAAGCCCTCAGGTCCAGGACGCGGGCTGTAGCCCAGTTCAGTGGCGCGGGAATGGCGCCTTTTGCACCCCGCTCCCGTGCCTGGGCGCCTGGTTCCTGCTTACTCAGTGAGGGGCTTTCACCCCCGTGAGGGCCTCCGAGAATCTCCCCGCAAGCCTAGGTCGCAGGCGCGGGGACCTGGGCAGCCGCGATCCCGGTCTGCGTTTGCTTTTCAAGCGCGCCAAGGGCGCCGCTTTTCCGCGCAAGCTTACCACCGGCCTCGGCCCCGGGGCTGTGTGCAGGTCTCCTCCAGAGTCTCTTTGTTCTTCTCTAATGGTGCCCGATGCGGCGAATCCTGCAGGGTTCTCCACAGCTCCTGTTCATGGGGTGTGGTGGCTGCAATAGTTCCTTTCCACTCACAGTCCCGCTTGCTGCGTCGTTTGTTCTTGTTGGTCGTTTTAGTTTGTTGTTTTCCTCCTCTCTGCTGGTCGGAGAGTGCCGCCTCTGTGGGTGGGGGAGGGGAGCAGGGTTCTGCGCTTTTCTCCCTTCTGGTCCTCTTTTATGGCAACTTTCTTCTTCGGGCAGTTTGCTGGAGTCACCCGTTTATCTTCCGTGTCCCACTTCTCACTGGGACCTGCCGCTTTTCCTCCCTATTAACTTTTTTTAATGGGAGATCTTACTCGCAGCGTCTCCTCGCCTCCATGTTGCTCCGCCCCCTCCTTAGTTCCTCTTTTGATGAGGACGCCAATCATTAGGTTTATGGCCTCTCCAGATAAAGGATGATCTCATCTTTAGATTTTTAATCACATCTGAAAAGACCACTTTTCTAAATAAGGTCCCACTCACAGGTTCTAGGGGTTAGGAGTGGGGCTTGTTTTTTTGGGAGACCAGCACATACCCACTATGCTGACTAAGGCCATAGTGCTCAGCTTGTGTGGTGTTATGGATTGAAAGTGTCCATCCTGAATCACGTGTTGAAATTCTAACCCCCAGTGTGGTGGCATTGGAAGTGGAGCCGTTGGGAGGTGATAAATCATGAGGGTAGACTCTTCAAAAATGGGATATGTACCCTTATGAAATATTACTTCTTGGAGAGCTTTCTTTTATATATCAATAGTGTCTCCCCCTTTGTTAATGTCTTTAGCTCTCTGTTCAGCCTTGTAAGGACATAATGAGAAGCTGGCCATCTTGTCAGAACCGGCCACCCGGGCACCCTGATCTTAGCCATCCAGTCTCCATAACTGAGGAATAAATATCTATTGTTTATAAGCCCCCCCCCAGTCTATGGTAATTTGTTACAGCAGTCCAAGCAGACCGAGACAGTAGACAAAAGTGCTGCAAAATTAATGCCTCTGAGTGGCCCTAAAACTATGTGGGGCAGGCACTGATGGACAGATATTCCATTTCCTCACTTCATAGTGGACAGGTCTGAGTCATGAATCCAGGACATATTAAGTGGCCCTCTGCATCAGGTTCTTTCTCAAACCGGGAGGTGCTGGCAGGACTAAGCCCCCATTGCTACGAGTGGGAATATACCCGTGGCACACAAGCCCCGATGGTCCTTGCCTCCTGATATTCACTTCCTGTATGAACCCTTTTCTTGGAGTGGGTTTGCTTGCTTCTAACAAACAGGTTATGGCAAAGGTGATGGGATGTCATTCCATGATGATGCTACATAACACAGGCATTTCTGTCTTACTGCTGAGTTAGTTCTCTTTTGCTGACTTTGATGAAACAAGTCACTGTGGTGGGGATGGCCATAAAACAAGGAACTAGGGATCATCGCCTGTCCACCACCAGGAATAACCCAAGTCCTCAGTCTAACAGCAAATAACTGAATTCTGCCAACAATCACATGCTTTGGAAGGGGATCCTTTTCCAGTCAAGCTTACAGTTGAAATTGCAGCACTGGCTGAAAGCTTTACAGCCTGTAAAAAACCTTGATGCAGGGCCACCTAATATGTTCCTGGATCTGTGACTCTCAAAGACTGTTAGATAATGAAGTGTGAGTTTTAAGTTGCTAAGTTTTGGAGGGTAAGAGCTAACTAATTCAGAGTTCATGACATCTTTTATTGGCTCCCCTTCTGTATCTTGCATCCTCTCTCCTTTGCCTTTTCTCCTTAATAAACTACTTGCACTGAAACACTTACCTCCAGTGTGCTTTTTTTTTAAATAATAAATTTTATTTTTATATTCCCCATACAATTGCAACCCCCCATTCTGACCCCAATCCCTCCCCTCCCGCCCCTCACCCCCCAAAAAGTGTCTCTGGTTCATAGTTTTTTGTTGATTTTGATTTTCGCTTTCTTATAGTTATTCATTTTTCTGGTCCCTTATTTAAGTTTTCTTTTAGGGTAACCCAGGCTAAGACAACTGCCCTTAGGAATATGGGCCACCTGCTTTTGTTTATATGTGCTGGGAAAATGTCACAGAACAGAAAGTGTCTTCGAGTTTCTGCATGGTGATCGATATGGGTGGGTTTTATTCTCAGCATCCATCCTCACTTCTTTCTGACATGTCTTCTTGAATTGCAGAGGCTGGACAGCAAACTTGGCATTTCAAAGACTTCTTGCAGCTATTGATAGAATGCTGGGTGTGAAGTAGGTTCAGCTGACTGGAAGCACTTTAGATTTGGAGCGTGGGCGTGAGTTGGAGGCTAACTCTTTGCTACTTCTGTTGTTAGTATTGATGAGGATGGTTTTTGAGACCTGCACATCTCCCTGATCTCCCTTTGGAGGAGGAGGAGGAGTTTCACACCGAGAGTATATGAATCTGGGGGCTCCGATTCCAACACCATCTTCCCTCCCAGGACAGGCATGTTACCCACACTCCGCCAACATGAGTCTCATCATGCTGACTTCTGAGTGAGTGACCCAAGGGTATTTGGTAATGCCTAAGGGTATTTGGTTTTTCATTTTTATTTCCTAGCAGAATTCCAGCATTCAGGTCCTAGCTTTGTGAGTGTCAGCAAAAGTTTTGATGCTATAGTCACAGCTTTCTAAGTCATGGCCTTGGTTTTGATTTTAACATTTCATGGGGTGCCCTCCATCCCCTGATTCCCTCCTGTATTAAGTAAGGTAACAAATTCTGCTTTAGTAGATAAACCCTGAAACCCCAGGTGTTTTAAGACATCAGAGGAGGATTTTTGCTCTTGTAAAATCAATGGGGGTATTTGGCAAATAGCATCCTGTGTGAGTGTGGGACCCCCAAGATGCAGAAATGAAGATGAGATTAGCCATGTAAGAGGTTTTTTTTCTGGGCAGAGCTGGTGTTGGGTATAGGAGGATGGAGCCAGGGAGGCTGGGAGAGCTGTTGGCGATGTACAGAGGGAAAAGAAGGGAGGTGAGAGGGAAGAAGGACGGTAATGGAAGCAGCCAAATGGCAGGGCAGTTCTGGAGATCTGGCCAGCTATCAGGTCATTTGCTCATTGCAGAGGAGTCCTGAGATTCCCAGGGCCTCGGCTACCTCAGCGTCCCTGTCCTGTTCTGGCCCTGTCAGGGAGCAGCCCATGGGGAGTATGGTCTTGACTTCTGTGGGGTTGAATTTCAGAACACAGCAGCTAGGGTTCTTTCTTCTCCCTGTCCCCCAATGTGAACAAGATGTTCAAAGCAGATTATTTACAACCACCAAGACACAGAAGCAACTCAACTGCCCGTCAATGAAGGAATGAAATACCAAAATGTGATACACACATACAATGGAATATTATTCAGCCTTAAAAAGGAAGGAAATCCTGACACATGCTAATAACATGGCTGAACCTGGAAGACAGCATGATAAGTAAAATAAGTCAGTCACAAAAGGACAAATACTGTACAACTTCATTTATGTGAGGGCCCTGGAGTAGTCAACTTCTTAGAGACAGAAAGTAGAATTATGGGTGCCAGGGGCTGAGGGAGAGGAGAATGAGACGTTTTAAAAAATTTAATTTATTTATTTTTAATATTTATATATATGTATATATTACATCATTGTTCATTTTTGTGCAATGTTTGATTTCTCCTCTCAGGTGTAGTCCCTGTAAAATTCCTGCTACCAAGTCACTTGTGAACCATCACCGTAGTCTCATGTGCTTTTCCTGCCCTTGTTTTGATGCCTTTTTCTCCTCTCCCCTACTGAGTGTCTCTGATTTATAGTTGCCTGCTAGTTTTGTCTTTAAAAATTTTATTTTATTTTTTAACTATTATTATTTTTTATTTTTAAAAAAGATTTATTTATTTATGCATATAAGAGCTGGGGTACAGGCCAGAGATGCGGAGGGGGGGTGAGTGGATCCACCAGAGACAGAGTGGGGAGCAGAACAGGCAGATCAACTGAAGTACACTGCTGAGGGGAGCAGCAGGTGAGGCCGGAGAGGTCTGCTGTGCCATATGGGCTGCTCCTGGGCTGGCCAGGGATTGAACTCATGCTGCAGAGGCTGCAGATGGCTTCATAGTGCAGTGCTTAACCCCTTGCGCTACTAGGGAGGCCCCCTAAAATTTTTTTTAATGAAAAGTTTAATGAGAACAGAGTTTTAGTTTGGAAGGATGAAACTAATTCTGGAGATGAATGGTAGGCATGGTTGCACAACCATGTGAATGTGCATAGCACTAGTGAACTGTGCATTTAAAAATGATTGAGGGGGGAAAGCTTATGTATTTTGTACCACAGTTAAAATAAGAAGGGTTTGGAGGCATCACACTCCCAGACCTCAAACTATACTACAAAGTCATAATCATCAAAACTGCATGGTATTGGAACAAGAACAGACACACAGACCAATGGAATGGAATAGAAAATCCAGAAATAAACCCACAGATTTATGGTCAACTAATCTTTGACAAAGGAGCAAAGACTATGCATTGGAGCAAAGAAAGTTTGTTCAATAAATGGTGCTGGGAAAACTGGGTTGCTACATGCAAAAGAATGAAGCTTGACCACTACCTAACACCATGCACAAAAAACAACTCAAAATGGATTAAAGAACTAGACATAAGACCTGAAACCATAAAATACATAGAAGGAAATATAGGCGAAATACTACATGATATGCACATCAAAGACATCTTTACAGACACAGTGATAGTGAAGGCAAAGCTAAACAGCTGGGACTACATCAAATTAAAGAGCTTCTGCACAGCAAAAGACACAATAACAAAAACAAAGAGAAACCCTACTGACTGGGAGAACATTTTTGCACACAACACTAATGATAAAGGACTGATCACAAAAATCTGCAAAGAGCTGATGAGACTCAACAAAAACAAAGAAAATAATCCAGTCAAAAAATGGGCAGAAGAGCTAAAAATAAACTTCTCTGAAGAGGGAATGCAAATGGCTAACAGGCATATAAAAAAATGTTCAACATCACTTGTAATCAGGAAATGCAAATCAAAACTACAATGAGATATCATCTTACAGCAGTGAGAATGGCACATAATAAAAAAACTAGCAACAACAAATATTGGCGAGGTTGTGGAGAAAAAGGAACTCTCCTGCACTGTTGGTGGGAGTGCAAACTGGTCCAACCACTATGGAGAGCTGTGTGGAGATTTCTGGACCTACTAAACATAGAGCTTCCATATGATCAAGCAATTCCACTCCTAGGTATTTACCCAAAGGACACAGAAACACCAATTCCAAAGAACACCTGCACCCCTATGTTTATAGTAGCACTATTTACAATAGCTAAGCTTTGGAAACAACCCAAATATATGACTGGATCAAGAAGATGTGGTACATATACACCATGGAATATTACTTAGCATTCAAAAAAGATAAACACATGCAATTTGCAGCAACATGGATGGACCTCGAAGGGATCATGCTCAGCGAAATAAGCCAGAAAGAAAAAGAAAAATACCGAATGGTCTCACTCATAGCAGGAATCTAGAAAACTTAAATAAGTGACCAGGAAAAAGAATAACTATAAGAAAGAAAATATCAAAATCAACAAACAACTATGAACCAGAGACACTCTATGGGGGTGGGGGGCGGGGTTTGGGGTCAAAATAAGGGGGTTGTAATTGTATGGGGAATATAAAAATAAAATTTAAATAGTAAAAAGATGGGATTTAGCTGACTGGTTCGTGGAAACTTTGGGTTTTACAGTAATGCGATTGAGAGGTTTTCTTCCTAAGTAATCTGCTGATCCTTAAATCCTTGTCTCACGATTGGCTTCTGGGAAATTCAAAAGAAGACGCTCTCAAAGCAGGTTGAACATGTTAAGTCCATCCAACTTAAACTCAAGTGTGTGTGTGTGTGTGTGTGTGTGTGTGTGTGTGTGTGTGTGTAGAAAGCACACTTTGGAAAGGCAGAAATCATACAAGCTTAATGCTGCTTATGTGGCAAGATTTTCTTAATTTTTTTATTGAGGTAACGTTGACCTACGTGGTTGGCATGTCGGAAGTCTAGGATGTGCCCCGCGGGCGGAGTGACCACCCTGGCCCTGCCACTGAGTTGCCACAGCCCACCCCATAGTCCTTTGGGCTCCCTTCCCTCTGTGTGCTCCCTACCCTGCCCTGGGTGCCTTAATTCCATAGTCAGCTTCAAGAGTTAATTTTTAGGCTTTGTTTGTTTTCTCTATATTCCACACATAAGTGACATCATTCAGTAGTTGCCTTTCTCCTAATTTATTTCACTTAGCATAAGTGGCAAAATTCTCATCCTCAAAGCTTGAGGTTACACATTCCTCTTCTCAATTGATGTTCCAGTGAGCACGGCTCCATTTCCAGCAGGGCTTTCTCTTGTAGCCTGAGTCTGTTTTGCCTCCACCTTGGCAGCCAGTGCGGAGGAGTAAAGATCTCCCAGGAGTAGCTCTTCCTGCTGACTAACAGGAGCTGGTGGGCCAGTGCCCCAGCTCCCTTGCCCCTTCTGGTGGGGTAACTTTCAGGAGTGTGCTTTACCCAGCTCCCAGACTTTCCAAAGAGGTTGAGCTCTAGTTCTCCAGCCTTAACTCTCTTGCTGATGCATTTTTTTCTTGGCTGCCTTCTCTCCTCCCATCTTACTTCTCTGTTCTTTTCTGATGCTTCCTGGGTTTGCTTCCTAAGTAGTCTGCTAATCCTCAAATCCTTGTCTCAGGATTGACTTCTGGGGGATTTAATGAAGATACTCTCAAAGCAGATTGAACATGTTAAATGCATCCAACCTAAGCTTGTGTGTGTGTGTGTGTGTGTGTGTGTGTGTGTGTGTGTGTGAAGAAAGCACAATTTGGAAAGGCGGAATCTTACAGAGTTGGAACAACTCCAACACAATCTTCACGTCTCCTGCAGTGCAGAGAAAGGGACCCCTTAGTAAAGCTGTATGTCCTAGAAATGGTTGAGTTGATTTGTCATTGGAAGCAAGGGAAGAAAATCAAAGAAGTGCCTGTGCCATAAACCCAGAATTGCTAATGGTTTTAAAAAATATTTTGAAACCAGTCGAGGACTTGGCAGTTCTCCATCTCCCTTCAGTGTGCAACTGTATGGGACTGCAGACATTTCTGAGCACAAAGCACAAAGGGCTAATGCATGCCCGTTATGTGTCCACTGACACCATCCAAGGAGATTTTCCATTTTCTGACCCCAATTTGGAAACGGCAAGGCTGTCAATATCTCTATAGGCTGAACAATTTCTCTGCCAAACACAATTTCAAATGGATGAAAGCTGTCAAGCTTCCAGTTCTGGAGCACCTGCGATGCTTGGCACCATACCTGGCTTGGCTGCTCAGGGGGATAATGGAACTCTGTGTGCCCTCCTGAGTCACAGCCCGCTGTAAGCAGAGACTGCCAACCTGCTGATAGGTGTCTCATCGCCCCTGTGCCAATCACTGAGTTCCACAGAACCTAGGTCTTGAATCATTGCCTCTTCACGGGGACTGGTCAAGAAATAGAAGCAGAAAATGGATTTCTTTTTTGTTGCACAGAGGTTGGCTGGCTTTGCTTATGCAAAAATGCAGTGATGATGCTCATTTTTCTTCCTGTCTACAAACAGTCACAATGTAAGTTTTTAAAAAATATTTTAAAAGGACAGGTTTATTAGGAAAAGGAGAAAGAAAAGGAGAGGTACCTGTATAGTCACAGGTGGGCAGGAGAGCTGCCTTTTTGCAATGTAACTTCAGATTTAGAAGGCCAAGACTTACTCCCCCCCCAAAAAAACCCCAAAGAATGCAAACTCAGGGAAATCTTAAGCATTTACATGTAGCAGATATGAATAGTTGCTACAACTTTCATTGAATACAGATAACTGAGAGAAACTATCCTACGTCTAGATTTATTATTTATTTATTAATTATTTTTTATTAAGTTTTTTTATTTAAATTTTATTTTTATATTCCCCATACAATTACAACCCCCTTATTTTGACCCCAATCTCTCCTTTCCCCACCCTCCACCCCCCATAGAGTGTCTCTGGTTCATAGTTGTTTGTTGATTTTGATATTTTCTTTCTTATAGTTATTCTTTTTCCTGGTCCCTTATTTAAGTTTTCTAGATTCCTGCTATGAGTGAGACCATCCGGTATTTTTCTTTTTCTTTCTGGCTTATTTTGCTGAGCATGATCCCTTCGAGGTCCATCCATGTTGCTGCAAATTGCATGTGTTTATCTTTTTTGAATGCTGAGTAATATTCCATGGTGTATATGTACCACATCTTCTTGATCCAGTCATCTATTGGCATATGAAAAAATGTTCAATGTCACTTGTAATCAGGGAAATGCAAATCAAAACTACCATGAGATACCATCTTACACCAGTGAGAATGGCACATATTAAAAAAAAACTAGCAACAACAAATGTTGGCGAGGTTGTGGAGAAAAAGGAACTCTCCTGCACTGTTGGTGGGAGTGCAAATTGGTCCAACCACTATGGAGAGCGGTGTGGAGATTTCTTGACTTACTAAACATAGAGCTTCCATATGATCCAGCAATTCCACTCCTAGGTATTTACCCAAAGGACATAGAAACATCAATTCCAAAGAGCACCTGCACCCCTATGTTTATAGCAGCATTATTTGCAATAGCTAAGCTTTGGAAACAATCCTACATCTAGATTTAATTCCAGTTCTGGGGTCTCCCCGGTGGCACAGCGGTTGAGCACTGGGTTGCAAAGCTGCCCGCAGCCTCTGCGGCCCGGTTCGATCCTGGCCCCTGGCGAGGGTCCCACATGGCGTGCAGACTTCTCCTGACATGCCCACTGCTCCCCTCCGTAGTGTACTTCGTCAGTCTGCCTGTTCTGCTCCCCACTCTGGCTCTGGTGAATTCTCTCACCCTCCTGCGCTTCTGACTGTACCCAGTGCTTATATAAATAAATAAATAAATCTTTAAAAAAAAATTCCAATTCTGTTGATGCATGTAGCCATATATTTTTTAGCTTTTCTTTTGTTACATTTTCAGATAAGATTTTATTCCTTTTGCTGGTATCAGCAAGTAATGCTCTTGCAAGTGAAGGCTGGGTTGTGTGCGGATAATGACTCAGCTGCCATGCAGCGCCTGGATGCTAAAGTGATGCTTTTTGTATTGTTGACCTTTTCCTCCAACAATGTGGTGTAACAATCCACCCAAATCTCAGTGACTTAGTCCCAATAAGCCTGTTATTCTTATGCTAGTGGATCTGCAGTTTCAGTTGGGTCCATCCGATCTGTTCAAGGTTTGTCTGAGTGGTTCTGCTTCAAGTTGCAACTTGTCTGGCTCAATTGATGTCAAGTTGAGGGTTGAGTTTAGTTTGCTCCACATTTGTTAATTCTGCAGCCATAAAGGGGAAGCAACTTCTTGGAGAAGCAGCTTCCCCTAACAAAATAATGGAGTGCAAGAACTAGATGAAGTCATGTAGACACATTTGCTAACACAGGGCAAGTCATATGAGCAAGCCCATTGTCAATGTGGCAGGAAATGTACTCCACCCACAGCAGAGGGCATTGTACAGTCACTCAGAGGGGCAGATGTACTGCATTTCAAGAAATACAATCCTCTTTACCATAGCTATTGTGGTTAGGTTATGGGGGGTGATTCCTACCCAACATACAGTAGGTGAGAGATAGAAATAAAAGAGAGAGAGGTAGAAAGAGAGAGAGAAGGTGATGATGACGGTGCTTGGGGCCAGCTTTATCCTTGGGCCACCCAGAGTCACCAGTTGGCACACTCCCTGACACTTCCCTTTTTGATTAGGTGATTTTGGTTTGGGATTCTGTCACCTGTAACACAGTAAATGAGAGTGCTCTTTATTCTCACCAACAATAGCACTGGGTGTTAATATTCCTTTTAGTTTTTGCCCATTTTCTAGGTGGAAAGTGTTTAAATTTTATTGAATGTTCTTCATAGTACTTCTATTTTGTGAATGGAATTTGGCTTACTTTTAGAATGCACTGATTTTTCAAGTTGAAGTTGGGTTTGCAACAGGAATACATTTTCCAAGTATTTCGGGGACTGAAGTGGTTTTTGCTGTTGACTATAATATCCCTCTAGGGTGAGGGTGTTTCTACCTTCATGTTGTGATGTGCCTGCTGAAATCAGCACAGAATGACTTGTGTTACCTTTTCCAAGCAGTCTCAATGAGTGTTATTTTGGGTTAGAGAGCTAGACTAAGAAACGACACAGGGTGAGACAGCTGTCACAAGCTCCCCAGAAAGTGGCATCAGATTTCACAATTTCATGGTGACTGCTCCTTGGAAGCGTGACACTTTTCTAAGAGAAATCTGGTGCTTGAAAGAGAATTTGCCTATTTAAAAAACCTGAATATATAAAAAACCCTGAATACATGAACCATCTAATTCCCAGGAGAGAGGAACAGCACAGAAAAGGGATCATTTTTCTTTTGTTTTGTCATTTAGAGATCTGGAACTAGAATTTGGATGCTTAGCTCCCAACTCTTAGGGAAGGTAGGGAGTAGAGTGGTTGAAATTGTTGCTTCTCAAATTGGGATCCTACTGAATCAGAACCTTCTGCATGAACCTTGGAACATGATAAACCTGACTTCCAGTTCTATTCACATCACTGGGTTTTAGGATTTTGGCAAATTACTTAAGATTCTGAGTCGCAGTTTCCTCATTTGCAAAATGGCGTTGATATTGTTGGATTGTCATGAGGATTAAATGAACTAGATTGTTGTATTAATTAGGGTAAATGTTAAGATGCTGTAACAAAGAGGACCCCCAATTACAGTGGCTTACAGAGCACAGAGGGTTGTTTTTCTCTTTCACATAACAGTCTTCCTTGAGCAGTTTGGGTGGGCAGGGCAGAGTTGTCCCACATATTGTTATTTGAGGCTCCTGGATGCTCTGTTATTCCTCAGGGCATTGTACTTGTCTGATAGTTTGAGACCTGGTTGCGGGTATATCAACATTCCAGTTCTTAGGCATGTGCATGGTTCACATTCCATAGGCAAGATCGTATCATCTGTATACAACTAGGCCCAGAGAGGCCAGGAGAATGTAACCTCTAACTGGTCAGCCCATGTCCACTCTAGACACCTTCACTGCATCTGTGTCAGAAAGGCTTCCCACAGAGTCTGTCTTGATGAATTTCAGCTTCTGTTATGAATCATGCTCACTGTGATATTTCTCAGCCTGGAAGTACTTTTACCTTCTGATATTGACACACAGCTTGGGCTATATCACATGTTGTGATATATCACTACCTCCACTATTTGGCCAAGGTGATTATCCGGTTCTTTCTAATTACCTGGACAGGAGGGAGATGGATAGTACTGCAGTCACCGTGGGATTTAGCTGCTGCGGTGTATTTAGAATACTTCCCCATGTGTAGGAAGCTGATTAGCTTCATTTACTAAGTGCCTAACAGGTGCTATTAGCTTTTAATGATCTTAATTCCCAAAGCAGCTTGGTGGCAAAAAAGTCAGTATTGGGCCTCACCTGGTGGTGCAACGGTTGAACACTGGGTTGCGAGACTGCCCGCAGTCTCTGCAGCGCCAGTTTGATCCCTGGCCGCTGGCGAGAGTCCCACACATGCGGAAAAAAAAAAAAAAAATAAGGCAGTCTTGGATTTTTCCTTGTCAAGTTTCCCCGGGGACAAATATATTTGCTCTCAGCATCTGTAAGCTAGGGACCAAAGGAATGTTCTCTGGATTCTGAAGATTTCTAGCCAATGGGGTTAGAAACAGAACCCATATTTGGCAGAAAGATTAGACCCTAAGTTTGAAATTGCTCTGACTTTATCCCAGGGGTAAATGGATAATGCTCTCTCAAAGCTTTTGCCTTTAGAAATGAATCAGGGAGAAGATTTTTTTTTTCTTTCTTCGAGAACAGTTTGTCTTCTTTGGACTAAATTGGAAATCCATTGCTTTGCTAGTTTTCTTGTTCAACATCCTAAGAATGTCCTTACCTTTCCCCAAATAATTACTTTGCAGATGAATGCAAAATAACCTTTTGGGAATAGGTTTCCTTTTTTTGTTTTTGAGTTTATTTTTGAGTTTTGTATTTGAGTTTATTCTTCATTCAACTTTAAATCACTATGATAAATGACTATTAAAAACAAAAACAATTACAAGTAGTGAGCACAGTGATTATAGTTCCTCACTCATTCACAACTGCATATAAATGCCAGCAGTGTTATTCACTGGCCCCAAGAAGAGGCCTGACAGCCAACACTGCACCTGGGCAGATAGCCATTGTCCTTGTAAGCTTCTCCATTGTGACAGTATCACTTTTTCTGACTTGGATCAAAGTCTGCCAGTTCTATCTGATGGACTTCTACTTCTTTCCTTTTGTAGGAGTTTTCCCAGCAAAGAGACTTTATCAGGAGAGAGAAAACGATCCTCAGGAAAATTTACCTTAAAATTAATGATTAAGTGACCCTTTTTGTAAGGTCTAAGATGAATGGGTGTACCTTCATTTAGCACACACTTGATATCTCCATGCTTGACAATCTGACCTGAATGAGAATGTTAGCCACTTTAGAGCAGGGAGGGTGCTGCCTAAAGAAATTAAATGGCCAACAATACTTAGGACCCCAGGAAACACTTGCCAGAGCTGATAAAGCCTGGGGGAGAGCCATGAAATGCCCAGAGGGGAGAAAGGCAGTCCTCCACCCCAGCCACAGGCGGGGGTGGGGGTGGGGGTGGTGGTGGTGGTGATGAAACCTGAGGAGGGAGAGCAAGAAGCACCCAGAGGGAGAGAATTCTTTGAAATTGACCAGTTTCTGGATGTTGAAGCAATTCCCTTAAACAAGTCAAGCAATTCTGCCTCAAACCCTAATCGCTCTCCTTCCTGCCCCCCTAGGAAAGGGCCTTGCAACTCTGGCCAAATGCTTTCCTCTACCCCAACCTGTTGCTGGGGCTGATGAAACTATTCCCTGGAAGCACAGTAGAGGTGGGAATGACTTAGAAATTGCTGCCTGGACTGAAAACCAACACCCCGGAAGCAGCTATGCAGCACACCCCAGGAAAGGACAGAATAAGCAGTTCCTGTACCTCATTTAAGACAGGAGTCCCCCACACTCCCTCCCCTCACAGAAGCTCTTCTCAGGACTCTGCCTGCCTGCACTTCTTTCCAGGTGTATTTTCATCCTATCTCTCATAAACTTTTCTTTCCTTTACCTAGATGTGGTAAAGGAAATTGAATTCAATATATAAGTCATAGTCAAGGACCAAGAAACCCAGAAATATCTAGGAACCCCAAAACCCGGTAACAAGAGGTGATTATTATGGTTCAGTTTTCAAGAGTAGATACTTGTTTTTGGAAGCCACACAATAATGCTTCAACCAGTTAGTTGTATGTTCATATGTTAGGGTCTAGGGATGGGGAAGAAATCGGATGAGACACTAAGCTGGTATAGTAGGAAATCTGCACACACACACTGTTTATGGCCTGTCTGCTCTGAGTTAATTTTCCAGGCAAGGACACATCTGGAGGAATGCAGGCAGCCAGTGCTTATCCGAAGACCAGCCTCAGCACAGTGGGACGAGCCTGAGGCCAGGTGTCCTGGGGGCTAGACATCACAATCTTCTGGCATTGGGGAAGGCCTGCTTACTCCTGAACCATCTTGTTCAACTCACTATAAAAAGGCAGCTGGAAATGAAATATGAAGGTGGTTTATTTAGGGTGTTAGTTCCCCGTCCTGTCTTCCAGATTGCTGGCTGTCTGATTAAAGTGCACCTTAAAGATTCAATGCCTGTCTCCACTTTATTGACAGTTGGTAGCGAGAGGTGGTCCAAACTCCTGTCTTCTGGTTACACACACACACACACACACACACACACACACACACACACGAAAAGGTGTCACTTAGTAAAGGCGGTGTGGTCCTTCTGATCTAAACCAATGAATGGGTGTACCTTCATACCTCCTGGTTCTAGGTCTCCTTCACCATGGAGTGTTACTTTCTAGTCATCTTTCATGCCTTTGTTAATATGAACTTCTAAATTTTTCTTCTCTTAATGTTCCTTCCATGCAGCTTTTATATCTATCTTTAGGACTGATCTGTTCCCCATGGTCCTGAAATTCCATGTCAAAGATTGAAGTCACTGAACCATTCTGGTCTTAGCTGATGAATTCTTATTTACATTCCAGTCCCTGCTCATTTCTTACCACCTCTGCCTTCACATTTGTCATAAATCACATTCTTCTGCAGAGCTAACTTTCTATTTTTTTAAACATCCTTGTTTATTTTTCTACAACATAGGATTTCTCTCCTCAGGTGCAGTCACCATAGTTTTCCCATCATCGTAGTGCTCTATCACCATTCACTCTGCTAAAAATACAGAAGGCCTCATGAATTTGCATGTCATCCTTACACAGGGGCCATGCTAATCTTCTCTGTATCGTTCCAATTTTAGCATATGTACTGCTGAAGCGAGCACAGAGTTAGCTTTCTTTTTGCACCATTTATATAAATCTTCTAAGGTTACTGAAAGTTAATGAAAGACATTTTCCCCTCTCCTTTCTCTCTGCATCCTTCCTCCTCCTGCAAAAAACATATCAAAGATGCCCTTAGGGGAGACCAAACAACCACCTGCTCCACCTTCTTTGATGGCTTGTTCTTTTCCTTTGTCATATAAGTGCCTTTTCTTTGCATTAAAGAGCTCTTCATAAGATTGAGAAATCTATTTAAACTCTTCTTCATTTGGACTCTTATCAGGGTTGTAATGAAACAGGGCTATTGAGGGGCTGTAGCCATCCAAGGACAGTGCCCGATAGAGGACAGGTCACTCTTTGTGGGTTTTCACCTGTGTGCACAATTGCAAGACCACTCAGGTTCATGAACAGCAACAATGGGGGTTATTTAACAAACAGGGGCAACAAAGAGTTTTTAAAGTCACAGGTGACTGGCATCTCACCCTACATAGTGTCCACAGTGTTCAGAAGACACCCACAAAAGACTGCTCATCCAAGATGGCTCTGTGTCACCAATGAGGGCCTGAAGCACATGGCAGCTGGTAAGCAGCGGCTGGGATCCAACTCACAGTGGCAGCAGGAGGCGCTCACAAGTGGGGTTGCTGAGATGTTGCCACAGCAGTCCAGGGCAAGAGTCTGAAGGGATGGAGAGCACCGAGGCAGCAGCTCTGGGAGGTGATGCCAGATGACCAGATAAACAGCTCTTTGGGATACCAGGCTCAGGGTCTTTGGTGCTCTTTTCAGGGGATGGCAGAAACAGGACCAGTCGCTGTAAAGCTCTTCAATCTCTCCTAGGACGTCGGATGCTAGAAGCTTCTTCTTTTTCTTTTCTTCTTTTGGAGGCCAGTTACAGAGTGTGAGAAGTCTGTGAGTCTCAAGATCCTCCTACACTCCCTTATATCCTCTTTTAGGGTGCCCCGCCTTAGTTGATACCTCCTGACTGGACATTTTGTCTTGGTTGGTGCCAGGAGGGGCTGCCCATAGGCATCAACTTTTGGTGTGGTCAGGAAAACCACCATGTTTTTCAATGGCTGCCGCTTAGGGAGTGGTGGGAAAACGCCAGTCTTGTCCCGCAGTCCAAGCTGCAGGCCCTCGGTTTCAGGACTTCAAGGCCAGATTCAGTAAATCTTCTTCAATTCTTCCTGGGTACCATTGGATTTGACCTCCAAAACATCATGATTTCTTTTGCCAACCTCTACATCCAGGGGAGTGAGCCAAGGCTGGGGTGGGGGAGTGAAGCAGCCTGTGGCAATGCCTTCGGGTGTCTCCATCTCTCATGGGGCTTTCTGGAAAGTTCCTGGAAATGGATTTTCTTAAGACTTTTTTTTTTAAAGATTTATTTATTTATACAAGCACTGGGTATAGTCAGAAGCGTGTGAGGGTGAGAGAATTCACAAGAGCCAGAGAGGGGAGCAGAACAGGCAGACCGACAAAGTACACTGCTGAGGGGAACAGCGGGGGCGGCAGGAGAGGTCTGCGCACCATGTGGGACCCTCACTGGCTGGCCGGGGATCAAACCGGTGCTGCAGAGGCTGCGGGCAGCTTCACAGCCCAGTGGACAACACTGCGCCACCAGGGAGCCCCAATTTTCTTAAGACATTTGACTAGAATTTTTTTTAAAGATTTATTTATTTATTTATACAAGCACTGGGCACAGTCAGAAGCGTGGGAGGGTGAGAGATTTCACCAGAGCCAGAGTGGGGAACAGAACAGGCAGGCTGACGAAATGCACTGCTGAGGGGAGCAGCGAGCATGGCAGGAGAGGTCTGTCGCACCATGTGGGACCCTTCCCGGCCAGCCAGGATTGAACCAGCGCTGCAGAGGCTGCGGGCAGCTTCGCAACCCAACGCTCAACTGCTGCGCCACCAGGGGAGGCCTGACTTTTGACTAGAATTTTAAAACTCCAGCTGTACCACTTACTACCTGCATGTCACAATATCTAGGCTTTCTATATCTTTATTTCCTCATTTATTTTATTTCTTTATGCATAGAAGAACTGGGATGTAGACCAGAGGTGTGGGGGTGAGAGGAGTCACCATAGAGTGGGGAGCAGAACAGGTGGATTGACTGAAATACACTGCTGAGGGGAGCAGTGGGTGGGATAGGAGAGGTCTCCTGCGCCATGTGGGTCAGCTCCCTGCCTGGGGATCAAACTAAGGCTCTAGAGGTGATAGCACTGAGACTTAATCTCTAGGTCACCAGGGAGGCCCCCTATTTCCTCATCTATAAAATGGGATTAATAACAGTAACTACCTCATAGAATTGAGCATTAAATGAGTTAATACAGTAAAGTATTTAGCAGAATTCACATGAAAATCAGGTTTTCGTGATGTTAATAATTAACTAAGCTTTAGGAATCTTATTGTGCTAGTTAATTTTAGTAGAGGTGATATATTGTTTGAAAATGTACTAATATATGTGCTAAACAAAGCTAAGCATTTTTGCTTTAGTCACCTTAATCATACTGAATTTATTTGCCCAGCGATTTACTTATGAAAATTCACATCAGCAGAAAACTAATTTCTTCTTAAATTTACAGTGCTTATTTCCCCCCTAGCTACAGTCTATAACCCAAATGTTGCCTTTTATATATCATCTAAATAGATGCATAAAAGTGGAATTTTCTCTATCAAGGACTGTTACATTTGAAAATGAAAGAACCAGATACAGCTTCCTATTCAAAATTTCCTTATTCCAACATTGTTTTATTCAAAAAGATAAATGACTTTCCAACCACTTCTTCCTCCTGAAATTTTAAAATACTGCTGTATGTTAGCTTTTCTAGCTCTAGCTTATGATTCACTTTTATAAAATTATTTGAATTTATTTAGAAAATATTCCTATCATTAACAGAAAATAAACTATTGAGATGTTGATAAATAAAACAAGTAAAGTACTTTGAGTAGTACCTGGCACATCATATATAGATGTTAGCTTTATTATTATTATTAGTAGTAAAATCACTTGTAAGGAAACTGCAACATGCTCTGCCTTACCCCCTGCCCTACCTGGCAGGCATCAGCACCTGTCTCAGGAACATTTTACTCTTCACACTTTTGGTATTAGTGCTCCCATGAGTCTGGGCAGGGCACAAGGTTACCCAGTACTCTTGCCTGTGTTGAGGACCGTGGCATTGGAAGGTCCTTGGTGTCTCCCAAGAAAAGAATTTTACGAAGTGCCAGAATGAAATTTGTTAGGAAGGGACAGGACAGAACATTGCAAGAGGCAGTAGGGTAAAGCAGTAGGGTTTTTAAGGATTTTTTCCTTTCTGGGAGGGAGAGTCCCCTTTTAATTATGCAGACCTTGCTCCGATCACTCTCTTAATTTTGGACAATTGGAACTACCCTAGCTCTCCTCTTTTCAGGTGGGGGGAAACTGTAGTTAAAAGCCTCCCAGAGGGCCTCCCCTGGTGGCGCAGCGGTTGAGCGCTGGGCTGCGAAGCTGCCCACAGCCTCTGCAGAGCCAGTTCAATCCCTGGCCGCCGGTGAGAGGCCCACATGGTGCGCAGACCTCTCCTGCCGCAGCCGCTGCTCCCCTCAGCAGTGTATTTCGCCTGTTCTGTTCCCTGCTCTGGCTCTGGTGAATTCTCTCACCCTCCTGTGTTTCTGACTGTACCTGGTGCTTGTATAAATAAATAAATAAATCTTTAAAAAAAAAAAACAAAAAAAACCAAGCCTCCCAGAACTGCAGACCTTATTTCGTCCCTTGCAATAAAGTGAGAACCCAGCTGGACAGTGGGATGGCAGAAATGCAGCTGTGTTCCTCTGGGGGAGCGTGTGAGAGCCCTAACACACCTCTACAAGGCTACAGGACCAAGATTTCAGCAATGGGATATGAGTGGAAATAACGCATGCTACTGATAAGGGACTGATCACAAAGAACTACAAAGAGCTGACAAGACTCAAAAAAAAAAAAAATCTAGTCAAAAAATGGGCAAAAGAGCTAAAAAGACAGGTCTCCAAAGAGGAAATGCAAATGGCCAATAGGCATATGAAAAAATGTTCAACATCACTTGTAATCGGGGAAATGCAAATCAAAACCACAATGAGATACCACTTCACACCAGCAAGAACAGCACATGTTAAAAAAAACAAAACAGCAATCAACAAATGTTGACAAGGATATGGAGCAAAAGGAGTTCTCCTACACTGCTGGTGGGAGTGCAAACTAGTCCAATCACTATGGAAAGCTGTGTGGTGGTTCCTCAAACTACTAAAAATGGACTTTCCATATGACCCAGCAATTCCACTCTTAGGTATCTACCCAAAGAACACAAAAAAACATTAACTCAAAAGGACACCTGCACTCCTATGCTTATTGCAATTCTGTTTACAATAGGTAAGACATAGAAACAACCCAAATACCCAAAAATAGATTACTGGATCAAGAAGATGTGGTATATATACACAAAGGAATATTACTCAGCAATCAAAAAGGATAAACTGCCATTGCAGCAACATGGATGGAGTTGGAAGGGATAATGCTCAGTGAAATAAGCCAGAAAGAAAAAGAAAAATATTGGATGGTTTCACTTATAGAAGGAGTGTAGGGGAACCAAGTAAGGGATCAGAAAAAAATTATAATAAATAAAAAACAAAATTAATAGGCAACTATTAATCAAAGACACCCTGTAGGGGAGGGGGAGGAAGAGGATCAAAACAGGGGAGGGAAGAAATCAAGGGACTAGAGTCATGGTGCATGGGTGAATTGGTGGTGGGAATTTTACAGGAACTATACCTGAGAGGAGAAAGCATGCATTGTGCAAAAAGGAAGAATGATATAAAAAATATTTTAAAAATATAATAAAAATAATCTTATTCCTCACTGCTCTTACTGTCACTTATTTTGTGTTTTTATTACTGTGTGTTACATTCATGGTTAGTTTTTCAATCATATCTTCTAGTTCATTCATTTTCTCTTAAGCTGTGTTTAATTTGCTTTTTTATCAGTTGAGTTTTTATTTCAGTAGTTACATTTTTCATTTTTACAAGTTCTATTAAAGATTTTTCTATTTGTTCCCAAAAGTTTCTGGCTGTTTGATCATCTTTGTGATTGCATTCTTAATTTCTTTAATTATTTCACCTATGACTGCTTTTTGCCTGTATCTGACAATTCCAGTAGCTGAAGACTTTGGAAAGAGATTAAATTGACTGTTGATTATTCTATCTTTTGGTCAAATCAGCTTCTCATAACCTTAGTGACTTTTTAAATTATGAGCTCATCTAGTGTGCTTGTAGTATTACCTGGTTTGACTCCTTTCCCCACCACCTTCTAGCAGCATGAATTGCACTTTTCTGTGTCTTAGTTCCTGTAACGTAAGGTAAAAGGTATCAGGCTTTTCTGCCCTCCTGTCATTAGGATAGATGATGGAACCCTATGGTCCTGAATGCATGCCTGATGGCGGGCACCTGGAGTAGGGTGTGGGCATGCGTAGATGGGATTCACCTGGGCTGAGACTGGGCTTTTAGGGGTGGCGTTGCGGGGACGCCAGCAGAATCCGAGAGGAGAAGCCGAGAGCAGAGAAGCAGAGAGAATGCCTGAGAGCCCAGAAAGAGTGAAGACTTGCTGGGGGCTGCGAGGCCTGCCAGCCTCCCGGCCCCCCAGTACTCCTGCTTGCTGTGTACCTGGTAAATCCCAATAAAAGCCTGCAAAGCCACTGAGGGCTCCAGGACGACTCCTTTACCTGGTCTGCTGGATCATAGAAAACCTGCTCAGTGGCCTGTCCTGCCACCTACAGTTCCCCATACATAAAATGGGGAATACATACATACATACATACATACATAATAATTACGTATGTATACATAATTATGTATTATGAATACATACATAATAATAAAATTTGGGGTGAAAAATATTACTGTAAGAGTATTTGAAGATTTCATGAGTTAACATCTACAAAGCACTTAGCGCAGTACCTGATAACACACTTAGCTTTCAGTAAGAGTGAACACGTGGTGACATCAATACATGTTTACTGAAAGAATAATAAATGTGAAGCCAGAGACTTCCCCCTTCCTCCCAACCACAGCTCTGGTGCTTGGCCCCAGAGCACTGCTTGCGGGTAGTGCAAGTGGCAGTGGGTGCTGGACATTTTACTGCCCAACTAGGGCTGGGCCCTGGGACTCAGGCTGGTGGTACAGACCAGCAGTGAGGGTGGACAGCAATGGTTCCCTTATATGCCACCCCAGGGCATGCAGCCCCTGGGTGCCATGGGGCCAGCTCCAGCACTGTGGCTCCCTCCACCTGTAGGTAGTAGAGAGGCCAATGGATTTTGGTGCCTGGATCCTGGAGTGGACTGATCAGGTATGAGCTATGAGCTGATTGGTAAATGGTCCAGTCAGCCATAGGATTGAAACTGGTCTAATCAGACTGGTAGGCGGGGAACTCAGACTCCGGCAGTGGGGTTCCTGGGCTTCTAGACTCCTGTACTCTCTGACTTGCTCACTTGGACTCACTAGACTCTCTTGGACGGACTATATTCTCAGACTTGCTTGGACACCAGCGCTCCTGCATTCTTGCACTTACTCAGACTGGCTCGCTCAGACTGGACTTTCTCAACAGCTGCATGTTTACACTCCTGCACTTTAGACTTGCTCGCTCAGACTTACTAGACTCACTTGCTTGGGCTGGACACTTGCTTGCTCAGAGTGGATATTCTCAGAAGCATCCAGCAGCTGACCTCTGAAGGAAGAAGAGAGGCTGAAAAACTTTACAGAGAAGACAAAGAATTTTGCAGAGGCTGGGGGCTGCTATCTGCCTCTGGCCTGCCTCTGATGTCACCTGAAAGGAACACCAGGCCTTGGGTCTGATGTCTCAAGGTGCTTTTTGCTGTTGGTGTGAACCAACAACTTACACTGCAACTTTAGTGACCAGTAGTGATTGGTACTACTGGCCAGTGCAGTCCAGCACTTTTGACAGGTGACTGGCTGTAGGGTAAATGAAGACTACTCAGGCTTTTGCACCATTGGCCTCTATGGCTATCACCTGTGGCCTTGAATGCAGCAGGAGCTTGGGAGTGTGGGCTCAGGGCACTCATGTCTGATGTTGGACACCTGGAGTATGGTGTGGTCATGCATAAGTGGGCAGACTTGATCTGAGAGACTGAGCATATAAGGGTGGTGTCACAGAGGGCAGTGTGCAGTAGAGGGCAGTGCAGCAGAGAGTGGCAGACAGCAGTGGACAGTGGTGGAGAGCCCAAAGTAAAGATTTGCCAGGGGCTGGGAGGCCTAAGGAATTGTCAGGGGCTGGATCCCTAACTGCCCTGCACCTGGTTGCCTCACGACAAATGGTGTACCTCAGAATAGCATGTAGTTTTTTAGTTGCTCAAAATTGCTCTGGTTTTGAAAGTTAATATTATAAATGGTGAGTGATGTTTTCTGCAGAAGCAGAGTTCCCCACCCCACATGAAGAGTCCAGGTTGGCAGAGCAGTACCTGGAAATCATTTAGGCTCCCAGGTTTTTCTTGCTTTGCTCTCCCTTAAGACACTGATTCTCAGCTGGACAACACATTGAAATCACCTGTGAAGCTGAAACAGTCTACTGATGCCTGAGTCCCACTCAGAAATTTTGATTTAATTGGCCTGGGGTAGGGCCTGGATGGGGATTTTTTAAAAAAGATTTTTATTTATTTATGCATACAAGAACTGGGGTGTAGGCCAGAGGTGTGGGAGGTGAGAGGATTCACCAGAGACAGAGTGGGGAGCAGAGCAGGCAGATCTACTGAAATATACTGCTGAGGGGAGCAGCGGGCGAGACAGGAAGGGTCTGCTGCATCATGTAGATCAGCTCCCTGGCCAGGGATCAAACTCAGGCCCTAGAGGTTATAGTGCTGACTTAACTCGTAGGCCACAAGGAAGGCCCCACTTTGGCGTTTTTGACTTGCAGCTGCAGTACTGTAGTTTCCACCTGGTTGTTTCTGGTGTTTCCCCCTGGTTCTTTATGTCTCTTTCCTCTCCTTAAAGTGACGCCAGTCATATTGGATTAAGGGCTCTCCGTACTTTACCATGACCTCGTATTAGTTAATTGCATCTGCAATAACCCTAACGAAATCATATTTGAAAGTACTAGGACTTAAGTATATAACATTTATGGGAGACACAATTCAACCTATAGAATAATCAAGAATCAAAATGATGAGGATCCCCTAAGTGGAATCATCATCGAGCGACAATGACTAGTGCCAGCGAGGGCTAATGGGTATAAAAGAGGACTGGGGCAATAGGTGTCAAAGGATCACCTCCAAGAGACCCGGGAATTAGAGCTTCTTGCTGTGAAGCACTTATTCATGGTGGGTGGCAGGTGATTTGGATTTCTCAGTGAGGGCTTCAGTAGTAACCTCTTCTATAGGAAGTTCAGGTGCTCTGATCTGCTTTAGCCTGCAACTATTCTGTGTTATGAACCTCAGAGTCAAGCCAGTAGTCCTCACTCTGTGCCCCTCACCTCTGTAGCTCTCCAACAATGCACCCTCTGTTCAGGGTGACTGCTTGTGCACCCCCTTATCCAGTGCACTGCTGAATCTTAGGAGTCCTGATGTTGGCGTGTCCCCTAGTCAATAGCTGTAGAGGGCGGGCTGATGCTCCTATTGCCTATGGTGGCATTTTTTTCCTCATGGTTTTTGGGGCTTTGTTTTATATCAGTTTTGTTGTGTGTTTGGAGGAATGTCTTCACTCGGCCTCTATCTTGCTGGCCTTCAATGGTACATACCTTAGGTATCCAGCTGGAAGCTGAAATTCACACCTGTAACATCAAGGGTTCAACAGAAGACCAAACTCCTAGACCAGAGGTTGGTAAACTATGACGCACTAACCAAATTTGTTGATTGTTTTTGTAATTATGGTTTTAATGGCACACAGCCATACCCATTCATGTGTATACTGTCTATGGCTGTTTTTGTGCTACAGAGCTAATGTTGTGATACACTTTGCATAGCCTACAACACCAAGATAATTATCTGTTCCTTTGTAGGACTTTGCCAACCTCTGTTGGCAGTCCCTTTCAGACCCTCCATAATTTAAGGTCAGTTTCTCAAATACATACCCCACCACATAAATTTTCCAATGTGTTAAAACTAGTATGTACAAAATCCTCTACACCATCAGCTCTAAGAAATTATTTTGTCCCCAGTACAATTAGGAGGGAATCAAAACCCTACCTGTTTCCACTTCCCAGTGGAAAGCAATTGGATAATAAATAGAATCTTATTCTAAAAGCATCCTCAAACTTAGAGAAATGTGGGTACATCTGCTTTAGCTGTAAGAGTACAGATGATTCTTATTTTCACTCAATGCATACATGACTTAAAGTCTACTTATTGAAAAATTATAGGCCAAAAATACTGCTGATACAAATGAGTATTATTAAACACTGTAGGACTTGCCAAAGAACCCACAACAAATTAAATTGATAATAACAAGTTAAACCCACAGTTATTTATCATTAGCTAAGCAAAAAGAATGGTGGTAGAAAACCATGGCCAACTCAAGATAACACAAAGACAAAATGTTCTTTCAGGAAATGTCAATTTCTGCTATTGGCATACACTTGTGTGATACTGTGAGGTATTATTTGGTAACCAGGTTTTTAGGTGGAATACCAAATTAGGTTGCCTAATAGACTACATATAGTAACGTTCTAATACTTACTCATTTTCTGTTTATTTTTTTATTTCATAACCATAAACTTAACTCTGTAGTACAGCTGGGTTTGGAAAAGGATAAGGAAAATATGGACCCGAAAGAACTATAGGGAGAGCATAAAGATTAGGGGATATTTTGAGCAGGTAGGCGTGAAGGGGTGCTCTCCTGAGCTGTAGTAGGATTGGCCTCATGGTTAGGATAAAATATAAGTCAAATTTATTAGATTTATCCACAATCAGTAATGTGATCTACCTGCTGGTCTTGCCATTCTTGGGCCCAAAGTGCTCCATGGCTTCCTTACTATTCATGCTCTTCTTCATCTTGCCATCCAACCACTCAGTCTGGCAGTGCAGATGAAAAACTGGAAACCATTTGCGATGGGCTCAGCATTTTCTATGCACAAGATATCAGACCTGTATGCAAAGCTCATCATCAAATTTCTCCCCATAGATGCACTTGTCGCCTGTGCCAGTGCAGTGTGTGAAGCCATCACACTGGCACATAAATCCTGGAAGAATTCTGTGAAATCAGGAATCTTTATAGCCAAATCCTTTCTCCCCAGTGCTCAGAGAATGAAAGTTTTCTGCTTTGGAAACTGTCTGCAAACAGCTCAGAGGAGAATCAGCTCAATGGCTTGCTGTGGGTAGTGATGTTGAAGAACACGGTGGGGTTGACCATGGCTGCATGACTCAGTAGGCCTGGTGGAGGCAGCATCTGCAAGGTGACCAACTTTCTATTTTTAATCTATGGCACCTGTTTTATAATGTCTTAATTGTTTGCTCAGTATAGGTGTAGTTGATGTATACTGGGTTTGCTTGTTCAGTGTCCATTCCTCTTTCTTCTGATTTTCCTTTGGATAAAAATTGTCCCAGTCTCATCCATGTGGTTTAAGAAAGACCAATTTAAGGACTGGACATATGACCAAGACTGACCAATTAGTGTGTTCCATTTCTTTGCACTTATTTTCATTATGACAGTTTCAAGACAAGTCAAAGAGACTTAATCCCAGAACTTTTGTCATAGTTGTTAAACTATGTCTTAACATAGTTGTTAAGATAACACAAAGGAAAGCAGGACTAAAATTGGAAAGAGACATATTTATAACTCTGAGCGCCTAGATCCAGTGGAAAACAATTGGGACAACATGTGATGGTGTCCCTTAAGGACCAAAGAAGAGATTTATATACTTTTGTATATAAAACTTCTTAAGACCATACTCTGAAAATATCAAACCCAAACATGCCAGTAAAGTTCTTGTTTTATTACTAAAGTTTTATCTTGGAAAACCACAGATAGGATTTAAAAATTTTTCAGTTAAAAAAATTTTATTGATGAAACATTGACAAGAAACTGATTTAGAAAGATGAGATCTTGCCAAATGAGATGTTTATTATGTTTGCTATTGGCAGCTGAAATTCAATGTTATTTCTTCTCTATAAAGGAAAAGAAGTCTACTTGTGCACCCAAGTCACTTATATATTAACTCAAAATGTTAGGCTTTAGTATATGATAATACATAATAAAAAGAAATGAAGAGAGTGAGCGAGAGAGAGAGAGAGAGAATACATGTTTTGAAAGGCACCTTGACAGTGATTTTCCAATTGTTCTAAACTGTCCCATATCAACAAGGTTTGGCAAATATGTGCTTCAAATTTACTGGCTGCTTCAGTTTGTTTCTAGGGCTGCCATAAAGTGCCACAAGTTTGGGGGTTTTAACAATAGACATTTCTTGTTTCATGGTTCTAACTTGTGATTTTCTGGTTATATTTGGTGTTCCTTGACTAATAGAAGCAGCAGCTCAATCTCACTTCATTTTTCATCACATGATGTACTCCTTGCATATGTGTCTCTGTTCAAATTTCCCCCTTTTTGTAAGAATCCCAGCTACATTGGATTAGGAGACTACATCCTATCTTAACTACATTTACAATGACCCTACTCCAAATAAGATCCTATTTTGAGATCCCAGGGGTTAGAACTCCAACATGGCATTTTAGGCAGAAACAATTCAACTCAAAGCAGTGCTCAAGTTGGCAAAATATGGCAGTTCTCATTCATAACTCTTGATTCTATGTTTTCAAGTCTTTAAGTTAGGTGTGCTGTCTCATGAACACATTTGAGGGCTCTTTAGGGTAAAAGTGGAATTTCTCATCCATTGTTTTCTCTGGTCTCCCACATTTTCTTTCCTAGGAAGCCCTGTCCTCCTTTCTTTGATGGGGCTCAAGGTCAACATGCATCTTCCCAGATGGGCAGGAGGATGGGTCTATGCCCCAAGGATTTTAGCTTTTCCAGGAATGCTCATCCCAGAGCCAAGAATATAAGCTCGGGTGATGGAGTGGGCTTCCTTGGCTTGGTATCAAATCACCATTGGGGATAAAACAAATTTTATTGTGATAAAAACACATAATGTACAGTTTATCATTTGAACTACTTTAACAATGCAGTGGCATTTAGTACATTCACAATGTGCAAACTTCATCTCTATCTAGTTCCAGAACATTCCATTATCCCAAAAGGAAGTGCTGTACCCATTCACAGCCACTCTTTCCCTTCCCCATCTTCTGGCAATCAGCCGCTAGTGTTTCTGGATTTGCCTATACACATTTGATATAAACAGAATCATTCAGCATGCAACCTTGTGTGTCTGGCTTCTTTTACTAGGCATGATCTGTTCAAGGGTCATCCAGTTGTATTGGGTGTCAGGATGCTGTTAATTTTTACTTATGAGGCTTTTTAAAAACATGGCTGAACCCCAGCCTGGATGTATGTACCTCGGACAGGGTCCCTCAAGGTAAGCCCAGGATGCCCAAATCTCTCTCTCTTTTTTAAAAGAATTATTCCTTTAAAAAATAAAAAAGAAAAAAAGAAAAAAATTACTCCTTTATTATAAGATTGTTATTTATTTTGCATAGAACTGGGGTGTAGGTTAGAGGTGCAGGGGTGAGAGGATCCAACAGAGACAGAATGGGGAAGAGAACAGGCAGATCTACTGAAATACAGTGCTGAGGGGAGCAGCGGGCAAGACAGGAGAAGTCTATTGTACCATATGTGGGCTAGCTCCCTGGCTGGGGATGGAATTCAGGCCATTGTAGTGATAGCACTGAGACTTAACTCCTAGGCCACCAGGGAGGCCCTGCCCAAATATTTTTATACAGCCCATGAACTAAGAATGTTCTTTATATTTTTAAGTTATTGAAAAGCATCAACAAGAGAATAGTCTATGCCTGTGATAATGTTATGAGTTTCAAATTTCAAGGTCCACAAATAAAGTTCTGTTAGAGAGCAGCCCTACCCACTCAGTCACACTTCCCTATGACTGCTTTCCTGAGACACTGATGAGTTCAGTGGTTGTGATGAAGGTGATCTGGTCTCCCCAGATGAAAGGTATTTGCCACCTGGCCCTTTGCAGAAAAAGCTAAAAGTAGACCCATTCGTTAAGGAGTGGATGCCATCTTATTTTTCTGCTTTATCCATTCCTTCCAAAGGACTCTCTGCTCTCCCTTTTTCTCCTCCGTGCTCTCCTCCCCCAAAGAAACTAAATCATCCCAAAGCCCACAAGAGGGGGTCATTTGCTTAGAAGGATTTGTTGCATGAGCCATCGACCCACCATCTCCCCAATTTTGTCCATCCTTAGAGTCATACTCTTTATCTCCTAAAAAATAGAGCACTTTCCCATTCCCTCCTACTCAAGTGAGGTCAGAACCCCCTAACTTGCCTCCCACATTAGGATAATGTGAAGAAGACCCTGAAGCCATATTTTCTTTTTTAATCTCCATTTGTACATATTTTTGACAATATTTTATGTCCTGTGGTCCTTTTTAAAATCTTTTTTTTTTTTAAGATTTATTTATTTATTTATCCAAGCACTGGGTACAGTCAGAAGCGCGGGAGGGTGAGAGAATTCACCAGAGCCAGAGCGGGGAGCAGAGCAGGCAGAAGGACCGAAGTACACTGCTGAGGGGAGCAGCAGGTGCGGTGGGAGAGGTCTATTGTGTCATGTGGGACCCTCGCCAATGGCCGGGGATTGAACTGGTGCTGCAGAAGCTGTGGGCAGCTTCGCAACCCAGTGCTCAACTGCTGTGCCACTGGGGGAGGCCCCCTTTTTAGAATCTTTTATTAAATATTCCATTCTCTGTGTTTCTAGAAATGTATTATTTATTTATGTCAAATATACACAAATACACCACAGATTTCCTTCTTTCCTCCCTCCCTCCCTCTCTCCTCTTTCTTTCTATGTGGTACCATTGTTTTGCATCTTTGTTGAATGTGTCACAACATAGGATCTCTTCCCTCAGGTGTGAGCACCATAGCTGTCCCACCACAAAAGCATCTGGAATCCTCCACCATAGTCCATTACACCGCACATTTCCTTTTTTGTTTTGTTTTGTTTTTTCTTCTGTATTTTATTTTTAAAATTTTATATATTTTTACATAATTTTCATTTTTGTACCATGTATGCATTTTCATCTTGGTTTAGTTCCCCTAAAATTCCCACCCCCCCCTTGTTTTGATCCTACTCCTTTCTCCCCCCCCAAGCCCAGTAGTGTGTCTCTGATTTATAGTTGCCTGTTGATTTTGATTTTTCCTTTATTATAAAAGAAACTTCTCTGATGAAGAAATGCAAATGGCCAACAGGCATATAAAAAAATGTTCAACATCACTTGTAATCAGGGAAATGCAAATCAAAACTACAATGAGATACCATCTTTGTAGTGGCAGGATGGCCACAGAGGTTTCTATGATCCAACCAGACGAGACAAAGAAGAAGTCCTGGAGCCCTCGGTGGCTTTCTCAGGCTTTTATTGAGCTTTTACATGTAGTGCAGCAACCAGGTACATGGCAGGCAGGAATGCGGGGCCAGGTGGGGGGTGTGTGTGCAGGAGGCCAGTAGGCCTTCAAGCCCCCAGCAAATCTTCACTCTGGGCTTCTCTGGCCTTCTTTCTCCCCTCCTCTCTCTTGTTCTCGCTCCTGCCTCTGCTTCTCTTGGTGACTATCTCAATGCTGAGCCATGGCCCACAGAAGTAAACAAACAACTTATAACAATGTAACAACTGTGGGTACCCCATCAGGCAGGGCAATCCTAATGGTGGGAGGCCAAAAAAAGTCTGAAAACCATTTACCCTACAATATTACACCAGTGAAAATGGCACATACTTAAAAAACTAGCAACAACAAATGTTGGTGAGGATGTGGAGAAAAAGGAGCTCTCCTATACTGCTGGTGGGAATGCAAACTGGTACACCACAGATTTCTTATGGTGAAATACACAGAACATAAAATTTACCATTTTAGCCATTTTAAAGGGAACAATTCATTGGCATTTTGCACCCTCGCACTGTTGTGCAGCCATCACCACTATCCATTTCTAGAAATTTTTCATCATCTCAAACTAAAACGTCCCCATTAAACAATAACTCTCCATTCTGTCCTTGCTCACTCCATTTTCCAGGTCTGACTGCTGTCAGTTTAAGCCTCTTCCTTCCCATTTCCCCTCAGACAGGCTGGTCAGAAAACCTGGGAGTTCCTGGTGTAGGCAGGAGTTCAAATGACTCCTGCCCCAGGGAATGCTCCCCCATGTCCCACCCAGTAAACACACACAAACGCACACACACACACACACACTCAGAAAGTTCCTTTTTATTTCTCCATCTTTAGTGAGGCATAATTGACAAATAAAATTGCATATATTTTAAGTGTATGAGGTAATAATGATTGCTGTATTTATACTTTGTGAAATGATTATCACGACCAAGCTAATTTATACATCCATCATCTCACATAATTATCTTTTTTTGTGTGTGTGTTGTGAATGCTTAAGATATATATATATATATATATATAAAATAGCAAATTTCAAGTATAAAATACAGTATTGTTAACTATAGTCACCGTGCAGGTCATTAGCTCCTTAGAACTGACTCATCTTATAATGGAAGCTTGAACACTTTGACAAAGGTCTCCTCTCCCACCCACTGCCACTCTCTGGTCACCTCCATTCTAAATTGTTACTATGAGTTTGTTCTTTTTTTAGAGTCCACATATAAGTGAGACCATAAAGCATTTGTCTTTCTGAGGCTGGTTTATTTCACTCAGTATAATGCCTTCCATGTCCTCCATGTTGTTGCGCGTGGCAGAATTTCCTTCTTTATTAATGACTAACCAGTATTCCATCGAATATATATACGACATCTTCTTTATCTTTTCATCTGCTGATGGACATTTAGGTTGTTTCCATGTCTTGGCTATTGTCAATAATGCTACAATGAACACAGGATGCAGATATCTCTTTGAGATAATGATTTCATTTCCTTTAGGTATATACCCAGAAATAGGATTACTGGATCATATGGAAATTCTATTTTTAATTTTTTGAGGACCCTCTATGCTCTTTTCCATTAATTGCTGCACCAATTTATTTTCGCATCAACAGTGCACAAGGGTTCCCTTTTCTCCACTTCCTTATCAACACTTATCTCTCGTCCTTTTGATAAAAACCAATCTCTTTTCCTTGCTCTTTGAAACCATCTCCAAACAGGGCTCTAGCAATGCCAAAGAGCTCAAGGGATAGTGCTAAGGCAGAGGACAGGTCACTCTCTGTGGTTCTCACCCATGCGCTCCATTGCAAAACCACTCAGCCTCAGGGAACAACAATAATGGGATTTATTTATCAAACATGGGGCACAAAGAGTTACTAAGACCACACGTGGGGCTATCTCACCCCAGATATTGTCCAGTGTCTAGAAGTCCCAAACAAGAGGCCACTCGTACAAGATGCTGCTGTTCTGTCAATGAGGGCCTGGAGTGTGTGGCACCTGGCACCCGGCAAGCAGGAGGCCAGGATCCAGCTCATGGTGGCATCTGGAGGTGCTCACTGGTGGGGTAACAGGTGACCTCCAGCAATGTCTGAAGTCCAGGCTGGGCAGCATTGGGTGATGAACCGACAACAATGGGGCTCAATAAGGTCACTCTGGGACAATGGCGGGTGAGCTGCTTGGGAATCATCTCTTCAAATTTCAGAACAAGGTTCAGGTGAGTTATTCTGTTGTCATTTAGTTCCTTTTTAAAGGGTGATGAAATCCTGGTTTGCCATGGAGTTTCCTTAAGTTTACATAAGGAAGCACTGCAAATCTGGGGTCTCAGAGCTCCCTCTGCTCTGTCAAATCCTGATGGTTGGTTATCTTCCTCCTATGTGATTCTGTTACCTAGCATGTGTGTCTGTGTGTGTGTGTGTTAAATTTGGGTAGTTATTTATTCTCGAAATATCTGTTAGTTTTTGGTCTACAGCAACAAGCAAAGTCAATATGTTTTCTAACTTATGCCACTTACCCTCAAGAACATAAAAGATGCATAATTGCAAAAGGTGATAGTTTTTCTGATGGAAAGGTTCAGACTGTGAGGAGGCAGTAGGTTGGGGGGCCTGGTTTAGAATGAGGGATATGGAAGACATTACTCTTTTACAAGATCCCTTGGACCCAGACCTTGCTTGTCTAACCTTTCTGTTATTATTAACCTGTTATTATTAGCTTCCTATTATTAGCTTCCTATTATTATTACAAAACCTGGCCAGTTAGTCACCAGTGAGAAACAGACCCTCTACCCTGCAGAGGCTTCCTGTCTTCTGGCAATGACTCCAGAACCAGTGAAACCTGATGGCTGACTTCACAGGTGGCAGAAGACCTGACATAAAAGTGACCAAGGACTTACTAGCATGCTAAAGCCTTAAGCTGTAATGAGACAGGCAACGTGTGAAGAGGCACGTGACTGGTCTGTGTGTGTCCCAGGGTAGCCCAGCCTAACACACGCTCAGATGCTACTCCATGCTCCCCTGCCCTGATAGCCAGGTTGTAGGGGCTGGATGGGCCCTAAGCAGGTTTTCTATGATCCGGCAGATGGGTAAAGGAGAGTCCTGGAGCCCTCGGTGGCTTTCTCAGGCTTTTATTGAGCTTTACATGCATCGCAGCAACCAGGTACATTGGCAGGCAGGAGTGCCAGGGGGCCAGGAAGCCAGTAAGCCTCCAAGCCCCTGGCAAGTCTTCGCTCTGGGCTTCTCTGGCCTTCTTTTCTCCTCTTCTCTCTCCTGCCTCTCTCTCTCTTGCTTCTCTCCTGTTTCTTTTCCTGCTTCTGCTTCACTGGGTGACTATAGCAATACTCTTCCCATGGCCCACAAAAGTAAACAAGACAGTTTGCAATAATATAACAACTGTGGGTGCCCCATTAAGCAGGGCAATCCTAATGGTGGGAGGGCAGAAAAGCCTGAAAAACCATTTACCCTACACAAGCCCATAAAACCAGGACCCCCGCGGCTCTCAGGTGAGAGTGTGACTCAGGGCAGTTGCTGTCCTTATCCTATTCACAATAAACATTCTTTGCTTAAAACCTATTATTGTCTATTTCGAAGCCAAAGATCTTTCAGAATCTGTCCATTTTTATTCTAACAATTCTGATCCCAATTCCAGTGTGTGGGTCCCTCCCCTCCACAACACCACCAAGCGATTCTCAGACATCAGCAGGATATCCTACAATTCAAATCAGTTCCGACATGGTGGCAACTCCACAGGTTAAGGGCTCAACTCCACGGGACCCTGTATTTCAGATGCCAGTCTGAAGTTGTTACCTATGCTTCTCTGTAACTACCTATAAAATCGGGGATTTTCACAACCCCTTCCTTGGATTAGATTAATTCACTAGAGCAGCTCACAGAACTCAGGATCACTCCGATACTGGTTTAATTACAAAAGATTTTAAAGCACACAAATCAACAGATGAGACACACAGGGTGAGGTCCTGAACAAAGTTGCTGTCTTCAAGTTCAAGTGCTCTTGTCTTCAGCCTGGAGCTCTGTTCTTCTGCATTAAAAAAAAAAACCTTTTTTAAATTACATCATTGTTCACCCTTGTATGGTAATTGGTTTCTTCCCTCAGGTGTAGATCCAGTAGCTCTCCCGCAGCTCTCCAGCAATCTACCACCACATTCCCCTGTGCTATTCCCTCCCTTGCTCCAAGCCCTTCCCAGCTCCCCTCCAGGCTCCCTTACTGCACACCCCAGATCCATGGTTGCCCTGCAAGCCTTGTCCTTTTCTTGAACGAGGACCTATATGCCTGGATGACAGCAGACAAGGCTGCTCAGACCACCAGGAGCAACCTGGAGGCAGGCAGCATGGTAGAGAAGTTCAGGAACCTCCTGGAGGGCCGGTGTGTGGATGGCTCCTCAAACTCCCTGATTCCAGAACTTTCTAAGGAATAGGACACTGTCTTGGACTCCCCAGACTGGGCTGGTCTCTGGATCCTGTGCTTCCTTTTCCAGATTGAGTGTTGTGTCTATTCTGAGGATGGTCACATGAAGCTGCTTCAGGGTCTTATAATTCTGGCCATGGGAACCTAATTTCTACCAAATGTCAGAGGGAAGTTCCCGAAGAGGACAGACTTCAGTAGGTGGTTGATCCAGTCCCTCTCGTCTCCTTTCTTCATATTTTCTAGTTCTAGTCCAAGTTGTCTAGGGGGTTCCTTTAGGATTTCGTGTGCTACCTCCTCCCTGGCCCTCACCTGATGTCTTCCTCCCCCAGGTAGAAAATGAGGAGCCACACTCAGGCTGCGGGCAAGTCTGGACCATGGGCTTGACTCCTCAGAGCCTGGAATAGAGGAGACGGAGCCCCTGGGGGAGATCACCCACCCACTCCTCCCACTGTCTCGTCTCTCATGCCTCTGAGCAGGCTGTTTGGATCTATCCCAGACAAGGACAGTGTCTAGGGCTCTGATTTCTCTCACTCAGTTCCTGAAGGTGAGACTCTGGAGGCCTGCTGTGGAGGGTGCCAGGAACATGGGGGTTGTAAGGAACATGGGGTACTCAGGCTCTTTGTTTCCTCCTGCTACCAGCCTTTATAGCTGCTGCCTGTGGCTTTGCTTTCCTCCCAGGTTTCATTGCCCACATGTGATGACATGTTGTGGAGGATGCTGGGGAGCGTGAGCATGGAGCATGTACACCTGTAATTGTGGACACCTGGGCAGAGAATTGAGGGATAGAATGGGATCCTCAGCTCTGGTGTTCACAGTAGTGTCACTCTGAGTCTATGGGCTCAGTTGCTGCCTCCCTCCTTGCTTGTCTGACTGTTTCTGGCCCCCTGGTTCAGTATTAAATGCATGATAGAAATCCTGAAGTCTCCGAAATTCTCATTTCATCTGTCCAAATCAACAATGTACCTGCCTGGCCTGGGATGGTTGCACAATGGCCGTCTTCTTTACATAATTGTGAATGATGAAATCATTGGTGGAGGGTAAATGAAATTGTCAGGATTTTCCGCCCTCGTGCCATTAGCATTAATGACAGATCCCTGAGGTCCTACATGCATGCCCGATGGCAGGCACCTGGAGTACGGTGTGGGCCTGCATAGGTGGGACACCTGGCCTGAGAGACTGGGCTTATAAGAGCAGCGTTATGGGAACGCCAAGAGAACAGCAGAAGAGTTGCAGAAATAAGGAGAGCAGAACCAGAGAGCGGCAAAGAAGCAGAGACGGAGCCCACGAGAGAACGCTAGAGAGCCCAGAGAGTGAAGACCCGCCAGGCACTGGGAGGCCTGCCAGACTCCTGTCCCTCCAGCCCCCCTGCCTGCCATGCACCTGGGTACCACACTATATGTGATATAAAGAGCTCAATAAAAGCTTGAAAAAGCTACCGAGGGCTCCAGGACTCTCCTTTACCCATCTGTCTGGAACATAGAGAACCTGCTCTGTGCCTTCCTGGCAATATAGTTGGCAATTGCCTCAATCTCAAGTCCCTCTTCTCTCCTTGGGGACAGTCAGAGGGGAAGTTCCTGGAAGAGGACAGATTCCAGTAGTTGGTTGGTCCAGTCCCTCTGGGATGGGACTGTTAAGTGCCAACCCTCTAATCACGTGGTTGACTCTTGTGGTAACCAGCCCCAACCTTAGGGGTTTTTGAAATCACAACAGTAACATAACAAAAGATATCTTTCTCCCTCTCTTCACAGGCAATTCCAAGGATGTTAGGAGTTCTGTGCCAGGAATGGGAAGAATATCAAATATATGTATTTCTTAAGTCACAATATCAATATCACTTTCTCTGTTTATCAATTTCAAGAAATTCCCATTTGCCAATGACCAGCTGGCTTATCATCTCAGGAAATCCTCATGTAAATGCCTCCTCTCCCCAGGAATAAGAAACATGGTCTCCATGGCAGCAAGGTTAAAGTTCTCTCCGACTTCACATCACTTCATTGGGAGTTTAGTTCCCCAGGGCAAGAAGAAGAAAAAAATCAACATGACACCTCAAACTGAGCTGTGTACAACACACTTGGATTAGAAATAAAACCCTTTTGGGGAATATTTCTAGCTTTCTTTCATATTGCTCCATAGTAAGTCCTCAAAAATAATGCTCTACAGCAATGTGGCCTTATGCCTAAGATTGAAGTGCAAGCTACACGCTGCCTGGACATCTGGTGAAACCAAGAGGACTTCAGATGCCCTAATCACAAGCCAAATAACCCTCTTTATCAAACAGACTGGGTGCAGTGCCACTTATCCCTGAGTAGTGGGTTTTACTTCCCTGCCAGCCTGTTGAATTATTCAAGCAAGTTAACCTTCTCTTCCTGTTAGACTCCCCTCCATTTTGCAATAACAACAAGAACTCCTCTTGAAAAATAGGAATGTTGTGGCCCAGACATCTTGCTACCTAAAATACCACTTCAAAGGACAACAAGAGAGAACTACTGACCATGGTCCAAGAGATGGCCATCCAGAAATTAAGTGAGGGGCAACCCAGGTCCTAAACTGGACTGCCACACCTATCCTTCTGTCTTCCTCTAATTTCTACCTATTCTTTCCCCTCTTCCGCCAATGCATCTCTTGAAAAATTCTACCCTTAAACTCCACTTACTAGTTATTTACTTACTGTCACCCAGGAGGAATGTGCCTTTATCTATTCTAGAGGAAGAATGTTGTTCAGCGTAGACAGATAATATCTAATGTAAGAAAACTTCCCCAATGAGCCACAAGACTTAGAGAAAAATGTCTCCACTTGGGGGGGGGTAGATTTATAATGGGGTGCTCCCATGGATACTGCCTGCTGTGGACCCCTTAACTGCTGTACTTTTCACTCTCCTCTTTGGACCTTGCATACTCAATTTCATTGTTAAATTTGTCTTCTCTCATTTAGAGACCTTTAGACTCCAACAAGTTTTTTTTTTTTTCGTTTATCTGTCAGATAAATGCACTTGTTTTTAAAATTTTTTATTATTATTTTTAAATTTTATATATTTTTTACATCATTTTTCATTTTTGCACAATGTATGCATTTTCATCATGGTTATAGTCCCCATACAATTCCCACCCCCCCTTGTTTTGATTCTACTCCTTCCTTCTCCCCCCTGTAGTGTGTCTCTGGTTTATAGTTGCTAGTTGATTTTGATTTTTACTTTATTATAAGTAGTCTTTTTCCTGGTCCCTTATTTAGGTTTTCTAAATTCCTGTTATGAGTGAGACCATTTGGTATTTTTTTTTCTTTCTGGCTTATTTTGCTGAGCATGATCCATGTTGCTGCAAATGGCATGAGTATATCTTTTCGATTGCTGAGTAATATTCCATTGTGTATATGTACCACATCTTCTTGATCCAGTCATCTATTTTTGGGCATTTGAGTTGTTTCCATAGCATAGCTATTGTAAATAGTGCTGTTATAAAACAGCACTATTTACAATTCCACCTAGGATTGGAATTGTTGGATCATATGGAAGCTCCATCTTTAGCAGGTTGAGGAATCTCCACCATAGTGGTCCAACTACTTTTCTAAGAGGGACAACAGCTTGCCCAGACACCTCACATCCTTGATCTCTGCCTATTCTCATTCTAGTATCAACAAGAATGATCAATCACCAGGCAGTTCAGGGGCTAGCGTTAGAGACACCATATTCCAAGCTTATCAAGTAGGGACAGCTCTATGCCCTGCTCCATCCTGAAGCAGTTATGGAAGGTGGGCCTCTCCCCTTAAACTCTCCAACTGATTTTGGGTAGGATATAGTTGGGGGGGGGTGTTCATGAATCTTAGAGTAGAGTATTTAGGATTGAAGTTTTACAAAACCAGAAACTAGAGGTGGGGGATTAATGCGTTTTTCAACCAGCTGTGGAAGTTCCCCAAGGTCAGATGATTATAAATGTTAATTACATCTACAAGATGCCTTGACAATATAGTATTTGACCAAACAACTGGGTACCATGAGCTAGCCAAGTTGGCTCATAAAATCAATCACCATCTATACCTTGTCAACTTGGAACCCATACATTCTTCCTTAAACCATACAAAAATTCCTCTACTGGGCCTCCCCTGGTGGCACAGCAGTTGAGCACTGGGCTGCGAAGCTGCCCATAGCTTCTGCAGCGCCAGTTTGATCCCCGGCCACTGGTGAGGGTCCCACATGGCACAACAGATCTCTCCTGCCACGCCCACTGCTCCCCTCAGCAGTGTATTTCGTCAGTCTGCCTGTTCTGTTCCCTGCTCTGGCTCTGGTGAATTCTCTCACCCTCCTGCGCTTCTGACTGTACCCAGTGCTTGTATAAATACATAAACAAATCTTTCAAAAAAATTCCTCTACTTAGCTGGTATTATATCCTGATAAACCCATTTTTTAAGTTGAAAATATCTTTAAGTTAAAATGTACTTAATACACCTAATCTACAGAATATCATAGCTTAGCCTAGCCTACCTTAAATATGCTTATGTTTGGGCAATTTTGAATTTTGATCTTTTCCCAGGCTAGTGATATGCAGTATGATACATTATTGTAATGCTGGGCAGGGGCAGTGGCATGGCTCCAGCCAGTCATGTGATCACCAGGGCAAAGTATCCATACTCTGCAGTGTGCTGTGATAACAGCACTTTTTGGATATTATGTTGTGTTTTACATCCCATCATGTTTACAACAAGTATGGCTTCTACTGTAAGTGTATTGATTTCACACCATCATAAAGTTGAAAAATTGTAAGTTGAACTAACAATCTACAGTTAGTACACAAATAAAGTCATATTTTATTGTTATAAAGTCATATTTCCACCTAGTATGCAAAAGTTATGTGGCCTGCAATTGAATATGCACTAAGCTTTTCCCCAGAAGAGAATGAAAAGTCCTTGAGTGATTTCCACATGTAACTTAAATATTGTGATGTAAAGTTAACAATAATTATTAAACACTATGCTGTAAAGTTAATATGAAGCCAATCCCCACCATTTTTTCTTTTTTAATTGTTTTTCTTTTTAATTTTTTATATTTTATATATTTTTTACATCATTTTTCATTTTTGTACAATGTATGCATTTTCACCTTGGTTATAGTCCCTGTAAAATTCCCACCACCCTTGTTTTGATCCTACTCCCTTCTCCCCCACCACAGTGTATCTGTGGTTTAAAGTTGCTTGTTGCTTTTGATTTTTACTTTATTATAATTAGTCTTTTTCCTGATCCCTTATTTGGGTTTTCTAAATTCCTGTTATGAGTGAGACCATCCAGTATTTTTCTTTTTCTTTCTGGCTTATTTCACTGAGCATGATCCCTTTCAGCTCCATTCATGTTGCTGCAAATGGCATGAGTTTATCTTTGTTGATGCTGAGTAATAATCTATTGCGTATATGTACCACATCTTCTTGATCCAGTCATCTACTTTTAGGCATTTGCAATCCCCCCCATTTTGCAACAACAGCAAAAACTCTCCTAAGACAAAAATTAGGAGAAATGGAATTAAATTCCAACCACCCTTTGTTCTTCTTCCCTGAACCCCTTCCTCACGTTAAACTATTAACTTGCTCCAACTGTGTTCCTGGAAACTTGGAAAATTCATTGTGTTATGTCCCTAATAAAATTTTCTGTGCCCCTTCTTGGTTGTTACTTACATCGGAAACAAACATCTTCTGATGCTGCCCTGAGAAGACCTTCCCTGCTAAGAGTGCCAAGCTGTGACTCATGCTGCTGACCGCCCAGTGCCTCCTTGTGTACTGGAGATTTTTGGGAGCAGACCTGGAGCACAAGGACCCGAGGCAGGCGCTTTCTCAGTTCTTGTCTTCAACTGGGAAAGAATTCAACGCCGATACTAAAGTTACAGGAAAGCAAGAGATTTATTGATAGATAGGAAGAAGGATAGGGAAGCTCTCTGAGTGAAGAGGGGTCCCGAGTGGGTAGCCACTAATGTGGTGGGAAGTAGGTATAGTGGGCAAGGTTTTTTTTTTAAAAAAAGATTTATTTTTACAATAGCTGGGGTACAGGCCAGAGGTGTGGGAGGGTGAGAGGATTCACCAGAGACAGAGTGGGTAGCAGAACAGGCAGACAGACCGAAAACACTGCTGAGTGGAGCATTGGGTGAGACAGGAGAGGTCTGCTGTGCCATATGGGTATCTCCCTGGCTGGCAGGGGATCAAATCTGTGCTGCAGCAGCTGCAGACAGCTTCAAAGTGCTGCACTCAACCTGCTGCGCCACCAGGGAGGCCCATAGTGGGCAAGGTTTGTCATTATGTTGTGACTCTTGCTGATTGGCTGGGCCTGAGGGCGTTTCCTAAGCTACCAAGGTATACTGAGTTTGTGGGGTCTTCAAGCTACCAAGGCCCATGGAGTTTGCCCATATTACCTGGTTTACCTTCTTGAAACTAGCCTTGGTCTGTTGCTTTAGCACTGTTTTGGTGTTGTGAACTTGCCAATCAGACTGATAAATGGACTTAGGGCTTGTGGAGGGAAGGGTACACTCCTGTTCCAAATGAGTGTTTCTCAATCAGGCTGATAAATGGCCTTAGGGACTTGGGGCATCCTGTTCCTAACTGCCTATACCCATTTGCTAGCTTCCTTCTTCATCTGGACCTAGAAATTCAAAGCCCCACCCCCCCAATTTACTTCACATCCTGAACCCCCTCAAATTCCTGCATTCCTTTCCCCCTTCTGCAATCACAGGACTCCTGACATTTGGGGTTCATAGGGTACTAACCTATTTGCTGACTCTCTTGAAGGGCATCTCAAATAAACTCTGTGCAAACTCTGTGCAAATGCATTTTCATGCATTCTGGTCATGAGCAAAAGACCTGGTTTGGTTGCTTACTATTCTATCTTATAAGAGGATAATAGATGCAAGAAAACAAAGATTTTTTTCTTTTTTCTATTTATTTATTTTCTTACATCATTGCTCATTTTTGTGGCATATTTGATTTCTCCCCTCAGGTGTAGTCCCCATAATTTTCCCACCACCTAGCACCCATGAACTATCAACCCGCATTCCTTGTGCTTTCCCCTCCCCTGTTCTGACTGCTCTCCCTCCCACTGCCTTGTTCTATGCCTCAGATAAAAGTATTTGTTTCATAAATATATACATACAAACATTCATAATGAAATGAGGAAGAAATATAATAATTATAGTCCTGGTTTCATATCTGGTCATATTATCATAGCTGGTATTTATAACTACCATTTTCTTCTACCCATTTTGTATTCTCTTTGCCCTCAGTAAACACCTCAGCTGGTTATGGTTCTTTGCTTGGTGGGTGTAGGGTAAGGAAAAATGTCAGGCTTTTCTGCCCTCCCGCCATCAGGATAGATCCTTGCTGTCCTGAATGCATGCCTGATGGCGGGCAGCTGGAATAGGGTGTGGGCATAGGTAGATGGGATTCACCTGGGCTAAGACCGGGCTTTTCAGGGCGTCGTCACGGGGACGCCAGCAGAAGCTGAAAGGAAGCGGAGAGCAGAGAAGCAGAGAGAACGCCAGAGAGCCCAGAGAGCATGCGGATTTGCTGGGGGCTGGGAGGCCTGCCAGCCTTCTGACCCCCAGCACCCCTGCCTGCTGTGTACCTGGTAAATCCCAATAAAAATCTGCAAAAAACCACTGAGGACTCTGACTCCTCCTTTACCCGGTCTGCTGATCAGGAAACCTGCACTGTCTGTTCCTGCCCCTACAGTGGGTAACCTAAGCTTTCATTCCTGAAGGGCCTGGGACATGAGCACGTTAGTAGTTTGACTTGAATTGGGTTGTAGTTTTGCAATGATTCAGATTACATGGCTTGTAGTGCTTAGAGAAAATCTGACTACATCACAAAACATGGTGATTCTCAGATCTATAAATAAGAAAAAGAAGTTTTGAGAATGCTTCAAAAAACAAGCAGTACAAACTACAGTTATTCATAGATGTGGACACAGTATGGTCATAGATACATACAAACCCAAATACTGATGCAAAGAAAAAAATCTCAAAATAAAAATGTTAAGATGTTAACAGTGGTTGACTTTGCAAGATGAATAGGTTCACTGCCAAGGTGAGAAATATAAATCACAGTGCCCTCAACACCAGCAATAACCATGGAATTGATGGGCTCATATTACTGAGAAGTACAGGAGGTAGTTTAGCTTTGGGCACAGCTAGGTCCAGATGCTTTAAGGTTGTTGTCAGGATACCTTCTCTATCCATATTTCCACTCAGGTTTGTTTCATCCTCAGGGACTCTGGTCACCCCAGGCTTACTTTTCTTTTATTCACATTGGTCCATGTGGATGAAAAAAGTTCATCTCTGACCTTTGCTGGCTCCAGCTCAAATCCTGGCATTATCAGATTGACTCAGTTTGGGTTATCCTCTCACTCTTACAGCAGTTACAGAGAACAGGAGATGGGGTGTTCGTGAGGGGTAAACCTACTTTTAATACTGTGATTTATGGGAAGTAAATATGTTCGGTCATTCAGATGACCGAAATATATTTCTCCTATATATTTGGCCTTTGTCTATAGCCTTTGACACACAGTTCCCCAAAATCTTGGAATTGTCTAAATATTAAAGATGTCCTTTGTTATGTCAATGAAGGAAACTTCTGGAGAAGAACTGAGAGTGGGATTGGTCCTCCTAGCCCACACCCCTGACACTCTATTTCCAGGGAGGGAGAGAAGGGCTGGAGGTTGTCAATGTGTAGGGTAAAGAAAATATCAGGCTTTTCTGTCCTCCCGCCATCAGGATAGATGATGGATCCTTGTCCTGAATGCATGCCTGATGGCGGGCACCTGGAGTAGGGTGTGGGCATAGGTAGATGGGATTCAGCTGAGCTAAGACTGTGCTTTTAAGGGTGGTGTCACGGGGACGCCAGCAGCAGAAGCTGAAAGAGAAGCCAAGAAGCAGCAGAACGAACGCCAGAGAGCCCAGACAGAGTGAAGACTTGCTGGGGGCTGGGAGGCCCCCAGCACCCCTGCCAGCACCCCTGCCTGCCATATGCCTGGTGACCCCCAATAAAAGACCTGCAAAACCACTGAGAACTCTGACTCCTCCTTTACCCGGTCTGCTGGATCTTAGAAAACCTGCACCGTGTCCAGGTCTTGACTCTACACCACCATACAGAATGAGAAAGAAAAGGGTGTTGGGGGGGGAGTTTTCCAAAGGAAAACCATGCTGTTGTTATCAGACAGAGAGGGAATGATGGGTGTTGCAGTTAAAAACAACTCTTGCAAAGGATGCTTTTATTTCTTTGTATCTTTAAGTTTCTGACTGATGAGTGGGAATTGCTTTTGCTACAGACTGAATGTTTGTCCCCTAAAATGAGGAGGTGGGAATTTTGGAAAGTGATTAGGTCATAAGGATGGTGCCATCATGCCTGAGATTAGTGCTTTTGTAAAAGGGACCCCAAAGAGCTCCTTCGTCCCTTCCACCATGTGAAGATACAGCAAGAAGATGGCCGTGTATGAACCAGGAAGTTCTCATCAGACTGACAATCAGCCACTGCTTGATCCTGAAATTTCTAGCCTGCAACCAATGAGAAATAAATGTCTTGTTTGTTTGCCACCCAGTCTATGCTATGCTGTCACAGCAGCCTGAATAAGTTCTATTAAAAAAAATACTGTTAAAAAAGAAAACATTCCTCCTAGTCTGCTGTGACCCTGCTTAATTATCCTTTATGTCCATGTACTTGAGGGTATGTGGAAAGGAGAAGAATTTTCAGCTATGGCCATTTGACTTCCTAGATTGAGACCAGCTGTTTGGGGTGAAGGCCTTTAAGATGTACCATGTGTCCCTGGACTGAGCGCTGGTGCTAAGCCAGGCATTTCCGCTTTGCCATTTATTAATAGGCATGACATTCCACGGTGCTCTGCCACTGGAAAGATACCCAACCCTGTGATTCTGAGAAAGTCTGTGGTTGCTGTGGGATCCTTCTGGGCTGAAGAGACAACCAGCCCCTAGGGTTAGAAAAAATTGCCCTAACAGAGTCGGGGGTGGGGGGTTGGGAGAGTAGAGGGAATCAGGAAGAAATTTGACATTCTAAATGGCTAACTGATGCTAAAATCACCCAAGAGGCATTAAGAAAGCAATGTGTTCAGAACAAAGAGGTAGTGGTTAGAGAGGCTTGTAATTTTTTTCACTGGGGTAGCATACCCATTACAGAAAATTTATGACCTTACCCATTTTTAAGTGTGCAATTCATTGGCATTAAGTTCATTCACCACTACCCATCTGCAGAATCCTTTTCATCTTGCAAAACTGAAACTGTCTCCATTACACACTAACTCCCAACAAGGTTGTGTAGGGTAAGGAAAAAGTGTCAGGCTTTTCTGCCCTCCCGCCATTAGGATAGATGAGGGAACTCTGTGGTCCTGAATGCATGCCTGATGGCGGGCACCTATGAGGGCGGCGTCACGGGGACGCCAGCAGAAACCGAGAAGCGGAAAAGCAGGAAAGCAAAGAAGCAGAGAGAACGCCAGAGAGCCCAGAAAGAGTAAAGACTTTCTGGGGGCTGGGAGGACTGCCAGCCTCCCAGCCTCCCAGCCTCCCACCAGCCTTGCCTGCCGTGTACCTGGTAAATCCAAATAAAAGCCTGCAAAAAAGCCACTGTGGCCTCCAGGACTCTTTCCTCCTTTATTCCGGTCTGCATGGGATCATAGAAAACCTGCCCTGTGTCCATTCCTGACCCTACAGTTGACTCAAAGTGGGGTTGCTGGGGCCTGAAAGCCTGCCACAAGTCTAAGGTGGCTTCTGGTGAAGAACCACACCAAAGGGCAGAAGGGGCCAGGCAAGTCTAGAAGGAAAAGAGCAAAATAAAAATACAAGTCAAGGTAAAGATGGCCATTGTGAACCTCTCCATGGTGTCTTACCATGTTTGTCCCTTTCAAGTGTCTCCTTCCATGTCCCCCAAGTCCCTGGTGCAAGTCCAAGGCTGAAGCAAGTGCAGCTTCCTCACATGTCTCTCCGCTCTACGTGCCTCCACTGGATCTTCATTCTTGAGGAATTAACCATCCTTTGATCTTGTCTTTCTGCAGAGTCCATAATAGTAATTACATTTATTTTCTTGAGTGAACTTAAACTTAGGCAGACTTCATGGTGATTGTTCATAAATGCATGCACTTGTGTGACCATCATCTAAGTGAAGATGTAGACTATCACTAGTACTCCAGGGGAAATGCATTAAATACAAACTTACACTCTTGCTCATCAAATTTGGGGAGAAGGCTATGTCCAGGTGAATTAAAAGGTTTGGTAACACCAATCGATGGTGAAGATTTGGGGAAATGTACACTCTTTTATATCAACAGTGAAAGCACAAGTAGGTGCAGCCCTCCTGCAGTAACATTGGTGAACACTGGTGATTTGACCTGGCAATCTCATTACTAGGTATTTATTCTTCAAATACAGTTTACCAAGGGCTTCCCCGGTGGCGCAGCAGTTGAGCGCTGGGTTGCGAAGCTGCCCGCGGCCTCTGCAGTGCCGGTTAGATCCCTGGCTGCTCCCCGGCCACCGGAGGAGGGTCCCACATGGCACACAGACCTCTCCTGCCGCCCGCTGCTCCCCTCAGCAGTGTACTTCGGTCCTTCTGCCCGCTCTGCTCCCCGTTCTGGCTCTGGTGAATTCTCTCACTCTCCCGCACTTCTGACTGTACCCAGTGCTTGTATAAATAAATAAATAAATCTTTAAAAAAAAAAAAAACATAGTATATATTGTATAGATTTAAAAACAAAAACAAAAACAAAAACAAATACAGTTTACCAAGATACATAGGCATAAGGCTGCTCACTGTTGCATTATTTGAAAGAGCTAAAAACTGTGGCGTGTCTGTCATTTGGTGACTGTTGAATTAATCAAGGCACTCCACACAATAGAATTCTAATGCAATTATTAGGAAGATAGATCTACATAATGTGTGTTATTTTGGAAAGTTCCCCCAAGATATATTACTATGTGAAAATGTGTAAGATGTAGAACAATGGGCTCAATGTGGTTCCTTTAGAATAAATTAAAAAAATTAAAGGCATTTGTAGGTAGATTCATATGGGTTGACATATGAAGCCTAGACTTGACGTTTGTACAAGTCTCCTTGTTTTAGGAGAATTCCCCACAATGGTGGTATTTTGACCCTTGATGTGAAGCAGAGATTATGGGGGCTGTAGCCCCCCTCTTCTTGTCCTTTGCAGGCTGGGGAAAATCACATGACTGGGGGTCAAAATTGATTTTTTGCTCATACCAAAAGGTTTTGACTTTTAAGTGAATGACTCCAAGTGACATCTGGGAATTTGTTTATACAGTAGTAGCACCAGTGGGGTCTCAGCTAGACTGTGTCTGGTAAACACAATTTCTTAGACTTTAATATGCACATGAATTCCCAGGAAATTTTGTTAATATTCAGATTATGATTTAACATTTTTGTGGGATAGGGTTATGTACTTCTTAGAAGCTCGCAGGTGATGCTGATACTGGTGGTCCCAAGACCAGACTTAGAGTAGCAAGGCATTAAAAGATGGTTAATATGCCTTTACTTGTTGGCATTGCAGAATACTTCTCCTTTCTGCTTGTGTCCCCAAGATGGTTCTCCAGCCCTTGTCAATTTTCTGGACCTCAATATTCTTTCAATAACTTTTGCAAACCAGAGTCTGCTATTTGCAACAAAAATAATTATTTGTCACAGTGCCTAAGATGTTTTACTTTTTTAATATTTTATTTTATATAATTCTTACATCATTTTTCATTTTTGTACAATGTATGCATTTTCATTTCGGTTATATTCCCCATACAATTGCACCCCCCTTTATTTTGACCCTAATCTTTCCTCTCCCATCCCCCACCACCGCAGTGGCCCATAGTTGCTTGTTGATTTTGATTTTTACTTTGTATTAATTAGTCTTTTTCCTGCTCCCTTATTTAGGTTTTCTAAATTCCTGCTATGAGTGAAACCATCCGGTATTTTTCTTTTTCTTTCTTACTTATTTTGCTGATCATGATCTCTTCTAGCTCCATCCATGTTGCTGCAAACTGCATGTGTTTATCTTTTTTGATTGCTGAGTAATAATACATTGTGTATATGTAAGATGAGCAAGACTGCAGCCATTTTGGGAAATAACTGCCATCTCAAAAGGGCACAGCTTGGTTTCGTTTCTGGGCAGAAACCACAACATAAGGAGAAACGAAACCTAGCTGGCACCATGAGAGCGATCCAATCAGGGTGGACCCTGCCCCAGGTGTGAAAAGTCCCCGCATCCTGTCAACAAAGTACAAAAACAGCTGGTTGCTCTGGGAGGGGCTCCCTCTCCCAACCTGGTGAGACTGCTGTGTCAGTACTCCAGGCAGAGTTGGGCCCTCGCTTAAGCTAGCAATAAAGCCTTTCTGCTTTTGCATCTCTGGCTCCGTGTGGTCTTTGGGAACCCCGGACGGAGTTGAGGCGCCGACTCCTAACATATATGTACCACAAAAACAGATGACTGGATCAAGATGTTTTATTTTTGAAGGAGTAATGCATTGTTAAAATTAGCTACCTATAGCAACAACTGATGTCTACCAAAAACCCATCTCCATTTTCCCCATAGTTTAGGTAATCTGGGCATCTGACTGCTGAGATATATTCTCCAGCTTCTTTGAGGGCCAGGTATAACTCTTGATTAAGTTATCACTGGAGTATAGAAGCAGAGTGATGCATGTAATGTCTGGTGCATCAGCTAGCTGCTGCCACAAAAAACACTGAGTAACAAAGCACCTCAAACTCTGGGGCTTAAAATAACAATGATGTGCTTTCATTTATTTCTGTGGCTCGACTGACCTTGACTGGGACAATTGAGTGCTACTCCCCATGTTTCTCATGTTCCTCTGAGGTCGATGGACTAGAGTGGGCATGCCCTTCTTCACAATGGCAGAGGCACAAGAGAGCAAGTAAAGACACTCAAGATTTCTGAAGCCTAGGCTCAGAAATGACTTTCTGGCTTTTTCTATTAGTGTAAGCAAGTTAGGTGAACAACCTTTTGTGTGCTATCGGATATTGAGGATCAGAAATTTGGAATGAGCAAGGTCAAAGATGGCTTGATTTTGTGTTCCCCTCACCCCCACATTCATTTGTTGAAGTCCTAACCATTAGTAACTCAGAATGTGTCTAGATTTGGAGACAGAGTCTTTAAACAGTTACTCTAGGTAAAATAAGACTGGACCCTAATCCAATTGACTGCTATTCTTATACAAAGGGGAAGATAAGGACACACAGAGACTCCAGGGATGTGCAGTAAAAAGATGACTGTGTGAGCTCCCAGGAGGTGTCTGTCCATGGGCTGAAGACAGAGGTTTCAGAAGGACCCAGTCTTGACAACAACTTCACATTGGTCTTCTAGCCTTAAGAACTGTGAGAAAATAAGTTGCTATTGTTTAAGCCACCCGGTCTATGGAATTTGCTGTGGTAGTACTAAGAATCTAATACACATGGGTCACCTCTCTTAGCATCATACATTGAATGAATTCCAAGACTTGAGGGAGCAATAGGAACCTATTTTTCAGAGAAGATTCCAAGACATGGACTCTGTCTCACAGCTAGTGAGTAACCTTGGTCTAGGCTTATTCATTATCCTTTCTGTCTCTCCTCTTAGCGCATGGAAATTCACACATTGAAGAGCATGGAAGAAGAATCATGAGTTTATATAAGTGTAATTTTGGGTTGTTTTAAATTCCCCAGAAGGTCACAGTTTAACCTTCACCAGAAGCCTATTTATGTCCAGTTCACATAAAAAAATCTATTTTTGACCCTGGCAAAACTTTGAAGTACAACAGTCTAAAAGAGGTGGCTGGGACCAACTTTTCCAGGTATAAAGTATTTTTGAGAGAATGAAGAACAGGTCAAGTACTCTGGCTACAGTGAGACCCCTCCCGGTTCAGTTGCTTGTAACATTGCTGATGCCAGCAGCAGCCGAGTGGTGGAGACTGCTGATCTCATGACAAAGCCATTAGCCACGTATGTCCAACTCTGATGTCATGTGTTTGAGGGAGATTTAGAGTATGGATTATCCCATGTAGCACCTGCATGTCAAAACACATGTTTGTCAAGTCTTTGAAGGGAAAAGCCAAACTTTAAAACTTAAAAATCACTTAGTTATTTAGGACAGTATTTCAAACTCTTTCTTCGCAGGGCCACTTAGCATTCTTAAAATTACTACTTGTGGGAGCAGGATGGCCACTGAGCTAGTTTTCTGATGATCCAAGCAGACCGGGTTTACATGTAATGCAGCAACCAGGTGCACGGCAGGCAGGGGTCCAAGCCCAGGGCAAGTCTTCACTCTGGGCTTCTCTCTCTGTTCTTTCTCCTGTTCTCTCTTCTGCTTCTGCTTCTTTCGGTGACCATCTCAACACTGCTGCCCTGTCCCACAGAAGTAAACAATATAACTTATAACAATGTAACAAATGCAAGTGCCCACCATCAGGTATGCAATCCTAGTGGTGGGAGGACAGAAAAGCCTGAAAATCATTTACTCTACACTACTCTATAGACCTTTTTTTTTAAAAAAAGATTTATTTATGCATACAAGAACTAGGATGTAGGCCAGAGGCTGTGTGTGTGTGTGTGTGTGTGTGTGTGTGTGTGTGTGAGAGAGAGAGAGAGAGAGAGAGAGAGAGAGAGAGAGAGAGAGAGAGAGAAAGAGAGAGAGGATTCACCAGAGACAGAGTGGGGAGCAGAACAGGTGGATTGGCTGAAATCCACTGCTGAGGGGAGGTGCTGGAGACATCTCCCTGGCCGGGAATTGAACTCATGCTGCAGTGGCTGTGGATAGCTTCACAGTGCTAAGACTTAAGCCCTTGCGCCACCAGGAAGGCCCAATAGACCTTTTGTTTAAATGAGTGATAGCTATCAATATTTACTGTTTTAAAAATGAAAATTGAAAACATTTACAATTTTAAAATGAAAACATTTACAATGCACATTTTCAATTTATTAAAGGGGCCTCCCTGGTAGTGCAGGGGTTAAAGTCTCAGCACTGTCAAGCTATTTATTGCTAGCCACTGTGGCATGAGTTTGATCCCCAGCCAGGGAGCTAACCCACATGGCGCATCAGACCTCTCCTGTCTCTCCTGCAGCTCTCCTCAGCAGGGTATTTCAGTAGATCTGCCTGTTCTGCTCCTCACTCTGTCTCTGATGAATCCTCTCTCCCCACACCCCACACCTCTGGCATAGACCCCAGTTCTTATATGCATAAATAAATAAAATAAATCTTTAAGAAAATAATAAATTTACTTAAAATAGCAGTTGCACCCACTGGATGGTAACATAAATAAAAACTGTTAGTCAGAAAGTAGCATTGCTTTACATACTTTCATATTCTTTAATGTCAGGTTTCCTAGAGGACAGCTATTTTTCATTTGTGTCAGTATCATGTCACTGTGTAGTGATAATGTTGTTTTGGTTGAAATCTATGAAGAAAATCTATAGGCATGTAGTTGGAAAAGGGAGGAACAGTATTGAATAGCCTTCTCAGGACTTCAAGGTGGTTTCAAGGTTAGTTGCAATGAGGAATCTCTATTTCAATGGCTTCTGTCTTATTAGAGCCTGTAGTCTATCTTGCATTTTGAATGGATCTTTTATGTGGTTTGAATGGACTTTGTGACATTGTGCATTGGCCTTTTGGAAAATATGAGTTCACTAAGTGATACAGATCTTCACAGTATTGACATATTTCATTACATAATATCAAAAACCCCATTTGTTACTGTTACCACCAATCTCATCATGAGTCTTTAAATATTGGAAAGTCATCAAACATAGTGACAAATGCATGTCTTCCAAAATTCTAATTTTCTTGAAAGTTCAAATTTTATCATTGGCAACAAAGACTGCCAATTATTTTCCTTGAAGTGGCAAGCTTTTTGTTCATTTTTGAGAAAATTTCTGCCAAACACCGAAGTCCGAGTCACCATAGTTTCTGTCATTCTTTCAGAAAAAATTGGTGTTCCATGAAAAAACTGGTCAATTTACCTTTCAACACAACAGTCACACAACTGCTTTATGCACCAGTGTTCCCATCTGTGACATACAATATGAAGAGTGTGGGGTAAAATGGTTTTCAGTCTTTTCTGCCCTCTTGCCTCAGGATTGCCCTGCCTGATGGGGCACCTGCATTTTGTTACATTGTTATAGTTACATTATTTACTTCTGTGGGCCATGGCTCATTATTGAGATAGTCACCAAGAAAAGCAGAAGCAGGAGAGAGGCAGGAGAGAGGAGGGGAGAAAGAAGGCCAGAGAAGCTCAGGGTGAAGACTTGCCAGGGCCTTGGAAGCCTCCAGGCCTCTTGGCCTCTTGGCACCCTTGCCTGCTGTGTACCTGGTTGCTGCACTACATGTAAAAGCTCAATAAAAGCCTGAGAAAGCCACTGAATCTGCTGAATCGTAGAAATCCTGCTCAGTGGCTATCCTGCTACTACAAAGAGGTATGCAATTTAGGGTTCAGATTTAATAAAATTAATAATTTTTATGGCCTAATTGAGGATGTTCCTTTTTTTTTTTTTAATTGTGGGCCTCCCTGGTGGTGCATGGGATTGAGCACAGCGCTGTCAAGTTGTCCACAGCCTCTGCAGCACGGGTTCGATTCCTGGCCAGCTGGGGAGATTCCCACAAGGCAGACCTCTCTTGTCACACCCGCTGCTCCCCTCAGCAGTGCTTTCCATTGGTCTGCCTGTTCTGCTCCCCACTCTGTCTCTGGTAAATCCTCTCACCCTCTGGCACCTCTGGCCTGTACCCCAGCTATTGTATGAATAAAAAATAAATCTTTTAAAAAATTGTGGATAAAAGTGCATCACACAAAAATTAGTCATTTTTGAATGCACAGTTCAGGGGCATTGAGCACATCACACAGCTGTGCCCACATCACACAGCTGTGCCTCCATCACGCCATGACTCCAGAGCTTTCTCATTTTGCAAAAGTGAAACAGTTTCCGTTGAACAACCACTCCTCTCCCTTCTCAGTCCCTGGACACCCCCATTCACCTTTCTGTCTTTAAGACTGACTCTTTGAGGGAGCTTGTATAAGTGGAATCCTGCAGTGTTTGTCCCTGGGGACTGGTTTTGTCCTTGGGACAAAGTGTCCTCCAGGTGCCTCCACTGTCGTAGCCTGTGCCACAATTTCCTTCTTTCTTCAGGAATAATATTTCACTGTATGTCTATACCACATTTTGTTTATCCATTCATCTGTTGATGGATATTTAGGTTGCTTCCCCCTTAGCTATTGTGAATAATGCTAATATGATCATGGCTATGCAAATCTCTTCGAGATTCTGTTTTCAATTCTTTGGGCCATATACCCAGAAGTGGAATTGCTGGATAAGGGGTATTTTTATTTTTAATTTTGAAAGGAGCTTCCATTCTGTTTTCCATAGTAGTTGTTCCTTTTCACATTTGGTTCCAATTTCTTCACATCATCACCAACACTTGTTAATTGAGGACATTCTTCAATGTAGCTGGCATTTCTCTCCCTCCTTCCCTCCCTCACTCCCTCCCTCCTTCCTTTGTTTCTGCCTTTGCTGTGAGTGAGTGTTAATGAGGAATACAACCACAAACCACTAATAAAGTGTGGTGTTACTGCCTTAATTCCAGCTAAGGCCCTAGCCCCGCTATTATTTTTATACCAACAGTACAAATGACAACTCAGAGCAAAGGGAGATAATGTCTTAATATTATTAAGAACATAGGTGTCCTGTCAAATATTTAACATTGTCTCTCCAGAAAGAAAGAAGGGAAATTAAAAGTTATGTATCTCAGTTTCCATGGTGTAATATTTCTTCCAGGGCTAATTTCAAGCTAAGTGACTCACAAGAATTCCTGAAAATTTTAGCAATTAGTCTTTTTCTAGCTGGTACTGTAACTGGATCCCCACAGCTTTGTTGGGGCTGAGGCAAGCTGACCTCAGCTCTCCCACTCCAGGGCATTCCCCCACCCTCTGCCCCAGGGAGGCCAACTCTGGCCATGCTTCCTGGAGCCAACAGGTCCCCCAGCCTGCCCTGATTTGAATGCTGATCAGGCTGGGCTTTTTTTGCCTTTTGTATCTGTCTCTAGGATTCAAATAATAACCAATCAGTTGTGAGCTAAATGGACCAGTCAGGTTCAGGCTCACTTTATTCGTTATTCAGATTGAAAAATGGAAAATGAGTTGATTGATGCTAAATGGTCCACTCAGACAATTAGGATTGAAAATAGTCCGATCAGGCCTGTGATGTGAGGCATCCTGAAAGGGATACAAGGCAGTGCAAGAGCCATCTTGAGGCAGTCTGCAGCCAGCCTTCCCAGAGAGAAAAAGGATTTGCTGGACCACCTTTGAAGAAGGAAGCATTTAAAGGGGGCGGAGCAACATGGCGGCGAGGAGACGCTGCGAGTAAGATCTCCCATTAAAAAAAGTTAATAGGGAGGAAAAGCGGCAGGTCCCAGTGAGAACTGGGACACGGAAGATAAACGGAGGACTCCAGCAAACTGCCCGAAGAAGAAAGTTGCCATAAAAGAGGACGAGAAGGGAGGGAAGCGCAGAACCCTGCTCCCCTCCCCCGCCCACAGAGGCGGCACTCTCCGACCGGCAGAGACGAGGGAAACAACAAACCAAAACGCCCAACAAGAAAAACGGACGCAGCAAGTGGGACTGTGAGTGGAAAGGAACTATTTCAGCCACCACACCCCGTGAACGGGAGCTGAGGCGAACCCTGCAGGATCCGCCGCGGAGGTGAGCTCCACGCGCCATTAAAGAGAGCCCCGCCCCCAGGAGGAGACCAGCACCAGCACACAGCCCCAGCCGCCCGGTAAGCTTGCGCGAAAGCGGTGCTCGGATTGCAGCTGCCCAGGGCCCTGCGCCTGCGACCTAGGCTTGCAGGGAGACGGCGGAGGCCCTCCCTGAGTGAGCAGGAACAAGGTGCCCAGGCAGGGGAGCGGGATTCAAAAGGCGCCATTCCCGCGCCACTGATCTGGGCTACAGCCCGCGTCCTGGAACTGAGGGCTTTGGAACTGAGACCCGGGCGGAGGCCCTCCCTGAGTGAGCAGGAACAAGGCGCCCAGGCAGGGGAGCGGGATTCAAAAGGCGCCATTCCCGCGCCACTGATCTGGGCTACAGCCCGCGTCCTGGAACTGAGGGCTTTGGAACTGAGACCCGGGCAGAGGCCCTCCCTGAGTGAGCAGGAACCAGGCGCCCAGGCAGGGGAGCGGGATTCAAAAGGCGCCATTCCCGCGCCACTGAACTGGGCTACAGCCCGCGTCCTGGAACTGAGGGCTTTGGAACTGAGACCCGGGGCACAAAATTAGGGGCGTGGGTTCCCCACGACGGTGGGGCACAAGGCAGACACAGCACCCCAAAGCCGTTGAGGTGTACCCTACCATCCCCGCTCTGCTCCCTGTCCCACGGGGTGGAAAATCAGCTCCCCAAGGGCTCTAGGAGAGATCTCTGGTGCCACCTAGCGACTTGACCCCAGCACAGGCTACTGAAGGAGCTAGTGGCCAGCTGGGGAGTTAGCCCACACCGGGCCCCTTCTGAACAAGTAGTCTGAGCCCACAGGGAGAGCGAGCACCCACAGCCGGGGCAGACCAGGCGCGCAGAATAGTGTGCCTGAGACCAGAAGCGCAGGGAGTGTGTCCCACATCACCATTTTAGAACAGGGACATTTCTTCAGTAAAGACTACCTGCAGAAGGCTTCCCCAGGAGCCAGAGGTGAGCGGGGGAAGTTCGCCCACGCCAGACCCCCTCTGGCCTGCAGTCCAAGCCCAGAGGGGAGCAGGAACCCACCGCCGGGGCAGACCAGGCGCACAGGGGAGTGTGTCCCCACATCGGCATTTTAGAACAGGGACCTTTCTCCAGTAAAGGCTGCTTGAAACTGACAGATGACTCCTGGAAGAACCAGAGGGGAACAGAGAAGCCCACCCAAGATGCCGGCAAGTCCCAACAACACAGTGTCCCAACGCATACGGCAAATTAGAAAACAGACAGTAGGGAGGAGAAGAACCACACGCAACCTAGCAACTCTCCAGAGAAAAAGCACACCACAAAAAGAAAGCCAGCCCCCAGATTGCAACGACAATAACTTGGAAGAATTTCTGAGCCTTCCAGAAAGAGAATTTAAAATTGCCGTGATTAAAAAACTGACAGAAGTCATAAAGGAAAACAATGATAAGGGAAAAATAATCAACGATCAGAAGAATGCAATTGAGTCCCTAGAGAGGGAAAACAATGGTCAGAAGAAAGAAATTGAGTCCCTAAAGAGGGAAGTAAAAGAAATGCAGGAGATCAAAGAATTAATGGAAGAACTAAAGAATTCTGGGAAAAGCAATGAAAGCAGAATAGATGAAATGGAAGAACGAATAAGTAATCTTGAAGACACAGAAATAAAAAGAACCAAAACAGAGAAGGAAAGAGAAGTACGAAGGAAAAAGAACGAAGAAAGACTTCGGGAACTATCTGACTCCATGAGGAAAGGAAATATAAGAGTTATAGGAATACCAGAAGGAGAGGAGAGAGATGTAGGAACAGAGAAAATATTCAAAGAGATAATTGAAGAGAACTTCCCAAATGTGAAGAAGGAGCTGAAAATTGATATACAAGAAGCAAGAAGAACACCAAACTTCCACGACGAAAGGAAAAATACAGCAAGACACATAATAGTAAAGCTCCCAAGAATCCAGGACAAGGAAAAAATAATGAAGCTGGCAAGAGGGAAGAAACAGATAACATTCAAAGGAAAACCAATCAGGCTGACATCAGACTTCTCCGAAGAAACACTACGGGCAAGGAGAGAGTGGAGGGACATAGTCAACAGACTCCAAGAAAACAGATGCCAACCAAGAATACTCTATCCCGCAAAGCTCTCCTTCCTCTTTGAAGAAAGAATATGGACCTTCCCAGACAAACAGAAACTCCGGAATTTCATTGCAACTAAACCCCCACTCCAAAAAATACTACAAGGAGTCCTAAAGCCAGAACCTCAGAGCGATGAATAACAATGAAAGAAGGCCAAAAAAAAAAAAAAGTTATTAAAAGAATAAATAAATAAAATCAAAGGAAAGACAAACACAATGGCAAATACAGATGTCAACATATCAATATTAACTCTAAATGTAAATGGACTAAACTCTTCAATAAAAAGACACAGAGTTGCAGCCTGGATTAAGAAACAAAACCCAACCTTTTGCTGTCTCCAGGAAACACATTTAGCTACAAAAGATAAAAATAGGCTCAAAGTCAAAGGATGGAAAACAATCCTACAAGCAAATGGGCCAAAAAAGAAAGCAGGAACAGCTATACTTATATCAGATAAAACAGATTTCAAACTCAAAAAGATAAAAAGAGACCCCAATGGTCACTACATTATGATCAAGGGGACAATACTTCAAGAAGAAATAACACTCATTAACATATACTCACCAAACGAAGGAGCACCAAAATATATCAGACAACTGTTGTCCTCTCTGAAAACAGACATCAGAGAAAACACATACGTAGTGGGAGACTTCAACACACCACTATCAACAATGGATAGATCAACAAGACAAAAAATAAGTAAAGAAACCAAAGCTCTAAATAAAGACCTAGAGCAATTGGGCTTAACAGACATCTATAGAACACTAAACCCCAAAAAAACGGAGTACACATTTTTCTCAAGCGCACACGGATCATTCTCCAGGATCGATCACATACTGGGGCACAAGACAAACATCAACAGATACACCAAGATTGAAATCATATCAACCATCTTTTCTGACCATGAAGGCATCAAACTAGAAATAAACCATAAAAAGAAGGCAAGGAACTTTCCTACCTCATGGAGATTAAAAACCACACTACTGGAAGACCATTGGACTAATGAGGAGATCAAAGAAGAAATTAAAAAATTTTTTGAATTGAACGACAAGGAGGACACCAATATCCTAAATGTATGGGATGCAGCAAAAGCAGTAATAAGAGGAAAATATATAGCAATAGAAGCTCACATCAAGAAACAAGAAAGAACGCAAAGAAACAACCTAATCTCGAAGCTCAAAGATCTAGAAAATAACAACAAAAAAACCCCAAAAACAGTAGAAGAAAAGAAATAATAAAAACCAAAGCAGAAATAAATGAAATTGAAACTAAAAAAACAATCCAAAAGATCAATGAAACCAAGAGCTGGTTCTTTGAAAAAATAAATAAAATAGACAAACCCCTAGCCAGGCTCACAAAGGAAAAAAGGGAGAAAGCACAAATAAACAGGATCATCAATGAAAGAGGAGAAATCACAACGGACACAGCAGAAATCAAAAGAATAATCAGTAACTACTATGAACAGTTATATGGAAACAAGTTTAACAATCTAGAGGAGATGGACAAATTCCTACAACTCTACAATCACCCAAAGCTAGATAAAGAAGAAATAGAACACCTAAACAGACCAATTACAATTAGCGAAATTGAAATGGTAATCAAAAACCTCCCCAAAAACAAAAGCCCAGGACCTGATGGATTTACAAATGAATTCTACCAAACATTCAGAGACGAATTAGTGCCTATCCTTCACAAACTCTTCCAAAAAATTGAGAAGGAAGGGACAATACCAAACACGTTCTATGAAGCCAACATTACACTAATACCAAAACCGAACAAGGACAACACAAAAAAGGAAAACTACAGGCCAATCTCCCTAATGAACACTGATGCAAAAATCCTCAATAAAATTTTAGCCATCAGAATCCAACAATGTATCCATAAGATAATTCACCACGACCAAGTAGGATTCATTCCAGGGGCACAAGGATGGTTTAACATCCGAAAATCAATCAACGTTATCCAACACATCAACAAAAAGAAATATAAAAACCATATGATAATATCAATAGATGCTGAGAAAGCTTTCGACAAAGTGCAACACCCATTCATGATAAAAGCCCTTGAAGTTCTTGGGATACAAGGAACATACCTCAACATCATAAAGGCCATCTATGACAAGCCAACAGCCAGTATCATTCTCAATGGTGAAAAGCTGAAAGCAATTCCATTAAGATCTGGAACAAGACAAGGATGTCCACTCTCACCATTGCTTTTCAATATAATACTGGAAGTCCTAGCCAGGGCAATAAGACAAGAGAAAGACATCCAAGGAATCCAAATAGGAAAAGAAGAAGTCAAACTGTCACTATTTGCAGACGATATGATATTATACATAGAGAACCCCAAAAACTCCACAGAAAAGCTAATTCAACTCATCAATCAGTTCAGTAAAGTGGCAGGATACAAAATCAACACGCAAAAGTCAGTAGCCTTCCTATACACAAACAATAAATCTGAAGAAGAAGAAATCAAAAAGACCATCCCTTTTGTTATTGAAACAAAAAAAAATCAAATATTTGGGAATAAATCTAACAAAAGAGGTAAAGGACCTATACAAAGAAAACTATAAAACACTGTTAAAAGAAATAGAAGAAGACACAAAGAAATGGAGAGACATCCCCTGCTCATGGATTGGAAGAATAAACATTATTAAAATGGCCATCCTTCCAAAAGCAATATACAGATTCAATGCTATTCCAATCAAAATTTCAATGTCATTCTTCAAAGAAATAGAACAATTATTGATGAAATTGATATGGAATCACAAAAAACCCCGAATAGCCAAAGCTCTCCTGAAAAAAAAAGAAGGGAATGGAGGCATCAGACTCCCAGACTTCAAACTATACTACAAAGCCATAATCATCAAAACTGCATGGTATTGGAACAAGAACAGACATACAGACCAATGGAATCGAATAGAAAATCCAGAAATAAACCCACAGATTTATGGTCAACTAATCTTTGACAAAGGAGCAAAGACTATGCATTGGAGCAAAGAAAGTTTGTTCAATAAATGGTGCTGGGAAAACTGGGTCGCTACATGCAAAAGAATGAAGCTTGACCACCACCTCACACCATACACAAAAATCAACTCAAAATGGATTAAAGAACTAGACATAAGACCTGAAACCATAAAATATATAGAAGGAAATATAGGCAAAACACTACGTGATTTGCACATCAAAGACATCTTTACAGACACATCACCCAAAGCAGTGATAGTGAAGGCAAAGATAAACAGCTGGGACTACATCAAATTAAAGAGCTTTTGCACAGCAAAAGAGACAATAACAAAAACAAAGAGAAACCCCACCAACTGGGAGAACATTTTTGCACCCAACACTAATGATAAAGGACTGATCACAAAAATCTGCAAAGAGCTGATGAGACTCAACAACAACAAAGAAAATAATCCAGTCAAAAAATGGGCAGAAGAGCTTAAAAGAAACTTCTCTGAAGAGGAAATGCAAATGGCCAACAGGCATATGAAAAAATGTTCAACATCACTTGTCATCAGGGAAATGCAAATCAAAACTACCATGAGATACCATCTTACACCAGTGAGAATGGCACATATTAAAAAAACTAGCAACAACAAATGTTGGCGAGGGTGTGGAGAAAAAGGAACTCTTCTGCACTGTTGGTGGGAGTGCAAACTGGTCCAACCACTGTGGAAAGCTGTGTGGAGATTTCTGGACCTATTAAACATAGAGCTTCCATATGATCCAGGAATTCCACTCCTAGGTATTTACCCAAAGGACACAGAAACATCAATTCCAAAGAACACCTGCACCCCTATGTTTATAGCAGCACTGTTTACAATAGCTAAGCTTTGGAAACAACCCAAATGCCCAAAAATAGATGACTGGATCAAGAAGATGTGGTACATATATACCATGGAATATTACTCAGCATTCAAAAAAGATAAACACATGCAATTTGCTGCAACATGGATGGCGCTGGAAGGGATCATGCTCAGCGAAATAAGCCAAAAAGAAAAAGAAAAATACCGGATGTTCTCACTCATAGCAGGAATCTAGAAAACTTAAATAAGGGACCAGGAAAATGAATAACTATAAGAAAGTGAAAATCAAAATCAACAAAAAACTATGAACCAGAGACACTTTTAGGGGGGCGGGGGCGGGAGGGGAGGGATTGGGGTCAGAATGGGGGGCTGCAATTGTATGGGGAATATAACAATAAAATTTATAAAATAAATAAAAAAAAAAAAAGAAGGAAGCATTTATCAGAGCAGCTTTGAAGAAGGATTCTGTTCGTAGCCTCTGAAGAGAGAGAAGCGTTGAGACCTTTGTAGACTTTTTAGACTTCTAGTTCTCTACACCTCCATAGACCTTCACAGAGACTTGGCTGCTGCACCTGCCTCTGACATCACCTGTAAGAAGCACCATCAGGCTCGGCCCAGCATCTCAAAGAGCTGACTGCAGCCTCTACTTCTCCAGCACCACTTTCTGGTGCAGTTGACCCCATTGCTGTTGGGTCTGGCAACTTCAGATGGCTATTGTGGGCTGCTGAAGTGTCACTTCATCTTCCATGAGTGGCCTTTGTTTGGACTTGTGGGCACTGCAAACACTGTCTGGGATGAGACAGCTGGCCACAGTGTCCTTAGAAACTCTTTCCTTTTCTCTGATTTCCTGTTTATTAAGTAAACCCTGTTATTGGACCCTGAGCCTGAGTGGTCTGGCAATTATGTGCACCCACAGACAGTGACCTGTCCTCCACCCTGGTCACTGTCTTTAGCTCTATGTTCTCTGTCCATTGGCACTGTGTGGCACTGTTTTAGGTGTTTTAGTACTGTTTCAGAATGGGAGTTGGGCCTCACCTACCACAGACTCATGGACCTGTGAGAGGGTCTTAGGGACCCTCAGGGGGTCCACAGATCATGCTTAGAGAAAGTTGTTTAAAGACAGTTAAAGAAAAGACTTCTGAGGAGCTTAGTTTAGGAAGATGAAGGAAAGAAACCTATTTTTTAAAGTATTTTCTGGACATTTAATCCTGATAGACTGTGTTTTGAAAATTGTCAAGACTAAATGCAGAATGGCGAGGACACTGGAGCAGGGACTCTGTCCCTGTCTGGGATCTCATGCTAAAGGAGGTTCTGGTGAGCATGGGTTAGTAACCTCCTTGGACAGACCAGAGCCTTGATCTACCTCTACACGTTATGTGAGAAAATTAAAGTCGTCTCTACTTAAGCCACTCTCACTCAAGTTACTGGTAGCTTAACAGGTGACAACATTCCTGACTAGTACAGAATTAAGGACTGAATTGTGTCCTCACCAAATACTTAAGTTCAAACTCTCACCTCAGCAGGACTGTATTGGAGATGGGGGTCTTCAAAGAGGCGATTAGACAAATGAAGTCATAAGGGTGGAACCTTAATTCCCATGGGGACAGTGTCCTTATAAGAGGGGGAAGAGACAACAGGATGCACAGGCAATGTGAGAACAAAGACAGAAGACAGCCATCTGCTAGCCAAGTAGAGAAGTCTCAGGAGAAACCAAAATCACTGACACCTTGATCTTGGACTTGCAGACTCTGGAACTTTGAGAAAATAAATTTCTATGGTTTGAGTCACATAGTCTACGGTATTTTGCTAAGTCAGCCCAAGCAGTCTAGCACTCATGCATTACAGCTTCTTTTCCATTGTTTTCACTAAGTTTTACTTGAGATTCTATTTATTTATTTATTTTTGTTAAAGATTTATTTATACAAGAACCAGGGTACAAGCAAGATGTGCGGAAGGGTGAGAGGATTCACCAGAGACAGAATGGGGAACAGATCAGGCAGACTGATGAAGGAGCAGCGGGTGAGACAGGAGAGGTCCGTTGCACCATGTGGATTTCTCCCCAGCCGGCTGGGATCGAACCCGTGCTGCAGTGGCTGTGGACAGCTTCACAGTGCTGTGCTCAACCGCCTGTGCCACGAGGGAGGCCTTTGAGATTCCATTTATTTCTGGGGTAAAGTGACTCCCCCTCAGTTCCTGAGTAGAACATGTGACCCATTATAGGTCAATCAGTGTCCTCCATCTACCTACCTATAATCATTGGCTGAGAGGTGATATCGGTGAATCTTAGTGTGGGGTTGTGAATAGAAGGCATGAGCTCCAGGGCAGCTGCCAGCTATTGTGCGATCACTGAAGTAGTCGGTGATCAGTTGAAGTTGACACCAAGGAGAGAAGAAAGATGGGAAGAAACTAGGTTGTTGGTGACATCATTGGGCCATATATCAATGCTTAGGCTGCTATAATAAAATATCATTGACTGGGTGGTTTATTTTTTTAATTTTTTAAAAAAGATTTATTTATACATAAAAGAACTGCGGTACAGGCCAGAGTTGTGGGGGAGGGGGGGTGAGAGGATTCACCAGAGACAGAGTGGGGAACAGACCAGGCAGATTGACTGAATACACTGCTGAGGGGAGCTAGCAGGTGAGTCAGGAGACACACCACGTGGGTAGCTCCCTGGCCGGGATCGAACTGCAGCGGCTGCGGAGAGCTTCATAAACCTGTGAAGCTCTTAACTCCTTGCACCACCAGGGAGGCCCAGGCTGGGTGGTTTAAATAACAGAAATTTATTAGTGTTCTGAGGGCTAAAAGTTCAAAGTCAGTGTCCCAGCCAACTTGGTTTTGGATGAGAACTCTCCTCTTGGCTTGCAGTGGCTGTGTCTTTACCTGGCCTTTCCTTGATTCATTCGTGGGGAGATGGCTCTATTTGTCTTTCTGTCTCTCTTACAAGGACACCAGTCATGTTGGATTTGGCACCCACCCTTATGACCTCATTTAACTCAAATTACCTCCGAAAAGGCAAATATTTAAATACAGCCACATTAGGGTTTCAACTTATGAATTTTAGGAGAACACAGTTCAGTCCATAGAGTCAATAATTCTTTTCATGTTCAATTCAGTTTGAGCTTTTAATTATCCACAACCAGAAGTGGAAACTTAACTTATTTTTAAAATAAGTTTGAGCCTCAGTTTTCTTAACTGTGAAATGTTTAAGAATCCCCTGTCTGTGTCCTAGTGTTACCATGCAGACTAAGTGAAGTAATTTATTTGTGAATATTTGGTGTAATATGAAGCTCATGGGGGATATTTATAAAAGTTAATGTTAAAAAAAGACTTATAGCCGAGAGTCAGAGGTAGGTAGAGCAAGACAATGACACCCTGTTTTTCCAGAGATAAATAAATAGCTACATGAACACATGTACTTGGGGTAGGCATCCTTGACTCACAAATTCAAAAATAAACCTTCAGACCCTATATGGAGAGAGTAACTATAAATATAACAATATTAGCTGTGAGTGACAAGCCCAATTAGAGGACACAGAGATGATTTAGAAGGTCTCCATGCAAGGGAGCTTAAATAGCTATAGAAATGTTTGATGTTTACATCTCAAGGAAAATTATGAAAATTAAGAGGAGATAGATCAGGATCTGACTGTGTATCTTCTCTGTAATAGGAGTTGTCAATTCATGATCATTATATCCTGGTCTGAGCACCAGTGGCCAGAACCTGCATTCATTTGCCTGAAGGTTTTCTCTGATCTTTGATGGTCACATTGCGATCTATGCAGATGAAATTTATCAGAAATGCCAAGGAATGAATATCCTCCCAGAGTGACTGTCAACTGGTGACTACTAGGAGATGGCAGGTCAAAACCCAAGCTCTATCACCCCCTCCATACGTTTCATAGCACTGCAATCTATACTCTATGTGCTTCCTGGGGGACCCAGTGGGACTGAGTTTCAGTTGCCCACCTGCTTGCTAACACACCCTGTGTACTCTGAACAGGTTGTCTTCCTTCCCTGTCTCATTTTCCATTCCCCTTCTGGGTCTCTTAAAACCACCTCTAAATTAAACTACTTTCACTTGAATAACATCTATGACACTGCCTCTGAGGCAGATTCTAAGACATAACCCCCTTCCTGCATGCATATATTTTGCCAAAAACAACAATTTCCTATATTTTTCTATAGTATTTCACGCTTTCAAGTTGTCTTCACCTTGAAGGAGGGTGTTATTCAACAATAAAGAATAAAATACCAAATACATGGAAGAAAAAATTGGCCATGCATTCAACAATCTCAACAACAAAGATCTTTTTTTGTGACCCTGTGGCAAAGGAATTAAAAACAAAAATAAATAGCTGGGATTACTTCAAGTTAAGAAGCTTCTTACATCAAAAGAAAAAACAAGATTATTAAATAGATACCCTGCTGAATGGGAAAAATATTTATACAATATGAATGGTAAGGGATTAATATCCAAGATATATATATATATATATATAACTTCTACAATTCAACAACAACAATAAACAACAAATGACCCAGTAACAAATGGGTGGCAGATATGGGCAGATAATTCACCAAAGAGAATATTCAGAAGGCCAAAAACACATGAAAAAATGTTCGTCATCACCCCTAATAAAAGAGATACAGATTAAAACTGAGCGGGATATCACCTCATAGCAGTGAGAATGGGACATATCAAAAAGACCCCCAAAAGCAAGTATTAGAGAGGACGCAGAGAAAAATGAACCCCTATTACACCGTTAACTGGTGAAACCATCTCAGAAAACAATCTGGATTTACCTTAAAAAATTAAAAACAGAAATATCATGAGACTGGGCAATCACATTTTTGGGCATCTATCCACAGAATGTGAAAATATAAAAAAAAAAAAACCCATGTTCTACAATATCCCCAGCAGCATTATTTATAATAGTTAGGACATGGAAGCAGCCTAAATCTCCTTCAATGGACGAATTAATCACAAAGATGTGGTACATAAATACTGTGGAATATTACATAGCCACAAAAGGATGAAATGCAATCATTTTAAAAAAAATGGAGGGAGTTTGAAAAAATTATTTGCAACAAAGCAAATCAGAATGATAAAAACAGACAACATGAAACATTTTAAAAAATGACTGGATATCAACAAACACCCTTAAGGCTCTGAGTTTAAGAGGGAGGAGTAAGGGACAAGGGGCCGGTAGGAATTGTGGTGGAGAAAAATAAAATACCAATAGATATAACAGCATGGATAAATCTCAGATACACAATGCTGAGTGAAAGAAGCCAAAATCAAATGACTCCCTACTCTATACTTCTATCTATATGACCTTCTGGGGAAGGAAAAACTCTGGGGTCAGAAAATTGAACAATGATTGTTATGGGTTGAAGGTGTAGGAAAGGGTTAATTACAAAGCATCACAAGAGAGCTATTTGGGGTGATGGAACTGTTCTCTATTTTGATTTTGTAATGGTTACAAAACTGTGTAAATTTGTCAAATCTGTAGACCATACTCTAGTAAAGGCTTAATTTGACTATAGATACATTATACCTCAATTAAAAAAAGGCCTTTCAGAAAAGCATTCACCACCATTGTCTTACTTGGTTGTCATAACAACCCTGTAGCAATCAGGCATGCTTAGTCATTTTTTCAGCAGACTCTTTTGAGAAGTGTCTGCACTTTAAAACTCTACTTTCTTCTTTCCTTTAAATTTACTTCAGGGCCTCCCTGGTGAGGTTAAGCACCGCACTGTGAAGCAATCTGCAGCCTCTGCAGCACAAGTTCGATCCCTGGCCAGCCAGGGAGCAACCTCCATGGCAAAGCAGACCTCTCCTGTCTCGCCTCCTGCTCCCCTCAGCAGTGTATTTCAGTCAGTCTGCCTGTTCTGTTCCCCACTCTGTCTCTGGTGAATCCTCTCTCACACACCCCCCAATGCATTTCTGGCCTATACCCCAGCTCTTGTATGCATAAATAAATAAATCTTTAAAAAAAATAAATTTACTCCAGACCTACTGTTGCTTACCTTGAAAACACCATTCTTCTCAAATTGTTCTTGCCAAGGTCATCAGTGAGCTCTTTTTGCTCAAATCCATGGCTTATTTTAAGCCTTAACTTCCTTGACAATCTTTACTACGAGGCATTCTTGCTGCTTGTGTCTTGGAACTCCTCCAGCCTGTGGCTGCTAATGCTGCCCTGTCCAGCTCTGTCTTTGGCTTCTTTACCCCACCCTTCCTCAATTGCCTGCCATTTCCTCTATTATTTCTTGTCACACCCACTAGGGGAACTCAATTTAGCTTTTTGGCACCAGCCATCACTTAGTCACTCACGACTTTTGAATCTGTTTTCCATCTTGTCTATTCTCACTGCCTCGCCAGTTTAACACTCATCAGATGAACTGGCAACTTCCAAACATGATATTAAATCAGAGAACCTTTTTCTAAAGTTTCCAAAACAAGTTGTATAGCTAGCCCACTGCTATTGTCACAGATGTAGTAGAATCAATGAAGGTGAATGGCATTTTGTAACATTGGTTTGTGATCTCTCTTGAAATTCTTATTGAGTAAATAATGTTAATTACTGGTAAATAATGTTAGCAAATAAAGAGCAATTGAAGATAAAGGCAAATCATGATTCTCATGTACATATAAACAAATATATGTTAAAGAGCTTAATTAATTATATTACCTGACTCATGAATGGGGGAACTGATAATATGTTGTGACTAGTTCTGAGGAAAATACAAATAGCAGACACAGTTATGAATCAGAAATATTAAAATTATGATGCAAATTGAGCTCTTCCGTAGTGAAAGCAGGGTCAGTTGAACTTCTGCTTGATATTAGAGAATTTGCATGTTTATATAAAATAATTATTTTGCATTACTATCAGTTATCAACAACTTATAGAGTTGCAAATAGTTCCTGGGGAGGAAAGGCTGGCCTAGGGGTTGGTGAACTTTTTCTATGAAGGGTCAGCTAGTAGATTTTCTAGGTTTTGCTGGTCATCTGGTCTCTGGAACAACTACTCTATCACATGAAACCAGTTGCAGACAGGATAAACAACTGGTAATGGCTGGATTATCCTGGTGGGTCCAGTGTAATCACAGGGGTCCTTATAAGGAGGAGGCAGGAGATCAGAGACAGAAGGCAATGTGATGAGGGAAGCAGAGGAACGGAGAGAGCTCTGAAGATGCTATGCTATTGCCTTCGAAGATGAAGGAAGCAGCCATGAGCTAAGGAATTTATCTGTAGAAACTGGAAAAGGCAAGGAAATAGACCCCCTTCTAGAGCTTCCAGAAAGAAGCACCACTCTGTCTACACTTTGGTTTCAGATCATTGGAACTGACTTCTGGCTTCTGTCCTCCAGAACTGCAAGTAAATACATTTGTGCTATTTAAGCCACTCAGTCGATGGCTAAAGCAGCAATTAAAAAAGGTACAGATACCACTCTATGTTGTAGCATAGTGTCCTCAACCTATTTTCTTTTGGGTTACTTCAGAATTTTTTTTTAAAAGATTTATTTATTTATGCATACAAGAACTGGGGTGTAAGCCAGAGGTGTGGGGATGAAGAACAGGCGGAAAGAGTGGGGAGCAGAACAGGCGGATCTATGAAATACACTGCTGAGGGAAGCAGTGGGTGAGGCAGAGAGGTCTGCTGTGCCATGTGGGTTTCTCCCTGGCTGGCCGGGGATAGAACTTGTGCTGTAATGGCTGTCGATAGCTTGATAGCACTGTCTTTAACCCCTGCGCCACCTGGGAGGCCCCTACTTCAGAATTTTTTGCTGTTATGAATGATGCTTATGGCAGATTGTCAAAATAGTACCAATATTTTACTTCTCCCTGTGTCCATACCTTTCGCCATTAGCTTTGTAGCACCCTTTCACTTCCATTATGGACATGGCCATGTGACCTGCTTTCGGTCCATGGAATGTTGGTAAGAAGATGCTTGAAATGTGCGTGGATGACTGGGCTCACTTGCTCTTGCTTTACTGCCATGACCTTGAGAACACATCTGGGCTGGCCTGCTGGGGGATGACCTGCATATGGAGCACAGCGAAGTTACCCTGTCACACGGGGCCAACCAAACACCAGACATGTGAAAAGTCCAACCCAGGTCAGCACTGTTAGCTGATCCTCAACAGACCCCAGACACAGGAGTAAGAGACTTACTGTTGCCCTCTGCTGACATTTGTGCTTGTCTGTTACATAGCATTATGGTGATAAGTAGCTGAGACAAGACTATTCTGAACAAGTGTGCAGTTTTCTCTCTAGGTTGGGGTTAATGTTATAAATGAGGTGCTGAGATAATGATTATTGTGGTGGACACCTTTTACAACATGTTACCTGTTATCCAGCATCATACTCAGTATATTGGTGGGCTTTCTTTATGTTCCATCCCACCATCAGACCCCATCTGGAAGTCTTCAGTATGTCTTTTGCTAGCCCAGTATTTTTTGAGGACTGACCATGTGTGGGGTACTTTTTAAAGTACTTGCTTATTTGATAATCATTTATTTAAGATTAGTAGCCCATTAATGAATTTAATGAATTTAATGAATTCCATCTCTCTCTCTGGGACTCATTCTCCCATCTAAAGGAGCGGGCCTGGAAGTCATGTCAGTACAATGTGTTGCTCCTCCCTTCCCCCCAGACACAACTGATTGGACTGGGAAAAGCATCTCACCCCAACTTGCTATTTCAGAACACTTACAGTCAGGTGTCTCTTGAAGACAAGTGCATCCTCAGAAGTGCATCATTAGGTGACTTCATTGTTACGAGAACAATCACAGAGTGCAATGACACAAACCTACACAGCGCAGCCTTCCACACACCTAGGCTGTAGATCACAGCCACCATTGTGTACGTGGACATTGATTTACTCTCCTTTGGAATTAGAAGAAATATTCTTTGGTTTAATGAAGATTGGTCTTTTGATTGAAAAGCACCATATGAAGGGGGCTGTTCTTATTTCATTCCAAACACTGAGCGCCCAGCATTGTGCAAGAAAATAATAACTAGCCCCATGGAGTGCTTCCTTGGGCCAGAAACTGAGCACTAATCACTTTCTCACACAAACCCTGTAACTCAGTCCCATGGTTAGTCCCATTTTGCAGATTAAAAACTGAGACTGAGAGAGAGAGTGGTCAAGAGCACAGTCAGTGAGGAGCAGAACCCAGGCTTGAATTCAAGTGCCTCTTGCATTGTCAGTGCTTTATGTTCTGCCATCATTTGTGAAGTGGTCATTGAGTATTCGAGCAGGAATATGTGAATGGATGCAGAGTGAAGAGACTGAGGTCAATGCGCAGACAGTGAGAAGCGCTGGGTTCTGATGGTTTTATGATGACTGGGCTAACTGGACTCTCGATCTTGTATTACCTGAGGTGTGGCAAGCCCTTTCCCATCATTGTCATCATTTTGCTTAGACTCCTTTAGTTTCTGCTACATATTTCTAAAACATTTCAGGAAAATACAAGTATGCATGTTTAGATTTTTTAAATACTATTTTCACATTACTCTTTTAATGAGTGTTTATGATATTAATATAACTTTACCCTCCCCCAACATCATAGAAGCCTGTAAAAGCATAAGTTAATGCTCACATGGATATTATAAAAAAACATTTTTATTATAAAGGGTAGAGACAAGTTTCCTTTTGTTTTTATTAGAGCAGTAAACAAAAATATCCTGGCATCCAAACCCTGTAGTGTGGTCCTAAGAATCCCAGCTCTGTTATTCTTATTCACCAAGGGTGTAGCCTCATCTCTACCCTTTTGGGGGTCAGAATAACCCCACAGATACCCTCAACCTTAAAGAAGCTTTTGCAGTGTCATCTTGCATGTCTAACTCTTCTCAGCCTCCTGTGATCCCTCTCATTTCTTTAGAACCCACTCATGCATATAGATGTGTATGACATCATTAACCATTGGGGAAGTGCAAGTGAAAACACCACTGAGATGTTATAGCCATCCCCAATTTGGTAATAGCCAAACACAGGCACACCCCAACTTTGTGATAGCCAAACACAGGCACACCAAATCAAATGTCTACCAACAGGTAAACCCCACCCACTAGAATGACTATCACCAAAGAGATGGGCAAAGCTGAGTGCTGGCAAGGCTGGGGGTGACATGTACATTGCTGGTGGAAAAAGTCTAGTAAATTTTTCTGGTTAAATGTTCATTCAGGGCTTCCCTGGTGGCACAAGGGGTTAAGCACAGCACCGTGAGGCTGTCCACAGCCACTGCAGCACAAGTTCGATCCCTAGCCGGCCAGGGAGCTACCCACATGGCGCAGCAGACCTCTCCTGTCTCGCCCGCTGCTCCCCTCAGCAGTGTATTTCAGTCAGTCTGCCTGTTCTGTTCCCCACTCTGTCTCTGGTGAGTCCACTCATCCCCAACCCTGCCCCTCTGGCCTCTACCCCAGTTCTTATATGCATAAATAAATAAATCTTTAAATGTACATTCACCTGATGACCAGGCAATTCCACTCTTGAGCATTTACCCAGGACAAATGAAAACATATGTCCACACAAAGACTATTATGTCAATGTTAATGGCAACTTTGTCATAGACAAACACAGGCACAACAGATCAAATGTCTACCACTAGGTAAATGTGGTCCATCCACACAGTGGGCTGTAATGAAAAGAAATATTTACTGATAAACAGACCAACATGGATGAACCTCAAAAACACTATTTTGAGTGAAAGAAGCAGGAGATGAATGAGTCCATTTCATATAAAATTATAGGGTAGGTGAGTTTACTCTATAGTGATAAAAACTAGATCAGTGGTTGTCTAGGGTTAGAGGTGGGGGTGTTGACTGTAAAGGGACACAAGGAAGCTTTTGAGATGATAGAAAGGTTCTGGGTCTTTTCAAAAATTGTATTATTTTTTATAGAGCTAACATATATAAATCCTATGCAACACTGTATAGGATTTAGGGGTATAGGCCATATATCTTCATGTATATGTTATCACACCACACTCACCACCCAAGGACCAATAATCCTTTACCATAGTCTATTAAGCTCCCAGTCCTTTTAAGGTTCTGGATCTTGATGCTGGTTACATGGTCTGCGCAGTAGTCAAAACTCATCAAACCATACACTTAGGATGGGAGGATTGTATGTAGGTAGTTTATACCTCAATAAAGCCGATTACAACATGTTACCTGTTATCCAGCATCATACTCAGTATATTGGTGGGCTTTCTTTATGTTCCATCCCACCATCAGACCCCATCTGGAAGTCTTCAGTATGTCTTTTGCTAGCCCAGTATTTTTTGAGGACTGACCATGTGTGGGGTACTTTTTAAAGTACTTGCTTATTTGATAATCATTTATTTAAGATTAGTAGCCCATTTAAGATTCCTAACCTATTCATAAGGAGAAAACTGAGACTCTGATTAAGTAAGTATTATGGATTGAATTGTGTCTTCCCCCATCTTTGTCTGTTTAGGCTGCTACAACAAAATATAACAGACAGGATGGCTTAGAAATGACAGACATTTATTTCTTTCTGTCTGGAGGCAGAAGAGTCTAAGATGAAAGAGCTGGCAGATTGAGTGTTGTGGCCACTTCCTTGTTCATAGAGAGTGTCCTCAGGTGGCGAAAGGGGCAAAGAAGCTCTTTGTTCATTTATAAGGACATTAATCCCATTCATGAAGACTTCACTGTCATGCCTTAATCACCCCCCAAAGGTCCTCCCTCTTAATACCATCACACTGGGGATTGGGTTTCAATACATGAATTTGGAGAGAGGGGGAGACAAACATTTAGTCTATAGCATCTCCAAATTCTTATGTTGAAGTCCTAACTCCAAGTACCTCAGAATGTGACCACACTCTAGGAAAATTTTGTTATTTGAAAACTGGATCACTACAGATGTAATTAGTTAAAATGAGGTCACTGGGGTGATCCCTAATCCGATATGACTGGTGACAAAAAAGCAGAAATTCAGACACAGCCATGCATATAGGGAGAATTCCATGTGAGCATGAAGACAGTCATCCACAAACTGAGGACAGAGGCCCAGGGCAGGCCTTCCCTCATGGCCTTGGAAGGAATAGAGCTGATGCTATCCACACCTCGATTTTGGACTTCCAGCACCCTGAGCAAATGCATTTTTATTGTTCAAGCCACCCAGTTTATGATACTTTGTTCCAGATGTCCTAGCATACTAAAACAGAAACTTAGAAATCATTGCAGTAGGAAGTGCCAGAGTTGGGGTCTGAGCACTGACAATTTGATATCAGAGCTCAAACACTTTCACTCAGGGGCTTTTCTTGGCATAAATGACTAGCTCACACAAGCATGGACTGAGGACATTTTATCTCACATTTTAGTCTCTTGCTTCCTCCTCTCCTCATTCACTTTCCTCCCAGTTACCATGTCCCCGGACTTTGCCCAGCGTGTATAAGACACAATTCTCTCGCCTGAGCAAATGGCAATTTGTGGATGGTGGGTGTCATATTTCCCAGCCGCAGTTTCAGCTGTTGGGCTCAGAGACCTTCACCACCCTGGAGGGTATTGCACATTGGGCCAGCTGTCTGCTTTTTCAGCCAAGAGAAATCTGATCCAGAGAAGGTAAATAGTAGATGGCTTTCCTTCTTTGGGCAAACTAGCTCAAAAACAGATATCACTATGGATATAAATATGTAGTTGGAATAATCCTTAAGATTTACTGGGAATTCCTTAGAGAACTGATTTTTCCTTTGGTATCTGTTTACTCTGGCAGCAGAAAATTAGATCAATCAAGCAGACTGTGAAGAAAAATGACCCAAGTCACAGGATTTTAATGATGATGATTATGATGATGATGACAGCAGAAGTTAACCTATAGTTTGATTTGCTGTATCCTGGACCCACATTAAGTTCTAAGTCTTCATTTACAATTTAATATTTGCCATGCTTTTTATGGCAAGTACTATCATTATCTGCAGTTTTGTAGGGGAGGCTATTGAGGGTCAGAAAGGTGAAAAAGCCTATACACTGTCATGAAGCACAATGAGCATTCACATTCATTTGGAGGTTGCAAATTACACGCCCATTGTAGATACACCTGAATTTCAATGTTTGATTAAGAAACTATGGTCACAGTATGTATAGGACATATTGGCATTGAAACAAATGTATAGTATCCACACACAATAGTTTAGAAGCATTAAATAGGGCACAAAAGTCAAAGCATTCATTTCGAACACAAGTGCTCTAAAGATAAATGTGATTCAGGGTTAGAACGACAAAAAATATGAATGCTACTTATTGTAATAGTGAGTGTACAGGTTAAGCTGCTTCAATGAGACCCAAAATACAGAGATTTATGCTAATTTACATGAGATTCTTTCTCATGTAACAGCTTGGAGGTAGGCAGGTGTCTTGGATGAGTAGATAGTTCTATTCTTTTGAAATAATCCAAGTCCCAGGTTCCTTCCATCTTGTGACTCTTCCAGTCCCCAGAGTAGTGTCCCTAGGTGCATGGTTGCAGCTGGTCACCACCATGTCCACAATACAGCCCATGGGAATATATAAAGAGAAAATCCAGGACAAGAGAATTATTTTTAAGAACAGATGACTTGGTAGTTTCACACATCACTTCCACTCATGTTCTATTGATGGCTTAAATACACATTATACCTACCTGCAAGGGATGCTGGGAAATGCTGTCTTTTGCTTTGTGTCCAGCTGAATTTGTTTTACTGTAGAAGGTGGGGAAAATGAGATTTGAAGTAGAACTAGGTGTCTACCTCAACCAAATGGGGAATAATCCCTAGATTATTCTTGGTAGCCAAAATAGTCTAAAAATTCAAAGATCAATAAGGTTAACCTACAGGACTAGTCTATGGGAGGGTGAGTTACCACATGGGACAGAGATGAACCCTCCCAGTTAAAGAACATTAGACTATGCATCCTGCTGGCCATCAGATATAAATGACCATGTTAGATAACCCTACCTCAATCAACCATATCATCTGAAAACTAGAGTTGGGATGACTTGGCAAAAATCAGACAAGCCACTGAGTTAACCTCAAAATTATGTGAAATAATAAATCTTTGTTCTTCTAAACCACTAATTTTGGGGGTGGTTTGCATACACAGCAAGTACTAACTGATACATGGACACAGAGGAAAATAAACCTTCTCTACCCTCTTAGTCATGTCACTTGAAGTGTGGTCATGTGACTTGCTTTGGCCAATGATATATGAGCAGATAGGATCTGAGTCATCTTTGTGAGGGATCATGTAAGAGCAGGGGCATAATTTCATCTTCCTTTCATGGCCAACTTTGTTCTAAATGGTGGAGACTTAAATAGCCTGAGACCTTGAATGAAAATGAGATAGAGCAGGTTTATTGTTCATCTTTGAAGGCTACTAAATATGAGTGAAAATATACTTTTTCCCCACCATTTTGGTCACTGAGATTCTGGAGATGTTTGCTATTGCAGCATAACCTAGTATGTACTGATTAATATATCCAGAGTTCTGAGATGTCCTTCCCTGTCCCATGTGAGCCGCAGTTTGCATGACTCTTGGTCCTGAGGAGATCCTTACACCATCTTCTGTTTCCTCTGAGAAACTGCAAGTTCTTTCATCCCATTCTCCCTCATATACAGATTTTATCCTCACTTAGCAAATTAATCTTTCCTTGCCTCAAAAAGGAAGGAAAACTTTTTTTTTATTATGAAAAGATACATAGAACAAAGGGGGTTATTCATTCATTCCTTCCTTCCTTGTTGATTTAACAAATGTTTTAAAAGAACTTATTTTACTCATCCATTCACTCACTTATTCATTCATTTATTCAACAAATGTTTATTAAGCACCTACTATGTGCTACTAACAGTTGTAGGTGTTAGAAGTGCAACTGTGATTGAAACAAAGCCCATACCTTCCCAGAGCTCACATTCTAGTGGGTAGCAATTAACAATAAACAGATGGCTATATAATATAATACCAAGCAGTTATAAATCAATTAAGAAAAGGACAAAAGAGTAAGGGGTTAGAGAGTGTCTATGGTGTCTTTCCAATGGGGTAAACAGAAAATGACCTCTCTGAATGAGTGAAAATTCAGCAGATACCAGGAAAAAATGATACGGTGAGCCAGGGGGCTATCAAGGGAGGGAAGTTTCAGGTAGAGGGAACAGCAAGTGAAAAGTCCCCAAGTTCTAGTTTTTTGTTTCTTACCACTTGTGTAGTAAGTCACGAGGGGATATGTACTGAATATCTCCCATCTCTTAGAAGCTTTATTAGGTGTTCTCACCTCACATTAAATCACTGTGGCAAAGATTTCTGAGTGTTCACAAAAATCCATACCCTCTTCAAGAGATCCAGTTAGAATACATTCTCCAGTCTTCCCTGTCGTTGGGTGTAGTCAGTCCTCCTAGAGGCATTCTGTGTCCTCCTTCTGGACCAGCTGGCCATAGTCCTTCCTGTTTCCTGCATGGATAGGCACATCTCATTGTATTCTCAAATGTTTCTCTTATGGCCTCTCTCTCGCGCGCACGCAGGCTCTCTCTCTCTCTCTCTCTCTCTCTCTCTCTCTCTCTCTCTCTCATTTTCTCATTCTCTCTCTCTCTCTCTCATAGGCAGAATTAGAAAACCAATTGAAATTGTGAGGAGGGTACCCAAACTTTGGTGATTGGGCAGATTTCATCTTTATTTTTACTTTGAGTTCAGTCTGATTCTGCTCAAATTTCACATTTTGTGCTTCTTCTCTGGGTCAATCAGTGGCTGGTAATAATTATGCTGTCTTATAAACTACTCCAAAGCTCAGTGGCTTAAAGCAATAGTCATATAGGCCCATACACTTGGGAGTCAGCTGGAACTGGCTAACCTGAGCAGGACTCGGTGTGTGACTCTCTCCAGGTATCTCTCATCTTTCTCCTGGCATAGCTAATCTCAGGGTAAGAGCAGAGGTGTGTAAAGCCCACACACCTTAGAACTGACTCATTGCTACTCCTGCCCATGTGCCATTGACCAAAGCAAGTCCAAAGCCAAGAGTTGGGGAAATACCACACATCATAAGAACATGGCAAGCAAAGGGAAGGACTGAATAATTGGGGCAATTGTTCAGTCTATTCCCAGCCATGAACTCTTACAAAAGACGCAAGAATTTAAAAGATGGTTGACTCAGGATGGTCTCATTCCCATATCGGAAAAAGCAGCACTTTTTGACATTTTCAAAGGACTTTTAAGGAAACCAGGATGGCTATTTATGTTCATCATGAAATGACTCATACAGGTCATGTGATTTAAAAATAGGAAAATTCAAAGCTAATTGCATAGACTTATGGTTTCTGGCATAACAATCACCTCTTATGTTGCATAGCATTTTAGAGTACATATTGCACTTTAATATCCAGCTCTCATTTTATACTCAGAAAACATTCCTCAAGTATGAGTCTCTTAGGCTTGAACAGGAGGTGATGGAGTCTTAAAAAACTTGCCCAATTTCACAGTTTACCAGTGGGAGAGCCTGGAATTAACAAAGCACTTGATATATAGTGGATGTTAGGAGATTTACCTACCTCAGAGACCAGCAATCTACAGTCAGGGGCCAAATTTAGCCTGTAACGGGTTTTTATAAATAAAGTTTTATCAGCAAACAGCCATAGCCATTCACTTATACCTTGTCTGTGAAGCTTCTATAGGGGCAGAACTGAGCAGATACCAGAGAGGCCATGTGTCTCAGAAAACCTAAGATATTTATTATCTAGTCTTTTTTTTTTTTTAAAGATTTCTGTATTTATTTATACAAGCACTGGGTACAGTCAGAAGCACGGGAGGGTGAGAGGATTCACCACAGTGGGGAACAGAACAGACAGACTGATGAAATACACTGCTGAGGGCAGCAGCGGGAGTGGCAGGAGAGATCTGCGCGCCATGTGGAAACCTCACCTGCGGCAGGGGATCAAACCGGCACTGCAGAGGCTGCTGGCAGTTTCGCAGCCCAGCGCTCAACCACTGCGCCACCAGGGGAGGTCCTATTACCTAGTCTTTTACAGGGAAAGTGTGCCATATCTTGACATCTCACTTTTTAATTTAATGTTTTAATCGCTACTGTATTTGTATGGTTCAAAATCCCCTAAATATAAAAAAGTAACCAGGAAAGCCCCCTCCATCCCTGTACTTTCAGGCTGGGTCCCAACCCCACACAAGAAGTCCCTGTGATTAATTCTCAGTGTCTTTGCAGAAATAGTTTTAGTATATAGAGAAGCAAATATCCTTCCTGCTCACTCCTCTTTTTCAATGTCTTCTCATTTAATTCTCATAAATGAGAGTATGGATAAGGTAAGAAGGTGAAAGGATTGGTCTTATCTTACTGACAAGGTCACTCAGATTAGTCTGAGGTTGCTGGACTGCAAGAGGGACAGCGATCTGTTTGCACCCCCCACTAAGGCCCCAACTCCTCTCTGCATGCTCAGCTTGCTTTTCAGTAACTTCATAGGCTAGGGGCTAACTTGACTGTTGAATGGGAAGCTGGGTTCACCCATAGAAAAAGCTCTCTGTACCTTCTCTCCTGTTGGTCCAAACCCACCACCATGGGCTGCATTCCTCTTATTCCACTCCAACTCCCATCTCTTTCAAAAAGACAATTTAAGTGTACACAAAGCAGAGAATAATAACAATGAAAAAATGCAATGGACACCCATGTTCCTATCACCCAGATTCCGCAATTAGCAATTTCTGCTCATTATGCTACCTTTCCCTCCTTTTTATGCTGGAGTGTAAAAGAAATTGGGATGAAATTTCTATCACATAAAATTAACTCTTTTAAAGAGGACAATTCAGAGCACAAGTGCAAGTGCTAGAAAGTACTAAAAAAGTACAGGTATGCATCCCTTAACACTGAGGATGTTCTGAGAAATGTGTCATTAGGTGATTTTGTCCCTGTGTGAATGTCATAGGATGTAATTACACAAACCTAGATGGTACAGCCTAGTACACTCCTGGGTTATCTATAGGGACCATCTTCACCTTTGTGGTCTGTTGTTAACTCAGAGGTCATTATGTGGCCCATGACTGTATATTCACAATGCCATGCAACCATCACATCTATATTTTCATCACCACAGAGGAAACCCCATCCCCATTAGCAGCTACTCCCCTGGCAACCACTAATTTAATCTTTCCCTCTCTATAGATTTGCCAATTCTGGACATTTCCTATAAATGGAATCATACACTGTGAGACCTTCTGCATCTGGTTTCTTTCCTTCAACCTGATGCTTTCAAGGTCCATCCATGTTGTAGTATGTACCAGCACTTTGTTCTTTTTTAAGACTGAGTAATATTCCACTACATGGAAGAAGTATACTTTGTTGATATATTTATCTGTTGATGGATGATTTATTTGCTTTCTGGAAACATCACCTCACCTCACCCATATAAGCTTCAGTAGGTATTTCTAACACATAAGGGTTTTTTTAAAAAAGCACATAATTAAAATATTTTCATCAGACATTACAAAACTAACCAGTTCCTTAAAATCCTTTAACACCTAGTCCAGGAGTCCTTTGCCCTGTCTGACAACTCTGCTCATCTCATAGTGCTAGATGGCCCCACTTTGACTCCGACTTGGGAAACATGAAGAGACTCTCTGTGCCCTGCATGCCTCTTACAAGAAAAACATAATCCTCAACTTTAGAAGGAGGCCCCTTTAAAAAACAGAAAAGAGGTCACCCCAGTTTTTGGAACTTAAGTCTACCCACCTGGCAAATAAATTTAAGAACTTGCAATCAATTGCCTTTTTGCATTGAGAGACTCAATTTTCCTTCTCTCTGCCTTTTTGTTCAAATAATACAACCCCTCTGTCTAAAGAGGGCGGGGGGGGGGTACGGGGAGGCTGTTTCAAGAATGAAGAGAAAAGACAGGGAGGGGTTAGCAGCTGTCCTCTAAGGATGGTTTTTGTATGGGCATAAATAATTTAGGTTGCGGTCTGGCGGAGGGGAGATGGTTAAATTATAAGCGCGATTCCGATTCCGCTGCCTCATGCCTGTTCTACAGCCTCCTCTGCAGATCCCCCAGGTGGAAGGGGGAGAGCCCTCCGTTGCCACCTTTCTCCTGCCAGTGTGCGAGGAGGTGGAGAGGAGGATAAACAGCCTCCTTCCAGAGACTAGAGTCCTGTCTGGTGCTGGGAGGTGCAGGGTTAAGGGGTGCAAAGAATCTAGACAGAAATTCCTTTATTTTCTCCTGAGGAGCAATGGGGGTGGGGGGTGGCATGCCCTTGACTGGATTTGTCTCCAGTCCTGGGTCCCCCTGCAGCACTTTGCTGGAGATAATCAGGAGCTGATGAGCCTATAGTCCTCCCCTCCCTCCTCCCAGCAGCAGGGAAACCTCCTCCTCTCTCTCTCTTTTTTCCCCTTGGCAGCTAGCACAGCAGCCCCGCTTGGCGCCGGCCTTTGTGGGGAACCCTCAGCTTGGAACACGGCTGCTCTTGGCATTCCCCTCCTCTCTCCTTTCTCGGGGGTCTCTTTTCCTTTCCATTGAGCAGGCAATGGATGTTTGGGATTCAGCGGACTTGGACCCCTGGGTGCTGACTAGGTGGGACTCTCAGGGCAGCTGGAGGACTCACTTGGCTGCCCACTAGCCGCACTGCCCGAGCCCGGATGCGATACAGGTGAGCGGTCTTTCTTCCAGAGGTGGGGGTGCTGGGGCAGAGTAGTGCAGGAAGTTTAGTCTTTATTTCTTTGCTGTCACGTAGCTCCGTATGCAAAGGTAGAGAGGCACTGACCTTCCTCATCCTTTTTTATGACTAGTCCTTCTCTGGGAGTAGGCAGTTAATTTCTATATTATTTTTGTGTTCCAAACAAGTCCCCCTTTCCGAAAGGTTTCTTTTGGCAGGGAGGGAGGCAGATCCCTCAATTCCAGTTTTTAATTGTTTCTTTCTTTCTTTAAAAAAACAAAACAAAACAAAATCCACCTTCTTTCAACAGCCCTTAGTTTCCTTGCAGCATTTAACGACTTTGCCACCTGCCCTATGTTATTTCCTCAGATTATAGTTTCCAACCTAAGTCAGATTCTACTTTTTATGTCCTCCCCACCCCTTCACTCAAGTCTACCTTAATCTCTTTCTGCGAGGAGACCCAGGCAGGCCACACAAGTGAAGAGGCTTGAAATCGGCCTCCCCCTCCCCCATCGCCTAGGGCTTTGGGGGTCCCCGAAACAAAAGTTCCCTGCGCGCTCATGCGGCAGGGCCTTGTTTTCCGTGTTCAGCACAGCGTGAGTGCGCTGGAAAAGGGAGCCGGCAGATGGGGTTTAGACTGTGGAGAATAATTACATCGTCTTAGGAAACTGCCTCCTCCATTTAATATTTAATGCCCTCCCCTCCCGTGTACAAATGAGAATCAGCCAAAGCACTTGACACCCTCTAGACTAGCCCTCCCTTTACTTTTATTTTGGAAGAGTTGACTCTTGGGGTGGCCTTTGTTGCCAGAAGTGAGAGAGACTGGCAGCTGAATTCCCCTCCGCCCTCTATTGCCCTGTGTCCTGACAGCTTCCCAGGACACGTGCCGCCCAGGCCCGCGGAGGTGGAGGGGGAAGCACACTACAGCCTGCTCCGAGGGCTCCAGCTTTGGGAAGGCCGTGCAACACTAAGCCGGAGAAGGAACCAAAGTAGAACATGAACAGCGAATAGAGCACCTTCCCTAGGCAGAGTGGGGTTCCTGCTGTGCCCCCTCCTTCCTTAGTTCCAAGCAAACATTGCTGGAAGGTCTCACTAGGTATCTGGCTGGGTCTGGCCCCTCACTTGCCAATTGGTCTCTGGTCCCCCTAACATCCCAAGGCCAGGCTACAGGAAGGATTACAGTTCCAGACATCTTAGTAGCTGAGTTTATTTCCTTTGATATTCTGTTTTCCTCCAGACTCAGGGATTTGTAGAGACACATAAAGAGGTAATTTTGGGCAAATGCCTTTTAACTTCTTGATAGGGTGGGTAGAGTTTATTGCTGCACTACCCCCCTCCCTTCCAAAGAAGACGGAAAGATTAGGACCAGGGTTCTGTGTGCAAAGGGTGGATTTAACATGAACAAATTACAGGGCAGATCAGGGGCAAAGTAGAATCAAGTGCAGCAGTGGGACATTGAAGATTCCCCAATAGGATTTTACTTATTTATTCTCTTATTCTGTTCAAAATGTTAGTTTACAGGATCAGAGGCCTCTAATGGCTCAGGGCAAGTGAGGGAGATTCTATTCCAGCATCTTTCAATGGGGGTGTCTTCACAGAGAGGTAAAGGCTCTTGACCAGCCCTCCCCTCTCTTCCTGCCTCCAGCTTGGCAAAGTTCGTGTGATGAAGGAGGCCATACTGACTTAGAGGAGTGGGAGGGCCCGCTGGTCAGAATCCCAAAAATTTACCTCAAAGTGCAGAGAGTGGGCCAGCAGCCCCTTCCGGGGTGCAGAGTCTCAGGCCCTACCGGGCTTGACCGAATTAGAATCTGTATTGAAACAGGATCCCAGGATGGTCAGGGCTTTGAGAAGCCCTGGTGACCTCACTCGGCTCCTTTGTGCCCCTTTGCTTCTGACTGAAAACCAGGCCAACCTTGGCACACACATTGTAGGTTCCTGGGAGGCCTGACAGGGTTTTGCTCAATCCTGGGTAAATACTAGGTGCTCGATAAATCTTGGCTATGTTTTACTTTTCTTTAACAAGCAGTGTTTTTCTTTTTAAATTCATAAACTTAAAAAAAAATTGTATTGTTTATTTTTTAATTTAAAAAAGGCACTGTTCAAAATAAAAAAAGAGGAAATGTCAGTGGAGATAGTTATACTGAGTCTTGAAAGAAAGGGAAAGGATATTAGACCTTTGATATATTGGCTACTTTTAAGTTTCAATCTCCAGAGGGAAGGTGTGTGTCCAACTTCTCTTCTTTCCTTTCTCTCCCTTTTGCAAAACACACACAATGTATATTTTTATAGTTTCAATTGAATTTAATACATTTAGATTTAAGAAGCTAAAGTTGATAAGCAATGGCTAGAATATATTATTTTTCCTAGAGTCTCTCCTTTCCCCCTAATATTCTTTTTTTCCAGATAGAGTGCATGTTCTGTAACTAAAATATGCTCAGCCTTGACCTCCATGTCCCTGAGTTAAGCTCCTAGAGGATTGAACTCTGGTAGTTACCCACTCCTGGTTTCTAGGGTTTATATCTGTTTGTTTGCTTATGTATGTGTGTATGTATGTATGTATTTTTAAATGAAAGACCATTTTCTTATGTCCTTGTTAATTTTTTGACAGTGCAGCATTTGTCCCCTGAGGTGTGCTCACTGTGGCTCTCCCACCACCAAAGCACCCCTAGTCCTCCTCCATCAGCCCTTGTGCTCTCCCCCATTCCTGATTTCAGCCCTCCCTCTCCTCCTCCCCTCCTGGATGTCTGGGCTCCATAGTCAGCTTTCGAGGGTTTGTTTTAAGGCTTGTTTTTAAGCACACAGTTTAGTGGCACTCAGTACAGTCACCATGTTGGGCAGCCATCATCAGTATCTAGTTCCTGAACTTTTTCATCACTCCAAAGGGAAACTCTGTGAGTTAAGCAACCACCCCATTCCCTCCCTCCCAGCCCAGCCCTTGGCAACACCGGTCTGCTTTCTGTCTCTATGGAGTTACCTAGTCTCCATGGCGCCTGTGAATGGAGTCACACAATAGATAACCTTTTATGTCTGGCTGCTTTCATTTCTGATTTCTCTTGTAATTTGCCTTCTTGTCCTCCTCCTCTCCCCTCTCCCTTCCCCCTTCCCTTCCTTCCCCCTCCCCTTCCTTCTCCCCTTCTTCCTCCTCCCCCCTCCTCCTTCCTCCTCCTTCACCTGACCATCCACCTGCAACCTAAATAATGCAGGTCAGATAGGAGCAGCTTAAGAGTGGAGGGGAGGGGACCACCTGCCCTCCAGGTTCTTCTTGGGCTTGTCAAGACATCAAATTAACATCAGACAGATTAGTAGGAGCAAAGAACAAATTACAAATTATGGAGACTCTACATGGATGTGAATTCGAAGTGAGCAAGTGAGCAGGACAAATACAAGTGGATTTATTCTTTTTTTTTTCTTTTTTTTTCTATAGAGGCATGTTTTATTTATTTATTTATTTGCTTGTTTGTTTGTTTATTTATACAAGCACTGGGTACAGTCAGAGGCGCGGGAGGGTGAGAGAATTCACCAGAGCCAGAGCAGGGAGCAGAGCAGGCAGAAGGACCGAAGTACACTGCTGAGGGGAGCAGCGGGCGGCAGGAGAGGTCTGCGCGCCATGTGGGACCCTCCTCCGGTGGCCTGGGAGCAGCCGGGGATTGAACCGGCGCCGCAGAGGCCTCGGGCAGCTTCACAACCCGGAATTCAACCGCTGCGCCACCGGGGAGGCCCCACAAGTGGATTTATTCTGAGGGAAGGTATAGGATAAGAGACCAGGGCTTCAAGGAGTGAGGAGGGGGACCCGCAGGGCAAAACCCAATGTTCTGTAACTAGCTGTTTGCCCTGCCATATGGGTAAGGTGTCTCCAGCAGAAGAGTATCTGGAGATAACCCTAATCTGGATAGTACCCCAGTTTTTGTCCTTCTAGGCAGTTAAGGGAGTGATACTAGTTTCTTTTGCATCCTGCAGAGCCTTGATGGACCTTGGATGGCAATTATCCACATGCCCACGTGACTTAGTAGGCCTGTTCTGGACTTCTTGGGGGAGGCCGCTGCTTCAGGATTGAAACCATATTATGGGCCCTACTAATTCACACCTTGATGATCAAAAACAAAGTGTAGGGAATCTCTGTCTTCAAACATTTAAGACTGGACTCAAGGGTTACTCACTTTTTTTCTCTAAGGGTCTCCAACTTTAGTATCCAATTCTTTCTTCCTAGCAAAACAACAAGAACGACAACAACAAAAAAAACCTATCACTAACATTTCTTTCAGTCCCAAGGGGAGGCAATTTCTAGTTGATTCCTCGAGAGTTTTAGGATTGCAAATGCACCATAATTGGACCACAGTGGTACACAGTCAGTGCTCAATAAATATTTGTTGAACAAATGAAGCACATCTGCACAGATAATTACCATGGCAATGAATTAACATCTCACATATTAATGTGTCGTTATCACATAGATCCACTGATGACTGAAGGGACAGAATGAGTGAGGGAGATAGTGAAATCCCTACTGGGGCTAAATACTGAGACGTCACAAATCCGTCCTGGGGGAGGGGATACCAAGACAGAGTGTAGGCAAATCTACCCACTCCTGCCTGAGAACCAGGTAGAAAACATTTGTGAGTTCTGGTTTAAGGGAAAAACATTAGAGGAACTTTCTCCCCCTGGAAGAAGCTGTATTTCTTTCTTAGCAGTTTGTCCTTTTTCCTTTCTACCTTCCAGTAGAGTCAAGCAAGTGAGAGAGAGAGAGGGGTGGGGGTGGGGAATGAGAAAGAAAGAGAGAATAAGGAATGAAAATGAGCCCTGGAAGGTTGGTCCAGCTGTGATATTGCTTGGCCTGGACAAGCATTTATTGCATCCTCCCATTGGCTAGGCACTGTGCTAGGCTTTGAGGATTCAGCAGAGAATGGAATCCTAATTGTTGCCACAGTCACAATACTAGCAAACATGTATCTAGGGCTTACCACATGCAAAACACCGTTCCCAGCATGTTTCATAAGATAAAATGATTTTGACCTTACAACAGCTCTCTGGGGAATGTATTTTTATTGTCTTCACTTTATAGATGAGGAAACTGCAGCCCAGAGAGGTGAAGCAAGTTGCCCAAGGTCACATAGCAGGAGGTGGCAAATACAGGATCCCAGGCCAACCAGCCTGGCTACAAAAATGGAGGCATTTTCCCACTAACTCCCATCAGTCATTGGTTGAAGGGCACTTCTGGCTTCCCTGGTTCCTGCCGCCAGGTGAGGCCCAAGAAGAGAGGGCCAGGTGCTGGAGCTAGATTTACCTACCTACCTCCTCCACCTCTGTGGCAACTGTAGGCTGGTGAGGGGTGCGGGCATTGGTAGAATTCTCTAGCAGTGATGTCATAGCTAAAACATCTTTGAACTGAACTTTAGGGAGAGAGACGTGCACTCGGGATGGAGGTAAATTGGTGTGGAAGTCAAGGGAGTATGGGATTCATGAAGAGGATGGTGGGAAATGAGGTGGAAGGCAGGAGTAAGGGCTGATGAAGGGCTCATGCTTTATCTGGTTGGCCCCATGAGGATAGGAACTTTTATCTCTTTTGTTCACCAGCGTCTGCAATAGTGCCTGGCACACAGTTGACACTCAACAAATATTGCTGGATGAATGAGTGAATGAATGGAAGAACAAATGAATGAATGACTGGGAGGTTAATAGAGCCAGGAACTAAGTTGGAAGAAAGGAGTTAACTTGAGATTTGGTGGCTCACATGGATACAGTCCAACACCCCCTCCTGGGGGGATCTTTCTCTTTATCTGACCCAGTCAATGTCCTGGGGCTGCCCACGAAAACCATCCAGTGGTCCCAGGCGATCTATTCATCTGCGTGGGAGGGATCTTCTGTATCTTGCTGCACGTGATTGGTCAGCAAGGAAGAAAAAGGTGAGTAACTAGACCAGTTGTGACATGGATTCATCTCACCAGGGGGTGAACATTGCAGCCAGACTCAGGACTGCGATTCGTGCTGGGCTCAGCCTCACCTCCAGCCTCTGCCATCTGGTCGGGCATTTTATTTAGCTCTGTTCTCAAGAATGTGGGGCAGTTCTGGAGTTTTGCCCCGAGCAATGAGAGCTCTTGTTAATCCTGATTTTAGTTTTCATTTTACCTTGCTCTTAGGCTTCTCTATGCAAAGATCAGATGGATGCAGGGTGAGTCCACAAGGCCCCAGGTGTGGTGGCTTTGGGTTGTGGCTTGAATCAGCATGAGAGTCCTTGTGTGTGCTTGTACCTACTCGATACGTGAGTGCCTGAACTGTGAGGCAAAATGGCTGAAGCACTGGGGCAACTTTGAATCTAAGTGCCTTCATAAAGATGGGTGGATGCTTTTGGGTCACCTGTAAGGTTTTTTCTGTCTAAAAAGATAAAATATGCATAAAATAAAATATGCATAAAATAAAATATAAAATAAAATATTTGATAAAATATGCATAAAATAAAATTTACCATCTTACCCATTTTTACATTTCCAGTTAAGTGGCATTGAGTACATTCATACTGTTGAGCAATCATCCCCACCAGCCATCTCCACAATGTTTTCATCTTCCCCAACTGTCCCCATTAAACTCTAATTCACATTCCACCTACTCCAGCCCCTGGAACCCACCACTCTGCTTTCTGTCTTGGTGAATTTGATTCTTACAGGGACCTCAAATCAGTGAAATAATGCAAGATTTGTCCTTTTGTGATTGTCTTCTTTCCCTGCATATAATTTCCTCAGGGATCACCCGTGACTGAATAATATTCCATTGTCCATATACACCACATCTTATTTATCCATTCACGGACACTTGGGTTGTTTCTCTCTTACAAATTTATACTCCTACCACTAATGCACGAGGGTCCCCTTTCCTCCACATCCTCATCAGCACTGGTCATTTCTTGTCTTTTTGATCATAGCCATTCTAGCATGTGTGAGGTAGCATCTGGCAGAGATTTCGATTTGTGTCTCATTTGTCTTCTTTGGCAACCCATCTATTCAGTTGTTCTGCCCATTTTTTTTCAACTATATCTGTGTATTATCATGAAAGTAAGTATTGAACATTTTCAGCCTGATTTTATTGAAGTTTTTTGAGTATGAAGCCTTATGCTACTGGGCTAGAAATTAAAGGATAGTATGTCAGTATGATCTGTTTTGGTTTTTTTTAAAGATTTATTTATTTATCCAAGCACTGGGTACAGTCAGAAGCGCGGGAGGGTGAGAGAATTCACCAGAGCCAAAGCAGGGAGCAGAACCGGCAGACTGACGAAGTACACTGCTGAGGGGAGCAGCAGGCACAGCAGGAGAGGTCTGTGCGCCAGTGGGACCCTCGCCTGGTGGCTGGGGATCAAACCGGCACTGCAGAGGCTGTGGGCAGCTTCGCAGCCCAGCGCTCAACCACTGAGCCACCAGGGGAGGCCCTGTTCTGCCCTGTCTGTGCATGTATGCAGTTATTGGATTGTATGTGTTCTTTACACATTTTTGATACTAACCCCTTTTCTGATATGTGATTTACGAGTGTTTCCTCCCATTCTGTAGGTTGCCATTTTTTTTCTGGTACTTTCCTTTGTTTTGCATCTTTTTAGTTTGATGTGGTCCCAGTTTTGACTTGCTTTTGTTGATCCCTGTAATAAATTTTGTAAATACATTTTTTTTTTTTTATATTCAGGTAGAGCTTTAACACTTACTTTACACCTGGCTTCCTGTTCCGGAGATTGTTTGTTCAGGGACTGGAAATCACTTTTACTACCAGCCAAATAAAACATCATCCGGAAGGTGACAAATGCATTTGAAGGTTGTTTTAAAATGACATCTGGATTACCATGATCCCGGCTGTTAGAATCCTTGGCCTGATGAACTTCACCCCCTGCATCCTAGGACTCTGGAGGGGAGATGATTTCCATAGGTCTTAGCCACCTTGGTTTTGTTCAGTGGTAAATGGAGATGCTTTATTGATTGAGATCTTAGCATACAGAGTGAGATGGGAAGGAGCAAAACTGGCCAGGAGAAGATCAAACGGTGGAAGACAGAGAATGAAGGCCTGAGAGCCAGAACAGGAGAGAAGAGGTAAGGGAAAGTGATTTCACACGGAGGTGCTCTCTTTTCATTTTCCTTTCAGTGAATACTTTAGTGTTCTCAACAGGACTCTGCAGCTGTATCTGTTCTCATTGAATAAATAGTTTTCAAAGCACAAGGAAAATATTTATTAAATGAAACCAGCGTTGCTTCCGTCAAGTAGGGTAGTAGTTAGGGAGTTGCTATGGCCTGAATTGTAGTCCCCTAAAGTCATCTGTCAAAACTGATAGGACTTGGAGGTGGGTCTTTGGGAGGTGATTAGAAGTAGATTTGACCATGAAGGTGAGGGCCTCATGATGGGATTAGTGCCCTAGAGGAAGTGACACCAGAGAACTTGATTTGGTGTCCCTTCAGAACACAGCAAGAAGGCAACCCTCTGCAAGCCAGGAAGAGAGCCCTTCTCAGGAGTTGACCATGCTTGCACCCTAGTTTTGGAATTCACTGCTAGAACGGTGAGAAAGTGAATATCTTCTGTTTAAGCTACCCAAGTATTTTGGTATTTTGTTATGCATTTCAAGCTGATTGAGGCAGGAATGCTGCTGTAACAAATAGGCCCCCAACTGGATGAAAAATTAAACACTATAGAAGTCTGTTTCTAACTCATCTGGATGGTGTTCCTGGACAGAAGGTGGCTTTCCTCTGCCAAACTGTGACTTGATGACCCCGTTTCTCATGTTTTCATGGCTCCTTCATACGCTAGGCCATTGGCATTGTCTATGTTTAGATAGTAAAGGAGAAAATGAACAAGAACAAGGCACATCTTCTCCTTAAAGCTTTTACCTGGGAGCAACACTTTTCACTTCCACTCACATTTTATGGGTGAGAATAAGCCATGTGGCCATACCAATTCAAGAGGAGCTGGGATTTTAGTCCCTGGCCAAACTGATCACTCCTTAACATCTGTTCACCAGGGTGTTGCCTTGATTTGGGTGGCAGTATCTGTCAAGTTCGAAAATGTGTACTTGTAGTATTCCACAGAGATCTATGTACAAAATTTTGGTTGGAACATTTTGGAGAAGAGCAAAAGATCAAACAGACCCTGATATTCAAATTAGATAAATCCAGTGGAGTCATTAAAAAATACTATAGGAACTGATATGGAATACTACCTAAATCATATTAAGTGCCAAAAAAATGTTGTAAACTTTTATGTATATATATATATATTTATATATGCATGTTTATGTACACATACACGCACACATACACACATGCATCACTTAATGGCATTTCGATCAATGATGGACAACATACAAGGCAGTGGTCCCAACAGGCTATACCATCTGGCCCTACTGGCTGTGCCATTTAGGGCTGTGTAAGTCCATGATGTCAGCACAATGACAAAATCCTAACAACACATTTCTCAGAACACATTGTAGCCATTCAATAACACCCTACTGTACACAGCAGGTCCTCATGTGTTATCCTTTCATTCAATGTTGTTTCATTATAGCATTGATGAGAAAAAGAAAAATTCTGTTTTCAGCAGGGCGCACTGTCTGTGTGGAATTGGCACATTCTTCCCAGATCAGCATGAGTTTTCTCTGCAGTTTCTTCCTATGTCCCAAAGATGCGCAGGTGAAGTTCATGGGTGTGTCACAATGGTCCAGTCAGAGTGGTTGTGGGTGTGTAGGGTATCCTGTCTAGGGTGGGTTCCCACCTTGTGCCCTTCCAGGATGGCTTCTAGCCACTCTGATCCTGAACTAGAATATGCAGGTTGGAACATGATGGAATGAATGAATGGATGAATGCAAATACTTGCTTAATATTAGAAGTTTGGTGATATTTTTGTGACCATACTGTAAGAACTTAACCCTTGTTTATATCAATTACCCTTTGGTCAAGTTGGTTTTTTATTAAAAGGGTGTTTTGCTTGCACTTTTTAAGAACCTGTTGATGATGTTAAGGCTTACTATACCTGTGTGTGTATAATCTCACAGATTCCATACTTGTAAAAAATTATTTGACATAGATCATTCCACTTTTATGGGATTTTGTGTATTAGCTTTCTTTATTGCTACCATGCAAAATTTACCAGCAAAGTAGTGACTTGACAACAGTACTCATTTGTTACCCCATAGTTGGTCAGAAGTCTGATAAGCTTGTTTGGGTCATGGTTAAGGTGTTGGTGGGTTGTATCCCCTTCTGGAAGCTCTAGGGTGGAACTGTGTTCTTGTTAATTCAGGCTGTTGATTGAATTCAGCTTCATGCTGTCATAGAACTAGGCTCCTGTTTCCTTGGTGGCTGCTAGTTGGAGTTCCTTTTCAGCTTTTAGAGCCTTCTGGCATTCCCTGGCTTGTGGCCTCTTCATTCCAGAACCAAAGACTTCTCATGCTTTGAATCTATCGTGCCTCTTCCATGGCATCTCTGGCTGATTCTTCTGCCTCCCTCTTTAACTTTTAAAGACCTCTTTGATTATACTGGGCCCATCCAGGATAAGCTTTCTTATGGTCTGTAATCTTAATTTCAGTGGCACAGTACCTTTTTGTAATATAATGCAACATACTCAGGTACCAAGATCATGGGAGAAGTAGGCCTGGTAAAGAGAAAGTTCAGTGCCAGACTCTGGTTTGGAACACAGAGAGAGCTTGGGAGTTCCAAGAAAACTGGGTTAGTATCCCCAAACTACCTGTTCTGGACTGTGAAACCTTGGGCAGGCCACTATACCTCTCTGAACTTCATGCCCTCTGTAATGTGAAGAGTAGCCGTCCCACTTCCTCTCGGACTTGTAAAGGTCCCCATTTTCCTGTCCAATTCAAAACGTGGTTGTAAGGAAGACATCCAAGAATATATCTAATCCTTCTTAATGAATTTAGTGTGATTATTTTTAACTTTAAAAATAGTTGTTGAGGTATAACGAACATGCAGGAAAATGTTCAAATGAGTCTTTATACAATATATAGGCATGTATTGCTTAACAATGGGGATACATCCTGAGAAATACGTCATTAGGAGGTTTTATTGTTTTTGTGAATGTTCTGGAGTTAATTATACAACCTGGATGGTACAGCTTATCAGGACCACTGTCATGTATATGGTCCATATTTGACTGAAATGCCTCTAAGGTATGAGTCCCCACCATCAGTCAGGTCAAGTGTCAATGAATTTCCAGCCCCCAACAATTTGCCAAGTTAAGCAAATAAAAAAATAGAGAACATGCGATTAAACTTTAATTTCAGATAAACAATGAATAGCTTTTTAGCAGCTGAGAGTCCCATGTTTTATCTGGCAATTCTACCAGCCGTCTTCTTTGTGTTCCATCCCAATCAGCAACCCCCACCCTCAAGGCCAACAGTATTATGATTCTCATCACTATCTATTTATTTTGCCCATTTTTGAACTTCTCATAAATGGCAGCACACAATGTGTCCTGTTCTGTTTGTCTGTAACACCTTCATTTTCATTACTACATAGTATTCCATCACACGACTTCGTCACAGTTTGTTTTTCTGTTTCCTTGTTGGTGGATCTTTGGGCTGTTTTTGGTTTGAGCTTCTTTATATAAAACTGTGTGACCATGCAGTATCAAGCGTAGCTCTATGCTCTCAAAAGTAGACTTTTTTAGGTTTTAAATTCTCCTCCCAGACAAGGGGGAAAAACATCTTCCCTTGCCAGTGACTAAATTGAAGCCTTGTAGGGTTACATTGCAGCCCCTGCCTGGTCTTATTTTTATTTCTAGGATAACAGACCTGGTGGGCATTTTGATTCCTGTTCTCTTCCTAAGAACACCGTGTATCTTTCTCTTGTGTGCAATCAGCCTGTGAAGTTTGAGAATGTTTGCCCCCTACTTTTTTGTTTAAGTGCTATGTCTTTTACTCATTATTACCAGAAGTAAAGCTGCTATACAAGCTGTTAGCACTTGTTTCACCCGTGGGTGGTGAAACCAGGTGCCAGTCTATGTTGGGGGGGGGGGTGTCATGGAAGACTCCACAGACTTCCCTGAGGTCCTCCCTCCCTGTTTCTCCCACACAGCTCCAGGATCAGGCTGCATTAATCAGGAACGATCTTGTTGCCACGACAACTCAGCCTAGTGCATACATGGCAGTGGGGGATCAGCCATCTCGGCTGTGGCTTCAATTCAGGTGAAGGAGAATGGTGGGCACAAGTGATAGTTGGTGCTTTGGGAAAGTTCTTGTTACATTAACAGTAAGGCTTTCTTTGGCTTTGGGCTCAATGCTGTTTATTTTCTCCTATTTGCTTCCCTTCCATTGTCTTCTCCTTGTACTGTCTGTTCATGGAACTCAGCTGCTGGTAGGGGAAGCAAACCCCACGTGCGTCACTATTTCCTCCATGCTGTGGGTGGACAAACAGGGAGCGAGCACAGCACACCTGGCCATGGCGCCCTGCAGGTGCTGGCGACAGACTCCAGGCTGGGACGTGTTTGTTTCTCATGTGTACACACAGCACAGCTGGGGCCCCTCTGGGGCTGCTCTCAAGGGTGCCTTGCAGTGCCCTCAATGGTGTTGCTGGAGCAGCTGTTCCTGTTACTGATGGCTGCCTGGCTTCACCCTGCCAGCCACAATGTCACCCCGAGAGCTAGTGTAGACCCACAGAGCAGTTCCCGTAGCCCGGGCTGTGCTTAGCGTGCTGCCTTCCTCTGGGCTCATCTGCTGACCCCTCGAGGTGGCCCTCCGAAGTACTCATCACCGTGGAAGAGGAAGAGAGACACAGAGCGTGAGGTAGTTTCCGGGACCCAGGTAGACAGCTGATTATGTGCTGCCGTTGGACTTGACTCCAGAAAACATCTGACGAAACCACACTTCATCTCTCCCCTACTTTTCCCTACCTAGAAAAAGTCTCCGCCCCAGGCAGCAGTTTGCAATGTGCTTGATGTTTTCTTCAGTAGACCCATTCCTAAGACCATTCATTCATCCAGGCCTGCATTTTTTAAGGTTTCAGGGACCCATGGCAACACCCCTGCCTGTGTGGCACTTACAGCTTATGGGGGAGGCAGATGTTATCCAAGCCTGCACACAGATATTGATCGCAGTCAGTGACAAGCCCTTCAAGGAAGACTATTGAGAATCTAATGGAGAGTGTCTGACCACATCTGGCCACAGTCCTGGATGAAAGGGAGCAGGTCCGTTGGAGATGAGGGAACAACTTTCTGAGGAGAAGGAACAGCAGATGCAAAGGTAGCATGAACTCTGCAGAACCCAGGAACAGGGAGGAGGCCAGTGAGTCTGAGGCTCAGATGGAGATTGGAAGAAGGGGAGGAATGAGCTCAAGGAGATGGGGAGCCCTCCAGGGTGCAGCTTTCATTCCTGGAACAGCAGAAGTGCCCACTGATGTTTTAGAAAGACCATGGGCCTGTCTGCTGAGCAGAACACAGTTTAGGCGTGGGGAGTGGAGCAGCTGAACGGGCCAGGAGAGGTGACTTCCTCAATCCAGGAGAGCGATGGATGGGTAGGGTGCAGTGTGGCGTGTAGTGGCAGGAAGTGATGAGATTCAGGATATATTTGGAGGCAACTGGGTGGGACCTGCTGATGGATTTGACTTGGGGAATGAAGGGAAGCGAGGAATCATGAGTGATAAATCTACTTGTGGCTTGGCCATCAGGGTAAACTGGGGAGGCCTCTAATGAAAAGGGGGATGTTGAGAGCAATGTACTATCAGGCAGGGGAGAGAAACGGAACATTTGGTTTCTGCCCTGTGGGATGAGCAGGTTGAAGATGTCACCTGGGGTTTATACATTAAGTTTTGATTTTCCTGCTTCTCTCTACCCCATCCCCTGACTCCCAAGTATAAATATCACCTCTGGTGCATGAAACTTCTTCCACAAAGGTGTTTCCATTGCAACTGGTCTGTGGGGTTTTAGCTGATTATTGACAGTTCACCCAAACTGTAAACTGGGTTCTTGCTTTAATAGTGACTGTAAGAATATGGGGGCAGGGGGAACATTGTGATTCCTGGAGGTAGAAATGGAACCTTATAGCAAGATACCTAAATCCACTTTCTGACCTCAATTTTATTTCTGAAAAACGGGAAGGAAAATGTGTTCCAGGTGAAAGTGCTTACAAAAAGAATAACAGACTTAAAAAAAAGAATCATTGCGAACATATTTGGAAAACACAAAAGACTTTTAAAATGTGTAGTCACAGGCCATTAAGAGTTCCAGCTGCATGAGAGTAAATGGAAGCTTAAGGGGGTCATGAAGGCTAGCTCTGTTACACTCCATTAGTTCCAAGATTTGAGAGGAAACCTGGTGGAGAGGGGCTTTTGGTGGTGTTGATGTAGTAACTACATTCATTAAATTGATAGTGAATTTAGCTGCTAGCGGAGGCCAGCGGGTCCTCATTTCTTTGGCTGCTACAAACAGGGCCAGAGGGACAGTAGTGATGGAGAGAAGGGAGCTCACAGTCCCACACCTGGTTTGCAATTCGAGGTTTGCAATTCATTTTCTACACTCACCCCCTCACACCTGTGGGTATTAAAGTAACTGAAGTGACTTATGCAATATTTGTGCATGATGTTTGGCTTCTTAATTTTATTTCATTAATTCCAGTCTTCCAGTTAACATTTACTTTTCTTGGACAGATACTGGGAAGTTAGTGATGGGGACTGACTCAGATGGGAAAAATAAATTTTGAGATTGAAACATGCCATTGTGTGAGGTATGAACCTGAAAGTCAAGGGCATTTCATTCCAAGGAAAACAAAGAAAGGATTTCTCCCTATCCATGAGGCCTTGCAAGGTTTGCCTTGCCACCTTCACATTCTTACTTCCTCTTCTAACACAGCCACCGGGGCCTCCTTGTTGTTCTTCGAGCAAGTCACACAGGGCCCTACCTCAGGACCTTTGCACTTGCTGTTCTTTGCCTAGAACACTCATCTGTCAGATACCTGCATGGTTACTGCATCACCTCCTCTGGGTCTCTGTTCAGATATCATTTCCTCATTGGGGGCTATCTCTGACCCCTGTGTTAAATTAATATATTAACTAGCCCACCAAACTTCGAATCACCCTTTGTTATAGACTATGTGTTACAGATTGTGTGTCATCCCCCCCATTCATATGTTGAAATTCTTTCGTTTGTGTGTATGTGTGCAGAAGAACTACAGTGTAGGCCAGGGATGTGGGGGGATGAGAGGATTCACCAGAGTGGGGGGCAGAACAGGCAGATCTACTGAAACACACTGCTGAGGGGAGCAGCGGGTGCGACAGGAGAGGTCTGCTATGTCATGTGGGTAGCTCCCTGGCCGGGTATTGAACTCAGGCCATAGTGGTGATAGGGCTGAGACTTAACCTCTAGGCCACCAGGGAGGCCCAACATGTTGAAATTCTAACTCCTACTACTATAGATGTCTGACTGAAGGTAGGATCTTTGAATAGAAAATAAAGGTAAAATGGGGTGGCACCTAATCCAATGTAACTAGCCCCCTGAGAAGAAATTAGGTGACAGGCACGCTCAAAGGTCACGTGAGAAGAGTGGACAAGCCACGAAGAGTGGCCTCGGAGAAAACCAACCCTGAGGTCCCCTTGATCTCGGACTCTGTGAGGAGATAAAGTCCTTTATTTAAACCACCCAATCTATGGGACTTTGTCATAGCAATTCCAGTGAACAAATATACTTTTCCTACTAATTTCTCCCCACAACAATTTCAACCCCCAATCTCTATGTATTATATTTATTTTGTTCATCATTCAACTAGAATAGCTGTTTCATGATGAGGGGGGAATTTGTCTGTCTTACTCCACACCATGTGCTCAGACTCAGCAGGGAGCCAGGCAGTGTTTGCTGAGTGAATAAGTGAATGAATGGAAGACAAGAACTCCAGGTTCTTCTAGTGTGAGTGGTAGGGACACTGTCCCTTTTGTCAAAAAACTAGCTAAGGTGGGATGAGCAGACTCACTGGACAGATGACCACATTCCATAAACATTGTAAAGCCTAACTTTAAAATTGGCCTTTCTGTGTTCTAAGTGACTTTCTGTAGTTCACAAGACCCAGGGACCAAAGGAAAGTAGGCTCCTGACAGCCCACTTGGCCAGCAGGAACAGGGAGGTGCTGAGCAGCCCAGCTGCTTGCCCTCTGTGGCTGGCACCTCCAAGGTGGACCAAGTGTCTGGTGACACAGCCTCATGGTCTTTTGCTGCATTGCACTGTTGCCAGGCAGCTCTTAAGATCTGGATTTCCCAGCCCAGTTGCCAAGGAACTACTACGTTCTGTTCTGCTGGCGCTTGGGTGTATTTTGACTTCCTGGAAGGAGGCAGGCCCCTGAGCTGTCCACTGAGCTCACTTCTCTTTTCCCCATGTTTGCTCTCTCTGTACCTCCCTCACTCTCTCTCTCCCTTTCTCTTGTCTCTCTCCCTCTAGTTATACCCTTACTGTGCTGGAGGCAGAAGACTGTGGCATTTCTGAGCAAGGCCCATGGATGTTGAAGTCCTCCCAGGTCCCGGACCCCATGTTCTCCCCCCCGAGTTACTATGATGCCCTGCATGACAGTGTCCTGGGGTCCCCAGACCTGGATGGTGCCCTGGTGTGCTTACCCAGCAACCCGCAGGATATTCATTCCCACCGGATGAGCGGCAGCTTCGAGGGACCCCCTCTGAAGCGACGGGGTGGAGTGGTGGACCACCGGGATGTCATCTTGGCCCACCAAGCCCACAAAATCCACAGCACCCCTCAGGCCAGGAGGAAAGAATGGGAGTGAGTATGCACGGGGTGGGTGTGAGCCCCAGTACCAGCAGGGACACGGTGGGAGCGATACTCAGGTCTCCTGGGGTCCAGCAAAGCTTGTTCCTGGCAAGCTTCAGGGGGCATGTTCCCATGGCTGGAACACACTCATAGGGCTGTGCTCTGTGAAGGGATCTCAAACTCCATCCCTGCCTGTCTTTGAACCTGGGGGGCACCCCAAGGTGCAGCAACAAGGGGTATGGCAGGGCATGCTCAGAGGACCCTGCTCTGGGGGTCTGTGAGTGTCTGCTGATATCAGTTGGCAGATATTGACACCAGGGCGGCATTCCTGGACCTGGCTGAGAAACGCTGCTCTCTGGGGGGAAAGTGGGCATCGCACTTTTAACCTGAGCACAGAGACTAAGCCTGCAGCTTTGGGGGCTGGAGATAAACATTTGTACTGAAGGCAGAGACAGGGGCTGGGAGAACGTGCTGGCTCTGATGCCCCTGGTTCTAGGCTCTCCTTTTTGCCAGTGACCCCACAATGGGATTTCTCCCGGAAGTCAGCATGGGGTGAGGGGAGAGAGGCCCCCTGGGCTCATCTTTTCAGCTGTGGGTCCCCTCTTTCTAAGCTGTTTGAGGATTGAAAGGGGGTCATGTTAATCCTCAGCATGGTGGAAAAGCAGGTGTTTCTCCACCCCTCCTCTTCTTATCAGAACTTTTTTCAGCAAAGGCTATGAGATGGAATGTGTTCCTGGGCAGTCAGTAGGAGGGTGGGATATGAATACAAATTCCGAGGTGAATGTAACTGAGGCTGACCTGGACACTAATAACTCATGGGGATCTAGAAGTACACTCTCTCACCCTCTCCACGCTCTGGTCCTAACCTCTGGGAAGTTAGCGCTGTCATCTCTGGCACCACACAGAGCTTCCAGGCCTCCCCTGGTTTTGTGTTTGCTGGGAGGGTTATAGATGCCAAGTGGGTTTGCAGTGTGCCGATGTGGGGTGTGTAAATGCTTGGTGCAATGAAAACTGCATTATCCAAATGAGCTGTCGCTCATTTTAAATCAAAGGGCTTCAGGCCAGGTGAGAAAGGTGATGTCGATGTGGGCTCTGGTGAGTGGTTTTTCTGGGGTTAGGCTGACATCTGGTGGCACATGTGAACAACACGTAGAAAGGCGATGCAGTGACAAAGCTTCATTTTTACCTACACCATGTTCCTTTTGACATTCTCTCCGTCCACCTATCTAACCACCAACCCACACACCTACCTACCACCCATTCATCCCTCCATCCACGCGCCCGTCTGTTCATCTATTCATCCATTCATCTCCCAGCCGTCCTCCAGAACCATCCATCCATTCCCCCATGCATTCATCCTACTGGGCTGTATTTCTATCCAGCTACTACTCATCCATTCTTCCTTCCATTTTTCCATCCATCCATCCATCCATCCATCCATCCATCCATCCATCCATCCGTCATTCCATAAATAACTAATGTACCCTTAAATTTGCAGCTGCAATGCTAAACACGGCTCTCCCACATCCCTCTCTCTCTCTCTCTCTCTCTCTCTCTCTCTCTCTCTCTCTCTCTCTCTCTCTCTCTCTCTCTCGGTCTCTCTCTCTCTCTCTCTCTCTCTCTCTCTCCCTCCCTCCCTTCCTCCTTTTCTGTTTCTCTCCCTTTAGTATTCATTTATTTTTATTCTCCTCCTGTTTCCCTTTATTTTCTGTTTCAAAAGAAGTTTGATTAGTTCTCCAGAATCAGTGAGTCTTTTCTAAGGGGTTAGAATGATTTATTTCCACAGAATTACCAGAGAGAGATTTTTGGAGGAGGGAAGAGTATCTGTGAATTAAAGAATTAAAAAAAAAAAACCCACACTGTTGCCCAAGGAAAATGATGACTAGAATTTATGATAATAATCGTGACTGCTAGTGTTTGCTGGGCACCTACTACATGCTAGGCAGTTTATGTTCTTGTTGCCTTGTCATAACTGCCATGCAGTCATGCTCTATCTCCAATTCATGAATGAAAAAAAGGGAGACTGGGGGAGGGGGAATAATTTGTTTGTTGTCTCACAGCTAGAAAGCCCATAGGACTGGCATTCAAACCCCAGCTGCCAGTTTTCAAAACTCAAGCTCTTTTTTTTTTATTGTAAATAATCAAAATATCACAACTTTTTTTTTTAAATAATAAATTTTATTTTTATATTCCCCCATACAACTGCACATGCCCCATTCTGACCCCAATCCCTCCCCTCCCGGCCCCCACCCCCCAAAAAGTGTCTCTGGTTCATAGTTTTTTGTTGATTTTGATTTTCACTTTCTTATAGTTATTCATTTTCCTGATCCCTTATTTAAGTTTTCTAGATTCCTGCTATGAGTGAGACCATCCGGTATTTTTCTTTTTCTTTTTGGCTTATTTCGCTGAGCATGATCCCTTCCAGCGCCATCCATGTTGCTGCAAATTGCATGTGTTTATCTTTTTTGAATGCTGAGTAATATTCCATGGTATATAGGTACCACATCTTCTTGATCCAGTCATCTATTTTTGGGCATTTGGGCTGTTTCCAAAGCTTAGCTATTGTAAATAGTGCTGCTATAAACATAGGGATGCAGGTGTTCTTTGGAATGGATGTTTCTGTGTCCTTTGGGTAAATACCTAGGAGTGGAATTGCTGGATCATATGGAAGCTCTATGCTTAGTAGGTCCAGAAATCTCCACACAGCTCTCCATAGTGGTTGGACCAGTTTGCATTCCCACCAACAGTGCAGGGGAGTTCCTTTTTCTCCACAACCTCGCCAACATTTGTTGTTGTTAGTTTTTTTAATATGTGCCATTCTCACTGGTGTAAGATGGTATCTCATGGTAGTTTTGATTTGCATTTCCCTGATGACAAGTGATGTTGAACATTTTTTCATATGTCTGTTGGCCATTTGCATTTCCTCTTCAGAGAAGTTTCTTTTTAGCTCTTCTGCCCATTTTTTGACTGGGTTATTTTCTTTGTTGTTGTTGAGTCTCATCAGCTCTTTGCAGATTTTTGTGATCAGTCCTTTATCATTAGTGTTGGGTGCAAAAATGTTCTCCCAGTTGGTGGGGTTTCTCTTTGTTTTTGTTATTGTGTCTTTTGCTGTGCAGAAGCTCTTTAATTTGATGTAGTCCCAGCTGTTTATCTTTGCCTTCACTATCACTGCTTTGGGTGATGTGTCTGTAAAGATGTCTTTGATATGCAAATCACGTAGTGTTTCACCTATATTTCCTTCTATGTGTTTTATGGTTTCAGGTCTTATGTCTAGTTCTTTAATCCATTTTGAGTTGATTTTTGTGTATGGTGTGAGGTAGTGGTCAAGCTTCATTCTTTTGCATGTAGCAACCCAGTTTTCCCAGCACCATTTATTGAACAAACTTTCTTTGCTCCAATGCATAGTCTTTGCTCCTTTGTCAAAGATTAGTTGACCATAAATCTGTGGGTTTATTTCTGGATTTTCTATTCGATTCCATTGGTCTGTATGTCTGTTCTTGTTCCAATACCATGCAGTTTTGATGATTATGGCTTTGTAGTATAGTTTGAAGTCTGGGAGTGTGATGCCTCCATTTCCTTCTTTTTTTTTTCAGTAGAGCTTTGGCTATTTGGGGTTTTTGGTGATTCCATATGAATTTCATCAATAATTGTTCTATTTCTTTGAAGAATGACATTGAAATTTTGACTGGAATAGCATTGAATCGGTATATTGCTTTTGGTAGGATGGCCATTTTAATAATGTTTATTCTTCCAATCCATGAGCAGGGGATGTCTTTCCATTTCTTTGTGTCTTCTTCTATTTCTTTTAACAGTGTTTTATAGTTTTCTTTGTATAGGTCCTTTACCTCTTTTGTTAGATTTATTCCCAAATATTTGATTTTTTTTGTTTTGATAATAAAAGGGATGGTTTTTTTTATTTCTTCTTCTTCAGATTTATTGTTTGTGTATAGGAAGGCTACTGACTTTTGCGTGTTGATTTTGTATCCTGCCACTTTACTGAATTGATTGATAAGTTGAATTAGTTTTTCTATGGAAAAACTCAAGCTCTTTTAAAAAAAATTTTTTTTTTCTTATTGTTGTTAATTTTGTGCAGTATTTGATATCTCCCCTCAGGGGTAGTCCTATAAATCTCCCACCAGCCTATCATTGTGACCCATCACCATAGTTCCTTGTGCTCTTTCCTCCCCTATTTTGATCCCATTCCCTCCCCCTCCCCTGCTGTATTCCTCAGATCTCTCACCAGCTTTCAAGTTTTGTTTTTTTCTCGACCATTTGTCAAGTTTCTCTATATTCTACATATAAGTGAAACGATCTGATATTTATCTTGTTCCTTCTGACTTATTTCACTTAGCATAATCCCTTCCAGTTCCATCCATGTTGCTGAAAATGACATGAGTTTAATTTTTTTGACCACTGAGTAGTATTCCATTGTCTATACATGCTACATCTTGATCATTCATCTGTTTTAGGACACTTGGGTTGTTTCCATATTTTGGCTATTGTAAATAGTGCTGCAATAAACATAGGAGTGCAGGTTTCCTTTCAACTTAATGTTTTTTTTTTTTAAAGATTTATTTATTTATTTATTCAAGCACTGGTTACAGTCAGAAGCATGGGAGAGTGAGAGAACTCACCAGAGCCAGAGCGGGGAACAGAACAGGCAGACTGATGAAGTACACTGCTGAGGGGAGCAGCAGACACGGCAGGAGAGATCTGTGGCGCCATATGGGATCCTCACTGGTGGCGGTGGATCAAACTGGTGCTGCAGAGGCTGCAGGCAGCTTTTCAGTCCAGCGCTCAACTGCTGCGCCACTAGGGGAGCCCCTCAACTTAGTGTTTTTGTGTCCTTTGGGTAGATTCCTAAGAGTGGAATCACTCTTATGTGGACTACATAAAGCCTCTACATCCACGTCAACATCCACTAAGATGTCACCAGCAGTGGGTCCAGCTGCTGTCTGTCATCACACAAAGTGTGATATGTCACAGCTTTGAAACATGCATTGCAGTATTATTATTATTATTTTAAGATTTATTTATTTATTTATACAAGCACTGGGTACAGTCAGAAGTGCGGGAGGGTGAGAGAATTCACCAGAGCCAGAGCAGGGAGCAGAACAGGCAGAAGGATTGAAATACACTGCTGAGGGGAGCAGTGGGCAGCAGGAGAGGTCTGTGCGCCATGTGGGACCCTTGCCCTGCGGCTGGGGATCGAACTGGCGCTGCAGAGGCTGCGGGCAGCTTCGCAACTCAGCGCTCAACCGCTGCACCACTGGGGAGGCCCAACACTGCACTATTATTGTCATCACCATGCTGCACTTTATATCCCCTTGACTTAATTCTTTTATAATTGTAAGTTGTGCTTCTCCACTCCCCTTTGCTCACTTCACCCACCCCCAGCTCCCTTCACTTAAATATGTATCTTTAAGATACATATTTTAAAATGAATTTAATTTTTTAACTTACTTTTAATTACCTTTGTGTTTTAGAAGGTTAACTCCACTCTTTGAATATGGTGCTTTGTAAGAGTTTTTGACCCTGAAAATGTTCAAATGCACTAACAGCAGGGAGAGGAGCTGTGTGAACCTCAGAGAGGCATTGCCCAAGTTAAAGAATCTTCCGGGATTTCCCAGACTTGCAGCAGAAAGCCATTTCCCTCTTTCTTCTTTTCTGACTTATTTTTCAAGCCAGTCTCAGAACTTACAGGATTTTATAGACTTCAGCCTACATCTTAAAAGCACACAGACATTTTCTTATTAACATCATAAATGAGCCCCAGGGCAAGTGAGGGTTAATTGGACAGCATCAGGGACAGAAGAGGCAGGGAGGGAGAGTTAAAAGAGGCTTCTGAGATAAGGGCAGAGACATTCAGGAGGGCTAATGAGGGCAGTAAATTTTAAGGCTAAAATTGAAGGCTAATTGGGACAATAAATACTAAGAGACCTTGACAGGGGAGGTACAAAGAGAAATTCTAAGGGCTGGGAAAGTGGAAACATCTGCCCGGAGGAATATAGCCACTAGGAGAAAGAGCCAATCACAAAATAGGATGATGAGATTTTAGAATAGAGAAAAAAGGATTTAAATATCCCCTAGACACAGGCCCATCCGAGGTCTTCTGCTCCTCCCTGGCATTGCTGCCTTGGAATCCTTGCTTTTTTTCTTTTTCCTCTAAATAAACATTACTTTCTTGAATAAAGTTTGCTTCTCTCTGCTTACTTATCTGAAAGTCTGCAAATTCTTTTTTATGGCTTTGTGGGACAAGACCCTGTGGTGGTTCAAGGGCTAAATTATCAGTGCATACCAGCTTCATACTGACAATATTTACAGTGATTTTTGGTATCATCTCACTTCCACTGCACATTCAAATTTCCCACATTCAAATTGCTTACCTTTGTACAGTTGATTTCTTTGAGTTAACAAGGTTCATAACATGTATCTTATATTGCTTGTCTTCCCTCCTTCCCTCAATCCCTCCCTCCCTCTTTTTCTCTCTCCAAAGTAATAGACACAATAGATAAAATTTACCATCTTTGCTTTTAAGTGTAGAGTTGGTGGCATTGGATATATTTGTTTACATAGTGCATCTACCATCATCATTCATTTCCAGAACTCTTTCCATTTTGCAAAACTGCAACCATGTTTCCATTAAACAAGGTCCCCTCTTCCCCCTCCCCCAGCCCCTAGCACCCCCTATTCTACTTTCTGTCTCTATGAATCTGACTCCTCTAGGGACTTCATGTTAAGTGGAATCATGTATTATTTGTCCTATTGTGACTGGATTATATCAGTTAGCTTAACGTCTTCAAGTTCATCCACACTGTAGTATGCGTCAGAACTTCCTTTTTACGGCCAAATAATATTCCATTTCTGGCAGCTTTGCCTATCAGTAGGAATCCCACCCAGACATTTGTGCTCACCAAGGTTAGATTATTGCAAAACACCATACTGAGAGTTTTGAATGTCTTTTGGCCATCTCTGGAAGAGGCCTTTGTTTATGCTTCTTGTGATCATCATGGAGTCCTCTTCCAGAAGGGGAGAGGATCCCAGTTTTGTTACTTCTTACCCTTTCTGTGCTGGTATTATTTTCTTCAATTTTTCATTTCTAGGCAGGGATCTTTAAGCCTCATGCCCACTATGCTAGCCAGTATCCCAATCCATCAACCCACTCGCACAGGTCTAAGCAGATTGTGCTGTCACCAGGGCATGCTTATTTATCTTGTTTCTTATCTGTCTTGCCCACTTGAATGTCCCTGCCAGGGATGAGTGTCTGTCTCTTTCACTGCTGTGTCCCCGAGACGTAACACTGGGGAGGGCGGACAGCAAGGCCCAAAGGACTGTGGTGGGGGGCTATGGGAGCCTTGGTGGTGGGGGTGCTGTGGTGACATATATCTGAAGAACTGTGAACCTGTACCTCTGTATTATATGGTGCTGTAAGTCAATGTTACCACAGTTAAAAAGTAAGTGAACTGCACACTAATATCAAAAACAGTATAGGGGCCTCCCCGGTGGCGCAGTGGGTTGAGCGCTGTGTGTGAAGCTGTCTGCAGCTTCTGCAGTGCGGGTTCGATTCCTGGCCGGCCAGGGAGAAACCCACATGGCACGGTAGACCTCTCCTGCCTCGCTCTCTGCTCCCCTCAGCATTGTCTTCCGTCCATCTGTCTGTTCTGCTCTCTGCTTTGTCTCTGGTGAATTCTCTCACCCTCCTGCATCTCAGACTGTACCCCAGTTCTCGTATAAATAAATAAATCTTTAAAAAAAAATAAAAACCAGTATAAACAATATTATAAAAATCTCATTAATAATGTCTATATTGTTACATGGGGAAATAGTAAAATATTGACAATACTGTGTTAGATTAAAATGAAGTTAAAACTAAAAAAAAAAAAAAAATGAAAAGGCCTGAGGCTGGTTCCCAGTAGGTGCTCTGTAAACACCTGCATGCACTCCAGAGGAGAATGAGCGAGGGCTGCTGCCAACCAGCTAAGTGATTTCAGTCAGCCGCAACTAAGGATTAAGAAAGCTCAGTGCTTCAGTGCTTCTCTCCCTCTCACATGAAACATTAACCGAGGTGGAAGTTTGAATGTTTTGTGCCACACCCCACAGATCTCCTCCCTGGGGGTCCCACTTTGGACACTTTGGAAGTTCTTGTACCCAGAGTGAGGAGGTGCTGACTCCCTCTCCCTCTACCCCCTGTCTTTCCTCTATGGCCTCCCCTCTTCTCCTCTTCACCCCCTCCTCCCCTTCTCCTCTCCTACCTACCCCCTTCTCTGCCCATGCTGCTGCTTTGCTCATCAATATTTAGGGCACCATCTCTGTGCCCAGCTTCATGAGGGACCTTGGAGACACATCAGTCAATCGTCAGCTCTTCCCAGAATGACACTCCCCATCCGGCAAGGAAAACCAACATGAAATAAATGATGCCAAGCAGGAGGAGATGCTAACAGGGGGAATTATGAGGGTCTGGGGGAGTTAGGAGGGCCTCTTAGAGGAGAAAATTTCTAGGCTGGTTCTTCTCACATTTTACCATGCTTGCAAACCCCTGAATAGTTTTATTAAATACAGATTCTGATTCAGCAGGTCTGGACAGGGCCTGGGACTCTGCATTTCTTTCTAATGGGGCCACAGTGTGAGCAGCATGTCTGTGGGCCACAGTGTGAGCAGCATGTTTCTAAGCCATCATCATGACCATGACCATCACCATGACCATGATCGTCACCACTATCTCCATTGCCACTATCATTACCATCACCACCATCACCATCACTATCATCATCACCATCCTCTACATTATCACCATCAGAGGATAGAGGACTTTGGTGGGAAAATGTAGGGTGGGGAGAGGGGAGCTTAGCAAGCTGAAATTGAGCTACCATGGATAATACTCATTATGCTATGCTGATAATAATAATAATAACCAATATTTATGGAGTCTTACTATCTGCAGGGAACAGCTCCAAGCCCTTTATATATGTGAACTCATTCACTCCTCATTGCCATTGTTATAAATAGATTGTGCAGCATGTGATTATTTCCCAAAATGTTTCTATGTTCCAAGTTTTCTTGCATGCACACAACAATCTTGTGGAGCAGTGAGTGCAAGCACTGTTGTTATTATTGCTGTTGCTTTGCTTCTTATGCAGATGGACAACAGAGCCCCAGGGTTACTGAAGCATCTAGGGACCAAGCCAGGACAGGGATGGCGTGGACTCCCAGGTCAGGACTGGCCATTTCTAGGATTTGGGGGGCTCACATAGGACACCCAGGCCCAGACATCCTGGAGGTTGCCAGATGGAAGGGGGTGATTTATCCTGGCTTCTGGGGAACCTGGACTGATTGGAGGGAATACCTATTCTTGTGGTGAATTAATTTCCCATTTGGTCTCATCCCCTCCCTTTCTTTTCCTCCATTTTCATTGCCTAATAAAATAGTTGCATGATTTAAAGTGGGGAAAGTCAGGGTTATGTAAGATCATTGGTAAAAAGACTATTGGTAAAAAGATTAATGCTACCGGATCCCAAAGAGAGATGTTTAACCTATATGTGAGTTATCTCAGTGCTGGATCTAAGTTTTTCATGATTCCCACCTTACTTGGATAGAAACCAAAGTCCTCCCTGAGGTCCACAACGGCCTGAGTGATCTTCCTGTCACCTCCTGTTTCATCTCTTCCAACTTTCCCCCTGACTCTCTTCTCTCCAGCCACAAGGACCTCTTCCCACTTTCTCAAACATGTCAGGGAGGTCCTGCCCTAGGACCTCTGGACTGGTCATACCCTGTGATAGAAATGCTCTCCCCTCTGACACCCACATGGCTCCTTCTTCACCTCCTTCCAGTCTTCACATAAGGGCCATCTCCTCCGGGAGTCTTTCCTTGCCTTATTTATTTTTTATTCATATATATTTTAATTACATCTTTCTTCATATTTGTACAATGTATGATTACCCCATGAAACTCCCACCACCATTTCACCCGTGCACCATCACCATAATCTCTTGTGCTCTTTCTACCCGGATCCAATCCTTTTCTCTCCTCCTCCCTGACAGAATATCTCTGATCTATGGTTGCCTGTTAATTTTGATTTTCACTTTATTATAGCTACTTTTTTCCCTGATCGCTTATTTGGTTCCTCTATATTCCTCCTATAAGTGAAACCATCTGATATTTTTCTTTTTCTTTCTTGCTTATTTCACTGAGCATAATACCTTCGAGCTCCATCCATGTTGCTGCGAATGGCATTAGTTTATCTTTTTTGATTGCTGAGTAGTATTCCATTGTGTATATGTACCACATCTTCTTGATCCAGTCATCTATTTGGGGGCATTTGGGTTGTTTCCAAAGCTTAGCTATTGTAAATAGTGCTGCTATAAACATAGGGGTGCAGGTGTCCTTCAGAATTAATGTTTCTGTGTCCTTTGGGTAAATACCTAGAAGTGGAATTGCTGGATCCTATGAAAGCTCTATTTTCTGTAGTTTAAGGAACTTTCCCACTGCTTTCCATAGTGGTTGGACCAGTTTGCACTCCCACCAGCAGTGCAGGAGAGTTCCTTTCTCTCCACATCCTTGCCAACATTTGTTGTTGCTGTTTTTTTTTTTTTTAATATGCGCCACTCTCACTGGTGGAAGGTAGTACCTCATTATGGTTTTGATTTGCATTTCCCTGAGTACGAGTGATGTTGAACATTTTTTCATATGCCTGTTGACCATTTGCATTTCTTCTTTGGAAAAGTGTCTTTTTAGCTCTTCTGCCCATTTTTTGATTGGGTTGTTTACTTTGTTTTTGTTGAATCTCAGCTCTTTGTAGATATTTGTGATCAGTCCCTTATCATTAGTATTGCTCACCACCACATTTAAAAGGCAGTTCCTGCAATCTATTTCCCCTGCTCTAATTTACTTTCCCACTAGCACCAACAACCAGCTCATATGTGTTGAATATTTGATTTTTTATCTTGTTGATTGTCCTTTCCACCAGCTCCAAGGGGAATTTATACTTTGCTTGTTCTTTGATTGTCCCCAGCTTTTAGTGCACCAGCCAGCAGTAGTCAGGAGCCCAAACCTGCCTCTACCTGTTTTGGTTTGGTGCATGGGTTCCAAAAGTTTTTTCACACGTTTAAGTGGTTGGGAAAAAAATTTTTAAATAACATTGAGATTAACTGTGAGATTCAAAATTTCGGCTACTGCTACCATGGAGTGCCCAACAGCACCGGCTAGAAAGTCCAAAAATATTCCTACTCTCAAAATCTTTAAAGAAGCATCTTGGGGACCCCTGGAAGAACAGCGCCTGGCACATAACGCCCAGTAATGCCATTGCATGGCAGATACCCCAGGCCTGGGGAGCCCCGTTCCCGCCTGTGTACCCGCCATCTCACTTGCGCCTGCAGGGACTAGCCACGAGGTGGCGCTTTGGCTCCCGAGCAATGCTCGCGCCTGAGATCAGAGGCTGGAAGCGGTCCGCGCCCCCTCGCCGGTACCCGCTCTTGGTCCACCCTTCCTGCTCCGGGTGAACTGAGCAATGGAAGACAGCCCAAAGCAGGGACCCAGTTTTCATCATATAATACGCAATGTGGTGATTTTTACATAAATCGTGATATGTGGTGATTTCTTTAAGGGCTCGGAAAAGACAAACTGGAGGTGTGGGGCGGTGGAGACTCACACTTTGAAGGACTCTTGAAAGTTTTCTGTGGTGTCTGGTATGGGACCGGTCTGGTTTTGGTCTGGGGTTTTTAGAGTTTTTGGACTGGAAGCTGGAGCTCAAATCCCAACTCTGCATGTCCTCTTTCCCCCCCACCCCCAATCTGGTGACTTTGAGATAAGGGGCATTTTTGGCCTCTCTCTGCCTCATTGTCATGGTTTGTAAAATGGGGATTATAGCATCATCTTCTTTGGGGGTTCTTACAAAGATTAAATCATGCACATTATTACATGGCAGGCACATAGTAAGTGCTGATAACAGTTTATATGGCACCAGGGAGGGCAAACTATTAAACATCTTGAGTTCTCGGTTCACACAAAGACAAAACAAGAACAGCTGTTTGTTTAGACATCACAATTAAATTGAAACCTGACCTTTAAAGAAGACCTGCTTGCATTAGAGTTAGAGCATTTATTTTCCTTCGTTTTTAGGGGAAACAGATGGACAATTCTAGACTAGTTGATATTTAAATATATCTATATATATCTATATCTGGTCCCAGGGAGCTTCTTTTTCAGCACAGCTGGGCTTTTTAGTGTATAAAGACCCTCCTTCTGTCCTTTCAATTAACAGCTTTGGCTGCAGCCAGCCATGGAAGACTGGGGAGCTGCCCTCCCCATGGTGCACCCCTATCCCCTAGGACTTATTGGATTTTCCACCTTAGTCTTTGGAACCAAAACAACTGGTGAATAAATGTCCTCTCACCTCTGGGTTATCCTGTTGCCCACTGCTGATTCCTATCTTTTATCATCACTCCAAAAGTCTGTTCTTTCAACACTTCAAGGACCCTTTGATCATGTCTGTGCACACGCTCTCCAGTTCTTTTTTTTTTTTAATTTATTTATTCGTTTGTTTTGTTTATACAAGCACTGGGTACAGTCAGAAGCGCAGGAGGGTGAGAGAATTCACCAGAGCCAGAGCGGGGAGCAGAGCAGGCAGAAGGACTGAAGTACACTGCTGAGGAGAGCAGCGGGCGGCAGGAAAGGTCTGCGCGCCATGTGGGACCCTCCACCGGTGGCCAGGGAGCAGCCGGGGATCGAACCAGCGCTGCAGAGGCTGCGGGCAGCTTCGCAACCCAGCGCTCAACCGCTGCGCCACCGGGGAGGCCCTCTCCATTTCTTTTAACTGCTTCCACCGAGGTAGTGTCCATCAGCTTCATTGCTGCCTACACTTCCATCACTACTGCTTACATTTTGGTCCAATTCACAGGCCTCCCTGTGTTTTCAAGTGTATTCCCAACCTCAGGGCCTTTGCACGTGTTCTCTGGATTATTCTTGTTATGGCTGGCTCCTTGCTGTCTAGTCTCAGTGGAGATATCACCTTCTCATGCAGATCATGCAGATGCCCCGTTTTCATCATCACTGGATCATGTCACTCTGTTTATTATCTACAATTATGTTTCTTAGAAATTGGACTGCCAGCACCTTGAAGGCAGGGTTTTTTGTTGTTGTTGTTTGTTTCTTTGTTTGTTTTTTGTCTTCCTTGTCCATTACTGTGTCCTCATAATGCTTAGAAAAATGTCAGTGTCTCATCTATGTTTGTTGAGTGAATAATTGATGGATCCCTGGGAACTTGTGTATCTATAATGATGACTTCTCTAAGTCTCTGACTTTGAGATCTTCAAGCCCTATAGAACAAGTGAACCACATTTTCCCTTTAATAGTATATTCTGGACATTTTCTAGTTCTAAGCCCAGCATTCTGTATTCAAGGTAGTCTGCCTGGAGGAGGAGGCAGGCATATAGACAAGTGACTGTAGTACCCAGCATCCAGGGGTTACACAGAGGCCAATCCCCACTTATCCTACAACTTCCAGACATGGGTCAAGGGACTTAGGGTATGAGCTCATGGTATGCTTATTCCAGCACCTATTCACAGAGGAGGCAACTGAGGCACAGAAAGGAAAATAATCAAGCCAATAGGGCAGAACCAGCTTTGGATCTCAGATCTGTCCAAGTCCAGAGCCAATGCTCTTAATTCCTCTCTTTTCGAGATCATGAACTTGGAAATGCCTGATACACAGTAGAATGAATGAATGAGGCATAACCATTAAGTTTTCTCTTGCTTTTTTAGGCACTAAACTCTATGAAGGTGAGGTCCTTTTCTTATTGATCCTTGATTCTCTGCAATTGCTCAGCATAGAGCTTTGTGTGTAGAGGCACTCAATATATGAATTTGGTTGTGTCAAGTCTGAGACAGGTTCAAAACAAAATCTATAAAATCCTGAAGTCAAACATGGCACACAGGACATGTTCTCTTTCCTGGCTGCTAGAATCACCCTAATAGCAGCCAAATTGGATAAAATCAAACCAAAAAACCTATCACCTTCTAACATTTCCAACTTGTCATAGCCTCTTTGGATAGGGGAGTGGGTCTTAAAACCCTTAGATCAGATCACAGATAGTGTAGTTAACCAACAATCCCATCAACTCCCTGAAATAGCTTTGCAAAGCAAATGTGTTCCTTCACCATCCAAGAAGTTTGCTCTTGCCTGTTTTGAGTTCTTCTAGAGTGCTCCTAGTATGATGCAAAGGACAGGTTTTGGGCAAAAGGAGCCACCTTCATCAGAACTGCTGGCCCTGAGCAGAGACCACAACTTCTCTGAGGACAGTTACAAAAGTCCTGGTGCAGAGTCCAGGCCAGTGCATTGAAGTGGCAGAGCACAGGCAACAGGGTCCTGGAGGAATAGCCACCCGTTATCTTTCCCCTCCTGTAGTCTGGGGACAGCCTGGGCGTGCATATGAAGTTCTTCGAATTTGTTCTTAGATCAAAAGATTCTGAATAAGAAGTTCATGCAGCTAGTTAGTTGTTCTTTAGTCAGTCTAGCTGGATTCACACTCTGGTCCTGTTATTTGCTGTGTCATCTTGGACAAGTGAGTTTACCTCTCTGAACCTTAATTGCCTCCTCTGCAAAATGAGGAATAGAATAGTGCTTGCCACGTAGGGTTCTTACGAGGATTAAACATCTGCAAAATGCTTAGAGTGGTGCTTGACATTATATTTTTAAATATGAGTTAAAGTTACGAAAATGAATGAATACCCACCCATGCCCCCCGAATGTGACCTCCAAAAGGACATAGACCTTATCTTATTGATTATGTATTGACAGGGCTTAAGCACCAAGTAGATGGTGAGTAAAGATGGAATGGAAGAAGACTAGAGATTGAAATGGGTTTGTGGCTAAGAGAGTAAAATCTAACATCTCAATTTGGAGTGCAGACTTCTGTAAAGGGCCAGAGAGTGAATATTTTCAGCTTTGGGGGTCATGTGGTCCTCTGATGTCTGTTTTAACAACTCACTCCTGCCATCGTAGTGTAAAAGCAGTCAGAGAAAATGCATCAGTGAATGAGGATAGCTAGGGATCAACCAAAATTTATTTACAAAGACAAGTGGCAGGCTGGATCTGGTTTGAGGGATGTAGATTGCTGGGTCCTGCTCCAAATCATGGTGAGAAGTGAGAGGGGCCCCTTAAGCCTGGAATGGGAGGCTCTGTTTCTGTTGTTTATTCACATTTGTTAACACATGTCCTGCTGCTTGCCTGTCACCCATTTTGACAGGCACTCTCATATTTTCTTTTACTCTTTAGAATAACCTTAGTGAATATCTTTCACTACCCTATCTTCTTTTTTAAATCAGAAAACTAGAGCCCAGAGTGGTTAAGAAATCTTCCCAAGGCCACACAGCCCAGAAATAACATTCCAGCCCAGCTGGGTCTGTTTCCAAACTCTGGTTGTTTTGTCTTGGGGACCTTCTTTCAAAACATTCATTTGAATATCCACAGCTGCACATGCAGCCCCTAGAAGCAAATCTCTGAACTTGGGGAAAGACTAATGTGAATGTTTAGCTTCTTTTAGCAGGCATGCTTGCTGAAAATTCTTTCTAAGTGGGTGTGGGGCCTGAGCCTTAGGCTTGTTGGTGGGACCCTGGGCCATTCTGGGATTCTTCAGTTCTTGCTTCACAATGAGGATGCCCATATAAAAAGAGTCATTATCAAATGGGGCCCTGTGGAGACTGGGGAGCTGGCCAGAATCCTCAGCTGTGGGGGAAGGGCCTCTTTCTCAAGTGTTTTTTCTTTCAACCTTGGCAGGAATCCTCCTGTTTCTGTGAAACTCCTGCTTAGTTGGTTCCAACAAGTGCAACCAATTTTCAGGGACTAACCTATTACTCTTAGATCTGCACCCCAAACTTCCTGTCCTGAATTTGGCCTATGTACTTGTCTCTGGCTGAACCTCAGCATGTTAGCGACACGGTGGAGTCTTGAATTTCTTTGCAGTGGAAAAGGATTTTCAGTGACGTTTATTTCTGTGTGGCTTTGGCTGATTTTATAAAATTTTGCCAGCTTTCAGGGCCCTGAAGACACTTCAACACCCCTTGTTAACAGAACCTGTTCAAACACAGATATCGCAGGGTCCAGTGGGAGCTTTTGATTCAACAGGAATTTGCATTTCTCACAAGCTCCCAGATGCTGCTAATACTGGTTTGGGGGCCATACTTTGAGAGGCATGGCGTTAGGTCAGTGGTATCCAGTGTTGGCTGTGCATATGGGTCCCCTGGGAAGTTTTAAAAACCCCAAAACTTGGGTCCTACCCCATTATATCTCACTCTGCAGTGGAGTCCAGAAATTGGCATTTTTAAAGTTCTCAGGTGATGCTAACACAGCTGTGGTAGAGAAGGAACGTGCAAGCCCTCAGTTTTCATTTTGCTTGTGATGCACTCAAAGGAGGCCCCCAGGATTACATATAACTTGGAAATTTAAAACCTGTTGGGGGATAAAAAAAAAAAATCACGGTGTTTAATCCATTCCTAAGCCAATGCAGAATTATTCTCGTATGATTCACAGTTTGGATTCTTATTCTTTTGGCTTCAATTATCTTCTCTGTGTATTCAGGGCAGATACTCAGCTGGGACACATTGGTACAGCTGATGGTTAAAATATTAAAATATTTCCATACCAGTTAGTAAATAGCTGTTGCCCGGAGACTCTCCCCTACACTCCAAACCCCTCTCCCCACAGTGAGCTCCACCACCCTCTGAGTCCCTTCCTGGGTCCTCCCACACCTCTTAACAACCCACACTCCAAGAGCAGCGCCTCCCGCTGATTGTTAAGTATTTTAAATTCCCCCCTCCCTAGCGCATTTTAGTTGCTCATCCCTACCTGTATCTTTAATTTTTGTGTCTGAGTAGATGGGCATCTCAAATAGGTAGGAATGTCAGTTTACAAACCCAGGAGTGTAGGAAAGCCCCTCTGTGTTTGGAGAGGGAGCAGGCACTGATCCCAGTCCTGGCTGGGGAACTGACAGCCAGGAAGTGTTCTAACTGCTCTGTGCCTCTGGGTTGGGCTGAGGCTTGAGTGAGTTAATATATAGGCAGGTCTTAGAACAGAGCCTGACATGTAGATAGCATCATAAATGTTTGTGTTTATATTCACTATCTATTACAAATGGCCACAAACCACTTAACAAGTTTCCACAAACTTGGCAGCTTTAAAGAACACACATTGATCATTCCACTGTTTTTATGGGTCAGGAATCCCCATGTGGTTTAGTTAAATCCTCTGCTTCTAGATCACTCACAAGGCTGAAATCAAGCCCCAGTATTGGGTCTCATCTGAAGGCTTGCCTGGGGGAGGAGCTGCTTCTGAGAACTTCTGGCTCTTAGAAACATTCTCCTTGCATAAACTAGTGGACAGTGGTCCTCCATTCCTAGATGGCTGTTGGCCAGAGGTCACCCTCAGTTTATCTTTCATATGGGAACTTTTTCAAGGTCAGCAGAGAGAGTATGGCTAGAAACTGGAAACTTTTATAATCTAATCATGAAAGTGACAGACCCCCCAATACTGAAATATCCCATTGGTTAGAAGCAGCTTCCTTAGGAACTTGCTTCATAAAAAACAGGAAGTGGGCCAACTGGGTGTTATTTTCAGAAGACACCCGCCACAGTAATATTATTATAATTTAATTACTGGATGGAGGTGCTTTAACCTTTGGCATCATTGCTCTCTCTTACAGCATCAGAGCATTCAGGAGCCCTTTGACATATCAGTCTATGCAGACACCGTCCTTTGTACTAGCCTGGAGAGTCTCCTCAAGTTGGAGACTCAGTTGCCTCTGAGACAAGTTTGGGGACCAGCAATCTTTGGGGGTGGTCTATCTAAAATGTTTTCTGAGGGTCCAGATATCCTTCCACTCTTGAGGAATGTTCAGTACACACACAGGGGCTCTCCCAACCTCATGTCCTCTACTTGCCCCGTTGGAGGCACCCTCCTTCCTCTGCCCTGGGCACAGTTTGCGCAATGTCCTCAACGAGTTCAGGATTTCCTAAGAGGTAAGACAAGTCTTGTCCTTAAGGATTTTTGTTTCTTTTGAGATAGGAGCCCACAGATAGTGCTGAGTTAGAAGAGAAGGATGAGTAAAGTTATGGGAGCAGACAAGTGGGAGAGAGTCTGGGTCACTGGGCAGGTCATGAAGAGGACAAGGGCTTGCCTGGGGCATGGCGCAGAGAAAGCACAGTGAGAACACACCCACAAGGCAAGAAACCACACATCAGCCATCACTGAGAGAGACTTGAACAGGTTGCGTGTGTGGTAAGAGATGATTCTGACTGAGTTCTAAAAGTCATTAAAAGCAACAACAATGAATTATTTTATTTTTCCTGATTCTTCAAGCCAGGGATTTGTTAAAATCCCAGTGGCAATTTCGCTGTGCTCTCACTGGATGGCATTGTGTTGGTGGCTGGGCTGGGCCTGGCTGGGCTGGAGCGTCCAAGAGGCTTTGCTCACGTGTCCCCAGTGGCTTGTTTCTTTCCATGTCACCAACTTGGGCTTCCTCATATCATGGTGGCCTCAGGGTGGTTGGAATTTCAAGAGGTTAGAGTTCAAGAGAGAGTATGGCAAATGTGAAGGCAGATGCTGCATGTTCTTGAGGAGGCTATCAGATTTGAAGGAATTTGGATACCAGGTTGAGCAGGCTACTGGAAGTCTTTCAGTAGGAGGGAGCAACATTATATTGGTGTTTTATAAAGTAATTCTAAAGAGAGTACAGTTCAGGAGGAAAAGCAGAGAGTCTGGGGGCAGACTCTTCTCTAAGCGACAGTATGTGTGTTATTTAACTTTCTTGAGCCTCCAGCTATATCATCTGTGAAACAAGATAATGAGAATTCCTATCTTATTTACCTTATGGAACTTTTGTAAAGATTAAATAGTGAAGTATTTGTAAAATACTTTATAGACCAAGCTGCTAACTTGATTGTCAGGTAACAGATGATTGGGGCAGGCGTGGTTTAAGGTGAAATATCTCAGGAATGATTAGCTTTCATGTTAGGGGTACAATAAAAAATGCTGGGGCCTCTGGCAAACAGGAGAGTTGTAGTCCTATCTGAAGAATATGGCCATTTTTTGATAGAAGTTCATCAATACCTTGTGGGAATATAGGTTCAGTGGCTAACTCCACATTTTTTGAGGAAAAAAACTCAAACATTCCATTTTTATTTGCAATCATCTGGCTTGTTTTAGACATATTTATATCTTAAGGTATGGTTAGACCAAGGGAGCAATTTGTGAGCTCTTTGTAACATCTGCTGTAAACCCTAATACTCAATGTAAATGTCAGTTATAAATTTTATCATGAATTCTTAAAACTGGGAAGTAAGGTAAACAAGTGAGAGGCCAGGAGAAAGGAAATATGTTGAGGTAGGGGAGAGAAGGGATCTGAATTAGGACAGGAGTGATGGAGATACTCAGAAATATTTCAGAAGGAGAATCAATAGGACTCACTAGCTCCTTGGTTAGGGTGGGGGTCCTGTCATTGCTGAATCATGGAATCTTTTTCAGTCCAATGAAGCCCAGAACCCAGTCTCATAATTGCGTTTTTAAATGCATAAAATCAAGCACAAAGCCGACTAAGTTTGTTAAAAGTTAGTTATAAAAATAACCTGAGCAAAACACACAAACAAGCAAACACCCTAAAATATCCTGAGCATCAGATTTGTCATACTGTTACAAATATACTTTAGTGACACTAAAGATCTAGTGGCAGGTCTAACAATTTCAAGGTAGTGATGAAAATAAATGATATTTCAAGATATCTGCAATAATTGTAATGTGACATTAAAATGTACTTTCTGTTGACACAGGTGCTGCTAACACTGTTAATACTTCTGCAATTTGTTGCCTCCATTCATAACTTCAGCTAGAGCTTGTGAAAATTAAGATGTGACTTTTTTCCCTCCAACCCTGGAGGGACTCCCTGAGAGTCCCACAGACTCCCTGAGTTATAAACAAGTTGAGTGTCATTTTATTGAGGGAGTGAAAGAAGAGGTTCAGAGTTCTCTCTGAACCTGGGGAGAGTCAAGATGGATTGACTCAGGAGGATAAAGTAAAGGGGAGAGAAAGGAGTTTAAAATAGAGTTTGGGAGAATTGTGATTAATAAGAGAGTCAAAATTGAGCTTTGGAGCCAGAGTTCCTGGGTTCAAATACTGGCCCAATTTCTTCTTAGCAGCTTTGTAATCTTAGTGTGTACAATAGCACCCCATTTCTGGCACCAAAGAAACACCTCATTGGCTTGTATATCAGTTACTGGGCAAAACTCTTGTGCTTCAGTTTATCCAGCTGTAAAACAAGGATGACAATTGCATCACTTACCTCCAAAGTTACTGTCAAGATCAAATGAGTAAATACAGGCAAAGCTAATACATGCCAACTACTCAGAACAGCACTGGGCACACACAGTAAAAACAATACAGACCTAGCTACTGTTATTGAAGGGATGGTGGTGGATGAAGTTCATTCATTAATTATTCATTCAACAAATATTCATCAAACAGTTATGAGGCCGAAAACAAATCAGACAAGGACTCTCCTCTCATGGACTTTAAAGTCTCTAAGGGGAAACAAATAAATAGATAATAGACAGGGTAGTGATAAATGACAATGTAACAGGGTGATGGAGTAAAGTTAGACTAGATAGGAGGATCTTAAAACAGGTGGCCAGAGAAAAAGAAGGCAATTCTAGGTAGAGAGAGCAGCTGGCTCAAAGGCCCAGAGGCAGTAGTGTGCAGCATGTCCAAGGACCAGCAAGGCAGCAAGTGAGCCTGGAACAAGATGAGTGAGGGAGAGCGTGGTGGGAAATGAAGTTGGAGACTTGGGGATGGAGGGGTCAAATCCCATGTTATATGTCAGGGATGTAATGATGAATGTGTCCTAGTCAATGACCTCAAGGAGTTCAAATATCATAAGGCATTGCTGTACAAGAGGTCTGAGTGAGGGGTTAGCCACAGCTTTCTAGAGGACACATGAGCTGAGACCAAGTGACAAGCAGAGAATGACTCAAGAACAGAACAAGAAAGAGGTGTGATCGTAGAAGCCACCTAAAAGAACCAGCTAAGAAACTTACAGTCAGATCATGGAAAGCAAGGGAAGGTCGTGTTTTGAGAAGGAGAACGGGATCTACGGTGTCAAAGCCAACAAAGAGATCAAGTAGGCAGAGATCCAGAAAGAAAGCAGGTGGTATCTAAATGGCGGTTCCAGGTAAGCAATGGCTGGAAAGTCATTGTGTCATGTGGAGCAAGGGGAGGTGAGTGAGCAGCACATCTGTTCTAATCCCTGACTGTTGGGAATGGGAGTCATGTTTGAGTCACCTCTTTCAATACTTGGAATTAGTGTGTCACTGAGCACTTTCTGTTCTTGCTTTGTAAGTCTTGTTCATTCACCCTTGGTGGATATGTAAGAACCCCACTTCTGACTGCTTCTGGTCTTCATCAGTCTACCTACCAGTGACTGTACCGATCTCATAGCTATTTTCTCAAACTGTTGCATCCTGCTTCCACTTATCAACCCCATTCTTGAATATGCTACCATATTTTGTGCTGCTGAACTTTCCCACTTGATTTTTCATCAGACTTTTACTCTGCTCCTGTGTTGTTCCAGGTATTAGGCTAGGGCTAAGATAACAGTTATTACCCTTTGTCAAGCACCTGTTGTACAAAGTCAGTGTGGATGAAGTTCTTACCTTTGAGGAGTTTATAGTCTACTGGGAAAGACAAATGAGGAAGCCAGTGACTCAGATAGTCAGTGGGGTTATTTATCATGGGGTTTGTTTCTGGTTCTGCCCCCTCTACCATGGGGCTAGTTGTGGGCACACAACTTGCTATGGTCAATACAAACCTGTGTTTGGATGTGTCAAGTGATTTCTTGGTGGTAGTTTTAAAAATCACTGTGTGACGTGTCATGTTCCCTTCTCTGCTGTGACAAGATGGAACTTCTGTCATCCTGGGTCAAGATCACAGCCTCCTGCTGCCTGTGTTGGACATGTCCCAGGGCAAAAAAACAGACTTTTCCTATTAGGTCACTGGGACTTGGGGTTGCTTGTTAGAGCAACAAAAATGTGCCACCCTAAGCATGATTCTAGCACTTGTGGCTTCCCCTGATAATTCTTATTGGTTTCTCCTTTATTATAATGATCACATACTTCCTTTCACTTCTAGTTCCTCCCCCAATTTTTTTGATTCTTTAAAAATACCTTCCATGAAGCCTCCTTTAAATTTTCACAACATTTGCTGTCTCCATACCACTACTTAACTCCTAATCATTTACTGTGGTAGGAAGGTGATGTGAAGACACAGGAGAGGAGACGGCATCTGTAAGACAGGAGTGAAAGGTTCAGGCATTTGATAGCCACTTCCAGCCTCGGGAAGGAAATAAATCTCTGCTGTTGCCGCCACCCAGTCTGTGCTACTCTGTGATGGTGGCTCAGCAAATGAGCTCATTCATTGTGTAGGCTGTCCCGACCCGCGGGATTCGTAGGCACGAAAAGAGAAGGGCTGAGGATTGAAATGAGGGGCTTGAGACAACTTGACGCTAGCGTTTACTTCTTTATTTTTCCTTTTCCTTTCTTTTACTTTTCCCTCTCTTTCTACCTTCCCTGACCTTCTCTCTGCTCCTCTCGCAATAACCTCTCTCGCAATAACCTCCTGACCTTCTTGTGGTTCTCTTCTTATATCCTGGTAGCTCCTCCCCATCGTACCTCCCAGTCTCAGTTGATTAATAGGAAACACCTGTGGTTTCTCAGCAGGCAAAACGGTAAAGCGAAAACTAATTAATGGCACGTGTGTTGCGCAACACGGCGCATGCTCCAGGCGGCTCCGGACAGTAGGCCACGAACTCCCTGAACACACGGGGCCTTTGTGTTTCCTGCTCTCTCTTTCTGAAATGCACTTGCCCCCGATGTCCTCCAAGATCGTCCTTCACCTTCTTCAGGGTTTTACTCAAATGTTAGCTTCTTAATGATGACTTCCTGTCTACCTTGTTTATAATTAGAGCCCTTGCACATGTCCTAGTCCCCCTTCCTAGTGTATATTTCCACTAGCACTTAGCTCAATCAAATAATATATATTTCCTAAATTTGTCCTGCTTATTATTGTCTGTCTCTTTTCACCTACTTCTAGAATGTCAGTCCTCTGTGACTGACATTGGACTCTTGTCTCTGTGTTGTATCTCAACACCCAGAGTGATGCCAGTAGAAAGCAAATATATCTATATATATTATATATAATACACACATATATATCTATATATACCCCTCACACATATGTGTATATATAACACATTTCCTTTATTCATTCATCTGTTGATGGACACCTAGATTGTTTCCATACCGTGGCTATTGTAAATAATGCTGCAATGAACATAAGACTGTATATCTTTTCATATATATATTATATATATATATATATATATACACACAAATATATGTATATCCCACCTTCATTCTTTTTGCCTGCCCCATTGCTGCCTTTGGCAACCAGCAGTCTGTTTTCTGTATCTAGAACCTGAGGCTTTTGTTTTGTATACATTTCACATATAAGTGATATCATACAGTATTTACTTTCTCTGTCTTATTTATTTCACTTAGCATAATGTCCTTGAGGTTTCCATCCATGTTGTTGCAAATGACAGGATTTTCTTTCATATGACTGAATAATATTCAGATATATGTGCATATATCCCTATATATACTCCTCACACATATATGTGTATATGTCACACATTTCCTTTATTCATAGATTGTTTCCATACCTTGGCTATTGTAAATAGTGCTGCAATGAACATAAGAGTGTGTATATCTTTTCAAGTTAGTGTTGGCTGGCTTCTCTCAGGCATGCATGAAGTTGTTACCCCAGTTTATCAATGTCCTCATTCACATGTAGGACAAGGGAAAGACTGACTTCCAGATGCTCTCTTTAAAGCAAGACACTTCCTTTCCAGAAGCCCTTGGCAGAACTCTTCTTGGGTGGTATTGCCCCAGCTGACCCTGCTATTCATTCATGAACCAATAGCTAACAATGGTCAGAGTGGAGCATAACCCACAAGATTAACTAGCAGGCAGGCTTGGCTCTGGCCCACTGCCTGAGATGAAGCTGAGTTTGTATCCCTCACTGTCACCTCCCTGTTGTATGATCATGAGCCAATGTTGCAACCTTTCTGAACCTCAGTTTCCACATCTGTGAAATGGGAATCATAATGATACATGTGATAGTATTCTTAGGAGGATAAAGTGAGCACTGGTTGTAAACACCCTGCACAGCCCCCTGACAATCCATTCTACAACTAAAGACCTGGCTGATAAAGGCATTAATTGTAGCAGCTGTTGGCTGCTGCTCTGCACACGTTTGGGTCACCTTTACTCAGGCTATATTTGTAATTGCCTGGGGATTGTTCAGTGTGGCAGATTTGTGGGATCCTTTCTCAGGATTGACATAAATAATCTTACAACACCCCAGTGAGTTTGAATGGGGGGACACCGAGGCACAGTGAGGTTAAGTCACTTGCCTCAGGTCACAGAAGGCACAAGTGGCAGTCTGACTCCACACTGTGTTTTCTTATTATCACTATAGGTGGTCTCTAGTATTTGCCAACCAGGATACTGAAGCCCCAGTATTTCAATTCATTTTTTAGAGAAATGCAATAGGCAGAAATCTTTGATACCATGTGCAGATGCATTGGAACCAGGTGCCAAAGTTCCCTGGCAGGTCAGTTACAAGGGATTGAATCCACCTCTGCTTAACCCCAGCATGCAGCCTCCTCACCCTGATGCCAGGCAGCAGGGAGGTCCCTGCACCAACCTGAGCTGCAGAGAGATGGCTGAGATGGAAATCCTAGTCATTATTGTGATGGTTACAAAATATTTTAGTGAGTGGGTTTGAAACACTGTAAACAGGTTTAGTCCTCATCCGCTCCTTTGCAAAGAGGCAATTTACTCAGAGAGCGAGGAACCCAACCTAAATTTAACAAACCAAAGCTGGTGAGCAATGGCAGAAGCCTGAGGAGGAGTCACCTTGGCAGTGTCAGATAAGGTAGCCAGGCGCTCCTCCTGGGGTCTTCCTGTACAACCCTCTGTGCCCCACTGGTGAGAGTTCCCAGGTCTTGGGTGTTCCAAGTGAGGTGGGAATTAGAGGCATCCTGGTTGTTGTTGCTGACCTAAGGCAGATACACTAGAAGGTTTTCCTTTGCTCTCTCTGCCTGTGCTATCCAAATTCCTCTCTTTTGTCCCTAGTTCTCTCTATCTCTGTCTCTGTGTGTCTGTGTCTATCTCCGTGTTGGTACCTCTTCCTCTCCCTCTTTCTCCCATTTCTCTTTCTGTCTTCTCTTTCTCCCTCCTCTCTCATACATGCACACATTTGCTCTATTGGCATGGTCAGAGTGCCACCTGTTTAGGGCCCCAGGCATGGAAGAGAAACCTTCCTAAGCCCCAATGATAGGTCTCAGCTGCTTGCGGGGCACATTCCATGGAAAGCCACATCTTAGATCAGGCTCCCAGAAAGCAGAGTCTGGGGTGCAGATTCTTGGGCAAAAGGATATATGGCAGGGGCATTCTCTTGGGAGAGACCTCTAAGGCAGTTTCTCCAATTTGGCCGCACATTGTAATTACCTGGTAGGTTTTTAAAAGTCCTGATGGCTGGACCTTGTTCCATACCAATTAAATCAGCATCTGGGTGGGTGGGGAGGGGGGATAAAGGGTGTTTCCAGCTTGAGAACCAGTGATCTCTAGAAAATGAGGGGTATGGGACCTTCCTGGTGGTACAGGGAGTAGGCACAGCACTATGAAGCTATCTGCAGCCTATGTAGCATAAGTTCAATCCCAGGCCAGGGAGCTACCTGCATGGCGCAGCAGACCTCTCCTGTCTCGCCTGCTGCTCCCCTTAGCACTGTGTTTCAGTGGATCTGCCCGTTCTGCTCCCTACTGTGTCTCTGGTGAGTCCTCATACTACCCTCCCCCGCCCCCATACCTCTGGCCCGTACCCCAGTTCTTGTATGCATAAATAAATAAATCTTAAAAAAAATAGAACTGGTTGAAAAAAAAAGAAAATGAGAAGACTGATAGATCAGGGGAAGAAGTAGAAAAAGGAGGTGGGTTCAGTTCAAGGTCATGGGAGTTACCGACCATGAAAAGCACCACAGATGTCATCCCACCCAGGGCTTGGGACCAGGCTGGCAGCTGTTGGCAGCCCGACTTGGAGCAGTCTAGGATGGGTGACTCTACCTGGTAAAGATGTGCCAGCAGCCTCCTTTCAATTTATAGGAAAAGGTTTGATAATATAGGACCACTAATATTCCAGGGTTTACATTTCTGTTTTAGAATCTGTGCCTTTCAGCCTGGGAGATGTGATGTTGAGCAAAGAGAAAACTGAAAGTGCCAGTGGTGTGAAGTTGATTCATTTATTGAGTTGCCATGACATGCCTTGTCCTTTATGCAATTTATGTTAATAGGAAAGACAAATAATAAAAATTGGAGCCCAAGCATAAACAGGTTATTTCCATTGGAGCTATCAGGGGTGATTATGGGAGGAGCCAGGGAGGTAACTGACAATACTCAGCAGCAGGCGGGCAGGGAAGGCCCATCAGAGGACATGGCCCAAGACCTGAGCAAGAGAAGGAAGAAGATGTTGAAGATCTGGGGATAAGTGTGCCAGGCAGAAGACAGCAAGTGCAAAGGCCCTGAGGTAGTGGTGAGTCTGGCTTGTTTCAGGAGTGGGTGGGAGCTGGTGAGAATGGGGTAGGATGGGCTGGGAGGAGGTGAGCAGTGGAAGATGAGGTTGGCAAGAATCAGATCATGCAAATCCTTGCAGTCTAGCCTGGAGAGGCTGGGCTAGTTTTCCTAGGTGTCACAGGGAGCCACTGAAGGTTTGGAGCAAGAGAGTATGATGATTTGTTTTAGAATTTTCTTTTGAAGACAAAGTTGAAATAATATAAAATTGACCATTGTAAAGTGAACAATTCAGTCACACTTGGTACATTTATGATGTTGTGTAAACAATACCTCTATTTTTACCCAAAAAAGTTAGCCCTACAACCATTAAGCAGTCAATCTCCATTTTCTCAGCCCCTGGCAACCACCAGTCTGCTCTTCCTGTCTCTGAATTGACCTATTCTGGATGTTTCCTACAGATGGAATCACATAAAGTGTATCCTTTATGTGTCTCGCTTATTTCAATGAATATCATACTTTCAAGGTCTATTCATGTTGTAGTATGTATCAGGGCTTTGCTCCCTTTTTAAAAAGATTTATTTATTTATGCATACAAGACCTGGGGTGCAAGCCAGAGATGTGGGAGGTGAGAGGATTCGCCAGAGACAGAGTGGGGAGCAGAATAGGCGGACTGACTGAAATATACTGCTGATGGGAGCAGCAGCCGAGACAGGAGAGATCTGCACCTCCCTGGCCCAGGATCGAACTTGTGCTGCAGTGGCTGCAGGTAGCTTCATAGTGCTGCATCTTAACCCCTTGCGCCACTAGGGAGGCCCCATTTGCTCCTTTTTTTAATGACTGAAGAATATTTCATTGATGGCTAGAGCACATTTTAATTTTTTGCTCATCCAATGGACATTTGCATGCATATGAATGTGTTTGAATTCTCTCTTTTTTTTTTTAAAGATTAATTTATTTATGCATACAAGAGGAGTCACCAGAGACAGAGCGGGGAAAAGAACAGGTGAATGTACTGAAATACACTGCTGAGGGGAGCAGCAGGCGCAACAGGAGAGGTCTGCTGCGCCATGTGGTAGCTCCCTGGCCAGGGATCGAACCCATGCTGAAGAAACTTTGGACAGTCTCAACAGTGCTGGGTCTTAACCCCTTGTGCCACCAGGGAGGCCCTGAATTTTCATTTTTAATTCTTTTGGTTATAATACACCTAGGAGTAGATTCAGCATTTTTACTACTACTGTCTTCTGTGTCTTCTGTGTGAAGAAAAGCTTGTTGGGTGTCAGGGAATTGCTGAGAGGCCAGGGAGGAAGCTACTGTGATAGTCTGGGCAGGCAATAGTGGTAGCCTGGCTAAGGGGTGTGGCAATGGACATAGGAACATGTAGTTGAGTTGTACTGGGGTTCTGGAAGACTAATTGATGGAGAAGATGTGGGGGAAGCTGGAGGAGCTACTCCTTAAAGGTGTGCCATGATTTGGGGGTAGAAAAGATCTTTGAAAATAATGGCAGCTATTCTCACTAAGCACATTAGTTCTCTCACCACCCAGCTCTTCCATCCTTGAGCAGAGCTGTCCATGGATCTTGGCCCCTTCCTGCTTCTCTGATTCCATCTTTCCAAAGACCCTCCTTGTTTCCTACCCTTCACCACCATTAGCCTTCTTCTTGCCCTTAAAATCCACAGGCCTATTCTGCCCCAGGGTCTTTGCACCTGCCTTTACTACTTTGAATGCTCTACCACCATATCCACACGGTGGTCTCTTTTAAGTATCAACTCCAATGCCACCTGATCAGAGAGACTTTCCCCAGTTCTTGTCATTCTCTACCACACGTTCCCATTTTATCACCTACTATTTTGTGATATCTGAAATTATCTTTATGAATTCATTTGTGGCTGGATTTATTGTCCTCAGTCCATGAGGCTGTCAGCCTCTTGAGGGCAGGGATATTTGTCTAGTTCACAGTTGTGTCGTGAGGCCTCTGGCACACAGCAGGTGCTCTGGTGTTGTGCTGTGACTGCACTTTAAGTGGTCCAAATACACTTGTGTGCCACAGAATGACATGTCAGTCATCGAATGATCATGTATATGACAGGGGTCCTAACAGGCGGTACCATATCGTCTCATGTGTAGTAGGCTGCACCACCTAAGCTTGTGCAATTACACTCTGTTGTTTGCATGATGATGAGGCACCTAATTAAGCATTCCATTGTTAAGCCCCCTAGGACTGTACTTAACATGGTTGACCTCTGCCCTGAAGGGATCCAGAAGACTGACTTGTCAAGTGAGAGAAAACCTGAAGATAAGGTTGAAGGGGCCAGGCTGGCCCACATAATGTTTTATAGCTCCAGTCCCAGCAAGGAATGCTGCATCTGAGGGGAAGTGTCACTGTCTGGGGAGGAGGCTGTTGCCTGTCTTGATGAGGCAGGGAACTGACAATAATGCCCACTCTTTTTTGTTTTATGGACTAGTACAATGTGGACCAAGGGATTCGTGGCTCCAAGCCCAGTTGCAGAGTTAACAATTAACTGTGCACCTTGGGCATGATCCCGGACCTCTGTAACCATTTCTGCATCTGGAAAACGGGGACAGGGAGTTTCCCTTCCAGACATAGTAGAAGAATCTTAAGACTCTTGGTCATTATCTGATGAGCAGTAAATAAACTCTCTCCAAACAATGCAGTATTAGATTGTTATTACATGCAAACTAATAATAATTAGTAATAAATATCTGTTATGATTGATTAATATGGTTATTTTTAGAATAATCAATGATATTCCCAGAGCAATAATAGGGGCAGCTGTAGCATAGCAATTTGAAGAATGAAAAATTGGCCCACATATCTGGATTCAAATTCAGAGTGTGCCACTGTGTGACTTTAGCTGCATCACTTTGCTTCCCTGCTCCTTGATTCCCTCATTTGTATAATGGGATAGTGATCTCAAGGTGAGTTAATACACATACAGTGCCTGGCATGCAATGGGTGTTATGGAGTAATTATTCCTATTTTTTTTAATAATAAATTTTATTTTTATATTCCCCATACAATTGCAAACCCCCCATTCTGACCCCAATCCCTCCCCTCCCACCCCCCACCCCCCAAGAAGTGTCTCTGGTTCATAGTTTTTTGTTGATTTTGATTTTCACTTTCTTATAGTTATTCATTTTCCTGGTCCCTTATTTAAGTTTTCTAGATTCCTGCTATGAGTGAGACCATCCGGTATTTTTCTTTTTCTTTCTGGCTTATTTCGCTGAGCATGATCCCTTCCAGCGCCATCCATGTTGCTGCAAATTGCATGTGTTTATCTTTTTTGAATGCTGAGTAATATTTAGTCCTATTTTTTTATTCTTATTCTTGTTGCTACTTTGACATCTATCAAATTGAATCTTCCCCATAATTTGAGATAGTTCTTTGTGCATTAAAAGGGGGTAATATGTTAGTCTATTAAAGTGGCTTTTTCCAAAATAACCCTGTAGGACTGTGTCTCCAACCCCAAATGACTTCCCTCCTCTCTTTTCCTCTCCGGTGCGCCCTCATCCCCTCCCCTTTTCGTCCCCTCCCTCCGTTCTTAGCAAGAGGGCCCAGGGAGAGATCCAGTCCGGGCTGGCCTATTCCAATAAAATATTAGAATGATGACACTGTTGATAGGCTCACATCACACAGGTGTGCTGGGGACTTCTGTGTGTTTGGAAATGGTCAGAGTAAATATCACCCAGGTGTCTCATCTCAAGACAGAGTGGTTGGAAGGTAAATGGCATTTTCACAAGCCGGAGTGACACATCAAGTAGACGATCAAGGCATAGATCTTCTGAGGGCCTCGACCTGACCGCCGTCAGAGAAACCCAAGTTCACCACTGTCTACTTCCGTCGTTTCTCGACGAAGAACCTCTTCAAGCAGGGGTGGGGGGAGGGGGCAGGAAAAACAGCCTCCATTAAGTCGGGGTGATGCTCATGATGGGGCACAGGCAAATAAGAGAGCCTGAGCCTCCTCTACCTGAACAAGGCTCATCTGAGGGCAGACGTGATCTGCAGATGTGGCTGGGTAGCCGCTGGGGTAAACTTTAAGTCACCGTGAAGGCTAGACAAGACCTAGGCCAGGGTGAGGAGGATGAGACAGTTGTTTTGGGTGCAAAATTCAAGGGATCCCCAAAAACCTAGACATTAAGATAAATATTTTGATGCAAAATTTAAAAAAAATGCAAAAATCCATGATGACCAAAATATCAGAATTTTATTAAATTCTTTTTCTTTTAATTAAATTTATTTTCTTACATTGTTGTCCATTTTTGGACAATATTTGATTTCTCCCCTCAGGTGTAGCCCCAATAAATTTCCCACCACCACAGCACCAGTGACCTGTCACCCCAGTGTCCTGTGCTCTTCCTTCCCTGTTTTGACGCCTTCTTCTCCCACCTGCTGTGTGCCCCAGATCTATGGTCAGCTTGCCAGCTTTGTCTTTCTCCTGACCTTTTGTGTCTCTATATTCCACATATAAAAATTTTCAAGGCAAGCTCTTCCCTTTGGCTGGGGTTGTGGCAAGGCTTGGCGTGAGCCATGGGTGGTAAGTGTATGGGCTTTATGGGTCAGGTCCTACACTGAAGTCTTAAGTCCCAGAACGTCAGAATGAGGCTTATTTGAAAACAGGATCATTGCAGATGTAATTGGTTAAGATTAATCGATAATGACTAATTATTGACTAAATAAACATAAAATAAATATTACTAGTTACTAATGAAGTAGGAGGTGTCCATAGAAAAAGGGAAATTTGAACATAGAGATGTGTGCTTGGGGGAAAAAGCTGTGTAAATATTGAGTTATGGGGCCACAGGCCAAGGAACTGCTGGAAATCAGGAGAGAAACCTGAACAGACCCCAACTTGGGCTGTTGATGCCTTGATTTCGGACTCTGCCCTCTGCAGTGGTGAGACAATAAACTCCTGTTGTTTAAGCCACTCAGCTTGTGTGCTGTGTGACAGTAGCCCTACCTGACAAATACAGCCAGGGGATGTAGTGGTTCAATTTTATTCTCAAAATGAGTGCCTTATTCTCACCTTTAGACAAGCCCCACATGATGGACATGTGAGGACACGGGACTGTGGACTTTCTGTCTTTCTTCTACCCTCCCTTCCCTTTTTCCTTTCCTCTCTTCCTTTTTCTTTCTCTTAAATAACAGTTTTTTTGGGATATGATTCACATACCATAAAACCGATCCCTTTAAACTATACAATTCAATGTTTTTAAAAATATGCATAAAGTTATCAAATCATCTCCACTGTACATTTTCATAAAGATAATGCAAACTAGAGATAATGCAAACGAATTCTCCTATAGAGAATCCTGTACCCATTGTTGGCTGTTGTTTTTTAGGTTAAAAGCAAAACAAAACAATAAAAAAACTTAACCCAGAACTTACTCAACCTGCAGAGAACAACTGCTTTGGTCTCCCCACTGGGGACTCACAAGAAGCCATGGGACCCGGCACCAGTGTCAGGCAGGCAGGGTGTGTGTGGGCCTCGGCCCTGAAGAATGGTCCTGGGCTCCTCTAGGTGCCCACATGATCTCTTTCACTGTTGGCTCAAGGGGAAGGCCAGGGTGGCATTGAGGGGGCTGTAAGATTGCAGATGGGGGGCACACAGGGAAATTAGGGATGGGGGCTACTTATCAACTGATATAGAAATATTTTGCAATTGTAACAGCCCAGAGGGTAAGCAGCAGCTGCGATTATAACCTTCTGGTTGGTATGGAGACCTTGAGCTGTTCAAGAGCTGGATCTATGCGTTGGCCCACTATGTAGTACCTGAATGTGGTGGAACATGGGTGGCCAGAATCTATTTGTTGAATAGATCTTTAAAGCTTGGAGAATAATAAGGTTTTGGGGAAAGTCGGTGAAGCTGGTTTTCCCCATAAAGGACTTGGTTGAGAAGACTTCACTGTGGAGGGGTGCAGCTTTCAGACAGAAACATGATTAAGAAGAGGTCAAATCCCAGAGTCCACATTTGGGTTTCACCTATGTCACCTCCTCACTGTGTCACCCAGGACCTCAGTGGTTTCTGGCCTGTAGGTTGGAAGGGATAATATTTCCTCTCCACTCTTAATTTGGGACAAGAATTCAAGTAGAAATAGTTTTTTGGAAAGTGATCCCGGCAGAGGTAAGGGGAAGTGCAGAGGGAAAGGGGAGTGGACTGTTACCAAGGAGTTACCCGTGGGCAGCTGGGGCTCAGTTGCAACGAGGAGCTGGGGGGCAGTGGAAAGTGTGCTCCGGGACTCATTCCATTTATGTAGGGAGGGGGCTGAGCATTTAGCAACCAGTTTTTGTGGGTCATTGGATGAGGTTATTAATTGCTTATGGTATTAACCCCCCAATACTCTGGCTGTCCTCCATCCCCCAAAACTCAGTACACCAACAGCATCTGGCATAAGGGTCTTGTGACTAGTCCCTGAGATAATGTGTGAAAACCACAGGTCCTCAACATTGAGTGCTATTATCTCTGAAGTTGTTGCTCCCAAGTGCTGTGGAAAGAAGGCTGATGTTAGGGTAAGACTAGGCTACTGGAACAAAGAGCCCGATACTAACCTTAAAGAGGATAAGAGTTTGTTTCTCCATTTGTTACAGTCCGAGGTGTGCAGGTAGCTTTTATCATGTGGCTCCACCATGGTTGCATACACTGTGGATGCTCCACCCACATGCCCCTGGCACTTAGCACTTCTCAGCAGACAGGACCTACATCTCGCTGCAGGTCTGATAGCATTTCTAGTCAGCCAGAGTTTACTATGAGTGCAAGATAAACCTGAATTGTTGAATTGATAGGAAGCAGCCCCAGCCAGTGACTGCTGAGGTTTGCTAGATAAATATTCCGCCTACTTCCCTCTGGGCGGGAGCTCTGAGGTGTGTGTCCTACATTGTCTTCCTGAGCTCACCAGCAGGTTTGAATCCCAAGCATCTTTGGTGGTAACTGACTCTAAAGCAGAATCCTCATGACTGCCTTCCCTATTTTGTCTAACTTCCCATTAGCTTACTGGTATTTTCTAGGGTCAGTTCATAAATAAATACTTACATCTGAATCCTTGTCTCAAGGATTATAACTAAATATGAAGAAATATTTTCCCCCCGTAAGGTACAGATCCAGAAGAGGCACCTAAAGCTTCTGCTCGTATTTTCCTGGACACATGACCACATGGAATCACAAGGGTAGCTGGGAAGTGTAGTCCATCCTCATGTCAGGATGCTGGTGGGTATGAATAATCTTTTCCACAAAGGTGGCTGACTGAGAATGAAAACTCGACCACCTTTATTCATAAAGTACATCATTCACTGCAGATAATGCCATGTTCACAATGATGTCTCTTTCCCTAGATTAACCTAAAACTTCCTTTTTGGCTCAAGAACAAAATTAGTTCTCAGCCCTGCAGTCTCGGTGCTAAAGCACTCGAACACTGAAGCACAGAGAAATCTGCCTATTTTTTTGTTTGTTTTTGTTTTAGATGACACATGTAGGGATTATGTGTCTGGACCCTGAAATAGCTGCCCCCACCCAAGCCTGCCAACTAGACAGACAGAGCCCCCAAATATTCATATAGTTATTTAGTTAGGTTGACCTAGTATTTGTAGCCAGTTTTCTTGGGAACAATTTCTGGTTAAATATTCTTCAGAGGATTTTTTTTTTAATTTTATTTTTTCTATTTTTTATTTTCATTTTTTTGGGGGTGGGGAGGTTGTCAAGCAAGCTTAAGCCTCATGGTTTCTTTTTTCCCTAGAGGAAGCAGGTGTGGATGGAAACCTCTCCAGCATCCAGAGCCCAGAAAAGCTGGTTCTTAATCCTTTTGCCTTGGAGGCATTTTTTTCCCCCACCACTCCAGCATCTTGCCAGCCAGTTTTTCTGTGCTTTCCTCTTCCTCCAGTTTTTCTGTGCTTTCCTCTTCCTCCCCCAACTTGGGGCCTTTCCCCAACGCTCTGGGATTAAAAAGTGCTGAGGTCAGTGTCTCTAAGCGCTCTGCCTTCCTGTTGTCATAGCAAAGGGAGCTGGCAAAGGCCTACTAACTCCTTCCTCCTCAGGGCCTCTGAGCAACCTGGGACCATGGTTCAACTGGGACTTTAGCCCTTTAGAATTTCAAACAGCAATCCTCCATTAGCTAGCTCATCATAGTCTTATTATTTAATATATATATTTTTCATTTTAAAAGTTTTTGAAAATTGAGGTATAAGATGTGCTGGGGAAGATGTGTAAAACACATGTACTGCCAATTCGTTGTTTGGTGGATTTTTATGAGAGTAAACAACTATGTGAACATCATTCACATTGGGTGTGAACCAACCCTACCTCCAAGAGTTCCTTGGGTGCCCATTCCTAGTATACCCCTTATTCTGATGACTATCGTTATTGATTAGGTTTACCTGTTTAGAACTTCCAATAAATGGAAACCCTCACTGTTCTTATTCTTTGTCACATATGATCAACATTATTCTCATTGTAAGTGTGAATAAAATAATCTTTAGGAAACCTTACTGTCTTTATTGCTGCTTTATAACAATAGCAAATATTTACATGGTGCTTACAGTATGCCAGGCACTGATCTAAGTGCTTTGCATATATCAACTTTTACTTCCCATACAACCTTGTGAGGTTGGTACTGCTATTACTTTCCAGATGAGGAAACTAGGCACAGAGAGTTTAAGGGGCTAGCTTAAGGCCATCCAGCTGGAGCTGGCAAAGCTGAGATCCAAACACAAGCAGACTATCTCTGGGATTAGCCATCAAGCATTACATACTTTCAGTTCAGGTGTGGTGGCCTCTGAAATGGTCCCAATGATCCCATCTCCTGATCTTCATGTCCTTGTATAACTAATTCCTGTCCCTTGAGTGTGTGGAACTAATGATTCCCTACTAATAGCTAGACTACAGCAAAGTGAGAGGATGTGATACCTTGTTAGGTTATGAAAAGCCCGTGTCTTCTGTCTTGCTCTACTTTCATGCTCTTTTGCTTTCTGGCTTTGGTGAAGCCAGTAGCCGTGCTGGGAAATGTCCTATGGAGTGGCCCACGCGAGAAGGAACTAAGCAGGACCTGTAACCAAAAGACTGTGAGGAATAGGATCTCGCCAACAGCCATGTGAGTGAGCATGGAAATAAACCCTTCCTTAGTTGAGCTTTCAGATGAAACCACAGTCCTAGATGACATCTTGAGGGCAGCCACACGAGAGAATTTAAGGCAGAGGAACCCAGATAAGCCATGCCAGAAACTATAAAATCATAAGTGTTTGTTGTCATTGGCTGCTAAGCTCTGGGATAATTTGTCATGCATTTGATAATAATAAGCCAAATAAAAAGCTTGTATTGTAAATGTGATTTTGAACAACACCCCTGGCCCCAGATGCTGATCTAATCCATGCTCCTAAGCATTTTCAATGTAAAAATTCCAGCACTGCATTAGCTTTAAATCTAAATTTAATACAAAAGCCTTCCCCTACTCCCAAGATTAATTTCTTGGTCCAAACTTGTTAAAAATCTGGCATTGATGGTTTTGTGCTAAGGGTTGCAGGAATCTTGCACATGCTGTCTTTCCCATTTCGTGTATGCTTTACCATGACATCAATGAATTCTTATTTAAAACAAAATCAATATTTCAAAATGTCTGACTCTTTCCCCTTATTTTTCCGTGAGATAATCCCCATTAATGGTGGTGATGATCCTTCCCATTTTATATTAGGATAAGCAGAATTAGCATTACATGTGTCTATAGATTTGCATCATATCCTTTTCCACTTAAAATGGGATAATGATGATGTCTTTATTATATGGACTAGGATTTCTTCCCAACCTTACTTTCCCGTTGCTTAGTGACCAGCTCCTATGTGCTAATTTGTGATCCAGGATTTGGGACCCATCAGTGCCTTCATTTGAAAGCCTTTTAAAAATCCTTCCTTTGTCTTCTACCTTATTTTTGTTCTTTCTCATCTGTAAAATGGGAATAATACCAGAATATACCTCATATAGTTTTGGAGAGAATGAGTTGAGTTATTGTACATACATTTTTAGCTAAGTACCTAGCATGCAGTAAAAGTTAGATTTATTAGCTGTTACTATCAGCATCTCTCCATGATAATTCCCCTTCTTTTTTTCTGCCATACACTTCTTTCTCACATGCCTTCTTACTTTTCATTTTTTATAGGAGGGAAGGGTGCTTGAATTCTGACAGTGTTCTGTGTGGGTCCATTACCAGCGGCTGGGAAGAGAAGAATGAACTAAATTAGAAGATGCAATTGGCTATCTCAGGGAGCAGAGCTGAGCCAGCTGGAATGAAAGGGACACATCTTCCACCCTGTCCCCATCCCATTTCCCCCCTGCTCCCTCCTCTGACAAATTATTTCTCATTGTTTCCAGGGATCTAGAGGAGTTTAGCTTGGCAGGTGGGCCCTGGAGCTGGGGCTGGTCACACAGCAGAAGATGAAAGAAAGGCCTGCTGCTGGCGAGAGACACCCACTCCTTTATCTGCCTGTCTCCGAGGTCCCTCTGTTCCCTTCCCACACACCTTGCTTGCTATTTAATCAGAAGAGAGGATGCACACCCGAGCCCTGCAGCCACCACCAGCAGTACAGCCTTTTGCTTTTCTTACCCTTTTAAAAATAAATCCATTGTCAGAAGAAGGCGACACTTTACTATTTGATCACTCACGCACTTGTTCATTCAACACAACAGCTACTTACTGGGTGCACCGAGGTCAGTGCGGGGAACACAAACATGACAAGGCCACAGAGCTTACTCCTTAGGAACCCATGGTCCTGATGACACAGACCAACAGACTCCTTGGTGCCAGGCAAACACTGTGGGAAGAAGGTTCTGAGTGTGCTGGGAGCCCTGGATTTGCTCTGTGGAATTAGGGAAATCTTCAGAGTGGAGGCAGCATCGAGCCAAGGTGTACGTGATGAGTTGAAGCTTGTCACGCTGGTAAATACGGTCATGGTCTGGAAGAGGGTATTCCAGCTGGATGGGATGGCTCAGGGGTATCAGTCAGCGTCCTTTTAGTTGTAAGAGACATAAACACAGGCAACCTGACATGGGATAGGAAAGGGGGGTTAGGGGGAGGGATCTGTGGCTGAATCTAAAATACAGGACTCAGTAAAGGCTGCATACAGAGGCTTTATTAAGATCATATTTCACAAATGGCTGCATCCAGGGCCTGGAATAAAGTCATCAGCCTGTGGTTTAATAAAAAAAATTGGTTTTTATGCCCAGTATCCTGACACAGAGTTTTTGTGTGTGTGTGTTCTAATGAGATGACGCTTGGCCCGGGAGCTCCTGTTTCCAGCAACTATTCTAGATGGAGGGGGATCAAAGAGGTAATAACCTCCTCTCAAAGAGTTTATATTCTAGAGCGAAGAGGCAGCCCTGGAAGATCAGGATACACACTGACTCTAGGAGGGACTGGCTGATTCTACTGAAAAATATTAGAAAAGGATTTATGAAGCGTGTGTTTCCTGATGTAGGTTGTTGTCTGTCAAACACTCAGGGAAAGAGGAAAGGTTTGGAGCTGGCTTAAGGGTGTGGATTGTCTTAGATATTGGAGGAAAGGAAAATAATTGAGTGCAGATACCTGTGCTTCTCCAAACGGCCTGCCCTCCTGGTGCTCTGGAGGAACTTAAAAAAATAAAATGGCAATGCCAAAGCCCTACTCTAGACCAGCCAAAAGTTACTCTCTGATGGTGGATATTTAAATTTTTAATTTAAATTTTAATTTTAGCTTTGGTTTAAAACATTATATAGGTTTTAAGTATGTAACATTATAAAGTAACATCCACATGGCATTATGTTCACCAGCAAAAGTCTAGTTTTCAATGCAATAATTTCCATGCAATTATCCATTTTATCCAATGCATGTACCCCCTCCCCCTCTCCTCTGGTAACCTCCATTTTGTTCTTATAATTCAAGAGTTTGTTTTGTTTGTTTAGTTTCCTTACCTTCTACAGATGAGTAAAATTGTATTTGTCTTTCTCTGATTTATTTCAGTTATCATAATACTCTGTACGACCCTCCATGTTGTTGCAAATGGCAAAATTCCATCCTTTTACAATAGCCAAGTAGTATTTAATTGTGTATAAATAGCACATCTTCTTTGTCCATTCATCCTTCAATGGACACTTGATTGTGTCCAAATATTGGCTACTGTGAATAGTGCTGCAATAAACATAGGATACATATAAATTTTAGAATTAATATTTTCATATCATTCAGACAAATCAATGGTGGGTATTTGAAAAACCCTCCTTGCCTCTGGGAATTATAATGTGCAATCAGCATAGAGACTCTCTGGGCTAGAATTTATGCTTCAAGAAAATAAAGACTTGGTAGATAACGAGATAAGGGTTTGGTAGACAGAGGTAGAAACAAGCTCTGGACTTTACCCAGTGGGCAGGAGACTCTCTCTTCAACAATGTGGATGCTTGGTTGGAAGCCTAGAATCCTAAAGCAAAAGCGTTTAGCCTAGGAGCAAAAGAGAGTTATTGAAATAATTACCATGTGGCCTAGAAATCCTTTTCTGAGTATATGCCAAAAAAACTAAAATCAGGGTCTTGATGAGATACCTGCACACCCATGTTCACACCAGCATTATTCACAGTAGCCAAAAGGTGGAAGTAACCTAAATGTCCATTGCTGGGTAGGTGAGTAGATAAACAAAATGTGACTTATACATGCAATAGAATAATATTTAGTTTTAAAAGGGGAGGAAATTCTGACATGTTACAATGTGGGTGAAACTTAAGGACATTACACTGAGTGAAACAAGCCAGTCACAAAAAGACAAACACTATATGACTCTACTTACATGAGGTCCCCAGTCAAATTCATAGACAGAAATCAGAATAGTGCTTAACAGGGCAACGGGAGATGGGGTGGGGGTTAGTTTTAGGGTGTTCAGAGTTCCAGTTTTGTAAGATGAAAGGCGTTCTGGAGATGGTTGGTGATGATGGTTGCATGACAAGGTTAATGTACTTAATACTACTGAGTTCTGCACTTAAAAATCATTAAGATAATACATTTTATGTTATGTGTGTTATACCACAACTTAAAAAAAAAAAAAAAGAAACAGATCGTCACTAAAATTTTGAGCCAGGGAATTTCTTTATCAGAGGTATGAGTTAGAAAAAGACCTCTGGGAGCAGTTTGAGGGATGGTTGCAGGGAAATAACATTAAAGGAAGGGGAACTAGGGAGGATACTGCAGTAATCCCAGCAAGTGTTGCTGGAGGCCTGAACTAGGTGGTCATGGGAATGGAGAGAAAGGTTTGGAGAGAAAGGAATAAGTGACTGGCTGACCAATGGACTAGTGGTGGTGAAGAGTTCTTTGAATCTCTGTAGATCTGTTACTGATGCTTATAAAGACTCATCATCTGGACTAGGGTTCCCAGCAGGGTCTAAACTGGGATTCAACAGATTGTTATGTTTTAGTAATTAATGAATAATTAATAAACATCTGCATCTTCTACTCCTCCCCAACCTGTCCCATTCCCCTCCCCACTTCCATCCCCCATTCCTACAATATTCATAGGTTTCTTTTCTTTTTTTCCCTCAGTGTCATTTCATGCAAACTCATGAAGTATGTGTGAACATAAATATTTATTTTCATTTTCCCTCCTTCCTTACATAAAAAGGCACATACTCGATATGCAGTTTGCCATCTAGCATTTTTTTCAATTAACAAACTGTTCTTGAAGATCTTTCCAGATTCCTTTGGTGGGAGCTTCCTTCTCAGAGAGACAATATTACAGTAGCATTGTTGAGAGCACAGGAAGAGCTGAGGAAGAAGGAGAAACTGAGGCTTCCTATTTCACCCCTCCCCCTACCCTGGGGGTATCTTCCCACAGACTTGGGTGTGCTAGGAAGGTGACTTCACAGCATCCCATTCCACTACCCTCTATCATTTCCCTGAGCTGCCAGCAGCTCACTTGGGCTTCTTTTCATGCTCACATAATTGCCTGCTCCCAGACCCTCAAATCACTATCCTTCTCCATGACCTGCCTTGCCTCTGTCTAGCTGTGTGGTCTTGTGCAAGTTACTGACCCTCTCAAGCCCTCAGTTTCTTTACCTAAATTGGATAGTGGTTATAGTGCCGCTCTTGTGGTTGTGATGAGTTAATACATATAACACATTTAGAATAGTGCAGTGCACAGGGTAAGTAACTTATGTCTAAGCTGTGATTATTTTCTTGGTGGTCCATAATTTATGAAACCAGCCCCCACTGATAGATACCTGGGTTGTTTCTTATAGTCAGCCATTACATGCAAGATTATATTATATTGTATTATAACTGCACATCTGTCGTTTAAAAAACATGTTAATGTAACATGGACAATGGGATAAATTTGGAGATGATGGCTTACTCAAGGAGCAAAGGCATTTTGGTTGATATTGCCAAATGACCTTCCACCAGGCTTGTGCCCCTCCCACCAGCAATGGATAAGACAGCCTGTCACCCCTTCAGTTCTGCCAACAGAGTGTGTTGTTCTTTAGCTTTTGCCCACGAGAGAGGTAGAATATGGCATCTCAGGATAATTTTAATTGCTTTTTTCCTATTATGAGTGAAAATGGCCCCCTTGTCATCTGTTTAAGGGCCATTTGTATTTCCTCGGGCACCTGTGGAAAGTGATTACTAAAGCAAAAGGCAGGACATGCATAATAGGTTGACTGGCCTATTTTTAAATCTCAGCTGCTGCTGCCAGTCAACACATCTGATTATCATTTAGCTTGATTTTTGGTATGGAAGTGGCATTCTCATCTGCTTAATTTTGTGTGTCTGAGGTCTTAACTCAAGTGTCACCTTCTCCGAACACATGTATTTTGTCTTGTGGTACTGTCTGGTTCACTTGTGTGTTTCCTATTATCTTTGCTCCCTCACCATCATGTGCTCATCCCCAAAGACCGTGCCAACTCCATGAGTGCAAAGATAAGGGAGAATATGGCCTCATGGCCTTCTGGTTTTAGGGTTGTCAAAATGATAACCATCTCTGGTTTCCTTTGGAATTGCAGAGTCACACTCAGCATTTTGAGGGAAACTCATCCATCCACCCACCCACCTGCCTGTCTGTCCTCTGTCCATCCATCCACCTACCTGCCTATCCATCCATCCATCCACCAATTACTCATCCACTCATCCATCTGTTTACTTATTCAACAATATCTCAAGAACCTGTTATGTGTCATGTCTCATACTAGACCCTGCAAGTACAATAGTGAGTAATACAGATATCGTCCTGCCTGCCAGCATCCCAGGTTAGCAGGGCAATTGAAGTGCTCTTACAAAAGAGCAAGGTTTATAATTTCAGTGTTGAATGTAGTCTAACAATATCAAAGAAGGCTTCTTGGATAAAAGAACATGAACATGGAACATGGAGAGTGAGTAGGAAATAACTGGGGAAGGAGAGGAGGGAAGCTATGGACATAGTGTGGTAAAGGTCGGGAGATGGAAAATAAGATGGTGCACTTAAGAATTGAAAGGAGTCCAGGAAAGCTAGAAAGTAGAGTTGGGAGAGAGGAAGCTGTAACTGGGGTAGGGACCAGATCATGTAGGGTCTCTGGGCCACATTAATGGAATTGGAATTAATCTTAAGAGATGATGGTAGAATTTGATGGAAGCAACAGCAATGAAGAGAAGTGGGGGTGCATTAGACAAGATAGGAAATGCTAAACATAGTCCTTGCTCACTCAACTGTCCCAGATGGGTGGTTCTGCTAAGAGGCTTTTCTCCAGGTGGTGACTCAGGGATCTAGGGTCTGTTAACCTTGTACTTTGCTTCTCCTAGGTAGGGCTTCTGAGTTCCCCAGTGGTGCTTCCAAATTTGGCTAGCAGATGAGGAAGAGAGAATGGAAGATCTTGTGCTGGAAATTTCTTATGGGCCAGGCTTAGAAGCAGATCCCATCAATTCTGCCTAAATGTCACTGGTCAGAAGGCAGTTCCAGGGCCCCAACTCACTGCTGGGAAAGGAGCATGTATATCCTTGCTGTATGTCCAGGAGGAAAAGGAAATAGGATTTGGCAGTCCTACAGCACTGTCACTGCCTAAGTGGGGCCAAATAAGAGAGGGTAGTTGGATAAACAAAACTCCATCTCCATAATTTACCAAAATTAGAGGAAAATGCACATACACAAAGGGTATGTCTTTAATGGTGAAGGGTCAGGAACATTATCTGTGAAGACAGATAGTGCTTTAAACCAAAAGCCTTCCTATTTCATTCAGCCAAGATCCCCTTTAACATCAGAACCTATTTTAGAAATATCTTTCCCCCCTTTTTAAAAATATGCCTGCCTTCTGATCCCTTCTGACCCCAGGGTCTGTACGTTGCCAGAAACTTCAGACTATTTTTCTCCAACACATGGTTCCTAGACTGATTTTTCTTTCAAATGTTTCCTTAAGTCCTTGGTCCTTTCTCTAGTACAATTGGTTATTTTCTTTGCCAGCCCCAGGCAAGAGAGAGAGAGAGAGAGAGAGAGAGAGAGAGAGAGAGAGAGAGAGAGAGAGAGAGAGAGAGAGATTGAACAGTTGTGTGCTAATTACTTGTGGGCATATTTTAATATTATAAAGAATGCTACCATAAAATCTTTACATACCTTTCCCTTTCATTTGGATTATTTCCTTTGTATAGATTTCCCAGAGTAATTTTATTGGTTGAAAACAAAAAGGATCCATTTGAATGGTTTCTGATACATATGGCCAAAAAAAAAAAAACTTTTTCAATTATACCAATTTACAGCAATGCCTGAGTTGTTACCAGCAATGCCTGAGTTTTAGCATTTGAATGCAGACTGACCAGCATCAAGTATTATTGTTTAAAAATATCTTTTGTTAATTTAATAGACAAAAATGGCATCGCCTTATTATTTTGATCTGATTTGTTTGATAGGAAGTGAGATTATTCTTCAAATAGTTTTTTTTTTTAAGATATACTTATTTATGCATAGGAGAGCTGGGGTACAGTCCAGAGGTGCGAGGGGTAAGAGGATTCACCAGAGACAGAGCAGGGAACAGAACAGGCAGACTGACTGAAATACACTGCTGAGGGGAGCAGCAGGTGAGGCAGGAGAGGTCTGCTGCGCCATGTGGGTTGCTCCCTGGCCAGCTGGGAGATCGAACTCGTGCTGCATAGGCTGCGGACAGCTTCACAGCGCTGCTCTCAACCCCTTGCGCCGAAAGGGAGGCCCATTTCTTCAAATAGTTATTAAGCAACCTCCCCATGCCAGGCTATATGCTGGGGCCACAAGGCTGGTAAGCGAAGCAGATGTGTGTTCTGTGTCCTTGCGGGACTTACCGCCTGGGGCAAAAGAGGATTTAATTAATTAACACCCCCCCTTCAAGTTTTAAACGAAGAGGTTTTTTAAGAAGGGCTTTCTTTAAGAAATGTGGATAAAGGAACCCCCCAGAGACGGAGGTGGTACCCAGGAGCTAGCAATAGGGGGAGCCTCTACGTCTCTTGAATTAAAGAAAGGGCGGTGCTGGAGCCAGAGAGCCGAAGGAGGGGCTTCCTGGAAGGGCCCCTGCCGTGGAGGGGTGGGGGTGGGGGGGTGGCACCAAAGCGGAGAGGGAATGGGGAAGTATCCGTTTTTCCTCTTCCCGCTCTGAGTTCTTGTTATTGCCTGTCGATGGTTGAAAGTGCAATAGGGTGGTCCCCAGGAAAGGGGGAGGTTCCCTGCCCCACCCAAGGGAGGGTGGAGCTGAGCAGGAAGAGGAGAAGCTGCAGAAGAGACTGAGGAAGGAAGCAGAATGGAGCCAGGAGACCTGGAAGAGGCGCATGGAGCCTAGAGACACGTGAAGAAACTGTGCTTGTCTTTTGGTCGTGGACTGGGTGACACAGATGTGGGTGAGACCCGTGGAGAGGTGACCATGGCAGCTTTTATCTTGATGTTGATTTTGCTCTTTTCCTTCCGGGCTTGTCTGGTTGTTTGTGACCCTTTTCTGTGGGTCCCCACTGGAAGATGCTTTAGACTTGGGGCAGGCTTTGGGGCCTTGTTCTGGGCCGATCCCATTTGGATGGAGTTTTACCCACGAGGGGACGGGTAACTTTGGGTGCTTCATTTAGAAACTAGACTCTTTGCCTTACCTGTATTGTTTCCTAGTTTTATTAAAGTTCCTTCCCATTAAAGTCTCCTATGTTTTGTGTTGATGCGGCGGATGGCAGAACCCATGTAGAATAGGCAGGTTTGCGGGGTTTGGGCTGCCCCTCTCCCTGTCCTATAACAAAAGCACAGGAACTCAGGAGACCTGGGCGTCCCCCCCCCCCCCCCCCGCCCACAGATTAATTTTTTTCATAAGATTTGACACTTTCAAAGAATCACGGGGCATAACAAGAGTACTGACAGGAATTTTCCCTGCTTGTTACTAGTGATGTGACGTCGGACAGCTCGACCTCTCTGGGGTTCAATTTCCTCATCTCTGATGTCAGTTGCCTCTTTCCTGGTTGCATGTCACAGGGGTGTTCTTATAATGCTCATAAGGGGACATGGAGCAGAATCTTCAGCCCAGCCTTATGTGGTTATAAGGCGTTGGAAGCTGCGTACTTGTCCATCACCTCTTATCGCTCTTGTAGCGTCATCAGTTTTTTTGATGTCTGAGCCAATTTTAGGTGTGGAGTTGATTCCTCCCTTTGCAGGACAACTACAAAGTCACTGGTATGTGAGACCAAGTGGTCTGTCTTCTCTTGCTTTTGGCTTACTATTTTAGCCTCTCCCACCTTTTAAAAAATTGAATTAACATTGCATTATAACATTATATAAGTTTCAGGTGTGGTCATAAATCAACATGTGTATACATTACATTAAAATGTGCACGGGTGCATCTGCGAAGGGAATTCTATGGGGACTACATGGGGCGAGGAAGGGGAGGGAAGGAATATTGTTTAAAAATGAACAATGATGTAAAAAAATTTTTAAAAGTCACAAAAAAAAGTTCACCACCAGAAGTTCAATTTTATCATTCACAGTGTGATTGTACCCTTTCACTCGATTTACCCGTCCTCTTTCCCCGCCCTCCCTTCTGGTAACCACGAATAGGTCTTATAGTTTGAATGTTTACTTTTGTTTGATTTAGTTCACCCATTGTTTTCTCTGTATGCCACATATGAGTGAAATCATAAAGTGTTTCTCTTTCTCCATGTGACTTCTTATACTAATACGTTCAGTCCACATTGTTGCAAATGGCAGGATCACACTTTTTTAAAAATTCATAGCTAAATAGTGTTCCATTGTGTATATATTTCACATCTTTATCCATTCATCTGTTATGGATGCTTGGATTTTTTCCAGCTTTTGGCTATTGTAAACCATACTGCAATACACATAGGGTGTATATAACTCTCCAAATTAGTATTTTTGTATTTTTTTTGGAGGGGTAAACACCCAGAAGTGGAATAACTGGACCAAATGAAATTTCTATTTTTAATTTTTTTGATGTATCTCTAAATGCTTTCCATATAGCTGCATCAATTTACATTCCAAATAGTGTACAAGGGTTTCCTTCTCTCCACATCCTCCCTAACACCTATTGTTTCCTTTTTAAAAAAATAATAGACATTTTCACATGCATAAGGTAATAGCTCATTGTTAAGAAGATTTATTTTTGTGTAGAAGAACTCTGGTGTTGGCCAGGGATGTGGGGGTGAGACAATTCACCAGAGACAGAGTGGGGAGCAGAACAGACAGATTTACGAAATACAGTGCTGAGGGGAGCAGTGGGCAAGACAGGAGAGGTCTGCTGTACCATATGTGGGTCACCTCCCAGGCCGGGGATTGAACTCAGGCCCTAGAGTGATTGTACTGAGACTTAGTGCCTAGGCCACCAGTGAGTCCCTATCTCATTGTTGTCTTGATTTATGTTTCTGCAATAATACTTGATAATAAACATCTTTTCACGTGCCTATTGGCCCTCTGTATGTCTCCTTTGAAGAGGTGTCTATTTAGATCTTCTGCCCATTTGTTAACTGGGTTGTTTGGTTTCTTTTGTTGTTGAGTGCTAAGAGTTCTTTGTAAGTTTTGGATACTGATCCCTTGTTGGATGTATGATGTGCAGTCTCCTATTTAGTCGGCTGTCTTTCCATTTTGATGCAAGTTTATTTATTTATTTATCCATTCATTTATTCATTTATTTATTTGATTTTGTGCAGAAGCATTTTAGTTTGATGTCCCATTTGCTTACTTTTTAATTTTGTTTTCCCCGTTATTGGAGCCGAGTGCCCAAACACACCTCAGGCCAATGTCAAGGAGCATATTACCTGTGTTTTCCCCTATTTTATGGTTTCATTTATTAATCATTTTGAATTAATTTTTGTGTAAGGTGTTAAATAGCAGCCAGTTTCATTCTTTTGTTTGTGACATCCAGTTTTCCAATATCACTTATTGAAGAAACTTTCCTTGCTTCATTGTATGCTCTTGACTCCTTTGTCATCAACAATTTGTCTGTATGGGTGTGGTTTTATTTCTAGGCTCTCAGTCTTGTTCCATTGATTGGTGTGTATGATTTTATCCTAATACCATGCTGTTTTATTTACTATCACTTTATAATATAGTTTGAAACCCCCCCTTTTTTAATTTATTTTTTATTTTTATATTCTCCATACAATTGCAACCCCCTGATTTTGACCCCAATCCCTCCTTTCCCCACCCCCCCAGTGTGTCTCTGGTTCATAGTTGTTTGTTGATTTTGATTTTTTTCTTTCTTATAGTTATTCTTTTTCCTGGTCCCTTATTTAGGTTTTCTAGATTATTGTTATGAGTGAGATCATCTGGTATTTTTCTTGTTCTTTCTGGCTTATTTTGCTGAGCATGATTCCTTCCAGCTCCATCCATGTTGCTGCAAATTGCATGTGTTTATCTTTTTTGAAGGTTAAGTAATATTCCATTGTGTATATGTACCACATCTTTTTGATCTAGTCATCTATTTTTGGGCATTTGGGTTGTTTCCAAAGCTTAGCTATTGTAAATAGTACTGCTATAAACATAGAGGTGCAGGTGCTCTTTGGAATTGGTGTTTCTGTGTCCTTTGGGTAAATACCTAGAAGTGGAATTGCTGGATCATATGGAAGCTCTATTTTTAGTAGGTCAAGGAATCTCCACACAGCTTTCCATAGTGGTTGGACCAGTTTGCACTCCCACCAAATGTGCAGGAGAGTTCCTTTCTCTCCACATACTCACCAACATTTGTTGTTGCTAGTTTTTTTTTTTTTAAAGATTTTATATATTTATTTATTTATTTATTTATTTATTTATTTATTTATTTACACAAGCACTGGGTACAGTCAGGAGCGCGGGATGGTGAGAGAATTCACCAGAGCCAGAGTGGGGAGCAGAACAGGCAGAAGGACCGAAGTACACTGCTGAGGGGAGCAGTGGGCGGCAGGAGAGGTCTGCGCGCCATGCGGGACCCTCCTCCGGTGGCCGGGGAGCAGCCGGGGATAGAACTGGCGCCGCAGAGGCTGCGGGCAGCCTCACAACCCAGCGCTCAACTGCTGCGCCACCGGGGAGGCCCTGTTGCTAGTTTTTTTTAATATGTGCCATTCTCACTAGTGTGAGATGATATCTCATTGTAGTTTTGATTTGCATTTCCCTGATTACAAGTGATGTTGAACATTTTTTCATATGCCTGGTGGCCATTTGTATTTCCTCTTTGGAGAAGTTTATTTTTAGCTCTTCTGCCCATTTTTTGACTGGGTTATTTTTTTGTTGTTGTTGTTGAGTCTCATCAGTTCTTTGTAGATTTTTGTGATCAGTCCTTTATCATTAGTGTTGGGTGCAAAAATTTTCTCCCAGTTGGTAGGGTGAAACTCCCCCTTTTTAAATGATGTTATGGTATTTTTTTAATGTAGTGAAAGATAACCAGACAATTGCTTAAACATCTTGGGGAGCAAGGTGAGCATTTGTAATGAATGCTTCTTAGCATCCTTTCACAGGGGAATCCATTCTCCTTCCTATTTAGAGTTCCAGTCCTTGGACTGGCTCAGGTTTGGGAATTGAACAAGAGGCCATGACTCTCTATTGTTGACCCTTGAACAATACAAGTTTGAACTTGTACAAGTGCGAGTCCACTTAAACACAAATTTTCTTGTAAACAGATGAAGTAAATGGTATTGATAAATATAGCACAGTACTGTTACTGTATTTTCTCTATCTTGTGATTTTCTTTTTTTTTTTTCTAAAGATTTATTTAATTATTTATACAAGCACTGGGTACAGTCAGAAGCGCGAGAGGGTGAGAGAATTCACCAGAGCCAGAGCGGGGAACAGAACAGGCAGACTGACGAAACACACTGCTGAGGGGAGCAGCGGGCGCAGCAGGAGAGGTCTACGTGCCATGTGGGACCCTCACCAGTGGCCGGGGATAGAGCCTGCGCTGCAGAGGCTGCGGGCAGCTTTGCAGCCCAGCGCTTAACCGCTGTGCCACCAGGGGAGGCCCTTGTGATTTTCTTAACATGTTCTTTTCTCTATGCAATCAGTAAGGTTTCTGGTCAACAGTAGGCTATTAGTAAAGTTTCTAGAGAGTCAAAGTTAGATGCAGATTTTTGACTGTGTGGTTTTGGTGTCCCTAACCCTGGTATTGTTCAGCAGTCACTGCACTCTATGGCAGATCTTTATTTGTCAGATCTAGATTTTTTTCTTAATGATTTATTAACATTTCCTAGATGGTCCATTTTTTTCAGCTCTAGGGTAGCTTGATCAACTGACTGTTGCCAATGATCTCTTAGCATTTCCCATCATGGTTACTGTCCCAAATTTGTTGCTATTTTCAATAACACTGCCCACCTTGTTTCTTGAACTCAGAGCAGAGACAGGCAGAGAATCAGTCTGGCAAGGCTTATGTGGGCAAATGGAGAACAACCATCTCAGAGGAGATCCTCATAAAATAAATCAACAAATAGCTATGAAGTACACTATGAAAGAAACCAATATTTGCATTAATATAGAGCACTGGTGGAGCAGGTATGTGGGAGGTGAGATCTACTTTAAACAGTGGGGAAATCATTGCAATGGAAACATTAAAGTAACATTTGCAGTATTCCAGATACCCTATTTTGGCTGTAGTGACTAATCTGATTCTCAGAAATCATAGCTATAGCTACTTCCATCCATAGATATTTCTATTTCCATTTCACAGATGAAGAAATTGTGGCACAGAGGGGTTAACTTTCCCAAGGACACACAATAAAAAAGGGGACTGAGTCAAGATTTGAACCCAGGTCTAGTTCAGTCTTGGCTCTTTACCCTGAGAGGGGCGATGGCTTGGTGTGTTCCAGATACTAAAAGGAGGCTGGTTTGGCTGTGATTTAGAGAGATCGAGTATTTGGTGAGAGAATGTTGGAGATGTTGACATTCTCTATGCAGAGACTATGCATAGTCTGACTTTGTCTGACTTTGTCTGACTTTGTCAGACTATGCAGAGCCACAAGATGTATGGAGTCACTGAAAGATTTCAAGGGGGAGAAAGGTGATGGTGTTATTATTGAACGTACCATTGACCTTTGAACAACAATTTGATCTACAAGGGTCAACTTATACATAAATGTTTTTCTATCCACTGGTTCCACATCTGTAGGTTTAACCAACCAATATCTGTGGTTGGTTGAATTCATGAATGTAGAATCAGCAGATACAAAAGGCTGTCTGTAAGTTATATTTGGATTTTTTTCAAATGCATGGGGATTAGCACCCTTAATTCCCTCATTGTTAAGAGGTCAACTGTATATTTTTCAATGATATCTCTGTTATAACAGGCAAATACAATATATGGTATGGGCTAGATTGTGTTCCCCCCAACTCATATGTTGGTATCCCAACTCCCAATCCATAAAAATATGACATTATTTGAAGAATCTTTGGTTTTTTTTCCATGAGAAATTCTTTAATCGTTGTGTGGCCATTTGCATTTCCTCTTCAGAGAAGTTTCGTTTTAGCTCTTCTGCCCATTTTTTGACTGGGTTATTTTCTTTGTTGTTGTTGAGTCTCATCAGCTCTTTGCAGATTTTTGTGCTCAGTCCTTTATCATTAGTGTTGTGTGCAAAAATGTTCTCCCAGTTGGTGGGGTTTCTCTTTGTTTTTGTTGTTGTGTCTTTTGCTGTGCAGAAGCTCTTTAATTTGATGTAGTCCCAGCTGTTTATCTTTGCCTTCACTATCACTGCTTTGGGTGATGTGTCTGTAAAGATATCTTTGATGTAAATATCATGTAGTGTTTCGCCTATATCTCCTTCTATGTATTTTATGGTTTCAGGTCTTATGTCTAGTTCTTTAATCCATTTTGAGTTGATTTTTGTGTATGGTGTGAGGTAGTGGTCAAGCTTCATTCTTTTGCATGTAGCGACCCAGTTTTCCCAGCACCATTGATTGAACAAACTTTCTTTGCTCCAATGCATATTCTTTGCTCCTTTGTCAAAGATTAGTTGACCATAAATCTGTGGGTTTATTTCTGGATTTTCTATTTGATTCCATTGGTCTGTATGTCTGTTCTTGTTCCAATACCATGCAGTTTTGATGATTATGGCTTTGTAGTATAGTTTGAAGTCTGGGAGTGTGATGCCTCCATTCCCTTCTCTTTTTTTCAGGAGAGCTTTGGCTATTCGGGGTTTTTGGTGATTCCATATGAATTTCATCAATAATTGTTCTATTTCTTTGAAGAATGACATTGAAATTTTGATTGGAATAGCATTGAATCTGTATATTGCTTTTGGTAGGATGGCCATTTTAATAATGTTTATTCTTCCAATCCATGAGCAGGGGATGTCTTTCCATTTCTTTGTGTCTTCTTCTATTTCTTTTAACAGTGTTTTATAGTTTTCTTTGTATAGGTCCTTTATCTCTTTTGTTAGATTTATTCCCAAGTATTTGATTTTTTTTTGTTTTGATAATAAAAGGGATGGTTTTTTGATTTCTTCTTCTTCAGACTTATTGTTTGTGTATAGGAAGGCTACTGATTTTTGTGTGTTGATTTTGTATCCTGCCACTTTACTGAACTGATTGATTAGTTGAATTAGTTTTTCTGTGGAGTTTTTGGGGTTCTCTATGTATTTTATCATATCATCTGCAAATAATGATAGTTTGACTTCTTCTTTTCCTCTTTGGATTCCTTGTATGTCTTTCTCTTTTCTTATTGCTCTGGCTAGGACTTCCAGTATTATATTGAAAAGCAGTGGTGAGAGTGGACATCCTTGTCTTGTTCCAGAGCTTAATGGGAATGCTTTCAGCTTTTCGCCATTGAGAATGATACTGGCTGTTGGCTTGTCATATATGGCCTTTATGATATTGAGGTATGTTCCTTGTATCCCAAGAATTTCAAGGACTTTTATCATGAATGGGTGTTGCACTTTGTCAAAAGCTTTCTTGGCATCTATTGATATTATCATATCGTTTTTATATTTCTTTTTGTTGATGTGTTGGATAACGTTGATTGATTTTTGGATGTTGAACCATCCTTGTGTTCCTGGAATGAATCCTACTTGGTCATGGTGAATTTTCTTATGGATACATTGTTGGATTCTGATAGCTAAAATTTTATTGAGGATTTTTGTATCAGTGTTCATTAGGGAGATTGGCCTGTAGTTTTCTTTTTGTGTGTTGTCCTTGTTTGGTTTTGGTATTAGTGTAATGTTGGCTTCATAGAACGTGTTTGGTATTATCCCTTCCTTCTCAATTTTTTGGAAGAGTTTGTGACGAATAGGCACTAATTCATTTCTGAATGGTTGAATTCATTTGTAAATCCATCAGGTCCTGGGCTTTTGTTTTTGGGGAAGTTTTTGATTTTCTTTTAAATTTTGCTGCTTGTAATTGGTCTGTTTAGGTGTTCTATTTCTTATTTGAAGAATCTTTACAGAGGTAATCCAGTTAAAATGATGATTAGGATGGCCCTGATCCAATTGGACTTATGTCCTCATAAAAGAGGGAAATTCAGACACAGGGGTGCATATAGGCAATGTCATGTGAAGATGAAAATAGGCATCCATAAGAACAAGAGAGGCCTGGGGCAGATCCTTACTTCAGCCACAGGAGGAAACAATCTTGCATATGCTGTGACTTCAAATTTCCACCCCACATATCTGCGAGACAAAAAATTTCTGTTGTTTAAGACACCTTAGTTTCTGGCAATTTGTCATAGCAGCTCTACAAAATGAATACAATGTGGATCTTGATTTTTTTTAAAAAAAAAGTTGTGAAAGACACTTTTGTGTCAGTTGGGGAAATCCAAATATGGGCTATTATCAGATGATTTCAGAGAAATGTTTTTCTTTTTGGGGGTGTGATGATGGTGCAGGTTTGAATAGGAGAACATCCTTATTTTTAGAAGACATCTGCTGATGTATTTAGGTGTAAAATGTGAAAAAATATCTTTAACTTAGTTTCAAATAGTTAAGAAGCAAAGAAAAAAAATACATGAAATGCTAGCAATTGTGGAATCACCATGGTTCATATTTAGATAATTATTGTATCAATCTATCAAATTTTTGTATGTCTTAATTTGGGGTCTTCCAGAAGCTGACCTTGAGACAGGCATTTGAGGACAAGCTATTTATTGCAGGGATGATTCAAAGAAATACAAATAAGGGGATATGGAGGTAAATCTAGGAAAGGAAGATAATCATGAAAGAATCAAATAACTCCCCCCCCCCACACACACACACAACTGTTCCACAGGCCAACTACACTGTGGAACTTGTGGATATATAGTAGAACACTCATCTGAGTTGTCCAGCCCAAGGATAAAGTAGCTGGGGTATTATCCATCAACTCTCATTAAACATGGGAGAGCTTCTGAGAGAAGGGTTGGACTTGGTGGATTTAGAAACAGTTAAGTTTAACCACTCCTATTATAATCATCCCTTAACTCATGCTAAGTAACTCAGCTAAGTAACAGAAGTCTGCTGAGATTTTTTTTCATTTCTGCCATCACGTTTCAATTTCTGAGTGTTCATTTTGGTCTTCTGTTTCTTTTTCAAAACATCCTGTTCTTGTTTCATGGATATAATATATTTCCCATAGTATTGTCCCCTCTGAGTTGCTAGTCTCTTTCTATGCTTATTGATTTGTTCTGATTCGTTCACATGACTGGCTTTCCCAAGATGTCTCTTGACTCTTGGATCTCTATTCATATTTAAATATGGAGAAGTTGGGGCCTCCCTGGTGGCACAGGGGTTAAAGTCTCAGTGCTATCCAGCTAACACCAGTCACTGTGGCATGAGTTCGATCCCTAGCCAGGGAACCAACCCACATATTGCAGCAGACCTCTCCTATCTTGTCTGCTGCTTCCCTCAGCAGTGTATTTCAGTAGATCCACCTGTTCTGCTCCCCACTCTATCTCTGGTGAATCCTCTCACCTCCCCTCACCTCTGGCCTATACCCAAGTTCTTGTATGCATAAATAAATTTTTAAAATATCTTAAAAAATAAATAAGTAGGGCCTCCCTGGTGGCGCAAGGGGCTAAGATGCAACCTATGAAGGTCTCCGCAGCCACTGCAGCACAAGTTTGCTCCCCAGCCAGGGAGCTACCCACATGGCGCAGCAGACCTCTCCTGATTCACCTGCTGCTTCCCTCAGCAGTGTATTTCAGTCAATCTGCCTGTTCTGTTCCCTACTCTGTCTCTGGTGAATCCTCTCACCCCCTGCTGCCACCCCCCACCCCCATATCTGGCCTATACCTCAGTTCTTGCATGCATAAATAAATCTTAAAAAAAATAAGGGAGACCTTTTAAAAAAATTCAAAATAAGTAAATAAATAAACAAATATGGAGATGTTAAAAAAAACAGATATATTAGGATCTGACATCAAATGCATACTACAATAAAACTGCATAATTAGAAGGTCTATGCACAAAGGGACAATTTCTTTTTTTTAAAATTTTCTTACATTGTTGTTCATTCTTGTATAATATTTGGCTTTCTTCCCTCAGGTGTAGTTCTCATAATTCTCCCACCACCACAGCACCTACGAACTGTCACCATAGTCAAATGGACAATTTCTAAGGGAAGGTTCTAGGGGGCCACAAAGATGGTACAATCACCCAAGGTTATTCTTACAGGGGCTGTTTTCACCACTGGGTCTGAGGGGACAAGGAGAAGAGGCAGCTATCAGAGTCTAGAGGTAGTGAATCTGGCTGCCAGGGAATGCAGTAAGTTGAGGCAACCTGACAGCAGAGGAACAGAGAAATAAATACCCTAACCACACTACATAATGCAGGAGCTCCCCATTGTCTGGCCATAACTACAAGTGAGAGTACATGAGAACCACCAATAGGTCCTATTAGCTGGGATTCTCCAGAGAAATACAACATATATATATACACACACACACACATACACACATAGATACATGTATACATATATACAACCTATTATATATATACATATATATACACCAATATATGTATATATACATAGAGAGGAATTGATTTTAGGGAATTTGCTCATGTACTTGTGGAGAATGGCAAGTCCAAAATCTGCAGGGCATGCTGGCAGGCTGGAGACTAAAGGAAGTGCTAACATTGTCATTTGAATCCAAAGGCAGTCTGGAGGTAGAATTTCCTCTTCCTCAGATGCCTCGGCCTTTTTCTTAAGACCTTCAGCTGGATGAAGTCCATCACATTATGGGGGTAATCTGCTTTACTCAACTGATTTAATTGTTAATCTGATCTAAATAATATCTTCACAGAAACAGCTAGACTGGTGCATGACCAAATATCTTGTACTGTGGCTTAGCCAAACTAATGCTTAAAATTAACCATCGCAATGGGGCTCATACTATTCAGCCCCTAGAGCCTAGGGCAGGGAGGAGCAGATGGATAGAGTAGATCAGGGAGGGAGGTATGTGGAAGATTTTAGACATGACTCCATCTGTTTTGGAATAGTCCATTCTGAACTGCCAGAGTTTACTTTTATTCTCAAATCTTAACCCTAATTTAAATACCAACTTTACTATAAAATTCTGAGGGCTTTCCAAGTGCATAAGATTTTAGAATTCACTTTGGAAACTTGGGTGCAGGGGATCTTAGATGGCCCCCATGGGCATTTGGTCATTCAAAATCTGGTCTACTATTTTTTTTTAATTTATTTATGCATACAAAAACTGGGGTGCAGGCCAGAGGTGCGGGGGTAAGAAGATTCACCAGAGACAGAGTGGGGAACAGAACAGACAGATTGACTGAAATATACTCCCCTCAGTGGATTGCTGAGGGGAGCAGCGGATGAGACAGGAGAGGTTGCTGAGCCATGTGGGTAGCTCCCTGGCCAGGGATTGAACTCGTGCTGCAGAGGCTGCAGATAGCTTCGTAGTGCTGTGCTTATCTCTTGCGCCACCAGGGAGGCCCTGGTCTACTTTTTTTTTTTTAATTTAAATTTTATTTTTATATTCCCCATACAATTACAACCCCCTTATTTTGACCCCAATCTACTATTTTTTAATTGTGGAAGTCAACTGCTTTAGGGCCTCCCCTGGTGGCACAGCGGTTGAGCGCTGGGCTGTGAAGCTGCCTACAGCCTCTGCAGCGCCTATTCGATCCCTGGCCACCAGCGAGGGTCCCACATGGCACACAGACCTCTCTTGCCATGCCTGCTTCTCCCCTCAGCAATGTACTTTGTCAGTCTGCCTTTTCTGTTCCCTGCTCTGGCTCTGGTGAATTCGCTCACCCTCCTGCACTTCTGACTGTACCCAGTGCTTGTATAAATAAATAAATAAATCTTAGGGGAAAAAAAGTCAACTGCTTTATTCATTTGTTAATTCATCTGACATTTCCTAAGGGCTATACAGCATGCAAAGCTAAATAAAGCTGGTTTCTGTACTCAAGGAGTCTCCTGAGCAGAAACAGTCAGGTAAAAAGGCAGGCTGGTAGACCATATATATTTGTCAGTCAAGAATTTTGCTTGACTATATACAGTGACCTAAGGCTCAAAGTGGCCACTGCAACCTCAAACATCATGTCTGCATTTCAGTCAGGAGGACAGTTAAGGGACACTGGTGCCCTGTGTTTCATTGCCCTGCATTTTCACCTGGCCATACCTTTTTGCAAAAGGGCCTAGGAAATGTAATTTCCTGGCTTCTGAAAGCTTGAGAAGAAAGAATGAGTGAATAATGGGTTGGCAACTGGTTGTCTCTGAAACTCTTTATCTCAGGTGTCTAGAACAGTCTCTGGAACATAGACACTTAGTATTTGTTAAATCAATTGCTAAACAAATAGCAATACAGTAGGATTGTTACTAAGATAAAGGTTGTTACAAACAACAAAGGAACAGGGCATGAGGATTCTAATCCTCAGGGATTAGAAGAGGGTAGGGAGCAAAGAGGGAAAGTCGTGGGGCTGCTGGGAGAGGGGAGGTTAGTTTCCGTCTAAATTGAAGAGTCCTCATACACTCTGTCCTTAAATTGCCAAGTATCCTTTCCCCACAGCTATTTTGTTTTCTCACCTGCAATCCTTCCTCAGCTCCACTATGTTTATGTTCAGGTGGAACATGGTCTTACAGATGGGTAGATGAAACAATGATAATGTTGCATTAAATAGATTCTCACGTGAGGAAGAGAATTTCTCATTCTCCATATTCTCCCTGATGGCATTTTATTGGTTTTGATAGCTGTAGAAGCTTAGTTTGGGATTTTTCTGGCAAAATTCCCAGAGAGCAGGGTTTATCTAAACTACCTAATATGCAGCATTTGCAAATAATTATTAATAGATGTTTGCATTTTCATTCTTTATGAATGCTGCTGTGTGGTGATTCTATAATTCAAGTGGGACATGGTAATGTGGATTGTTATTCCTCCCAAGACTATTCCTCCCTCGGTCTTCTCCATCGCAGCTGATAGCAGCTCTGTCCTTGGGCTCCTCACATTAAAACCTCTGAGGCATCCTTTGTTATAACCGCCCTCTTCCCCCCAACACTCTCTGCAAAGAGTGGATCCTTTTCCCTCTAGGGAAATAATTCATCAGAGCACTGGAAATAGTTGAACCAAGCAAGGCCCAGTGCTGGAAAGCAGCATGTAGCCTGGTTCTTCAGGGCAGTCGGGATGAGGCAGGGTGCAGGAGAGGAATATGGCAGCTTGTTCTGGGCTGCGCTACCCTGGGCACGCACAAATTGGTTACATTCCAAATGTACCTGCTGATTTTGGGGCTTCTCCCTCCAGGAAATTTTGAGATAGTCATTAGTCAGAATCTTACCCTTTTGTCTGGCGTGGCCTTCCTGGGCAGTGTGGTGGCCACATTGTTTGGGTAGGGTTGGCGAGTCCATGATTCAGTCCACCTGCTAGGCTGTCTCACCTTGACTTCTCTCCTTTGCTCATGCCCCACATCCAACCCATAAGTAACACCTGTCTGCTTGGCCTTCAAAATATATATGGAGAAACAACTCTCCATGGCAGCCTCCTAGTCACAGAACCCCTCATGGCTCCCATCTCACTTGGGATAAAAGCCAAAGTCTTCACTGAGGCCCGCAAGGCCATGCATGATCTGCCCCCACCTACTTATTTGTTCACATCAAGCATGTGCTCACCTCAGGGCCTTTGCCTTGCTATTCACATAGCCTGGAATGTTCTTCCTACAATTTTTCCAATTTTTCCTTTCCTCGCTTCCTTCTTACCCAAATTTTTCAATTTTTCCTTTCCTCACTTCTTTCAAGCTTTTGCTTGAATGTTACTTGCCAAAGAGACTTCCCCAATGACTGTCTCTGTACCATGCCCTCCTTTACCCCCATGCCTAGCTTCATGTTCTATGCCATGTCTGCCATATTAAGTAATTATTGTCCACTTTTCCAGTTATAGTATGCCAGTCCTATGGGGCAGGGGCTTGAGGTTATTCTGGGCTGTGTCCCAGGTACCTAGAAGGTGCTCTACAAATATTGGCAATGTCCAAGGAGCAGAAATATATCAAGTGTTTCTAATGGCAGATAGGTACAGTCAATTTAGGAAGATATGGAAATATATATCAAGGATCTTGATGCAGCAATTCCACATCTGACCCACTAATTCTACACCTGGGACTTCTCTGTATTCAAAACCAAAGATATACCAGGACTCATTACCCTCTTACTACTAAGAGCATCTCATTAGAAATATTATTAAAAGTTCACAAGGGGCCTCCCTGATGGCTCAAGGGGTTAAGATGCAACCTATGAAGCTATTCACAACCACTGCAGCATGAGTTTGATCCCCGGCCAGGGAGCTACCCACATGGCGCAGCAGACCTCTCCTGACTCCCACTGCTGCTCCCCTCAGCAGTGTATTTCAGTCAATCCATCTGTTCTGTTCCCCACTCTTTCTCTGGTGAATCCTCTCATCCCCCACACCTCTGGCCTGTGTCCCAGTTCTTGTATGCATAAATAAATAAATCTTTAAAAAAAAGTTCACAAAAGTAAATAAATAAATGTAGTCACTAAAATGATGGTTATAATATGTCATAAAGTAAGAAAGGGATAGAAGACACCTTTTCATTTTGAATAGTTAGTACTAGAACAAGCTTTTCAGAGTGAATCCACTGAAAATAGGAATCCAAACTTCACAGGGAGCACTGAGTGGGGGAAATTCGTTTGGGACTTTCTCCTGTAAAATGAATGCAATTTGGTATGCTTGTTTATTTTTAAAATCGTGTTTAACAGAATTGAAGCAATAATTGCAAATATACTCTTAATTATTTGAATTAACAAAGAAAGAGTCAAAAGTTGATATTTCAGTGCATTATTTCCCAGCAAATTTTATACCAGAACAATGGAATATTTCAAATTTCATCTTCGATTTTTGTGACAATAATTACAGTGGGCATCATTTTTGCACATTTATGATTTTCACCAGTTTTCCCAGAGGGTCTTTAAAATTATTTATTCAGTTGGGTAAAAGGGGTTAATTGTATAGTGAAGGACAGGATTGAATTTTTAGTGGTGAACTTAATATAGTATACACATGTTAATTTTTAATGATTCACTCTTGAAAATTAGGTACTATTACAATGCAATATTACTTCAGCCACAAAAATTGCTAAAAAATAAATTTTTAAAAATCACTTGCTCATTGGTTCATCCTCTTAAAAATACTCATCTCTGCTATCTGCTTTTTTTCTGGTTTGTTTTTGTTTTTGTTTTTTTGTTAATCAGTCTAACTTTCCAGGTTCCTCACTTGTCAACGGTGTCTTTTACGTTGCAAGTGATTCTCCCACATCACTTTCATTGACATCATGAAATCCTGCTGTTTTTTGCAAAGATTTCCAATTTTCATATTATAATAGATGCACTTCATTTCAAGTTATGTTGTTGAATTCAATCAACCATCCACAATCAGAAATAAACATTGGCAAACACATTGACTTCATGGGCTTAGAAGCAATGTTAGTGTTAGTCCAGACCTTGCATTGTGACATTATCTGTATCACATTAGTGAAGATGTTTATGTTAAGATGGCTTTTGGTTCCTTAAATCCATAACTGCGTGGATAACTGACCTTATAATGAGCCCTCAGTTATTGAGACACTACTGTATGTAAAATATCTTTATACTATACTGACCTTCCTTAGTATGTAAAATAAAATCACAAGGGCAAAGAAAAAAACTAGATAGAAATACAATAAAATATCCAGAGTGTTTGTGTTAGGGTAGTCAAGAGATAGTGGCTTAAATTTTTTTAACAAGAAAATTACTTTACTTTTGAACATATTTTAATGCAAATCATAAGAAGTTTAAATCAAAATGACTTCATGCTGGAGGTAGGGAAAGTGAGCATCACCTGGGTTCTCAGTCTTTCTATGTGGATGGTCTCATTCAATCCTCACAACCCCCCAAAGTGGTGAGCTCTGCAGTCCCTCTCTTTTACAAGTGAGCACACTGACACAGAGAGGTTGAGCACCTTGCCCAAGGCTGCACAGCTCAACCCACACATTGGGAACTCATGACACTTTGACACATGTCCTTAAATGAACATCTTAGCTATGAGAGTGAAGTAATTTCTGTTGGCATGGAATGAATGGATTTTCCACAATAAAAGACATGGATAGTGCTGTGGGAATAAAAAAGACATAGAAGAGAGGCTTAATACTCTGTCAAGGCAACCCATAATGCTCTCTGTGTGGGAGAACATGTGTCAGAGCAGCCTGAATAATAACACATTCCCATTTCTATCTGCAAGTGTTTCTTAGATGAAACTTTTCTTTCCTTCAGGTGATGTGGTTAGGGTCACTGCTGTTACCTGTATTTGGGTCTCTGGTGGGTCCTTTACTGATTTTGTCTGCCTCATTTCTGAACCATTGCTTGCTTCCCTGGGGAATACTTCCTCTGGACACACGATGCAATTGTACCTACTTGCTATAAATCCAAAGGGGTACATAGTGCCCTCACCCCCATTTCACTTGCCCATCAGTTTATTCTCTTTTGAAATACTCACCACTGTTATTGGAGATACCGATATGGGTGTATTGGTAGAAATACACCAAGGATCACGTATGTCATTCTACAGGCTCACAGCGGTTTAAAAAAAAAAAACAACTGGCAAGGTTAGTTTTAATAACATATTCTAACCTAACATGTTGAAATGTTATTACTTCTACCTGTAAGGAAAATAAAAATTATTAGAGAGCTATTTCATACTGTTTTCTTTTTCCATACTAAGTCTCCAAAATCTGGTGACATTTTTATGCTTACATCTTGACTCTGACCAGTCACATTCTAGGCATTCAGTGGCCACACGAGAGTCGGGGCTATATTTTTGAGAGTGTGAGTCCAAATGTTTTGACAAGTAGTTCTGGGATTTTTCTATGACACAGTGAGTCTCGGTAGTACATGTATTGAAGGTAGGTGATATATATTCAGGTTTTATCCTACAAGCCCCTTCAAACTCTTTTTATGAAGAGGAATGAGGGACAAGAAGGAGAGGGACAGGGAGAGGGAGGGGGAGAGGAGGGGAGGAGAATAGTAAGGGAAGGACCTTCTTTCTGCCTAAAGATTGTGAAATAATTACCATAATCTATCCTACTTCATTGTCTCAGTTTAGTTCCCCCAGAAGCATATTTGGAAGCAAGGATTCAAATGCTTTGGGGAGAGATCCCAAGACACACTGGCAGAGAGAGGAGCAGGGAAAGGAAGACCAAGGAACCATAGGCCCTGAAGTGATTGGGGCAAAGGGGTTATCCGTGCGCAGTGTGACTCAGTACGCGCTGGGGCCTTTGGGAGGCCGCAGAGAGCACATTTCTTAGAGCCCTGGCTTGGGGGTTGGGTGTGGGGGGGTGCGGGAGGAAGGTGGATCCAGGGAGCAGAGGTATTTTTATCCACCAGCTTCCATCTATCTCAGGTGGAAGGATGCTCCCAGGAGTATTCATTTCCCAGCGTCCAGACCTGCCCAGTGGACACTCTGGAAGCCAGAGAAAGCCCCTGGTGCTTGCAGTGGAAAGTCAGACCACAGTGCTCCTAGGTGGCCAGGTCAAATCTGGACAGCGTCCATCACACCCTTGACACACCGCCTTTCTCATAATCCAAAAGTTTTCTTTTTCATCACAAGCCCTCATTAACTTCAAGTGCGTTAACTTTGCGACAGTTGGGAATCCATATGGGACATGAGATTATTTAGCTGTTGTCATCTCAGTGACAGAAAAGGCAGAACAGTTATGGAAGGATGTCACAGATGTATGTGTACATTTCCATGTAACCCCGAGGACACGTGTGTATGTTCCCATTCATGTTGTCAGCATGTCAGCTTAACTCTCACTGCATTCGCTGTTACTGTATGTGTTTCCTGCTCTCTTTTTTCCTCATTCGGTGAGATGGAAGCACATAAAAGGAGTAAGTTCATGTTCCCGGGGAAATAATGCTGCTAGGCCTCTAACCTGGTGATGGGATCAGATCTCTGTCCCTAGACCCCTCCCTCTCTCTCCCTTGTGGAAAATCTTTTGCACTGGTCTCTGCTTTATGCTTTGTTTCTTTTTTAAAATATGAGTAAGCATTCTTATATTTTCAAGCAGTCTGTCTCTTTCATAAACAAAATTCACCATCCACATTTCTTGCCCTTTTCTATTTTGATCTCTTTAGGTTGTTGAGGCTGAAACAGTAAGTAGGATAGACAGGACCTTGAGGTCTGGGAACTTGAAGGCTTTTAAGGGTCCCCATGACCCCAGCCAGGCCCTCTTGCCCTCCTCCTAGGACCCTCCCCCCCACCCCCGCCAGAACCCCAGCCAAGAGGGCAAGTTTCATTAGGATAAATGACTGGCCATGTGTTTCGGATGGTTTGAGATCTGTCTGACCCTGGAGGAGCTGCCTCCCACCCACACCCCAGGCTTAGCAAATCCCATGAGACATTAAATGACTCACTGGTGAGCACACATTTCAGATACAAACCAACCAATTAGAACCCCCACCTCATCAACACCCCTGTGGGGTTCTCACATTCATGGCCATGACCCCTCCACCCCAATCACTTCAGGGACAGGTGTCAGACAACCAGGGATAGTCCTGATGCCTTAGAGCCTGCTGAAATTACCCAACCTTGCCGTACTCCAGCCTTCTTGCCAAGATTCACCATTTCTTTCCTCAGGAAATGGCAATCAACACTCCTGCTCACCTCTTCCCTTTGTTCTCTCTGGCTCCCACCCTGGCGCTTGCCCCTGTGGCCTGGGCGTGCTCTCTCCTCTCCCTCTGGAAGTAGAGCAAGCGCTCTTGGCAATGACAGTCACCTTCTGGCCTGTTGGCCTCTCCACACCTGGACAATAATAAAACCTACATTTTCAAACAATCAAGGCCCAATAAGGGATGACAACCTCTAACCCCCACCATTGCTTCCTTTCCTCATCTGCCCTCACTGTCCCCACTCCAGCATCTGTGTGTCCATTCCTCTTCCTCAGACCTTTCCTTAACGTTCACCTTCTCAGAGAGATCTGAGATAACGCTCCCTCCTCTTCGATTTGATCCCTTCCCTGCTCATTTTTCTTATAAAAATAATCTCCTCCTGATACATGCTAGATCTACTCAATTTCATTCATCTTTTCCATGTCTCTGCCCCAAAACATGATTTTCTTTTTCTTTTTTTTTAATTTTTATTTTTTTTAATTAATGACGTATCATTATTTTAGATCTTTGTTGGTTTTTTCACAATATAGGATTCCTCCCCTCAGGTGTGGTTACCCTAGTTCCCCTACCACCAAAACATGATTTTCTTATTTGCTCTTTCCATGGATGCTTCTATCCCTAGTGGATGGGATAGGGCCAGTTACATAAAAGATGCACAACTAGTATGTGTTATATGAATGAATAAAAAGCAAATGAAGCCTGTCATTCTTCTCAAGTGTTCAGGTGAAACAGCATCCTTGGGTCTGTTGTCTATTACAGTTGTGGCAAAATTTGTTATTTTGCAAGTTGATGGGACCTTGTTTAGTTCTTGCTCAAGAAAAGCTGAGATGGAGGTTTCCAAAAGCAAATGTAGTTCAACTGATTAAATTTCCCTTGCTAACTTCTCAGGATACACATGAATATATAAGTAAGCATTTAATCAAGCTCCTGACTTAACAGAGGGGTTAGATGCTGAATATAATTTGTAATTGCTTGAGAATATAGTAAGCTTGAGTACTTTTGTTTCCATAATTAAGTATGAGGGTCTTCTTGCAATGTGAATAAAAAATACTTCAAGTATTTTATAGAAAAAGAATTATTTCCTTTCAGAAAAATTCAAATGTGTACGAAAGAAAAGAATAGAATGATAGCCCACCACATTTCCACCTTCGTACCTAGAAACTCATGACCCAGCTGCTGTTACTCCCTCCAGACCTTTAACATAACCTTGCTTTGAAAATTAAAGCAAACCTTTTATTTATTTTAGCTTAACCCTGGGTTGTGTTAAAGCAAATCTCAGACATCATATGATTTCATCTGTAAATATTTTAATATGTACTTCTAAAAGCTAAGGACTCTGTAGCTGCTATGGAAAATGACATGCAGATTCCTCTAAAAATTACCATGAGATTCTGCCATTCCATTTCTGGGTATAAACCCCCAAAAATTGCAAGCAGAAACTCAAAGAAATATTTATACACCCATTTTCATAGACACATTATTCACAATAGTCAAGGTGTGGAAGCAACTCAAGTGTCCATTGACGGAAGAACAGATAAGCACATGTGGTATGACCATAAAATGGAATATTCAACCTTAAAAATGAAGAAAATTCTGACACATGCTACAATATGAACCTTCGGGAAGTTATGTTAAGTGAAAGGAACCAGTAATAAAAAGACAAATACTGTGTGATTCCATTTATATGTGGTTCTTAGAGGTGTCAAATCCATAGAGACTGAAAGTAGAATGGTGGGTGCCAGGCACTTGGGGGGTAGGGCAGAGAAGGAAGACTTGGTGTTTACTGGGTATAGAATTTCAGTTTGGGAAGACAAGGAGGTTCTGGAGCTGGTTGGGAGGTGATGGTTGCACAACAGTGTGAACATTCTTAATGCCACAGAACCATAAAAATGGTAAATTTTAAGTAGTGTATGTTTCACCACATATAGAACTGCAACGAATCACTTTTAAAAGTTTTTTTTAAAAAGATTTATTTATTTATGGATCCTAGAGCTGGGGCACAGGCCAGAGATGTGGGGGGTGAGAGGATCCACCAGAGACAGAATGGGGAACAGAATAGGCAGACTGACGAAATACACTGCTGAGGGACGCAGCAGGCGGGACAGGAGAGGTCTGCTGCACCATGTGGGTTTCTCCCTGGCCAGCGGGGATCGAACTCATGCTGCAGAGGCTGTGGATTGCCTCACAGTGAAGTGCTTAACCCCTTGCGCCACCAGGGAGGCCCAGAACTCGCTTTTAAAACCATGACCATGATGTCTTCATCACATCCATAGCATAACCAGGAGCTGGTTCTGATCCTACTTTGTGGTTGGCACATTGGACATTGGGCTCTCCACCCCAAACTCCTTGGATTGAGGCCTCACCCACCAGATTTTTCTCCTACCTCCTTGTTGGTGCCTTTACAGCCAGGGACTTCTCATTCTCAGCTCTGTCTTTTGTTGACATTTCTCAGGATTTTTCTTAAGACCTCAGTCCCTCTCACCTGGTCCAGGTTTATTTCATCCACCACAATGCTTATCAGTCAGTGTATTCCCATAGCCCTTGTATTAGTTTCCCGTGGCTGCTTCTAAAAAACAAACAAACTACCAACTAGGTAGCTTAAAGCAACAGAAATCTATTTCACTGTTCTGGAGGTCAGAAGTCTACAATCAGCTGTCAGCACGGCCACCCACATGCCCTCCTGATGCTCCTTGGAGAATCCGTTCCTTGCCTCTCAGCTTCTGGTGTCACCCACAATCCTTGGTATTCATTAGCTTCTAGAAACATTACTCTCGACAATCTCTACTCCCTAGCTTTTCCTCTTTAAATGGCCTGCTCTACTACATCTGTGTCTTCTGTCTCTTATAGTTACCCGGCATGGAATTTAGGGCCAACCCAGGCAATCCGTCTCAAAATCCTTGAGTTGACTGCATCTACAAAGGTACTTTTCCCAAATAAGGTCATACTCAAATGACCTGGGACTTAGGGTCCTCACAAATCTATTGGGGACTGCCAAAATATCTTGTAATTTCTCTCCTAAGCCTGGAGCCATACAGACAACAGGCAAACCTGTGTTCCCAGCTTCCACTCCTTCCCATAAGCAAATTCTTCCCTAGCTATTCAATCTCTGTTCCCTTTTTCCCCAAAACAAAGTATAGTCAGACCGCCTGGTCTTGAATTCCAGCCCTGCTCACTATGATTAAGTGGACACAGACAAGTTACTGAAGCTCTTATGCCTCATTTGTAAGATGCAGGGTTTTTTTAATACCTGCATTTTTTTTATAATAATGCAGGTATTATTTATGTAAGATGTAATAATGACAACTATCTCATTGAACTGTCTTATGAGGGCTAAATAAGTTAAAATCTGTTAGGGCCTTTAGAAGTTGACTAAAAATAGCATTATTCATAATAATATGATCTTATAATGAAATTCTAATTAAGTTCTCAATATCTTGAGAAGCTGCCATGCTGTTCCCTGCTTTTCCTTTCCAAATTCTAGCTAGTCAAGAGGCACATGACACCTGCCCCAGGAAGTCTTCCCTGACTATGCTGATCTCACTTATCGTTTCCTTTTTTAAAAAAATATTTTATTTTATATAATTCTTACATCATTTTTTTCATTTTTGCACAGTGTATGCATTTTCATTTTGGTTATATTCCCCGTACATTTCCCACCCCCCTTATTTTGGCCCTGATCCCTCCTCTTCTTCCCACCCCTACCCCCTATTAGTGTGCCTCTGGTTTATAGTTGCTTGTTGATTTTGATTTTTTCTTTATTATAATTAAGCTTTTTCCTGGTCCCTTATTTAGGTTTTCTAAATTCCTGCTATGAGTGAGATCATCCGGTATTTTTCTTTTTCTTTCTGGCTTATTTCGCTGAGCATGTCCCTTCCAGCTCCATCCATGTTGCTGCAAATTGCATGAGTTTATCTTTTTTGATTGCTGAGTAATATTCCATCATGTATATGTACCACATCTTCTTGATCCAGTCATCTATTTTTGGGCATTTGGGTTGTTTCCATAGCTTATCACCCAAAGCAGTGATAGAGAAGGCAAAGATAAACAGCTGGGACTACATCAAATTAAAGAGTTTCTGCACAGCAAAAGAGACAATAACCAAAACAAAGAGAAACCCCACCAACTGGGAGAAAATTTTTGCTCACAACACTAATGACAAAAGGCTGATCACAAAAATCTGCAAAGAGCTGATGAGACTCAACAAAAACAAAGACAATAACCCAGTCAAAAAATGGGCAGAAGAGCTAAAAATAAACTTCTCTGAAGAGGAAATGCAAATGGCCAACAGGCATATGAAAAAATGTTATTGTTTCCTTTTAACAGCCTATCTGTGATAAGGACCACAGTTAAGCACTTAACATGTAATCTGAGTACGGTACTAGTAAACCTATTAGGGTGGGAGGAATGCATTGACATTTCTCCTCACCCCATAAAGCCCCTCAAATGGGGCACCTATTTGTTTCTCAATTATTCACTTGCTGATTGGGTAATTGGGTCAGGAAATTGGCATTAGAATCACAGCTACAGACACTTTAAGGCCGATACCAATAGCAAGATTTGCTGAAATGAGTGAATGGCATGCTACAGGTCACACTGTCATAACATATAACCCCCAAATCTCTGTGGCTTTAAAATGCCAAACGCTGGCTTCTCACTCATCCAGTCTGTCCTCCTAGGTGAAACTGGGGCTCTGTTCCATCCTACCATCCCTCTGGGACCCAGTCTTTTCTCTCTTTATTATAAAAGGACATGCACTAACTATGGGATTTTTGGGTATCTTTTTTTTTTTTTATTGAGGTAACATTAGTTTACAGTGCTGTATAGATTCCAAGAACACCACTCCCACCACCAAATGTCCATCCACCATCTACCACCAACCAAGTGCTGGGACTCAGTCTTAAAGAGCTCTCACCATCTGGAGCTGGACTGGCTCCTTGCAAAGAGTGCTTCAAGCAGTAGCATCCCATAGAATTTTCCCGATGATAGAGTATTCTCTAGGTGGCCACTTGACACATGTGGCTTTTGAGAATGAGAAATGTGGTTTGTAGGACCAGAGAACAGAATTCAGTTTTTGTTTAGTGTTCACAGCCACATGTGGCTAGTGGCTGCTGGCTCGGGCACCAGCAACTGAGCTCCAATCTGGAAGCTGCACACTTTACTCCCACCGGGAACCCCTGGGCTAGAACCCATCATGTGACCTCAGCAAACACCAGGGGGCCAGCAATGCCATCTTCCACATACCTGGATACACTTTGCTCCTGCTCTGCTCTTCGCAGCCCTTACTTCTAGCCGACATACTATGTATTTTCCTTCTCACTTCCATTTATTCCATCTTCAGTCAGCTCTACCATGCCATAGGGATTTTTGTTTGTTTGTTTGTCTTGTTCTATGCTTGGAAAACCACCTGGCACATAGCAGGTGCTCAATAAAATGAAGATGTGAATGAAATTTATGTATATATACTTTTATGTTTATATGGAAATTTGTTTATTTTAACTTTTTATTTTGACAGAATTTCAGTCTCATTCAAGAGTTGTAAGAACAAAGAATTCCTATATACACTTCATCCAAGAAGCCTAATTGTTAACATTTTATTACTTCCACTTTATTCTTTCTTTCTTCTCCCTTTCCTCCTCCCCACCTCTCTCAGATATGATGGTCCTTTAAGTCTTCATACCTCAATGTGTTCTGAAGGGCATTCTCTTACATAACACAGCGCAATGATCAGAACCAGGAAATTAGCATTGACATACTATTATTATCTAATCAACAAACATTATTCAGTTGTCATCCATTGTCCTAATGACATCCTTCAGAGCAAAAGAAGATCTTTGTTCACTTGTTGGATTTGGCCAGCACATCTCCTTTATTGTGGAGAAGTTGCTCAATCTTTTTTGAGCTTCCTGACATTAACACTTTCAAAGAATGTAGGCCAGTTACTTTGCAGAATGCCCTCGATTTAAACATGACTGTATTCAATTTATTTGAATTATACTTTTTTGGCAGGAAGTCCCCAGAAATGTTGCATCCTTTTTGGAACAGCATAACAGGAAGCACATGGTATAAATTTCCCTGTTACTGATAAGGTTAAGTTTGATCAGTTACTTTTTTGTCTGCCAGGGCACTATATGAAGAGTACAGCATAAAACCATAAGGTTAATATTTTTTTTACCACCATGATTAACAATTGTCTATGAGAAGCTGCTTCCATACTATATAAATGTGTTATTTTCATCCATGACTTTCAGCATCCCCTGATAGCTCTTGCATGTTTTTCTTTGGTGAATGCCAAATTGCCTGCACATATAATTTCATTGTATATATATAAACTTCCAACCAAAAAAAAAAAGAAAGCCCAATATGCAATATTATATTCAGCCCTGAGATCATGGTGTTTAAATACCATCCTCCAATGAAAGGAACCAGGGCTCCTTGGAGAAGTGGTGAATTCTAGGGCAAGGCAGTAAAAGATGTTCCTGGAGCCTCTGGTAATGCCAGAAAAAAAAAGAGACCTTTAAAAAAATACAAAAACTGGGGGCATTTCAAAGGGATGCAGAAGTCAATCTGAAAGAGTTCTCAGTAACCAAAGCCAAAACATTTCAAGCAAGAAAATACACTATATAGTATTGAATGATAATCCACAGAATAAAACTCATAAGAATCTCTACTGATATAAATGAAAGGGCAAATGAATGAATAAAACAGGAGACAAATCTTTCTTACAAAGGAAATCTAAAGAATATGTATAGATAAAAATATAGGTAGACTCAAAAGAGAAGAATAGACAAAGGCAAAAATAGTAACTTGACTGTGGAGAGACCACGCCCAAGAACAACACCCCAATGACAAGCCATCTGGATGTTGAGGAGTCCTGACATGATCTCACGTAATGAGGTGGGCATTGCACCAAACTGAGAGATACTGAAGTTCAAAATACCTGACCAGCACTCCGAAAACTTGTCAAGGTTGTGAGAAACAAGGAAAGACACTGTCACAGACCAAGGAGACTAGGCAGACAGGATGACTCAGTGGTCCCCTGGATGGGATCTTGTATCAGAAAAGAACATTAATGGAAAAACAATTGAAATCTGAACAAAGGTAGGGTTTAATTAACAAGTTTGTGCCAATGTTGGTTTTCTTGTTTTAACACATATACCCGCGTTATGTAAGATGCTAGTACTAGGGGACACTGGTGAAGGGCATATGATAACATCTTTTGGTAAATCTAAAATTATTCCAAAGCAAAAAGTTTATTTAAAAAATTAAAAATAAAGCAATATTAAATCAGTCTTGGTCAAAGACATTCCCAGACTAGAATCCAGGTCTAGAAAGTCAACTATGGTAATTTTTAAAAATAGCCTTTATTTTTAAAAACAGTTTTACATTCACAAAAAAATTAAGCTGCAGTACAGAGATTTCCCATGTAACCCCTTCTCTCTCTCATGCAGAGTATGAGTAATCAGCATCCCCGCCATTTGTTATCATTATTGAACATACAATGACATATCATTATCACTCAGAGTTCACATTATGGGTCACTCTTGGTGTGGTGCATTCCATGGATTTGAGCAAATATAATGATGTGTATCCACCATTACAGCCTCATACAGAGTAGTTTTGAAACCAGGGCCCCTAGCAAAACTGACTCTCTTTCCCACCACTAGCTAAGCCATTTAGGAAAAGCTGTGGTGGTTTCCCTGCTCACACACGAAATTGCTGCCTGTGGGCAGCCCCTCCCCAGGTGCCTGCTAGGTTTCAGTGTGAAGCTGCAGCAGGACTCTCCCCACCCCCATCCCCCCGCACCCACCACCATACCACTGCACCCAGGCCATCTGCTGCCTCTAAGAGGGCTACATGGAGGTCCTGCATTGGCAGGGCTTGATGGTGGCTTTGTAGCCTTTTATATTTGGCACCTGGATTGCAGAATGGACCAGTGAGGTGCAAGTTGAATATAACCATCCTTTTAATTAGTTCATTAGTTAATTATTCAGCACCAAATGGACTTATTGGTCTTAAAATGGTCCAATCGGTCACTTAAAATTGAAAATGGTACCATCAGGCAGGTATCAGATATTACAGTAGGGGACTCTGAAAGAGGATATAAGGCAGGGAAAGGCAGGAGCTGGCTTGGGGTTCCTGTTTCCTGGGCTCCAAAACAGAAAGAAAGGAGAAAGAAGAAGCATCCAACAGTTGCCCTCTGAACAGAGAGGTCAAAGAGCTTCACAGTGACAAGTTGGTTGTATCTGCCTGCAGTCCTGCCTCTGACATAGCCTAAAAGGAGCACCAAAGGCCCCAGGCCTGGTGTCTCAAAGAACTGTTTGCTGGTGGTACGCTAACAACTCACAAAGAACTGTAACACTGCTATTTTGACATGTGACTGGCACTACTGCCCATCACTGCTGATGGGTGTCCAGCACTCTGTGTACGCATCACTTTTGAGAACTATTAACATGGTGTATCTGATCATCTGGTTCTGCCTGCCAGTGCTGCTGCCTCCATTGCTATCTGGTCCTGCATCTGGTACTGTTTATCCTGACCTGCCCCCAGTTGCTGTGGGCTGCCGTAGAGTCATCTCAGTGGCCCTGCCTGTGAGCACCTCCCACTGCCACTGTGGGTTGGATTTTGGCCCACTGCCTTCTGGTGTGCCATGAGCTCCAGGTTCTTGAATGAGCAACCTTTTGTTTGGTATTTGTGGACACTATCTGGGGTTAGATAGCCAGCCACTTGTGACCTTAGAAACTCTTTGTATCCCCTGTTTGTTAAATAAACCCCATTGTTGTTATTCCCTAAACCTGAGTGTCTTGCAGTTGTACATGCAGGTGAAAACTCACAGAGAGTGACCTGTCCTCTACTGGGCACTGTCCTTTGACCTGCTGTAGTGCGCTTATAGCTCTGTTTCAGTTTCATTGTGCTAAAAGTCCTCTGTGATTCACTTAATCATCCCAACCTCACCCCTACCCCCTGGAAAGTATTAATAAAAATATATTAAATTTATATTCTTTATAAAAATAAACTATCTCTATAGTTTTCCACAATGTCATTTAGTTTGAATCATACAGTATGTAGCTTTTCCAGGTTGGCTTCTTTCAATTACTAATATGCATTTGTTTCTAATATGCATGTCTTTTCACAGCTTGATAGCTTGTTTCTTTTTTAGTGCTGAATAATATTCCATTGTCTGAAAATTATTTATTACACAATTTATTTACACATTCACCTACACAAGGATATCCTGATTACTTCCAAGTTTTTGCAGTTATGAGTAAAGCTGCTGTGAATATATGTGTGCAGGTTTTTGTGGACATAAGTGTTCAACTCCTTTGGATAAATACCAAAGAGCACCATTTCTGGATCATATGGTAAGAGGAAGTTTAGTTTTGTAAGAAACTGCTAAACTGTCTTTCAAAGTGGCTATATCAATTTCTATTCCCACCAGCAATGAATAAGAGTTCCTGTTACTTCACATTCTCTCCAGCATTTGGCATTGTGAGTGTTTTGGATTTTGGCCAATCTAATGGGTATATGATGATATCTCATTACTGCCTTAATTTACATTTTCCTGATGACATACGATATCTTTTCATGTACTTATTTGCCATCTCTATATCTTCTCATTCTTTTGACTCTCTGTATGAACTTTAGAATCAATTTGGTAATAAGCACAAAGTAACTTACTGGAATTTTGATTGGGGTTGTATTAAATCTATCGATCAATTTGGGAAGAACTGGCATTTTGGCAATACTGAATCTTCCTATCCATGAACATGGAATGTCTCTCCATATTATTGTGATTTTAAAAACATATATTTACTACCATTTCTCGACTGCTTATGATGTGTCAATCATTGTATTTGTGTCAATCATTTGCCTGCTTGATCTTAATCCTGTGGGTCATGGAGTCATGTCTTAGTACAAGGGAACTGAAATTCAGAGAGGCACTTTTCCAAAAGCACACTGCTAAGAATCTTAGAGCTAAGATTTAGACCCAGGTCCCCATCCCAAATTTGGCTCTGCATCATTTGTTTTTGGAAAGTAACAAGGCACATACACTATGCAGTGTCATGCTGGAGTCACAGCCACATTCCATCTCCAAATTCACTCTTGAGGGTCTACATCTTGAGTGTAAATGTCTGGATTATAAGATTTTGTTTTGTCATTTATGCCCTTCATCCTGAAAGATCATGGTACTCATTCCCATCAAGTTTTCAGACCAGAAGGCTATAACCAAATATCTTTTGGCCAATCCATTTATGCAACTCAACATGACTGGATTAGCTGGCAATTGTTTTAGCAGTCAAATGGATGTGATTTGCAGTTATTTATTTAGGACATTTATTTCAGAGAAGCTAGCCCCATTCAACTGAATAACATTCTCAAAACCAGTATGGTAATTCTGCTGCTGACTGAAAAATTAAACCTCCAGCTGGCAGATGTGTTAAAAGATTGGAACCAATGACTGGGACTGATTTCTGGGAGCCTGCAGTTAAGCTGCCTCTGTCTGTGATGTTAATGAGATTCTAGATCTTTCTACCTGGTCATCTGTAGTAATTTTGGTCAATAGGGAGCAAGGAACTACTGGCAGTCATTTAGGAAACCTATGAAGATTTCTTGCCTATTCATCCCATTTCCTAGGTGAGAATAAGATTTCAATATTAGAGACTCATTCCTTTGGCTAAACTATTTTTTGTTGTTGTTCTTTTTAGCCTTTTGTTCCATAAATCCTGGAGCCCTGTCACAATTTAGATAAAGGGAGGACTGAGCAATTGGGGGGGGGGGGTTGGAAAACTTGGGAAGACCCTGAGGAAGAAAAGGGGAACCCCGATGTGTCTAACTTCATAGTGAGGCAAACCTTGAAAATGTCATTTGGTGAGAAGATGGTATAGACGTCTGTCACCTTGAAGGTGACTGAGAATGTGTGTATCTTTGCTTGTCACAAGACTGGGGGTACTACTGACACTTAGCGGGTATGTGTGAGGGCTGCTAAACTGCCCACAAGGCACAGGAGAGCCCCAAACAGCAAGAATTATTCCACTGAAAATGCTGCCACCACCATCATTCGTAACTCTAGAGAATTCTGAGATAAGAATGGTAAGTTTGCCGTATTCCAGAACAGTGATTAACAATCCTGCCTTTACTCCAATGGACTTGATGAATGAAACTCAGGGTAGAAAGAGAGGGCCGGGAATCAGAATTTTTACACTTTGAAGACTGTTATACAGTCAGTTTGCTGTCTAGGCAGGGGTTAGGGCAACCTGGAGGACCATTCTTTGTCTTCTGAATTTGTTGTAGGGACTTCATAGTCAAAATATTCAAAAGCCCCACAAACATTTCTATTGAAATAAATAACATACAGAGCACTGCACAGCTCAGTGATGCACAGCTCAAGGAAAAGTTATAAAATGCAAAACATTTCCAAAGTGAATGCATGTGCACAACTATCAGGCAGAAGCATCCAGAAGGTTTCCCTTTGGACCAGTTACTCCTCTACCCTCAAGAGTGATGTCTACTTTGACTTCTAACAGCACAGATTTGTTTGTCCATTTCAAGTTTTATGTAGCAGGAATTATTTGCCTCATTCTATAGTATGTCTTGTTCTTCGGTTCGGCATCATGGTTGTGAGATTGCCCCATGCACTTGTGTGTAGGTGTGGGCCCTCCATTCGTATTGTTACAGAGGGCTCCCTGTACAAATGTTCCACAACATCTTCACCTATTCTGGTATTGATAGACAGTTGGGGAGTTTCCAGTTTTTAGCCAGTATGTCCATGCTGTTATTCACATTCTAGGGTGTGTCTTTCAGTAAACATATGTCCTTATTCCTCCTGGTTACATACTCAGGAGTTCCATTGCAGAATCACTGGTATTCAAATGATCAATATTGGTAGAAATGGCCATATGGTTTTCCAAAGCAGTTGTATTAAATCACACTCCACTCAATAGAGTAGGAACTTCAAAAGTGGTTTCAGACCCATGTCAGTGTCCTGGGCAAATTTTTAAACTTCTCTTAGCCTGTGTGTTTTCCTCTGTGAAGGGGGACTTCTATAAGGACTCAGAAGAAGGTTTACCCTGTAAGGACTTTATCAGTGAGAGCTTGCTCTTTCCCAAAAAATCTTGGGGTCTTTAGAAATCTTTTTAGGTAACATGTATGATGAAACTCAGCAAGTTACATGTAGGACCACCTTGCCCTATGCTGTCTTCTTGTTTGGCTGGCTGTATTCATGCACATGGGACTACTTCTTTTTAATTTAAGTAACATTGTTTTATAACATTATGTAAGTTTCAGGTATGCATCATTACAAATGAACATGTGTATATACTACATAAGTTCACCACTAAAGCTTAAATTTATCCTTTACCATACAGCTCATCATTTTTATCCAACTTGCCCACACCCTTTCCCCTTCACTTTTGCTAACCATTAAATTGGACTTATAGTTGAAAGTTTATTTTTGCTTTATTTTGTTCATTTTTTGGTTTGTTTCTTTATGTATGAGTGAAACCATAAGGTGTTTGTCTTTCTCAGTCTGACTCGTTTCACTAACCATAATACCCTCGAGGTCCATCCATATTGCTGCAAATGGCAGGATTTCATCATTTTTTAAAGTAGCTGGGTAGTGCTCCATTGCATACATATTCCACATCGTATTTATCCAGTTATGTGTCAATGACACTTAGGTTGTTTCCAAGTCTTGGCTATTATAAGTATTGCTGCAATGAACACGGGGTGTACATATCTCTTTGAATTGGTGTTTTTGCATTCAGTGGGATAATCGAGTTGTTTCACGCTGGCTATCATTCACTTTTGAGATAGGAACCATTATCAAGTACAAAAATCATTATTTGTTGAGAATCCTATACATCCCATCTTCTTGCATCTCCAATTACTCTTGGTTTAATAACTTTGTCCAGGACCTCCCTGGTGGCGCAGCGGTTGAGCGCTGGGCTGCCAAGCTGCCCGCAGCCTCTGCAGCGCCGGTTCCATCCCGGGCCACCGGTGAGGGTCCCACATGGCGCGCAGACCTCTCCTGCCGCCCGCTGCTCCCCTCAGCAGTGTACTTCAGTCCTTCTGCCTGTTCTGCTCCCCACTCTGGCTCTGGTGAATTCTCTCACCCTCCCACGCTTCTGACTGTACCCAGTGCTTGTATAAATAAATTAATAAAATAAAAATAAATCTTTAAAAAATAATAATTTTGTCCATATCTTGACAAGTTAGAAAGTCTCAAAGGCACTGTTGGAAACCTGTAAAGGCTGACCTATAAGCACAGAATGGGAAATTTATATGACGATATCCTCTTTTCTTGACTGCTCCAAATAGATACAAATGCAGGCATGGCAGGGGAAGGCATTAATTAAGATTCAACTAGATAAAGCTTAAAAAAAATTTTGCCTTCTTCAACCTCTTCCTTTTCCCTCCTCCCCACCCCTGCCTTCAAGTCTATACATTGCTTGTGAAAATTGAGTGGTTCCTTGGTATATCCACTTTGGAAGACACTTTGAGGATATCTTACCACTCTGAAGATGTCTTTATAACCCAGAAATTCCACACCTAGGTCTATTCCTACAGAAATACACACTTACAGGCACCAAAAGTGTTTGAGGCAGGAATGTTTAAGAGCCCCAACTGGAAACAACTCAAATCTCCATCAGAGAACAATGGATAAGCAAAATTTTCGATGGAATACTATACAGCAATGAAAACGAATCAGTTTCAGTCACATGTGACAGCAGATGATTTTTAAAGAGACATATTATTGAACAAAGAAACCAGATTTCAAAGGACACATACTATATGATTCCATTTATATAAAGTCCGAAAATATGCAAAGTAGACCTGCATAGTTTAAGAACGCACGATAAAGTAGTAAAAGTGTAAAAAAGAGCAAGGATATTACAATCATGTACAATATAATGACTTTTTGGTCAACAATGGACTGCACATACCATATACAGTCTCTATACACCACTTAGAATACATAGGAGGCGTACCACCAGGTTTGTGTAATCACACGCTGATATTCAGGCAATGATGAAGTGGCCTAACAAAACATTTCTCAGAATGTATCCCCATCATGCAATGCATGACTGCAATACCATAAAATCAAGATAGTGATTATTGCTGGGGTAGGGAAGAGGCAGAAGCATGCATATATGTTTGTGCTTGTTTCTGGAAAGCTTGCAGTGTTACATTTCTAGTCTTGGACTTGAGTTTTATTTCATGGGTATTAGTGTCACGAGAATTTCCTAAATTGTACATTGATGCTTTAGGAATTTTTCTGTGCTTATTTGAGTCCACAATATAAATCGTAGTGGTTTTGTTACAGGGCAGGATGAGGGGCACTCCAGAACCCCCAAACCTGCATGTTCTAAATGGGCTCTGCCATCCACCACATCAAGACAAAACATACTCTAGTATGCAAGATCATCAATAGAAAGTAACTTTAATACAATTAGTGTGCAATAAGGACAGGGAATAGGAAGGATATAGTAAAAAATAGTTTCCAAATGAAGCATCCAAAGTTACCAGGCGCCTTCTGGTGGGGAACAGAGGAAAGGGGCAGAAGGGGCCAAGCAAGCTTGGGAAAAAAGGAGCAAAAGCAAAGCCCACGTAGGGTAAAGGCTGCCATCACCAACCTCTCCATGGGTCTCGCTCCACCTCTCTGTCTCTTTTCAAGTGTCTCCTTCCATGCCCCGAAGTCCTTGGCACATCCAAGGCCAAGAAGCAAAAACAGCTTCTTCACCTGTCTCTGTTCCATGTGCCCCTCCAGGTCTTTTTCTTGATCTCTTCTCCCAGTCTTCTCCAGCTCTCCCTTCCTGCTCAGCTGTCTCCTTCCTCAGGATGGGGCAGGGAACCTGGATCCTCCCCTTTCCCTGGGGATTATCCTGTTACATACAGTTTTGGACAGAAGTGAAGACCATGCAAAATGGACCCCCTCTCAGCAATGGACCCACACAACTAGGACCTGGTTAGTTCTGTTTGGGACAGTATGCCCCTACTCGGGTCTGTTCAAAGATGGGCTGAATCTTTTACTACAGCTTGCAAGGCCTCTGTGATTTGACAACTTCCACAGAAGTATCCCAAACCCTTCTCGTTAAATAAACGTTCTTTGCTAAATAGACCGAATTTGATTGCCCCTCTTGATATGAATCCCCTTCTTTTTCCATCCTTAAGTTTCTTCCTTCCTCCCTTTTTCTCTTAGCAAGACACCGGGAGCGTCAGGTTGTTTGCAACCCTAAAGACACCCATTGGAAAACCCAAGGTCTCCTCCCCAGAGAGGAGGCATCTGTCGTCCCAGCTTCCCCTTGCCCCCCAACCACAGGGCTCCCCCCTCTATCCCTCCAAACTCCGCTGAGTCCTGTCCCCTCGCACCTCCGCGATTGGACGCAGGCCGTCATGTGTCCACACCCTGGGTGGGTCTTTCTCCCGTGAAACTCATCAATCGCTTCTCTTTGGAGCGTTGCTGGCCAGTGGCTCAGACCTTTGCGCCCATTTCACCCCTTCCTGCCTCTTACCTTAGCCCTCCGCACCAGTCTTACTTTAGGAAAACCTAGAGAAGGGGGTGGGGGCAACACAAGGCATTGCAGCATCCGGGGAGCAGCTACTGAGTGGCTAAGCGAACGGCGCATACCTCTCTCTTTTTTTCCCGTTGGGAATTTTCAGGATTTCATTGCTGCAATTTAACCCCGAGATGAGGCACGGTTAAGCGACAGCCTGCGCGCACGCACACGCACTCGCTCACACTCCTTCGTGAGCAGAAGAGGCACCCGCTGGTGATTCAGGACGAAAAAAAAATCCCTGGGACCCTGCGGCTTCAAGACTCCTTAAGAGCCCCCCGGAGTGTTTCCCTCCCTCCTCTCCTTTCCTTTCCCGTGAATATTCCTTCATTTTATTTGATTTAAAAAAATTTATTTTGGCTACACATCTTTCAGCATTTCTAAGGTCTAGGAACTACAGCAAAAGCAGAAAGAGGGATCTGGACAATTTTTATGGCTGCCCTCCCCTCAGCAAAAACCTGGATTTTATTTTTTTTAATTAAAACATTTTTTTTCTAATGGGCCGAGCGCACTCCTTTTGCAAGATGCCAGCCTGACCCGGACCTCGGAGGAATTTGAAGCTTCCACTGCGTCCCGGGGGGGCGTCCTCTGCAAATTGCTCGCGTCTTCAGGGGGTGTGCGTTGCTTTTTTTTTTTTAACTGCCTTATTATTTTTTTTTCCCGGAGTGGGTGGACTGGGGATTGCCTGGATTCCTTCCTCGGTTATTTTTCGCTCGCTTCCCGCCCCTCCCCCCGGCCCCCGCGCCCCGCCTCCGCGCGCTCCCCCGCCCCTCCCTCGGGTCAGCCGGGAGGATGTCCCGCGCCGCTGTCCCCGGCCGGGGCCGGCCCGCCGCCCGCTGAGCCCCCGACCCGCGGCGCCGCCCGCCGCCGCCCGATGGGCTGGGCCGCGGCGCGTCTCCGCAGCAGCAGCTCGAGCCGCCGTCTTCGCAGCTCCGGCAGCAGCGGCCGCGGCATCGGCATCGGCGGCGGCGTCTTCCGCATCGTTCGCCGCAGCGTAACCCGGAGCCCTTTGCTCTTGCAGAATGGCCCGCTTCGGAGACGACGTGCCGGCCCGCTACGGGGGAGGAGGCTCCGGGGCCGCCGCCGGGGTGGTCGTGGGCGCCGCAGGCGGGCGAGGAGCCGGGGGCAGCCGGCAGGGCGGGCAGCCCGGGGCGCAAAGGATGTACAAGCAGTCCATGGCGCAGAGAGCGCGGACCATGGCCCTCTACAACCCCATCCCCGTCCGACAGAACTGCCTCACGGTCAACCGCTCGCTCTTCCTCTTCAGCGAGGACAACGTGGTGAGAAAATACGCCAAAAAGATCACCGAATGGCCATATCCTTTGCCCGAACCCCGGCAGCTGCGCCTCCCCCCACCCCCCTCCGCTTCCCCTTCCAGCCTGGGAGAGAGACCCGGGGGTTGATGGGAGCCGGGGGGGTCTTCCCGGGGCTGGGACGGGGCCCCGGGAGGAGTGTGCAGGCGCTCTCCACCCCGGGCTGGGCTGAGCCGCCGTGGAGGCTTGGGGTGGGGGGCCGGGGAGTGGATTCCGCCTGAGGACCGGTTCCAGAAGGAGGGTTGGGCCCCAGGGTCGTGCAGAGGCCTTGGGGGGGTCTGTAGCGCCAGTCCCAAAGGAGTCAGAGTTCCCGCGGACGAGCTTGGACCTGGCTGGGGCCTGTGCGTTCTGGCCAGAGCCGGGCGACCGTGGGGGCCTTGGCTGGGCTTCCTCAGCTGCCCCTCACCGGAGCCCTCCGTTGCCTCTGGAGCCGGAGCCCAGTCCCAGCTTGTGAGCCTCCCCACCGCTGCTTGTCCTGAGCTGGGGGGAGCACCTGCAGGGCAAGGCGCGGAGGGGCTTCTCAGGACCAAGAGCAAGTGGGAGAACATGTGGCCTTCCTCCTTAGGGGTCGGCACCGGCCAGAATTAACACCTCTGAGTGGCCGATGGCCCAGCAATGGGGAAGCAGTGATGAGTTGAGGGTTCTCTCCCGTGTTCTGCCGCTCCTGTTTCCCTCAGCCACTAATGGGGGACTTCATCATCTTTTGGGGTGTAGAAAACATTCCCCTTGCCCCATCTGGAGCCCTGACCTGAAGACCCAGCTTGGGCTATTTCAAAAAGAAAGGACAAGAGCAAATTAGGTGGTGGGTCCTTCCTAGGGCACAGTGGCAACGCTTGGGTTGGAATCTGCTTCTCCTACTCTAGAGACCCAGGAAGGGACACCAGGAGAACCAGCATCCATGTGGACATCTCTGGCAGGTAAATGCCCTTTTATAAAACCATAAAATCAGAGATCCAGAGGAAGAAGGTAAAGACCACATTTTCCTCTATGGAGATGCTATCAAAATGCAGATCCCCTTGTGTTTCTTTAAATCAGTGCCTGCTTGAAATAAACCTTGAGGAGGGCTTAACATCTGTTGAGATGTAGGCAGGCAAGGATGGGTAATTAGTCGGGCTTTCTAGCAGTTATCTAAGCATGACCCAGATTCCAAGTGGGGGGACGAATCCTGCTCCCTAGGCTGACTGGCCACTGTGCCCTGCCCCAAAGTGCTGCTTCTCGGCACCTTTCCAACCGGCTGCTCTCCGTGTACAAATGAACAGTCAGGATAGGCCCCTGGGGTTCAGAAGTGAGCCCCCATCCCTTTTGTGTGTGAGTTTGACTGCTATATTACTCAACAGGCTGGGGCTTGAGTGGTTCTGGGCTTGCTTATTTGAGGAGCAAGGTGGTGGGTGAATTCACTTCTAGGAGGGCTCATAATTGAGTCAGGCTTTTGGCTTCTGGGTGCTGAAATTCTAACAGAGGGCTCTGAGGTTTTGGAGTGTGTGAATAGTCTGCTTTCATGATGGTGAAAATTTAGAGGGTTAACTGGGGTCTATTTGAAGGCATATACCCCTCAGCATGATGCGGTCTCAATTGTTGCGTGAGACAGGAGCCAGGTCTTTGCTTCCTAAGTTCCAATCACATGAAGGCCCATTTGCAGTGTTCAAGGGTCTTGTGATCAAACTGCCTCTGTGGAGGAAGACAGGGTGTCAGCGTGTGCACGCTCAGATAACTCCAGTGGGTGTCCAGGAGGGATTCACCGGGCTGGCAGATTTCGTGTTGAAAATGGCTTTAGATCGCCTTCTGGAGCCTGGATTGGGAAGGAGGTGGGAGTCCTAATGTGTCCTTAGCTCACCCTGGTCCAGCCTGAATCCTGCAGATGATAGGACTGTTGGGGTGGGGGAAGGGTTTGCAGAGGGCCCCTTGGAAGGAGGAATCTCGGGGGAAATGCAGGTAGATTGGGAGCATTCTTTGGTACTTTAGATTTTCTCTGGCTTTCTTGCTTTTGGTAGCTTAGTGATGAGTTTGTGCATTTTGCTCTCTGCAGACAGTTTTTGTTCTCTCGTTGGCCCAAGGCAATAAACATACTGTACAGTCCCACTCTGGAAGGCAGGGCTCTTCATCTCTCAGTCTGTTGCCAAGCGTGGACATTCAGGACTGAGCTTTCTCTGGGGGAATGACAGGAGAGGGGCCGAGAACTGGGGGACTAGCTAAGGAGGGGATTGGAGCTGGCGCAGGAGAGGGGCTTTATGGGAACGCAGGTGTTAGGGTGCCCGTGCGGAACATTGAATTCTGTGTCCAAATACTTTTGCCATTTAAAAAAAAAGTATTTAAGAACTTTTTCTAAACTTTTAGAATAAAGTCTAATTATGACAGGAAAGTGGAGTCCAGTTTGAGAAGTCATGACAAAATGCCCCCTCCCACTCACTCCCCACACAAGGGAACTTTGGCTTTCAACCCCACAGATTAATTTTGCCTCCTTTTGAGCCTCCTATAGATGGAGTCATGGGCTGTGCGCCTTTGTGTCTGGCTGCTTTTGCTGAACAGCACGTCTGAGACCCATCCACATTGCTGCAACTGCTTATCAGTTGTCCTTTCTCATAGGTGTGTAGTGTTTCCTTGTCGGACATGACCCACTGGACTTGCCTGTTCCACCATTGAGAATGCATTTGGGTAGTTTACAGATGGTGCTGTTAGGAACATACTTATACAGATCTTTTGTTGAACTTTAAAAAAAACATTCCCTTGGGTCTATACCTAGGAATAAAAGTGCCCCTGCCATTCTTGGATGCATGTGCAGTGGGCCATGTACTTGGCAGTGGGGTGCCGGGGAATAGAGGAAGCAGATTCCTCACTTTCTGTGGTGGAGTAAATGTCCCAGGAACTTGGCTGTCTGTTCATTGGGCCTAAAGACATTACTTCAAATGAAAATTCCAACAGGCATGCTGGGGGAAGTTACAACCTTGCATTTACCTCATTGCACAGTGATTGCTTACCCTTCTGCATCCTCCACCCCCAGTTGCTTAAGCCATTTGTGGGTTCTCATTAATTTTGCTTTTCTCTTCTTAAGTAAGAAAACCCAAATGGAAACCTGATGGTCAGCTAACATTGCTGCTGCCTTTTTCTCTTGGAGTATTCCAGGCAGCAAGCCGTCTTGACCACACACCTTGGTTTCATGATTTCGTTGATTGGAAGTCTGTTTTAAATATGGCCGTGATGGGCTCTGATGATGGCTTCTAAAGAGCTCAAATCTGTCAGCTCAATAAGGTGCATCTGTCAGCCTTCCTAGAGCCCCCACTTAATGCCACTTGCTCCTTCTGATGTGCTACCAAGTGCCAATGTGAATGTCATCTTCCCCCAGCCCTGCTGATGCCAGCAGATCTCCCACTGAGCAAGGTGTAGGAATTTGGGGTCCTTGCAAGAGCCACAGACTGGAGTCTGTGTGTTAATGACACTTGACCTCCTGGATTGCACACAGGATTCCAGATTTTCATCTGTGTTTTCAGAAATCTTAACAAGAAGCTTAGAGTACCATACATCAGGTAATCTGTGGACATTGGCTGACTGACACTTAATTGTGCTGTTTGTTTGCTTGTTTTTAATGAAGCACTTTGAAGATGTATGTTCTGCATGGAGAGAAGAGGTAACTCTGGGAGAAATTGAAGCATGTTATCAGTCTTAGCCCATCTTGAAAAGTAGAATGTCCTAGAAGGCACTACTGTTGAGGGCAGGACAGTATGACCTGTAAAGTCCTTCTTCTAGATTAATGTGGCTGCTATTTCCAGAAGAGCAAAATTCTGGGAAGTAAGAATGAGCATGATTTTTTCCACTGGGAATTTTTCTATAAAGGTGCAGTCCCTCTTCTCAGTCCCCAAATGTAAAAAGCTCTGAAAGGCAAAATGTCAGCTCATTTAGGGATTAAAAACCTACCTCGAACAGATCTGAGTTTATAATCTTATTTTAAATTTTCATTTATCCATCTGGGTGTGCCTTTTGGTATGTCTTGCTGCAAAAAAGTTAGATATGATTGTTTATGGGTGCTGTTCCACTCCCCACTGGGGATGCTATGTATAGATTGTAGTGCTTTTCAGACTTTCATGAGCATGAGAATTGCCTGATTAAAATGATGACATGGCCCAGCAGGTTTGGGGTGGGGAGGGGTGGCACGGCCTGGGATTCTGCTTTTTTGATCAGCATCTATTGCTTGCCCACGCTGCTAGCCCATGGGCTACGCTTGACATTTCCAGGTTAGATCATAGATGCATCTCGGTATCTTTCTCTTCTTTTCCTCAAAAATCAGGCTCATTGAGCTATACTTTATTCAGGGAAAAATTCACCCTTTTCAGCCCACAGTTCTGAGTTTTGGCAAAATGCATACAGTTGTGTAACCACCACTAAAATCAAGATACAGAACAGTTCCAGCACCCCAAGACACCCCCTAATGTCCCTTTGCGTCAGCATCCCACCACCTGAACCCCTGGCAGCCACTGAACTATCCCTGTACGTTTGCCTTTTTCATAAGTCATTTATAAATAGGCTCACATGGTATGTAGCTTTTGGAGTGTGGTTTTGTTTGCTCCACTTTTGAGATCCATTCATGCTGTTGTGCATTCCTTTTTAGTGCTGAATAGTATTCCATGGGTGGAACAGAGCTGTACATTCATTTTCCATTTGAAGGGCATCTGGTATATTTTGAGGTTCAGTGATAATGAATAGAGCTGCTATAAACCCTGGCAGGAGGGATTTAGTGGGAGCCCTGGGAGAATACGTTCCATTTCTCTTGGGTAGGATTGCTGGTTGTTTAGCTAAGTGTATGTTTAAACTTTATAAGGAGACCTCTGAACTGTTTTTCTGGCAAGATGGTTGTGCTGTTTTATATTCCCATCCTTGTTATCCCTCTAAAAGCACCAAGTTCTAAACTCCAGAGTTTGTCTGGGTTTAGGATGGAGGATTGTGGGCATGTAGAAAGTGGTGGAAGTGGTAGCATTCAGTGCCAGTCATGGAAATGAGGAAGGATAGGATGTTGTTTTTGCTGTTTGCCTGCACTGGTTTGAAATATTGAGGGAGAAGGAGATCTCTGGTGTGGCGTTCATGGGTTCCACCACTTGCCAGTGAAAAGTCAGGTTCCCTGGCCACAAAAGCCATCCCCATTGCCCTGGGCACCACTGCAACCCACTGTCCTGTCACAAAGTAGCACCCTTTAAACATTTGTCCATGAGTAAAAAAGTCCCTCTCTCCACCTGTTTGCCAAATCAGAGTTCTGATTTTCCCTGTGTTTGGGTTTTCAGTGGATTTTAGGTGCAGCGTAGGCCTGGGTGGGGACTGGGAGGGGCAGGTGTGATGAGGTTTATCAGGTCAGAGTCCTCTGAAATGTTAGTGCTTGAGAAGTTGGGGCGTGCCTTGAGAGTGAAATATTCCTTCCAGTGCTTGGGGGATGTCTGTTGGGTGCTGGAGGCTTATTTCCCTCCCCGCTCGGTAGCCCCTGGAGTGAGCACGCGCAGGCACCCTGTCAACATTGTTAGGCACCACTGGGGAGATGGACTCCATCCAGAGACAGGGCCAAGAGCCCCACAGTTAATCCATTTCAGAGAATGCTAACTCAGCTCCTTAGAGAAGGAGCTGCTTGTGCCACGAGAAACAGACTGCAGAGAGGAGAGGGAACGTGTTCTGGGCGGGGGGTCATCCAGGCGCAGGTTGGAATTGCCCACCCAGCCAAGCGGCCTTAGGCCCCAGAGCCTCAGTTTCCTCAGGCGCATGGTGAGAATATGGCTTCTGGTAACATCTCCCCCAGAGGGCTCTCAATGAGGCAAAATGGGGTCACACATGGGAAATACTCAGCACAGTGTCCGGCACTGAGAAAGTCCCTAAGTACATGAGCCACAATATCAAAGGGTACACTTCCCCCTAATATTCTTGTTTTGGGGAACTTTGCCTAGAAATAAGGCTCTCTGGCTAGGAATGGGAACAAAGGGCCCCTCTGTGATGACCGACTTGGATTTCTTAATTTGAGTGTGGCTCTCTTTAAAGCAACCTTTAGATATCTGCATTCTCCATTGCCTCAGAAGCATTAAGGGGAAAAAAATCATGTCCACTTGACCCATTTTCTATTCCCTTTGGTCTAAGGTAAAATTAATTGTCTTCCCCTCCTTGATCTCTCCCCAAGGTGAGGGAGTTTTGGAGTATATAATTAACTGCCCTGATCCCCCTCCCATCCCATTTCTTCCTTCTGAGCTGGTCAAGAGTCCAACCCACGATGGAGACCACAGCCTAGGATGGCTGCTGTGGCTGCCCCAGACGACCACTGAGAGTATAGCTTTGGGGTTAGCATGTGATCCCCCCCCACACCTTAACTCTGGTCTTTCTTCTTTCTCCCCCCTCTCTCACTTCCTGGGAGGATAGAGAAGGAACATTCCAAGACAGGAACCAGGTGGGTAGGTTCAGCATCTTAGGTTTCAAAAATCACCAGGCATTAGTTCTTGTCTGGGTGTGGTGACCAGATGCCCCAGTTTACTGTCCTGGTTTAGCATCTTGAGAAAGCTGACAATTCTGGGCAAACCAGGATGCTGGTTGACCTGGTGCTGAGCTTTTTACACCCAAGAGAGACAGAGAAGAAGGGATGGTGCCAGTGCCCAGGAATGAAGATGCTTTTCCCTCTGAAAAGCCGAGACTTTTTTTTATTGGAATGAATTGTGCTCTGGAAGCTGCCTATTTAAGGTAGCTAATGCAAGAGAGAGATCCTGACTCTGAAGCAAAATTCCTCAGTTAAGTCTGGATCAAGTTTTATTATCTCTCTTGGGTCAGAGATGGCTTTATCTTCTGCTCAGACTGGGAACATTCTTGGTTCTTCCTTGAAGGTGCTCAGTGTTCAGCTGAACCTGGAATTCAGAATTTAGTGCCCCCCGCCCAGAATAACACACGAGGCAGGACCCCCTCTCTGGAACAATGAGGGAAAACTCAACTTTGTCACCTACCTGCCAGTGAGATTCACACTTAGTTCTGTTCTCACTTTAGACTGGTGTGTAAAAAGTATATATAAGTTTAAACCAAACTTAAAGTATTTTCATACAAGCGGAATTTGCAGGAGGGATAGTCCGATGTCAAGAATAAATTGATGGATTTGTCAGTTTATTGGTACTGACCTAGAACTTGCTCTGGGGGCAGGGGGAAGGTTTCTGACCTTCTTGAAGATGCCGTGTTCTTTTATCTTGTTGACCTTTATTATATTCCTTATTAAGAATAATGAGCATGGGAGGGGGCTGTGCTGACCTTCACTTGCTGCTGTGAAATATTTTTGAAGTCCACTAGCAGTGTGCCTGATGAGCAATAGCAGGAGTGGAGAAGAGACAGAGAGGAGAATGACACTAGGTGTCGCCTACAGACCTGGGCAACAGTGGACCCTGACTGCCGTTCTCAGTCCCAGCTCGCAATAGTGAAGCCTTAGTCTCTTCATCTGTGAAATGGGCGTAGCCGCCCTATGTCCAGGGAGTTATGGAGGTCGCTGTGTCATGCACAGGAAGCTTGGGCGCTCGTGCGCTGCAGACCAGCAGGACAGATGGCCTTTCCTCTATGACAGCAAGGGCTGGACTGTGGTTACCACTGTGTTTAGCAACAGCAGAAGCTGAATACATAATTGTGGGATATTTTCTTGCACTTCAGGCAAGCAGCCTATTGCTTTAACCCTGTTCCAAGCTCATAACACAATCTCAGTATTGTCTCTCAAGAACTAGATTGACAGTCCCCAAAATGCAGTCCCCAGTCCCTGAGATCAGAACCTGCTCTAGAGCAGAGATTCCCACATAGGGATGTGCATCAGCGTCATCTGGAGGCTCTTTTAAATACAAATGACTGGGCCTCACCCCAGGGCTTCTGATTCAGGAGATTTGGGGAAGACCCTGAGAATCTGCATTTCTACCAAGTTCCCTGATGGTGTAGAGGTCTGCGGGCATACTTTGGGAAACCATGAATTAAAAGATGATCAGCAGTTTACTGCTACCACAGTCTCCACCACCCCACCCTGCCTTTTTTTCTAACCTTCCCCCATCGACTTCCCAAAAAACTCTCTTAGATTGTGTATTTCTTATTTCCTTGCTTTTTTCCAAAAAATGTTTTTTTGTCACATATTTATATATGCCTTAATATAAATTTAACAGTCCTGATTTCTGAAATGTTTTGCCTTCTGGAACTTGCACTTGCTTTTGTTCACTTAATTGTGTTTCTAAGATTCATGTCTCTTATTGAGTATTGCTGTAGGTCATTTATTTTTCTCTCTATAATATTGCATTCTGTGATGATACAACAATTTATCCATTTTCCTTGGTGATGGACATTTGGGATGTTTCCAGATTTTTGAGCAGTGCTACTGTGATGAATAAATAATTTTTGAATGAATGAATTCAAGGTGTTAATTTTAGTCTGTGTACTTGGAAATCTCGCTTCAGCTAGAATCAGCTGAGATTCATCAGCATTTATGGAACACCAGCCATCTGACAGGCCCTGGCTAAGCCATTTCACAGTCTACTTATTCTCTCTAAGGACTGGGTCAGCCAGACAGCCCCTGTTCCTTCTTTGTCTTTTGAGAGTCAGCTTATGGTTTAGAAAGTGGCAACTGATATGGTCATACAGCAGCATGGCCAAGTTGAGAGCATGGACTCTGGAGCCAGGTGGCTGGGGTACAAATCCCAACTCTGCTAGTCACTTGCTGTGTGACTTTGGGAAAGCCACATAAGTGCTCTGTGCCTCAGTTTCCCAGTCTGTACAATGGGGGTTCTAATAGCACATATCTTGGAAGATTGAAGGAGTTAATACATGCCATGCTTAGAATTATACTGGAACTTAGTATGCACTGTATGTTTACATATGGGTAATGGATGGATGGATGGATGGATGGATGAATGGCAAAAAGGAAAGATGAATGACTTACTTTATTTTGGTGGTATGGTGTGTGGCACATGGTATGTGCACCATAGTGCTAATTATTATTTTTCTGCCTCTTCTTGCTAATATTCTCAAGTCCCTTGATGTCTCTTACTCTTTGCCATCTATCCTCTAAACTCACCCTGTTGGATGATCAATTCAGTCACCACTTCTCCAATATATAAGTCCAGAGGAGAACAATCACAGATTCACACTGATTGTCAATACTAGAATTATCTGATTCCAACATCCATTCGCTGACCCATATTTTCACCCTTCAATTCAGTCCAGTTATTTACTCATCTCCTCATTCACCCACATATTCACCCATCTATCCATCCCCCCTCCATCTACTTATCCACCCACCTATACCCCATCTACCTGTCTATTCAATCATCATCCAACATCTTCCTCCCTCCTTCCCTCCTTCCCTCCCTCCTTCCCTCCCTTCCATGAATGGATTTTGGATATGAAGATGTGTATGAAAAGGTGGGTGCCCATGTCTGGTTCTCTCTGGTTTTTGTTGTTCTTGTTGGCTTTGGAATGACAAAATTCCTCCACTTACCAACCTAGCTATATCTTTTCAACATCAAGTGAGTCTGGCATGGAAATCAGCGGAAATCAGTAAGATTGTGTGTTTATGTTTTACCTCTAATTAGAAAGCTCCTTGAGGGTAAGGGACAGAGATTTGCCTTCCTTACATCTGCTATTAGTTGCATCACTATATCATGCACAAGTATTTGTTAATTGAGTAATAATGAGGAAAACAAACAGTGTTATTGATAAAGATTGTTAAAATTCTGGAAACACCTGGCTTTGTTTATTTCAGCACTGGACTGGAAGTTGAATTCCTTCTGTTTTGCTCCATCAGTGAATAGTGGTGGGATAATGTACTATTTCTCTTCTGAGTTTGTTGGGTAAATGCCCTGGATTCTTACCCTCTGCCTAAAGTACAGGCTACGGATGAACCAGGGTTCTAGAAGGCCCTGATCTGGTCCCTGTTCTGTCTTTGATCTCATCTCTTCCATTTTCTACCCCCTCCTCTCTGTATCAACCCTGTGACCCTTTTTGCCCACACCAGGATCATTTGCATTTCAAAGCATTTGTGCTATCTGTTCCTTTCACCTGCTTAATTATACTACCAGGTCTCCTTATGGCTCCTTCTCTTCATTTTGGTCTTAGCCCAAAAGTTGTATCCTCCGAGTGGCCTATCCTTTTCATTTATTGAATAGCTAAGGTACAAAGAATGTAAATTCAGAGGGACTCCATGGAGATAATTTAATATATTTCATTCCCTATATTTTAATGGATATACACTTTTGTGAACACATTTTCATGCCACTAGATATCCTTGGACAGCATTAAGACTACCAGGTATGGTTGTGCAGGCAGTACACTACACAAGGGTATCATAGCTCATATCACAGGCAACTTAAAGCCATACATTTATTATTTTAATTTCCCAGATGATGGAAGCTTAAGATCTTTTTCAAGCAAAATGAAGATATTATGACAGTTTTTGACAGATGGACCTAACAATTTGAAAAAGGGGCATCTTATTTAAATTCACACAGTGGTGCTGTATGGGTTGGCAGCAGCCCCAGAAACGACTGTTAATATCTGATGATATTCCACTTTCTGGATGTATCATACTACATATAACAATCTCCAGTTGTTTGTTTTGCATATAACTAACAGCACAATGAACATCTTTGTGCAAAAACCTCTGTCCAAGGTTCTGATTATTTTCAGAATGAAATTCTGGTACTGAAGTCATGGAACTGTTGTCATCACTTTCCTAGAATCTGTAAAAGAGATTTGGAGATCAGGTGACTCAGAATTCAGGAAGTTGATGAAGAGGGGCAGGGAAAGAACAGTTGATTGATTTGGAATTTTTCCCAGGCTACATATAAAGCAGTGTGTTTGAATTGGGGGGAGATTTTGCCCCCCAAGGGACTTTTGGCAATGTCTGGAGACATTTTTCGTTGTCACGAATGCAGAGGGCGGGGTGCTACTGGCATGTAATGGATAGAAACAAGGCTACTGAGTATCCTAAAATCCACAGGACAGCCCCTGCCCCAGTAAAGAACTAGCCAGCCCAAGATGTCAATCGCGCTGAGACTGAGAAATCCTGCTATAAAAGATGTCACGGATTTCTTGGAGGGGAGTGGGCGGATTTAGGGTTTTTGGGTGACTTAAATTTAATTTACAGTTTCTCTTCCTAGCTGGGTGTCTAAGCCAGCTTTCTGTGAACTTTAGATCCCACACGATCAGCAACAGGCTTGCTACAGACAGATTCGTTGATGTAAATATAGATGAGTATATAGAAGGAAATCTCAGCCGGAGTTGGAAAATGATGGAACGAAAGCTGCTGTGGCCTCCCTTTCTCCCTCCTTCTCCTTATGTTGCCCAGTTTTAAAATCGTGTCTCACTTTCTCTGGGCTCCTGACGTGGTAAGTGCTGCTGGTATAGACTATAGTTCTTTATTCCTTTGGTGCCCACACCCACGCTGGTCTTGGGCACATACAGGAGACACTGATGGGGCAGATTAATTTAGAGATGTGAGGTGGGAGAAGGGTGCATCCATTCACAAATGTTTATTGAGTACCTGTGTGACAGGTGAGTGGAGGGAGGTGAGTACAGGAAGGAGACAAATTGTGCAGGGCTTTGTGGGCTTTGGTGAGGACTTTACTGTAAAGGATATGACAACATCATTCCCACTTTTTCCTTTGGCACACCTATACTTTTTGTTTTCTGTAATAAAAACTGTGTATCTGTTTTGAGAGCTACTGTTCTACCAATGATAGCCATGCTGCAATGTCCTCCCTCACCCCAAGCCCCATGGTGTCTTTGCACTTGTTTGTGACTATTTCCTCAGGGCAGATTCCTGAAACTGGCATAGTTGGGTGAAATGTCAGACTTTGGGGTCAGGTTTCAGGGAACAGTAGGTTGGTGCTCTTTCAAACTCTGAAGTTCCCTTTTCCTGTCCAACTGCATTGCCCTGCATTTTACATCTTTGCCAATCAGGTAAGTGAAAGGTGGGATCCTGTTGTGGTTCAATATGCATTCTTTAGTTCTTGAACACACAGAGCATTTTTCAGGTCCCTGTGATCTCCCTGGTTCCACCCTTTGGTTCATTTTCTCCAGATGTCTTTTTCTGGGTGGGGGAGGTTTGCACCAGCTTTTATAGGTGCTAAGAGGTTCCATTGCTGTGTTGGGTTTGAGGCAGTCCAGTATAGTGGTTAAAAGGAGGGACTATAGAATTCAGGCTGCCTGGGTTCGAATCTCATCTCTGCTCTTTCCAACCTGGGCAAGTCACTTAACCTCCTGAGCCTCAGTTTCTTCATCAGTAAAAAGTGTAATGTTAGCACCTGCCTTGGGGGGAGGGTTGTTACAAAACTCAAGCAGCACTTAAAACAGTGGGTGATACAGGGAGGGTGTTAAATAAGAGTTTGCCTGCATTATTCCTATAGCCTAGGCATTAGCTTCCTCCCTCCGTGGTGCAATAGTATGTGTCAGTTTCTGTGCACCTTTGTTGGTGCTGAAAATCCTTTTCTTTCAGGGGCAATAGCCATCTTGTAATTTAGAGTGAGCTCTCCAAGCTTAGTGTAAGCCATGGCTCCTTTAAATGACCAAAATAGGCCCTCTCACCCCAACCCTAAGCCCAGTAAAAAAACAACTGGACTGTTTTCCATGGTCATGGTGGGTGGGCACTTTCCTTGGCTCCTGTGCTTGTTCATGTCTATTATTTCAATGGAGCTCCAGTAAAGAGAAAGTGCCATATCCTGGGAGGACAGGGAAAATGTCTGCATTTGAAAAATAGTTATTTTTGGAGAACATTCTCTTTATGGGGAGGCGGGGGCTTATGAGTCCCCAGGCTGTATGAGATTGACTTTGACCAGCTTAATCTTCATATCAGCCCCAAGAGCTTCCAAAATGGTTCTATTTTCACCTGTTTTACAGATGTGCACACAGAGTCTCAGAGAGCTAAAGTCGCTTGCCAAAGGCATCTAAAAAGTAGGGAAGTCTTTTGGAACAGGAGACAACACAAAGACCCAGAGGGGCAAAATTCACTCTCCAGACAGGTTGGAGATCTTGGGGTCTAGTGGGCATATAGGGTGTTAGTGTGATGAACCTGAGTTAGGAGGAGACCAAAGGGAGGTGTGAGCTTGTGTTGGAAAATGATGCAGGTGTTTCCCAGGTGAAATCTGAGAGCCCTCCCATAGGTAGAGGGCAGGGAGAGACAACAGAAAGAGGCAGGCTACTCCAGATTTGTTGGGTGACAGCCTTAATGAGGCATTGTCTTGGGCAGATGCAAGATGAGTGGTTTTCCACACCACCTGCACCAGATCTCAAAGTTTCATAGGGGCTTTAATTTTATTGAATCAGGTTACAGTTCAGATAGCCAGAACAACACACCACACATCTTAACTTGGACTCTCAAGGCTGTGTCCTTGGAGCTGCTTCTGGGAATGCATATTCTCAGGGAAAGAAGTGGGAACAAGAAGCTTCAGATTGCTCAGTCCAGCTTGAGGGTCAGTTTGACTGTGGTCATGTTCTTTTGATTGCCTTTCCCAGCAATCTGATCCCTGTTGCTCTGGGGGAGCAGGTGTGGTGAGGCCTGAGGTCTGTTTTATGTTCAGCTCTGTCTAGGGGATGAAAGGGATTGCTTGGGCTGGTAAAGGGAACAGGTGAGGGCCCTTGAGCAGGTGGGCGGTACTGGGAAAGGAAGGATGGAGAAGAATCAAGGGAGTTTCTAATTTCTTCTGAATTGTCTCCCAAATTCTCCCAAATTGTCTTATCTTTCTTTGTCCCAGGTCATGGGGTTATTTAAAAACATAATGGTACTGAGTTCTGGGTTATTTTTAAGGCTCTCTGTTGTTAAACAATTCTGGGATATCTTTTTTTTTCCCTAAAGAAAATAATTCATTAGATGAATTTAATGCCTCATTTCTTTCCTTCCTTGGAGGTTTTCTAGAACAGTGCTGCTCAAAAAGGTAGCCACTTGGGCCTCCCTGATGGCGCAAGGGGTTAAGACGCAACCTATGAAGCTGTCCACAGCCACTGCAGCATGAGTTTGATCCCCAGCCAGGGAGCTACCCACATAGCACAGCAGACAGCTCCTGCCTCACCCGCTGCTCCCCTCAGCAGTGTATTTCAATCTGCCTGTTCTGTTCCCCACTCGGTCTCTGGTGAATCCTCTTACCCCCCACACCTCTGCCTATACCCCATTTCTTGTATTCATAAATAATAAATAAATCTTTTTTTAAGGTAGCCACAAGCCACACATGGCTTTTTTAATTTAAAAGGTAATTAAAATTAAGAAAATGAAAAAGTCCCTCAGTTGCACCAGCCATATTTCAGGTGTTCAATTGCCACTTCTGGCTTGTGCCACAGGTAGATGGAGAAGTTCTAGACATTGCATCATGGAGAGAAGTTTTTGGTTTTGTTTAAAGATCTATTTTTTATTTATTTAAGTGTCCAAGAACTGGGGTACCGGCCAGACATGCAGGGGCTGAGAGGATTCACCAGAGACAGAGTGGGAAGCAGAACAGGCAGACTGACTGAAATACACTGCTGAGGGGAGCAGCGGGTGAGACAGGAGAGGTCTGCTGCACCATGTGGGTTAGCTCCCTGACCAGGGCTCCAAGTCATACCTCAATGGATGGTGATAGCTTGACAGTGCTGAGACTTGTAACTTCTGCGCCACCAGAAGTTTTATAGGACGAGCTGCGGCCCCCATAGAGCCGTCAGCAATAGCAGCATCTCCTGAAAGCTGGTTGTAACCACAGATCTCATACCCAACCCCCAACCTGCTCAGTCCCAATCTGCATCCTAGCTGGGTTCCTCAGATGAATTTGGGGACAGTTGGAATCACCTGGAAGCTTTAAAATGCTGATACCTCAAGCCCCACACTCACAGAGGTTGGTGACATTGATTCAGATGAAATTAAAAGTTCAACTCAGAGCAGCAGAGAACACTTGGAAGGCAGGTAGACTGGAGCTGGATCTGGGTGACCTAGGGCAGGCTGCTCACCTCTCTGATTCTAAAGTTCCCTCTTTATAAAGCCAGGACCTGCGAGCACCTCCCTTCCAGAGCTGCGAGGAATAAATGATGTGGTGGTTTGAAATGCTGAGCAAGGGGCCTGAGACACGGATAGCAAATGCTTCCTACATAAATAAGTGTCATTTTTAAAATGAGGTCAGCAGGTTTCAAGCTAATGGCTGGAGTGGAGAAAACCAAATTTTTAAAAATGAGTTTTGGGTTTTTTGTTCATTAAAAAAAAAGGAGGTAAAATTCACATAACAAAATTAACCTGTAATGTTTTAAGGTTCAGTGGCATTTAGTACATCCCCAGTGTTGTGTTAACCTCTTTGTAGTAAAACAACATTTTCATCACCCCAAAAGGAAACCATCAGACAGTCTCTCCCTCCCCCTGACTTCCCACGAGGCCCCTGGCAACTGCTAACCTCTGTTCTGTCTCCATGGATTTCACCTATTCTGCTTTGGAGGGGACGGGTGGTACAGTCCCCTCCCCTGCAGACCTCCTTAAGTGAGACTGTGAGAAGGCCCAGCTTCCTTCATTCCCAGGTCTTCCTGCATCTGGTGTAGGGGGCTGCCCCCACTCACATCCTGCTCTGGTGACCTGGACCTCGCCAGTCAGCAGTGGTTAATCCCAGCAGCAGGCCCCTGCTCTGCTCTCCCAGGGCCACCACAAATGAGAGGTTTCATCTCAGCTGGGTTTCTCCTAGTTAAATATTTAATAAATAAGACCTACAACTTGTGATGCTGGGAGTGTTTGATAGTGAAATTAATGAGGGGGAGAGTTGCAGGCAGCCTACGGGTTCATGCTTGAGCCTGGCCACGGGCACCCAGGTGGCACAGGCTCATCTGGCATCTGGTGGCAGGACCTCAGTGAGCTATGCTGTTCTATGTCCCCTGACTGTGGCCTCCCTGGTTTTTAGCACTGTGTCTGCTACAGAGGAACCACTTAGCAAATGTAGGTTGAGAGATTTTGTGTGCATGTAGGGGAAGTAGAATGGAAGTCAGGGGGGGAGCTAAAGGAGGAAAAAGTGTGGAGACAGAAGTGGGGGAGTGAAACAAGGGAAGGGAGGGGGATAAGAAGCAGATGGAAGAGAAGGACAGAGCTGGAGGGAGGACGTGGAAAACAGTGATGGGAGAGGGAAAAAGATGGAGGAGGTTGAGGGACCTAGAGAGACAGAGACAGAGGGAGAGGGAGACAAAGAGATGATAGAAAGAGAAAAAAGCAGAGATGAGAGAATATTGCTTCTTGTATCTTTTCCCCTCCCCCATTGGTCTTGCTCATCTTTCCCCCCTTTTTGGTCTCCTTATTTTTCATTTCCTTACTCTCGCCTTCTTGCCAGCTTCCCATCTCTTTTCATTTCCTGTGTCTCTGTTATCTTTTAATTTTCTGTCTGAGTGTTTGCCCCTTTTCTCTGGTTCCTCATAAACCATCCTTTGGTCTGTGTGTCTTTTTTCTAGTCACTTTTTAGCTGACTGTTGGCTAGCTTTGTGTGTGTGTGAGAGAGAGAGGCAGACAGACAGACAGGCAGAGACTGAGAGGGAGGGAGGAGTATAAGAACATGGGTCAATCAGCATTTCCAAGACCACTCATAGAGCAGATGCCCAGACCAGGAGCCGAAGGCCACTGTCTCCTCGGTGTCCCCTAATGTCTCCCGTCACAGCTCCTCCTGCTCTCCAGGGCAAATCACTGTCGAGGATTTTATGGAGCTCATTAACTTGCTGTTCCTTGTGGCTTTGCCACCTAGGTATACATCCCTAGGCACTACAGTTAAATGTTATGTGGTTTTGAACTTTGTGTAAACAAACTTATGTTTTATGAATGGCTTTGTATTTTGCTTCATCAGCTCACAATTATGTCTGTAAGATCCATCCTTGCCGTGGTTGTTGTGGCTCCTTCGTGGTGATATTTGTTCCCTGATGATGAACTGTCAAGTGTTCACTTTTTGGTGTCATCATGAGCGACATTGCTGGTTGTTGGTGGATTTTGTTCTGCAGGGTACATGCCTCAGTGCAGAGGAGCTGGATATTAACACTAGTGCATCTTCGCTTTGGTTATGTATTTTCAGCTGTTTTTTGCAAAATGTTTGTGCTGATTTATACTCCTCCAGCAGTAGGTGAGCATTCAATTTACCTCACAGCCTTGCCAACACTTGACATTGTCAGACTTTTTAATGGCAACTGTTCTAGTTGGTGCATGGCAGTTTCTTGTGATTTTAATTTGTGCTTCCAATTATAAATGAGGGTGGACATACTTTAATATATTGACTATTGAATCGTATTGGCTATTCAAGTATAGAATAGTATTGGCTATTCAAGTTTCTCCTTTTGTGAAACACCTCTTCATGCTCTAGTCACTTCAATGTGGTTGAAATCTTTACTTTTACAGCTTGTGGGCTTTGTCTCTTATTTAAGGAACCCATTTCTACCCTACGATTATAAAGATGTTCTACAGTATTTGTAAAGTTTTACATTTTCACTCACCATCTGTCTTTAATCAGCTTGAAATTGATTTTTCTGTAAGATGTGAGGTAGGGTTCCAATTCTTCTTTATTCCACCTGAGTTGTCTTAGCACCATTTATTAAAAAGTTCATCCTTGCCTCAATGATCTAGAAGACAAACTCTGTTTAACTTTTACCTCCTTTGGACTGGTCTGTTTTTGTGCCCATCCAGGCAAGCCACAAATACTTATTGAATGCCAGCTATGTACTAGGCACTGGGTTACAGCAATGAACACAACAGATGCAGCCAGTGCTTCTGTGGAACTTACAGATACATAGTTATAGCCACTTAATTTATAACTACAAATGCTATAAGCCCTTCAAGGAAAGATGAACCCAACTTAATCTGAATGAGGCATATACCCAACTTCCCCCCCAGGGAAGTGGCATTAAACTGAGTCTTTAGTGGCATTAAACCAAGTCTTTAGTGGAACACATTTTCCTACTTTGCTATAGTGGGAAAGGAGTGATGGGAAAGATTCTGGTCAGAGAGAACAACATGTGCAAAGGTCCCATGGCAGAAGCTTAGGACTTTGTATTCCTAAAAACAAACCCAAAAGACACTGTCTGAGCACAGAACCAGCAATCTGTGATATATTATGTCTATAGATGGCCTCACTGGCTGGCATGTAGAGAATGAATTGGGTAGGGGCAAGAATTAAAACTCCAAAACCAGGGAGGCAACATTTATAGTTCTTTAGTGACACAGACAATGTGCTGTGGACTTGGGATAGTGGCTGTGGAGATGAAATTATTGATCAATTTGCAACATTTTGAACTGGCATGATTCTCCTCTCCCTTCTCTCTCTCTCTCTCTCTTCCTGTTCTGGTTGATATTTCTGGGTGAAGAAAGCAGTTGTGTTCCTGCTAAGGGTATGTACTCTGGAGGGCATATTTGTCACAGATGGTCTTTGGAGTTCTAGCCAAGAGAGTAACTGGACAGCCCCCGGCCCCCAGGGTTTTCTGGAAGCATTTAAAAAATGGCCATTTATTAATAACAACAGTGAGTTGATAGCCTTTCCTTAGAAACACTGTTTGGCTATTGCCTCATTTATCATCCCAAATGGCTCTAAGAGAATGATGGGGGAGAGAGCTGGGGGCTTTTCTCTCTGTTTTTGTTGTTTGTTTTTTTATAGAATAGGGGAAAGTTAATCAACAAACTTGAGATCACACAAAAGACATTGGCTTGGGGATTGGAATCCAGTTCCTCAGATTTCTGTCCCAAGAAGTCTGTCACACACCCACTCTCTCAAGCATACTCTTTCGCAAACCTCTACTGAGGTGTTCTTGAGTAATTTTCTTTTCTGTTGCAAAGAGGCAGAAAACTCAAGGGACTTAAGCCAAAAGAGAGGTGTTTCCTGGCTCTTGAGAAGGAAGAGTTCAGGTTTGTCTGGATTGGGGATCAGATAGCATCATTGGGTCTTAGTTTCTGAGCTCTGTTTCATTTTGTTTTTAATTTTCTTTTTATTTATGTATTTTTTTACATCATTATTCATTTTTGAACAATGTTTGCTTCCCCCCTCAGGTGTAGTCCCCACAAAATTTCCTTTACCAATGCACCTGTGCACCATCACCACAGTCCCCTGTGCTCCTCCCTCCCTCTGATCCTGTTTTTTTCTCTTTTAAACAAAACACCCAACACTATTCACCTCTCATAACTTTATTTCGGTTTTCAGTGTCTACTAATTTATTTTAATTTTGTGTTGTCTGGTTTATCCACTTAGTTTCCTTATGTTGCACATATGAGTGAAATCATCCAATGTTTGTCTTTATCTTTTTGACTCAATTTCACTTCACATAATCACTTCACATTCCTTCCATTTTCCTGAAAATTGTAAAATTTCATCTTTCCTTATAACTGAATAATATTCCATCATGCTTATATACCACATTTTCTTTATCCAGCCATCAATAGACATTTTTAGTTTCTTTCTCTGGAATCTGATTTTTGAGGTTGGTGCCATTCTCCATGTGCATGTAATCCAGCTACAGCACCAGACGTTTGGTCCCCATTTGGTCCTTTCCAGAGTATAGCCAAAGGGATTCTCTTCCACATTCATCCTTCCAGCATTCTCCCAAATGATTTATTGCTTTTTGTTGGCTCTGCAGAGGTCATGTGATTATGCCTGAGCCAGTCACTGTGGGGAACTGCAAGATGCAGGAAGAGGTGCTCTGCTTAGCTTGAGCTTGAGCCACATGACAGTGTCTGGGTGAAGCCAACTTTGTGGAATAGGGACAGGTGATGCCTTTAAAGGTGCATTAGGGTAGGCAAGCTATGCAACAAGCAACTCCATCTTCTGCAGTGGCTTAGCACAATAAGAATGCATTTCTAACTCATAAATCCCTTTCAGATAGTCAATAGGTGGCTTTCCATCTGGTGATGTAAGGACCCAGGCTCTTTCTATCTTGTGACTCCACCATCCCTTGAGAGCTTGAAAGGCTGTTACTTCCTCCCTGTAGACAGAGTATAATGGTATAACCATGAGGTGGGGAGGGCACATCTAGAAGTAGTACACCTTGCTTCCACCAACATTCTTTTGACCATCATTTCATGTCATGGGACATCAATGAAAGTCTCAGTAGGAAACAGAAGACACTCTTCAAGAAATGAATGATATGGGCAGTTAGCAAAACAGGGAAGAAAGAAGGGAGAGAGAGAAAATAGAGAGGAAAAACATCTGCCTGGCAGGAGCTGTAACCTGAGGAAACTGGTAGAATAAATGCCTTAACTTTCTATACCCCTCCCACCACCACCACCCCCATTTCCTGCAAGATCCTTTTTTGTACAAACCAAATTGGAAGCCAGAGAGTGGGGAGCTCAATGAGATGGTCTATACAGGTTACCCTGCCCAGGCATAGCAGAGTAGGAAAGGAAGGAAAGAGGATTCTGGGGAACAGGAAACAGCCAATACCCTTCTAGTATGGGAAAGACAGAGCCATTGAGTTCATGTGCACCGTTGGGAGGAGGAGGCTTAGTGGATACATCACACTGTCTTTTCCCACAAGGAGATAAAACAAACAACTACTTTGCTGCTGTTGTTATTGGTGGTGGTGATGGTGGTGGTTATCGGTTTCCTTTACACACTAGTGTCTTCCCCCATGTTTTCTTTTCTTTCTCTCAATCTAAGTAGAAATGCTTTGATGTCCTTGAAAAGAGTTCACTTCTATGCCAGGCTTCAGTGTGGGGCCCTCTGTTAGAAAGCTGATAGTGGGGGTTATCAGCACGCAATCTGTGCCCCTCACAAGGCCCTTGGTTTAGCCCAAAGCTGGAGTGGGGGAAGCTGCTTGTATGGGCTCAAGGAACGACCCTTCCTGTGAGCTCTGTTTTGCTGAAGGTGAAACCTAGGAGAGGCCCTGTGTCTAACTCTAGGAAGGTGGACTCTGGCAGGAAGCGACCCCTGCCCCCACCACTCTTTGGAACAGCCTTGGCAGCCAAAAGTGGATGCACAAATGAAATTGTAGCCCTGGCGTGCTGACAATGGCTCACATCCACCCCACCCCAATCCGGTGCAGCTGTGTTAGCTTGTGCATCTTTTTCTCCAGCCGCTGCCAGGGTCAGCCTAGCCACGATAACAATGACCTGTCCCCTCCTTGCCTTGCCCACTTCTTTGAACCCTTGCCATCACTGTCTCGGCGTCCTCCATTCACACTTTGCGGTATCTCCTCCCCTCCATGGAGAACGGAAGAACAGCCCCTCATTGCCTCTGGCAGCTGACTCGCCAGGTCCCCACCTTCCAGCCACTCCCGGGCCCAGGACAACAATGAGGAAAAAGGTAGGCAAACCCAAGTTGCCCATGGTGGTGCTGGCTCCACCACCCATGGATTCTGTGATTCCTAGTTTTCATACCCTCTTCTCAACTTTGCCGGGCTCCTGCTTCAGCAGTGATGATTGCTTGGGTTCAAATCCCAACTTGATCACGTGAACTTGACCCAGTGAATAAATGACTTCACCTTCACCTTTTAGCTCAGTTTCCACACCTGTCAATAAGAACAGTCATGATGACTAGAACTGAGCAATTGGCCAAACACCTCTCACTTGAATCTGTTAAGTCCGTCCTCTCGGTACCCTGACGATAATATCCAAATTCAATAAGCTGTTGAACAGGTTTAATGCAATAAGTAGGCAAGAAAGCTTCCTGAGTCCAGGGCTCACCACATCATAAATGCTTGATATAGATGCTAGTTTGAATAGTAATTATTATAGCATGTTATATTACATAGTTCTACATGTGTTTATAAATGTGTGCTCTAAGCGCTTAATATATTAACATACAGTTATTTATTATTGGCACAGCAGAGGAGTCAGCAAACTTTCCTTTAAAGGGCAAGTAAATATCTGGACTTTAATAAATAATAAACAAAGGACTTTGCTACCTTTCAGATAGTAAAGATCTGAAGCTCTGTGGGCCATAAGTTCTCTCTCAGGCCCCGCTCTGCTGTTGTAAAAGGCACCCAGAGACAGTATGTCAATGAATGGGCATGGCTATTTTCCAAGAAAACTTTATTTACAAAAACACGCCACAGGCTGTAGTCTGCCAGGGTCTGAGATAATGTGTGTCATTAATGTAGCAGTATTTTTTAAAAACATGTTCTTCTGTTTATACACTTCTTTCCCCTTCCATTCTTACAGGCCTGCTTTTCTTTCTCTCCTTCGCTCCCATCTTTCAGAAAAGCACATCGAGGCCACTAGACTGTGTGGTCCTTCCAGCCCCAGGCTTATTTGTCTGGTGGGGAGTGAGGGTGGTGCAGGCTTACATCCCTCTGCCCTCCCTCCTTTATTCCTGACTTCCCAGGTCACCATTCTTGCACTGCTGATTTCCTCAAACCCTGGAGCATCTTTGTGCTCCTGTCCCCACTCACTTGGCTTTTGCCATGCTCTCCTCTTCACTCTTCTTCAAAGACACTGAACACCCTCCTTCCTCAGAGTCTGGGTACCAGCTGCTCCCTTGGCCTGGATCTTCACTGTCCTAGGTCAGTCACTTCCTGCCTCTTACCTCCAAGTCTTTACTCAAAGGCTTTCTCCACAGCCAAACTGTTTTAAATTGTACACCCTGCCCTTCTCACTGCCTCCTGGCTTTATTTCCCCCTTTGGCAACCTCTTTGGTACCCCTTTTCCATAACCTGTATAGCAGCAGGCAGTTTTATTGATTTTGTCCACCAGTGTAGCCTAGAACAGCACCTGGCACATAGTAGGTGGTCAAAAATTGTTTTGAATGGGTGAGAACTACACCTTTGTTCATTTTAATTGCTGAGTAGTAGTCCCTTGCATGACCATACCAGTTTGCTTGTCCATTTATCTGTAGATGAACACTCGATGAATCTTCATAAATCCTTTAGGTTTTCCATTAAATGGTACCTTCTCAGAGAGCCTTTAACACCCAGCCCCCCACCCCTGGCCTGAGTTTGGTCTCCCCCTTCAGTCCTCATAGCACTCATCATGGTGCAGTCACAGGTCTGTGCTGTGAGGCATGCTCTGACCAGAGCTGTTTACTTCCAGAGTGAAAACTGAAGCTAAGAAACAAAGCACAAGCATTTGTAAAAACAGCTCTGCTCTCAGAGGCAGTGGTAGTTGGCGCCCCATTCATCCATGTGGGAGGATGTCACAGGTCTTCTGGAGCTTACTGTTCATGGTGGACTCTATATGGTTGATAAGGCATTGTTACATGGTGTCACATGATGTCCTGCAATGACAGGTTGTCATAAAAGCCAGGACAGAGCACTATGGGCCAGTGAGCTGGAAATTAGGGAGGAAATGACAGTACTGACCTAGTCAAGTGGGAGGGGCAGGATCAGAGGGTTAGCTGTGGAGATAATGAGTGGTTGTGTTCTGGCAATAATTTCTAATTTATTTATTGTGGTAAAGTACGTAAAATGTAAAACTTGTCATTTAATGGCCTTTAGAGCATCACAATATTGTGCAACCGTTACCTTTGTTTAATTTCATCAATTTCATCATCAATGTTTGATCAGCACAAAAGGAGACCCTGTACCAGTTATTAGTCATTTCCCACTCTCCCTCCTCCCAACTCCTGGTAATCACTAATTCTGGCTATAATTTGAAAGTTGACCAGTAGGATTTCTGGACAGATAGTGGTAAGAGATCAGTGAATTAATGTGAAGAAAGCAGTTTGGTGACATTTAGCAGGTGCTGAAAACTGATATATTGGCAGTGACAGCAAATGCTTTCCAGAAACCTTGCTCCCATGATAAACTGGCTTACCCACCTCCTTGGAGTTTCCGCCTGCTGGCTGGAAGTGTGGCAGACCCAGCATCTTTGTACATCCTGAGTAGGGATTAGGAAAGAGTCATCAGGGGTCAAACCAGATTTCCCAGAATCATGCAAGACTGCGCAACCAACATGAGTTGTAGCAAACCTGGCTTTGGCTGATGTTGCTCCAACTAGCATTAGCTGGACCTTCAACTTGAGCCAGAATGGCAGCTTTCAGGGGAAGAGCAAGAGGCGTATAGTTTCTTTTCCTGAATGTGCTTCCACTTTCTTTTGCAGCTTCAAATAAACTCCTGCTCTGTTCTCTTTTACTGTTGACCTCTCTCTGAAAGGAGTATGAATCTCCCCCACCCCTTTCCCAATGTCTGTGATATGTTTTGGTTTCTATAGATGAAACTCTTCTGTGTGTATGTCTGCTTCCGTCTCTCCTTCACTGAATGTAATTTTTCCCCTTGTTCCTTCTCCCCCTGCCTCCATTGATGTTTCTTCTCATTGTTATCTAAATCTTATCCTCAATTCCTTTCACGTGCAGTGGGTAGCACTTAAAGAACACGGATCACATGGTCTTGGATTCTGACCCCATATCTGCCACCTTTGAAACTGACTTTGGCCAAGTTATTTAATCTTCCTGGATAGAAATCCTTTGTATTGGTCAGTCAATATTAGGGGTTCTTCTCTTAACAGCATATTCTCTTTCCTATCTCCTTGAAGTTGGGCATGGCTATGACTTGCTTCAGTCAATGGATTGTGAATGGAAGTGACATGTGTCACTTCTAGGCAGAAGCTCTAAGAGCCAGTGTATGGTTCACTGCATTTCCTTTTGCCTGTATCCACCATCACTAATGCACAGAGATGGAGCCTCCCCGAGACTAGGATGGCACAGAACAGAGTTCCCGCTCCACCTGAAAGTGGACCTGTAATGACTTTGGCAAAACATAGACTCTCCATGGTATTATCTATTATCTAATATCTATTAGCTATTAATATTTCTTGATCTGCACACTGGGAATATTATCTAAGCACTGTGAGCATACATATATGCTCACATGCATATAAAATTTTTGCTAACAAATATGATTTCCTAACTGCTGTCTCCCTCTAGGGTCTCTACTTCTTCTCCATGTTTTTGAAATCTTGAGGAAAAAAAGTGTGGGAAATAATTGTCTGACTTTTCCACCCAGGAGATGAATGGTGTCTAAAGCTCTGAGCAGTGATTCAGTCCCTCTTCGCCTCCTTCCTATGACCTTTTTTCTCTCCTTCCCATATCACTTGGTACCTACTGAGTGATTAAAAAATCGTATTTTTTAATTAATTAATTTATTTATACAAGCATTGGGTACAGTCAGAAGCGCGGGAGGGTGAGAGAATTCACCAGAGCCAGAGCGGGGGGCAGAGCAGGCAGAAGGACCGAAGTACACTGCTGAGGGGAGCAGCGGGCGGCAGGAGAGGTCTGCGTGCCATGTGGGACCCTCCTCCGGTGGCCGGGGAGCAGCCAGGGATCGAACTGGCGCTGCAGAGGCTGCGGGCAGCTTCCCAACCCAGCTGCACCACCAGGGAGGCCCAAAATCATTTTTTTAATAAATTATTTTATTTTATATAATTCTTACATCATTTTTCATTTTTGCATAATGTATGCATTTTCATTTGGTTGTATTCCCCATATAATTCCCACCCCCTTTTTCTGACCCTAATCCCTCTTCTCCTACCCCTGCCCCCCACTGTAGTATGTCTCTGGTCTTTAGTTGCTTGTTGATAAAAAATCCTATTTTAACTCATTCAGTTTTAACTCTTGCCATCTTCATTTTCTCTTTCCCATGTCCTGTTTTCCTGTTCTACTGCTTATCCCATGAGGGAGTTTAAACTAGTGGTCTAGAACTTGCAGTGCTTCTCTATTATTTTCAGTTTATTGTTTACCTGCCCTCCCCCCGCCCCCCAGTCAGTTATAGTAGCAAATTAACAAATTCCTCTGAAGTTCCTCAAGCTTGAAGACATTTCCTTTTGCTCACCTAAGCAGAATTCAGGAGCAGTTGCAGATATCCTGGCCCCTACTGTATATCTTCCTCTGTGTTGTGAGAGCGACTCAGTCAGGGTCAGTGAAGACCCAAGCAGATCTTAGCCAAGGCTCCTTGATGTTCTGGCTGTGCTGGGGTGTTGTCATATTGATTAAGCTCCTGGGATGGCTGCCAGTAGCCTCTAGGATTAAATCAATAGAGTTTGCAAAAAGTAAAAGCTTCTTTTGGAGGCACAGAATATGTTGGTTTATTTTTTAATGATAAAGCTTCAAGGAGAATCTTCACGGATGGCAGGCCCAGCAGAGGAAAAGGCCAGGCAGACCCAAATATTTGGAAAGTGCATGGGGAGCAAGTGAGGGAGGTTTCATCAGGGGCATGGAGCTTTCAAAAATATCTGTTTAATTCAAGTTGCCAGACCTACAGCTGGGAGAGTTGAGAGAGAAGGTAAAATATGCAGAAAGGAGTAACACCAAGATGTAAAGAGAAATGAAGTAGATGTAGATTCATTCACTCATTCAACAAACATTTATTGGAGTCCTGTTACGTGCCTCGTATGGGACGGATACTGAAAATAATGGTGAACAAATTCTTACGACAAAGTGTTCTTAGAAAAGATGAAAAGGGGAGAAGACACAGGAGGAGGTCGTGTGAAGACAGAGGCACAGGTTGGAGTAAGGCTGTCATAAGCCAAGGTATTCCTTGAGCCACCAGAAACTGAAAGAGGCAAGAAGAATCCTCCACTAGAACCTTGGAAGGAGCTCGGTCTTGCCGATATCTTAATTGTGGGCTTCTGGCCTGTATCACTTAAGAGAATAAATTTCTGTTTTAAGTCACCATTATGTCAGCCCTAGGAAACTGATACAGACACTCCTATAAAGTTTGTCATGGCACAGATAGACACAGTGGTTTCCAGACTCTCACTCTGTAGCAGGGAGGAAATGGGATGAAGAAATACCCCAAACTCCTCCTCTCTTACAATTTCCTGCTGGTGGGAGATGATGGAGGTTGGGTGATACACTTCCCAAGAGTCAGCTCTGCCTCTCCCAGAACACTCAGCAGAGCAGTGAGTGAATATTTGGGGGAAAGGAGCAGCAGGAGTATGACAAAGCATGAGATCAAATGCATGAGATCCCCTAGGAAGTGGATATGGATATAGAAGGGAAGATTACCTGGACTTGAGCCAAAGGAAAGACCAACTTTTAGAGATTGAATTGAAAAGGAGGAGTAAAGAGGAGAGACAGAATTTGTGACAAGCAGAATAGGAAGGAAACTAGGAAGACATAAAAGAAGGGTATGGCCAAGTAATCCAAGCTGTGAAAGGTGACCCTGGGATTTAGCAGCCTAGAGGCCTTTGGCAATATTCACTAGGAAAGTATTGGTTTAAAATATTACATAGGGGCCTCCCTGGTGGTGCAGGCAGTTGAGCACAGCGCTGTGAAGCTGTCTGCAGCCTCTGCGGTGCGGGTTCAATCCTGGCCAGCCGGGGAGCTACCCACATAGCACAGCAGAACTCTCCTATCTCCCCTGCTGCTCCCCTCAGCAGTGTATTTCGTCAGTCTGCCTGTTCTATTCCCCGCTCTGTCTCTGGTGAATCCTCTCACCCTCCCGCACATCTGTCCTGTACCCCGGTTCTTGTATGCATGAATAAAAATAAATCTTTAAAAATAAAATATTACACAGTACAAAGCTTTATAATGCAATATCTGTATATACTACATTATGATCACCACTGAAAATCTAGTTTCCATCCACTGCCATTTAGTTGATCCCATTTACCCAGTTTCCCTAATTTCTCTCTCCCTTTCCCCTCTAGTAACCACTATTTTGTTCTTATAATCTAATAGTTTTGTTTTGTTTGTTCCTTTGTTTTTGTTTATGTTCTACACATGCATAAGATGATATAGTTTTTGCCTATCTATGACTTATTTCATTTAGCATAATGCCCTCAATTTTTGTTTTAATGAAAAGAAGTAGAGAAATTTAAGTTTGCAACTGGTGGAAGATTTTGGGTCAAGAGTGGGGGTTCTAAAGATGAGAAAATATTTTTCTAAATTATGTTTGGGCCTTCCTTCATCTAGGATGCTACAATTTGTGAATGCAAATATGAGGTCATGAATTTAACGTCATCAGCACAGATTGCTTATCTTATTCAGGAATGTTCTCCTCTATAGGCATGAGAAGACAACTGGTTGGATTCATCCAAGGATTGGCTTTTTCCAGGAGAGAGAGACAAATAAGGGAGTAAGCTAGGTAAGGCTGACAAGGAAGGAGCTGAATCCAGGAGGAGGTGCTAAGAAATGGTGCGGTCAGCGGGTCACGGGAATTGATGGGATGAATGTTGGATTGCTCGTGATATGGGAAGAGGAGACTGGTATTTAAAGAGAAGGAAATTTGGAGAAAAGATATTTTGGAGGTCGCTGGCACAGTTTCTAGGGTGCATGATTGGAGTAACTTAGAGTTGGCGTTAGTTACTTTTGGTGAGATAGAGATGTCCTTCAATGATCAATAAGGAAGGGATCAGCATGGATGGTGGTCTCTCTACAAGGAAATTGAAGGTCATAGAAGGTAACACAATAGTCTCCACCATAATTTTTATTTTCCTGGGGCCTCAGCATCTTGACTACTGGGACTTCCTTCTTCTTTTGACCTTGAACTTCCGACTGAACCCAAGGCATTAGAAGGGACAATGTGGGCTTGCCAGTTTTAGGGGAGGCAACTTCTTGGTCTTGCTGTCTTTCTTGACTGCACCTGAATTAGAAAAAACTTTCTTCACCTTACCTGATTTATTGGGCACTGTTATCACCTCACCTGAGTTGGGAAGGCCATTCCTTGTTTTGCTTGCTGTCTTGAGGTCCTTCTCCTTGACCTCACTGGTTTTCCTTGGGGTCTTTGTGGTAGAAGTCACCCTGGACTGGGTTCTCCATTTATTCTTCAGGAACTAATTTGAAGATGCCAGTTGGCCTCCTCGACCTTGGAATTGATAGTCTTTGGGGATATTTCCAGGTTTGAATTTAAGCCACGAGGTAAATAGAACATATAGAGAAGATGCTGGGGAAATGGAGGATTTCACTAACTGTTGAACAGGGGTGAAGGTACAAGAGAGGAGAAGAACCTTCACTCAGTAGAGGGAACACACTAGGGAACACAGATGTAAATTGTATCAGGAGATGGGGACCACTTAGAAGGCCCCAGGGAAGTTATTGTCCTGACAAATAACTTAAGATAAGAGACTAAGAGAAGTCTTCAGTTCTTATTTGGAATCCCAGACCCCAAGAGTCTAGAAATGACCAATACCACCTACTTTTTTCAATTGTGTTATTCTTTTTTTTCTCTTTTTATCAAGGGAACTTCTTTTTGCTTTGTGTATATTTGTGTTTTCCATGAGTCATGTTAATTCTTGCATGTTTAAACTTTTTGATAAAGAGCAATTTGTATATTTAAATTACAGATTTAATTTCATAAGGAACACACGTCTGTAAAATAAAATGTGGTAAATCTCCAGGGTTGACTTGGCGGTATATAAGAGAATATCAAAGGTGCACCCCCCCCTCAACAGTTTCACAACATTTGGAATTTATCCTACAGAAAAATCCTCACAAGTGCACAAGGATGTATGGTCAGATTATTCATTGCAGCTTTGCTTGTAATAGAGACAAACTGGAAGCATTTAGGGGAATATTAAATAAATGATGATGCATCCACTTACAAGAATACTGCACAGCCTTTTAAAAGAGGAAGGTCCAATGTACTGATATGGAAAAATGTATCCAGTGTGGTGAGGGGCACAAATTGCAGAACATTATGTTCCAAGATCCCATTTTTGTAAAGGGAAATGCAGTTTTGTATACTCATATGCACTCTTTCAATACTATTTATTGAGTACCTACTATGTGTTAGTTGCTGGGCACATAACCAAGAACAAATTCCACAAACTTTGCCCTAATGGGGATGACATTTCTAGTGAAGGAGATTAGCATGAGTAAGATAAATAAAATACATAGTTGGCTTAATGTGAAAAGTTGCTAAAAACAAGAAGATCGAGACTTTAGATCTGGTAACCAGGGAAGGTCTCGCTGGCAAGGCGATGTTTTATACCACCTGAGGGAGGTTAGGCAGTGTGTCCTATCATATCTGGGGGGAGAGTTGGGGAGACAGCCGTTGGCACAAAGACTGTGAGGAACAGAGCTGAAATACAGACACTGCACTGGTAGTGGGTCATCTCTGTCTGGAGAGTAGTGTGGGTGAGGACTTTTCAATTTTCAGATGATACATTTTCAAATTTAAAAACTAAAAAGTGCACATATCCTTTTATAACTAAAACCATTTGTTATATTTAAAAGGAGGGATCTTGAGGGTTGCCTGGCTGGTGTTTCTCTCTGGGTTCAGGACCCACAGGAAAAAGACATCCGGAAAAGTCATAGGGTGGGAATTGGTGGGAACAGAAGCAAAACTAACAGGGGTTTAAAAAAAAATCAAGATGGGATCATACAACATCATTAACCATTTTAGAGTGACTGGTACATTGGCATATAGTGCATTCACGATGTGCCTAAACCACCACTTCCGTCTAGTTCCAAAACATTTTATCACCCCGAAAGGAAATTCTGTCTCCATTAAACAGTTTCCCCCTTTACTCCCCGTTTACTCTGCATTTTTGTCTCCATGGATCTACCTATTTTAGATAGTCAAAAGTTTGAAACAGTCCCCAAAACCCATCAGTGGATGAACAATGAACAAGTTGGAGTCTGTACCATAAAAAGGAATGAGGTCCTGATCTATCAGTTTTAAGTGTGGATCACCCTGAGTGAAAGAAGCCGGACCCAAGCTGTCGCCCATGGTAGGATTCCATTTATTTGAAATAGCTGATGGGGTTTTTGCAACGGTTTGAGCCTGATGTTCAAGGAACATCAAGCAGTATGTTCAAGACCACACACGTTCACTGCATTCTGTTCTCTGACACATTTCAGAGCTATGACGCCTGCTAGTGAAGGGAAGGAACTGAGAATTATGTGGGTAAAAAAGAAATGGGAAAAATTAGGAATACTAGTAGCAACTGTAATAAAAATAGTCAAATAAAAACGGTGTGACTACAAAGAGATGCACCTCATCTTACGATTTCATGAGCACATTAAGTTCTCTGATCATCACAGGAACCAGAGTTCCTCAAATATATTTACCAAAATGCCCACTTTTGCTGAGTATGATATACAGGTCCTGTTCTAAGTGTGCTGTATGGTTCCATCCTTCCATCCATTCGTTCCATTCTTACACAGCTTTGTGGGGTGTGCGCTCCTCTTCTTACTTTATTTAGGAAGGAACTGAGGTGGGGAGAAGGAAACACTTTTGCCCAAGATCAAAGCCATATCCAGACCCTTTCACATGCTCTGCTTTGTGATTTCTCATGGAAATATTTCCAGTTTTCTGAACAGAAGCATGATCAGGGTAGACTTCTCTTTTCAGAACCAAAGTGTTGAAAATCCTTGGATAATGTTGAAAACCAATGACAGCAAAATGATTTGGTATTGGGTTTTTAACATTCTCTTTATTTGATTCTCCTGATATAATGAATCTCTTCTTGTTTTAGTCTCTACTCTGTGTGTGAAGTGTAGGTCTTTACAGATATCTCAAAGGGTGTTAATACTGACACTGGGTTGGTTTGCCCTGACCCAGGCTTGCCATGTATGGGTGGATGTGAAATTAAACTTCTGTCTCTTGGCGCTGGCTGTGGTGCTGGAAACATCCCGGGCAGCATCAGAGTTGCCCTTGTTAGCACCCTGATACCACTGGTGGAACGGTATCAAGCTTGATACCATTTCTAAGCTTGATTGGAGACTTTGAAACTCATGTCTGAGAACTTAAAGCTCTTTATATTATTGGAAGTTGAAATATTCATTAATATGAACCACTTGGGAAGGGCTTATGAGGGCGTGGACTTACATGTGGTGGTTGATTGTTACTAAATTAAATTGTGGCAGTTGGTTGGGACTCAAGTGAGGTCTCTCCATTTGGTCTAACCCATATGGTTAAGGTCCCACATGTACCTTAACTTCAATTTTTAAATAAAAACAAAACCATCCACCTTCTAAAAAGGATAAGCTGCTGAGTTGGCTGTGGGGACCACCAGCTTGAAAGGGTGGGTCTTGGAGTGAGCCTTCCTGTACCTTCTTGTGACCTTGAACTATTTAATTAACCTCTCTGAGACTTAATTTCCTCATCTGGAAAATGCACCTTACACCAAATCTACATGGTAGAATTTCTGCAAGGAATTAACTGAAACATTGAGTGTGAGGTGCTTAGCTCAGTGTCTGCCCAGCAAAGCGCTCAGTAAATGGCTGTTATAATTATGGCTATTGTGCCTGTTAATGGCCCTCTAATAGTTGCTCATATTGCTGAGTTAGACTGTAGCGTTTGTTTAGTGGAGCAAGGAATGTGTTCTAAATCTGTACATCTAGGGCCCTGGTACCCACGGCTCTTCCCCTGGAGATGAGCATGACAGTAACATGAAAATAAGGTCTGTTTGGCTTCTCCCCACAATCTCAATTGCTTGGTTCACTCATTGAAATATCTGTTTCCTCAGAACACACCCATCAAGCAGACCCCATAGTAGAGACAATGTCTTGATGAGTTAACAAACCTGATTTGATTGTCACACCAACCAAAGGAGGGGCACCACACAGAGGAATGAATTATTTGGACATTCTGTAAGGTCTTGCTAAAGGGCTGAAACTGTCAGCCATGCCCACTTTGCAAAGTGATTTTCCTTGGTATCCTGGATCCCAAGAGCATCTCCTGTTAGCAGATGCAGCCCTTCTTCCCCAAGAAGAATTGCTTGGTTGGTGCCAGTGTCACACACGGCCACTCTCTGGGGCCTCTGCAGGTCCTGATCAATCTAATTGTGGGAGAGCTTTGTGTATCTGCACTTGCCTGCAGGGCTATTTGCTATCCTGACTTCCACGAGCCATTTCAGAAGCCAGCTTTTCCTCCCATCAGGGATGCTTCTCTTCTTTCATCTCCTCCTCCCCCACCCTCTCCCTCCCCTTGGCCTCTTCGGCTGGCTGATTATTCTGGATCCCGCTGACACAGGTGCTTTCTTCCTGAGCCAATCCGGGAGCAAGAAGGCTCAGCTCAGCTAGCAGCGGCATTGCTCACCGCAGCTGTGAGTTAGAACCCAGGCTTTCTAAATTGGGAGGATCAGGCACGACTCAGGGTTGGGCTGAGTAAGCCTCTGCTCCCCCTGCCTGGACTACCTTTGACTTCTGCCTGGGGTGAGGCAGCTCCTCCCATGCCAAGAACTGAGTACCCCATCTTTGTGTCTGTGTGCCAAGTACATGGCTGCATATTTCAAGGAGTTGAAATGTGTCCTTAGCATATCCATGGGGACTTGGCATAAAATGAATTGGGGGGAGAGGTGCAGAAGAACTAATCACCCCTCTTTCCTTGTTTAGTAAGCACCTGCTATATAACAGATGCTGTCTTAGGTGCTGAGAACAGAGCAGTAAATAAAGTAGACAACAGTCCCTGCTTGCATGGAGTTTACCGTCTAGCAGGAGAACACAGTGAGCACAATAAAGGAAAATAACAGTAGATACTGGATTGGAGACATGGACCAAAGGGGAAAAATAAGCAGGAAAAGGGGCTGAAGACCTCCTTGAGGATGTGATTGCTGAGTAAAGGCCTAAAGGAAGTGAGGGTGGGAAGCATGTGGGTCTCTGGGGAAAGAGCATTTCCAGAGAGCACAACAGGTGCAAAGGCCCTGGGGTAGAATATGCCTGGTATGTTTGGGGAGGTCACTGTGGCTGCAAGTGAGTGAGCAAGGGGGAGAATGAAGGTGATGAGGGCAGGTCATTCATGGCCTTGCTGACTGCCAGAAGGATTTTCACTTTTCCTCTAAGAATTGGGAGCCATGGGAAGGCTGTGGATACTTCTGTATCCTTTAAACCAGAACTTGCTTATCTGCTTGGCTCATTCCAACATTGCTCAAGATCTTGGCCTTCTTATTAGCCCCATTGTCTTAGTGGGAGCAGAAGACTGGTCCAGGCTTCCTGAAGTCTCTTTCTGGGGTCAGATGTAAAGGAGAAAATTGGGAGGCAAAAGAGAAGCCCCTATTTCTTTGTGCATGACTAAAGCCATAATTACCTGGGCTCGTCCTACCCCTGAAATAGATTAAGGCAGCTTTCCTAAACTTAAGTGTGCTGTAATTCCCTGAAGCTCTCACTAAAATGCAGATTCTGACTCAGCAGGTCAGCCTGGGACCTAAGACACTGCACCTCTAGCCAGTGCTGCCGATGCTGTTGGTCCTTGGGTGTAGCGAGGGTGTAAAGTCAATGTTGCAGATTCCCATGGGGGCCTGCCAGAGGACACTGGCAGGGTCTGCAGGTGTGTGGAGGGAAAGAGAGATGATATTTACTATCCAGGGTGACTAGGTCTGACCAGAAATAAGAAAAATAATGAATGTGGGAGTGGGCAGCCTCTTTCCATTTGTCCACACACTAAGCCTTTGTCACCATCCTGGGTGAATGCTGGGTCTGAAATGCGGGCCATACTGGGCAACTGAAACCCTGATAATGCAGCCCACAAAAGTGCTGCTTGCTGCCAGCCTTCTGGGACTCTTCCTGGAATCTCAGTTCAAATCTGATGCAAAGGAAGTCACATTCAAGCCACTTAGGGGCAGGAGGCCAGGAGGCCGGAGGAGTGAGCCAGCCGGCAGCTTCATGCGGAAGCCAGCAAGGAGCTAGTTGGCAGGGAGGGAAAGTGAAATCAGAAATGATCGGATTCAAATCATGGCTTCAGAAGGCTCGGGGAGGGAAGACCAGGGAAGGGTTTGGCATTGCTTTTCTGTGTACAAATATTGTCTCTTATTTTCCGGGCTACAGGGTGAGGCAGAATGGAGTATTTGTGCAACACGGCCCAGCTTTGTTCTCTGTGCTCCTAATGACTGTTAGCTGGGAGGCAGGAAGCCAATCAGAGATGATAGTCGCAGGGCTGGCTTTTGTTGGCTCCCCAAATTGCCCTGAGTCTCAGATTTGCTTTTCAGAGTGTGTGGAGTGCGACTCAGCTGTTTTCAGCTGGAAGCGAAGGCCAGAGCTGGTGGCGAAGATGCTTCGGTTTTTCTGTTTTACTTAGACTTTTGCCTCCCAGTCTACTTCAGACGTGGCTTGCCCACCTGAGAGTGGGTCTGCTCCCAGTCCTCCTCCAGCAAGAGCCTTTGGTTTTACAGAGCTTCCAAAATGCCAAGCCTAGTTCTAGAGCCAGAGAAGAGCCTGAGACCAACTAAGTCTCCAAAGGAGAAAGCAGGGAGAAGGGCAGGAACTTGACAGGACCAAGTTCACCAAGATGCATGGATAACCTCTACCTCCCATAGCTCTTGAATAGTCAGCTTCTCAGAGGCTTGCCCTGGCCACCACATATTTTTAAATTGAGGTAAAATTTTGTAGCATATTAACCATTTGGAAGCAAGCAATTCAGTGTCATTTAGTATATTCTTAATGTTGTGCAACCATCATGTCTAGTTATTACAAAATATTAGACAGCCACTCCACACTCCCCAGCCCTCTCCCCCACACAAGCCCTGGCAGCCACCAATCTGCCTTCTGTCTCTATGCATTTGTCTGTTCCAGACATTTAATATAAGTGAAATCTTTTATTTTAAATATTTATTTTATTTATTTATGCATACAAGAACTGGGGTCTAGGCCAGAGGTACAGGGGGTGAGAGGATTCACCAGAGACAGAGTGGGGAGCAGGACAGGTGAATCTACTGAAATACACTGCTAAGGGGAGTAGCGGGCCAGACTGGAGAGGTCTGCTGCACCATATAGGTCATCTCTCTGCCAGGGATCAAACTCAGGCCTCAGTGGCTGGTGATAGCTTGATAGTGCTGAGACTGCAACCCCTGTGCCACCAGGGAGGCCCTGATCATATAAGTGAAATATTATGTGCTCTTTTTTGTCTGGCTGCTTGAATTCAACATAATATTTTTGAGGTTCATCCACATTATAACATGTATGAGGACTTCATTTTTTAAAAAGATTTATTTATTTATGCCTACAAGAGCTGGGGTACAGGCCAAAGATGTGGGGGGGTGAGAGGATCCACCAGAGACAGAGAGGGAAACAGAACAGGCAGATTGACTGAAATACACTGCTGAGGGGAGCAGCAGGCGAGACAGAAGAGGTCCGCCTCGCCATGTGGTTCTCTCCCTGGCCGGCCGGGGATCAAACTCATACTGCAGAGGCTGCAGATTGCTTCATAATGCAGTGCTTAATCACTTGTGCCACCAGGGAGGCCCAGGGCTTCATTTTTTATAGCTGAATAATATTCCATTCTAAGTATAGACCATTAACCATTCATTCATTGATGAACATTTGGGTTGTTTCCACCTTTTGGCTACTGTGAATAGTTTTTCTATGACTATGCATGTGTAAGTATCTATTTGTGTACCTGTTTTTTATTTCTTTGGGATGCACATGTAGGAGTGGAATTGTTGTGTTATCTTGTAATTCTACATTTAATTTTTTTGAAGAACTGCCAAACAGTTTTCCATAGTGGTGGCACCCTCACCAACATTTATTACTTCTTTTTTTTTTTATTTATTCTAGACATCCTAGTTAGTTTGGATAATATTTCATTGTGACTTAGATTTGCACTTCCCTGTGATTAATGACATTGAGCACCTTTTCATGTGATTGTTGTATATTTGAATATCTTTGGAGAAATGTCTATTCAAGCCCTTAGTCCATTTTTTAAGTGAGTTTGTCTTTTTTTATTGTTTTTTATTATATTTGGAATACCACATCTTTATCAGATATATGATTTGCAGATGTTTTCTCCATTATGTGGGTTGTCTTCACTTTCTTGGTAACACCCTTTGATGTACATGTTTGAAATTCTAATTTATCTGTTTTTTTCTTTTGTTGCTCATATTTTTGGTGTCAACTCTGACCACTGAGTTTTTTCGACCTGTAAGATGCACCATTTTATAATGTACCACACATTGTGATTATTTCACTTACTCACTTCTCCTCTACAAGGGCAGAAAAAATTTTTTTTAATCTCTGGACAGCTGTGTCCACAGTGCCAGAATAGGGGCTGACACACAGTAAGGGCCAAATTAATATTTGTCTAATGAATATTGGAGGTGAGATGAAGGAAGAATATCCACATTTTGTTAAATAGTCATGTTCTGGATTTTGAAGGCAGTGAAACTACTCTCTGTGAGACCATAGTGGTAGATAATGTCCATTATACATTTGCGCCAACTCCTACCATACACAACGCCAAGAATGAACCATAATGTGAGCTAAGAACTTTGGATGATGATGACATGTCAGTGTAGACTCATCAATTATAATAAATTCACTGCCCTGGTGGGGATGTTGGTAGTGGAGGGGGGGCAGGGAGTGTATAGAAACTCTTTGTACCTTGGTCAGGTTTGCTGTGAACCTAAAACTGCTCTAAAAATCTGGAAATTCAAAAAGGGAAGAAAATCTTAGGTTTTAATAATTGTTAACTCTTTCAGTTGAAGGAGCCAGAAAAAAAACAAGTCATCTACCCCATGTTTGGGGCGTGAAGGGATTCACTCCAGACAGCTTAACTGATGGGGTTGCAGGAATCTGATGTGGGAGAGTTTTAGGGGATGTTCAGAGATATGAGATAATTTCAACCCTCTCCTCTTTTCCCTTATACAAGCTGGAAAGATTTTCCTTAATTCTCCTATACTCCCTTTGAATATATGATTTTAGCCACCATCATAGCAAACTGCATCGTCCTCGCCCTGGAACAACACCTACCTGATGATGACAAGACTCCTATGTCTGAACGACTGGTGAGTGATGTCTCTCTTTGGGGGATTTTCCTTTGCTTTAGTGGCAAGTTGATGTGGTGGAAGAGGCCAGTGTGGGTTCTCAACTTGGAACCAAGAGCCAGATCATAGGTCCCCTGGCTGGGAAGCCTAAATTTCATGAACACCAATAATCTGGGCAGAAAGATGTCCTCACTGTACAACACCTGCCTTCTTGTGTGACCCTACCCCCTCCAGCAGACCTGGTATCAACTGGGAAGGGGTATGGATGGTGATAGGTGTCGCATTGTCCATGAAAACATCATGTTCAAAACAACATTCTTGTGAAAAAAATGTGTCCATTCCCAGAACTAGAAAGAATAGTACAATGACTGCCCCACAACTACCCATCACCCAGATTCAACAATTGTCAAACGTTTGCCTCTTTCACTGCCTCTGTCCTTTTGTTACTTCTTTGGTTTGTCTTTCTTGGCCAAAGTATTTTAAGAAAAAACCCAGACAGCATGTCAGTTTGCTGCCATATACTTAAGTGTGCATTGCTAAAAACATGGGTGTTCATGACCACAGCGACATTTTCACACTTGACCCAATTAACAGCAGTTCCTTGAAATCATCTAAGACCCCAGTAATCACATTCCCATGATTGTCTCAGAAATGTCATTTTACAATTGGATTGTTCAAACCAAGATGCAAATAGCGTCTAGATTTCATGTCACTTAAGACTTTAATCTAAAGCAATATTTTCCCTCCTGTCATTGACTTATTGCAGAATTCAGTCCAATTGCCCTAAAAAATGTCCCATATTCTAATTTTTGCCTGGTTGCTTTTTTATGATGTCCTTTAACTTGTTCCTCCATTCCCCATGTTTCCTATATGTGGATGTCAACTCTGGAGGGAAGTCATTCAGAGTTGCTCATTCAGGGAAACTCAGCAGAACTCTAAACCGGCACTGTGAGCCTTCCTGACCCCCAGCCATCACCCAGCATCTCGGTGCCTCTTTGACATTCTGACATTTCAATAAAGGAGACTTCTTTCACCTTTCAGGGTCAGTTGGTAGAGAGAGGGCAATGTAAGAATTCCCTTGCTTCTCATCCACAAAATATTAATGGTCTCATCCTGTGTATTCTTTAAAAATACAAGTAGCTTAGCAAACCTATGATTTTAAGACTTTTTGGTTTTTGCTTAAGATGAAGCTAAATAAAAAGAGTCAATCAAAAGAATAGTCAGCAAATTATAGTGCCAGTGGCAAGCTGATGGGGTGGGGGTTGGGGGGAATCATGACAGCAGAATGCAAATGATAGAAGCTTAAGAAATGTCATAATGTCCATGTAGGGGCTCTGATGGAGCAGAGTTTATGGCAGAGTTTATGGAGCGAGGGTTAGAGCACTGGCCATTTGTCAACCAATGAAGTATTTTTCCAAAATATTAACCACCTGAACAGCTGTGCTAGTGCATCCCAGCTGAGACCTATCACGAATGTCAGCTTTAGGGAAGAGGTTGGTGCACAGCCAGTCTCAGAGGCTTTGAGTTATGTGTGTGACGAGTAAACATGCTACCCAGCATTTTCCAGTAGGACTTCCTACAGCGATAGCTTCTATATCTGCTCTGTTCACTGTGCTCGCCACCGGAAATGTGGCTAGTGTGACTGCAGTACTGAAGTTTGCATTTTATTTCTTTTATATTCATTTCAACTTAAATAGCTACATGTGGCCAATGGCTGCCATACTGGATAACACAGATCCAAGCAAACAGTTTTTTTTTTTACTTTTTAATTTTTTAATGAAGTACCATCATTTTACATCCTTGCTAATTGTTGGACAATATAGAATTTCTCCCCTCAGGTGGGGTCACTGTAACTCTCCCACCACCAAAGCAGTGGTAGTTTTCTATCACAGTCCACTGTGCTCCCCACCTCAATTTTCACCCCTTCCCCACCTCCTCCCCACCTCGATGCCTCAGATCTATGGTCAGCTTTCAAGGGCTGGTTTTAAGGTTTGTCTTTGAGCCTTTCCAAACAAACAATTCTACTTGGCTGAGTGGTACCTGAGATTGATATTCTTTTGCTTTTCTTGCAAAAACCTTTGGAGGAGAGAATTCCAGGCAGGAAGCAGTGGAGAGAGAGTAGCACTGAGTGCTGAAGTGGGGATGTGGGTATAGAGCTCTGGTAAGCTGGTTTCTGGTCTTGCCACCTTCTGCCTAGCCAAAGTCACTGACCTTATCCACTTTTTCTTCCAGGACGACACAGAACCTTACTTCATTGGAATTTTTTGTTTCGAGGCTGGAATTAAAATCATTGCCCTTGGGTTTGCCTTCCACAAAGGCTCTTACTTGAGGAATGGTTGGAATGTGATGGACTTTGTGGTGGTGCTAACAGGGTGAGTAGCAGGTGCTATTTCTTATCATTATCTTGAATTATAAGGACTTTAGAAACATAATGGTTGGTGTGGTCCAGGTGGGGCTAGGAAGGCCAAGACACAATGTTCTTTAACATGCATCTGCCTTTCTACCTCCATGTCTTGGCTGCGTATTACAGCGGATGCTTTCTGTTTCAATTAGAATAATAGCTTGTTAGAGTCAACTGCTTCCAAAGAGCTTTATGTGCATTCTCTCATTTAATCCTCACAACAACTCAATGAATTAGGAAATATTAATATTCCCATGTGACCACTGAGGAATCTGAAACACAGAGAGGAACTTGCCTAAGATCACCCAGCTCGGAAATGGTAGAGTTAGAATTTGACTTAAGAGTATGTCATTTCAATCTTTATCTACTGTGCATGTGTAGCCTTCTTGCCTGGCTTGGGGATGACTTTATTTCAAGTTGGTAAATGTTTATGGAGGACTTTTGGGTGAAACAATTTGTGAGAGGGTGATGGAGAAAACCAATCTACATAATTTATAATCACAGCCTTAGGGGAATTTTCAGATCATAAACACATTTTTCAGAACCATTGTTGTAAGGTGAATGTGTGCACACTTTCCACCAAGTATCCTATTTAAGTTGACACTAGACACTATAACAAAAAATACAAAACTAGGTGATAACTTAAACACAACAGAAGTTAATTTCTCATTCATTGAAAGCCCAAAACAATTGCTCCTCTTTGGCAGGCTGCTCCCCTCCAAACAGTGATTGAAGGACATGGGCCCTTGCTACATTGTGGCTCCTTATTATTGATTCACAGATTCCAAGAACTCTGTGCTTGTCGGTATCAAACTACAGAAGAGAACCGACTGTGAAAGGTGATTCTTGGGAGGTTGTGTGGGCCTGGCTGGGACCCAGCATGTACATCTTCCACTCATTCCTTTGGCTAGAATTCAGTTACATGACCACGCGTCACTGCCAGGCAAGCCAGAAAATGTCAGACCGTGCTTAGAAGGAAAGGGAGATGTATTTGTTGAATGACCAGCCAATCTCTGTTATGGACCCAACGCCCTTTATCAGATCCCAGTGTGGACATTACCACTTTGTCCTAATTTCTGGCTCCTCTGCCCACCTATTCCTCCTCCTCTGAGCTAAGATCTTCTATTCCAAGGCCTTTCTTCATTGGAAGGCCTTCTTCATTTCTCCTTTATTGGTCAGAGCTGTGCACTAAAGGGTCAGAATTTTGTTATTTGTCATCACAGTTCTGCTCTGTGGTATCATAATTATCCTCTGTGGGGTCAAAGTTCTCCTCTAGGCTGATGCTGCTCCAGATTCTGTCCCTGTTGGCAAATGTTGCTGAGCTCCCACAATTCAGTTTTTGAACAATTTGTTTCAGATCAACGTTGCTTCTCACAGAAGGAGCCATGCCATATTGGACTTTTTCAGCAGAGACATTCAGATATGAGTGGTCTATTATGAGAAATTTGGACTAGCTCCCGTGGAACTGGGTGTTCACTGAGGAGGCTCTGTTGTTTGAGCTCACTGTCCGGTGACTTGGGACTTTGGCACATGTCCCAGGGACATGTCATGGCATCTGGGCCCTTTTCTCCTTCATTACTGAGACACTTATCCATGACAGAGTCTAGTGACTAACTTTGTTGTTGCTATAACTGGATAATAAAAATATTAGAGGGCCTCCCCAGTGATGCAGTGGGTTGAGCACAGTGCTGTGAAGCTGTCCGCAGCCTCTGCAGCACGGGTTCAATTCCTGGCCAGCCAGGGAGAGTCCCACATGACGTGGCAGACCTCTCCTATCGCACCCACTGCTCCCCTCAGCAGTGTATTTCGGTCGTCTCCCTCTTCTGCTCCCTGCTCTGTCTCTGATGATTCCTCTCACCTCCCTCGAGCCTCTGGACCTGTACCCCCTAGTCCTCTAGCTATAAGTAAATAAAATCTTCTAAAAATAGATATAGAGAAAGTAGAGATTAAATAAAAAATCATATGATCTTCATCAGTGAAGTCTGCCCCTGGGTTTGGCCATCCCCTGTGGCCATAACACATACCTCATTCCTTCCTGCTTTGGAATTTTGCTCTGGGCGGAACCTGATGCTCTGGTGGTGGCGGAAAAGAACGAATGAAATATCTAGTGTGCTAAGTAGCGGGAGGGTTGCAGAGAAAAATTAAAGCAGGAAGGAATGAGGGATGTGTTATGGACAGGGGACTGGAAACCAGGGGAGACTTCACTGAGAAGATATTTGATTTTTTTTTTAATTCTCTGCTTTTTTTTTTTTGAAGATTTTATTTACTTATGCATAGAGGAACTAGGGGGTAGGTCAGAGGTGTGGGAGGTGAGAGGATCACAGAGTGGGGAGCAGAACAGGCAAATCTACTGCAATACACACCTGAAGGGAGCAGCAGTGAGACAGGAGAGGTCTGCTGTGCCACGTGGGTCACCTCCCTGGCCAGGAATCAACGCAGGCTGTCATGGTGGAAGCACTGAGACTTAACCCCTAAGCCACCAGGGAGGTCCAGAAGATAATATTTTAATGAATACCTAAAGCAGGTGAGTGAATAAACTATGAAGCAGGAGGAGAGTGCCACTCAGAGAGAACAGCAAGCACACAGGTCCTGAGACTTGTCTGGGTCTGGCACGTTTGATGACAATGTAGAGGACAGGGTGGCTGGAGCAGAGTGAGGGGCAGAGTGGAAGTGAGAGGGCAGGGAGGTGATAGAACAACTGTTATCAAAATGAAACCTTTTTTAATACAGTATAAATTCCTGTGTTCCTTTCTATGACTCAATTCCTTTCTCTTCCTCCATTCAGAACCACTTTCCAGAATTTTGTGTTTATCATTTCCATGTATGTATTTGCACTTTTACTACCTATGTAAATAAGGAACATATGGTACCTCTTTTTACAATATGATTAAATAAGTATATAAGAAGTATTATGTGGAACTGCTTTGCATGCTTTAAGTTTCCCTATAATTTTATTATACCTTGCCTTTTGCACTTGAGATTAAGTTGGTTGACACAAATAGTTCTCATTCATCCATTTTTACTGCTGCATAGTATTCTGTGGTATGAATATTCTACCATGTACCTATCCATTTGGGTTCTTTCCAGCTTTGGGCTATTTTGAACCAAGCTTTCCCCTCATTCTTGCAAGCAGATTCCTCTAGGACATATACCCAGGAGTGGAATTGCTGAGTTGTGTTCTCTACGCATCCTCAGCTTCACTAGATATTGCCAAATTGCTCTGCAAAGTGCTTGTGCCAATTTATGCTCCTCAGGGGCTGGCTTTTGCTGGCAGGGGTTGGTTTGACCTTGCTGGCAGGAAAGAGCCTTAAAAACCCCTGTTGTTGTTGTTTGTTTTTTTATAACATGGCTCTTGAAACACCTAGGGAAGTGCATATACTGTTGAGCATGTAGTAATTCTCACTAAGTGAGCATTTCATTGAAAGGCAGCCACAGTAGATGAGTTTGTCACTTGGATGTTTGTTTCTTCCCCATAATTAGACCAAGGTAGCCCTTTTTTCTAGTTTCTTTATACTTGATGGACTTTTACTTGAGAAATTCTTCATCTGGGGCAGATGCTAACGGTGGAAGATCATAGTTGGAATTTATGGGATCCATGAACTCTGAAATTGCTTATAGAAACTCTTCTCTCTGTCTCTGTCTCCTCTCGTCTCCTCTCCTCTACTCTTCCCTTCTCACCTTGCCCTGCCCTGCCCCTGCCCTGCCTTTCTCCCAACCCCCTCTTTCTTGTTGATAAGTTCCATCAGATCCCTAGAGTGCCCTGATCCTAAAAGAGTACCCATTGTTCTAGATTCTATTCCATTCTCATCCTGTTCTCCCTTCTTTATTTTTTTTACATTCTTTTCTTTTGCTTCTCTTACTCATTTCTCCAATAATCAGCCATCCTTTATTGTCTGTTAGCTCCACTCCTTCGAATCAAGTACACAGCTTAAAATTCATTATTTAAAATTTGGAATATAAGCTAGGAACTGGGAAAGATGACTAAAAGCCCTGCACACCTAGCCTACTGAACAATGTCAATAATGGGGAAATGCAGTGAACTCTTTAATTCCATGTTCCAGGAGCAGGGGACTCGAGTATATTAATATGACATTGTGACAAAGTTAACTTCATTGAGTGCTTTCTCATTAACTGTTTTTGCACATTTCTAGGAAAGCCACAGCATTAAAACATCATTTGTTTTTCATACATTACCAGCACTTTGCCTTCTTCTTATGTGAAGTTGGCCCATGGATTTTTTTTGTTTGTTCTAAATAATTCAAGAACTCATAAATTCTAACTTTGTAATTTTATCAAACTCCTTTAAGGCACACTTCCATTGTATTTGAAGGCATGATTATTAAACTGAAAGTGTGCAGAGGAAGATTTCAGAAACTTCACTATGTATTTGAGATGACAGAACTTTTAACATAGTGCTCGAATATATATAAACCTCTACTGGATTAAATGATAAAATTGTGCATGTTGAGAAAAGAGACTGTGAACACTGCTGTGATAGAGATGAAAATGTAGTTTTTGTGTTTGTGGGCTGGCTTGGTTCTGTACATGGCATATAGTAGGTGCTCAACAAAAGAAATGGTTGCTGAGTTGACAGTGGTAACATTTCTGATGATTGAGGTATTGGGGGGAAATTTGCTAAGCTTTTTTTAAGGAGATAGGGACCATTGTATTGATACAGATAGTCAAACAGGAGTCTGTGACAGATAACCTAACTTCAGAAAAGGCAGGTGGCAGATAAACTCTAAGTTCTTACCAACTTCTGCACTTTGTGACTAAAAATGAAGGATCTTTTCTTAGAAGGTCCTAGGAACTACCCAGGCTTTGGTTTTGTTGAGGTCAAGAAATGAGAAAAAGACCCAACTATTTGGAGACCAGCAAGAAAGGTATAGGCCTTGGTTTCATAGCATCATTGAATTTTAGGAATCAATAGACACTGACTGGCCCAACCCCTTTGTTTTATCACAAGGGAGCTAAGACACAGAGAGGCTAAGTAATTTGCCCAAAGTCACACTGAGGTATGATAAATCAGGACTCTTTCAGGATCAGAAGGTATTTTGATGTCAAGAAACCTGGAGCCCCAATTTGAGGGGTCACTGGGAATGGGTTAATGGCACCCTTTGGTTTCTGTCATCAGAATCTTGCCTTCCCTTTGTTTCTCCCACCCACCCCCAAGTACCCAGCTATGCCCTCTTTCCAGAGACATATAAAGGGAGCCTCAAAGAAGCTCATTTTTCCTTTGTTAAATAGAAAGTTGAAGAAGCTGAGACCTAAAAGAGTAACAATGGCATAACTAGAGTGACACTTCTTTTAGGCTGTCTTTCCTTTCGGGTGAATGGAACAAACACATGTAGATTCCTCAGTTTCTCCTCCATTCTTTACCTCCTCTGCAACTTTTCTGAGTTACCTGCAAAAACAAAACAGCATTCAAAACACAACACAACCAGCATTCTCACTCATGAGACCAACTAACAGCCCCCACAAATGCCAACTGAATTTTATTTTAATGTCTCTCTGCATTAATTTCTCTCCTAGTAGATCAGTCACCCTTGGTACCAAAAGGATTCCCTACTGTGGAACAAATGCTTTTCATCATTCATAAAGTCGTATCATTGAGAGAGAATCTGTCTTCTTACTGTTCAGAGCACTTGGTTTTCATGATATTTGTTGAACCGTGTTCCATCAGAAAATGTCTCACTTCCTAGCAGCAGGAACTAGTTCCTCCTTCTTGTAACAACAGTGACAGTGATAATAATGATGTTGGCTGCCATGATGATTATTCTCATCATTTATTGAACACTCACTGTGTGCCAGTACTATTTTAACAATTTTATGTGCATTAGCGCATCTCAGTTTCACAAACCTTTAGCGATATATCTGAGGTTCAGAGAGGTTAAGCTACTTCTAGGGGATCCACAGCTAGTAAAGACAAATCAGGATCTCAGCCATTCTGCTAGAATACCTCCCTGAAACTTGGATAACCCTTGCTCAAAGTTAAATTTCAGACAGAAGCTATATTCTGGCCACTTTCCTTATGAATGTAATACCTATTATTAACAACAGTTATATATGGACAACCTAGAAGTTACTTAGTTTAGTTTATCTTTCCAGTCCTCTAAGTTAACCTTTTTTTAAAGGATTTATTTATTTATACAAGAACTGGGGTATAGGCCAGAGGCGCGGGAGGGTAAGAGGATTCACCAGAGACAGAGCGGGGAGAAGAACAGGCAAACAAACTGAAAACATTGCTGAAGGGAGCAGTGGGCGAGACAGGAGAGGTCTGCTGCGCCATGTGGGTATCTCCCTGGCTGTCCGGGAATCGAACTGGCGTTGCAGAGGCTGCAGACAGTTCCACAGTGCTTTGCTCAACCCGCTGTGCCACTGGGGAGGCCCCCTCTGAGTTAACCTTTATGACCACCATTTTACAAGTGAAGAAGATGGGACCTTAAGAAGTTAAATAACTTATTCAGTGTCACTCACCTCATTAGCAGTAGATTCAGAATTTGAACTCACCCAGATCTGGATCCAGGATCTATTTTCTTGAGTCCCACACTATTTCCCTAAAGTCAAGTTTTCCAGGAAGTTGAAAGGTTCTTCCTTTCTCCCACCATCCTGTCTTGGGATCCACTATGGCAGGGAAAAAATGGCCAAAAGAAATAGCCTGAATTGGGAGATTGATGTAGCCCAGTGGTTAAGACCTGGATTTTGAATGAGAAGAAGTTCTTTCAATGATATACTCAAGAACACAAGTTACTCTTTCATAACCTCAATTTTCTCACCTGGGAAAGGGGATTAATGATAGAATCTAACTCTTAGAACTGTTGTGGGGATCAGAGAAGGCGATATGTGTGGTAGATACTGTGAATTGAGCCTCTGGGCTTTTCTGAGTGCTTTATAAATGGGAATTAGTGAACTGAAGAGCAAAAATTTAAATGAATTCTTCTGGAAGGAAGGGTAGATGCCAGAAATGCCCCACTCTACATTCATCCAACTCACCTCTAAGTTTACCTGCAGCATCAGTGGACAGTTCCCATGCAAGCTAACCACTCTATACCTCCAGCACTCTTGTTTTTCTGCATCTCTGTTGAAGGCTTTTCTCTACATGGGAAGAATTTTTTTTCAATCCATAGACACTTAACACTCCCAAGATCAGCCCTTAACCAATGACAAGGGAATTGGTGTATGAATACCTGACTTCCCCATTGCTCAGTGAGAAAACTCAGAAATAAGTTCTACAACCTATCAAAGGTTCCCTGGGATCAAATCCAAGTTGCTCACAACAAAAGTCATTCATTAGTGCACCCTGACCCTCCTCCTCCCTTGTAATTCCATCGATCACCTCCCAGAAGTCCTTGTCTTATGTCTGCTTTCAGAGGATCCCAAACTATCACAGGGAGCGGTAGCTGGAAGCCTAGTGAGTTGGAGGTTTCAGCACGCTGGACAGCACTCAGCACACTTAGTTGTGTTAAAAGGCAGCCTCTTCCCTTCTTCCGGACAACTGGAGTCGGGAGGGACAGAGTGAGGGCCAGATGGCCAGGTGACGTTGCTCTGTATAAAGCTTTTTGACCATTTTCCCTATGGGCCTGGAGAAGAACTTGCCATCCGTCTCTGCAGGTAGGGGCTGGTCGAGGTCTTGTCCTCTTGAGTTGCTGTGACAAAGGCCAGCCTGCCTCCACAGAGGCATCTGGCCACAGCCTCTGTGGTTTGCAGAGCTAATGACTCCCCTCTTCTCAACAGGGCAGGGAGGTGGATGCCTGGCGGGCAGAGGAAATCTCAGTGGAACAGGAAGCAAGTGGGTGTCTGGGGCTGAGGCAGAGACTGCCAAGCTTTTGAAACACTGTTTTACATTATGTAAAGGGGACCTACAGGACCTGGAGATGCTGTGTTGTGACAGAACGTAGAAACTGGGGGCTCCACTCTCCATGGAGGACCTGGGCCTGGCCACAGACAAAAGGTTCTCACCTTTAGTGGAGTTGTATAGTAGAATGTTAAAGCTGAGACTTGGGGAAAGCTAAGAAAACGAAGCCTCTCTTTTCTTGACTTCTGTGGCTATACTTGGCTCTTGGGTGATCTCATCCAACCTTGAGGGTTTAAATACTCCTTCTATTCTGATGCTTCCCAAGGTTACATATTTAACCTGGAGTTTTTGAGACATCCCCACTTAGAATGGAGATCAGCATCTCACACTCAGGATGTCCAAAACTGAACTCCTGAGCATCCTCCTAATGTTGCTCCTTCCTGTCTTCCCATGTAGTAGATGGCAGCACCTTCCTTCCAGAGTGTCTGGTCAGAAATCTTTATTCCTCCTCCCTCTCTCACACATACTCCATGCCCAGTAGAATTCTGCAGATTCTATGTGTTCTGTCTTTAACATGTAAACAGGTTTTTACTGTACATCTCGCAACTCCACTGCCATCATTTTCTCTCTTTTGGGTTGTTGAAACAGCCTCTGCCCAGATCCCTCTGCTTTTACTCTTCTCCTCCACAGCCTGCTATCAGCAAAAGCAGCCAGAAGGATCCTTTTAATACAAAATAGACCAAACCACTTCTCTGTTCTTCTGTGGTTTCTGTCTCTTTTGGTATAGAAGTCAAAAGTCCTCCCCATGGCCACAAAGACCTACACTATTTGTCCCTATCATCTCACCAACCCCATCCCCCAATCCCTCTTGCTTATTCAGCTGTACCAGACTCCTCCTCTCCATTAGTGGAATAGTTCATGCAGATTTCCACCTCAGGGCCTTTGCATTTGTATTTTCCTCTGCCTCGTTATGCTCTTCTTACAAATATCTGCTCAATCTCTTCCCTCATCTTCAAGACTTTACTCCAATGTTCCATTGCCACTTACCTACAACTTCTGAACCTGGACTTCACTCTCTGACACTCTCTCAACACTTCCTGTCCTCTTTCTTCTATTTAGATTTTTTTCTATGCACTCATCACTTTCTGAAAAATATTTTATTAATTTATCTTTTGCCTATATATATCCCCGCTACATCAGCCCTGTGAGCACAGGGATTTCATTTCATCTGCTCATAATTCTGTTCCCCACTGCTTAGAGAAGGGCCTGGCACACAGCAGGTGCCCAATAAATGTTTCTGATGGAATGAATCTATGATACTTTTGACCTGTCAATGTTGAGAGAAGTTTCACTGTAAAATAAACTGCATTTGGAAGCAGAAGAGCTCCTGCCCAAGTGCCCATACATATTGACTAGTCTAAATGAGACATTGCAGTTTTGAAGGGCAGTTGGGAGTGTTGAGTATGTTGACATTGCATATGCGGTGACCAGAACTCATAGGCTCGAATATGGCTACTCATGGCTGTGGGCCTACCCCAGGAGTTCAGGCAGGTCGTGTCTGTCATAACTCTGAATTCACTGAAAATCCTTTGGAATCAGCTTTGTTAGCTACTTTGCACTAACTAGGTGGTATGTATACATGAACAGGTTTGTGCAGAAGAGGGAGTGTTTGAGCAGGGGTGTGTTCTGATGTCTGTGTGTGGTTGTGCAGGTGGCACAGTGAGCGAGGTGGAATATGTTTTTCTAAGTGTGTAAATCACCTGTGTGTAAACCTCTTTTGAGACCTCATAGGCCTAAGAATAGGAAATCCTTTATCCTCAGGAGTCCCTTCAATCCTAAGAAGCTTCAATTTTAGGAATCAAAGGATTTTTTTGTGTGGTAATGAAGAGGGAAGCCCATAGGTTATTTGTTTTCATTGTCCATAGGTACATTTGGAGGCCACTCATGGAATTTCAGTACATAAAAATTCATTGTTAGAGCTAGGATGGAAAATAAGATAAGATTGAAGTTCTGCCCTGGGCACTAAAATGTGGCTGGTGGTGTTTCCTTCAACTTGGTATTCCAGGAATATTAAGTAGAATAATTATAATATTGATTGTACAGGAGGGATAAGACTGGAAGGTCTGCATAAACTGGACAGAGGAGTGTTAGACTGGTGGGAAATAGCTGAATGTTTCAAAACAGAAACTGTGAAGTGTGTAGCAGAATTGCATCCTATGCAAGTTTGACTTGGCACAAAATCATTGGTATATAACATACATGTGAAAATAAAAAAGGGAAATGTAATTATTGAGCAGTCAGTCATTCCTACCTTCTATTCCACTTAGTGAGCTTTTGCCAGATAAACGGGCATGAGTTATGTTCTTCATAGACTCCAGGATGTCACTTATGAGTGCTTTTCTCTGCATGTAGGAGAAGAAACATTTTGAAGGGGCTTTAATAGTAAGCAGAGGATTTTGTCATGTGACTTACAAATCCACAAATCAATGGACCAGGATTAGTTAGTTAAGTGACTTGGTAATATCCTTCCACCTTCCACTCCACCATCCTTTGTGAGCTGAATTTTGACTTGATGCTTGTTTTTGACTCAAGGTTGCAAAATGGCTGGCAAATCTCCTTCTTGCCCAGCTTCATCCAAAAGTAATAAGTAATGGCTGGGGGAGAAAACTCTCACTGAAGGCTTTTCTCTTTTTTATTTAGTAGGAAAGTCTTCCCTGGAAGTCCCCAAAAGATTTCTCTCTACATCTTATCGTCCATAATGGGGTCACAGGACTATTTCTAGCTTTAGGGAAGACCTGAAAGACCTGGCATTTTTACCATTTCATGGCAGGCTGGCTCTGCCTTTGGGAAACATGGCATAGGACAATGACCTGGGGACATTAACATCATCTGTCACATGGCATACTGTTCTCATTCTTTTACATCATTTATTACTGCATACTTTGTATTATACTGTACACCTCTAACTAGATGATATATATATATATATATATATATATATATATATATATGAACAGGTTTGTGCAGAAGAGTGAGCAGGAGTGTGTTCTGAGGTCTGTGTGTGGTTGTGCAGATGGCACACTGAACCTGTTTTTGTCCGAGCTTAAATGCACAAATTCATGTATATTGTGCTTCATGGATGATTTAAGGATTTTTTTAGGGTATTTTTGAGTATATGCAATTTCCCTTGTGCACTGACTTTTGAACCAGGACTTCACTCTTTCTTGGAAGACAAGATGTCACTTGGAGATGTGGGTTCATATCATGGCTCTGCCCTTCAGAAGGTGTGACCTTGGACAAATAATTGACTCTTCCTAGTCCTTATTTTACTCATCTGTTCACTGAGGCTCATATTAATACCTACCTGATTGGGCTGAGATGAAGATAAGATAGGGATATTCTTACTATGTAGCAGAGGCTTCAATAAACTATAGCGAAGATGTGGGAGAGAGGGAAGATAAGGAGGGGAAGGAGTCTGAATAGGATAAGGTGAGGAGGATCCCTGGCTGTGACTGACCATGATGGATTAAGTTCTAGAATTGAGATGATTCCAAGTCTGGGATCATTTGGGATGACATTGTAAATAGGAAAGAAATGATGGATTTAAAGGATGTTTCACCAGAAAAAAAAAAACACAGAACATGATAATCAACTAAGTATTGACTGGTATAATGGACGCTTCAAGTGAGAAGACTTACCTCAGTCATGTTGAGGTTGCTGCAAGACACTGAAGCAGAAATGTTGCTTAGCAGACAGATGTCGATTTGATTAAAACTGGACAGTGACTGAGCCCTGCTGGCATGATGGTGTGACAGTCAGGCGCACAGGGTCAGAGAAGCATCTACATGTAGGGACCAGAGGAGGAGGGGGATCGGGGAAGAAAACAGAAGGTGCAGTGGACAGGTATTTAGAAGAGAGAAGCAAGTTGTCCTCATCTCTGTCAGTTGCAGCAGAAGCGAGAAGAAAAGCCCTAAGGCTTTGGGGCTTTGTGATTAAGAGAAAAAGAGTTACTTTAACAGGGTCATTCATGGGGAGGAGGGGATGCATGAAATCTTGGTGGTAGAGGTCTGATAGAAAGGGGGGAAAAACAAAACAGTAAAGCCTGATCCTCTCATTCAGGAAGTCTGGCAAAGGAAGGAAAGAGGGAAACATCTGCTAGCACCTATCATCTCTGAAGAGATATGATGGGTTGGGTGGTCTCATTTGGGGAATAGTTTGGTTTCCTCTTTGTTTTTTTTTTTCTTTTCCTTTACAAAAAGTTTTACCAGAAGACCAAGATGGTGGGCATGTTTTGAAAGATGAAGAAAATGGGTATCACATATTATGTATCTCTTCCTAAATTAAGTTCTGATTACATCATACTAAAACATCTGGACAGGTTTTCTTCAAATGCAGAGGCTACACATGAATGTGGGATGATTTTACTCGGTAACATACAGGAAACTTGCTTGAGAGGCTCTCACAAATGTAGGATATGCTCTGTCAGGACACAGAAATTGATGTGGGTGGGTGACTCTAGGGAGTGATGGCTTGATGTATTATGATTTCAGGCGGGAGCCCTACACTGAAAGGCACTAAGGTAGTAAAGCCTTCAAGTTGCGACATTGTTTTATGACCCAGCTGCTCCCTTGCTGACAACTCAAGATAAAGGGGCAGCCAGTCTTCACACCTGATGGCTAGGACCACTGACTTTGCGGTTTGGAGTTTGAACAGATTCAAAACCCAGCTCTGCTGTTTCCAAGCTGTGTGACCGTGGACCCTTGTCTGTATCTCACTAAGTTGTAGCTTCTTTGTCTGGAAAATGGGGATAATAACGCTATCTTGTAGAGATGTTTTCAAGATTTAAGGAGTTAATGTCTGATCCATGATAGGTTTGAGTTATGGATGGTATCTATTTATTTATTTTGGCATAGAGGAACTCGGGTGTAGGCCAGAGGTGCGGGGGGTGAGAGGATTCACCAGAGACAGAGTGAGGAGCAGAACAGGAAGATCTACTGAAAATCACTGCTGAGGCAACAGTGGGCGGGACAGGAGAGTTCTGCTGCACCATATGTGGGTCAGCTCCCTGGCAGGGAAATTGAACTCAGGCAGTAGCGGTGATAGTGCTGCGACTTAACCTCTAGGCCACCAGGAGAGCCTGATGGATGTTATTTAACAGTGGATGGTTTGAAGATAAAAGAAGGGATGTAGTTCTTCTTTGGGCCTCAGTTCCTTATCTGTGAAATGGGGATAATAATTGTACCTACCTAAAAAAGGTAGAATTCAATGAGCTAATACTTATGAAGCACTTTGAATCTGACACAGAATAAGAACTCAATGTGAGCTATTATAGCACTAATAACTATAATTATAACAATGATAATAATTACTACTACTTCTCCAGGCCCAGTTCCATAGACCAGTTAGTTAACTGTAGAGATCATTTGTTCTTTTTAGTTGGGCATGCAACATCCAACCTCCTTTTCCAATTCTACACTCACAGAATTCTACCCTCACTCTCAAGTTGAAGGTTTTGGGGTAGGAGAATCTTCCTCTCTACACCCCTTGGTTATCATGGCATATAATTTAAATTCATCAAGTCATATGGTTCCCCACCCGGGAATCTGAAAATGGAGTGAGTGACTCAAACCCAAAGAGATGGTTCCCAATTCCTTCATGGCAGCCTGCTGTATGGGTGGGCCTGCCTGCATGCTTCCTATTTATTTTCTAAGCTTCATCCTCTGGTCTCTCATTGGTAATCTGAGCTTCCTAAAAAAAAAAAAAAATCCTTCTTATGCCCAAGACTGTCAGTCAGGTTCTGGTTTTTGCATGACCAGTAAAGTTGGCAAGAGAAGCGCTCTCTGGAGAGCTTTGGGAGCCCCTCAGAGTGAGCTCACCTAAGAGAGGGAGTTGGATTGGGGGATCCTTCTGGAGCCAGAATATCATAGATGTTTGTAGTGGGACGGACACAGGCATAGCACTCATCATCTGCCTTGCTGACTGTACTTACCTAGTTCTGCGATGCCTTGTCACTCGACTGCTTGGCTTTCCTGATGAAGCATTTTGAGAATCAGTTCATCTCCAGGCGTCCACAATGACAAGGCAATAAGATTCACCCTGTTGGTCCCAAGTGGGAAGTAAGAACAGCTGTGCCATAGGTGTGGGATAAATGAGGGACAGCAGAAAGCCAGAACTTAGACCTTTGGGGAATTTAGACTCCGTTGATGTTCTGGACACAAAGAACTCTCTCTCCTTCCTGACGTAGCAGAGCACAGGATTTCTGCATAGAGAAGAAAAGAGTTCTGAGAGAATTAAAGGCTGGAGATTTGAAGCAGAAGAGCCAAACAGGATCCAGGACTTGGGGTTAAAGATAAGTTAGTAACATCTTTTTATTGCCTTTGGCTGATGACAAAGAGTAGAATTTGTTCTAGAAAGGGAGAAAAGAGCAAACTGCACTTGTCTTTTGAAGTGAGAACTCCTTCCATAGAGTAGTCTCCCTGTTGAGATGGCAGAGCAGCCCATGTCTTCACTCCTGAAAAAGAAAAGAGAACCCTATTTTCCTACCAAGGAGCCTCGTGTGGTCCAGAAATGGGGAAATGTTTGAAGGATCATTAAAAGTGCATTCAATGGCAAGTGACAAAGAATCCAGCTCATGGTGACTAAAATAAATAGGGGCTTACCTTTCTCATGTTACAAAAAATCTGGGGTGGGTACTAGTTGACCCTGGCACAGAGATGGCTAGCATCTCTTTGATTTGATTTGCCTTACATTATGGTTGCAAAATGGCTTCTGAAGCACCTAGCATCATGTCCTGTTTAAGGCAAGAAGAGACAGATATGAGATGACCCATCCAGGTCTGCCAACTTTTGTATCAGGCAAAGCAAAAATCTTTCCAGAAACCATCCATTGAGTTTCTGCTCACATCTCACAGCCAGAAAAATGTCCCATGGCCACATCTAGCTCTAAGAGAGCCTGGGAGAGTATGTCACTTTTCTAAACTTTCTACTTCTTGTTGTAACTTTTGACTTTGTGTATGGTTAGAGGGCACATTTTAAATCAGTTAAATTCTGATTTAATTCACCTCCCAATGATCTCTTCTGTATGCACCTTTGTATCAGTTATGTATTGCCATAATAGTGCCACATAACAAACAACCCCCAAACCTACTAGCTTAAAATAAGCATTTATTTAGCTCACTATCCTACAAGTTGGCAGTTCAGGTGGGGCTCAGCTGGGTACTCCATCTGGTCTTGGTTGAGGTCATTCATGCATCTGACATCAGCAGTGGGGTGCCTGTTTGGGCATGGGCTGACTCTAGGCTGGTCTGGGATGGCCTTGGTTAAGACAGCTGTGCTTGGCTCCAAATGGTCTCTCATCCTCTAGCAGGTTCACGTGGATTGGTTTACATGGCAGATGCAGGGTTCTAGGAGAGAGAGGAGCTGCAAAGGCCTTTTTTGAGAGCTTATCTTAGGAAGTGTATGTCACTCTTAGCTTAAGCAAGCAGTATGGATAGTCCAGATTCAAGAGGTAGAGCAATAAACCCCAAACCTTTGATGGGAGAAGTGATACAGTCACTTCTGGCAGAAGTCTTTCTCCAAGGTTATTCACTGGGGACTAGTGGGGCCCCAGTTCTTATACCCTGAGTTGTTCTACCCTTACTTCTGCCAGCCACTATGTCACAACTCCCCTTCCCATTCATTCCCAACTCTTAGCGAGAAACAGGCATGATGTGTCATTATTATTGCATCACTCGCACAATCAAAAGGAGAGAAAGTGCCAGCAAAGATTCTGCTGAGAACCCAGGGCCTATCATATATCCACCTGGGAATTAGAGGTGGGGAAAATTATACAGCCTTGCTGATGCTTCCGGCTTTTATCAAATCTCCACTTGATATCTGTGTCCTTAGCCTTCGCAATGGTTGAAGCACGGAAGCAGATTTCTTGCCCGCCTTGTTGCTGCATAGTTCCTAGCCATGCAGCCTGGCTGCCTGTGTCAACTGAGGCTTTTGCTCTCATTTTTTTTTTAATGTCACCTGCTTCTGATCAGCACAATATGGAGGCCTCATTCTGATTCTATCAACAGAAGGAGTCAGAGGCCCAGTTGGCAGGCCTCTGCATGGAAACCTGAGCTTTCTCCATCCCTACTCTCTCCCACCCCAACTCTTTGTGCTTCTGCCTTCCTTTCTAGTTGTCTGCATCTCTCTTCGCTCCTGCAATTCCAGCTTAAAGGGAACCCAGGCCAGTGGGCACAGTTAACGTCAGAGAAAGGAAGTTGGCATGAATTGAGCACCTGCTGTGAGCTGAGCTCTCTACATACCTTATTGCTTTCAAGCCTTGCCACAGCTTCATCTTATCACAGATGGAAAACTACACTCAGAGAGGAAAAGCCACTCTTGTCCAAAGTCACACAGATAGGAGTTCCTGGAGCCAGAATTTGGACACAGGTCCACCCCACTGCAGAGCCAGGCTTCCTTCTGTTGCATTTGAGGGGGAGTAAGGGGAAGGGAATTCTAGCTTCTTCTATCAGCAGCATATGCTCACTCACCCCAGGACATTTGCACATGCTCTTGCCTGTGTCTGGAATATGCTATCTCCTCTTATATCAGGCTAACTCTTACTCAGACATGCTATTTAGAGTATTTAATGTCCAGTTCCCATGGGCATTGACCGTATATAAAAGAGCTAACATTTTGTGAAAGCATGGAGCCTGTGTTTGCTGCATCATGCAGAGGTCCAGGTATCTAGGAGAGGGACCAGTGTGCATGGAGAGCACTCCTGGGCCTCAAGGAAGTATCTTTACTGACAGTAATTTTTCTTTATCAGGGAGCCTTCCTGACTTTCCCACCCCATGAGGTCAGCTTAGGTTCCCTCTTTCTGTGCATCTGGTGGTACCTGTGTGAACCCTTTCACTATTGTTTACTGAGTCAATTACCACCCTCCTTTGGGAAGGCAGACTCAACCCAGAACCTAGTGCAGAACCTGAGAATGGGGTTTAGTAAAGATATATTGAGTGAGTAAGTGAGTGACTGAATGACTGTATAGCTAGTGGTAGAGGGAACCGTGCCTTTTGGCTGCTGCATGATGAACAGCAGGAAAAACAGGGTAGCCTTAAATTCTGTCCTTTTGCTCTGAAGCAGAAGTGAAGCAGGAGCAGCCAAGGTTCCCCACTCACTCTGTCCTTGTGTTGGGGACTCAGCCAGCCCAGGGGATGTTCTGAAAAGCTTTGGACATCCAGAGCTGTGGGGGCTTCGAGAAATGAAGAGACTGAGGGAAGAGTCCCTGCTTCTCCATTCTTGAGTCCTTTCCAAAGGGAAATGCAAAGACTTCTATGCTTTTAAATCGCAGGCTTCACAGCAAAGCCCCGTGATCAAGAACCCGACCCTAGAGTCAGACAGTCGTAGGCTTTCCTGCGTCCCTCAGAAGCCATAGTCAACACCGACACTCACTGAGAACCTAGTGTTGTGCCCCATGCTGTTCTCAATACTTTGAGTGAATTATCTCATTTAATTCTCCAAATTCAGCCGGTCCTCAAATAACATCATTTCATTATAATGGTTTATTATGAGGGAAAAAAAAACCCAATCTATTCCCAGTCACGAGAGCCTCTGTGTGGGCCTTGCACATTCTCCTGGGTCTACATGGGTTTTTGTCACAGACCAGGGTGCTCCCACCCCAAAGGTGCCATGCCGGGCTCGTTGGTGGCTCTCAGCTGTTCTGGCCAGCGCGGGAGTGAGTGTGGGTGGTGCTCCCTGCGATGAAAGCACATCCCATCCAGATGCGCGCGCCTTTCCCCCTGAGCTGCCCAGAGAGATGCTGGCCACGCGAGGCCCAGGACTGGAATAAGCAGGCTTGGAAATGAATAAATGAATGACTACAAATGACTATTGAATATTAGAAGTGTTTAGGGTCTTTATTTACAAGTTTGGTGTTTTTGTGACTAGAAACTTACTGAAACTTAACTCTTATTTACATCAATTAGCCTGTGTTGACTGTATTATACACTGTTTTGCTTAAAGCTTCAGTTTCCAAGAACCAATGACCATGTTGTGAGGACTCACTGTGTCCCTCTTGGTAGGTGTTGTGTCCGCATCCTGGGAGAATGACAAGGTTGGTCGAGGGACCTGCCAGGGGCAGGTGGCGGGTGGTTGGGGAGCCAGGCAGCTGGGTTTGACCCATCCAGCTCATCAAAACTTTTTGTCTTTCTGAACCTCAGTTGTTTGTAAAATGGGGGTTCATGCTGCCAATATTGGAGGGCAAATGAGGATATTAGCAATGGAGCGGCCACCAACATGAGACTTGCTGTGGCCAGATTGTGCTATACACACTCCCCACCTCCCCATCAACTGTCATCATCCCCATTTTATAGATGAGAACAGTGAGCCTCAGAAAAGTTAGAAGACTTGTCTCTAGCCACATGGCTAGAAAGTGCTGGAACCAGGACTTTCATGGGGAAGACCTGGCTCGGAGAGCGAGAAAACACCATACTCCATAGTAAATGGAGCCAAGGTGCCGATTTTGTGGTTATCTACTGTAGTTGGGAGTGGGGGGTTGGAGAGGTAAATGCCCTGCCAGATGTTTATCTCAGATTGACTTAGCTGCAGGGGGTAGTTCCCTGCAAGAGTTCATTCTTTTGTTAATAATAATTGTTCCCATTACCACATGTTGGTGTATGTGGTGGGGGATGGCTATTGAACCCTCTGTATGGGGGCTGTTAGCACCCCCCCCATAAACGCTCAAGAACCTATACCCCTCCCCCTTAGTCAAGGAGGTCTCAGCCCAACTCGGACCCTAATCCAAGTCTACGGGTGCAAACTGCTTTCACATTTCTTGGGGTGGAAATTTCAGTTCCCTTCAAGGTGTTGAATCCAGTAGGACTGATGATTGTCACCCAAATCTGCTACCCTCTTCATCTGTCTCAGCAAAGGCAATTTTATCCTTCCCAGTGCTGGGCGCCCAAGCCTTAGGGTCTTTCTCTACAACTCTTTTCCCAATCCCCTCCAGTCTATTTGCAAATCTGGCTGACTCCACCCTCAGGCTCTACTAAGAAATCCACCCATTTCTTACCACCTTCTCTCCCCTCCACAACCTGGCCCCCATCCTGGTCTTTCAACTTCCTTCTTCCTGCCCCTCCCCCTCCCCACCACAGTCTGTCTCCTTCACAACAACACCTGTGAGCACCTGCGTCACACCATGGCACGCTTCTGCTCAAGAACCTGTGTGACTCCCTCCTCACCCAGAGAAAAACCTTAAGTCCTCTCTGTAGAGCAAAAGATCCTGCAAACTCTGCCTCTGCCCTCAGCTCCTCCTGTCCTCCCCCTTACTCACACACAAGACACAGTCCAATCTCAGAGCCTTTGCACAGGTTGTTCCCTCTGCTTAGAGCTGTCTTCCCCTGAATCTCACATTACTCTGCCTTCATTTCTCTTGGGTCTTTGCTCCAAGGACCTTCACATTTTAATTTCCACCCCTCTTCAGACAAGCTCACCTTCACCCTTCTTAGCTTTATTTCCCACCATACCCCTGATTAAACCGCCAAACCATATTTACTTTTTTATTTTGGTTATTGCCTGTCTACCCCGCTAGAACATCAGCCCATGAGGATACAGCTTTTGTGTGTTGCCCACTGCTGTGTCCTAGAGCCTAGAGCAGGGCTGACACAGTGGTGCTCAGTAAAGAATTCGTGGAATGAATTGTGCCAGAACCTGACTGTCCTGCCCCTCCTCTACCTCCTCTTCTTTCTCCTTCTGACCAGTTTGCCTTGTTGTTCTTCCTTTCTATTAAACAAAAATTGTGGCAAAATATATAAAATATACCCTTTTAATCCTTTTTATGCATAAAGCTTAGGGGCAGGAAGCACATCTTCATGGTTGTGCAGCCATCTCTCCAGAACTCTCTTCACCTTCCTAAACCGCAACTCTGTCCCCATTAAACACTGACTCCCCACCCACCACACCCTGCACCCAAGATTCTGCTTTCTAGCTCTGTGAATCTGAACTTCTTTAGGTATCTCGTGCAAGTAGAAACACGCCGTTTTTGTCTTCCTGCATAGGCTTACTTTACATCTCATAATCTCCCCAAGGTTCCTTCAGGTTATAGCCTGTGTCCGAATTGCCTTCCTTTTTATTTTATTATTTTTTTAAGATTTATTAATTTGTTTATACAAGCACTGGGTACAGTCAGAAGCGTGGGAGGGTGAGAGAATTCACCAGAGCCAGAGCAGAGAGCAGAGAGCAGAGCAGGCAGAAGGACCGAAGTACACTGCTGAGGGGAGCAGCGGGCGGCAGGAGAGGTCTGCGCGCCATGTGGGACCCTCCTCCGGGGCCGGGGAGCAGCCGGGGATTGAACCGGCGCTGCAGAGGCTGCGGGCAGCTTCACAACCCAGCGCTCAACCGCTGCGCCACCGGGGAGGCCCTGCCTTCCTTTTTAAACCTTCCTTCACTGTGTGAATGGACCACAATTTGTTTCTCTGTTCATCTTTCTGTGGACACCTGGGTTGCTTCCACTTTTTGGCCATTGTGAATCGTATTGCTGTGAACATTGCTATGCAAATATTTACTTGAGTGCCTGTTTTCAGTTCTTCGGGGTACATACCCAAAAGTAGAACTGCTAGAGATTTGTTCTTCCATTTTTTAAAAAAATCAAGATTTTACTCACTGAGACTTTCAGGGCTCATTGACTGAGGCTTTCCTCAGACATTTTGAAACCAGAAACAAGGATGAGGGGTACATTTGGGGGGAGGGGCAGACAACTCTTGTGTCATCTTTTTTTAAACACACTGAGAGGAAGATGTGTGAAATCCCTCCCTCCCCACCCCACCCGCCCCGGTATCTCAAAATACCCCTTGTTTTAGGAAATGGCTGTGGCACCAGGAAGGCAGCGTGTGGCATCTGAGACACAATATCGCAAGTGGCTGGGAGCCCAGAGCGAAACCAGGACAGGCGCACTGGGGACGCGGATGGGAGATGGAGCTAATTTTAGTGCCTGAAGAGGCTGTGAGGAAAGAGAGGGAGAGAAGGTGTGTGTGTGTGTGTGTGTGTGTGTGTGTGTGTGTGCGCGCGCGCGCGCGCGCGCGCGCGTACCTGGCCGTGTCTGTGCGCGCGCACGCCCGCATGGTGACAGAGGTTTTGTGGAAGAGCTGCTGCTTAAGTCAGCTTGGGGAAAGTACATTAACAGGTAAGAGTTGGAGCCCTAGTTCAGGGAATGGTGGGCAAGTCCGAGGGTGAGTGCCCCAGCCAGGGTCGCGCATGGCGGTGTCAGCTGGCAAGCAGACTAAAGAGGTATGCACTTATGGAGGTCTGCTCTGAGTTCACCCGTGCCATCCTGACAGCCATTTTATGAGAAAGACATCGTTGTTCTCCCTCTTATGAGCAGGGAAACTGAGTCTCTGAGTCCCTTTTCAAGCTTCTCCCTTAAAAAGTGGGATGAGCCAGAAAAGATACAAGGTTGAAGGAGAAGTAAAGAAATATAAGCAAGAAGGTCCTTTGGGCGTACAAGTTGGTTGCAACTGGGGAGGGTGGTCCAGGTGAAGGGAAGATTCCACTTGGCAGCAGCCAAGCACTTGGATTTGAGAATCAGACTAGACGGTGTGAAAATTCTGACTCTTCCACTCACAAGCTGTAGGGAGTCATTGACTTTGTTTCCTCTTGGTGAAATGGGATGATATCACTGTCCCAGCATTGCTGCAAGGATGTGCAGTGTCCCCAGGGGACCTGCTCCAGGTAGATTCTCAGTATGTGGTAGTCACAGTTTTTGTTGTATTAGGGAGTGATATTGGCAAATAATGGAGAAATTCTTCAAAAATTGCTTACTGAATTCTGACTTTGTGCCAAACCCTGAGGATATAGTGGCCAACAAGACAGAATTGGATCCTGCCTTGTGGAACCTCAATCTAGCCATAATGCCCTTATCAGCCTAACTGATTTAAATTGTGATGAGTATGACAATATCTAGCACTTACTATGAGCCAGACACTATTCTGAATCCTTTCAAGCATTAGTTCATTTCATCTTCACCAAAGCCTGTAAAATAAGAGCTATTATTAGCCACATTTTATATAGAAAGAAGCTGGGGCTCAGACCGGTTAAGTAATACAGCTGAGGTCACACAGCTAGTGGCCCGAACCAAGGAGTGTGGCCCCATGGTCTGTGTTCTTTCCCAGGGTACTTTCCTGCCCCTCTGATGAAAATAATCATTAGTCATATGCACTGTTACCAGGTGCCATCCCCTGCACACACAGCTCATTGGACCCTCACAAAAATCCACTGAGGCTGATTCTTAATGATCCCTACTTTGTAGAGACAGAAACGGCAGCATACAGAGGTTAGTTAAGTGACTTGCTCAAGATCCTGCAGACGAGAACTCTGGGGTTTCAAATTTGGGGCAGCCTTGGACCTCACAGCCCAGCCTCCCATGGCCTATAGGAAGAGGCTTTTACAGGTGCATTTATTCCAGTTTCCCTGATTCTATATAAACATCCCAAAACCCTTCACCCATGAACTGTGGGATGTAATTAGTTAATGGAAGGTAAATGCTTTAAAGATGGAAATTGCTGTGCTTTTTCCCCTAGGCAATGCTGCCTGCATGCTGATGCGATATAATGTGTCTTTCCTCTATCAGGCATTTTAGACAAATTCTATTTTCCTCAAAATATTTTACTAGATAAAATAGCAAGTGGGAAAGAAATTCAGAGACATGGGTAGAGAAAGGAAAACTTTCTCCCATTTAAATAGAATGACAGGATGGTTAGGAACGCAGATCTTGAGTTATGCAGATGCCAATTTGCAGTTGGTCTCTCAGCAAGTGAGTGGCCAGCTCTCTGTGCCACAGTTTACCCTTTTCATATGAAAATAGCCATCTCCAAAAGAAAAATACCGGATGGTCTCACTCATAGCAGGAATCTAGAAAACTTAAATAAGAGACCAGGAAAATGAATAACTATAAGAAAGTGAAAATCAAAATCAACAAAAAACTATAAACCAGAGACACTCTATGGGGGGTAGGGGGCGGGGAGGGGAGGGATTGGGGGTCAAAATAAGGGGGTTGCAATTGTATGGGGAATATAAAAATAAAATTTATTAAAAAAAATAAAACTAGTGATTGCTTAAAAAAAAAAAGAAAGAAAATAGCCATCTCCATCTCTCACTGATTTACCGATTCCTTCTCTAGCTATGTCTAATCTGCCATTGACCAATGCCATGAAGTTTAAATTTCTGAATATTACATTTTTTTATTTCTCAAGTTCTAGCTGATCCTTTTCCAACCAACTTCAACTTTTTTCTCTTTGATTGACACATTTTTTAATATTATTTTATATATTTTACATCATTTTTCATTTGTGTACAATGTATACATTTTCATCTTGTTTAGAGACCTGTAAAATTCCCACCACTCTTGTTTTGATCCTACTTCCTTCTCTCCCCCCGCCCCCATAGTGTGTCTCTGGTTTATAGTTGCCTATTGATTTTGATATTTACTTTATTATAAAAACTTTAACCTTTATAGTAGTTTATATTCCCCGAAGTCTCAGCCTTGGTGCTACTGACATTGGGGCTAGAAAATCCCTTGCTGTGAAGAGCTGGTCCTGTGCACTGTGAGGTGAGGGGCTGAGCCCTGGCCTCACCCTCTGAATGCTTGCAGCACCCCTCTCCCCAGGAGTGACAACCCAGAATGTCTTCAGATATCACCAAATGATCCCAAGGAAGGGCACAGAATCACTATCAGTTGAGGAATGCTCTAAGGCATTTTCAAACACATCTTTTCTTATACATTATGTAAAGAACTTTTGCACAATCAGTATCTGATAACTTAAATATCTGAATTCTTTGTGAACTTTTTCCTGCCTTCCATGTATTATTATTATTATTTTCAGTTGTTAGAAGTTCGTTTTCCTTGCAATACTATTGGAGGGAATCTTTGAGACCTGAGATGAGGGATATCCTGCTTGGAAGATTTGTGTTTACTTCTTCCTAGAGCCACCATAAATTTTCAGACCACTCATGTGTTGAGAATTCAAGACACCAATGTCTGCAAAGGGGAGCCAGTTTCTCCAAGACCTTTATTTTCCTTCTCTGCTAAGTGCCAAAGTAACTTTCTTCAAAATCCCTCAGGAGTAAATTTACTCCAAGTTTCTTATCCTAAAGCAGTAACCCTCTGGGGTGGCTTTGCCTGCTTCCCTGCTTCCCAGGAGACCATGAAAATTGAAGCAACAATTTTTTTTTTTTAAGGAGAACTCTTTTGTTTGTTTGTTTGTTTGTTTATTTATTTATTTATTTATACAAGCACTGGGTACAGTCAGAAGCGCGGGAGGGTGAGAGAATTCACCAGAGCCAGAGCAGGGAGCAGAGCAGGCAGAAGGACCGAAGTACACTGCTGAGGGGAGCAGCGGGTGGCAGGAGAGGTCTGCGCGCCATGTGGGACCCTCCTCCGGTGGCCGGGGAGCAGCTGGGGATCGAACCGGCGTCGCAGAGGCTGCGGGCAGCTTCGCAACCCAGCGCTCAACCGCTGCGCCACCGGGGAGGCCATTGAAGCAACAATTTTCTGGGTTAGGCAGATGCCCTCAGAGCAAAAGTGGCCTTAATGTTCTGTCTGCTTCTCAGTGGTTCTTGCTTTCACTTCCATTGGGGGTTGATAATTACCTGCTAAACGGTCAGGTTGTCAGTTTTTCAACAGAGCGTCTTTAGATTGATGCAGGACTCGTGATTTTTTCCAGCAACAGGGTTAGTCTGATTACCTGACTGTTGTTTACCAGAAATGGAGATCTGTCCATGGATTATATGCAGCAGCAGTGTGCCTTTCACAGCGCTTGATGCTTGTGGCTGTTTGTATTGTTACTGAGGCTGCTGTGTAGGGGAAAGAAGAGCAGTGAAGTCTTCCTTAGGGGAATTACCTGGAGGGTAAGTGAGAAGTTTTGGAGTAGACAATCCAAGGGCGTGACAGGTTTCCTTGGAGGGTCTTTCAGATTTCAGGTAGTGTTAGCTGGGAACCTCATTTATTTCTTGAAGTAGCTCTGGGTGCCCAAATTTCCTGTTGCTCTAGGTGGAGTTTCTGAAAGAAAATTCTCTCTGGGGCTCAACTCTGGCCCTTGTAACATTGACTGCTTCATTTCACCTCCTCCCCCTACCTAGGAGACACAACACTTACACACACACAAACACGCATGCACACCACACACATCCTGTACTATCAGCTTAATCTGTGATCTGGGTACTATGCTACATCTTGTCCACATTCCTGACCAGAGTTCAAGGAGAAATCAGCCTGCTCGCTTCCATCACACATTCTGCCCTAAAAGCACTAAGCATACTGATTTGATCTTTCTGACTTTCCCTCTATCTTCTGAGCTGTTTGAAGACAGAGACCAGCTTTGTCTATTTCTGAATTCACCAATGCCCTGCCTGGCAATCAGGTAGGACTTCAGAAAATGTGTCAAATGGACATGCTTTCTCTGAGATGTTACTGGAACAGGAATCTTGTTGGTCTGAAGCAGCTTTAAGGTTGTAAGAATATGTATCAGAGGTCCCCTCCATTTGACAAGATCACCTCCATTTGACAGTTTCCTTGAAGGACTCAGAAGACCCAGAAAAGCTATGATACATAGTTACCATTTATGATGGTGAAAGCACACAGATTAAAATGTGCAAAGCAAGAGGTGCACAGGGCAGAATCTAGGAGACGCCAGATAAGCATCTGGTTGTTCCCTCCCCAGAGTCATGCGACGCTGCTCAATTTCCAGCAGTCATGTGTGACAACATGCATGGGAGACCTCCAGGTTCTTATTGGGTCTCAATCACATAGGCACGGAGCTGACTTTATCTACTTAGTCACCAGCACCTGAGACCTCAAACACACAGCATGGCCCAGGGCCCAAGTGAATAAATAGATGTTCACCATAAATCACATCTTTAGCATCAATTTCCTGGTGTGGCCCAGTGCCCCAAATATACAAAAACTCCTATCAGACAGGATATGCCAAGGCCCCAGAGGCTCACTCCCAGGAGTCCAGAGTCAGCCCTTTCTTAGAAATATGAAGGGCTCAGATACCCCATTCTTACCAAATCAACCCTTTGCTGCACAAAATATCTAACCAAATCATTCTCCTCGTGAAGTCCCCCCAAGCAATCCATTGCTCTTAGCTGGGTAATTGACTTTTTTAAAAGATTTATTTATTTATTCAAGAACTGGGGTACGGGTCAGAGGCACAGGAGGGTGAGAGAATTCAGAGACAGAGCGGGGAGCAGAACAGGCAGATGGACCGAAGACACTGCTGAGGGGAGCAGCGGGCAAGACAGGAGAGGTCTGCCACGCCATGTGGGTATCACCCTGGCCGGCCAGGAATTGAACCTGCACTGCAGAGGCTGCGGACAGCTTCATAGCGCATCCCTCAACCCTCTGCACCACCAGGGAGGCCCTGGTAATTGACTTTTGCCCACCTCACCTGTGTCATCACTAAGTGCATTGAACTTTAAGATCCTCTGGCATCCTGTATTTTCTCTCAGCCTCAAGAGTATTCATCCTTTTACTTAATTCATTCTTTCTCTTTGCCTTTAGGTCTTAGAATAAGCCCCACTTTTTCCAAAAATCCTTCCCTACATTGCACGCCTGGATTAAGAAATTTTGTTTTGCTCTGAGACTACCCTTCCACCTGATTCCATATCCATTAAATTATAATTGAGATTTTAATAATATGCTTTCCTCCCACTAGACTGTGAGCTCTGTGAGGGCAGGACCCCACCTGTCATCCCACTGTCATATCTCCAGTGCCAAAACAGCCTAGGAACATTTATTATGTTATGTGGTAGATCTGTGCTGCTGTAAAAAGAAATGTCAAAAGAACAGTGGCTTGAAACAAACAAGAATTTTATTTCTCCCTCCCTTACAAGCTCCAAGATGAGCCATGTAGGTTGGTGGGGGAGCTCCCTTCCACAGTCATTCCAGGACCCAGGTTCCTGCCCTCTTCTTGCTCAGCTTCAAGGGCATTTGGCATCCTTTGCACAATTACAGCTGACACCTTATGAAGGCAGAAGAAAGGGTAAGAGGGGTATCCCTAAGTCTTAAAGTCTCAGACCAGGAAGTGACATGTGTTAATTACTTCTGCTCACATGCTATTGGTGGAAGCAAAGTCATGTGACCACAACTACCTGCCAGGCAAGCTGGGAAATGTGGATTTTGCTGGGCAGCTAAATTTTCCTGACAAAAAATCCATTGCTGTGAAATACAGCAAGGAAAGGGATAGATTTGGGTAGCTATCCAGTGGATAATACTGCATGTTTTGAATAGAATTATCAACAGGATCTGATGTGAATTTGCTTTGAAATAAATGGATAGAATCCCAGGCAAGAGAGATCACCTCATCTTTCTCTGCCTATGTTACTAAGGCTGCAGTAACAAAGTACCAAAAACTTGGTGACTTAAAACAACAGAAATTATTTTCTCACAGTTCTAGAGTCTAGAAGCCTGAAATGAAGGTGTCAGCCAGACCCTGGCTCCCCTAAAAGTCAAGGGAATCCTCTCTTGCCTCTTTTAACTTTTAGTGAGTCCTGGTCCCAGCAGTCCTTTATGTTCCCTGACTTGTAGCTGCCTCCATAATTGGGGCCTATTCTGTGTCTCTGTATCGGCTTCTCTTTTTATAAGGACACTAATCATTAAATTTAGGGCCCACCCTAAATCCAGCAGGATTTCTTCTTGATATCTTAACTAATTATTTCTGCAGAGACCCTATATCTAAACATGATCATACTTGAGGATGCAATTGATCATCATTTTGGAGGGTACTATTCAACCAACTATACTGGCCTAAATTAAGAAAAGAGAATGCTAAATTAAGTTCCTTATCTTAGTCCATTTAGACTGCTACAACAAAATACCATGAACTGAATGTCTTAGAAACAACAAACTTTCATTTCCCACATTTTTAGAGACTGGAAGTCTAAGATCTAGGTGCTAGTGCATTTGGTGTCTGGTGAGAACCTACTTTCTATTTCATAGATGATCAGCTTCTCTCCCTGTCATCATGTGGTGGAAGGGGCAAGAGACCTTTCTGGATTTTCTTTATTAAAGGCACTAGTCCCACTCATGAGGGCTCCACCCTAATAAACTAAGCATCTCCCAAAGGTCTCATCTCCTAATACCATCAGAGTTGGAGATTAGGTTTCAATGTGAATTTTGAGGAGACACAGACATTCAATCAATAGCACCCCTTCTGCTTACCTTAAAGAGAATTTATTATCACATCTGCCTGCTCTACCACATCTGTACCCCAGATATGCTCTATTACCATAGCTACTAGTCACATTTGGCTATTTAAATTTGAATTTGAATCAATTAAAATAAATTCATATTTGAAAAATCAGTTCCCTGGTTCCCATAACCATATTTCAAGTGCCCAGTTGCCACATGCAGCTGGCAGTGACCAGCTCCACAGTCTAGCAAGTACCTTTTGACAGATATGAATGTATCTTGTAATAAATACATTTCATGTGAAAGCCACCATTCCCTGAGAGAAGGGGTTGGCAATTTTCTTTCTCTGTCTCAACTACTCTATAGGTTAAAACAGCTGCTGCTGTATTCCAGACAAGTTTATTTATCAAAATATGTTGCCAGCTCCTGGGGTTTGTGGACCTCTGTCCATGAATTCCAGCGTCAATAGTATTCTTCCCACCCTAACTCAGCTTTATTGAAATACAATTGACGTATAACACATCCATTACTTCACATAGTTACAATTTTGTGTATGTGGTGAGAATTTATAAAATCTACTCTCTTGGAAACTTTTAAATAAGCAATACAGCTTTCCTAACTGTCCCACATTTGTCTACACTGAGTCAGGTCAGAGAAGAAGCTGTTATTTAACTATCATTGCCCTATACACTCATTTCCTGGGCCTTCTGCCTTCTGTAACAATGTACCATAAACTGAGTGCCTTATAGCAAGAGAAATGTTCAGAGTTCTGGAGACTGGAGGCCCCAAAGCAAGGTGTCAGCAGGACTGCACTCCCTTAGAAGTTTCTAGACAAAAATTCGTTCCTCCCAACATTCCTTGGTTTGTGGCTGCGTCACTCCAGCCTCTGCCTCTGTGGTTGCAGGGTCCTCCTCCTCTTCTCTCTCAGTCCTCCCTCTGCCTCCTTTTGTAAAAAATACATGTGGCTGACTATTCTTAGGGCTCACCCTGATAATGCACAAATAAGCTCCCCTCTCTCAAGCCTTAATTTAATCACACCTGCAAAGACCCCTTTTCCAAATAAGGTCACATTAACAAGTTCCAGAAATTAGGAATTGGACCTATCTTTTGGTGGGGAGGGAATATCACCATTTTAGCCCGCTTCACCCAGAATACATTTTGGAATTTATTTTCTGACCTCTGAGGAGACCTGCCTTGTATTTAAATGCCTGGAGAATCCTGCTCCAGTATTTGCTTTGCTACCTGGAAAGTTGACTTTCCAGAAGTTTCATTCCACTTATGACATGCCAGTCACTGTGCTAAGGACTTTACATACATCACAAAGAAATTGTGGCTCAGAGGGTAAAGAAACTTATCCAAGGGCATAGTAACCAGCAGAACCAGGATTTGAACCTATATGATCCAACTCTAGATGCACGCACTAACTGCCTCACAAAGGTTGTCCCAGATCCTTTTTGAGCTTTCATTGTGCTGAATGCCAAGAAGGAAAAGAATGTGGGGTCTGGAAATCCCATGACATGTAGGGATGGGAATCCGGACCTTGGTCTAAGATGCCCAGCATCTCATTTAACTCTTTGTGCTGGATTTAACGCAGTAGCCCAAACCAGTTCACCCCAGAACGTGAGATGCATGAGCATGCATATGAGCAGAGAATCCTGCACTGAACCGGCTGGAGTGGACCATGCTATGAACCAGGCACTCCCCCCACCCCCACCAGCCCTTGGCCACTCTCTCCTGCTGTCACCACAGCCACTGGGCATGCAAAAAACAGGCATAACAGCTTTTCCTTCCTGTCCCTGCCCAGTGGAGTGGAAACCCCCCAGGACTCAGACAACAAGCACAAGCCGCACAGAGCTGCACAGCTAATGCAGCGATTCTCCTCCAGCCCTCCGGATGCAAGCTGACAGATTGGCAGCTGACTGGCTGCCAAGGTCCAGCGAGTTCTTGGCAGTTCCTGTCTGACCCGGACTAGTGGCTGCCACCTCCTGGAACATCGGCCTGTCCCCTCGGGGAGGGATGATAGTCTCTTGAAAGAATGTGAACTTTGAGGTGGTCTTAGAAGCCATCCTTGGAAACGTTCTTCAAATTGCACTGTCCAGTTCAGCCTGTACTAGCTGTCTGGGGATAGTCAGTTTTTTGGCTTTTAATTGCCATAAAATATACACAACATAAAATTGCATATTTTAATCACTTCTAGATGCATAGTCCAGTGACATTAAGTACATTTACATTGTTATGCAACCACCACCATCCATCCCAGAACGCTTCATTTTGCAAAACTGAAACTGTTCCCATTAAACACTAACTTCCCATTCCTCCTTCCCCCAACCCCTGACCCCACCATCAACTTTTTGTCTTTTTGGCTTGGACTCCCCTAGGACCCAATGGAATCATAAGTATTTGTCCTTTTGTGACTGGCTTGTTTCACTTGCATAATGTTCATCCATGTTCATCCATGCTGTAGCCTGTGTCAGAATTTCATTTCTTTCTAAGACTGAATAATACCTCCTTGTGTGGATGAACCACATTTAATTTATTCAGTCATCCTGGACACCTGGATCACTCCCACCTTTTGGCTATTGTGAATAATGCCGAGAACACAGATCTACATGAATCTGGTCAAGTTTCTGCTTTCTGTTCTTTGGCGGATACCCAGATGTGGGATTGCTGGATCATATGGTAATTCTATGCTTAATTTTTTGGAAAACCAGCACAAATTTTAATTCATGGAAATTAACTAAAATTTAAAATCCCATTTCTCACTCAGACTAGTACATTTCAAGTGCTCAGTGGCTGCACTCAACCGGTGGCTACCACATCACACAGCACAGATAGAGAGCATTTTCATCATCTCAGAAAGCTCTGTCACACAGCCTGCTTCTCAGTCCTGTAGCACAATGCAGTAGAAAAAGATGAGCCAGGCTTCCACAACTCATAGCAAAAAAACTGGTAGTCCGATTTTAAAATGGGCCAAAGACTCAAATAGACATTTCTCAACAACAACAAAAGAAAATATAAAGGCCTACAGGTATATAGAAAATGTTCCATGTCACTCATCACCAGGAAAATGCAGATCAAAACACAATAAGATAACATCTTACACCCAGCAGGGTGGCTGTTATCACAAAAACAAAAGACAGCAACTGTCAGCAAGGACATGGAGAAATTGGAACCCTGTTTTGCCCTCTTGCTGGGAATGTCTCTGTGGTCCAGCCACTATGGGAAGCAGTATGGAGGTCTCCTCAAGACATAAAAAATAGAACTACCTTATGATCCAGGATGACCCTTCTGGCTGTTCCTCCACACGAATTGAAATCAGGATCCTGAAGAGACAGTAGCATCCCAATGTCATTGTGGAACTGGTCACAGTAGTCATGATGTCCCTAAATGTTCACTGACAGATGAACAGATAAGGAAAATGTGGTGTCTTCATACAGTGGAATACTATTCAGCCTTGAAATAAAGGGAAAATCTGACATATTCGACAACACGGATGAACCTTGAGGACATTATAGTCCAGTATGTCAGGATGCAATAAGCCAGTCATAGAAAGACAAATGCTGCATGATTCCACTTAGAGGAGTATCTAAAATAGTGAAATTCATAGAATCAGAGAGAAAATGGGATGGCCAGGGACTAGGGGAGAGGAAAATGGGAGTTGCGAATCAGTGAACATGATGTTTTCAGTTAAACAAGATGAATATGTGTATTATACACTCAAAAAATTTGTTAAGAGGATATAGCTCTTGTTAATTGTTCTACCACAGTAGAATAAAATATGATGAAAAGAATTGTTAGAACAGAATGGAAAGACTCATGCCAGGCTGGTGAGAGATTCATCTTTTAGTCCCAAATTTGTAGCTCACTTGCTTGGTAACCTTGAACAGCCCTCTCAGTCCCTCTGAAAATTCTCACTCATTGTTAAAATCAGGACACTTGACCTGTTTTTGGGGTCAATTCTGAGGCTTGGACTATACTAAATTCCACACACAAGGAGGAGAATCTTTTTGGTTCAGCTCTGACATGGCACCTCTCACCACCTCGTTGGGGTGGCAAAGATTGGTGTGCTGTTGTGGTTCTGAATGGGCTTTCAAGGGCATTAAGAGTTGTATCTAACTCCCTTCTCTACATACTCTTCTGTAACAGCCCCCTCTGTAGGTGCCAGGAACACAATTTCCTGAATTCATGAATCTGATAATCTAATAGAGGGAAGATAAGACCTTGAACGATAAACTTACTAAGAAAAATACATAGTAAATACATAGTGACGAGTGAGATGGAGAAAATAAAGCCAGGATGGAGAAGAAGGTACAGTTTAAAATAGGGTAGTCAGGGGCCTCCCCAGTGGCGCAGCTGTTGAGCGCTGGGTTGCAAAGCTGCCCGCGGCCTCTGCGGCGCCGGTTTGATCCCCGGCTGCTCCCCGGCCACCGGAGGAGGGTCCCACATGGCGCGCAGACCTCTCCTGCCGCCCGCTGCTCCCCTCAGCAGTGTACTTCGGTCCTCCTGCCTGCTCTGCTCCCTGCTCTGACTCTGGTGAATTCTCTCACCCTCCCGCGCTTCTGACTGTACCCAGTGCTTGTATAAAACAAACAAACAAACAAATAAATAAATAAATAAAAAATAAATAAAATAGGGTAGTCATGGGCCTCCCCTGGTGGCGCAGGCGGTTGAGCACCACACTGTGGAGCTGTCCGCAGCCTTTGCAGTGCTGGTTCAATCCCCGGCCGCCGGCGAGGGTCCCACATGGCATGGCAGACCTCTCTTGTCTCACCCGCTGCTCCCCTCAGCAGTGTATTTCATCAGTCTGCCTGTTCTGCTCCCCGCTCTGTCTCTGGTGAATCCTCTCACCCTCCTGCGCATCTGGCCTGTCCCCCGGTTCTTGTATAAATAAATAAATAAATCTTTAAAAAAAAATAGGGTGGTCAGGGAAGGCTTGACTGAGAAGTAAAAGGATACTCTGTCTGCTTTAGTGTCAGGAATAGAGTGAAGGGATTGTAGAAGCAGGGATGCTATTTGGGAGGTTGCTGAAAGGATGAACTTGCCATCCACAGAGATGAAAAGGGTGGGAGTAAGGACAAATTCCTAGTCAATTAGGACACACTGAGTTTTGTGGGCCTGTAAATGAGTAGAGATGTTGTGTTGGTCATTGAGTATTCAGAGTCTGAAGTTTAGGATGGGGCTGGAGATACAAATGCAGGAGTCCTCAGCATTTAGAGATTATATATAGCTATGAAAATGGTTAAGGGAGTGGACATGACAGGGCATCAAGGAATGAGCCTGGGGCTGGCTCTCCATCATTGAAGAGGTTGGGAGGTGAGAGGAGATAGCAAAGGAGACAGAAATGGAGCAGGTTGAAGGAAGTGTAGGTCCCGGATGCCATATGAGGAAAGTATTAAAGCAGGAGAGGAGATGATCAGTAGTGTCAAATGGTGCCAATGGATTAACTCAATGAGGGATGAAAATCAGCCATTCAACTTAGCAGCATGGAGGGCTTTGGTGATCCTGTCCAGAGCTACCTTGGAGAAAAGGTGTTGACAAAGGCTACTAGAGGAATCACTAACAGTTCCTTTAAAGAGTTTTTCTGTGGAGGATGGAGAGGGAGAGGGGGTGTTAACTGGTGAGGAAAGTGGAATTCAGAGGTTTGTTTTCTTTTTTAAGATAGTAGAGCTAACAAGAGGCTTCATGCTCATGGGAATAACCTGAAAGAGATAATACGAGACCAGAGAGAAGGAAAGGGTTGGCAGAAGGGCCATCTCTCAGTGAACAGGAGGGGATGACATTTGGGGTGCAAGTAGAAGATTTCACTTTAGATAGGAGCATGCACGAGTCCACTGTGGAGACCAGTGGGAAGGCACTTCATTGGCTGGTTGCTGGATGGTGGGGAGTCAGTACCGCATCATATGCTTGTGCAGGTTCTGGTCTAGTTCTTCTGTTTTCTTACTATTTGTCAAGGACAGATTCATGAGCAACAAACTCTAGCTTAATCCATAATCATTGGTAGGATGTTTTACTCTGAATCAGGCATTGTTGGGTGTTGGGGAGATAGCTGCCAACAGAAACACAGCTAAACACACACTTTGTTTGTATGTCAAGTCCTATAAAAGACACCACATATACATGTATGGGATCATTGAAAGACAGGTCATCTCAGATATCAAAATGAGGATGTTCATCCATTCCTCTCCCCCAACTTCTACTGCTTCATCATTTTGTGGCTGGATTTTAAGTCTTTAGAGCCTAACTCATCCCAGGATCTTCTTTACTGCACTCCCTACCATGATCCCATTCTTACCCCAAGGCACAATCCATCATTCAGGAAAGCAAAGTTCCAAAGAATCATGATTGTATCAATGGGCCCATTTCCATAGCAACAGTCATGAATGAGCCAAGCAAGGTAACCCTGGAAATGGCGTGAATGAGAAGTGGTCCGTTGCCATGGAGACGTGCTGAATGGAAAGGCCCCCTCTTGCAGGGATACGTCATCGAGATGGAACAGTCAGCATGAAGTCGGTGTGCCTATTTTCAACTCAGAGTTACAAAAATACATTTCAATAAAGCTCACGATCCACCTTGTTCCTCATCTCTGCCTCCCGCCCCTTTTTCACCCTTCATCCTACAACTCAACCCAGGCTCACTAGGTCTCCTTTGAATCTCTCAAGGACACTGGGAGATACTTCTTTGCCTTCCTTCCTAGGCCAAGTTGGTAGTCCTTTGACCAAATACAATCTTCCCTTTGGGGAAAAAATGCTGTCAAAATCCATAAGCTAATGGGAAGAACACTAACTGTATTCTTTGGGGAAAGAACAATTGATAAATTGAACCAACTCTGCTCTTTCCTGTGAGGGTTATCACATTGGGTAGACCAGTTCTCCATCAAGAAACTGACATTGGCCTCCCTGGTGGTGCAGCGGTTGAGCGCTGGGTTGCAATGCTGCCGCGGCCTCTGTGGCACCAGTTCAATCCCCGGCTGCTCCCCGGCCACCGGAGGAGGGTCCTACATGGCGCTCAGACCTCTCCTGCCGCCCGCTGCCCCCCTCAGCAGTGTACTTCGGTCCCTCTGCCTGCTCTGCTCCCCGCTCTGGCTCTGGTGAATTCTCTCACTCTCCCGCGCTTCTGACTGTACCCGGTGCATGTATAAACAAAACACAAACAAATAAATAAATAAATAAAACATGCCTCTATTAAAAAAAAAATTTAAAAAAAAAGGGCCTCCCCGGTGGCGCAGCGGTTGAGCGCTGGGTTGCGAAGCTGCCCGCGGCCTCTGTGGCGCCGGTTCAATCCCCGGCTGCTCCCCGGCCACCAGAAGAGGGTCCCACATGGCGCGCAGACCTCTCCTGCCGCCCGCTGCTCCCCTCAGCAGTGTACTTCGGTCCTTCTGCCTGCTCTGCTCTCTGCTCTGGCTCTGGTGAATTCTCTCACCCTCCCATACTTCTGACTGTACCCAGTGCTTGTATAAACAAAATGAACAAACAAACAAACAAACAAACAAATAAATAAATAAATAAAACATGCCTCTATTAAAAAAAAAAAACTGACATGCCCCACGCACAGTGACATAATCTGATGATGCTATTGATGTTGCACATATACCCTTAGTATCACATGGAAGCAATTTGTAAAAGCCCAGGATTTAGCTCCTGCAAAGATATCTTTGTAGAACTATGAATCTCTGAAGCCTGTTTTTTCCTTTCCTACTCATAGAACACTTCTTCATTCATCGGTTCTTTTGTTTGTCCAACCACATTTATTAAGTATTGTCCTAGCAAAGGGCTAAAAATAACTCAAGTCCATCAGTGGGGAACAATTACATAAATTATGTTGCATCCCTCTGTGGATGGAGGCATTAAAAGGAAGGTATTAAAAAAGGAAGAACAGATCTCTGGGTGCGATTAGAAATAGCACAGAGAGAACCTACTATTTATAGGCACCATTCTAAAAATGAGTAATAACTCATTTAATCCTATAACCAATGTGTAAGGTGGATTCTGTTGTGTACCCATTGGACAAAAGGTGTAACAGGAGTCTTTATATACCAAGATACATTGTAAAGTGAAAAGAGGGAGTTTTATGATAGTACATAGCACAGCTACCTTTTGTTTATAGGTATTATTTCTGAAAGATTCTGTAAAAACTAATAATTGTTTTTGCCTCTGTAGAAGGACCCTAAGAGACATCACAGTAGATATACAGAGAAAAGTTTACTTTCCTGGTAATGCTTTATATTTTTCTGAGTTGCGTCCTGTGGGTGTGTTTTATTTTTCATGAATAAAACAAAGTGGACATTGTCTTAGCCTGTTTGGACCTTTCTAACAACACAGTAGACAGGGTGACTTACAAACAACAGACATCTGTCTCTCACAGTTCTGGAGACCAGGAGTGCAGACCTGGTGTCTAGTGAGACCCACTTCCTAGTTCAGAGGTCACTGTCTTTTTGCTGTGTCATCACATAGCAGAAGTGTCACAGTAGCTCTCTGAGGGCACTGATCCTGGGCCTCCCTGTGGTGCAGGGGTTAAATTCTCAGGGCTGTCAAGCTATTGCAAGCCACTGCAGCATGAGTTCCATCCCTGGCCAGGGAGCTACCCACATGGTGCAGCAGACCTCTCCTGTAGCACCCACTGCTCCCCTCAGCAGTGTATTTCAGTACATCTGCCTGTTCTGCTCCCCACTCTGTCTCTGGTGAATTCTTTCACCCCCCGCACCCCTATCCTATACCCTAGTTCTTGTATGTGTAAATAAATAAAACTAAATCTCTAAAAGATAAATAAATAAGGGCACTTATCCTGTTCAAGAGGGCTTTCCCCTCCTGACCTCCCAAAGGTCCCACCTCCAAATACCATCACATAGGGTGTCAGGATTGAACATAAGCATTTTAGGGGGACATAAATAATCAGTGTGTAGCTGTCATCAAGTACCTATTTGTGCCAGGTTCTCTTAGATTCTAAATACTGTACTGATGAGGAAAATGGGGCACAGAGAATTTAAGTGACTTGTTCAGGTGGCAGAGCTGAATGAGGGTTTATGAGAACAAAAGCATGACTGGAGTTGTGTGCATGTCTGTGTACATATGTGTGTGCATGTGTGTATCTCTGTATGCATGTATGCTTCCACATGCGTGCAGGTGCATGTGTGCTGTGTATGCCGGTCTCTTTGTATGTATCGTGTGTGCCGTGTATGCTTGTGCATGCATGTGTGTGCATGTGCTTGTGTGCGGGGAGGAAAGAGGCAAGAAAAGAATACATAGAAGGTCATCAGGGACAAGGCCATGTTTTGAGGGGTTGGGCCTTCACCCGAAAGGGCAAGGGATGGATGTGATCAGATTTTTATTAAGAGGATCACTCTGGTAGAAGTGTGGTGGCCCAGAATACAAGTGTATGCAAAGGGTTCCCCTTTTGTGGGGTGCGAGGATGCCTACCTACTCTTTCCTCCCAGCATAGTATCAAGGGGCAAACTGGATGGGAGGCCTGTGGCCAAATTGGGCAGCCCCATTCTGAGGCTAGGCAGTGGATATCAAATGTATCAGCCTGTTGTCCTTCTCAAACCCTGAATTGAAACTGCCCCATGAATCTGGAGGTCAGGGTCCCTGCTTCATAAAGCTGGTTCATGGAAAGTGTCCATCTCGTGCTGCTGATCGGGAGGTGAGGCAGGAAGGCCATGTGGATGAACCCTGGCTCTGTCACCTCCCAGCTTTGTGACCCTGGGCAAGTCAGCCAGCCCCTCTGTGCCTCAGTGGCTTCATTTGTAAAGTGGATCTGGTAAAAGCAACCTGTAAGGGGAGTTGCAAACATTGTCAAAGGTACATAATGTCACTGTAATGTTGAGGGTGATGAAGATGCCATGTTACCAGATAACCTGGGCTCTTCCTTATGCCAGCTATGTGACTCAAAGCAGGTTCCTGAACTTCTCTGGGCCTTGTTTGTTTCATCTGTTCAATAGGGATACTACTACTACGTCCCAAATTCATTGGGAGAATTAATAGAAATAATCCATGTAAAGCAGTGTCTTTAGTTCTGGCTCTTCATAAATGCTCATTAAGCATTAGAGGCTGTTGTTAATAATAATTTCATCATCATCATCACTAAAGGCCTCTTGACCCCTGCCCTCTATTTTGCCAGTTTTCTTGGAATGGATTCCCACACATTTACCTTCACAGGGTCACATCTAGCATCAGTGACCTGTCCCTAGGGATTCATTAGCTTATTTCTGGAAAGCACTTTGGAACTGCATGTGCTTTGCGGGTTGGAAACTCACTGGGCTTATATGAGATCTAAGCCAGGCCAGATCCTTCAGCCCAGCAGGCGAAGAGCTCACAGAGTAGCCACCCCTCTCTACCTCACATTTTCTCTCTGTCCACCTCTGCTTTGCTCCTGGCTATTTTCTGTTCTGTTTGGGGCAGCCTGGGCGCTTTCAGCTTTCTCAAGAGAGAGAAGATTATTATTTAAAAGGCAATAATCGCTCAAGTGTCAGCTCTGAAAAACCACTGTTAGCTCTTTCAACTCTAACACAACTTTCCCCAGGCAGCGTGTGAGTAAACGCAGAGCGGGGATCAGCCCTGCTCTCTGGTGGCTGCTTACTCTATTAAGCTCTGGGCAAGGACATTGGCTCGCACTCTCCATGAACCTTGCATGTGTGCATGTGCACACATTGGTGTGTGCACGTATGTGTCTACCTGTGAGCCTGTTTCAAGCAGTTTATCAGTATGAACATATTTCATCCTTCTATCAACCCATTTTGTAGATGATAAGACTGGGGTATATAAAAGTTAAGTTGCTGCCCCAAGATCACACAACTGGTGAATAGAGGGGCCGAGGTTGGTTACAGATAACCCTCTATCCTTATGACAGTCACCAGTCACAGTTTGGTGAGCCTGGCCATGTCCATGCATCATATACAGTCTGTGTTTTTCTTTTTATTCTCTTTTGCGCAGAAGAACTGGGGTATAGGCCAGAGGTCTGGGGGTGAGGGTTGGGGTAGAAGGTGAGAGGAGTCACCAGAGAGAGTGCAGGTTGGAAACTCACTGGGCTTGTTTGAGATCTAAGCCAGGCCAGATCCTTCAGCCCAGCAGGCAAAGGACTGACAGAGTAGCCGCCCCCTCCACCTCACGTTTTCTCTCTGTCCACAGGTGGATCTACTGAAATACACTGCTGAGGGGAGCAGCAGGCCAGACAGGAGAGGTCTGCTGCGCTATATGTGGGTCAGCTCCCTGGCCAGGATCAAACTTAGGCTGCAATGGTGGTGATTAGCGCTGAGACTTAACTCCTAGGCCAACAAGGAGGCTCCACAGTCTGTGTTTTTCAAGCTAAACTTGAACAAGCAGCTTTGCTTATCCAGGATTAGTTGCTGGCTGAGTGCTTTTTCTGAACCTGTTTTTTTCATCTGTAAGGTGGAGTTAATCATGCTTTTCACTTGTGAGCACTGAAGCGAGTTCATATATATAAAGCTCTTAGAACATTCCAGACACAGAGTAAGCACTCCATTCAAATTTTGATTCAAATCAACATATGTTGGGCTTCCCTGATGGTGCAGTGGGTTGAGCGGCCCCACTGTGAAGCTGTCCACAGTCTCTGTGGGTTCAATTCCCGGCTGGCAAGGGAGAAACCCACGTGGCATGGCAGACCTCTCCTGCCTCGGCCGCTGCTCCCCTCAGCAGAGTCTTTGGTCCATCTGCCTGTTCTGCTCCCCACTCTGTCTCTTGTGAATTCTCTCACCCTCCCGTGCCTCTGATCTGTACCCCAGTTCTTGTATAAATAAATCTTTAAAAAAAAAAAATCAACATCTACTCATTCAGTCAGTCCATCATTCAGCAGTTACCATGTGCCAGACACTGTTATAGGTGATCGGGAGGAGGCGCATTAACAATAACAACGTTGTTTTAGAAGGTGGGAGAAAATGTTAAGGAGAAGGGAAGTGGGAGTATTGGGTGGGGTGTGGGACACAGTGTTCAATGGGGTGGTCAGCAAAGGCTTCATGGGGAAGGTGACATTTGAACTTTTGAGGTGTTATTGCTACCATATGGTGGCATTAGCAGCAGTTTGAGTTTCAGTTGGGGCAAGTCTCATTTGCCATCATTAATTGGCCTGAGATCTAAAACTTGGTTGAGGAACCAAGACATGGGTTCCTTCATAGATCTTTTTTAAGATCCTGACTTGGAGAACCCATCTCCCTTTTCCACCTCCACTGGGAGAAGGAGTTTTCTCCCCAGCTTATCTTCAAAGGAGGTTATGAGGACAGAATTCTGGGGTTGTCTTCAAAGCACTCAAAAGCATGGATAGTGAGGAGATGGTATTTGCTGGCAGGAATTAAAAAAACATATGATAAAGGAAGAGGTTGTGTTAGTTAACACCAGCTACTATAACAAATAAAACTAAGAGTGGCTTAAGAGTATACATGAGTAAGAAATAAACTTCTAGAGTATAAGGTACAATTGGTGAAGTGTGGGGCATGTGGAGGGTTTGGTAGCACAAGTACGGCTCTCCTTCACGCAGTCACTCAGGGATCCAATTTGATGAAGATTCTACTGTTTTTAACATGTGGCTTCTGAGGTTGCTCTGAGAGTCCAAATCCAGCCAGCAAGAGGAGGAAAGGGAAGACAGAGTAGGAGGTTATTATGGGCTAGACCAGGAAGTGGTGAACCACCCTTCTGCCCACAGTCCATTGACTAGAATTTAGTCATGTGGCCCCACCTTAGATGCAAGGGAGTCTGGGAAATGTAGTTTCTGACAAGACAGCCTTTTCCCAGCCACCCAATGGGAGAACAGGTTTTCATGTTGTACCAGGAATTCAGTCTAGTTCTCACCAACTCCTACCTTCTAACTCACTGTGTACCTGGCTAAAAAAAAAAAAAAAAAGTGTTTTACACATATCAATCCATCTGATGCCAACAGCCCTATTCAGCTGACTATTTTGGCCATACTTTACAAGTGATAAAACTGAAGCCCAGAGTAGTTAAGTAACTTGCCCAAGGTCACCACCAGCTAGGAAGTTGGATTTGGAATCCAGATAGTCTGACCACAAAGCACCAAGCTTAGCATAAATACTTTGTAGTTAGAAGGAGACCAAGGGGACTCAAATTGACATAGTTCCATTTTGGTCAATAAGGAACTGGCCACTTATAAAAATGAGTCCTGACTCAAATATCTCAGGACAATCTTGGCCCACTTGGTTCAGATCCTTGTTAATCGGGTTCTAAGTCAGAGTTTCCCAATTGCAGCACTACTGACATTTGCAACCAGATCATTCTTTGTGGCACTGGCTGTCCTGTGCACAGAAATATTATTAACAGCATCCCTGGCCATCAGTCCACTAGATGCCACTATCGACCCCCCAGTTGTGACAATCAAAAATGTCTTCACCTGTTGCCAAATTTCTCAGAGATTGTCTCTTCTGGTTGAGAACCAATGTTCTAGATTGTGAAATTATTCTGCAATATATGCATATCCAAAGCGGGCTGACTTTGAAGTTACCAACCTTGAAAAAAAAGTGCAAAATTTCATAAAGTCCATGAGCTTGATCATGGAAAATGTTGAAATCCCATCCTAAGACATTAACAGATAGGCCCTGAACAGTGTTCATCTAGATAAGAGTTGACTGGGACGAAGACACCAACATGTTCTTCAAAAGACAATGGTTTGGATATCAAAGGATCAAGACAGGGGTAATTGGCAAAAGCCCCTGCAAATTTGAAAATTAAAATAATCCTTTTGAAAATTCATGGCATGGGCCTCCCTGGTGGCTCAGGGGCCTATAATGAGTTGTTATAGGCCCTAACCCAAAAGAGCGGTCCTTTGCATTCTCCCAGACCACAGCACTATCAAGCTATCGCCAGCCACTGCGGCATGAGTTTGATCCCCAGCCAGCCAGGGAGCAATCCACATGGTGCAGCAGACCACTCCTGCCTCACCCACTGCTCTCCTCATCAGTGTATTTTAGTGGATCTGCCTGTTCTGCTTCTTACTCTCTCTGGTGAATCCTCTCACATACCCCCGCACCTCTGGTCTACACTCCAGTTCCTGTATGCATAAATAAATAAATCTTTAAAAAAAAATCATGCGTAGGCTTCAAGAGTGACATGCAGGGAGTTATATGCTATCAGGTTTTGTGAGGGAAATTGTACATACACACACACACAAACACACACACCCCTTAAATATGTGGACGAGTTGTTATAGGCCCTAACCCCAAAGAGCGGGTCCTTTGCCGTCTCCCAGGCTCTGTGTCCTCAGTGTTCGGAGGAAGCTGTGTTCCCAAAAAGTCTGATCACTTTTCCTTTGAGGTGACCTTCCTAAGGAGGTATAAGGCAGAAATTTTGAATCTTTTTTTTCTAATAAACATTATCATTGCTAACTTGTAGTGCTTGCTATGTCTTCATCTTCCACCACACTGTGAGTGGGTTCTTTTGCTATCCCATTTCCCGGAGGGGAAACTGAGGCTCAGAAAAACTTAACTCTCCCAGGGTTACACAGAGCCAGGATGCAGACCCAGCACAGCTCCAGGGCCATGCTTTCACCCAGTATACTTATGGCCACCCTGATCCTGCGATTCTCCCATATTTGAAATCTTTTATTGCTCCCCACAGTCCTTTCCCATTGACTAGAGGCGACATGGCTCCGTACTCCCCATTAGTGTGTAAAGCATGATGTGTGAGTTCAAAGAGGAGCTTAGGGCCATGTGCAAAAACAGAGATTTGAGGTGGTTTGGCCTAGTGAGGAGCCTGCCACTGCCTGAAGGAAACAAGAAAGGAAATTGCTGGGGCTTGTGTAGAATTCAGGGCGCTGTTGGGTCTGTGTTAAAACAAGAGATAGAGCCGTGCTCCCCAGAGTGTTCGACTGATTGGCCTTTGGACAGGAATCTGGGAACTTTTTTTTCCTGCTAAGGCAAAAAATAAAGTGACTCAGGTTCACTTTGCTGCTGTTCTCCAAAGCCCTGTGTCTCTTCTGCTTTTTTTTCCCTTCTCATTTTTGGGTCTGGACTTCTGCTGACTCATCTCTCCAAGCAAGGAAGGAGGGAGGAAATTAGAATTGTTCATTGACCGTTTTCTTTCTTTAGTGACTCAGCTGTGATTCACATTTTAATTAATGGAGGAGAAAAACCTGATCAGCCCTAAAGCATGTGTCCAATCACCTATACCTACTGGCTGGTCATGATGACGGAGTACCCCCAAACATGGGACATGCTGAATTAAACTATAGTTCCTTTCCTCCATTAGACCTGAAGACTCCACCAGACCCTCCGAGTTCCCAGTCCCCATTAGGCTCCCTAATCCAGAGGCAGCTGGTCCTCCTGAAGCAGGAAAGAAGCTAATTCCTACAGAGTTAGTCTGAGGTCAGGACAAGAAACAGGCTGGATCCCTCCTGGGACCGCAAAAGGATCATGGGAATGTACTATCATTTCCTGAGTTGGTCTTTGGCTGTAATCCCAGGGACAAGCCCGGTCTTCCCCTCCCCTTCCCCATACCTCAGGACCTGAGATTTGTCAGCGTCTATTGCAGGGGCAGTTCCGGAGCTTTTGGTTGCCCAGAGAATGAGAAAGATCTAGATCATTATGACCACTACTTCCTGAGGGCTTACTATGCATCAGACTGTACGCTCAGCACTTTTCATGAATGGCCACATTTAATCCTCCCACTGTTCACAAAAAGAAAAGGATGTTATATAATTCTCCATCTTCCTTGCAAGGCAACTGAGACTTGGGAACTTGTTCAGATAGACAATTAGTAAATAATTAGGCAGGCTATAAATCTAGTCCCTACCTGAAAGCCAGAGTTTGCAAGCATCTGCTACTCTTTTCTGCCTTTCACTGAACTGGGGAAAAAAGTGAAGTTGATGGCTCATCAACAAATACCTATTGTGGCCTACCATGTGCTGGGCCCTTTCCAAGCACTGAGGCTCCATCAGTGAATAAGAGACAAAACTGTGATCCTATGGAGCTGGCATTTAGCTGCACAAGTGTGTTAACCACTGTGTAATTAGAAAGTTACTATAAATGTATTAAGAATTGCTTGCTGCTGTAACAAAGAACTTCCATATGGTGGAAGGGTTCAGGCACAAAAGAAGATTAGTTCTTGCACACCTCAAGTCCAAAATGGGTATTCTTGAACAGGGGGTTCTCCTCTAACCGGGCAAACAGAGAACCCGGCTCCCTCTGTATTGCACCTTCTTGCCTGTATCCTGTGGCTGCCAAGGTCTCCATACCCCTTGGCATCAAGCCACAGAAGGGTAAAAGAGTATGGACCGTGCCTGGAAATAATTTCTTACCTGAAAGCTGCTCTTACCACTTCTGCTCACCTTCCATTGGCCAGAATTTAATCACATGGCCACACCCACCAGCAAGGCTGGAACATATAGTCTAACTGAGTGCCCAATAGACGAGACGGAATACTCGGTGCCCTGGGTTCTCACTGAGAATCAAGCTCTGAATCCTCTTACAAGTCCTATCTTAGAATAACATTGAGAGATAGTCCTGCCTTCTTTCCACCTGGTCTATTTCCTACTATAAGGAATTGTTCTTGCCTTACAGTGTGTGTGGGGGGGAGGTGGGGGGGTGTCCAAGATCCTGGTAGAATGTCTTTTTCCCAATTTGAACTCTTTTTTATTATTTTTATTTTAATTTTTGTGTAGATGAACTGGAGTATAAGCCAGAAGTGCAGAGAGTGAGAGTATTCACCAGAGACAAAGTGGGGAGCAGAACAGGTGGATCCACTGAAATACACTGCTGAGGGGAGCAGCAGGCGAGACAGGAGAGGTCTGCTGCACCATGTGGGTTAGTTCCCTGGCCAGGGATCAAACTCAGGCCATAGCTGAGACTTAACCCCTAGGCCATGAGGGATCCCCCACCCCACAATGTGAAGTTTTATTTGAAAAAGACAGCAGAGTATCCCTGTATCTTGAAGTGAGGAAACCTAGAGAGAAATCAGGCTTCTGCAGAGATCTTTGTCTCAGAAACTTGGGGGGTTACGAGAGGTGATTTAGGCACCCACTGGTGGTAAGCCTTCTTGGACCACCCCACCTTTTATCAGGCATAGTTTTGCCAGGAAAGAGAATTCACCACTAGATGGATTCACGTGAAGAGCCTGTTATAAAGAAATTCCTTGAAGAGGGGGACAGGTTAAAGAAATAGGAAAAGGATGTTGAGTTCCCCAAAGGGAAGTCATTGCAGTCCTTATATTCCTGGAATCCAGTGGAGGCAGAGCTGTGCATGAAGGACTATACTCAGAACCAAGGAGGGAGTATGGAACCAACACTCCACCCACTCACCTTCCCTCCCTCATCTTCTGTTGGCACCTCCCATTGGCCAGGACCCATCAGGAATTCCACAAAGCAACCTGGGAGATGTAGTCTGTAGGAGCTGGCTTGGCAAGGCACAGAACAAGCTGGAGAATGGACCTTGAGGGCAAATGGGAAATCACCAGCCATGCACCAGACCAATTATATGCCCTCGATTATATAATCCACCCTATAATGCAACTACAGAGCTGCATAATACAGTTGATTTTTAATGATGCACACTTAAAACTTATGTAATGTTACAATGTAATGCTACTCCAATAAAGCATAATAAAAATAAAAATTAGGGAGCCTCCCGGTGGCGCAGCGGTGGAGCGCTGGGTTGCCAAGCTGTCCGCAGCCTCTGCAGCGCTGGTTCAATCCCCGGCTGCTCCCCCGGCCCCGGAGGAGGGTCCCACATGATGCGCAGACCTCTCCTGCCGCCCGCTGCTCCCCTCAGCAGTGTACTTCAGTCCTTCTGCCTGCTCTGCTCCCCGCTCTGGCTCTGGTGAATTCTCTGACCCTCCCTCGCTTCTGACTGTACCCAGTGCGTGTATAAATAAATAAATAAATCTTTAAAAAAAAATGAAAATACAAAAAAAAAATAAAAATAAAAATAAAAATTAGGGTGCATGATTTTTGGACCAGACACGTGGCCTCTTAGATTCTCAGTTTGCTCATCAGCAAAGTGTCAATACCCACCTTCTGTGATGATGATGATGCCCATGAGTCTTTGAAAGAATAAAACCCTATAAAGTGCTAGTTGATGCCATGATGGGTAATGATTGATTACAGAATGGCACAGCAGAACCAGAAGATAGGGTTCCCTTCTTTCCTGCATAGTGTTCCCTTAGCCAGACCTATGGTGTCCCTCAACAACATTTTCTTCATCTTTAGTCAATGCTTAATTAAACAAACCCACCTCTGCTCCGAACCTCTCCCTAATTCTTTGGGATCTATCTATTAAGATGTTGGCAGTAACTTTTATGAACACTTTTCCTTTCAATTTCCTCAGGATCTTCAACTCCACTCCACCTCCCCTTGCCCCAACCCCCACTCCATGGTCTCAGAGAAATCCAGACCCCTTCACTTTTCCAAGACTGCAGAGTACTGCAGAGTAGTTAGAAGTGAGTGGGACATGGCATCAGAACTCAATTTAGCTTTGCTAGCTGTGTGAGTTTGGAGCAGTGTCTCAACCTCTGTGGTCTGGAAAGTAGAGGGAATTACATGCCTTCCCTCCTAGAGTCATCATGGGGATTGAATAAAATTGATACCCCCTGGCCCATAGCAAGCACAGATGTTAGCTCTTTCTAAAACTGCTTTTTAAACTTTATATTGAAGTAGAACATTCATGCACAAAGCACACATGTGCCCGCACATCTTGAGCAGTTTTCAAAAACTGAGCACAGTGATGTAGCTAATACCCCAAACTAAGAAATAGAACACCCTCAAAACTCTAGAAACCCTTTTTCCCCTACAAACACAGTAACTCCATCATGACCTAGAACAGCATAGATGAATCTCGCTTGAATTGTAAACACAACATGGCTTGCGGCATGCTTTCGTTGAGTTCTTTCCCTCACTTGTGTGTGTGTGTGTGTGTGAGAGAGAGAGAGAATGTGTGTGTGTGTGTGTGTGTGTGTGTGAGTGTGAGAAATTCATCCACCTTGTGGCTGTAGCTCACGGCTGTGTATGCAGTGTCACCTGTTTCCTTCACTGGTGATGGGCATTTGGGTAATTTCCATGCTGAAGCTACAACAGAGAAACCTTGTCTGCCCTCTCACACTTGTCATCTCATGGCCGTGGCTCATGTTTCTCTGGGAGGTAGTCCTAGGAGTGGAACTTCTCAGTCTAAGAGAGGAATCTGTTTCACTTTAGAGGAAACTGCCTAACAATTTTCCTGAGTAGTGGGACCAGTGAAAGTTCCCACTGGTTGTAGGCAGTTTAGCATTTTTTTTTTTTAAATTTTGATCCAGGAGTGCTTCTCCAAAGGAGGAACCCCCGAAATGTGTGGAAACTCAACTGAAAATGTAGTTGTCCATTTTCTTGAAAGCTTCACTGTATCAGATGTCTCCTTTAGACCCACCAGGCTGTTCTTTTCCTCGGATACTATGCTCTTTACTTGCAAACTTGGACAAATCTCCTTTATTTGGAAGATACCCCATGCCCTCTGATCTCACATGCTCTTCTCCCCTCTTCTCATTTTGGCCTCTCAATGTTGTGATCAGTAAGATAATGAAACTATGCCCTTCAGGAGGCAAGCGACCTGCTAATCTGAGAATCCGCAGGCCTTTGCTCAGCTGCGTTCCTTTCTTGTCACCAACAAACTGCCTCCTCTAGCTCTGGTCTTTTCTAGAATCACTTACCTCGTGCCTTCTGGAGCTTTGCATCTTTTCCTGCTCCTTTTTATTTAAGAAAACACTGTGTTTTAAAGAGCTTCAGGAATCACCCAAAATAGAAACTTGTCCTTTTGTGCAAATCTCTACTTTAAAGATAAATAAGAGGAAGAACTGTTCCTTGCAAAGGTTAAGGCACTTGAGAGGACCTCATGTGAGTGATAAGAACTTTACATTAAGGAAAGAAAATGCAGGAGAATGTCTGTGTGACCCAGGGTGAGGGGGAGGACTTTTTCAACAGAACTTTGAACACAAACTCTCAGGCAAAACAAATAAACAAAAATACTCAATGAAAAACAAGATGTTCAAATAAAGATATAATGGAGGTGGCTTAGGAACCCAACAGTCAACCCAGATCTTGGTTGTACTATTTCCTGTAAATCCTCAAGCAAGTTTCTCAACCTCCCTGGACTTTGGTTCCCTTGTTAATAAAATGGAAAGAACAGTGTCAACCTATGGAGCTCTCAAGAGTTTTAAACCAGTTAATATGTATGAATCATTTAGAGTAGCACCTGGTACATGATAAGAACTCTGCATAGAATGCTGCAAAAATGACTGACCAGGGATTAAATCCAACTTGCTGTCCACTATGGTAGTCCCCTGCCACAAGTGCCTATTTTAAATGTAAACAAATGAAAAGTAAATACAATTTATAACTCAGTTCCTCACACTGGCCACTTATGAGGACTCAAGCCCAAGTGGAGTCAGCGGCTCCTGTGCTGGCTGGTGTAGACTGTACAAGGGAATGTCTACAAGTCCACACAGACAGCACAAGGCCTCAGTAGGAAAACAGGCAAAAAAAAAAAGGTGGTCAGGGAAATTAGGGGAAAGAAGTTTGAAAAGCTAATTGATATGTGATATAGTATTCAAGATCATTTGTAATCAGAAGGATGAAAATTAAAGCAGTGTGTATTTCTGTAAAACTCGTATAGTGGGAAAAATTAGAAAGATGGCCAAGCCAAGGGTTGAGGATGTGGGGATAGAGAAAATTTTTGTCCTGCTCATGGAATGTAGCCTGAGTGGCCTTCAGGAATCACCCAAAATAGCGGCCTTCAGGAATCATCAGAGCATCATCAGAGGTACAGTGTGGTTAAGTCTAGTCCCACAGGGCCTCCCCAGTGGTGCAGCAGTTGAGCACTGGGTTGCGAAGCTGCCCCAGCCTCTGCAGCACAGGTTCGATCCCCTGCTGCTCCCGGCCAGGCCACCAGAGGAGGGTCCCACATGGCGCGCAGACCTCTCCTGCCTCCCGCTGCTCCCCTCAGCAGTGTGCTTCGGCCCTTCTGCCTGCTCTGCTCCCTGCTCTGGCTCTGGTGAATTCTCTCACCCTCCCGCGCTTCTGACTGTACCCAGTGCTTGTATAAATAAATAAATAAATCTTTTTAAAATAAATAAATAAATAAATCTTTTAAAAAAAAAAAGTCTGGTCCCACAGCAGTTATGCCCTCAGGCATCACCTCAAGGAGATCTTCCCTGGGTTTCTAAGGAGCAGGTACAAGGATGTTCATTCCAGCTCTGGCTGTGGAACAGAAGCTGGAGGTCACCTAGTGTCCATGCCTGGAGAATGGGATGGTGGGATGGAGCAGCAGCAACCATGCAGCATGGGCCCAGCAGAAGCCCAGACTGCATGTCAACAGACTGTCCTGGATGGGGCTTAGAAACACGGTTCTGGATGAAAACAGAAAACAACAGCCTGCCCCACTTCCTGCCGTTTATGTAAATTAAAAATACACTCACTTAAAATAAAGCACAGGTTTTGTAAGGATGCACTCCAAAGAGACTGAGTTAAACATTTTATCAGCTACCCCTTGAGGGAGAATGAAAGTAGGAAACAAAGATAGCAAAGAAGGAAAGAGGGAAAGGGGAGGGAGGGAGGAAGGGAAGACAGAAGAGGAGATTACACAGGTCAAAGGTAAAGCTACGCCATGAACTGAGGAGAGTGATTTACTCAACTGTCTGAAGTTGAAGGTTTTAAAAAGAAATTTTGGAAATAGCTTTCCCAAGAGGGGGTAAAAATCAGGTAATGTAAGAATGAACCTGAAGAGGATGTGCAGAAAACAGACTGCATGGGAAGCAATTATGCAATTATGCCCCTAAGTGCCCATCTCAGGAAGATTTGACCTGGGTCCAGAAGAAGCAGGTGCTTCTTCTAACCTGAGGTGGAGGATCTAGGCATTTCCTATCCTCTCGCCTGCTTTCCCACCACACGAACATAAACTTCCTCTCCTGTCTGCCCCTCCCCTCTCAGCTGCTAGCCTACTGTTGACCATGAGGTCTCTTCAAGCCCAGGACCTTTGCACATGTATCATCATCATCTACCTGGCACATAGTTTCTCACCTGCGAATATTTATTGACATCCTGACTGCCAGCCAGCAGAGAAAAATCTAGCTCCTTCATACACTCAGGTTAGTCCAGGCATAAAATTGACTGAAGTCTTGGAAGAGGGAAAGTAGGGTAATCAAATTAACCAGGGGGAGCACAGTGGAAGTGGCAAAGCCAGACTGGAAACCCAGGCAGCATATGTTAGCTGTGTGATTGTGGGCAAGTAGCTAGCTTTTCTGGGTCTCAGTTTCTCTGTCAATTAAATGAGAGTAGAACACTTACTTGGTAAAGATACTGGGCCATAAAATGGTATCTCAATAATCTTACACCAGTGAGAATGGCACATATTAAAAAAACTAGCAACAACAAATGTTGGCGAGGGTGTGGAGCAAAAGGAACTCTCCTACACTGCTGGTGGAAGTGCAAACTGGTCCAACCACTATGGAGAGCTGTGTGGAGATTTCTTGACCTACCAAACATAGAGCTTCCATATGATCCAGCAATTCCACTCCTAGATATTTACCCAAAGGACACAGAAACATCAATTCCAAAGAGCACCTGCACCCCTATATTTATAGCAGCACTGTTTACAATAGCTAAGCTTTGGAAACAACCCAAATGCCCAAAAATAGATGACTGGATCAAGAAGATGTGGTACATATACACCATGGAATATTACCCAGCATTCAAAAAAGATAAACACATGCAATTTGCAGCAACATGGATGGCGCTGGAAGGGATCATGCTCAGCGAAATAAGCCAGAAAGAAAAAGAAAAATACCGGATGGTCTCACTCATAGCAGGAATCTAGAAAACTTACATAAGGGACCAGGAAAATGAATAACTTTAAGAAAGTGAAAATCAAAATCAACAAAAAAACTATGAACCAGAGACACTCTAAGGGGGGTGGGGGGCGGGGAGGGGAGGGATTGGGGTCAAAATAAGGGGGTTGCGATTGTATGGGGAATATAAAAATAAAATTTATTTTAAAAAAATGGTATCTCAATATATAAAGCACTAAGAACACATTGACAAAGAGAAAAAAAAAAACTCAGTGAGTGTTGGTTTCTTTTTTTTTTAAGATTTATTTATTTATGCATACAAGAGCTGGGATACAGGCCAGAGATGCAGGGGGTGAGAGGATTCACCAAAGACAGAGCAGGGAGCAGAACAGGCAAATCAATTGAAATGCACTGCTGAGGGGAGCAGCGGGCAAGACAAGAGAGTCTGCTGTGCCATGTGAGTTGCTCCCTGGCAGGGTATCAAACTTGTGCTGCAAAAGCTACAGATTGCTTCAAAGTGTGGTGCTTAAACCCTTGCACCACCAGGGAGGCCCCTGAGTGTTGGTTTCTTCATCAGTTGATTCTGGTATAATTTAGTGGCAAGTAGCAAGGTAAAAATAGATGATGATGGTGATGATGATGATGATGATGAAGGAGGTGAGGGAGGAGAAAACAAGCTTTTATATAGGATTTACTAAATTCCACAGTTCTAAGCACTGATTTATTTATCACATATATTCCCATGCTTATAAAGAAAGTACTATTATCATCCTCATTTTGTAACTCAGGAAACTGAGGCACAGAGATGTTGAGTAGCTTGCCGAAAGCCATGTAGCTAATGAGTAGACAAACCAAACTTTGGGGGAAAAGGACATTATTCACATTACAAGAATTCTAGGGAGCTGGAAGGCTGGTTCCAGAGTTGGTTCAACAGCCCAGCAAGACCTCTAAGGATTCTTTTCCATCTTTTCCCTCCGCCATCATCAGTGTAAGGACTTTCTTGGCAACTTTTACCCCTTGGCCACCTTAGTTCCCAGATATCTGCTCAGCATCCCACGTAGACACAAAAGTGTCATACCAAAGAAGAGATGGGGCTGTCTCCTGCCTTGAGACTCATCTCAGGAAGATGAAACTCTTTCCAAGAAGTGCCTATTGGACTATCACTTGGGTCCTGTTAAGCACACAACTGGGTTATATGGCTGGTGTGCTCAGTCAAGGAGCACCTTGACTCACAAGAAATCCTAGGAATAAAGAGACTATTGGGTCTTTTCTGCCTCTGATGGAAGATGGACTCTGCTCACAAAAGAAGGTGTAGGAATGGCTATTGGGTAAACAGCTATCAGTGTCTTCTTCTGTTCTTTTCCCAGTTTAAGACAAGTTCTGTCTTCTCCCTGGCCTTTCATCTCTTCTAGAATATATAGTTCACCCTTGAACAATATGGGTTTGAACTATGTGGATCCACTTATACATGGATTGTTTCAAATATATATATATATAAATGTATTATCTCTTCCTTATGACTTTCCTTATAACATTTTCTTTTCTCTATTTTAAGAATAGAGTATAAATTAGGGGGGTGGGGGAGGGAGGGAGGAACGGGGAAAGGAAGGACTAGAGTCAAAATAAGGGGGGGGTGCAATTGTATGGGGAATATAACCAAAATGAAAATGCATACATTGTGCAAAGATGAAAAAAGATGTAAGAATTATATAAAATAAAATATTTAAATTTAAAAAAGAGGAAATGCAAAGGACAAACAGGCATATGAAAAAATGTGCAACATCACTTGTAATTGAGGAAATGTGAATCAAAATTACAATGAGATACCATCTTACACCAGTGAGAATGGCACATATTGAAAAAACTGGCAACAACAAATGTTGGCGAGGATGTGGAGAAAAAGGAACTCTTCTGCACTGCTGGTGGGAGTGCAAACTGGTCCAACCACTATAGAAAGCTGTGTGGAAATTCCTCAATCTGCTAAAGATGGAGCTTCCATATGATCCAGCAATTCCACTCCTAGGTATTTACCCAAAGGACACAGAAACATTAATGCAAAAGGGCAGCTGCACCCCTATGTTTATAGCAGCACTATTTGCAATAGTTAAGCTATGGAAACAACCCAAATGCCCCAAAATAGATGACTAGATCAAGAAGATGTGGTACATATACATAATGGAATATTACTCAGCTGTAAAAAAGATAAACTCATGCAATTTGCAGCAACATGGATAGAGCTGGAAGGGATCATGCTCAGCAAAATAAGCCAGAAAGAAAAAGTACCAATGGTCTCACTCATAGCGGGAATTTAGAAAACTTAAATAAGGGACCAGGAAAAAGACTAATTATAATAAAGTAAAAATCAAACTCAATAAGCAACTATAAACCAGAGACACACTACAGGCTGGGAGAAGGGAGTAGGATCAAACCAAGGGGGGTGGGAATTGTATGGGGACTATAACCAAGATGAAAATGCATACATTGTGCAAAAATGAAAAATGATGTAAAAATTATATAAAATAAAAATTAAAAAAAGAATATAGTATAAATTACATATAACATACAAAATAGGTGTTTATAGACTGGTTATGTTCTCAGTAAGACTGTGGGTGAATTGCAGGTCATTGGTAGTTAAATCCATTATCAAAATATGTGGATTTTTGATTGCACAAGGGTAGACAGTCAGTGCCCCTAAAACCACATTATTCAAAATTCAACTGTGGGCCTCCCTGGTGGCGCAGCGGTTGAGCGCTGGGTTGAGCGCTGGGTTGTGAAGCTGCCCGCAGCCTCTGCAGCGCCGGTTCAATCCCCGGCTGCTTCCCGGCCACCGGAGGAGGGTCCCACGTGGCGTGCAGACCTCTCCTGCCGCCCGCTGCTCCCCTCAGCAGTGTACTTCGGTTCTTCTGCCTGCTCTGCTCCCCGCTCTGACTCTGGTGAATTCTCTCACCCTCCCACGCTTCTGACTGTATCCAGTACTTGTATAAATAAATAAATAAATCTTTAAAAAAAATAAAATAAAAAATAAAAAAATTAAAACAAAATTCAACTGTACTCTACTAGTTATCTTTGCTTTCCTACATTTTACTTCTTCATTCATTTATTCAACAGACATCTTTAAGCACCTGTTATAACCAGGCACAGTTTTAGGTACACTGGATATGGCTATGAACAAAACAGTTATTAATTCCTGCCTTAATGGGTAGACATGCCAAAACAGTAACATCCAATTGACCTTTCTGTAATGATGGAAATGTTCTGTGTATGCACTGCTCAGTGGGCCATAGAGCACTTGAAATTTGACTAATATGACTGAGGAACTGATTATCTAATTTAAGGTAATGTAAAATTTATATTTAAATAAAGCTGTGTGGCTAGTGGTACCTTATTGGTTATGGCTACCTTATTGGGTAACATAGCCCTAAAGGCCATGGGATACATCACTGACTTCTGCCTTTTGGTATATAAATATATTCAGTTGTCTCCCACCCTATAAGTCCTCTGTTTTCACCCTCAGGCTGATGTTTCTAATTCCTCTTCTCTTTTCTCTCCAGCCATCAACCATGGTATGACTTCCTAGTGACCTAATGGCATGGGTAATGGATAGTCTTCACCCAATGCCTCTTACTCCACTCTGTGCTACCTTAGAGACCAAGACCTTTCCTTTCTCAAAATGCTTTGAAACTTCACCCCCAAGAATGACACTCTCTGCTAGGTCTTCTCCCACTTCTGTGACTTCACCTGTTTTTTCACCAATCTCTTTCCTCTTTTTGTCCCTTAAGATGTAGCTCTTCCCCCACATTCCACTGGGGACTCGGCTTTTATCACGTTACCCATATACCCAGGGATATTTTGTCTACTATAACCCTGTCCTCTACCAACCCTTATTCATTCACCAAATTGTCTGCTAGGTCATGAAAGGTGCTACAGGTACTACAAAAAAAGGTCTCTGCCCTCCTCATGGAGCTGGTGTTCTAGAAGAGGAGGTGAATAATAAATTCAGTGTAATAAACAGCATAATTCCAGAGCATAAAGTGTCTCTTTAGCTAGAGAAGCCAGGGAGATCCTCTCTGAGAAGGCAGAATGTGAACTGTAACTTAAAAGATTTGAAAACAGACATGTAGGTAAAGAGGGGGAGAGGATGGTAGAGTGCTGGCAGTAAAAGGCTCAGCCAATAAACACACACACACACACACACACACATACACACACACACCACATTACCATGGTGGGAAGAACTTTCCCTGCTGGCAGAACAGAAAGTCAGAGTGGCCAGAGTGTGGTGGGATAGGATGGAGTCAAGTCATGAAAAGTTTTGTGATTATGATGGAGTTTGCATTTTACTCTAAGCCCAATGGAAACGATAGCAAAGTTTTAATGAGGGGGTTATAGAAAACTGGTATCTCAAACTCAACATGTTAACAATCCAGTTCTCATCTCATTTAAACCTACCCCTTCTTCCGTCTTCCCCAGCTCAACTGATGACAACTCTTTCAGGTAGCCCAGGCCAAAACTCTAGAGTCACCCTTGATTCTTCTGTCTCCCACCTGTGCTCAGTCCTCCCAGTAGGAGCCTGAATGACTCTTTATTGTTTTCCACCTAATGTACACTTTTCCGCTGTTACCTTGTTCACAGCAGCATCCTCAGCCCCTACCTGAGTGCCTGGCTCAGTAAACCTTTCTTGAACAAATCAATGATCATCCCTTGGTTGTTTATTCAGAAACAGGAGACTATTCTTTTCTCTTTCTCCTTCACCATCTCCCTCCCCCCATCCCATCAGCTGTTTGAATAGAAGACTGATGTTCTGGAGTCCTGCGGTCCTGGGTTTGTGTTCTTACTTGGTGTTGTAGACCTCTGTACATTAGTAACTTCTCTGTGCTTTAGTTTCCTCCTCTGTAAAATGGGACTCATCCTGCCAACTGCTGGGATGCAGGGAGGCTGTGATGAGCCCAGGCAAGCTCCCTGGTGCACAGCAATCAATGGCAGCTATATATAAATCGGGGCCTCCTTTGTACTCCCACTGCCTTTGTCCTAGTTCCAGCCCTCATTACACCGGCCTGCTCTTGCGGCTCCCTCCTAACTTCTGCTTCATCACCACCAATCTGTCCTTTCAGCTGTCAGGCTTGTCTTCCCAGCGCCAACCCTAATCATATCCCTCACCTGATCCAAAGCCTTACATGACTCCCACTGTCCACACGACAAGACCTTTAACCTCCAGTTCACAGCCTCCACCATCCAGTTCACCCAATTTCTCCCCAATCATTTGGAGCCTTTTGCCTCTATAGAGATTTCTTGACTATGGAAACCTTTCCCTTCCTGCTATCCTTCCTAATTCCTTCTCATCCTTTCAGGGAGGGGTACAGAAGAGAATACATATGGGTGCCAACTGAGATTGCACTGGAAAGAAGGGAGGAAGGTCTCAGATTATCTGCTTGGTCAAGTTAGGGCAAGGGCTGTACAATGAGGAAGCACAGGCCAGGGTTTAACCCCAGTTCTAAGATTTTGCACAGTGCTGCCTCCCCAGACTTGGACTCTGCAATGATGCTGTCCCCGGCCCTCCCATCTGCATTCATTTCACTCCTGCCTCCTATAGCCCTGAGGTCAGAAGGATTTGTACTTGAATCTCTCACCCGCTTGCTTGGATGGGCATCAGTGGGCAGGGTTAAGTTCATCTCAGCATGATCATTGTGTCCAACACAAGCTAGTCTAGTCCCATCATTGCTCACTTGACTCCCCTTGACCCCCATCTCCTAGCTTATGGCCCTGGTTGCCCCCCAAGAGGGATCTTACTTTCATATAAGTCAGATTGCATCTCTCTTCACCTCAGAACCCTCTGTGGCTCCCACTTCATTCAGAGCAAAAGCCACAGTCCTCCCCAAAGCCCACCAGAGGGATGATCTGCTCATCGCCTTCCTGCCCTCATCTCACTCTAGAGTGAGACACCGGCCACACTGGCCTCTCGCTCTTCTTCGGAACACATGCACTGGCTGTCCCTCTGCCAAGAGTTTCCCCTAACATCTTGGGACAGCACACCCCCTGGCTCTCTTCTCTCTCTTCACTTGCTTTCCTTCCTCCAGCGTCTCTTTCTCTAGACCTGACTGTCCAGTAGTTCACCATGGGCCAGACATGGTCACTGAACACCGAACTGAGATTTGCCATGAAGTGTAGAACAGCACCATACATCAGACTCCACCCAAAGAAAAGTATGTCTAATATGTCTTATTAATAGTCCTTCATATCAATGACCTATGGAAATTATAACACTTTGGATAGATTGGATTACATAAACTATATTATTGAAATTGATTTCACTTGTTTCTTTTTACTCTTTTTAATATGGCTACTAAGAAGCTTTAAATTTCACACTCTATTCTTACATTTCTACTGGGCAGCACTGGTTTGATCTTCTTAACCCTGAATGAGTTTCCTACCAGGTGGTAAAGAACAATTTACCTTTACCAGGGGTTATGAAAGTCACTACTTCTCTCATCCTGCCCCACGTTCATCCCCTCCCAATTCCCAGGCATTGTTTTTCTCCCTCATCACCATCACCCTGACATCTGGCCTCTTTATTGGGTTTACTTTCATTCTTCCCCACACAGACAGGAATTTCTGTGACTCATGTTTCAGTACCTGGACAGGGCCTAGCACCTTGTAAGTGCTTAGTTAACATTGTGAAGTGAACTAATGGAGACACACCCAATGCCTGTGGTTTGCTGTGTGTGCCCTAACCTATAGCTTTTATCTACCAAGAAAGAGGAAATTTAGATGCAGAAAGAGAATGATGATGAAAAAGACAGAGTTTGAGGAACCCAAATGAATATGAGAATGTTGACAGAGGAAGAGAAAAGTAGAGTAAATTGAATGAAGAGTTCTTTGGGGTTGTATGGTGTGGCCTCCGCCTACCTCCAGCTTCGAGGCCCTATCCAAATGTGCACCAGGCACTGTCCAGTTCCTAGTATTTCCCAAATGCCTCCCACCCATCCCTCACCCCCATGATCTCTGTCTCAATCATTCCTCGTGCTGGAAAGTTCTTTCCCCACTGACTGGATTCTTCCTCCTCATATATGTTTGAGACCTCAGCCTGAGCTGGCCTTTCTTGAGCCTGAGACTAGTTCACACCACCTGCCATGTGCCTCCACCCTGGTGTCTTCCCAGCTCTGAGGACACGTCACACCTGTGTCAGTCATTCGTGGTGTGCATTGTGTGCATTATGTTTTATATCATTCCTCTTCTGTGTCAGCTCATGGGGCCAAGATAGTCTTGTGTATTGCTCTGCTCAGGATGTAGGATGTACTCAGATCACATTTGTTGATGGTAGAAAAATAGATCAACCCAACCTAAAATGTCCACCTCTGCTATAGGAGTAATCTTGTAAAGGAGTTGGGAACGCTTCCTGTCCTAGTTTGGCATGCCCCAAAATAGACCCTGAAATAAGGGTTCAGATACAAGTGGATCATCTGGGAGGTGTCCCTGGGAAGTGGCAGTGGAAGAGAGAGGAGAGAAGGGGAGAAAGCTCTGTGGCTGGGCAGGTTGCCTCTGTGGCCAGCGGGGCTCATTCTCCTGGGACTCTGTTGAACACACACACCTCAGTTACTAGCAGTGAGGGGTGAGGAGCTGGGCTATGGAGCCACCTACTCCACACAGTCTTTGGATGAAGACTGTTTCCACAAGGACATTCATTTCCTAGGCCTTTCTCTGCTTCAGAGAAGACTCTTGAGAGAAAGATTTTTTTATTGGTTCTTCCGAGAGGCAGATACTGGTTGTTTCAAAGATAAAGTAATGCCAATGTGGTTGTTTCCAGGACACAGTGGTAAGGTCCAGGCCCCTGGACAACACTGAAGATGCTCCCAAATTATTTGCACTCTCACCCTCCTCTTGATGCAGAGCCCTCTGGTGTGGGGCATTTCCTGTCCATCATCTGAACTTCCGATGACAACCTCTTCTGTCATTGCTCTATGGCAGCTCATTCTACATAATTTACCTCAGAAATGGACTCACTGAGGAAACAGGCTTGGGAGGTTTCTAGGGCTGCCTGAGGAGGAGATGCAGGACCCCCGTCTCACCAGCCACACTTCTGCAAGTAAGGTCTTATGATGAGGTCTTCCAGGGAGGTTCAGCAGAAGGCTCATCTGTCCTGTGTTGCCTTGATTCTCACTCCATTTGCCTTTGCAAGAGTGGTTCCTTTTGACCCAAGGTTTGGGGTCTGTACCCGCTTCTGGGGCTCAGCCATCCACACCACCAGGGCCATGTCCATTGTTTGTTTCTAGGTAACTTAGCATATTTCCTGTATGCTAGGGACAGAGTTGACCACTTCATTGTCAGTGCATTTAATCCTACAACCCTTGAGGCATCAGTATCATGGTTATCCCTCTTATACAACAGGGGAAACTGAGGCTCAGAGAAGTGGTTTGCCCAAGGTCACCCAGCTGGGAAGTGACAGAATCTGGATTTGAACCCATACAGACTGAGCTTTCAATACTGAACGACTTTCCTTTCTCTTGGTAAAGAGCCCGAACCCCCAAGGGCACTCCCCTGGCCCTGCCTCAGCCACCAACCCATCCCCAAGATCCATTCTGATCATGGGTTGTGAAATATATTGAATATCACTCTGACCTACCCCTAAACCTACCCTTTCTTCCATCTTCCCCCTCTCAACTGACACTCTGTGTACCACAGGGAAGCTTTTATCCCATGAGGCAGGTACTATTAACACTGTTATAGATGAGGAAACTGAAGCCAGAGATGTAAAGTCACCTGTCCTTGGCCACCCAGTCAGTAAACGACGACACTGAGTCCCAAGCACCCTTGCCTTCTGGCAGGACCCTGAGTCCCACCCTCTCATTTCCATTGTGGCTTCTTTCTTCCAGCATCTTGGCAACAGTTGGGACGGAGTTTGACCTACGGACGCTGAGGGCAGTTCGAGTCCTGCGGCCACTCAAGCTGGTGTCTGGAATCCCAAGTGCGTGAGTTTCTGACCCCGGCAAGGGGTCTAATCAGGGTTCCCAGGAACACTCTGTTCCCCTCTGCAGACACCTTAGGAAGAGCCCGAGTGCTCTTCCATGTGCATCATGGCAGGCTCCTCTTTGGGGAAACTCACCAGGAACCTAGCTGTAGGTCCAGTGAGCCCCTAAAAGCTAGTCAGGAGCCTCATCCATTACCACAGTACCCAGTTATTGAGTCCCTGTTGTCCATCAGGAGCCACACTGAGCATCGCTTATTATCTCATTGCTACTTCCAAGCCTGTGACAATGGACTGTGCCCACATCTCCATTTTATAGGTGGAGAAACTGAGACTCAGAGCTTCTGAATAATTTGAGCAGGGTCAAGTGCTGAGAAGTGGCAGATCTAGGAGCTAGCAAGTGTGACCCAAACCCCAGATATTGGTGACCATCACCATTCATCAACTGCCTATTGTGTACAAGGAGTGTAAAAAGAGCTCTACGTGCAATATCTTAGTTTGTCCTCACCATCATCCAGTGAAGGATCCAGAAGTCTGAGGCTCAGAAAGGTTAAATTACTCACCTGAGTACTTATAGTTGGACAGTGATGAACTCCGAAATCCTTACCTCCTCCATGCTGTTTTTCTCATTCTCCAAGGATGCTTTTGTTCCACTCTCGGGGTGGGTAGAGGACTGCAATATTTAGGGTCAAGATTAGATTCAGCTACCAAAACAAAACAAAAAAATCAGGGCTGATCTTGTTCTGTCCTGCCTCAGATAACAATTATTATCTATTATTATCATCATTGCTGTGACTAAAGTGCTTACTGTGTGCCAGTAAGTAATACCCTTTCTTTACACTCATTTATCTTCACCTACCCCTGTGAGATAGGTTCTCTAATCATCACCAGTTTACATTTTACTGGCTTCATTGTTCAGGTTCACTGCCACCCACGTGTTAAGATTTCCAGGATCACTGGCAACGTGGTGTTTCTGTAGAATGATGGTGCGTCCACTCAGGTGTCTACAAGTTTCCAGCAGGTGCCTGGACCATGTTAAATTAAGGGCTAGCCAGAGTTAGCACTAAAAAGAGTCTCTTTAATGGCTGCCTGTGATGTGCCAGGTACTTTGCCAGGTATGAACTCTGTCATTTAATCCTGAGAGGAAGGTGCTGTTCTAATCCCCCTATACAGATGAAGAAAACAAGACTCAGAGTGGCCACCTGACCTGCTCAAGGTCACATCTCTGGTTAGTAGAGGACTGGGTCGTTGGTAGAGGACTGGTCGTATACAACAGGCAGTTAATTCCCTAGAAGCAGATGTAGGTAAATGTTCAGATGCCACCTGCCTTACTCGGGCAGAGGTGGGAGGCAGGGAATGCTGTCAGGAGAGAGAGAATGAGGGCAGCAGGGTGGGGCAAGGGTGGAAGCCGAGCAAGGATGGTCAGCCCGGCCTCACAGGGCGCCCCTGAGTTGTGCACCAGCGCCGTCCTCCCGCGTGAGGCAAGGTGCCGGCCTTTTGTGCTTGGCTGGTTAGTTACTGGGAGTGGGAGGCTGGGAAGCAACAGCACCTGGGTGAGGTGGCTTCTGGTAACCAAGGGTAACTTGAGAGCCATTAGCCACTGCTACCCACAGCAGCTGAAGGGCAGGTGACTGGCGAAGGAGACTCAGGCTGGGCACCGGCACGGGAAGTGTCCAATCCCAACCTTAAGCTCGCGCCGTGCTGCCTCCTCAGTGCCACCCTTATGTTTATGTACCTTGGGGGTAGCAGCCCCTCAGGCCACCTTGACAGCATCCCTCTCTTACTGCTGTCAGGAGGCGCTGCCGTGGGCTATGCGACGTCCTCATCAAGGTGGACCTGGAGGGTATTATTCTGAGTGAAGTCAGAAGGAGAAAAACACAGATCTAGGATTTCACTGTGTGGTAGATAAAGAAAAAACAAAGGCAAACTTTTAGCCTATGAGGACAAAGTAGTAGTTCCCAGAAGGGAAGGGGGTGGGTAGGTGATTTGGGTAAAAGGGATCAGTTGTATGGTGAGGGATGAAAACTAGCCTTTTGGTGCCGAGCATGATGTAGTAGATACAAATGTTGATAGGTAAGCCCACACACCTGAAACCTAGATAATGTCATAAGCCAATGTCAATTCAATAAAAAAGAAAGGAGGGGGAAGGGCAGGAGGGTAAAAGGAAAGGAGAGAAAGGAGGTTAGGAAAAAAGCAAAGCTTGGAAACTTACAACTGGAGGTTTTCTTAACATCCAGCACAGTGGTTCCAAGCACAGGCTCTGACATTGCTCAGATTGTGATTCAGACCCTGCCTCTGTTCTTCCTCATGCCTGTGGGTGATCACGACACCTCTGAGCCTCGCTTCCCACCTCTGTAAAATGGGCATAGCTCCACATTTGCGTCCACCACGTGAGGTCCTCGCTTTAGCAGCACGAATGAACTATTGTCTGGTTTCTCAGGGCTGAAATGGGTGTTGACTGCTTCCCATGCAGGGGAGCAACTAGCCTTTGTGTGGGTTAGGAAAAGACACCCCCTCTTGGGGAAAAAAAAAACTGGAGAAATTAGTGAAAGCCACTCAACAGCTGGGAACATGGCTCAGAAAGCTATGGCTTCCACCCCATTCTTGCCCATCCAGTGGACAGCATATGTAAAATACATTTCTAAATATTTCACCTTGAAAAGTTCTTTGAAATATTACGAGGGATTGTTCTATTCATTGTAATGACCAGTCTCTGTGTGGCCCTTTATCTTCCTTCACCATGGCCCTATGCCTGTGCTCTGGGGTCCCTGGGGAGGTGCCTGGGGTGTGGGGTTGGGGGCACCTGCTCATGTGGCCATGGGCCCTCTCTCTGTGTTTCCCCAGGTTTACAAGTCGTCCTGAAGTCGATCATGAAGGCAATGATCCCCTTGCTGCAGATCGGCCTCCTCCTATTTTTTGCAATCCTTATTTTTGCAATCATAGGGTTAGAATTTTATATGGGAAAATTTCATACCACCTGCTTTGAAGAGGGGACAGGTAGGTCTGAGGCTCATGACTTGGTTTTTGTTGTTCCAGTTTTCCTCCCTTAGGGACAATCTCCTGGGGGGATATGTAGCGATTTGCTTCTTTCTGCTGCCAGCTGGAAGAACCTCCTTTTAAAAGCACTGCAGTGTAGGCAGGGGGACAAATAGCCCCTGAGGTCTTGGATGTTGCTAGGGCCTAGTGCTGGGATCTCCCAGAAGCTGCCCCAAGGCTCAGTGATTTCTTTGGGAATTGATCCCCAGAAAGTGCCATGGTGGGTGGGGGCAGTAATAAAACAGGGAAGGGAAGACATCTAGTAAAGGGGTTTATCCAGCAGACCACCAGTGTAGGCACCCAGGACTCAGACCCACTGGGCATCTCTGGGAGACAGGGGAGGACACACAGCTCGGAGCCATCCCACAGGAGGGTTGAGGAAGCCGGGGCACTCATCCTCTGACTTCTGTCCAACAATAGCAAGGTCTGCCCCAGATGGGTATTAATGTCCTGGCACAGCTGCACACTGGCGGGAGCAGGCGGTGGAGGTGTTTTCAGGGAGCGAGGACAGAAAGGGGCAGATGACGATGGGCTGTGTGCGACCTCAGCCTCTGCTGAGTTCCACCGCGGGAAGAAGGCGAGGGCAACATTACTCTGAAGGAAGGGGTATGATGGCTGTGCGGGTGCCCCCACACACACTGCAGGAGGGAGGATAGAGGATGGCTTCTCCTGGTCTGCCCCAGAATGTGCCTGAAGACACCCCAACTGGGAGTCTTGGCACCAGCCAATCACTGCGAGAAGCCTTTGTGTAGATTAGGAAAAGACGCCCCCTCTTGGGGAAAAAACTAGAAAAATTAGTGAAACTCACTCAACACTGTGCAGCGCCCAGTGCCCATGAGGCTGGGTCAAGAAGAGTGGGGGTGGGCAGGCGGGAGAAGGTCAGAGGGCAGGAGGCAAACCCCAGGGACTTGGCTCTGAACCGCAATGTGACAGGATGGTGGCCCTGCCCCCCACACATCAGGGCCCCAGCTCCAGGTACATTTTCAGTTAAACCCGCTGCTGTCCGAACTCGGGCTGTCCAAACTTACTCTCTGAAGCCCAATAACAAAATGGAGTTGAATAAGGAGGAAACCTGTGTCTCAATATTTGGTGCAGACCTCCTGAATGGCTTTGCCAGTAGGGAATGAAGGCCACCGTGAATCTAGGGAGTGGACCAAGTGGACAGTGAAGCCAAAGGGGGCTCCCTGTGGGGAGGGCAGTTTCAGGTCTGTCTTATTGGGAAGAAGATCTGTCTCAGAGTAACTTCCTGCCCACCTTCTCCACCCAGTGACCCCCAAATGGCCCAGCCATCTCCCAGACTTCCCGAGATGGGAGGAAAACCCAGTAAGGAAGGTTGATTTGGGATGCTTTTTTTCCCTTCTTTTTCTCTTACTCCTCCTGTCTCCTCTCCTGGGCCTGTGAAGTTTGCTCAATATGGGATGTCCTAATTATTTCTTTCCCCGATGAAGAAGGTGTTAATTGAGGCAGAACTATTTCTGCACTTGGCCTCGTCACCTAAGTGGAAATGTGAGAGGAAGGGATACAGTGAGGGCCCCTTGGAAAGATGGGCCCAGAGCAGAAAAACCAGGCTCCTGGATACTAGGTTTGGTCTGGGTGTTATTTTTTTCATTCCAGCCGAGAGGACAGGAGACTGGCTTGGGTCTGAGTGGGGCTGGGAGGGGGCAGACGTGGGTGGGGCAACTGGAGGGTAGGAAGCTTTGATTTAGGAGGATGACTGAAAAGCTCACAATTAAAAATATAAGGCGTGTGAGTAAGAGACAGATATATACAGACACCCTGGCAGCAGGTTAATTTTAAAATATATTTATAACCAAATTCCTCAGACTCTCGGGACGATTGCTTTTCTAGAAGCAGCCCTCAGAGTGTTTCATGTCGGTGGGGGGTGGGGGGGGGAGTTGAGGGAGGATGGCAATCGAGAACACAACTGGGCAACTCTGCTAAAGATAGACAGGTTCTCGGTTGCAGTGCCTTTCTTACGAGGAGCTTGACTCCTGTGCGCCCGGCACAGGGTTTAGCTCTCAGAGACACACAGGGATAAAGTGGAAGGCTTTCTGCTTTCCAAGAGCTTCCTGAATAGTTTGAGGAGAGAAAACCCCTCATTTGCATACAGTTCTTAGCAGTGACGGCTAATGCAAGGTTTTATCCCTCGCCAAATATGAACATTCTAGAGTTATTGTAGCCCCAAGGGAAAGAGGGCTCAGCTCGCAGGGGCCACTCCATGGCGGGTAGGACCAGCCAGGCTCAGACACAGGGCGGAGACAGAGAAGGTTCCTGACAGAAGCGACCTTCCCAACAAACAGTAGTCTTCATTTATCATGGGAGCCCCTGGGCTTTTTTATCCTTATCCTGAGCCTTCTGTTTTAAAAGATTTTGCCTTTCAACCTGTGTTTTCTAAAGCATATTCCTGTACTATATCCAGTGTGAGTGGAGAAGGTGTTTCCAGCAAAATAAACTAGTGGCCCCAGTGGTCACCACTTTCCAAGCAGCAGTGTCACTTCCGAAAGCAGTGGAGGGAGTCTACGTCTTATCATGACCCAGAGTTTCCATTTCACTGTAGCTTCCAATAAGCCAATAAGACCCACGCATGCCATCTTGGTTTATTTCTCTCTGTGTGCTGAGAGGAGCTAGGGGGTGGATACTGCATAGCTTGTAGCACATACATTGAAATGTGGGGAGCTTGAGTTTACACACTTGACTGTTTGTTTGGCAGACAATGTCACTCTTTGAAAACCTTCAAAAATGTCACTCACTAAATAAAGTCCTCTCCTACATGCTGCTCTGGTTCAGTGGGGAAGGTCAGGGATGCGTGTGTTGATGGAAGTCTCTCTCCTCGTCCCTCCCCATCAACACCTTTGAATTCAGACTGGACCTTTAGCACCCAGCCCAGCGTCATTGGGAAGCTGTCTTATACTTCCCTGCAAATGGAGCGTCCATTGGCACAAGTGTCTTTCCTGGTGGCATTTTCACAATCTGTCTCCTTCTATTTGGGGAGAAAGCTTAGCTCCTATGCCTAAGGGTAAGAACTGTGTGTACTGGTCTCCCTCGCCCCCAGAACAGCTCCCTGAGCCCAGTACATCTCAAGAAAAAAAAAAAATCAGTCAGACTACAGGAAAATAACACAACAGATTAACAAATATGTCCTAATGGAAGTCTGGAGAACCCTGTACCCAACCACCTCACAATGCACACAGCAGCACATTTCCAAGTCAAGTGTATTGGGACCAAAAAGTGTATCTCAACAACAGATTTCTAAGGACAGAACAATATAAAACACATACTCTGATCACAGTGCAGTAAAGCTGGAAATCAGTAACAAAAAAGATAACTCTTAATGTGTTTGGAAATTAAGAGAAATTATCTATGGATGGAATTATTTGAGGTTTGTTTTAAAACTATTCTGGCTGCAAAGCAAAGTGTGGGGAGGGGATATAGATGGCATAAATTAGTCCTGAGTTAGTAAGTGTATCTATTTGACAAGTTTTTCTAAAAAGGTATATTTCTTAGTTATCCACAGGTCAAATAAGAATAGACATTGTCAAGTATTTCACTTGAACAATGATGAAAAAATGCATGACAAAATTTATGAGATGCAGCTAAAGCCATATTTAAAGGGCAGTGTAGTCTTAAAGTTTATTATCTCTAAAGCTTAGGAAAAGTAACAAAACTTAGAGAAGAAATGAATGAAGTTGGCAATGGTGAATCAACAAAGCCAAACATTGGGTTTGTTTAAAAAAAAAGAAAAGAAAAGAAAAGAAAAGACAGATAAATTAATTAGTTTTGAAAAAATAGCCATTTTTGTTCCAACAGCATCGAATCCTCACTGGTGCTTCTGTCTTCCCTTCCCTGACATAGATGACATTCAGGGGGAGTCTCCAGCTCCATGTGGGACAGAGGAACCCGCCCGCACCTGCCCAAATGGGACCAAATGTCAGCCCTACTGGGAAGGGCCCAACAATGGAATCACTCAGTTCGACAACATCCTGTTTGCAGTGCTGACGGTTTTCCAGTGCATCACCATGGAAGGGTGGACTGACCTCCTCTACAATGTAAGTGATGCGGGTTCAGCAGGAGATGGGCCTGTGGGGCAGCCAGCTCCTGAGGCTGCAGCAGCAGGACGCTGAGCCAGAGAGGCAGCTCAGGAACAGCACAGCCCCAGGAGGCCCCCCGGGACGTGGGAATGGGAGTTGATCAGCGTGCTAAGGTGGAGGAAGGCCTCTCAGGGCATGGAGATCTAGAGGATACAGGGTTCCTGAATAACATTTGTGTAAGTTTTTCAAGATAATTGTAGGTTTTTGAAAATATAAAGATTGTATGACTCATAAACCAACATAGATAAGATGGAATAATGTCTTGGGCCTATGCAAGGGGGCTCTGACCTGGGGTCCTCACTGGCCCTCCTCCAACCACAGCCCTCATTATGGAGTGAGAAGGGCACAGGTCCACCAAGATATGGTACCTGCCCCCCACTTTCTCAACCATGCACTGGGTTATCCAGCACCCTAGAGTCTCCTGCCCAAGTCCCAATTACAGGGACTTGTCTGAGATTCTTCCTTGGTGTGTTCTCCAATTGGGCTGTCTCATGTGTTTGTGCATGAAGACCCCTGCACCCAGGCTGACAGACCCATGAGTGGGAGAAGGTGGCAGGCCATGGTCAAGAGCCGAGTCTAGCTCTCCCCACACCATGAACCAATGCAAATGTCCAGTGTTCAGATTCCATCCTGACCTCCCAAGTGCTTACAAAAGAATGTTTGTAAAGGAGAAGCATATTAGCATATTTTATTTAGTAGCTTTTAAATATTTACACAGAGTACTCTTGTCCTAGGTCTTAAAAAAATCTTAAGAACAAATCTGAAAATATGTAAATAGGCACTCCCTACCCTGTTTCCCACTGCCTATCCTGGGGCTCTTCCGTACTCTTACTGCCAGTTAAGGTTCTAGCCAAGCAAGGTTCTGACCTACTAGGGAAGCAATACTAGGCTTCTTCCTTCCTGGCAGAGGAGCTGAACTTTCTTCCACGTCATGGTAAATGTTCCTTAAGGAATGTTCCCGTTCGGAAAAATGGAGGAGGGAGAATCTACTCTTTGATCAATGGCTCGTTTAGAGTGAGGTTGAGAGTGCAGCTTGGAAGTGAGCAGCAAAACTTGCTGCCATGGACAGTTGTTCATGACATGCACTGCACAAGTCCAAGTCTCTGAGTCTGTTCACATGGTAGACGACATAGCATTCTGTTGTTACTATGATAATTTATTGACAAACATAAAGGATGTGGGATAAGAACATGGTGTTCTAATTTGCATGAAGACCTCAACTCTTTAGAATCTCCAGGAACAGCAGCACATCTGGGAGACATGCAGGCTCTCTTCTGGGCCTCACCTGCACACAGGATAGGCAGAAGGTTACATCCAACGGACCAAAGCTGCCCCACAAAAATGCCCCAGCATTTCTAGGATGTTTCTTTACAAAGCTAAAGTGAGGAGATGAGCGGAAGCTTCAGGAGAAAATATACCCTCCTGGGGCTAAAACAGAGGTGGGAGGCAAGAAGAATGGGAGCTCTGGCAGAGAGAGGGGGTGGGGGTCAAGAACTGAGGAAAGTGTGAATTTGAAAATGGGTTATGTCACCAGGTTGGGGGTTCAGAGGAAGATACTGGGGCTGTTCTTGGTGGTGGGAGAGGAAGTATGAGCAGAATCATGTAGAACCATTATCTGAGAGTATGTTTGTGCTGGAAGTTTAGAGCTGAGCTGTCTTGGGGTAAGCGAGCCTAGAAAAGTAGTTGAGAGCACAGTCAGGACCCAGTCTATCCAGGTTCCCACTCCATTCCACCACTCCTTGCTGGGCAACACTGGGCAAGTCACTTGGCCTCTATGCCGCCATGTCTATGTATGCAAAAGGAAGAGAAGCACAGACCTGCCTCACAAGGCATGAGAACTGACAGTGTTTAGAACAGTGCTTGGTCCCCTGTTTAGGTCAAATCCTCCACCCCGACAGGTGCTCCTTTTAGAAACACATCAGAATTTTTTTTTGAATTTTTTTTCTGAGTTTTTTTTTCCATAAAAACTCCAGCAACACCTGAGGAAATGGTTTGTCCCATGATACTCCCCACCCTCACCCCACTGGTAACTACCACTAACTTGGAGCAGCCTTCTAGCATTTTCCATGTACTTCTGACCCACTGTCATCCTTTGGGTAGAAACCCAAGCAGTGCTTGGGCCTGATGTGAGCCCAGAGATGTGGTTCTCAATGTGGGGAAATCCTGCTGCCCCAGGGCAACTTGCCAATGTCTGGAGACATTTTTAGTGAGGAGACAGTGGGGGCCTGGGGATGCTGCTCAACACCCTGCATTGCCCAAGATGTCCCCCAGCCCCCCAAATGGAGAAGACTCTGGGGGCAGATCCTTTCTGCCTCTTCCAGCTTCTGGGGGTTACTGATAATCCTTGGCTTGTAGAGTCTCTGCCCTCCACCGAACCCTGTCTCCATATTGCCACCTTGTTCATGTTGGATTAAGGGTTCACCCTACTCCACCTCATCTGCAACTAACCATTTTCCAATAAGGTCACATTCTGAGGTCCTGGAGTTTAGAATATATCTTCAACATATCTTTTTTAAATCTGTCTTTCATAACACCTCCAAGATAAACTACCTACACCTGAATCCTTGTCTGGGAATCTCCCAAATTAACCCCTCCCCTCCTCTCCCCACTGAACCAACAAAACCAGTAAAGGCAGGACCAAGGTGAGTCTCTGAGTTAATGGTGAGGACAACTTCTCTGGATTCATTTGTTTCCTCCCTTGCGTTCTGCCATCTGCCAACCTTGCCCGGGCCTGTTGGAGCATGCCCCTCGTTCTCCTTCTGTCACAGGCAGGCACGGTGTCTAAAATCTTTGGTTTCTATCCCTATGCTAGAGCCTAGGCCTTTGAGTGTGGCCTCGCTGGAAGCTGTCATGGGTTCATGGGAGGGAGCCAGATGCACCTGCTCCAAACATCTTAGACTCCGTGGGCACAGATGCCACCTACCTGGGTAGACAGTGTTTCACAAATCCAAGTCCTTGCCCAACATCACTGAAATCCATTCCTTTAATCTATAATTATTTATTCAGTGCATACTACACACCAGGAAATGATCAGGATGATTGGGACACCTAAATGAAGAAGACAGACAAAAATCTCCACCCTGGTAGTGGAGACTGACGTAAACAATAAACATGGTAAACAATAAGCTACTTATAAAGTAGGAGATAGAGTGTAAGCAGATGTGTAATAAGGAACAGGGTGACTTGCCCTAGGGAGCCCAAGAAGACAAGTGATGGAAGCCAGGGTCTAAGGTAGGTCAGGAAATCAAGGCAGGGTCCTCGGAGGAGGTGGCATCCACAGAGAAGACAGTGTTTTGGGAAAGCGCGTTCTTGGCAGCCTCGCCTATATCGTGTGCTCATGCCCCTTCAAGCTTTTCTCATTTTCAGTTTCCTTTCTTTCTCCCTTTGTCTTCATGCTTAAAGTACCTTTTGGAAAAAGCCTAACTTCAGCTAATCAGCAATGCTGTTGAAGGTTTATATCAGGATGTGCACCCCAGCATTATATTTATAAAAATAGAATAAGCAACTGGTTAAATGCCGTATGGTCCCTCCATATGATGGAATATCATGTCATCGTTCAAAATCATCTGCTGGAAGAGTATTTAAGGATGTGGGGAATGTAATGATGAGGGGAATGGGGAGATTGATTTTAAAAAAGGATCAAGGTGAGATAAACCTATGTCTCAGGCAGTTTGGGCTGCCATTACCAATCTGTTAGGCTGAGATTTGCAGAATCACAGAAGTGTGTTTTCTCATAGTCCCAAAGATGGAAGTCTGAGATCAGGGTGTCAGAATGGCCACCTTCTTGCTATATCTTCACATGGTAGGGAGATGAGGGGACCACTCTGGCATCTCTCCCTTTAAGGATACTAATCCCATCAGGAGGGCCCCACTTACATGACCCAATTACCTCTCAAAGGCCCCATCTCCAAACACCATCACATTGGGGCACTGGGTCTCCAACATTTAAATTTGTGGGGTACACAGTTCAGACCATAGCACCTTATCTCAAGTATGTAAATTTTAAAATATAAGTACAAAAAAATAGATTGGAAGATTCATACCAAAATTGCCTCTAGGTAGTAGGATTCAGATATCTTTATTTTCTTGCTACCTCTCCATATTGTCAAAGTTTTCTACAATGAGCACTATTTACTTTTATCATCAGGGAAAATATTTAAACTTGTTTTACTAAACATTTAGGAGGGAAAAAAGGAAACCAGGAGAAAGGACAGAAAGGCAGCAAAATAATTACTTTCTGGTGTCCACTGTGTGGGGTACTCTTATCTCACATAATCTATCCAGAGAGTCTACACCTAAATAAATGATTGGTTGATTGACATAGCAATGTTATTTTGTTATTAAATGAACGAATTGAATGAAGAAGAGACAAATTTGCTTATAGAATTCCAGTTACTATTCTAGATACTCCCTCTCCCTCCAGGATAGAGCTTAACCTCCCCCACTTTGAGGGTGGGCTGGATTTAATGGCTTACTCCCAAAGGATGAAGCAGGAAAGGGGAAATGTTGTTTTACAGTGGAGAAACCTAGCACACAGCACACTAGCCAAGTGACTGAAGGTTGACATCCCCAGAGGACATGTACCCCAGAGGACATGACCCTTGGTTTGATATGGTGAGGAAGGAGCCCCACCTCTTGGTTTTCTTCTCCAAGGCACATAACCCCAGTTTAATCATGAGCAAAACCTCAGACAAACCCAGATTGGAGGGCATTCTGCAGGATACCTAGCCAGTCCTTCTCAAGCCTGTCAAGGTCATGATGAGGCAAGAAACTGTCGCAGACAAGATGAGCCTGAGATATGATGATGAAATGCAATGTATGGTCCTGGAAAAGAGCAAGAACATTAATAGGAAAACTGATGGCATCATTTAAAAAGTTTGCTTTTTACTGTACCCCATTTTACAAATCAGTCTCAGAGTTGCGAGAACTTCCTAAGGATGCCCAGCCAAGGAGTGGTGGTACCAAACTCTGTGAGAGAAAGGGGAGGGGAGGGGAGGAGAGAGGGAAGGAGGAGAGGGAGAGGGAGAAGGAGGAGAAAGAGGGAAAGAGAGAAGAAAGGGAAGGAGGAAGGAGCAGTTTAATTTTTAAAGGAGTAATTTCCTAAAATGCTCACTGAAATCTGGGGCAAAATAGAGTAAAGATTGAGAGCAGGAATCTGACATTTTTTTTCGGTTTTATTGAAATATAATTGACATAAAACACTACATATGTTTAGGGTGTAGAGCACAGTGATTTGACATACATTATTGCAAAGTGATGACCACAGTAAGTTTAGTTAACATCCATCATCTCACTTAGTTGCCAAAAAAAATATTTTGGGTGTTTTCAGGGGATGAGAATTTTTAGAACGTACTCTCTTAGCAACTTTCTGATATTCTATACAACAGTATCAGCTGTAGTCATCGTGTTTTATATTTCACCCCCAGTACTTATATTAAAATTGGAAATTTGTACCTTATGACCACCTTCACCCAATTTCCCCACCCCCACCTCTGGTAACTGCAAATCTGGTCTGTTTTTAGTTGTTTGGTTTATTTTGATATATAAATGAGATTGTGCAGATTAGTCTTTCCTGTCTGACTTATTTCACTTAGCATAGTGCCCTCAAGGTCTACCCATCTTGTTGCAACTGACAGGGTTTCCTTTTTAAGGCAAATATTGTGCTATTGTGTATGTATGCCACATTTTCTTTATTCATCCATTGATGGACAATGAGATTGCTTCCATGTCTTGGCTGTTGTAATACTGCAGTGAATATGGGGCTGCAGATCTCTTCAACAAAGCAATTTAGTTTCATTTAGATACAGTCATACTTTGCCTAATGATGAGAATGTATTCTAAGAAATGTGTCCTTAGGCAATTTTTTGTCATTGGGTAAAGATCATAGAGTGTCGCTGCATAATGCAGATGGTACAGCCCATTACTCACCGAGGCTGGGTGGCTTGCCTGTCAGGACCATATGTCACATATGTAGTCCATCATTGGTAAACATCAATATGCAAACATCAGTATACAGTATATTGAAATTCTGTGCCCAAATTGAGGTCTAACTCATGCTTAACTGCTAGATGATCAACCTTAGTTGGCACAAAACATCTCTGCCCTTGGCCTGGAGCCTCTTAGGCACCCACATGACTTTGTGCCCACTGGTCAAGACTCTTTCTTCCTACCCCTTCCTTGGGCCCAAGCTGGAAGGCCTTTTGGAATCATGTATTATCATTCCTTTCCCTTATGCCTCCCTGTTCTGGGTACTTCTCTGTGTACCAACCTATGATTCCATGTCAGTGGCCCTCTAAGTAACCCATTTTACAGATGAGGAAGCAGGTCCAGAACTAAGCTCAAGGAGTTAGGGTTGAAATCTGACTCACTGCTGGTTCCCTCAGAACCTGCCACTTACTACCTCCCACAGCAAACAGGACTGAGAACTAGTTCTCTGAACTCAAGAGGGTAGGATGGAGGAGCTCAAAGAGGGGTGCACTGGGGCCATTTGTTGGAGACACAAGCTGGTGGCTCTGCATGTTGCTGGAGCAACAGGTGGCCTCATTTCACAGGGACCCCCTCACCATATGTGCCCTGCTTGGCTCAGAAGAGTAACAAATTACCTCCACCCCACACATGGGACGTCCCCAACACAATCTTCACCAGCTGGGCTAAAGCAGCCTAGGGCTGCCATGTGGATGATGGAATCTGCCCTCTTTTGGCTCCTATTAGGAAGGGAAGATGGAGAGAATTGGAGCGCATGGCCCGAAGCACTTGTGAGCAGCAGGGTTCCTGGTGGAACAAGGGCAGCTTGAATATTGGCTTTCATTAGCTGAGAGATTACTGTGAGGCATACATCTTCTTTGCATCATCAATTGATCCATGGAACAACCTTGTACAGTTTAGCTCCATCTTCCAGATGAGTGAACCAAGGACCATAGAGATAGAGACACCTGCCAAAATGTACCCTAGTCAAGGATGGCAAAGTCAGGCTTAGAATCCCGCACTGGGAATTAATCATTTTACTCCCTCCATCTCTCCCTAAGTCTCCTCTTCTTTTTTCCCTCTTTTTCTCTTTTGTTAATCTTCCCCTCTCCTCTGCCTTCTTTTCTTCCTCTTTCTCTTCCCACTTCACCTCCCCTCCACCCCTTTCCCTAGTTAATGTCAACTAGGAATAGGGCAAAACTTTTTAATTTATGATTGTAGGTACATGTCCTTGAGCAAATGGTCACTAATGTTTGGAACTGTGCTTTGGCTGAGCCCTTTTTCATTTGTAAATGTTCATGTTGATCAACATCAAAGCAGTTGGTTTTGGAGAACTTTAAATCACACATTTATCCAACAAGCATTCATTGAATACCTGCTGTATGCAGGTACTCTTCTAGGCACCAAGGATAAGGGAAGAAACAAAAATCCCTGTTTGGGGGGAATTTGACATTTTAAGAGGGAAGCAGGTGATCTACAGGATAATTAAGAGACATTTATTTACATTTATATATGTGAAGGACAGATAGTATCTTAAACATTTTAGAGTTTGTGGACCATGAAGTCTTAGTTGCATCTTCTGAATCTGATGTCATGACACAGAAGCAGCCGCAGAGAAAACACATAAATGAATGGGCGTGGCTGTGTGCCAATAAAGCCATAATTCACACAAAAAGGTGGCTAGCCCATTGTGTGTAGTTTGCTGACCCCTAGTTTAAAAGTTGATAAGAGGGCTTCCCCGGTGGCGCAGCGGTTGAGCGCTGGGCTGCAAAGCTGCCTGCAGCCTCTGCAGTGTCAGTTCGATCCCCGGACACCGGCGAGGGGCCCACATGGTGTGCAGACCTCTCCTGTCTCGCCTGCTGCTCCCCTCAGCAGTGTACTTCGTCAGTCTGTCTGCTCTGCTCCCAACTCTGGCTCTGGTGAATTCTCTCACCCTCCCGCGCTTCTGACTGTACCCAGTGCTTGTATAAATAAATAAATAAATCTTTTTTAAAAAAAAAAAAAGTTGATGAGAGCTCAGGAGAAAATTGAAGTAGTAAAGTAAGTGATTGTGGATCATTAAGGTGAGAGATGGCAGTCCTAATAAGATCTGAGGGAGGTGAGAGGAAGTTACACAGGTATTTCAAGGAAGGGAGCCCAGGGGAACTGAACAACCAGTTGCAAAGGCCGTGAGGCAGGCGTGTTCCCAGTGTTTGCGAGGAGCACTGAGGCAGCCCATTTGGCTGAAGAGGAATAGTGAGTAAGGGGAGGTGACAGGAATAAGATCTGGGAAATGACAGGAAACCTCCTAGGCAGAGAGGCCATATGATTTATCATCCAAACCAGGACAATTTTGAGAGCAAATAGGGAAAGGAGGACACAAAAAATAATGAACAGGCTTTGCATGACCTATGCGAGGTGTACACCAGGATATAAACCTCCGTCATAGCCACTCTAGGGGTTTTGCCTATTTCACAGTCAAATCCACCCCATATTTATCCCATGTGCTGGGGAAGTAGGTATTTTCCTGAGCTGAGTATTTTTTTTTTTTACAATCCTTTATACTTTTTTTGAATGAACCATGCTCAAAAAATTAGAGGAAAATCAACCACAAAACAGAAGGCACTTAAGGATTTTACTGGGACTCAGCCATTAATTTGTTTGATGAGTATTTATCGAAGCACTTGCTAAGCGGCAGGCGCCACGCTGCACACTAGGTACCGGCAGTGCTGGGATGAATCAGTATTTTCCCTTCATTTGAGGCTGCTAGAGACCAATCATTATAAACATAAAATACTGCATAAGTTCAGCAAAGGGGTAAATTAGGGGGGAAAAGTCAGTCAGTTGCAAGGCAGAATGACAGGTCTAGCCCCAGCGGTCCCAGTTGTGAAGGCCCACCCTGTGTGAGCTGGGCCAGTTCATCATCTCTCTCAACCTGTTTCCCCATCCACTGGGAGTGGAGATTATAGGAATTGAGGGGTGTTTCATTGAATCAGAGGACTCTACTAAAGCCACAGGAGTTGTCCCATCTGCTTCTCCATTCTTAGGAAAACAGCCTGAGCATTTGAACCTGGAATAATTTATATTTCCTTATATTACTAGTAATATTATTTAAACTATCCAGGACCTCGGGATTATGTTCATTCACCCAGGTAACCAGAGCTTAGTAAGCTCCTACTGTGTGCCAAGTTCTGAGCCCTGAAGAACTGACATTTTAGGGAACAAAGACAATCTGCAAACAAGTAAATGTGCAAATTGACAAGATAATTAAGAGAGCAAAATCTGCTGGGAAGAAAGTGTGTCTGGCTGTGCCGTAGTGTGGGACAGGTCCTTTTGATCAACAGGTCTATAAGTCTTCTCTAAGAGGGGATAGAGTAGTGCTAAAGCTGAGTAATGAGGAGGAATCAACCAAGCTAAGACCAGAGGGAAATTAGACTCCAGGAAGAGGCTTAGCGAATGGAATTAACTAGCTCATTGCCATTTTGAACTTTACCTTTAAGGGACAGCAATTTCTCCATCAGGGATAGATTTCTCTCACCCCACTTGTCTCTTGAGATCTGTATAAAGGTCAGTGAGAAAGTGACATTTGAGAAGAAGTTGAAGGAGATGAAGGAACAAACTAAGGAGATGCCAGGATGTATTCAGGAAAGCTAGGTTAAGCAGTAACAAACATCCCCCAAACTTTCTAAGATTTTAACAAAAAAGGTCTTTTCTTGTTCATGCTAAATGTCCAGTGCAGGTTGGCAATGGGGGAGAAAGGGCTCTGCTTCACATAGTCCCTTTTGACCTAACTCATAGAGTAGCCACCACCTGGGCATTGCCACTTGCTGTCCCCAAAGAAAAGAGAGCCCTGGAGGCTTCACATGGCAGCTCAATGCTCTGGTCCCAAAGTGACACAGGTATTTCCACTCATTCCTCATTGACCAACACTTACACGTGGCCTGCAGCCAATCACAGGAGGGTTGGGAAGGGTCATCCCATCTTACACCACAAATGTTTAGTGACAGCACTAGTGAGAAATAGCATACCAGGCAGTGGAACTCTTTGAACCTTTCGAAGAAAGTCAGGGTGCTCTTGAGCACACAGCCCACCCTGTATTATTAACAAGCAAATTTCCCTCCCTCATCCACCTCCTCAAACCCAGACTTGTGTGCAATCTCCTTAACCTGAACTATCAGAGAAGATGAGAACCTAGGAGAGAAAGTTTGGGACCCCCACATTTTTTGCTATCATAAACTAGCCATACAAACACCAGTTTTCCTGTTTGGAAAATATATTTCCCATTTTCCTCCCAAGAAAAATGGAGAACTTACCATTTGGGGAGAGCCCAACTCCCAATCAAAAAACCACCTAAATCTCTGCCAACTTCTCTGTGAGCCTTTAGATTCAGAGCATGTAATTGAATGATCTCAGCTAGATTTGAAAGAGAACAAATGTCTCTAAAATAAGATAGCAGAATCTCAGTCCCCAGGAAGGGAAAAGCAAAAAGGAGGTGGGAGCAAGAGTTGGAGCTAAGGACAAAGGCATATGGATCTTGGACCCACCTCCCACTTAGTCATTCAAAAAACATTTATTGAGAACTGTATAAATACCTGGCATATGCTAGGAAATATAGGAGGGACCCCAAAACACAGTGTCCCTGCCCCCTGTGAAATGGACATTCCAGCTCCAGAGATGGACAGCAAGCAGGGGAAATAAGTAAAAGTTAGAAGAGAAGAGCGAGGGGAAAAAAACAGCAGTAAATTGGATTAGAAATGAAGGGGGCAGCTGTAAAGGGCCATCAGGAAAGACATTTGAGCAAAGACCTGATGGAGGTGAGGGAAAAGCCAGCTAGGAATCTGAGGGAAGCATTCTAAACAGGGGGAACAGCACATGAAAAGACCCTAAGGTTTGGGGTATTTGAGGCTCTATAAGGTGACCATGAAGCTGGAGTAGAGTGATTGTGGATGAGAGGTGGTGATGAATTTGGCAGGGAATACCTTTGCCATGTTAGTAGTTCAGGAACTACTAAACTTTTAGTAGTTCTGTGTTCATTTTCTGTGACTGCCATAACAAAATACTGTAGCTAGGTGACTTTAAACAACAGAAATATCTAATCTCCCAGTTGTGATGGCCAGAAATCCATAATCAAGGTTATTGGCTGCTGGGTGGTGCTTTCTCTAGACTCTGGGTAGAATCCTTCCTGCCTCTTCCTTTCTGGTGCTGGCTGTCCACTCTGTCATCCCATGGCTTACAGCTGTGTCTTCCCAATCTCTGCCCCTGTTGTCCCATGGCCATCCTTTCCTGGTATGTCCCTGTCTTTGCCTGGCGTTTTCACTTTCTTAGAGGGCCACCGGTCATATTGGATTGGGGCCCACCTTCATGACTTCATTGTAATTTGATGACTGCTGCAAAGACCCACATTCACAGGTACCAAGAGTAGGACCTCAAAATCTTTTGGGGCATGTAGGGTTAGAGTAGAAATTTCTCCTTACCTGCTCAGACTAGTCAAACAGTCAAATTAACATCAGACATATTGGTAGAAGAATAAGTTTAATTGCATACATATGGGGACTCTACATTGATGTAAATTCTGAAGTAAATGGGACCAAAGGAGGGTATTTATCCTGAGCTAAAGAATGGGGTGGAGCCTGGGACTACAAAGAGAGAGGAAGGTGGCTTCATCCAATAAAAACCTGATGCTCTGTAACTCACTACTTGCCCTGCCACTTAGATGGGTTTCTCTAACAGAAATGTTGTTTCTGGAGATAACCACGAATCTGGATAATAGTTCCAGTCTTTATTCTTTTAGCTAGTTAAGGGAGTGGTGCTAGTTTTCTTAAGCCCTGTAGGACCTCAACTGCTCTCAGCTTTAAATAATCTACATGTCAGCATGACAGTCCAGGGAATATCTTGGGGAGGCCTATCCTTCAAGGAGACACAATGCAATCCACAGCAGGACTTTGGGCATGGAATTTTACCTGCCCTGCCTCAGTCTCCTCACCTGGGAGAATGGGAAGGATGACATACTGCCTTTTGGAATTCATGGGAGAATTAATTGAGCTCAAGAAGGCCAAGTATGTGGAACCATGGGTGTCTGCTATGCTGGGCAGCATGCCATGGGACCGGGGGCTCCCGTGCCTGTTAGGGAGCTGGAACATGGACAGTCTAAAGTGGAGGGCTGCTGTGTCACATCCTCAAGGGACCTCAACTCCTCCCTCCACATCAGTCCTGTCTCCTTTAGTCCCCCCTCTCCCCCCACTGCTCTGTTACTCTCCAAAGTCTACTTCCCGAAACAGCCCTACTTTTCCTTCTGTTGGCCAGAGCAGGTTTTCTTTCTCTGGGCTATATTTAGCCCTAAGAAATGGGAACGAGAGGCCTCAGCCACTGCTAGTCAGACGAGAAGTACAAAGACGCTCCTGCCTTCTGTCCAGTCCTGTTCTGCTGACTCCATGTTTTCTTCCAGAACCTTCCAGAAGCAAAACATGGGGAACATTTGGGGCTTACTAGAACAAGAACATGGACTAGCTGCCGACACATGTCTGCTGTCCCCAGAATTATATCCATGATGGAAGTTGGCTATTCTGTTTATTTCATTTTCAATTTTTCATTGTGGCAAAATACACAGAACATAAAATATACCATCTTGACCATTTTTAGGTGTACAGTTCATTGGCATTAAGTACATTCACATTGTTGTGCAACTAACACCACCATATGGCCATCTCTGGAACTCTTTCTGTCTTGCAAAGCTAAAACACTGTCCCTGTCTAACACTGATATTCCTGATCCTCCCCCAGTCCCTGGTGCCCACCATCCTATTTTCTTTCACTGTGAATTTGACTTCTCTAGGGAAAGAAGGTGGAATCATATACAGTATTTGTCTTTTGGCAACTTGTTTCACTACATAATATCTTTGAAGTTCATCCATGTTATAAGATGTGTATGAATTTCCTTCCTTTTTAAGGTAAAGTCAACTTTAAAAGAAAAAATCTTAATTAAAGTAAAGTGGACTTACAGAAAATCCCACAGATCAAAGTGAGAAGGAGATTGATGAATTTTCACAAATTGAACATGCCCATGTAACCAACACCCAGATGAGGATATAGAAATGTCTCAGATCCAGAAGCTACCAGTGCCCTCTCCCTAATCACTGCCCCACCAAGGGTGCCCTGTCAGCACCCCAAGCATGGTTGCCTATTTTGGTTCTTTTTGTATTTTGCATAAGTGAGCTCTTACATAGGTGCTCTTTTCTGTTTGCCTTCCTTTGCTCTACATTAACTTTTTTAAGGTTTCATGTGACAGGCGGCAATACTTCTTTGCACAGTATATATTTATTCATCCTCTTTCCCATCAGGTAGGATTTGGGTTGTTTCTAGTTTGGTTTATCATGAAGATCACTCCTGTGAATATTCTTGCACATGCCTTTGGCATACATAGGTTCACATTTCTGTTGGGTAACAACTCAGCAGTGGAATTTCTAGATCATAATACATGATTAACCTTAGCAGAAATTCTCAAGCCATTTTCCAACCAAATATTATAGGTTGAATTGTGTGTTCCCACCACCACCAAAATGTATATATTAACATCCTAACCTCCAGAATCCCAGACTGTGATCTTATTTGGGAAATGAAGACATTGCAGAAGTAATTAACCAAGATGAGGTCATGAGGGTGGGCCCTAATCCAGTATGATTGGTGTCCTTACAAAAAGGGGAAATTGGGCCACAGAGACAGACATAGACGCACAGGGATAAAGTTGTGTGAAGGTGAAGGCAGAGGACAGGGTGATTATCTAGAAGTCTAGACACTCCAAAAATTGTCAGCAAACCCTCCAAAGGAGGAGGAGAAGCATGGAACAGATTCTTCATCAGAGCTCCCAGAAGGCACCAACTGTGCTTGATACCCTGATCTTGGACTTCTGGTATTCAGAACTGTGAGGCTAGATATTTCTGTTGTTTTGAGCCACCCAGTTTGTAGTTATTTGTTACAGCAACCATTTCCCCCGTCCATTTCCTTGCAGCCTCACCAACACCTAGTAGTGTCAGACCTTATCATTTTAGCGTTTGCATAACAGTAACAGCATTGTTTATGTTTTTAAAGGTGAGCTTTTAAAGCCACACCTGGGGACCCAGCATTCTCTAGATGCCACAGAACTGATGAACTATTGGAAGATTTCTCTCCTCCCCTCAAACCCAGTGCTCTGGCTTCTAAAGTTGAGGTTTCTCCAGACAGACGTTAAGGTCAAGGGCTCTGGTTCCTATCCCATATCTATCACTGTATAGATCTATGACTTCAGGTTGACTATTTTGTCTTTCTGATCCTCAATTTCCTCAGTTAGACATGATGATAATATAGGACTATCATGAGAACTAAACAAGCTAATAGGTGATGTGTTTAGAGGAAACCTTGGCACACAGAAAATATCCTGTAAGTTCTTTGGTCTCTCTCTCTCTCATCCTCCCATTGATAGTCTCCCCTCCCTTTACTTCCTTCTTGCCAGTGTTCTGTTTTCTATATCAGACAAGAATGTCGCATTTATGGACTTCATCCCCTTTTAAAATATAGCTGTGTGTTTCTGGGAATTTTTCATGGTTGACATTGGGGTTGCTGAGAATAAGGGAAGGAGACAATTGAAGAAAAGGCACACTGCCCTGCAATCTGGCTTGATGGTTTAACTTGCTTGTCAGACCTTGCAATCATATGCCTTCTCTAAGGGAGTGTGTGACTGTGTCTGGGAAAAAGGAGGGAACCAGGGGCTTATAGCTACATTTGGATGGGCTTTTGCTTGTCCTTCTCTTCCTGGAATCTGGTCTGCGAAGTCCCCCCAGGTTTCATGCTGATTTCTAGGTTGTCTAAGAACTACATGGTGGGCCTCCCCGGTGGCGCAGCGGTTGAGTGCTGAGTTGCGAAGCTGCCCGCAGCCTCTGCAGTGCCGGTTCGATCCCCGGCCACTGGGTGAGGGTCCCACATGGCACGCAGACCTCTCCTGCCGCCCGCTGCTCCCCTCAGCAGTATACTTTGTCACTCTGCCTGTTCTGCTTTTGCTCTGGCTCTGGTGAATTCTCTCACCCTGCCACGCTTCTGACTATACCCAGTGCTTGTGTAAATAAATAAATAAATCTTTAAAAAAAAGAAAAAGAACTACATGGTAAGGAGAAGACTTTGTCCTATTAATGGTATCTCTGGAGTTTCACTCACTGGCAATCCTGTGTCTTCCATTTTCCTCTCCAGGCTTCCAGAGCTCCCCTTCCCCATATGAGTCCCTCTCTACACTCACCTTATTTCCTGCTTCACTTCCCACAGAGCAACGACGCCTCAGGGAACACTTGGAACTGGTTGTACTTCATCCCTCTCATCATCATTGGCTCCTTTTTTATGCTGAACCTTGTACTGGGTGTACTGTCAGGGTAAGTCTCTGCTGCTCTCTCCATCACACTACCTGTCACATCTTCTTCCCAGGGAAAGGCAATAAAACTTTATTTTCATTCTCCAGGCAGAGCACAGTCCTCTTCCTTTGTTTGAGTTAGCCACCATTATTTGAAGGCTCTGATTCATAGGTGCCACTGTTAGGGGCACCCAGGGAAGGGACTCATCGGGACTAAAATCTAGTCTAACCTCAATTCACCAGCCTGTGCCCATGGCATTATGCTATCTATTCCCTAAGGGAAAGGAAACATCTTTCTGATACACACCTCTCATTCAGAAGGTTTTCCCAAATTTTCTAGATTCACAACTCACCTATAGAGCCTTAATTTCTATAATTTACATTTTTTAAAAAGTTAGGTTTCCACACTCTCCTATTTTCCAAATATAAAATCATTGCATACAGTCTGACATATATTTTCATGACACACATTGCCCCCTACTCCCAAGATTTTTTGTTGTTGTTTAATCATAAACAGGTTTTAATTTTTCTCAATATAAGAAGTCTTGGACATGGTATGGTGGTTCCGTGGTACCCTCAGGAACCCCAGATGCTTCTAGTTTTTCATTCTGGCACTCTTATCAGATGCTTTCAATCTCATTGACACCTCGTGGCCTCAAGATGACTGTCATGTGCTCACAAGATGGCCATCCTATGTTCCAGACAGGAAAAGAAAGAAGAGAAACAGGAAGAGATGGGACCTAATCAGCAAATGAAGGCTTCTGCAGAAATTTTTACTTATGTCTCTTTGGTTAGGAAGACTGAAAACATTTTTTAGCCATGAATACAGAGAATGAGAGTAGAGTAAAAGTGGAGTATATAGCCAACAGTGGTTGGCATGGCATAGTTTTTTGGCTTACTTTTTTTCTACCTGGGTATATTTGTTGGAAAATGTGGGAAGCTGGCAGAGATACCTATCACTCCTATAATGTTCAGTCTTCTCCCAGAAGATCTGAATTTTCTTGTTGAAATCCACTGCCCTTCTGAAGCCCCCAAACACACATATACATACACACAGAGACTCCTTAAAATTTCTGGAACCACCAGATCCAGCTTTTTTGTGTTTCTGCAGGGAGTTTGCCAAAGAAAGGGAGCGGGTGGAGAATCGGCGGGCTTTTCTAAAGCTGAGGAGGCAGCAGCAGATTGAAAGAGAACTCAATGGGTACATGGAGTGGATCTCAAAAGCAGGTGAGACTCTTTTATCATGGGGCCCAGGAATATAAATCCCAGGCCACAGCCTATATACAGTTTGGAGATAGGTAAAGGGAGGGCCATTATGAGAGGAGGAAGAGGATCTGGCTGGTCATCCCAATCTTTGGCAGCAGGAATCCAGAGTATGATGAATTCATTGGGATAAAGCCAAAAGACATGACATAATGGTAAAGAGCTCTAAAACCATATGTTAGGTTATACCCCAGTCTTCCACCTCCTAGCAGTGCATCTCACCTCTCTGTGCCTCAGTTTCCTTGACTGTTACATACCTACATACACTCCTCATCATTTGAGTATTCACCTCATAGTTTCTATACTGTATTCTATACTGTAATCCAGATTTAGGAAGAATGGTGCCTAACAGACAGGCATATGTTTATTTGTTCACTTATTCAGGAAACACCTGCTTTGTGCCAAGCACCATTCTAGGCACTGAAGATATGCGAATGAACAGATCAGGTCAAATCCCTGCCCACATGGATTCCTGTATTCTAGTGAAGAGACAGAAATAAACAAACATATAATGCTAAGAAACATAAAGCAGAGTTAGGAGCAGAAAACAATTGGAGATGGGGTAATCAGAGGGAGTCTCTCTGAGGAGGTGCCATCTGAGCGAGACCTGAATGGAATGAAAAAGGAAGTCTGTGGTTGTCTACTGGGAGTGCATTCCAGGCAGCAGGAAAGTCAAATGCAAAGGCCTTATTGTAGGAGCAGAGTTAAATAATAGCAAGGAAGTCAGTGTGGCTGGAGTAGAGTGAGTGAGGAGAGCATGGGAGGGAAAGAGGACAGCGGGGTGATGGGTTTAGATCAGGCAAGGCCATATAGGCTACAGTAAGGATGTTGGTTTTTCCTTTGAGGGAGGTGGGAATGATGTTGGCCATTACTACTATTGCTGAAGTGGGGCTAGGAGTCAGAAACTCATTGAGCAATGCACTTCTGACTGATTGAGTGTCCCCATCAGCAAAGGGAGAGTGGAGGTAGCTGAGAGCTTCTCCTTTCTGGTTCAAGGGAACCCATCCAGAAGAATCTTTCAGATGCCATTGCTTAACTCTGTCCTCTTCATCCACAGAGGAGGTGATCCTTGCCGAGGATGAAACTGATGGGGATCAGAGGCATCCCTTTGATGGTAACTGCTCCAAACCTGGCTAGAGAAGGTGGGAGGGGAGTGTCCCAAAAGAAATCAGAGCAGTCATTGCTGGGGGAACAGGGTGCACAGTTTCTAAGGGATCTCAGGGGACGGATATTCAGGGCCCAGGTATGGCTAAGAACAAACGAAAGACCAGGTCAGGCCCAGGAAGATATAAAGGGTTGCAGGAATCTGCCTCCTCAAGGAATTTCAGGACCTCTGCAACTTCAGGACTTACGTCTTCTGGTCTACCCTTTCTGTGTTCACCATGTGCCCCTCTTCTGCCTATGCTTACATTTTTCTCTCCTGCAAAATGGGCATGATAGTAACACTTATCTCTTTGGATTATTTATGAGTAAGATATTAATTACTGCACACAGAATGCCTAGAACTGTGTCCAGCACAGGTCAGTACTGTTCACTGATTTAAAAAATAAATAATTTAACACCACCAAGAATTCAGCTGTCTGTAAGGGAGAGTTGTCTCACATGTTTGAAATTCGGCTAAACAGAGCAAAGGCTTTTGATTGAAAATACCATGAATGAGAAGAAAGAAAAAGAACTGGGACTCTATCCCATAAGGGGATAAAGTGAATTTTAGTATTTTGGAGAGAAGAGATTTGCCATGGGGGTATGTAAATCACTTTATTTGAAGTTTCTGAACTCATTGTCCCCAAGCAAGCTCTTGGTGTGTAGAAGCTAAGTATTAGAAGAGGGCATGCACGGCCCCAGACTGCTAGGACTTATGCTGGAGGTCAAGGGATGGATTGTTTTCCGAGGAGTCACTATAAATCCAGTCCCAGTGCTTCCAGAGGGGAAATAGTGAGCACACACTTTGAGTCAGACAGAACAGAACTTGAAAATTAAATTCATTATAACAAAACCAAAATGACCCAGTTTATCTGTGTTGAAACATTTTCTGATCTCTGTACTTAATTTCAATAAATATCAGAATGTCAGAAAGAAAAAAAAAAACAGAACTTGATTCTTGTCTTTACCACTTGGACAAAAGCATGTTAATCCCCAGTCTATACACCTGTGAGATGACTACACTGTGCCCTCCCAAATAACCAGATTGTCGTGATGGTTAAAGATACAACCGCACATACAAGGTGCCTGGTGAAGCACCTGGCACCACAGACACACTCTGTGGGGTAATCATTATTGCAAAAAGGGTAACGTCTGTTTCTCTTGCCATGTTTCCATTGTTGGAGCTCTGCGGAGAGCCACCATAAAGAAAAGCAAGACTGACCTGCTCAACCCGGAGGAGGCCGAGGATCAACTGGCCGATATCGCCTCTGTGGGTGAGTCGCCTCTCCTGCAGCCTCGTGATGGATTATCAGCATTGGTCCAAGAAACAGGGGCATGGACTTGGGAGCCAGGCTACTTGAACTTGGGTCTTGACTCTGCCTTTTGTCACCTGCGTGTCCTGGGACAGGCGACATGATTGTGGGGATAACAATAGTGCCTGTATTTTAATATTGTTGCCTGGGTTCAATTGAATCATCCACACCAGGCACTTAGAATAGCTTGCTGAACTGTGAACAAAGCAGAAACCAAATCTCTACCTGGAGTTCAGTGCAGGAAATAGATATTAAATAGATAATGGCACAAATGGACATGCGATGCGTGGCATTTCAGGGGAGGTGCTCAGGTTTGGTCAGCTCTGAAAAAGCAAGGTGTAATCAGAGGGAGGGACACTGAGGCTGAGGACTGAAGAGTGGGCAGCAGTGGGGGTGCCCCGTGGTGGAGAGCGCAATGGAGGCTGCCACCTGGTTCTCACAAAGGATAGAGTGTGAGGTGGGAGGGGGAAGACGTTGACTCTTTTCCTGCTCACTCCTGTGATGAAGATTGTGGCCTTCTCCAAAGAGAATATATTCTCTTTTGAAATGGGTTTTTTAAAATTCCAATAATGAAAGAGTCAGTGAGAGAATATCTAGGCACAGGAAATAACACACGAATTTGAGGGGAGAAGGCATTTAGGCAGATGGCAGAACTGCGGCCAGAGCATAGAAGAAGAAAGGATGGTGAAGGGTGGGAGGAGGGGAGGGAGGGATATACATGTGTTTCTAATTACACAGACACCAACAATTTTATGCTTCTTTTTTTTTACTCAACCCCAGTTTATAACCTTACTGCAGAATTTCCATTGCATCCCGTACACCATAAGGAGGGCTGCACTATAGTTTATTTAACGATAGCTCTAGTACATGGTGTTTGAGTTGTTTCCAATTTTTGCCCTGACAAGGAGCACTGCTGTGAACATTTATGTACAATTACTCCCCCCCACCCTTAGGGCGTATTTCCTTGGGGATAATTATAGGATCAAAGATATGAACAGCTTTTCAACTCATTATTCACAGAGCCATTTTGAGTTTCAAAATCATTGAACCCATTTATAAACCTGCCAAATATGCATTTGTTCAGATTCCCCACCCCGGCCATTGCGCATTACCCACTTAATTTCCTCTCCCAGTTCAGTTGGTCTATAATGATACCTCAAAGCTTCTTTTAATTTGCATTTTTAATTTCTAGCCAAAACACGCTTTCCCTTATAATGATGAAGTAATCCTAGTTCCACTTGTAGATCTGTCTTTTATCTCCTTCCTGCAAATTTTAAGAATCAAAGCACACCCTCAATATTCTGTGCATTTGATCAGTTGTCTGCCCCATGTATCTTCCCAATCCAGATGCTACAATCTGCTTTGTAGTATTTTGATGGGCAAACTTTTTTGTTTATACCACATTTATTAAATGCCAGGTACTGAAAAAGAAATGGAGTACCCATGTAAGTATCTCCTTTATGGATTAGATTGAGTACCTGCCCTTAGTTACAGAAAGATACTATTTTAATTAATCATCCTGGAAAAGATAAGAAAGTGATGCTACCCAGTGTTAGCAAGTATGTGGGGAAATGGGTATTCTCATACGCAGTTGATAGGAATGTAATTTGTAGCACTTCTGGTGTATGGCTGGCATTATAATTACAAATGTTCACACTCTTAGTCCTAACATTTCCATGCCAAAAGCATTTCTTTATGTGTGCACAAGAGCTGTGTACCAGCCTCTTCTTAGCAGCATTGTTTCTGGCACTTGAACAAATAAAAGCCAGAAACAATATTCATGCCGATCAAGAGGGAGATGATTAATGAAATGTATCACCTAACAACTTTTCTGTTGAACTTCATGTATGAAGCTCCCAACAGGCTATATCATCCAGCCTAGAGGTGGGGTAGGCTCTACCATCTAGGTTTGTGTAATCACTTTCTATATTTCCACAATGACTAAATCACCTAGTGATACATTTCACAAAATACATCCACATTATTACTTGACACTTGACTATACAGTAGAATATTATGCAGCCAGGAAAAATAACAGGGTTGCTACCAATATGGAAGGATGTTTGAAATTTACTTTTCAGAGGGAAAAAAAACAAGATACATAATATATGATCCTATTTTAAAATAAAATATTAAGAAGTGTAAGCTGTATTTGGAGCTGTGAAAATTAGAGGATTGCAGAGTTTTTTTTAAACTTTGTGACATTTTTCTGCAAAGTATGAATGAATAATATCCATTTTTTAAAATCAGAGATGTAACTAGTTAATTTTAAAGTTGCTCAAAAACAACAGGTATTAATTATATGGAATCTGTAATAGCTGTACAGGTCAGGGAAGAATTTGTTTGGTGGAAAACCAAAGAAAATTTTATGAAAGAGGCATTTAGGAATTGAACTTCATGTGGAATGGGGAGAATGTATTGGTTTACCAGGGCTGTCATAATGAAATCGCACAGGCTGAGTTCTTTAAACGGTACACATTTATTTTGTCACAGGAGATCAAGGTATTGGCAGGGCTGGCTTCCTGAGGAGACCTTGTTCCTTGGCTTATAGACGTTATCTTCTTTTTGTGTGTGCACGTGGTCTTCCCTCTGGGCAGACTGCTGTTCTATAAGGACCTCAGGTCTATGGGGCTAGGATTAGGACACACCCAGATAACTTCATTTTAATTAAATTACCTCTTTCAAGGTCCTATCCCCAAATGCAATCATGTTCTGAGTTACTGGGGCTAGGGCTTCAACATATGAATTTTGGTGAGGACATAGTTCAGTTCATAATGAGGGGGAGACCCAGAAAGCCATGAGGGATATTCACAGAGGGTTTGTCATGGGGCAACCTGCTCTTGAATTTGTGGATGACGTAAGAAAATTTGCCACTTGAAGAATCCAGTTTCAAGGCCAGCATTTGTGAAACGTTTGAGGAAAGGAAGCCGAGAAAGCTGTCTGACTGAAGAAGAGCTGACGCTGTCCTGCAGCACCTCTGCTAAGAAAGCAGGTGATCTGCAGCTTTCTAAATGAATTCAAAATCCAGGCCAGTGACTTGGTCTCCCAGGACTAGGCTTGGTCCAGACAAACCCACCAAAACCCAGTTCCTTGGCCTGGAAGCTCAAAAACTGCATAGGAAGGGCCCCAACTTTAGTCTGTGGTTTCTAAACCCTCCTGAAAGAGACCTCTGGAATTTCAGGGTTCTAACAGCTAAATGCCTTTACCTTTATTCTTATGAATGAGAACAATTGCCTCAAAGTAAGACAGGAATTTTAGAAATACCGTCTTATAATTGGTGATTGTACCTCACTGTCACATCCTTTTTTTTTTTTTTAAGATTTATTTTTTTTATTTATTTATACAAGCACTGGGTACAGTCAGAAGCGCGGGAGGGTGAGAGAATTCACCAGAGCCAGAGCAGGGAGCAGAGCAGGCAGAAGGACCGAAGTACACTGCTGAGGGGAGCAGCGGGTGGCAGGAGAGGTCTGCGCGCCATGTGGGACCCTCCTCTGGTGGCCGGGGAGCAGCCGGGAATCGAACCGGCGCTTCAGAGGCTGCGGGCAGCTTCGCAACCCAGGGCTCAACCGCTGTGCCACCAGGGAGGCCCTCACATCCTTTGATAAATACGTTATTAAGTCTTCTCATTTAAAGTTAGCAAACTTAATGCTGAAATAGGGAACTTAAGTCATTAATAGGAAAAGTTGAGCCATGAATGTGAGTTGCCATTACCACCATTTCCTTAGGAAACTCAAATTCTATCTTGACTGTTGTAATGGTAGGAGTTCCACATGGGCCATATTTCTTTACTGAAACAAAGTACCACAGATTGGGCACCTTTAAAAAAAACATTTGCTGGGCCTCCCCGGTGGCGCAGCGGTTGAGCGCTGGGTTGCGAAGCTGCCCACGGCCTCTGAGGCGCCGGTTCGATCCCCAGCTGCTCCCCAGCCACCAGAGGAGGGTCCCACATGGCGTGCAGACCTCTCCTGCCGCCCGCTGCTCCCCTCAGCAGTGTACTTCGGTCCTTCTGCCTGCTCTGCTCCCCGCTCTGGCTCTGGTGAATTCTCTCACCCTCCCGAGCTTCTGACTGTACCCAGTGCTTGCATAAATAAATAAATAAATCAAACAAACAAATAAATAAATAAATCTTAAAAAAAAAAAAAAAAAACATTTGCTCTCTCACAGTTCCAGAGACCAGAAAGCCCAATAAATCAAGATGTCAGCAGGATGCCACCACCTCTAAAGGCACTAAGGAAGAATCACTCTCATGCTTCTCTCTTAGCTTCTGAGGTGCTGGCAATCCTGGCACCTTTGAATCTGCAGACATCAGTCCAGTCTCTGCTTTGTCATCACACGTCTCCTGTGTATCTGTGTCTCTAAGGACATGAGCCATTGGATTTAAGGCCATTGGATATGGGCCCACTTGAATTGAGTTTGACTTCATCATAACTTGATGACATCTACAAAGACCCTATTTCCAAATGAGGTCACAGTCACAGTGCCAGGGATTAGGCCTTCGACACGTCTCTTCAAGGGACACATTTCAACCTACATCTCTTTAATATATTTCTGTACTGATTCCATGTTGAAATGATGATATTTTGGGTCTGTTATGTTTCATAGACTGTCTTAGTTAACTTATTTTTAAAACCTGAGGATTGTCTGCAATGATAATTCCAGAACACAGGGAAAAAGTAGAGATAAGAATGTATAGGAAAAGGGGATCAGAGTGAACATGAGAAGCAATAATAGAGGTGACAGTACACAGCTAGCACAAGGCTTAGCATGAAGTAGGTATTCAGTTAATACTTACTTCCCAATGAGTGGCATGCCTACTGGTGAAGACTTGGCCTGTGACCTGGGTCTTGATTTCAGTTCCTGAGGGTGCAGCAGATTTTGTACCTAATAGTCAATGTGGACAATATCATGCTAAGGTATATTAATTAATTGATTCCTCCCAGCTGCACTGTGAGGTGGAAAGTGTCATTGTCCCCAGCTTACAATTGGAAGCACTAGAACCCTGTGATGCAAGGTCACCTACTCAAGGTCATTCACCAATTGGTGATGGAGCCAGGTTTTCAATGTGACTCCAGGAGCAGTGGGGGGTGGGGGGTGAAAGGGCTCCTGCCACTGCACTGTTCTCTGTCTCTCTCTCTCTCCTCCTCCTCCTCCTCCCCCCCTCCCTTCCTTTCTCCCCCCTCCACTCCTCCTTCTTTTCTTCCCATCCTTTATTCTCCATCCCTCCCAAGGAACATCCTTCCTGACCCCTAAGACCTTCAAGAGTCTCATTCCTCTTTGCCAAACTCTGTGGATGCGTATAGGCCTGGGTACCTCTTTGGGAACTGCATGCAGTAAGACCAGATTTTCCCAAGCTGGGGAGGGCTATAAAGAACCACCCTGGGGCTCCCAATGCCTGTGAATCCATCAGGTGATGGACAGGAGGGAAGGATCTAGCCCCTCAGCTTGGCCAACTACTGCCTGTGGAATTTGCCCTTCCCTTCACGTGTTTCATGAGTGATGCAGCATGGCAGACTCACAGCTGACTCCTTGTTTCCTAGCCTGTCCCTGGACCCCTGTCCCCTCTCTGTCTCCACTTCCTCTGCTATAAAATGGGAGAGTGGGAGTCTCTACTTCCTATAGTTTTGATGAGGAAAAAATAACTTGGGTAAAATGTGTCTCCTGCTGTGCTTGATGCCTGATCAATACATGTCAACTGTTATTTTCATCTTGAGAAGCTGAAGTCCATTATTTTTATGAAAAATCTCCCAGGTTTTAAGTGTGGGCCAATAATTTCAACTTTTACAAGCCAAAATGAATCAGCATGGCCCCATGAGTGCAACTCACAACCTCTGTTCAGTATTTTGCTAATAAGAGGTGACATCCTACATGGTGTTTGCTGTGTCCCTGCCTGTCTGGTAGAATAGGATCAGTGAATATAAATGGATGAATGAAAGAATGGATAATTGAACTAATGAATAAATAGATGGATTAACAAATAATGTATGAATGAATGAACAAATGAGCACACTAATGAATGAATGACCAAATTAAAGTACTAATTAGTGAACCAAAAGATGAATGAACTAATGAAAGATTGGACAAGTGAAGACACTAATAAATAAACAAATGAATGAACCAACAAATAACAAAATAAATGGATGCAATTGAAAGTTTTCAAGAAGAGATATGTTAAAAGATAAAATCACTCTGTCCATAGCTGAGTTCTGACCCTCCCCCTCAGACCATCGCCTCTCAGTGGATGGCAGCTCATTTCCTCTGGAGGATCAAGCCAAACACCTGAACTCCTTCCACTATCTCACACCCACACTTGATCCATCAGCAAATGTTGAAATCTACCTTAAATAATACATCCCAAATCTGCCCACTCTTCCCCCTTCCCTGTCACCATGTTGTCCAGACCCAATCTTGTTTATCTTGACCATGCATCCACCTCTTTCCTGGTCCCCCAGTTCCTGGCCTCGCCCTCAATAGTATGTTTTCCCCCCACAGCTGCCAATGGGTGCCTGTGAGCATCTCAGTCAGTGGTGTCTTTCTTCTACTCAGAACCCTCCATGACTCCTACCACATTCAGAGTAAAACCAAAGTCCTCCCCATGACCCAAAGGTTCCCATCACTGCCCTCACTACCTTCCTCTCCCCCCATCAGCCACTCCAACCCAGCCACCGGTTATGTGCTGTTCCCCAAATGTGTCAGACAGGCACATTCCTGCCTCAGGACCTTTGCACTTTGCACTTGCTGGTTCCTCTCCTTAAAATACTAAGGTGACTTATATCAAGACCTTCACCTTGACCACTCAGCTTAATATTGCAACCCACCCTATGTCCCTCCTGGGGATCCCACTCCCTTTACTTTACTCTTTCTTTTTTCCAAAGTATTTTTCACCTTCCATCACACTATTAACTTATTTATTACATTGTGGTTTATTCTATTTTATTTGCTGTCTGTCTCCCATACTAGAGTGTGAGTCCCAAGTGGGCAGGGCTCTGTTAACTAGTGTGTCCTCTAGTTAACAGTGACTTCTCCATAAATGCTTAAGAGCAAAAATATATTCAAGCAGAAGGCACAACTGACTCCTTCCTGTGATCATTTCTAAAGTGAAATGTCCAAGGAAAACTAGCATTTTATCCCCACCTCCTTCTAGAGGCTTTCCAAGCATGCTCCATGCAGCTTTGCTACCTGTCCCATCTGGGGGTCCTGTGCTAAGGCTCCTGCCTCATCCCACCTTGTGGCATGCCCCCAGATTCTTCAACATGGCCAGAAGGGGGGAAGCACAGAAAGTTGACTGACAATGCAGAAAGTCACCTCTCCTTTGACATCCTAAGTTCTCATTGGTTATTTTCAGTAGTTATTCTTAGGGACACTTTCTACTGATAAACCCCATCTCTTGAAAACTAAACCCGGGGCCTCCCTGGTGGCACAGGGGTTAAAAACAGCGCTGTCAAGCTCTCACCAGCCACTGGAGAACGAGTTCGATCCCCGATCCCTGGGCCAGCCAGCCAGCCAGGGAGCTACCCATATGGTGCAGCAGACCTCTCCTGTATCGCCCGCTGCTCCCCTCAGCAGTGTATTTCAGTACATCTGCCTGTTCTGCTCCCCACTCTCTCTGGTGAATCCTCTCACCCACCGCACCTCTAGCTTACACTCCAGTTCTTGGGTGCATAAATAAATCTTTAAAAAAAAAAAAAAAAAAAAGGAAAACTAAGCCCATGAGTCATGATGGTTCCTTCGGGTCAGGGGAAGCCGACGGTCCCCCCAGCTACAATCCATGTGCTAAATGCTGGTCATGGGTCAGTTAATTTCCTCCACAGGAACATCCTGATATTCTCTCTTCTTTCCGTGGCAGGGTCTCCCTTTGCCCGAGCCAGCATTAAAAGTGCCAAGCTGGAGAACTCAACTTTTTTTCACAAAAAGGAGAGGAGGATGCGTTTCTATATCCGCCGCATGGTCAAAACTCAGGCCTTCTACTGGACTGTGCTCAGTCTGGTAGCCCTCAACACGCTGTGTGTCGCTATCGTTCACTACAACCAGCCCGAGTGGCTCTCCGACTTCCTCTGTGAGTACCCCCTGGCCTTGCCCCGGCCAGCTCCCAGATCCCTTCCTCACTCCCTGTCTTCCAGTTCCCCTTCATTGGCAATATGTGTCCCTTCGTTGGTCCTCACTGAATCTGCCTTTTCATTAAGCCATGTCTGCAATTGGAATTGAGGTTGATATTGCTGCTGCCTCAGTGTCAGAGCCCTCATATGGTCTGAGAGCTAGAAGCTGGAATTCAGGCTGCCAAGCCCTTTTATGATCCCTTTTCTGAGAGGGGGACAGGGGTACTACTGAAGGGAATACTGCAAGAGAGAAGAAAGAGGTAGAGACAGAAACGTACATGTAATTTCCAGGTACATCTCTGGGAATGTTAAAATAATTTGAGGTTGAGAGCTGAGGGTGCCTTAGGGACAGAGTGGTCTGTATTTCTCCTTTCCTCCATACCTTCTGCTTCTTTCCCCATTCTCCTCCTCCCCCTTTTTACTTCCTATGTCTGAGATTCATTCCCAAAGATGCTCCCCCCAACAAAAGTGAGCGCATCTTGCTCCCTCAGTGGGTTTTGGGACCTCCATGACTTTGCCGTTCTTGACTTACTCCCATGTTCCAGGATTAGTATCAGTTAATGTCAAAACTGATGGCCCTGTGAAGGTGAGAAGTGGAGAAAGGTGGGGAGACCTCTGACCAGGAGGTCAGAGCTCTGAGAAAAAAAAGTAAAGAGCTCTGAGAAATCAATAAAAGTAGTGCCTGAGCAGTGAGGACAGTAAGTAGCTGCCCTAGCTTTGACTAGTGACACCCAAGCGAGGACTTCTTAAAATCTCTCTGCCTGTTGGCTGCCCTACTCCTACATATACTGATTCATATGATTCAGATTTATGGATTCTCTGCCCTTCTGACCTGGTTCAGCCATTAGAGAGACAATCAAGTCTTCAATCTAGAGAGGCCTGGGTGCTGAGTCCAGGTCATAGTCTCCTTGTAACCCTCATTGCTCCCAGTCAAATTGGCTGACCCCTCCCAGGACACCCTACAGGGGCCAGTTCTCCTTCCAGGAGCCCTGACCCAGTTCCAACCTTTGTAATTGCTTTTGGTCCCTCTGGAGTCTCTTATAAATGAGGACTCTTTACTTCTTGTTTTAACCTCCTCTGATAGTCTATTTTTAATCTCCCATATTCTCCTCACTAATTACCTCACTCTGTCAGTTCTGGTTCAGGAACAGACGGTTGGAATTTCTTAGCCAGGGCCACTATGTCTGTAAAGTTTCTTTATCCCCATTTTCCAGTTAAGAAAACTGAGACACAGCAAGGTTGAGTAACTTGCCTGGGATCATGCAGCTAATAAGTGATGGAGTCAGGATTTGAACCCAGAGCTTTAGGGAAAAATCCCAACTTTGATCACCAGGTGACCTAGGTCTGCCCCTAACTTACTATGTGACCTTGGACAAGTCATTACCATGGTCCATCAGTTGGAAACATCTTCAATTATAAGATGCTTTTGTTTGAGGTGCCACTAAGAAGTAAAACAATCTAAACTAGGGCATGCTTATTTTAAGATATACCCTAATTTCAGAGATGTCAAAATTGAACAAAAATGTGTCTTGGAATATAGGAGTGTAGTGGTTTCTCTAGGTCTCAAATTCCTCATTTGTATTTGGTAGGAAGTAGATTTCATGACCCTGGGAATTCTTCCAGACGCACCACTGCTATGTCCAGATGATTCTTTCAGATCTGGTGCAACAACAGCTACCAGGTCTCTTGGTAGGCACCCGATGTTATGGACAGATTCTTGGAAGGTGCCAGATGTTATGGACAGATTTTCTTCATTGATATTTTTGTCCTGGAGACCCTGCAGTTTCCCTCAGATTCAGGAAGCCCCTGGCATCCTAAAACTAAGGGGAAGTTTCTACCAGGAATGAGTGGGAAGGACCTTGACCTCTTAAAAGAATGATGTAGCATGCACTTTGAACTCTGTGACCAAAACTGAAATTTTTAGAATTTTGAGTCCCCTGCCTTTCCTTTCTGAATACTTCCCTCCTCTTAGAAACACTTCACTCTCCTTTCCATCCATTAGGTGAGTGCCCAGGCCCCTCCTGGCTCCTAATCTTCCCACTCCACCAACTACTCTTCCTAGCCCTCCGAAAAGGGCTGAGAATAGCCATTTCTTTGCTGGGGCAAACAAACACCCACACGTTACCTGTCCCCCCATATCTGAACTGCTGTGCTTTCTTGCCAAAGAACAATAGGCTTTCTTTTGTTCATGATGTTTAGAATTTGCAAGAAAAGATTTCCAACAGACATTTTCCATCCGATAGGCTTTCCACATTGGGAGAGGCCTTGCCTTAGGTCTGTGGTGCTACAACTAAGTTTGCAACATCAGGATTTTGAAGGAGACACCATTAGGACTTCTAGTTTTCCTTTGGCGCTCAGGCATATAAAAGTGGATTAATTATAATTCTTAGATGATGACACCCTGGCATTGCAGGGAATTGTTATTTTGTTGCTTAGTTGTCTGGTTAGTTAAATGGTTCGTTTATTCTTTTTTTTTTTTTTTTTGAGAATCAATACATTTAGATTTATTTATTTATTTATACAAGCACTGGGCACAGTCAGAAGCGCGGGAGGGTGAGAGAATCCACCAGAGCCAGAGTGGGGAGCAGAGCAGGCAGAAGGACCGAAGTACACTGCTGAGGGGAGCAGCGGACGGCAGGAGAGGTCTGCGCGCCATGCGGGACCCCCCTCTGGTGGCTGGGGAGCAGCTGGGATCAAACTGGCGATGCAGAGGCTGCGGGCAGCCTCGCAACCCAGCGCTCAACCGCTGCGCCACCGGGGAGGCCCTCGTTTATTCATTTTTAAAATAAAGTAAGCAGGGCCTCCCCTGGTGGTGCAGCAGTTGAGTGCTGGGCTGTGAGGCTTCCCACAGCCTCTGCAGCGCTGGTTCGTTCCCCGGCCGCCGGCAAGGGTCCCACACAAAAAAATATATATATATGGTAAGCACACAGGAAAGCCTCCCCCCACCACCAACAGCACAAAACCTAGATCCTTGGCAGTAACCTACATCCAACTTTTATCAAATAAGGGCAAAAACTGCAATATAGAAACCCGTGAACTTTCTCTTACTCTTTTTACGACCAGCCAGCAGTGAGTGGGTTGGAGAACAGTGGTCAATTGTTGTTCTTTCCCTTAACGGAGGAAAAACTGAGGCCATGGAACGGACACGTGAGTGAGCTTTGGCTGAAGCCGCCAAAGCCCACCGTGCTCTCCCTGCCTGCCCTGCCAGACGAGAGAAGGGCTGCTATTAACAGGAAAGCCATAGCCACCTGGCACCCCACATACCTAACCTCTTCTCTGTTTCCACCCCTCTGCCTTCTAGACTATGCAGAATTCATTTTCTTAGGACTCTTTATGTCCGAAATGTTTATAAAAATGTACGGGCTTGGGACGCGGCCTTACTTCCACTCTTCCTTCAACTGCTTTGACTGTGGGGTAAGTGCTCTGGTTTCTGGAATTCATCTCTCCAGCTCTGACTCAGAATGGCTGATGCCTGGGGAGGCAGGTAGGGTCACACCTGGATGGGAGAGACTCAGATGAACGCAAAAAGAGGAAGAGGGCAGTCCCAGACATTGGCTACAGCATACAGAGGATACAGATTTCTCAGCCCCTGCCAGGAGAGGGACAACAGAGTGCAGAAAAGAGGTGTGGACTCCCTGAAAAAGCAGGGGCAACCCGATGGTTCCACTGCTGGGTTCACTTAGAGAAACTCAGAATGTGCTGAGCAGCCTTGTTTCTAATAGACCAAGCACCCCAAGTACCCCTCTGAGTAGAATCGACGCATGTGTGTGCACAGCAAGGAAAGGCAGCCACACCCACAAGAGGCGCATCTCACACTCGGGGCCAGGGGCCAGGTGAAAGGAGGCAGGCACTTGCGAAGCCAGTCTGCACAACCCTGCTTCCGGTCATGACAGTTCAGACGCACAAAATTTAAGTATGTTGATAAGGAATTGTGCTTGGATACATTTAAAAGGCAAAGACCTCAAAAACATTATGCTAAGTAAAAGAAGTAAGACACAAAAGGTCACACTCTGCATAATTCCATTTATATGAAATATCCGGAACTGGCAAATCTGCAGACAGTAGATTAGTGGTTGTGGGGGCTGGGAGGACAGGGGAGTGAGGAGTGACTCCCTTAGGCACGGGGTCTCCTTTGGGGTGATGAAAATGTTTTGGAGGTGATGGTTGTACAACATTGTGAATAGACTAAATGCCCCTGAATTGTGCACTTAAAATGAGTGATTTTATGTAACTAAGGTGAATTTCACCTCAGACTTTTATAAAAGGCATGGAGATGGTTATTACAAAATTCAGGATGGCAGTTATGTCTCGGGGCCCCTGAAGGGCTCCCAAGGAGCTGACATGCTCTGTCCCTACACAAAGGTGCTAGTTGCAGGGATTCTTTGCTCTATGTGAGTTCTTGAGAGAGAGAGAGAAGGAGAGAGAGAGAGACCTGGTCCTCGGTTCTAGGTTATCATCGGGAGCATCTTCGAGGTCATCTGGGCCGTCATAAAACCTGGTACGTCCTTTGGCATCAGCGTGTTACGAGCCCTCAGGTTATTGCGTATCTTCAAAGTCACAAAGTAAGTTTTTGGGGTACCCTGGCATTCTGATGAGGGCCGGGATGGGGGCCACTCCAGCAGGATGGGAAGGTGGGGCTCAGCTGCCACCATCTTGGCCCTACCCAACCACCCACCCCTGTCCCCACCCGGCCTTTATTGGCAGGTACTGGGCATCTCTCAGGAACCTGGTCGTCTCTCTTCTCAACTCCATGAAATCCATCATCAGCCTGTTGTTCCTCCTTTTCCTCTTCATCGTTGTCTTCGCCCTCCTGGGAATGCAACTCTTTGGTGGCCAGTAAGTGCTCAGTGGCTATTCAAATTCTGCTTGCCCGGGGTCTGACTTGAGACCAACCCCTTCTGCCCCCTGTGCCTCCCTCAGTGCCTCCTGAGACCCTACCTCCTTCATCATGCGGCCTGCCCCACTCACGGCCTCACTGCCCCTGATAGCGGGTGGCCTTGGGTACCCCTCAAGGTGCCCTTCTGGGAGACAGAAGTGCTGGAAATGTTGCCCTGGAGGGGACAACATGTTGGGGGGTGGGGAGCAAGGTGAAATGCCTGTGTCCTCCCCACAGGTTTAATTTTGATGAAGGGACTCCTCCTACCAACTTCGACACTTTTCCAGCAGCAATAATGACAGTGTTTCAGGTACGACCTTCAACGAGCCCCACACCAGACAGGACCACACAGGGAAGTACCTGGTCTGGTCTGGAGGCAGAGGGAGTGGGAAGTGCAGGCAAGAGCTTTTATTGTGGTTTCTCCAGGAAGGAAGGAGCACAAGACTGGCAGGGTAAGCAGGTTTAAGATTGGCATGTTTGAATTATTTTAGCAGGCTCTGGGACAATACCTAGTCATCTGATACCTACCCTGGGGGTGATTGGGGCAAGTAGTGAGCAGACTGAGTGTAAGAGTCCAGTGGAGGAGGCATTTGGTACGAAAGCATGCTTCACACGTTGTTTACTCAAGGCCAGCAAAGCCACAGATGTCAAAGATCAGAATGCAAAAAATAAAATAAGGCCCTCACCTCTGGGTTGGAAGACACTTGGGCCCTGTCTTCCTTGCCAGACCACCTCTGTACCCATTTAGGCACACGTTCAGAGGTCTGGGACTAGCCTAGCTGGGGCCTCCAGATCCTTCCCAGTGGGTTCTGTCTCATTGGAGACAGAGTCTGTGGAAAATGTGATTCTACTCCCCTCTTTTCCAGGGTCTTAGAGAAGGTAGTTTCTAAGTAAGATCCCCAGATAGGGAGTTGGAACAGGAACCATATATGAAGCTAAAGTCCCCACATAAATAGTAGTAATTGACACTTACCTATCTTTGACACAGGAGTTTTTGGCCAAGAGCAATTCTGTCCCCCAAGGACACTTGTGGTGTGTGGGAGGGACACATCTAGTGAGTAGAAGCTCAACACCACAGTGCACAGACCAGCCCCCCACCACGGAACCTTGGTCCCAAATGTCAGCAGTGCTGAGACTGAAAAACTCTAAAGGAATGGATTAGCGTTTGTCAAGGCCTTTCCCATTTACTTGACCCTCATGGAACTGTTACAAAGGAGGGAAGTTAGGATGTTGCTTTACAAGTACATGAGTTCCACACACACATCCCCTTGGTCCCTCCATCAGCATCATCAGTCTCTACTTGCCAACACCCTGTCCCTTTGCCGGAGGCTGTCTCTGGCCCCTAACACCATCCCCGCCCCAGGCATGGCCGTCCAGAAGTACCAGCACTGTGTGGCTTCAACTACAGAAATGTCTTCCTCACAGTTCTGTGGTCTGGAAATGTGTGAACTGGGGGTTCACAGGACTGGTTCCTGGTAAGGACTCTCTTCCAGCTTCCAAACAATTGCTTTTTCACTGTTTCCTCACATGAGAGACAGAGATAGAGATTAGACAGACAGACACAGAGAAAGACAGTGACAGCGAGAAACAGACAGACACAGACAGACCGACACCAAGTTCTTGGATGTCTCCTTACAGAAACACTAATCCTGTTATCAGGGCCCTGTTCTCACAACCTCATCCAACCCAATTACCTCTCGTCTCCAAATACTTGAAGGTCTAGGGCTTCAACACATGAAGCCGGAGGGGATCTAGGGGTGTGAGCTCAACTCAATCCATAGCAATGTCATCATCATGTCAGGGAAGATGGAGTAACAAGAGGTTGGTGACCTCTCCCAGGGTCATCTTTTCCTGAAAGCCAAGCTGAGAGCCCCTGGGTGCAGGGATGGCTCTGTCTGCTTGCAAACAGATAAGACCCCTAACAACAGGGGCTGAGGAAGAGCCAACATGGGCAGGTTCCAGCTCCACAGCTGCGTCTTGGAAGGGCCCACGGCTGAGAGGGGGGTTGGCTGTGTGTTTCTCTCTCCCCTTTCAGATCCTGACAGGCGAAGACTGGAATGAAGTCATGTACGACGGCATCAAATCTCAGGGGGGCGTGCAGGGCGGCATGGTATTCTCCATCTACTTCATTGTGCTAACACTCTTCGGAAACTGTATCCTCCATGGGGGGCAGGAGGCGGGTGTTCCCTTGGGTGTCAAACAGAGCAGAGGGGGACAGGAAGGAGGAGATTGGAGAAGGAACCCAAATACTCAGGGCCCAAATCAAGATGCTTTCCCTAACTCTGGCTTCTGCAGACACCCTCCTGAATGTGTTCTTGGCCATCGCCGTGGATAATCTAGCCAACGCCCAGGAGCTCACTAAGGTGGAGTTGGTGGGAGAATGTTTCTCTGGCAAAGTTACCACCTGCTCGTGGCAGATCAGGACCATACCAGGCATGGTGGAGATGGGGATGGGGCCACGGTCAGAACTTCTGCTGTGGATGCACCGTGCCAGGGAGAAGTCAGCTCCTCCCCACTGAAACAGACTGTCCTTAATGAAGCAGATTCTGCAGGAGAGGAGGTGGGAGGGGTAAGGCAGCGGGATTGCCACAGGAAACAGATGGCAAACTCCACCAGAGTGCCCATTTATAGGGAGTAGGCAGCGTCAAGGGACCTCCAAGGCATGGTGCAGCCCCTCAGGCTGTCAGGCACTGCTCTCAACCTGAAAGGACAGGAGAGGTAGAGAATAACCTTTGCAAAAGGGGAAACTGAGATTCTGAAAGGCAGTCATTGGCCCCAGGTGAGATAACATTATAGCAACTGCTCGTTATAGAATCATGCTGTGCATTTCGGACACTCGGCACATTCTTGGTACACAGTCAGCGCTTAATAAAATGGGTCTTTGCAAATCATTTGGCAGAAGCTGGGCCCTGGACCAGAGTTCTCATTTTGCAGAGCTGGTCGGAGACTGGTATTCAACCCGCACCTGGCAGGTTCCAGAACCTGAGTTCTTTACCCATACACCTGCTGGCTTTCAGTCAGCCCCAGTTGGGCAGGTAATGATAAAAATGCTAACAACCCCAGAGAGCATAATTGCCCTCCTGTGTGCCAGGCACCAGCAATCATAAGAGATAGAGAGGTATTGTTAACCTCACTTCACAAATGGGGAAAATGAGGCCCAGAGAGAGTAAGTAACCTTATGTGACCCGCCTCAAAGAGTAGAGCAAATGAAGTCAGAAGAGAGTCTGGGGGCTAGGGCCGGGACCATCCATGAGAGAAGAAACCCAGTCTTATTGATGACCAGATGTACCTTAGGGCAGCCTGGGAGTCAGTGGGAGGCAGGTCTAGCCCAGATAGGCAGAGGGGCTCTCAGTGACACAGCTCACTCCCTGGGACAGTCATGAGCAGGGCCACTGAGATGGTTGAACAGGCTGTTCACTGCACAAATGATTGTACAGGTTGACCCTTTTCTATTTGGAAGAAAAGGGTGTTGGGAACAAAGATTCTTCGCAGCTAGTGGTGGTCAAACCCAAGCTTCACCCCAGGAGGCCCATTGCTATAAAATAGTGTGTGCAGAGAGTCTTCCTCCCAGTGTGGCAGGGCAGGCCTGGGGCCTCCTTCAGCTCCGTAACCCCTTCCCAGTGCCTCAAGGTGTTCAGGACACCAGTTCATGGAACTGAACTGAACTGAGCAGACGTTGCCAACCCTCCATCTGCTGGCCCTGGCAGGAGGGAGAGTTTCCCGGGCACAGCTTCAACTGGGGGCTGGAGGGACGGAAGTCTCCACCACTCCAAGCAAACGGCCATAGGTTGAGCCACCATGGAGCTGGCTGGCATGTCTGTTCTGGGGGCTGATCCAGCCATGAGCTCATCCAGCTTCCCGGGCCCATCCTCAAGAGGCTAGAGCTATGTGGGTGGGAGAGTGAAAGGAGAAAGGCATGAGCATCTCTTTGGAAGTGTGGACATTCATCTAGATCCATATTCGTTCCTTCTTTTATTCAACAAACATTTCCTGGGTATTTAATACCATGTGGCTGACATCCCGCTAAGCCCCTCACGTTTTTTTATATCTCATTTAATCCTCAAGAAACCCCAGGAGGCAAGTTCGCTCTGATCCCTGCTTTACATATTTTTATCATTCATTCAAAAACATTTCTTGAGAGCCTAATGTGTGCGCGTCCTGGTGTAGGAACCAGAGATATAGTTGTGAACAAAACAGGCAAAAATCCCTGCCCTCTTGAGGCTGATATTGGAATGGAAGAGACAGACACGAAATAAAATTGTCAGATAGTGATAAGTGCTAAAGAAATAACAGTGAAATGGGGTAATTGGGTGAAGAATTAAAAATTTAGATGAAGATTATTAAGCACAGAGAGGTTAAGTGACTTGCCCAAGGTCACACAGTAGTAAGTGGTGAGTTGGGATTTAAGCCCAGGAGGGTGTAGAACTTGTTCTCTTCACCATATCCCCTGGTGCTTAAACTTGGAGAGTGCTTCATGCTCATCTGGGACTTTGTTGGAGAAACAGATTTTGAGGCCCATTCCAGGTTCTTCGGGAGGCCTGTGAATCTACATTTCAGTGTTTCTGTGGCAAGTGGTCCAGGGATGCGGCTCTGAGAAATGCTAGGTATGGTGCCAGAAAGGTGGGGGGGCGGGGGGCTTGAGAGAGCAGGGTGGCCAGCCAGGGCCCCCCTCCATGTTGTGACCAACAGAAAAAGTCTTGATCTGACCATTTCCGAGGTGGTAAGGTGCTTCCTGCCCAGAGGTGGCAATGCAGGAGAGAGGCGCCCGCCACAGCATGGCTTTTCTTTGTGGTAGGTGTGTTTCTGGCCATTTCTTTCTTGTTGCTTTTCTTTGCTTTTTTCTTTGTTGACTTTTCTGTTGTACGAATGAGGCTCTGCATGAAGGCAGAAGGATTACAGTCCCCCCAAACGTCTTTTTCTGTATGTATTTTTAAAACATCTACCCCTCCTCTCTGAACCTAACTGGCAAGCAGTCCGAGTGCCTGCAGCCCCACCCAATCTCGCTCCGGTGGTATCAGGGATACAAGTTCCTCACTGATTTCCCGCTCCAGAGGCTGTTGGCAGAGCATTAGGTGGGCCATGGGAAGCTGGATTTTTCTGCCTGTGGGGCTAGTCAGCATTTTTTTCTTACGTCTTGGCTCAGAGAGCTTAAACAGCCAAGAAAATAGGGTAAGAGGGAAACCTTTACATTAATTTCTAGCTCATTGAGATAGCATGCAAAAAATTCTCCATTATGGGATGGAAAGGGAATCTTCTCTTTTTGTTTTCTTCTAACTGTGTGTTGAAATAAGGTTAAAAATGAGCTGGGTATCAAACTTGTCCAGAATGGGGATAGTAGTACACTTAGTGAACTTGAGATCCATTCCTATCACAGGCCTTGTTGCCTTGGCCAGGATGACCCTGGCTGACAGTAGGGTTAAGGGTGAGTTCCCGAGGCCCGATTATGTTTTGTGAACAGGGATTTTGTGCCTTTCAGGATGAACAAGAAGAAGAAGAAGCAGCCAACCAGAAACTCGCCCTACAGAAAGCCAAGGAGGTGGCAGAAGTGAGTCCTCTGTCAGCAGCCAACATGTCCATAGCTGTGTAAGTGCCCCCGACTCCAGGATGACATCCAGACTCCTCAGCCTCTATATTTTCCCAGACAAGGATTTGGAGGTAGAAAGCAGTTACTGACAGGGTTGAGCTTTAGGAAGAGGTACTTCTGCCCTCCTACCTATTTTTCCTTAATAAATTTATAGTAAGCACCCACTATGTGTCAAGCACAGTTCTAGGTGCTAGAGAGACATCATTAACAAGAGGCTCTGGGGGTCTCCCTGTTGGTGCGAGCAGTTAAGCACAGCAGTTAAGCGCAGCCTCTGCAGCACCAGTTGACCCCCGGTCAGCCAGGGAGCTACCCACATGGTGCAGCAGACCTCTCCTATCTCGCCTGCTGTGCCCCTCAGCAGTGTATTTTAGTCAATCTGCCTGTTCTGTTCCCCGCTCTGTCTCTGGTAAATCCTCTGGCCTGCACCCCAGCTCTTGTATGTATAAATAAGTAAATAAATCTTTAAAAAAAAAAAAAAACCAAGAGGCTCTGGAGTGTAGGGAGTACTAGGAGAGGAGTTGTGATTTTAAATAAAATCACCAGAGAAACCTCATTGAGAAAGTGATAAAGCCTGAAGGAGGTGAGAGAGGAGCCATGATGGGGATCTGGAAGGCAGCAGGAACAGCATATGTAAAGGCCCTGAGGCATGAATGTACCTGAATGCCTAGAGAAAGTGAAGGAGGCAGGTGTAACTGAAGTAGAGTGAATAAAGGGGAAGAGTGAGAGGAGGTGACGGCACAGAAGTGATGGGTGCATCACGCAGGCTCTTGTGGATTGTGGGGAGACTTGGGCTTTGCTCAGAGTCAGATGGGAGCCATGGAAGATTTGAGCAGAGGAGGGACAGGACCTGACTCGGGTGCTCACAGGCAGTCTCTGGCTGTTTTCAGGGAATAGACTGTGGGGACTTAATGCAGGAGTCAGGAAACCAGATTAGAGAAAACTACATTGGTTGCTGCAAAAGAAATAGTGGAGGGCCTCCCTGGTGGTACACTGCACTATGAAGCAATCCACAACCTCTGCAGCACGAGTTTGATCCCCCACCGGCCAGAGAGAAACCCACATGGCGCGGCAGACCTCTCCTGTCTCTCCCGCTGCTCCCCTCAGCAGTGCATTTCAGTCAGTCTGTCTGTTCTGTTCCCCATTCTGGCTCTGATGAATCCTCTCACCGCCCCCACCCCACCCCACCCCGGCATCTCTGGCCTGTGCCCCAGCTCTTGTATGCATAAATGAATACATGTTTTAAAAAATAAAAAGAAGTAGTGGGCACTGAATCAGAGTCGTAGCTAAGGGGGTGATGGATATGCTTGTATTCTGGATAGATCGTAAAGGCAGAGAGACAGATTACTGGTAGATAGAAGGTGGTAAAAGTTAAAGTGTCTTGATTTAAAGGATGTTTGTTATCACTGATATTCTGAATTGTGCCTTTTTGGGTGGCCCTGAGAACTTTGTATATGCAGAACAGTGCATCAAGGGACAGCATAGAGGGGACTCTCTTTCCCAAAATAGTAGAAGGGGTCCCCAGGAAGGCACATACTCAGATGGATGGTCTTAAGAGAGCAGCCTATGGAATGAGGCAGCATAGGACCCTCTATATGAGACTACCAACGCACCCAGACCACATGGAAAATCAGATACACCCCAGTTGGGGCTCCAGCCTGCCAGTACTCCCAGCAGTGGCCTCCTAGCTGCTTTGCACCTGTGGCAAATAGGCACTGCCCTCCAAGACTCTCAAGTGCCCCTGTCTCTCCCTGAGACCCCCAGACCTCCCATGTCCCACACAAGTGTCCACTATGATTGAAGAGTTCAGAGGTTAAAATATTTTGAACAGGGCCTCCCGTGGTGGCGCAGCGGTTGAGCGCTGGGCTGCAAAGCTGCCCGCAGCCTCTGTGGTGCCAGTTCGATCCCTGGCCACCAGCGAGGCTCCCACATGGCACGCAGACCTCTCTTGCCGCACCCGCTGCTCCCCTCAGCGTGTATTTCGTCAGTCTGCCTGTTCTGTTCCCTGCTGTAGCTCTGGTGAATTCTCTCACCCTCCTGCGCTTCTGACTGTACCCAGTGCTTGTATAAATAAATAAATAAATCTTTTAAAAATAGATAAATAAAATATTTTGAACATGAAGGTTGCCCCCAGAGGGTCATGCGCTATTTGAAAAGCAGTGGTGAAGGACACTCCACTGGGCTGAGAGCACCATTAGAGCAAACACCCAACCAGCCAAGATACACTGCTGGATAGAGACACCCAGTTGGTCCAGGACAACTGTTAGGCTGAGACATCCAGCCAGGTTGGCTATTCCACACAGGTTGAGACACCCACCTAAGCTCAGTGCCCACCGAGGTGGAGATGCCCACCTGGGTTGAAACTCCCATCACCTAAGAAGTCTACGCAGGCTTCCAGTCCCAGCAGTGTTCTAATCCCTATGCCCTTTCCTTGCAGAAAGGAGCAACAGAAGAACCAAAAGCCAACCAAGTCAGTGTGGGAGCAGCGGACGAGTGAGATGCGGAAGCAGAACCTGCTGGCCAGTCGGGAGGCCCTGTACAATGAGATGGACCCTGACGAGCGCTGGAAGGCCACATATGCCCGGCACCTGCGGCCAGACATGAAGACCCACCTAGACCGGCCACTGGTAGTCGACCCCCAGGAGAACCGCAACAACAACACCAACAAGAGCAGAGCGGCTGAGCCCACAGTGGACCAGCGCCTCGGCCAGCAGAGAGCTGAGGACTTCCTCAGGAAACAGGCCCGATACCACGACCGGGCCCGGGACCCCAGTGGCTCCATGGGTCTAGACGCCCAGAGGCCCTGGGCTGGCAGCCAGGATGCAGAGCTGAGCCGCGAGGGGCCTTATGGCCGTGAGTCAGACCACCACACCCGGGAAGGCGGCCTGGAGCAGACAGGCTTCTGGGAGGGTGAGGCTGAGCGGGGCAAACCTGGGGACCCCCACCGGAGGCACGCTCGCCGGCAGGGGGGCAACAGGGAGAGCCGCAGCGGCTCCCCCCGCACAGGAGCAGATGGGGAACCCCGAAGGCACCGGACCCACCGCAGGCCTGGTGAGGAGGGCACAGAGGACAAAGCCGATCGAAGGTCCCGCCACCGTGAGGGCAGCCGCCCAGCCCGGGGTGGCGAAGGCGAGGGCGAGGGTCCCGATGGTGGTGAGCGGAGGAGGCGGCACCGACATGGCCCTCCAGCCACATATGACACCGACACGCGGAGGGAGGACAAAGAGCGCAGGCATCGGAGAAGGAAGTAAGTGTAGGTGACCTCCAGAGGGGGTGGTAGTGATAATAACAGCCAAGGTGGCTTCTGCTATGTTCCGAGTACTCCTGAGCAGCTCCTTAAATCTTCTCGACAACCCCTGAAAATAGATGCCGTGGTCAGAGCATGTCCATTTCACAGATGGGGAAATCAAGAGGTGGAATGGCTTGCCCAATGTCACACAGCTAATAAATGGCCTTGAACCCAAGTTGTCATGCATCACAGGCTGCAGACAGACCATTTCACCCTGCATGTCTCAGGGAAACCGTACGAAAAACCTCCTCTCTGGTTTTTTGTGACCTTGGGAAAGTGACTTTCATCTCTGGGCCTCAGTTTTCTCTCCTGTAAAATGAGAACAGTAGGATCTAATTGGGTCATTGCTGGAATTAGACAAGCTAATACATGGAAAGGGCCCAAAAGAACAAGTGACACATTAGTGCTTGGTAAATTTAGACCATTATTAGCTGTTACTGAGCCTACTATCTTTTTGCCTAATGCTACTCCTGGGGGATTTGAAAAGCTACTCTGGGCCCTTGGAATTGAATCAGGGTTCAGAGTTTTTAAAGGTATTTTCCAGGCCAACTCCTTACCTAGCCAGAAGCAGAACCTCTGTTTTATAATAATTTGTAACACTTTTTGAAAGACCCTATGGTGATTCCACATCTAGGCGTCCATTGACATACATACATGTTAAAAAGACATTGTTCTTCTATTAATTAATGTTCTCTTAGTCTTGTGTATCACCATTAGGGCATCATACTGATTTTTTTAATGATGTATTTAAATGTCTCTGTTGGATGACATACACACTAGGCCAGCATTTCTTAAAATTGAATCCCCAGGGATCTTGTTAAAATACAGACTCTAATTCAGTAGATCTCAGTCTCCACCTGAGATGCTGCATATCTAAGGAGCTCCCAGGAGAGGCAGATGCTGGTCCAGGGACTGCGCTTTGTATAATGGGACTCCGAGGCCAGAGTGAAGTTATTCTGATGCACGCACCTGCGTGCACAATCATCCTGCCATGGCAGGTGCAAAGACCGACTGCCTCAGGGTTGTCCAAACAACTCAAATGATATGAGGGAGTTGCCGTAATGTCCAGATATTCCAAGATGGTGAACATTTCCTGAGAAAATTTGATATGAAATAGTCTAATCCTCCTTCATTTCGTCCATACGCCCATGCATTGATGAACGACGGGTGCATTTTGAGAAGTGCATGATTAGGCGATTTCAATGTTGTGAAAAACATCATCGAGTATTATGTCAGAAACTTAGGCTCTGGGTATGACCTGTGGGAACCACGTCCTACATGCATTCTAGTGCTGATCAAAACATCATTAAGTGACATGTGAGTATAGTTGCAATCTGGAAAATGCAACATATATTTAAAATATTTTAAAAATACTTAATACCCATATGTAAAACAGACTTAGGTTAAAGCTAAAACACTGATCATTACAAGCAGATTTCTCATCTGTGTGAGGGGATGTTCAAAAATCATGAAGGACAAAGGATAATTCTTTCCCAGGTGGGATTGCCTTGTACTTGGTAAGACACAGTATACTTCCTTTATCTAAATGCCCACTATGCCCCCCACTTATTATGTCATTATGTCTCCACATATCTCCACAACAGTCCCATGCAAACCATTGTTCCAAGTCATTCCTACTGTGGGGTCTTCTCTTACGAGTTTATTCGTTCATTCTGTCAGCATTTACCAAGTGCTACTCTATCTAAACAAGCACTGTGGATTTGATCAAGTGCAGTCATGCTTCACTTACCAAGAATAAGTTTCCAAGGAATGCATCATTAAGCTATCTTGTCTTTGTGCAAACATCATAGAGTTTTCCAAAACCAACCCACTATACTCCCAGGCCATACAGCAGGGCCTCAGTCATACAGATGACCCATCAGCCACCAAGCCATCATTATGTGGCTTGACTGTGTCCAAAGATGATCAGGATGCTGTGGAGAAGTTCTGAGAAAGATGACAAAGAAACTGTGTCCAGTCCAGGGCAGGCTTCCCAGAGAAGCAATCTGAGATGGAAATAGAATGCTCTAGGCCATGAGCAACCTGTGCAAAGGCCCTGAGGTAGACCAGAAGGAGGCTAGTTTGCAGTTTAGACAGTGAGGAGAAAGTGGCAGACAAAGAAAGTAAAGGGACAGAGATGGGTCAACAGGGCCTTGGCCCCTTTCAGAGCAATAGGAGACCACTGAAGGATCATACAGGGAATAAAGTGGTTAGCACTGAACTCCATAATTAAGAACCAGTGACTTATTATCATTCCTATTACTATATCTACTATTATTGAAGGAGTTAGGATGATGACACAGCCTGGTGGTGAAGGGCAAGGACCCTAGAGCCAGTGGTCACACTCCTGCCCCATCGCTTCCTGGCTCTGTGACTTACAGTTTGTCCCTTTCCCTCTCTGAGCCTTTGTTTCCTCATTTGTAAAGTGGAGGTAAGAGTAGTAGCTACTTCCTAGACTAGGCATAAGGGTTAAATGAGTTAACACATGTAAGACGCTTTAGTGCCTGGCTTATAATAAGCGTTCACTATATGTTAGCTATTATTAGTATTAGTACTAGGCTAGTATTAATGTAACAAAGTGTTAATCAGCTGTAGTAATAGTAATGAGCACTTGATCCATGGTACCTATTATTACCATCAAGAGTTTCTCATTGGTGAACATATAAAACAACTTTAGACAGACAGCCTTTAAATTGCCCACTCCAGCTCCCTCCTTTTATAGATGGAAAACTGAGGCCCAGCAAGGGGAAGGGGTTTCCCCAAGGACAGCCGTCTATATCAACGGCTTTCCAGAATCCTACAGTTGGCCTCCACTCCCTTCATCTCCAAAGGAAAACAGTACTCCCCAACTTTCACCCTCAAATGCTGGTCATTTCTATATTTTTTTAACTCAAATTTCAGATTGTTGGAGCAAAACAGGTTATATTTTGAAACAGGTTGAATTGCAAAACCTCCTTGTTTTTTGCTTGTAATCCCCCATTCAGTCTTGGCTTCCAAAATCAGGCAGAAAGCTCGAGGACACCTCACTTGCATCTCAGCTGGGCCACTCCCATGTTAACTGGCGTGGCAAACACCCTGGTTGGGGAGGTGCTGTTCATTTGGCTAATACAAAGATTCTAATATTTGTTGAAATAAGACTCCATGGAGATTCAGGCTCTTTTAGGAAAAAAAAAAATCCAAGATGAGCCATTCATCTGCTTTAAAAAAAAAATAAGAGTGGTGAAGATAAAACTTTGAGAGTGTAATATGCTATAAAAGATGGTGTGTTCTGTATAATGACAACACTGAGGCCTCAGAGGTCAGCCTCATATATTCTTGCTCCTCATTCCTTAGCCTTCACTCAGACATGCTCTGTGTTTTACGTTGGCTCTCTAATACACATAACTGTTTTCTTTCTGTTCCTCTGTCTTTTCCCCTTTCCTACCCTCATCTCTTCCTCTCTTCCCCATTGAGATCCACCACTCAAGTGACTGAGCCCAATGGCAACCCAGGGCAAGCAAAGAAAGGATGGGCTGGCTTTCCCCGACTCCCAGTACAAAGCTGTGGTTCGCAGGGCGTCCACCACCTCCTACAGCCAGGCCTCCCACTAGGCTTGGCTGAGTGAGGGGAGCTCTTGCCAAGACCTGTGGCACCCCAGAATTAATAGCTCAGCTGCTTGTGTCCTGATTCCACCTGCTTCCATCACCATGACAACCCCCCTCCCCCCAAGGAGCAAGAAGAGAGACACTGGATGCCTGAGCCTCACTGGTTTATCCTGCATTGGGAAGGGGGTGGGAACACTTCATCCTTTAACACCCTGATTCTCACACCACCCCCAATGGGCCCTCACCAGTCTCCTCACCAGTCTCCTCATTCCATGCAGCCCAATTTGTACATTGCCTCAATTTCTTCACTGAGTGATGCTCTACATTGAGATCTCTAGGACCAGAGTCCAGCTTAGCCCTTGCGCAGCTGGGTAATACTGGCGCTTGACTTTGGCTCTCTGGGCTCCTGTTTCCACATCTGCGTAATGGGTCTGATGCTAACAGCACCTCTGATATGGTGGTTGTGGGGATTAAATGGGTTAATTACATGTCGGTTCTTAGGACAGGTGGGGACACAAGTGAGGAGACAATTAACAGCAGCAGCTGCTGTTGTCATTCCCAGGTAACTGAGGCCACCCCCTGCATCTAGGCGCCAGAGCAAGCCTGGGGTGGGTGTCCACAGCCCTTGGCAGAGACCCTGAAGTGATTCTCTGGCAGAGGCACGGGTACTGAACGGGAATTATGCAACTGGCTTTCTGTTCAGGGCAGATAATGGCAGGTCCCCGAGGGGAAAGGGGAGAAAGGGGCTAATTTCAAAGTTTTCTGCCCCCATTGAGTTTTCCTGGGAGACACTTGGAAATAAAACCTCCTGGAGATTGATTATTGGCATCTGCAGGCTGAGCTTATTAAAACTGCAGGACAGAGGAAGTAAGAAGACACAACAAAAGCCAGAGGTCCCCTTTCCATCCGGATAAGGGGCTCTTCTCCCTGTGCCTGAGGTCCCCCACCAGCAAACTCCCCGGAGCTTTCACCATAGGCTCCAGGATGCGTTATGTCGTGTGTGGCTCCCTGACCGGTATCTGTGTGCTGAGAAGTGCACCCCTGGGCGCTACCACCACCGCGGCACCATCAGAGAGGGTGACCATCAGCCCTAGGCGGGCAGCCTCCTGCACACCCAGGGTGCTCGGCACAGCCTCCTGGGACCACAGTGGTCTCAGCAGCCCCTGGATGACAGAAATGTCATTTTGCAACATGTGATTATATTTAGATAGTGGCCAAAGAATGTAGGTTCTCTTTGAAATGATAACTCATCCAAGCTTGCTTTTTGAAAATATTTACAAAAATGAGACACTATTCCCAGCCAGACAATATTCCCAACTGATATACAAATTCTAAAAAACACCAGAGTGTGCTGGGCAAGACATTAGGGAAATACTAGTTTGGAATTTCTTTCCACTGGCACCCTTATAGCTGTCCTGATCCAAGCATGCTTGGCCCATGACCCTTGGCCTTGGCCTTTCCTCAGCTGGTAGACTTTTCTCTCCAGTCCCTGCCTGCCTCTGTGCTGTCTTCTCTCCTGTGTGTCTTCTGTCTCTTCTAAGGTCACTTGTCATTGGAGTCAGGGTCCACTCTAATCCAGGATGATCTCTCAGGAGCCAACCTTAATTTCATCACATCTGCAACCTTTTTCCAAGAAGGTCACGTCCCATGTTCCAGGTGGACATAGCTTTTGAAATGACACTATTCATCCAGCTACAGTCCACCCTCTGACATCCCTCCCCAGAATTCACATCCATCCCATGTACCAGATATCTTCACCCTACCCCAACAGCACTTAAAAACTCAACTATTACAACATCAGCTCAAAACCCCCGAATCTCATCTTCTGACTTGGGTTTAGATGAGATGCTGGGTGTGACCCATGCAAAGGCAAAATTCCTCTCCATCCATGGACCTGGAAACTAGAAACAAGTTACCTGTTTCTGAAACATCGTGGTGGGACAGCCAAAGGGTAGCTCTAAAAGGCAGAAATTGGAAGGAATTAAGTGTCACTGGTTCTAAGCCGGTTCTACATTCAGCAGGGCAAATTCCATTAAGATCTGAAGTCATTCTACAGAGACCCCCTGAGGTTACCATCCCAGGCTATGGGGGAGAAAACAGACTGACTTACCAGTGACTATCAAGCACATCACTCCAGGGATCTCCACTTTGGTCTCGAAAATATAGGGAAGGTTCTACTATTATTCCCAATTTAAAGATGAGCTGAGTTGAGAGAGGTTAATCAAGCTGCAGAGAGTCACACAGCTACTGAGTGGCATTGCTGACACTCAAACCAGGTTGTTCTGTCTTCAACAGAAAAAAAAAAACAAAAAACAAAAAGATGATGCCAATGATTCAGCTAGTCTGTTTTATTTTTAAGTGTGAGATTTAGGATTCGGAACTGGGTTTGGAGAAACAGGCCTGTGCTGTGCGGGGGCTTCCATTCCTGTGACTGTGTCTCATCCCCTTGCTGTTCAATGAGTAGGTACTACCTGAGCGCCGTCTACTGCTTGCTCTGGTCTCTCCACTCTGTGTGTGATGGCAACCGCCTGACACAACTGTCCTCTAGTATGACTTCCGCTTCTCTGAGCAGAAGCAGCCCCAGCCTCATAAAATTGTTCAAGAAGTTAATGAATTCAGATAGAACAGAGGCTGGCTGCCCCTGCTGGCCAAGCCACTGAGCGCCAAGGATTCGCAGCACTTGGAGGCTCAGCTTTTAGGAGATCTCAGACTACTCAGTCAGAGGCCAAGTATCAAGCAGGAGTTTGCAGTCCGGGTGCTGGAGTCAAGATCCAAGCTGCCTTGGCCACCAACTCTGGCGGCTGTTCTCTCACCTGTAAAATGGGAATAACACCACCCACTTCCTATGGTTATCCTGAGGATTAGGTGAGCTGACTCATGCCAAGTCTAGCACACAGCAAGTATTAATACATCTGAGATGTATGAGAAGTGGGGGGCACAGTTGTAGAATTGGGGGCTGCTTTAAGAAGAGCCAGAGGGGGGAGTTTGGGACTGCAGAGCCCTCTGGATGGAGAGGGGAGTTGTTGAGGCCGTAGACTAAAGATGTCCTGGTGTTTCCCACAAACAGACTTTGTTGGGACCCGAGTCCAAGAATTGAGGAAGGACAGTGGCTATCCGCTGAGCATCAAGGGTCCAGAAGGGGTAGCTGGAGGCAAACAGAGCCAAGTCAAGGGCCGTGCCCTCAGGGGAGGCAGCTCCACCCCAATCTGTGTGCAGGGCCAGCTGAGGATAGATATGCAGTGGTCCGAGAGTCACCATACAAATCTCATCCCCCAGCCACTCTCACTAAGGCCACAGCTCCTAAGGGTCTCTGGCAAGCAGGGTGAGCATGCAGATGGGAGGAGACAGGGGTTGATGGGAGGTCTGGGCCAATGGGACTCTGGGCCTCAGTGTTCTTATCTGGAAAATGGGACATTTATTTATCACTTGACAAGAGTGACCAAAAGTTTACCATGTATCCAGCCCAGTTACAGACACTGACAAGAAAGACAAAAATAAACCTCTTGCCTCTGGGAACTGATGTCCTGGTAGAAATTGGGGTAGAAAAAGCTCAGCAAGGACATTTACCTTTTTCTCTCTCCCTCCAAAGGCGCTGAGCACTCACACTCATTTCTTCTCATGACATCTGCGTGATATTATTTGAGCAACTAAGGTGCCAAACTCCATCCCACTTCATCTCCCCAACTCCCAACCTCCAGCCACACTGGCATCCTCAAATTCAGCATGTCTGTTCTCACCACAGGGCCTTTGCACTTGACTGTGCCCCCTGCCTGGAGTGCTTTGTCCACATTTGGATTCCTGCAAGAAATTCTCGTTCATTTACCAACTGTGTGGCCTTGGGCAAGAAACTTAACTTCTCTGAGCTTCTGTTTTTTTCATCTATAAAATGATGCTAGTAATTGGTCTTCCGAAGGCTGAGGATTGAGTTTTTATTACAAGATAGGTGCTTAGAGTGGTGCCAAGGAGTTTGAGTTACTGAAGTATTTGCTGTTTTTGTTTCTATTGTTTTTTTCTTCTGTTTATATGTATGTATCACCTGCTTCCCCCTATGGGAATATTGGGAGTGACCAGACACACTACAGGTATTTAAAGCTATGAGCCAATTCTCCTCTAAAGAGATGGCGTCCCTGTGTGTGCCTTAGCCTCTCCTCTCCACTGCCAAAAGCTGGGAGGGCAGGCATGGCACTCATGCAGGGACTTCAGCTCTGACCAAGCACCATGTGCTGGATGTGACCTCTCGATGTCCAAGTTATACCTTTAAATAAGGGGTCTTAGGCAGATCTAGAAGTGTCGCTCTGTAACTCTAACTCAGTGGGTTCTTTTTCATTGGCCTGCCTTCCTCAGAGAGAATCAGGGCTCTGGGGTCCCCATGTCAGGCCCCAACCTGTCCACCACCCGGCCGATCCAGCAGGACCTGGGCCGCCAAGACCCGCCGCTGGCTGAGGACATCGACAACATGAAGAACAACAAGCTGGCCACTGCCGAGTCGGCCAGTCCCCACAACAGCCTGGGTCACCCCGGCCTGCCCCAGAGCCCTGCCAAGATGGGGAACAGCATGGACCCCGGACCCACACCAGCCCCACCCACCATGGCCTCCAACCCCCAGAACACCGCCAGCCGCCGGACACCCAACAATCCGGGGAATCCATCCAACCCCGGCCCCCCCAAGACTCCCGAGAACAGCCTTATCGTCACCAACCCCAGCAACACCCAAACCAACTCAGCTAAGACTGCCAGGAAACCTGACCACACCACGGTGGACATACCCCCAGCCTGCCCAGCCCCCCTCAACCACACGGTCGTGCAAGGTGAGACCCTGGGAGGGGAACCAGCTGCCTAGATCATTCGCCAGAGGGTGAACCCTCGGCTGAGTGCCCCGGGCAGCACCTCCACCCCTCTGGCCTCAGTTTCTTCCTATGGAGAATGGGCATAGCTGTCATCTCTGCCCACAGGGCTGCTGGGAGGATTAAATGAGATAATATGGGTGCAGTACCTGGCACATGTACATAGGGGGTCACTGTGTCTCCTGCATCCCACATGCCCACAATGCAGCCAGAAAGCAACCTTATTTGAGAAGCAGTGGGTTCCTCAAATGGCAATTTGGGGGTGCTCAGATCACTCTCTAACCCAACACCTTCCAAGAGAAATGAGACAGAGGCCACCTATATAACTGAAAATGCTCTAGTTCCATACTGAGTGGAAGGAAGGAGAGAGAGAGGGAGAAAACAGGAAAGGATGGATAAAAAGAAGGAAAAAAAAGAATTTAAAAATAAAAAAATAAGTGAAATTTGATAAATTGTATTTAACCCAAAATGTTACCGTTCCAACATGTAATCAATATTTTAAGAATTATTGGACATTCTTTCAATTCTTTCACAGTTACGCGTACATTGTCCACTGGCAGCAAGCACAGTGTTGACCTCCCCCCTCAAGTGTTGCAGATCCTCGAGAGCAGTTCTCACCCCGCACTGGCACCTCCTGACCCTGTCAGACTGGAGTCGGGCAAACACTGGAAACTTGTAGGCGACTGCTGCCTAAGTCATTATTTTGAGGTGACCAGAGTAGCCTGGTTCCTCCAGGGTCAGTTCTGTGCAAAGACTGACATGAGTGTGCTCCATGGGTATCCACCACTGTCCTACCAGGTAGATCTAGTCATTGTACTCATTTTACAAATGAAAAGTAAATTGAGATGCAGAGAGGCTCAGCCTGCCCACAGGCGCATGGGGAAGCCAGGCTGCAGAATCAGTGCTCTGGAAGACAGTGGTCCATCGCCCCTATCAGAAAAAGGGGTGTTAATGGGGAGGTGGCTGCAGTTTGATGGTGGGAGAGTTCAGTGTTCTCACCTCTAAGGAGGCACTATTGGAACTCACCGCAGCCACCTTCAAGTGATGCTAGGGCACAGGTCTGTGAGCGCCTGAGGGGCTCATCAGACTTAAGGCTATCAAACGGTTAAGAGCAGGCACTCTGTGGCTGCCTGGGTTCAGATCCCAGTTCTGCCACATCCCAGCTGTGTGACCTCAGGCAGGTCACTTTACCTCTCTGTGCTGCAGTTTCCTCATCTGTAAAATGGGGGTTGGAAAGTACCAACCTCATAAGGTCACGCGAGGATGAAATGGCATGACATGACGCCTTGCACAGAGTAGGCACTTTGTGTCAGCTGTGTATTGACTGCTTGGGAGGTGGGCAGCCAGGGCTTGTGGGAAACTGTAGAGGGAGCCCGTGTTGGTTCTTGTCCCAACAGTGAACAAAAACGCCAACCCAGACCCACTGCCAAAAAAGGAGGAAGAGAAGAAAGAGGAGGAGGAAGACGACCCTGGGGAAGATGGTCCCAAGCCCATGCCCCCCTACAGCTCCATGTTTATTCTCTCTACAACCAACCCGTGAGTATGGCCCTTGGCGAGGGCAGGGGACCTGGGCTCCTGCGAGGGCAGTGGAAGTCAGATTGGAGGACAGATCCAGACACACGGTTAAAAGGGAGAGTTGTCTCCAAGACCACCTTAGTCCATAGGGAGCCCTTGAGCAAACTTTAAAATGTTGCCCCTTTATTAAGTCTTATATAAAACAGAAATTTGTCATAAAGCATTAATTTTTGTGGGAAAAGACCCCTTCCTGCCATCTGCTAGAATATCATTGTCATAAACATGCAAATGTTCATGTCTAGGTATGAGTGGTAGCCCCTTAGACATGGCCACCTTGTGCAGTACACAACCTGGACAACCATACATGACAGCCCTGATCCTTGAACTCTGCTTCTGCCTTCTGGGCCGGTGGCCTCTGAGTTCCACAGCCCTCTAGCTTGGACATCCTTGAGGAAGATAGATTATGTATGTTGTGGTGGCTCAGAAGTTATTCTAGGATTGCCATTTTTCCAAAGGGTATTTCTTGAAACTCTTGTCCCTTAGAATATTTGTAGAAGCTTGTCAAAGAGGAATCATGTCAAATAAGCCAGGCAACTGCTCTCTACAATCTGCCTTGTGGAGATTCATCCTGGGTGTTTACTTTCTTACTTAGTTGGCGTTATCTACATTGCTAGAGAAATACTCATGAAGAACTTAGTGCCAGGTACTGCTCTGAGTGCTTTACAAGTAAAACAACTCTAATGATAACCCTATGGGCTTGGTACTATGCTCATCCCCATTGAACAGATGAAGAAACTGAGGTTCAGGGAGGTAAAGTCACCTGCCCAAGGTCACACAGCAATCAAGTGGGGAATCTGCGACAGACACCCGCATCCTTTCTTAATCTCTGAGATTTGCTGCCATTCATGCAAACTTTATTTATTATTGTCCACTCCATTTAAGTATTACCTGTTGGTGCATTAAAGGCTCTGATAAGGCCTGCAAGTCATAATTTCAGTAACTAACTTTTTGGAGCCCCTACTACTTGTCAGGCATTTATTAATCCTTCTGATTCTCTGGTGCACTCTAATCATGGCCATTTCACAGATGCAAGCACTGAAGTACAAAGGGAATAAGTAACTTGCCTAAACTCAATTTTTTTAAAAAAGAAAGATTATCTATTTAACCCAGAATTTCCCAATTTTGTTTGACCATAGGACGTTTTATGCAAGAAAACCCTCTGGCCTCCTACAGAATCGAGGAGAATATTTCTTCAACCAGGCTGGGAATCGATGTTCCAAGAGGATGGTTTGGGAGTGTTAGGAACTTATAAGCAGGGCTTGTGAGAATCTTTCCTTCTTAGGAAAGGAATTTAGAAAGGACCCGGACCTTTGACTAAATGCCATGCAGTTCCCAGTGCCCCATCTAAATCAGAGTGGATTCCGAGAGAGGCCCCAGGTGTCGGGGTTTAATAATTTTGGGTCGCGGGAGTTAGAGATCTCAAGTAGTGGTAGGTGACATAAAGAGATTACAGAGGAGAGGACTTGGGAGCCTGTGGTCTGAGTGGACCCTGCATGCCCACCTGTCCCTACAGCCTCCGCCGCCTGTGCCATTACATCCTGAACCTCCGCTACTTTGAGATGTGCATCCTCATGGTCATCGCCATGAGCAGCATCGCCCTGGCCGCTGAGGACCCTGTGCAGCCCAATGCACCTCGGAACAACGTGAGTCTCCCCAACAGCTTTATCCTCAGTCTGGGTGGTGAGGATGGTGGGGCACAGCCCCAGAGTCTGCTGGTTAGAAGGGGAAGCTCTGATTCTTTGGGGGTGCTCTCAAGGGCAGAATGTTCCTTGAGGAGGTGGTAGCTGTGTGCCTAGTGGAGAAGATGCGGCTGCATCTTCGGCATCATTCAACCATCTCTGTTTACTGAGTCAGTACCTGCTGTATGCACGGCCCCCTAAAGTGCCACCATACAAGAATGACTGTATGTTCCCCGCTGAGAAGGGAAACCGAGTCACCTCAAGTGAGGACATGCCTCACCCCTGGGCAGGTGCACAGGGGTCTGGCCCAGGGCCAGGCAGAGAAGCAGGGGGTGAAAATTGCTAGGATCCGCAGTGGGAAGCATGCGGCTGGCAGGATACCGGGCAAGATACCAAATGCGTGCTGTTCGTGAGAGGTGGGCATACCCATGCAGGGGTGCTTCAGAGGCTGTCCCCAGGGCAGACAGGTCTCACCGGCAGACATTCCCATTTTGGCATGAAGCTTTGAAAGGTGAGATTGTTTTGACTCAGAAATCTAACCCTAACATTAATGTTTGGGAGAGCTAACAAGCTCTCCCTTAGGGGGCTACCAGAATCCCCTGTTGAGCACTTAACTATAAACAGACGCAACCCCAGGCTCTGAGCAAGCAAGCCTCTCAGGTATCCCCATTTGACAGAGGGGGAAACTGAGGCTTGGGGAGACCATCCAGGGTCATGCGGCAGAATTTGACTCTGCCTCCCCTAAAACTCCCTCAGCATCATTCAACCATCTCTGTTTACTGAGTCAGTACCTGCTATGTGCACGGCCCCCTAGAGTGCCACCATACAAGAATGACTGTATGTTCCCCGCTGAGAAGGGAAACCGAGTCACCTCAAGTGAGGACATGCCTCACCCCTGGGCAGGTGCACAGGGGTCTGACCCAGGGCCAGGCAGAGGCTGGACTGGTGGCACCTCCTTCCCAGTCGCTCCCTCCCTGCCCAGAGCCAAAGGCAAATTTTCTGCTGGGAGCCAAGCCCTGCTGCCCTCACTAAGTAGGTTAGGAGGCTGGTGAGCCCTATAAATCAAGCCTGCACAGCTTACCTTGCACTTTCCCTTCCTTCGCAGGCCTGCCAGGCCCCCTGGGGACTCATGCAGGAGGCAGGGAGGTGGGGAGAGGGGAGGAAATAATTAGAACACAGTTCTCTGAGGAACTAGTTCCAGGGCAGGGCTGAGACTGCACCTACCTCCTGTAGCCTGTGTCCCCAGCGAGCCAGGCCTGGGGAGGGGGGTGTTAAAAGGGATCAGTAAATCCTCGGCCTCCTTGGCCTTCTCCTTCTAGTGGAGTCCCAGGAGGCTCTGTCTCCAGAAGGGAGAGAGTGGGCATGAGGGGGCCACCACAGTTCCCGGGCTGCAGGGAATCTGGCAGGGCTCCGACCAGCCCCTTCCCCACTACATCTTGCAGTGAAAACCTCCCTCCTCAGAATCCTCCTTTCAACAACACTGGGCTCTGTCCTGCCCTGATGCCCAATGTTCACTGAATTGGAACCTGACTCCAAAATGTGGGTTAAACACTTACCATCCATTTGCCATAGCTTTTAAAGCACACTTACCCACAGAACCATATCCAGGACAATAAGCAGAACAAAACTACCCCCCACCACCTGACCACAGTGGTTTCCTTGATCTGCCTTCTTCCCTCCCTCTGGAACCAGGGTTCATGATTGGGGATGTCGTCTGGAGACATGTTGATGCTGTGACTTGGGGGGTGAGGGGGGAATTCTGCTCATCCTGCCAGGCACAGGGCAGCCCCTGCAGAGAATGCTTAGGTCCCAAACAATACCAGCACTGAGCATGAAACCCTATCCTAGGGGTAACTGAGACCCAAAGTTCCAGAATGAATATTTCTGAATCTTCGTCATTTTCCTACCTACATCAAAACACTGCAATTTATGTTTGCCTGTTTTTAACACTAAGTACATGTTATAACTCTGTGCCTCGCTTTTCAGCCAACGTTTTGTTGGTGTGAGATGAACATGTATTGCTGCCATAGTGGCGGTCACTCTTTTGCGTTACTGTTTAATATTCCACTGTGTGGCCTGATTCGCCTGTCATCCTATTGATGGACATTTGGGTCCTTTCCAGTCTAGAAGACTGTCGCCACCACCCTTGCACCTGATGGGTCCCTGACTGTCTCCAGAGTATAAAACCAGAAATGGGTTTCTGGATGGCAGAATTTGCATGTGATTAGTATGATTACTGGACCGTACAGTGACGCTCACGTCAGCAGTAGCCAGGGCTGCCATTGCTCCACAGACGTGCTAACCTTTAGCTTGGTGCTGTCAGCGCTTTCCCTGAGATGACCTGGTGGATGACAAGTGTTATCTTGTTAGAACTTTGATTTGCATTTCCCTGTGATAAACAACAACCAGACCCTTGGGGACCCTGAGCTGCAGGAAATTGCATATTAGAGGTGGTTGAACCTAATCTATTGAACCTAATCTATTTTCAGTTCCTCTTGCCCAATTTATTCAGCTCTCCAGAATTTGATGTACCTGACCACCTCACTTGCCCTTCCCCCATGCCTCCTTCCCGCTTTCCTCCATTCCTTCCATTCATTGCTTTATTTAGTATTATGTAATGAACAGCTATTAAATGCCACATGTGGAGCTAAACATTGATGGCTGGCAGGGCATGAGATGGTGCTCATCTTCCCAGTGCTCATAAAGTACCAGCCCTGGGGCCTCTCTGTTGGTGCAAGGGGTTAAGACTTAACCTATGAAGCTGCCCACAGCCACTGCAGCATGAGTTCGATCTCTGGCCAGGGAGCTACCCACACGGCACAGCAGACCTCTTCTGACTCACCCGCTGCTCCCCTCAGCAGTGTATTTCAGTCAATCCGCCTGTTCTGTTCCCCACTCTGTGTCTGGTAAATCCTCTCACCCCCCACACCTCTGGCCTTACCCCAGTTCTTGAGTGCATAAATAAATAAATCTTAAAAAAAAAAAAAGCACCAGTCCTTCAGCCAGGCTGTGCCCCTTTCCAGACACACCTGAAACGCTCTCTCACCATCTCCCTTACCCACCCAGGCCCTTCTAACCCCTTTGGACCTGCCATCCAGTCCCAGGAAGCCAGTGTCCTGGCCACTCTGATCCCTGATGGCCCTTCAAACACCACACATAACAGGCACGTGAGCCATGACCACACAGACCACAGAGGCCAGGTCCTGTGGGACCCGGTACAGCACCACTTACTCATGTATTCATTCCACAGACATTTCTTAAGCACCTACTATATGCTTGGCCCTGTATTATGGGATAGCACAGAGACAGACAAACATGCCTGCCCTCCTGGTGCTGACATTTGAGGGGGAGGGGAGATGGACAATGAGATGATTAAGAGAGTTTGTGTCAAGGGATGGAGGGTAGGATTGGAAAGGGAGTAGAACTTTAAACAAGTGGTTGGGGAATCAAGGAAGGCATCATTAAGGAAGTGCCATTTGAACCAATCCATAAGGGAGGAGAGTGCAGGAGTCAGGTGAGACCTGGAAAGAGCACTCCATGCAGAAGGAGCAGCCTATGCAGATTCTGAGGTAAGGGCATTTAATGCGCAGGAGAGAGTGATCAGGAGGGTGAGCCTGAGGACGTGAAGGCAAGGAGATGGCCAGGCAGATGGTGCAGATTCTTGGAGGGCCACAGGGAGGACTTCAGCTTTTACCTGGAGTGAAATGGGAGCCAAGGAGTGTTCTTGAACAGAGACAGGCTGTGACCTATCCTCTGCTGGTCAAGTCTGTAATTATCAGCCTTCACTCTGCAAAGCTAGTTTGATGGAGTCAGCCCCCCCCCACCCGTGCCTGCCACATAACAGGCACCTTGGCAGCACACTCGTGTCCGCATACCCTAGTCGCTAGAAGCATGTGCTGGAACAGCCCAGCTGCACCACATTGCTCTTTGCTCATCCAGGCAAAAAAGATCTGCATCAGGCGGTAGGGAGAGGAAGAAATAAGCCCCGCAATGAGATCCAGCCATCGAGGGCAGCAAGGTCCACAGTGCGAATAAGAAGTACCTTGGTCATGTTTAGGAAACACCCTCTGGCAGCGACTTCTTGCCCAGGACACCCAGCAAGTGAAGGGTACTGGATGTAAAACCCCTCACCAACCCTGAACTTCCCTGGGGCCCTCCCCTCTAGTACTTAACAGGCAAATAAGAAAGGAAACCTGTGTGTTGGTTGGTAAGCAAATCTTACTTGATTTTTTTAAGACTTTACTGCCATCTGCTGGACAGGTTTGTTCATAACCTGCGTCCCACCCAAAGGTGCCTGGCAGCTGTGTTTCCCCCTGTGGATGGAGACCCTGTTCCTTGGGGACTTTGCTGAAGCAAGTCAGTGATCTGTTACCCCTTTGCTTTTATCCCCTCCAGGTCCTGCGATATTTTGACTACGTTTTTACAGGGGTCTTTACTTTCGAAATGGTGATCAAGGTGAGTCCTGAGAAAGTCAGAGCTCCAAGGGATTCTTGGGGTCCATGGAGAGGGCTTGACTTTTACCCCAAGTGAGGTGGGAACCATGGAGAGTTGTGAGCAGAGGAAGTACACGACTATCTTGGGTGCTCACTGGCGCCCTCTGGCCTCTGTATAGAGGGATAGACTTGGGAGGGTATGGAAAAGAAGGTGCCAAGAGAACTGGGAGCCTGCAAACTAAGGTGACAGAGAAAGTGGCGAGACGTGAGCACATTTTTGGAAGATTCGGAAGGCAAAAACCAACTTAGTTTGCTGATGGATCTAATGGCGAGTGAGATCAAGAAGAGTCAAGGAAAACCCGAGGTTTGGACATAAGAACTGACAAGTCAGAAGTGCCCCTCATGAAGCCCTCCGGCCATTGTCCCATCCCTGCAGGTTGCTATGATCCCATGAACTCACCTTTCTCCTCCCCCAGGCTTCTCCACAGCCTGTGGATGAGGGAACTGAACACTGCCTCTTCTTCCCGTGTAGATGATTGACCTGGGGCTCGTCCTGCATCAGGGTGCCTACTTCCGTGACCTCTGGAACATTCTCGACTTCATAGTGGTCAGTGGGGCTCTGGTGGCCTTTGCCTTCACGTAAGTCTTCTCTAGAGGCCTACACTTCCCTCATCCCTCCTCCCCCAGCCTGGGTTTGCCAATTGGATAAAGAGACATGTTCTCAGGGTGTAGCGATGGGGCGGTGGGCTCTGGGGCGATGGGAGGTATCAGCATGCCACCAGGAAGAGCTTCGATTGGCTTTTGCATGACGTCCACCATGGAGGAAGAAGGGACCCTGCCTTCCACCTCCTCATACAGCCACCTCACCAACCCCTTGCTGTGCTGCATTCAGTAGATTAGCCCCACCAGGACATCTCATCTTCCTCCTGCACTTCAAGCTCCACCCAAACTGCTCTCTCTTTGGGAAGCCCCTAAAAAGACGATCAGGAATGGATATGCATGAGAATTCAGATCCCCCATCTGGTGACTTCCTTGGTGTGTCTTTCACTTCTCCTGGCAATCTTAGGACACTCTGCCCTCTGAAAGGCCATGCATCATCATACAACTCCCAAGCTGTGTGTGACCACTCCAAATCAGGTTCAAAGAACTGAGCATCATTCTAGTGTGGCACCTAAATTGTGGGCAGCCATTCCAAGACAACACCCAAAGACTTAGTAGCCATTCAAAATTTCTAGGTAGCTATTCCAATATGGCATCCAGGCACTGAGCCATCATTAACACTTAAGGCCCTGGTAGTAAACTTAAGAGAATGTTCTTCAAGTCGCAGACATTTGGGGTGCAATAAAAATATCTAATCAATCCCTAATCCAGAAACAATTCTTGGGGACCCTAACTATATCTATCACCATGGATCAAGCCCAAGGAAAGTCTCAGGAATTCTGACCCAATGTACCCTGCCTCCTTCAGGGACTCCCTCTGCCTCCTGCAGGAGGCCTTGAACGCCCTCCCACCAACCAAACAGTGAGGGTCTGGTTTGTCAGGAGGTTAGGGTATGACCCATTCCAATTTGAGGGATAAAGTGGGCCACTCCCAGAGTCATTTCTGGGAATACAACAAGGTCCACTTGTATCAGAAGAGCAAGAAGGTTCCAGGTTTCTGAATGCCTCTAAGTTGGTGGAGATGTACCATGTATTATTGACTCTGGCCAGACTTCCCACCCCCTTTTCTCTTTCTCTTCTCTCTCTCTTTCTCTTTCTGTTTCTGCTCGCTCTCATTCCACTCTCTCTCCCTTTCTTTTTCTCCCTCTCTCCCACCTTTTCTCTCTCCTGCTTTTTTAAATAACTGGATATTTGAGTATTAAAGCAAGGGAAGAAGTTACTTAAAAGAAATTAAGAATGTAGGGGCCTCCCCAGTGGCGCAGCGGCTGAGCGCTGGGTTGCGAAGCTGCCCGCAGCCTCTGCAGTGCCAGTTCGATCCCCAGCTGCTCCCCGAACACCAGAGGAGGGTCCCGCATGGCGCGCAGACCTCTCCTGCCGCCCGCTGCTCCCCTCAGCAGTGTACTTCGGTCCTTCTGCCTGCTCTGCTCCCCGCTCTGGCTCTGGTGAATTCTCTCACCCTCCCGTGGTTCTGACTGTACCCAGTGCATGTATAAACAAACAAACAGACAAACAAACAAATAAATAAATAAAAACATGCCTCTATTAGAAAAAAAAAGAATAGAAAAAAAAAGAAATTAAGAATGTAGCTATGTTATTATGTTCTGTAGGTTTAAAAAAAATAAAGTAAAATGCACAGGAAATTAGGGGAGAAGGATTGCCACAAATAAGACAAGGAGTCAACAACTTTTATATATAAAGAGTAATTACAAATCAATAAGAAACACTAAACCTCAATAGATAAATGGGCAGAGGATGTAAACAGAAATTTCATTTCACAAAAAGATGATAACTAACAAAAATGAGGAAAAAATTGACTTCACTGGAATTTGGAAAAATGTGAAAATACACACAGGATACAGTTTGTTACACCAGTTTTTTTTTAATTTAAAGATAATATAATGTCCATAAGAATGTAATGAAGTACACTTCTCCTTCCCACCATCAGCTATTTGAGCAACTTCTACAAGGTATCAGGTAGGCATCACACTGGATTAGAGAAAAATCCTGAAGCTCCTGAACATTCTGCTGCCTCAGCCAGGAATGAATCCATCTCAAATTCCCTTCCCTCCCTTACTCCTGTATCTTTACTCCTTGCACTTTCCCCTTTTTTCTTCCTTTTCCTCTCTCTGACTTCCTCTCCTACTTTGTCTTTCCTTTTTTCTGATTTCCCTCCCTGTGTCTCTTTCTGTGTGTCTCTCTTCCACCTGGCTCAGATCTTTTGGTGATGTGGACCTGATCTGCCACCTCACCTAGGCTGCATGGCATGGAAAAGACAGATGCCCTTCCTGGCTCTGGTGTTAGGAACGTGGCCTCACATGTTCTGACCAGAGGTGTCTTCATGACGAGGGAGGTCAAGCCCATCAGACACTCCTCCCACACTCCCTCAGGCCCTCCAGGGTAATAACTTCTGCCTAGAAGACATCCCGATGGTGCAGACACCCCTATCGGCTCCATCCATCTGTCCAAACACAGTCCCCCAACTTGGCTGGCTGCAATGTGGGTGTTGGATTTCTCCCTCCTTGACCACATGCTTTGTATATGATAGACGTGTCCCGTGTCCATCAACTCAACCCAGAGACTTTCCTCTAGACTTCTGTCAAAGGAGGGGGTCGCACTGCTGCTACCAACCCACAGTTTGCTCCTCATGGTTTGGGGAAGGCCCAGCATTCAAATGACCAAGGAACAAGTCTTTGTTGTGACAGGTTGTAATTTGGGATATGCTGTGTCTTACCTCCCTAGGGCTACAGTTAGGCTCTACTTTATGTAAATCTAATCTGCAAAAACAAAATTAGTTCTCCACCAAATAATACTTCTTGGTATTGCAAAAAGATTTGCCCCAGATTGTTTTGTGTTAATGTGTAAGTTTACTTTTTAAATACAAAGTTAAACAAGGGTGTTCAAAATAAGCCTCCACCTCATCAAAATGCAGCCTACGCAGCCGTGTGCTTGTAGAGTCAGCCTTTAGAATGGGATTGTGAAGTTGCCTTCAACATAAAACCAGCCTGCCCATCCATGCCCTTGAATATCCCATTTTGAACTTTTTTTTTGTTCCTATGCAAGGAAAAGGTCCAGATAGGGACTTTTAAATGGTTAGCCTGTGAGCATCAGAGGGAGCATGGCAAGTGTCGGGTGCTCACATGGAGTGTGGGAGCTGCCGTGGCTTTGGCTATGGGAGCACATGTAATGTGGGCATGGGGACAGGTGAGGAGACTGAGGCCCTGCCCTTCCATGCCCTACCCACCTTACTGTCAAGCATCCACCAGGCACTGTCAGTCCTTCTCCAGGATGAAGCTACAGGCCTGCACAGCTGGTCAAGCACCCTGACCACGCTGTGCCTGCATGCTCAGAAGCCGAACGGCTGAAAACCAGAGAATTAGCCTCTAAGCTGCCACTTTTTCCCCAGAAAAGCTTCAAAATCTCCCCATCGACGTAGGGTCAGAGTCTCTTTTGCCTGAGGTCTCCCTCTAAGGGGACTTTGCATATTGTCATTTTCCTTGTTAACAACTAGCTGTCACCCTGGCAGGAGCAGGGGGTGCTCTGAGGGTCTCTGCCTAAGTGTCCAATCCCAGAGTCCTTTCCTTCTTTCCTTCCTGGTCTTATAACTTGCTTTATCTCTCCTGTAAGCCTGTCTCCATGTAGACAAAGCTGGGACCCCAACATGTGTTAAATTAACTTTATTGTTTTAGGAAAGGTCCCCACATGTCTGGTTTCTCTCTAGACGTGCTCACTCCCTTAGCCGCGCTTGTGCCTTGGTTCCCCATAAAATAGAGAAAACTGACTTATTGGCAATAATAGTAACAGCTTTCATTTATTTAAGCTTCACAGCAACCCCATGTGGGGGGAGTTGTCTTATTGTTCCCATTCTGTTGATGGAGAAACTGAGGCCCAGAGGGGTTGAGGAGGGCGGGGCAGTGAGTCTAGCAAGATCACTAAGATTGGGCTCAGCAGGTCAAGTCTTGGAGTTGCTGCCTATCCCCCAGTCCGTATCTTGGAGACTTTCACCAGTTGGCAGAATTCCTCAAGTCAGAGCCCAAAATCTAAGGGAATGGAACCCATGGTGGTTCTCTTCCTTGTAGGAAGGAATCTTGCTGTTCTGGTCCTTGGGCATGGAGGCAACAATTGTGCCACTGTTGTGACTGTGCCCCCACCTGGGATATGGGAACAATTTCTGTGAATCCTCCAAAGGATGTGTTTCCACCCATCCTGCACCTCACCAAGATATCTGTGTGTGTCCCTCTACCTACTGACTGACTGTGCCGTGTCTGTGACCCATCATTAATGCACTGTTCCATTAGCCATCACACATCTCATGCTCTGTGCCCATGTAGCAGAGCAGCCAGTAGATATTTCTCAGCAGCAGGGGGATGGTGATCCTGCCCTCACTGCCAAGAGTCCATCTGGTACTGCCACTCCTCCCTCAGGGCAGGCCCGCACAGCTGGCAAGTTGCCTTGCCCAAGGCTGTCGCATGCCAAGCTGCTCGGAAGCCAAAGAAGGAGCTCTCGGGGAAGCCACATTTTAAAATCCCCATCCTTAAAGCCCCCTTCCACAGAACATACTATTTTTCTAGTATGTGATGAAAAGGAATCAAGATTAGAGGGATACGTGCACCTGGGTTTGAATCTCAGTCTGCCACTTCAGCTGTGTGACCTTGAGCAAGTTGCTCTCCCTCTCTGAGCTTCAGCTTCCTCATCTGGAAAATGGATATAATGGTGCCATCTTCCCACGGGCCAGCAAAAGACGCATAAAGTCAGCAAGTGAGACAAAAAGCACTCTCATTCAAAGACACTTAAATGTCTGTGAAGGAGAATGTACACGACTCAGTGTATTCCCAGACACACAGACCTTCGAGAATCACTGAGCTACGGGAAAGGGGACAGGGAAGGAATGTCCTGTGTGAATATTTGTAAGCATTTAAACCATTCTATGTTTTTTTTAAAAGATTTATTTATTTATACATACAAGAATAGAGGTACAGGCCAGCAGTGCAGGCATGAGAGGATTCACCAGAGACAGAGTGGAGAACAGAACAGGTAGATTCTACTGAAGTGCACAGCTGAGGGGAGTAGTGGGTAAGACAGGAGAGGTCTGCTGCGCCACATGGGTTATCTCCCTGGCCAGGGCTCGAACTCAGGCCGCAGTAGCTGGCAACAGTTTAATAGTGCTGAGACTTTAACCCCAGGGAAACCCTCTGTGTTTTTCAAAGTATCACTAACTTCCAAAGGCTCAGTAGATGGGAAAGTTCGTAGAGGGTCTGCCCAAGGCTTCAGCATCCTGATGGAAGTCAAGTTCTTTCACTTTGACCACCAGCTACTGCTGGAGGATCAGAGTGTAATGAGATGAGCTGTGCAAGAACCACCGCCAGATGCCGAGAACTTTCAAGTTCCACCCTAATTGTGTCCCAAATTGGAACCCTTTGTCAACCTCCCTCTCCTTCATAACAAGTGGACAAAGCCAAGGACTTGGCTCTGGTTTATGGAACATTAGAATTGTTAAGACCTGTTTGATAGATGCGGATAGTAATTAGGAGCCAACTGAGATTCAAACCCAGGTCCCCCCAACTCCAGAGTTCACAAGACATTTTAAAAACTTCCTGTCCTACAACCTCTGGAAGAAAGTCTGGTTTCTAAAGCTCTTGGCAGTAAGCTTCAGTGCTGAGTCACCTGCAGTAATGGATGACTGTGGCTGTCCTGCTACTTGGACATTTGGCTTTCATGGTGTTGGGCAGTGCCAACGGCAGGGGGCTAAATGGGGGGACTTCCAGATGGAAGGATGGAATGGACGCCAGCCAGGGCCATAAACCTGAGGCTATCCCCTTAGTGCACCCACACGTGCATGTGTGTGTGTGTGTGTGTGTGTGTGTGTGTTCTGTGTTCTTTCTTCTGAGGTGCTTACGATCTGTCTCTCCTTCCGACGCCACCTAACCAGGAGCAGTACACGGTAAAGTGTCTCTCTCTCTCTTTCTCTCTCTCTCTCTCTCTCTCTCTCTCTCTCTCTCTCTCCCCCCCCCCCCTCGTTCTGTCTCTCGTTCTTGTCCTCCATGCCCTGGTGCAGCCATGTCGGTTCTGGGCCTGTGTCCGTGGCCCGTGTCCATGAGCTGTCCTGTTGCTGTCAGTGACTGTAGCCCTCTCATTCTGCTCCACCAGGAGGAGAAGCCCCGAGGGGTGTTGACCACTGCCTCCCGCCATGACCTGCCACTAGCCTGTTTCTTGGCAGAGAACAGAAAGAGCATGGGGAGGGGTGCCTCTCATTTAACAGGAGATATGAGCTGGGCGGGTGGTTATCAGAATGAGTTTACAGCGTCCTGATGGAAAGAGTGAGCAGCCCCAACAGCCGGGGCTTAGGCTCTGAAAGGAGAAAGTAACCCCCCAAGGGGCGTCTACACGCAGCAGGTGGCACAATGCCTCAATGAGCAGGGCTTTTTCTCAGCTCTCAGGCTGCGGAAAGAGCACCACAGGGACAGGTCATCGTCAGATGGACACACGTGTCCTGGGAGACATGTTCCCACACCAGCCGTCAGCAGCTGGAAATTGTAGCTGCTTCTACATACAACCTCCATGTCCACTTGCTTGGCGTTTTGTTTTTTTCCTACCCAGAGTCTAAGCTTCATTTTCAACTGTCAGGGAAACCTTATAGCACCCGGTTGCAACCAGTATGATTGACCTGAGATAGGAGCACAGCTGCAAATGTGGATTAAACAGGAATGAAACAGTTGCATTGCAGCTTGTTACATTCAAGCTGGGTTATTGTTAAAAAGGAAATTAGTTTGCACAGGGGAGGGGCTAACAACCTACTCACTAGTGCCCACCAAAGCAAAAGTCCCAAAAGGGTCTTGAAGAAGAAATAACTGCCTTCCTCTGGCATCCAGTTTCGTGTCCCTGCTCTGCCTAAAATCACCACAGTGACTCCCGAATTGTGTCTTATTCACTGGGGCCACAGCCTTGAGAAAGTAATAACTGACTTTGATTTAAGAAAAAAAAAAAAGCCATGTTCAGGCCTACTGAGTCTTGTGGCATAGCTGTGCCTGATTTCTTTAGTCACTGAAAAATGAGAGAAAAGAACCCTTAAAAAGCAAATGGCGGACCTCCCCGGTGGCGCAGCGGTTGAGCGCTGGGTTGTGAAGCTGCCCGCGGCCTCTGCGGCGCCGGTTCAATCCCCGGCTGCTCCCCGAACACCAGAGGAGGGTCCCGCATGGCGCGCAGACCTCTCCTGCCGCCCGCTGCTCCCCTCAGCAGTGTACTTCGGTCCTTCTGCCTGCTCTGCTCCCCGCTCTGGCTCTGGTGAATTCTCTCACCCTCCCACACTTCTGACTGTACCCAGTGCTCGTATAAATAAATAAATAAATCTTTAAAAAAAAAAAAGCAAATGGCAAGAAGAGTGTTTTAGCATCCACTCACCCACACACACTAGGATGGGGGTCTCTGGAGTAGCTCTACTTATGACCCAGGTGGTAACTATAGGGAGATGTTTGCTAGGAGACCCCAGAGAACTCCCAGCTGGACCATTCACGTGCATCCAGGCACATGCTGGGGATTGGGGCAAAAAAAAAACAAGATTAAAGGGGAAATGAACACATCAAAGTCACTGTTGAAGCCTTTCAGTTTTCTATCAAAAGCCAGAAGCCTAAGACAGGGACAAAGATGATTCTGGAACAGCAATATGGTCTGGTAGAACCCAGGGACCATGGGGGAGGCTGTGGGATGAAGGGGCATTCACCTTGTATTCTGAGGGTTGAGTAGTTGTGTGAGTGGAGGTGTGGAGGAAGGATACATCTAGCAACAAGAACAGTGTGGGCAAAGGCAGACAAAGGAGTGAGACTGGGGTATGTCCCAGTGATGACTACTGGGGTAGTAATCAGTGAATGCAAAAAGTAAAGGTAAGTCGGGCTAGATTTCGAAGAGACTTGAACACTGTGCTAGAAGTTTGCATTTGTGTTTCTAAAATTCTGAGAGATAAGAAACTGGAGAGTAACATAGTCATTGGCTTTGACTACTATGTTACAAGAGAGTTGAAAGAAGAGAGATAAGGGGAGTGGGGGCAAGGGGGCTGCCATTAGGATATGGGTAATGGAGTAGAACCTAAGATGGTAGCCAGGAGAAGAGAGTACAGATGTTTAGGAAGGTGACCTATTAGGGATGGGATGGAAGACAGGAAGTTGAACTTGACTTGCAGGTTTCTGGCTTGGAAGACTGAGTGGGTGGTGAGTTCCATTAACCACAGTCTTTGATGGACACATGCAATGACCTCTTTGGGGCCCAAATCATGGTTGACCAATGGTATCCTGGTGCCCCCATGGTCTTTATGGTTAAGGCTCAGGCCCCATAGGCTCCATACTGAACCTCTATGCAGTTCTCTGAAAAGATGGGCTAAGACTCTCTGGAAGAATGAAGCAGTGGTTCAATATCAGCATCCAGTGGCCTGGTTCTCTCTGTTATGAATTCATGGAATATTGGTGGAGGGGAGACTCTTGGATTAAGGATCACTTTAAGAATTTCCTGAATCCTGCTAGAAGGGGGAAGAAAATCCCACTTTCTAAGGACCTGCCAAGACCATCTCCAAAGAGTGCACCAGGGGCAGCCAACTCCCCTAACCAGATCTGAGGGTCACCTCCCTGGGGCAGCTGCTCAGCCCAACCAGGTGGTAAAGGGTGCTCAACAAATCTTGAGACCAAACCCATCATATCACTGACTCCTAAGCCCAAACAAAGCAAGAAGCTGACTGTTCTTCCCCAGTGAAAGCAGGGCAAAGCCAGGTTCACCCCAGATTCCTAGGCCTGGGATGGTGGGGTCCTATAGAGCTTCAAGCCAGCTACCACCCAACCTAATCTCTGCTCCCTCTCTTCTCTTCTCCCCACCCTGACGTTCCTCCACAGTGGCAATAGCAAAGGAAAAGACATCAACACCATTAAATCCCTCCGCGTCCTCCGGGTGCTACGACCTCTTAAAACCATCAAGCGGTTGCCAAAGCTCAAGGTGAGATAGGGATATGTGGGAGGCATGTCAGGATTGCCATGCACAGTTGAGCAGGTTGCACACTGATTAAAGATACTACATTGAAAGGGGTGCTGATACCATTACAACCCTCTTATGTGGATGCATATGTTATTACAGTTTTCCAGCAGATGGCAGCAAAGTGAGTTGATCTAACAAAATCTTTATGTTGTGTCAATTTTCCAATAGATGAAATGTCTCAAGATTGGGATCCCTTTTCTTAAATCACATGAAAGCATCATATGACTAAAACAGAACATAACCCTACTCTGGAAAGCAGGACACAGAAGCTGCTTCTGTGTTTCTGACCCACAGAACCTTTGTTTCTGGCCCCACAGAACCTTTGATTTTTTTGCCTAACTTTTCTAGGCTCTAGTAACTTCTATTCCAAAATACCAAATAACATCTCTCCATAACTTCTCGTTCAAGGGGAAAAAAGGAAGGAAACAAAGCCTAGTCTTTTTTTTCCTATTTTTTTTTTATTTTTTTCTATTTTTTTACATCATTCATTTTTAAACAACATTTGCTTCCCCCCACCCACTCAGGTGTAGTCCCCATAGAGTTTCCTTCACCAATTCACCCTTGCACCATCACCTCAGTCCCCTGTGCTCCTCCCTCCCTCTGATCCCTCTCCCTCCTCCTCCCCTGAAGGATGTCTCTGATTTATAATTGTCTGTTTTTGCTTTGCTGTGTTTTGTACTGTTATTATTTTTTACACTGATGTTTTATTTGGTTCCACTATGTTCCTGCTATAAATGAAACCATCTGATATTATTCTTTTTCCTTCTGGTTTATTTCACTGAGCATAATTCCTTCTAGCTCCATCCATGTTGCTGTGAATGGCATGAGTTTATCTTTTTGATTGCTGAATAATATTCCATTGTGTATATATACCACATCTTCTTGATCCTGTCATCTATTTTTAGGCATTTGGGTTGTTTCCAGGTTTTACCTGTTGTAAATAGTTCTATAATAAACATAGGGGTACAGGTGGTCTTTTGAATCAGTGTTTTTGTGTCCTTTGGGTGGATCTCTAGGAGTGGAATTGCCAGGACTTATGGTAGCTCCATTTTTAGTAGACTGAGGAACTTCCAGACAGCTTTCCATAGTCAAAGCCTAGTCATTCAAATACTCGTTCTTGGGGCCTCCCTGGTAGCACAGGGGTTTAAGTCTCAGTGCTACCAAGCTATCACCAGCCACTGGTTCAATCCCCAGCCAGGGAGCTACCCACACAGCACAGCAGACCTCTCCTGTCTCACCCACTGCTCCCCTCAGCACTGTATTTTAGTCAGTCCATTCCCCACTCTGTCTCTGGTGAATCCTCTCATCCCCCATACCTCTGGCCTACACCCAGTTCTTGTATGCATAAATAAGTTATTTTTAAAAAGAGTTCAAAAAATAATAACTTATCCTACCCCTGAGGACCACCTGATTATCACTTATTTAAAAGTTGTTAAAACAGGTCACCTATTTTTTAATTAAGTGAGTGTTTTTAAAAGGTGATGCTATGCCAATTTTCTCAAGAACCCACTGTTAATAGAAAACAAAATTTCCCAGGGAATGATTGCTGGAATTTTAGATGCATGGAAAATATTGAAACCAGGCCCACAATTACTTCTCCAGACTGTGTGACCTTCCCCTGGGTGACATAGCTCATGTCCTTGTCTGTGCAATGGGAACAATGGCATCACTTTGTGTTTTGAGCTGCTAGAGGAGGAGGCTGTCCACTCCTCACACCTTTCTCTCAAACCTGCCCACCAGGCCGTGTTTGACTGTGTGGTGAACTCACTCAAGAACGTCTTCAACATCCTCATCGTCTACATGCTGTTCATGTTCATCTTTGCTGTGGTGGCCGTGCAGCTCTTCAAGGGGAAGTTCTTCCACTGCACTGATGAGTCCAAGGAGTTTGAGAAAGACTGTCGGTGGGTCTTGATTCTCCTTGGCATCCCCATTGTGGCTAGTGGGTAGGAGGTGGCCAGAGGCACCAATCACTCGGACTTGGAAACTGAGGGGTTGGGCCTTGGGGATGTCACCCTATTGCATCTGATTTGCATCTGGCTTTAAAACCACTTTAAAATTCAAGTCACTGCTAGTCACTTCAGGATACACCCATGAGCTGCCTGCTTTCCTCCTCAGTTGCCTCCTTTGTCAAGTGGGGTCAGTTTCTGTTGCCAAACATGTTAGATCAGAGATTGGCAAACATTTTCTTTGGTCAAGGACCAAACAGTAGGGCCTCCCCTGGTGGTGCAGCGGTTGAGTGCTGGGCAGAGGCTGCCTGCAGCCTCTGCAATGCCAGCTCCATCCCCGGCCACCGGCGAGGGTCCCACAAACAAACAAACAAAAAAAAAAAAAGGACCAAACAGTAATTATATTTGGTGGTATGGACCATATATTCCCATTTTAGCTACTCATTGCCGCCATTTTAACACGAAAGCAACCAGAGCCCATAGGTAAGTGGGCATGACTGTGTCCCAATAAGCCTTTATTTCTGGAAACTAAAATTTGAATTTCATAGCGTTGTTACTTGTTGTGAAAGCATTCTTTTGACTTGTTCTTGACCATTTAGGAATGTAAAAAACTATCATTAGCTTGTGGGTCACACAGAAACAAAGTTAGTTTGTGACAGTAACTTGCCAATCCCAGAGTTGGTTGGTTTTTCAAAACTTTTTGGGTTTTAGAATTGTAGATTAGGGATGATGACCTGAAGTTCCCCATATTTGGGGCAACCTTACCTTGGGAAACTCTGAGCTCAGCCTGGGGAAGTGTTGAGACTTTAACCAACGGGGCACTCTCGCTGAATACTGCTAGTGTTACTTTGTGGTAAGTGGCGCCCTGTTAACTTGGTGGCTGTTTCCTGAGATTGGAAGGATCCCAAGCATTTAGCTAGGAGTCTGGGATTGTTTCCTGCCCTAAAATGAAGCAGTGGTGCCCTCCATAGCCTGAAAAACCCAGAAATGCCCCTGTGTCTTCCTGTTCTTAATCCCTCAAGCCTGAGGCTCCCAGCCTCAGGACTAGAAGTGTTAGATTCATCTGGCTCTCCCACTGGGTGCAGGGCCATGGCATCATCTGGGGATTTGTCTCCAGGAGGATACTCATAAACAGGATACACAACAACAGGAAACGTCACTCACTTCTTGGGAAGGCATTGTGAGCTGGTGGCTACCCCCTCCTCCTCCTCCTCCTCCTGTCTCCAGTCCTCAAAGACGAGTGCTCAGAAGCGCTTCCTGCATGTGCTAACAATCCCCATTTCCCGTGGCAGTGGCAAGTACCTCCTCTATGAGAAGAATGAAGTGAAGGCACGGGATCGAGAGTGGAAGAAGTACGAGTTCCATTATGACAACGTTCTGTGGGCTCTGCTGACCCTCTTCACTGTGTCCACAGGAGAAGGCTGGCCACAGTAAGTGACCTGGCCAGAAGAGCCCAAAGGAGTCACGCAGGGGGCCTAAGAAGTGGGAAAAGAAAAGGTCTCAGAAGCAGTGCTGAGAAAGGTCTGGGAGGGGAGGGCTTCGCTCCTGGTCTCCCAAGATGGTAACCCTGCTAGATGTCACACCTTCCACATGCTTGTGGGGCGGGGGGGCGGGGGGGGGGGTTGGCAATCTGGCCATAGCTTGGCTTGCTATACCCTGAGTGTATGGGCTGTATCCTCCCAGGATGGGATGTTTCCAGTTTGCAGCAATTTAACCCTTCCTCTGCTGATGAGTGAGAATCTCCAAGTTGGGAGTGTGGCAGTGGCATTTTCCAAGGCCGTGTGACTAACTGGACCATTTGTGCCCACACAGGAGCAGAGCTGGGGTGAGACAGAATGTCATGCGAGTTTAAGACAGGCCCTATCTTTATTTGAATGTCTGACATCTTGTGCATCATGAGCTTTTCACTTTCATTTTTGTTTTTTTAAACATTGCAGTAAATTATTATCATTGCAATTACTACTGTGCTTGGCACGCCCTTAATTTATGTCCAAAACAGAAGCCTTATTCTCCTCACCTTAGTCCTCCTCCCAGAGATCTCAGAAATGCCAGGGTTTTGGCTTGGCACCTCCTAGCATGCCCTCCATCATTCTCACCACCCTCCCTCTCAGCAAACACACTGACCTGCCTTACCTCTCTCTTCACCCACACATACGTGGTACCCACACACAGGAGGCCAGTGCTAGCCCATAAGGCACCTTTGAGTGAATTTTTAAAGACACCCCTTCCTCAACAGACTTTCTTTCCATCTGTCAGAAAATCATTGCAATCGACTTCATGATTTTGTTTGAATAAGGTACTTTATGGCTGGCTGCCAAAAAATGTTGTCATCATGAATACACAAATCTATCATGTCTGCATTATGGTTGCCACCCTTCAGACAGAACCTTTGAGCAGTGCCTGACCTGTGCAACTGTCCAGAGCCTACTCCATGTGCATCCCCACTGAAACTTCTGAACTCCTGCCACGGCCTGCACTTAAACACCCCCAACACATACACCTGCCTTCATGATGCCTCCTCACTCCCACCCACCACTACAGACTTGATTGCAAATCCCAGTTTGGCCTTACCTGAAGCTCAGATTCTTTGTGTGCAAATTGGTACCACTGATAATTTCCCTGAGAGGGTATCTGGGAAAATAAAGAAAACATTAAACATCATTTTTGGCACACATGAGGTTCTTAATAATGGTGGTAAAAGTTACTGATTTTGTTGTCCGTACTCCCACAGACAAAGGAGGTAGAAAGATGCTTGGAGTCAGAAAGCAGTGGCTACTTTATTTCTTTTTCTTTTCCTTATAATGTGTCCCTGTTTCCTGCTCCCCTGCCCACTTCCCCTCCTCCCTTGCCCGCACTCTTACAGGGTCCTCAAGCACTCCGTGGATGCCACCTTTGAGAACCAGGGTCCCAGCCCTGGGTACCGCATGGAGATGTCCATCTTCTATGTTGTCTATTTCGTCGTGTTCCCCTTCTTCTTCGTCAATATCTTTGTGGCCTTGATCATCATCACCTTCCAGGAACAGGGGGACAAGATGATGGAGGAGTACAGTCTGGAGAAAAATGAGGTACCACCTGCCAGTTTTATCCACTGTTTTAGTACTGTCACTCCCACCACACACACACACACGGGCCAGAGTCTGGGACATCTGGAGAGTGAAAAGCAGCATTCTCCAAGCAAAATTCAACCTAAGTGTTTAGTCATTTTTGACTAGGTTATGCTGCAGTAACAAACATTCCAAACTTTTCAATGCCCGAATGCAATTGATTTCTTGCTCACACTACATGTGTCAGTGGCTCCACTCCATGTCACCTTTATTCTAGTTCCCTTCTGAGCTACTTGAGATCAAAAAGACAGTGTGGCAAACCATGGTCCAGATCTCACAGCCTGTGCCCAAAAGTGACATGTCACTTCTATTCATATCTCTTTAGTAAGAACAAGTCACACATCCATGCCTGATGTCAACGGAATAGGGAAGTAAAGTCTCCCCTAGGGAGGGGTAATGAATATCCATGAATGAAAATCCAGTCCAGTGGAGAGTAGGCACATAGTCCTTTACCTTTCTAGTAGCACCATCCATGCTGGATGGAGGGCCTAGGATTCATCCTTACTCTACTCTGTTGGCCCCTACGACTTAATAACATTATTGTTCCCTCTTGCTTTCCTTCAAAGAGGAGAACGAGAAGCAAAGTATTCTGTAGGAAAGAATGGTTAGGCTTCGCTGTGTGAAGGATCCTCAAACTACTAAAAATGGAGCTACCATATGACCCAGCAATTCCACTCTTAGGAATCTACCCAAAGGACACAAAAAACATTAATTCGAAAAGATACCTGCACCCCTATGTTTATTGCAGCATTATTTACATTAGGCAAGCTATGGAAACAACCCAAATGCCCAAAAATAGGTGACTGGATCAAGAAGATGTGGTATATATGCACAGTGGAATACTATTCAGCAATCAAAAAAGATAAACTCGGGGCCTCCCTGGTGGCACAAGGGGTTAAGACACAACCTATGAAGCTATTCGCAGCCACTGCAGCATGCATTTGATCCCTGGCCAAGGAGCTACTACCCACATGGTGCAGCAGACCTCTCCTGACTCCCACTGCTGCTCCCCTTAGCAGTGTATTTCAGTCAATCTGCCTGTTCTGTTCCCTACTCTGAATCCTCTCACCGCCCCCATACCTCTGGCTTGTACCCAAGTTCTTGTATGCATAAATAAATAAATATTTTAAAAAAAAAAAAAAAAGGTAAGCTCATGCCATTCACAGCAACATGGATGGAGCTAGAAGGCTCATGCTCAGTGAAATAAGCCAGAAGGAAAAAGAAAAACATTGAATGGTTTCACTTATAGGAGGAATATAGGGGAACCAAATAAGGCCTCAGGAAGAAAAAAATAACAATAGTAATAATAATAATAATAAACAAAATTAGCAGGCAACCATAAATCAGAGACATTCTGCAAGGGAAGGGGAGGAAAAGGGATCAAAATGGGAGAAAACAGTGCAAGGGACTATGGGGATGGTTCTTGGGTGAATTGGTGGTAGGAATTTTACGGGGAATACACAATGATGTAAAAGATATAAATTAAAAAAAGAATGGTTAGGTTTCAAAGTAAGACTTGGGCTGAAATTCAGGTTTGGCCCACCTGGCAGCTGTGCCTCCTCAAACAAATGCCTTAACCTCTCAGAACCTCTATTTTCCTCATCTGCAAAGTGGAGTGATTGCTGGTACCCACTTTCTCTGCTAACGGGATTCAACAAACAGATGGGGAAATGTCAGCAGAAAGTTTGGCAGAGGGGAGAAGAAGCCCTTGGGGGAAGAAAGTCATCATGGTGAGGGGATTATGGGCAGTCTAAGAATCCTGACTGGGGGCACGAGTGGTAGAAATTCAAGCAGTTGTGCCAGAGGGCCATGTGGAGTTAGATGTGGGTGCTGTCAAGCCATCTCACGCCTGCCTCGGACCCTCACAGTCAGTCTCTCTCCCGCAGAGAGCCTGCATCGATTTTGCCATCAGCGCCAAACCACTGACCCGACACATGCCCCAGAACAAGCAGAGCTTCCAGTACCGGATGTGGCAGTTCGTGGTGTCGCCACCTTTTGAGTACACCATCATGGCCATGATCGCTCTCAACACCATTGTGCTCATGATGAAGGTGAGTCCCCAGCGCCGCTCAGCACCCATCGCACTCCTGTCTTCTGCTGTAGGCTCCCAAATGACCACTCAGTCGCCACCACGCCTTCCCTGTAGCTGTTCTCTCTGCCTCACACACTGTTCCTATCATTCTGCCTGGTCAGCCCCCTCACTGCACCCATAAGCCACTTCCTCCAGGAAGGCTTCCTGACCTCTCAAGGTTGACCCAGTTTCCCATTTTTGCAAGCATGCAATAAGTTGTCTCACGTGCCACATTATCTGTGTGGTTGCCAGTCTCCCCCACCAGCCTGTCAACTCTAAGGAGCCAGACAAATCCTGGTCACCCTTGAGTTCCTGGGATTTGATGATAGCTTGGCTCAGCAGGAATAAGGCATCTCAATAAATGTCTGATGACTGAAATGAGGAAGGAGGGGCAGGTAAGGACCTTGCAACCCTCAGGGCCACTGAGCCTACTCAGGGTGAGAAGTTAGAACCTTTCACCATGTGGTTTGGAGGCCAAAGACCTGGGTTCAAAGACCCAGGTCCTCCTTTTAACTCACCATTTCACCTTGGACCAGTGACTTCCTGGCGTCTCAGTTTCCCTATCAATAAAGTGGGAATGATCGTAATGGCACCTTCCTCCCCTCTCCTCAGGGTGGAAGTCAGTCATGCAAAGACTTTAATATATTTCTTGGCACTTCAGAGACAATAAATTTAGTTGTTAATTTTTGGTGAAAAAGGCACATCCATTTTCACCTGAAAATCCTTCTCCAAAAGGAAGTTCTTTTATCTCGTCATTGTGATTATGAACAGCCTCCAACCAGCAGATGAGAGGACAGTGGAGCACATCATTTCTCAGGCTGTAACTTACTCACAGATCATGGAGGATCTTATTAAAATGCAGCTTCTGGTTCCATAGGTCCCGGGTGGCGCTGAGACCCTGCCCTTTAGCCCAGCCCAAGGGCATGCCCCGAGTGTCCAGGCTCTCGTGAGCACCCCGTCTCCATCGTCCAGTGTTCCCCATACGGAACTCTTTGCTATGTTCGTGTCATCATTTTTTTTCTCATTTTCTTTATTGAGGTGAAATTCAGATAACATTAGCCACTTGGAAGTGTGCAGTTCAGTGGCATTTAGTGCATTCACCTGGGTGTGCAATCACCACCTCTATCAACTTCCAGAATATTTCCATCACGCCAAAAGAAACCCTGGACCCATCAGCATCCCCCTCCCCTGGCAATTACTAATCTGTATTCTGTCTCTGTGGAGTTACCCATTCTGGACATTGCCTGTATTTTAAAGGCTAGACACCACGCTATTTTGTCCTGAAATTCTTCAGTAAGCATTTCTTAAAAAAATAATAATAATTCCTATGTAATCTCATGCTTGACAAGATTAGTAGTGATAATTCTCCAAGATTCACATTGAATTGTCCCCAAAATGTCATTTACAGCAAGTTGGTTGTTGAGCCAAGATCTAAATGGTTACATATGGCCTCCGATTTTTGTCTTTTAAATCTCTGTCCTCCCCAAACCTTATTTTCATGCTGTTGACTTTTTAGGGAAACCAGACAAGTTGAATGAAAATGTTCCCATCTCTGGGTGCGTGTTTTCCTTGTGGGGTACTGTGACTCCTTCCTTCATCTGCCACATTTTCTGTAATCTAGCAACTAAGGCTAAAGTTTATAGATTCAAATCCAATTAAATAATTTGGGCAAGAATATCTCATAAGGAGTCAGTACAGTGATTACCTTTAGGGTGGGTTATCAACTGGGAGGGGGTGCAAGAAAACTCTGTGGGGTGCTGTAAATGCTCTAACTCAATTTGGGAGTTACCTGTACAATATACAGGTAAAAATTATAGCTATAGTGCTTTATGTTTCTGGGGGGAAAAAGAGCGATCTGAGCAAACAAAGAAACTATGGCAGAAAGGATGCTGTGGCCATCCCCCTGCATCTCATTCAGAGCTGGGCCAGGCTGTCCTGGGATCTGGATGCTCAGACAGAACTCCAGAAGGGAGTTTTTATTTTGATGTAAAAATACTAGCCAGCCTGTGAAGCGCTTGCCTGAGGGTTGGGTCAGCGCCACCGGACATCAGTGGGGAAGCCAAGTGCCCAAGCCCAGCTTGCCCCTGGGAAGGATGGCCATACTGCGGCCTCACCAGTCCCTGCCCTACTTGCTGATCCCTCCCTCCTCCTCCAGTTCTACGGGGCATCGGCAGCTTATGAAAACGCTCTGAGAGTATTCAACATAGTCTTCACCTCCCTCTTCTCCCTGGAATGTCTGCTGAAGGTCATGGCTTTTGGGATTCTGGTAAGTACAGCTTCAGGGTTAGAGATGTGGATTGCGGGGGCGGTGGAAGCCCAGAGGGCAACTGAGTGATGGGTGATGGTCTCCCCACCTGACCCCAAGAGCCCTAGCCGCCAACAGTGGCCTGATCACCCCAGTGATGCCCACAGACAATGTGTAAGCATTCTCTTTGCCAAGTAACACCAATGAGACTCAACACTCGTTGACTTTTACTATATGTGGGACATGTATTTATTCAGTCATTCCTTGAAGTGATCTGATGGGTGGGAGTAACTGTCATCTTCATCTGTCTTAGAGTTAAAGACACTGAGATCTAGACAGGCTAAGTCCATGAATTTCAAACAATTCTAATCACAGTCACAGTAAGAAATACTCTAGTCAGTGGAGCCCAGCATGCAGGTGTGCATGTAGACAACTGAAATAAAATTGGTATCTACCCTTATGAACTGTACTCTGAAGTTGTCCATTCTACTCAACTTCATTTCCTTTTTGTTTTTAATGCAGTTCATGACCCACTAACTTGATTTCATCTCCCATTATTCCAAAGAGATCTGTGAATGGGGAGAGGGGGGCTGTAAAATTAGACAGGAAAAAATTACATCTTTATTTTTCACCATTCACTAACTCAATTTGAGCAATTCCTTCCATCTTGAAGGCAGACAACAACCCCCTGCAGCAAAACCCAGTACAATCTACATCAGATATTTTTCATAGAGGTTACAGGTAATTCAAAATTAAGTCTGTGTTCATCGTTGTTTCAAAATGCTGGTGGATGTTAAACCAGAAAATTGCTAGGACTTATTTAATGTATTTGTGGAAAAATGCATTCATCATTAGATCACCATTTAAAAAATATTTTGATTACTATATTTTAGTATAACAGTTCTCCTAATCATCTTGGTGTTTTACTTTATGCATTTATAAACCTTCCTCTGGAAAAGATTTTTCCAGATGGCTAAGGGCTTCATACCACAAAAAAAACTGAGGAAGACTGAGACTAATGAGTTGTGACTTGGGGGACTCAAGAAGGCCCCCTGTGCAGGCCAGGCTGAGATTTGAAACAACTTATCTACTATACCCTTGAGCACCTGTACAGCCTACCTCTCTGATGAGAATGACCTACAGCTCATTGTCTCAGGTGGGGTTTCAGTGGGTGACGGCTGGGTTCTTGCCTTGGCTTCCTGAGGTGGTAAAGGGTAACTGCCTTGGCACCAGAGAGACCTCATTTCAAATTGTGTCCAGGCTGCATCATCTCACCTCTCCGTGCCCTGTCCCTCCTTCCAGAGAGACTTGCAAACCCTGAACACAAATGCTGTGCAATGGCGACTGAGAGTGAGTCCTGGCGTTCAGTGAGTGCTCAATAAAGGCTAAGAAGGGCTCCAGGAAAACTCATCTCCCACCTTTCTCCTCCAGAGCCATGGTTCTCAACTCAGCTTTCCATCAGAGGCACTTGGGAGATTTCTTAAAATTCAGTGATGCCCCAGACCCACTCACAGAGGTTCTGATTCACTTGGCCAAGTGGGGAACCCCTGTATGTGTAGTCTTTTTTTTTTAAGATTTATTTATTTATTTATACAAGCACTGGGTACAGTCAGAAGCGCGGGAGGGTGAGACAATTCACCAGAGCCAGAGTGGGGAACAGAACAGGCAGACTGACAAAATACACTGCTGAGGGGAGCAGCGGGCGCGGCAGGAGAGGTCTGCCGCGCCATGTGGGACCCTCACCTGGAGGACCGGGGATCGAATTGGCGCTGCAGAGGCTGGAAATGGCGCTGCAGAGGCTGCGGGCAGCTTCGCAACCCAGCACTCAACCGCTGCGCCACCTGGGAGGCCCTGTATGTGTAGTCTTGATGACTATCCAGGGGAATGTAAGGTATAGTCTGGGATGTCAGATCCAGCCAGCAGGGGGCAGCATGGCAGTCAAGTCAATGGCACCAACTCAGCGTTTCTTTCCTGGGGATGTCACCTGTGGTCTGTGTACCCCAGCTGGGCCACAGAATGTATATGGTGAAGGACTTGGACCTCAGATATCCACACCTGGATATCTGCCTCGGCCCCTTAACTGTGTAACCTCAAGAAAAGAAGTTGGTCTCTGCACCGGTGTCCATATCTACAAAATGGGCGTACTGTGCACAGGACCTGTCAACACGGAGGGGAGCATGAGTGTCAGCCTGGCATGGGCCCTGCCCATTGCAGTGGTATTGGGCAGTCTTTCACTCCCAGTGATTTTCTAATGATTCTTCTATTAATCATCCCTCGTGAGCATGTGCCGAACCTTCCCCTTTAGTTTTAGATGAAACCCCAAGTTTCCCATGTGGAATTTTGGCAACAGAGGGGAATCTTCTCGTCCGGGGTCCAGGGTCCTGTGGCCAGACACCTAGAAATTTGTTGTTGCTTGTGTTCCCCCAGAAGCAGAGTCTGAGACAAGAATTGAGCACAAAGAATGTATCTGAGAGGTGACCTCAGAAAGCATGATAGGGGAGAGAAGGATGAGGCAGGGTCAGAAGGCAATCAGTAAAAGGTGTGTTAGGAAGTCACTTCCCACTGTGGGCCACTGGGACCCATTTCCACTGGGGTCCTCTGGGAGGCAGCAGAGAGCACACATTTCTCAGTGCCCCTCAGCCATAGTCAAGAGAAAGTCCCTGGGCAGAACAAAATGTGCGGTATAAACATGACGAGATGTGGGCAGGGCCTCAGCAGCACCTGCTAATACCAAAATAGGCAGTGGAGCCAGAATTACTTTCAGACAGTTATAAAACAACAGCATGCACCTATTGAGCACACACTGTTCCAAGCCTCACTCAGGGCAGAGTATTTTAACAACACAGCTGTACCTGTGCGTACCAGTTGAGCCAGCAACCGGCCCAGGATAGATCAAGTTAAGCTCAGTAACGAACAACCCCTATATCACAGTCACTTCAGTCAGCAAAAATTCTGTTGACACTCAACGGGGGACTCTGCATGGTCTCCACTCAGAGGCCCAGGCTTATGGAGCAGCTGCCATCTGGAATGGTCAGCAGGCCCAGAGCTGAAAGGCACTCACTGGCTGCTGGCCAGAAGGTGATTCACACGCTGCCTCTCACAACCCTTCACTATGACTAGACACGCAGCCCCATCTATCCATGAGGGAGCCAGGCTGTGAAGCCTGGTGTGTGCCGTAAGGCCTCTGCACCCCATTACTGTCCCCCTTGTCCATACTACGGGATGAAAACACAGAGAGGTTAAGTCACTGGCCCACAGTCACACACCCAGATGGTAGCAGAGCTGGGATGTGAACCCACGCTCTTAGCAAGTGTGCTATGAACACAGTCCTGAGTAGTGGGGTCCTGGACTCAGCCTGTGGACTCACCCAGGCCTGGGTTCCGATTCAAACTCTTCATGTTCATGCTGCTAACATCAGACAGGTGAGTGACTCTGCTCTCTGAGTTTCAGTCACCTCTTTGAGAGGGCGATAATCCTTGCCTCTGTGAGTCCTGGTGAGAATCCCAGTAATGTCACCCATAAAGCATCTGAAGTATCATGGTGCCCATGGTATCAGAAAGACAGAGCACAGTCCAGACAACAGCCTTCTCTCCCCAGCAGAGCTAAAACAGAACCTTGAGGCCCCCTTGTGGGCCCAGCAAGGCCCAGGAGTCCTGGGGAGGGGAACCTAGAATAGATGACCCTGAGCAGCCTGCACGGCAGTATTTTGCTACTGAAATGATTGCAACTCCCTGGGGCACTCAGACTGGTTGCAGCTGTATCCCTAAAGTCCCCGAGCCGGCCGTGGGGGCCAAGCGTGAAGCCCTCTATTGGAATCTCTGTCTTATGGATCCCCATTCTAGAATTATTTCCGTGATGCCTGGAACATCTTCGACTTTGTGACTGTTCTGGGCAGCATCACCGACATCCTTGTGACAGAATTTGGGGTAAGTTTCCAGCTGACTTCTCTCTGGGCATCTCCTGGTTGGGCTGGGGTCTGGGAGGTCACCCAGAAGCTGCAGGTCCCGACCGCCATAGCTGGCTCGGGCCAGCACTTGACTGTGACCAAAGAGGGAGAGCTGGGGCTCCCAGGGTCAGGGGTGGCCCCTCAGGAAGGCAATGTGAAGAGACAGAGATGCCCAAGGCCACAGCTGTGAACTTCTCTGCATCTTGATACTGACTTGTGAATAAAAACATGGATCAGTGCCTTGAGAGAACTGAGACACTTAAAGGGTCCCAAAGCTGAACTCCACCCACAAACACCGCACAGCGCTGGGGTACCCAGAGAGAGGCAGCTTCGAGTTCATGCTGTTTGAACTGACTGTCCACTGGCTTACACACAGGAGGGAGCAGTGCTCCTGGGACAGCATCCCCAGGACCAGGAGGTCCTGCTGTGAGGGTCTCTGGACCTCTCTGAAGTGACCTTTGGGCTACATGGTCCCTCCTGTTTACCTGAAGACTCAGAGCCCCAGAGCGGCTACCCCACACCCTCTCCTTGAGCATTTGCCAGAGAGCTCAGGCTTGGGGGCCCTTCATAGACTGGGGAGCGGGTAAGAGATACTCAAAGAGGAAGCAAAAGGACAAAGAGTATGGAGCCCAAGGGGGTGGGGTGGTATTGGTCTCTTCATAATAACAATAAAAATAATAATAATGACTGGCAAGGATGTTGCACTTGCTACATGCAGTACCCTGTGCCAAGTATTTTATGTGGATGAGCTCATGGTGTAGGTCAAGGGCTCAGCATATAAATGAATTCCTTTCAGGGGGGGTTAATGGAGGGGATCTGAAAGCAGAGACTGCTCATGGAGAGGAGAGGAGGGGCCGACAAGGATGGCCACATCCATAAAGCATCTGAGGTGTCGTGGTGCCCTCAGCACTGTCAGGAAGACAGAGCAGACAGCAGCCTTCGCTGTAGGGAGCTAGCTGTTCCTTGCCCGGGTGTTGAAACAGAGTGGCAACCTGAGTCAGAGTGGGGATGGGCCAGGCAGAAACTGGACATGAAGGGTGAGAACCCCTGCCAGAAGCAAGGGCCAAAACAGGGAAGGAGTGAAGTCCCCACCTTTTTCTCCGCCTGCCACTCTCTTCTGCCAGCCCCAAGCACTGGCCAAGTCCAATCAGAAGAGAGTTGGGGTTTCCTGGTGATGTTCAGAATAAGCAGAGAAGAATCAAGAATAGATATGGGTGGGCAGAGCCCAAGGGAGAGGGTGCTGCCCCATTTCACAAATGAGGAAACATATTCAATGCTTTGGGAGCTGAGGAACCTACCGAAGATCACACAGGCAAGCCTGCGAGCTCATTGGTGACCCCTGGGCTGCCGCAGCTGAAGAAGGGAAACAATCGGCCCACTGCTTCCACCCAGAAGGCTACTGGGGATGGGAAGCCACACAGAAAAGGGGCCATTCCCTGTTGTGTCGCCCAACACCCCACCCAAGTGGTGTTCAGACCACACCCTTTGCCTTCAGTTCCAGTGAGCTGGACATTCTCCTTTATGCCCATCCCACTCTTGACACCTTCCTTTAAAGTGTTACCCTCTTTCCTGTTGGGTTGCTCCCAATTGGGCCCTGTCTTCTTACAGAGAACCAGGATTGGGCCTCATCTTAATTCTGTTTCTATGAGGTCTGTACCTCCCAACTGACAGCTAAAATTGCTTACCATCCAGCTAAGCATAAGATAGCTTTGAAGCAATGTCCCTCTGGGCTAAGAGTTTAAAAGGGGTGGCCCAGCACCCCAGTGAAAAAAATGGAGAAAATTAGTTGAAATCTCCAGGAGCCAGTAAGAGATCCTGTAGGGCTGGATCTCAATGGTCTGTTCTCCTGATTGGCAGGACAGGGGAGGGAGGATGTGGCAAAGGGTCCGATTCAAGATTACCAGGACTTTTGCAGTAGTCAGTCACCATCTCTATGAGCTGTTTGACCTTGGGAAACTTGCATTACCTCTTCTCATCATGTACAGAATGTAACTGATGTAATTAACCTCATTTGGGTCCTTATAGTCCTCACGTTCATTCGTTCATTCAACAGGCATGCATTGAGCTCCTGCTGTATGCAGAGCATTGTTTATTATAGGTGCTAGAGACAGAGCAATGAATGAAGCAAAACAGACAAGCTTGCCTGATGTTCTAGGGAGAGAGAATGACACTTTCAACAAGTCAGAGCAATCAACCTGAAGTGCTTGGCACAGAATCTGTCAGGAACAGTCTTGCGTCACTCACTGACCTTTCAGTCAATAAAGGACCGGCACATATGACAGTGGTCCCAATAAGCTATACCATCCAGCCTGAGTGTGTGACAGTCTGTCCTATATAGGTTTATATAATTACACTCTATAATGTTTGCACGGTGAAGAAATCACCCAAAGGATACATTTCTCAGAATGTATCCTCCTCCGTTCAGTGACACATGACTATACATACTTCACAAATGGTGGTTATTATTATTGCTATTGTTATTATTGCTGCAAATGTACTTGGGTTTGCAAATAGATGGATCCCTGGCCCTGAATTAAAATCATTTTGAGGGAAAGAGAGGATGGGTGTGTGGGCCCTTCCAGTGTGATTTGCTCCCAGCCCCTGCCAGGCAAGCAGTTCACAGCCACCCCTTTCTGCCTCTCAGGTAAGCCCACGGGTCTGAGGCCAGATCTCAGCCAGACTGAGGCAGGGGGAGCCAGATCCTCAGGAGGGCAAGTCCCTAAGGTTTGGGGGGAGAGAGCGTGAGGCCCACTGGGCCTCAGCTGCCACCCCCAAGTGGCCGGGGTGACGTGGGTTTGCCCTTCGTGCAATGGATAATGACTGTGTTTCTTGTCTTGTCTCTTTTCATGCCTGCTCTTTAAACTGTATATTGGCACAACGCCGTCTGAAAAACTCATCCAATCAAAATGCACTATGAAATTCATTTGTTCATCCATGACATGGTCTGTGTGTTCATACACCAATGACTATCTCCCAACCCACCACCACCACCCCCACTCCCCGCCCGGGAACCGAAACCCATTGGTTTTTTGGCACTGGTTACAAATCAACCTAAAAAACGCTGAACACGCCTCCCCAACTGCCCCCGCCCGCCCGCTCCCCCTCCATCTTCAACATCTGCATCTAGAATCCGGTTGGTCTTACTTCTTTCTGAAGTCTAAATGCCTTACATTAACTGTGAACGCATCTTTCGCATCAGCATTGCACGTCATGCCCTGGGCTTTCTAACTTGGATTGCCTGATGCACCCCCACCCTCCCTACTTTGTCCGTCCCTCTCTCCCATTCCTGCCCCATAGTCCTTCCCTTGTGTCTGTCTGTCTGTCTGTCTGTCTGTCTGTCTCTCTCTCTCTCTCTCTCTCTCTCTCTCTCTCTCGTTCTGAATTGAGGTTTTCTGTTGGGCTTGGTTTGCACCTTTTGCAGAGTGAGGGATGGGTTTACCCCACGCTGCGCCTCTGATAGGGGAAGACATCTGGTTTGGTGTCCCTCCCCGTGACTTACACATATCGCTAGGCTCAGAGTCTTTTGAGGCAGACATGGTGCTCACTGCCGCCGTCTCTGCTCAGCAAACTCTCAGGTGAGAGGACTTGGACAGCTGGCATGTGGGTCCTGCTGCTTCCTGGCAGGTCAGCCAGGCGAGGCTCACTCCTGAGCGGAGACCTGTGCACACACGGGCTCCACACAATCACGCCCTATTTCTTGTTCAGTCTGACTCTCATTCCCTCTCCCTCCCTCTGTCTCCCACATACACACATTCCCTCTCCTGTCCCCTTATGCATGCTCTACCACACCAGCACATACATAAACATGAGTGCACGTGTACACACATATGCACACGTGCACACATATGCTTGTGTGCACACACATGCACGCACACTCTTCCTCCCCTCTTGCATCCATTCACCCTGCAGGCCATACCCCAACCCCAGAACACACTGTCTGCATCTCCCTATTCACTTATATGACTCCCTCCACACCCCTCACTCTGTCAACTCCCAGCTGCCTCTCCCCCTTCCCTACCCATCCCTGAACCCTTCTGAAGAACCCGCACTGACATCTTTGCACCAGGACCCCTCTCCTGCTAGCATTCATACACCAAATGTTTAGTGGGCCCCAGTTTGGTGTCACAGATGGAGAGGTGGCCAGAAGCAGATACCATCACCGCCCTCCTCCACCTACAGTCAGGAGGGGCAAACAGACTTTGGTCAAATCACCCTTCAAAACTCTTGAAAGCAGAGAAGACAGAAATTCCAGGCCCTGAACAGCATATGGAGTGCACAGGGGGTCTGCAAGTGAGGAGCTGTGACTAGAGCAGAGAGCGAAAGAAAGGGGCCTTGTTGTGGAAGCCTGGGAGGGTTTGGAGCAAGGGAGGTGTGACCACAAGTGTACTTAGGCACTATTTAATCCACAGCTAGAGGACACAAAGTAACTTGGCAGGGGATTGGGCTAGAGGTGAGCACCAGGAACCCAAAGAGAGGTGACAGCAGAGGAGGCTGGCAGGCTGGCAGGACTGGCCATCTGAGCAGGATCCTCAAAGGCCTGGGGCTGCATGGGGTCTGAGCTGGGCAGAGAGGGTGATGCCTAAAGGGACAGGGAGCTGGAGGTTAGGGAATGTGGAAGAAGGTCAGGTTGAGGAAAGAGTGTGAGCGTGGGCTCAGAGATTTTGAGGTAGCTTTAAGAACACCCCAAAGAAGTCAGGTAAGCTGGTGGCTATGGCGTCTAGAGGCCAGGTCTGGGCTCTGCAAGTAGTAGGCTCTCTCTGGAGTTCTCAGGCTCTCAGGTAGGTGGTTCCCCTGTGCCTCTGAACTCTCATGGCCCTGAGCAGCACCGGGCTCCCTGAGCCCGAGTCTGCCTTCACCACCGTAGAATGGGGAGCACAGGGTGCAGGAGGAGAGGACAATTGCTTCTTCCAGGCTGTGGACAAAAAGATGGAAACTAGGAAGAAGGAAGATGGAAACCGGAAGTTCTGTGAACACTAGATGCTGACTAGGAGGTGGAGGGATGGATAAGGGCAGACCTTCTCTTTTCCCACCACCTGAACCCCTCTCACCTCTACCCCTTACCTCCCCTGTGTGTGTCCTTCCTCCCTCCCTTGGCTCCAAGAAGATCAGCATGCTCTCTGCACGTGTCTCCCTGTGAGACCCCCTTGCTTCTCCCACATGGTTGCAGGCACTCCGGCTTTGCTCCCAAGTCCCTAAGGCTGCTTCCAGGGCCTGCCTGCCTCTGCATGCCGGGCCAAGTCCACATGTTATGACTGCCCTTGAAGGGATGGCTTAAACTCTGGGGTGGATGGCGGGAGGAAGCTGGGGACACCTGGGCCATCAGCCCTGTCCCTAAGTGGAGCTGGGTAGCCAGGCAGAGCTGAGAGTCAGGTCAGTGGGGCTTAGGGCCGGGAGGGTCAGGGGGACACCCCCTTAGCCAAGCTGGATTTGGGAGCTTGTTTGAGGCATTTGGAGTATTCTCACAGCTTTGGGCCCAAAATGGTCAGGGTAGGCTCCCACACCCTCCCCCATCCTGCAGTCCTAAGGGCCCACTGATTGATGTCCCAGAGAGTGTCCTAGACTTTTTCATCAACTCAAAAGCCTCTTACCAGTCCCAGATATTCCTGAAACCCCCATCCCTTCCTCTGAGGTCCCAGGCAGGCACTAGCACAAGATATAGACCCAGGAACTGTGTCTATTCTGTAGGCTCACAGAAACCACCAAGTCTGATGCGCACATATTCATCATCCAAACTTTCAAGACCAGAAGGGGTGCTGTGATTATTAGGGTGACCCATGTGGTCTCCCTGTGCCATTTGGGGGTTGAGGACTAGGAAGGTTTAAATCCCTTTCCATGCCTTGTGTCTAGAGCTCCCCCAAATCACAGAAAGCGGAGTCTGGCTAAAGCCTCTCTGTCTAGCACAAGCTGGGTGACTGGTCAGCAGAGATTTCCACATTTGCCCAAGGCTGGGGTCTCAGACTGAAATGCTTCTGGGGGCCAAGCTGTTGCATAAGCCAGGAAAGTAAGTGTCACTTCTAGAACATGGGCATCTTGGTAAACTGGAGGATATGTGCCCATGTCAAACTAGAAACAAGCCCAGGGTTTCCAGAAAGCCAGATCTGTAGGCAAAACCTGATTTTCAAACAATTGCAATTACTTTTAGGTCAGAAAAGCAAAATCAAAAATTTGAATACTGCTCAAGACCAACAAAACAGTTTCACGGCCAGTCCACATGTGACTTCTAGCCTCTTGTCCCCTACCAGCACACCCTGAGGCCCCAGCAGGCAAGCCCTGGGACAGTCATATGAGACCCACCATCTCCAGCTGGCTACCCCCTTACCCCCACCCCAGTACTCTGGTGCCCCCCACCCCCTGCATTCTTCTGGTTCAGGTGGGAGGAGACAGAGGCAGAGACTAGACAGGGGGGTCTTCAAGCAGAGACAGGGGCCACCTAGGGAGGTCCTGGGGGCAGGGACAGCCCTTTCGCCCCGCCCCCAGCACCAGCCCCCTGGTGGGCCTGGGCTGAATCCAAGCTCACCCACCCATGGGCACTGCGTACTTCCTGCTTCCCGCAGACCTGGTCCCGTGCTACTCCACCCAGCCCCAGAAGCTGAGAAGCCATCCCTGAGAGGGGGGAATGGGCCCCAAATGCATCTTCTCCGACTCAGCGGGCAGCGAGGACTCGCCCTACAGCCGAACAGCCCCAGCTCCCTCCCGTCCTCCCCATGCCCGCTCGCCAAGGGGGTAAGAAAAGATGCTCTTCTGCTTCTCCGGTTGGCTCAAGCCGCTGCTCCTCTTGGCTGTGGGGTGAGGTCAGGGCGGGCAGGAGTGGGTGGGCACCTCAGCAGGGCAGGGCAGGGTGCCCGGTGAGTCCCATGATAGATGCATTTCTGGCCCAGAACGTAACATGCCCTTGGAGCCCGCACATGTCCACAGGCGTGAGCGTGCTGGCTATCCCACCCCACTCTGGTGTTTGTGCATCGTACACGTGTGATGAATTCGGCAACTTGACCTGCTTGTGTCCTATCGTCTCAGTGCATTTGGTTGTTGGGAGAAACAAAAACCATCTCGATTTTTTTCCTGATTGGATGATTCGGATATATTTTCTTTTCCTTGTTCTTTTGTTATTTCTTCCCTACCCTTCCTTTCTCTTTCTTTTTCTTTCCTCTTCCCCATTTTGGGTGGGGCTGGCAGGGAGGGCTTATGCATTTGAGTTGATGCCTTTTCCTCCCTCCCTCCCTTTTCCCCACCCATCCCAACTTGTTCCTTTTCGAGTTTTTTCCTCTGCATCATTGCATTAATAGTGCTTTCTCTCCTCTCCCTCCTTATTTGGGGTCTGGCTTGCTTTTTCCTGTTGGTTGGCTTCATGTAGGGGCCTCTGTGAGTGGTGATGGCTCAGAGCCCCTGGGGGTGGGTGGATAGTTACCCCTCTTTCTCCATCTCCCCAGAATAACTTCATCAACTTGAGCTTCCTCCGCCTCTTCCGAGCTGCCCGGCTCATCAAACTCCTCCGTCAGGGTTACACCATCCGCATTCTTCTCTGGACATTTGTGCAGTCTTTCAAGGTGAGCTTGCGCCCCTGCTGCCAGATCTAGGCTAGCAGAAGACCCCCCTTGCTGTGACTGAATCTAGAAATCAGGCTAAAAATGCTTCAGGGAGAAACTTATGTACAGGCCTTTTGAAGCTCCAGGGGGAATCCTCTTGGTGCCTTGTGCTACAGTTCTCCTCCCAGAGCCATCAAAGATGCCCACCAGCCCTAGCACCACCTTGGCACAGCATGTGCTACCCAACTCAATGGGGCAGAGCCCTGGGATAAGGAAGGGAAACAGTGTCAGGGGCCCCCAGCACCCTTCATTGCCTTCCCTCCCACCAGGCACTGCCGTATGTCTGTTTGCTGATCGCCATGCTTTTCTTCATCTATGCCATCATTGGAATGCAGGTGAGTGATAGCAGCCCTAGCATTCCCGGGGCCTCCCAAGGAAGGCCCTGAGGTAGGGGTGGGCAGGGGACACCAATTCAGAGAGGTCGCCATGGGGGTTAAGCTGGGCTTCCATGGATCCACTGATTGACACAGCTGCTCCTGGTCATCATCCTCCAATTTCCCAGGTGTTTGGCAACATTGGCATCGACATGGAAGACGAGGACAGTGATGAGGATGAGTTCCAAATCACTGAGCACAACAACTTCCGGACCTTCTTCCAGGCCCTCATGCTGCTCTTCCGGTGAGAAGGGATGTGCTTTCATCCTCTTCTTCCAGCGTACCAGTGCTCTCTTTTCTGTTGCGGGGGAGGGTCAAATACCCTCACATTTCTCTCCCAGTGGAGAAGTGTCCTGTTCCTTTCGTTCCAGCGTGGTTTGGGTGAGCATGATGTGCCTAGAGGCTGTGGCCAGGGCAGGAATTGAAGCCTTCAGACATAACTGTGGCGAGCATTTCCAGGCATTACTGCCCCGATTTCTCTTGACTGCCCTGTGAAGTGGGGATTTTTGGCTACCCCATCTGATAGATGAGGAAATTGAGGTGTATAGACTCCAGGTATGATTCCCACCTTGGAGTTTTACTTTAGAGTTCATTTATTTATTGGTAATTCATTCAGGAAGAGAGGGAAGAAGACAACATTAGCTCCCTGAGAGTTTATATTTCCGTGGGGGAGACAGGTGATCAGTGAACTAATCATAGAGGATAGTAGAGGGAGATAAAACTCAAAGAGGGGAATGTATGGTTCATATGTCTGATTCCACTTACATGAAGTACCTAGAATGGGAAAATGTATAGAGAAAAAAAGAGGGGAAAGGTTTGCAGAAGTTGAGGGAGTGAGCAACAGGGATTATTCTTTAATGGATACAACTTTTCAGTTTGGAGTGATAAAAAGGTTCTGAGGTAGTGGTAGTGGGTGCACAGCTTTGAAAATGTACTTGTGCAATCCATAGACACATAATTTGGCACAAGAAAAAAAATATTTTTAATTTAGCAACAATTCAAGGAACAAAGGGCTGGTAGGTCATGCATCCCTGAAAAGGGATGACTTTTGATAGAACTAGGAGGGAGCCAAGTGAATTATCTGGGAAAGAACAGTGCAGGCAGAGGGAACAGCAAGTGCAAAGCCTTTAAAGCAGCAGCATTGCTGGCATTCGAGGAACTAGGAACCCCATGTGCCCAGACTGAGTGAGGTAAGGAGAAAGTAGTAAGAGATGACCATCACCTGGAGGAAGGACAACTTTTAAAATTCACTTATGTTGGGCCTCCCTAGTGGTGCAAGGGGTTGAGAGGCAACCTATGAAGCTATCCGCAGCCACTGCAGCAAGAGTTCGATGCCCAGCCAGGGAGCTACCCACATGGCGCAGCAGATCTCTCCTGACTAGCCCGCTGCTCCCCTCAGCAGTGTATTTCAGTCAGTGTGCCTGTTCTGTTCCCCACTCTGTCTGTGGTGAATACTCACCCCCCACACCTCTAGCCTATACCCAGTTCTTGTATGCATAAATAATAAATCTTTAAAAAAAATTCACTTATGTTGCCAGATCAACTGAATCCAAGTCAGTAAAAGTGGAGCACTGGAATCAGCATTTTTTTTTTTTAAAGTTCCCCTCTGACTTTAGTGCACAGCCAAAGATGAAAATGCCCTCTCTAAGCTCTCGGAGAAAAGAGATGGCTTACCTGGGACCCATGCCAGCTCAGCTCCAAAATCCATGTGCTCCATCTCCCTGAGGAGCATTGTCATCCCAAGCTGGGTACTCAGGTCCCTGATGCCCCCTTTTTGCCTTCAGGAGTGCCACTGGGGAGGCCTGGCACAACATCATGCTCTCCTGCCTCAGTGGGAAACCGTGTGACAAGAACTCTGGCATCCTGACTCCAGAGTGTGGCAATGAATTTGCTTATTTTTACTTCGTTTCCTTCATCTTCCTCTGTTCATTTCTGGTGAGTCTGTGAACATGTGGGGAAGGGATCCCTAGCTCTCACACTCTCCCTAGCTCTCTGGGGTGTGGGTTCCTCTAGAATGTAACAGTGTTGTTTCTGCCTATCCCAGGCCTCTCTGAGCCCCCTGGGGATTAGATTAACCAGGCTCCCTCAACCGCAGCACTGTGGTAGGTCCATCCCGTGCATTGTAGGGTGTTTAGTAGCACCCTGACCTCCACCCACTAGATGTCAGTAGCACATGCCCCTCAGCTTCCTAGCTGTGACAACCAAAAATGCCTCCAGATATCATCAAATGTCCTCTGGGGTGGAAAGAAGGAATAGAAACACCCCCCCCCATTGAGACCCACTGGTTTGTTCTGAAAACAAGACTAGCAGAGCTAGTCGAATATCAAGGTATCAGCAGGCCATATGCACTCCAAAAACTGAAAAAAGGATCCTGCCTCTTCCAACTTCTGGTAGCCTCAGACATCCCTTGGCTTGTGACCACATCACTCTACTCTCTGCTTCTATCTTCACATGTGTATATGTGTCCAAATTTCCCTCTTATGAGCATAACAATCATGTTAGACATAGCACTTACCCTAATCTAATATGACCTGATCTGAACTTGACAATATACACAAAGACCCTTTTTCCAAGTAAGGTCACATTCACAGGTACTAGGGTTTAGGATTTGAATATGCCCTTTGGAGAGATACAATTCAACCTACAACACAGATGAGTCCCTTCTCCTGTCCTTCCCAATCCAGCCTCCTGACCATGGTTCCCTCTGGCAGGATGTAAGAAGCCAGTTGACAAGAGAGGGTGGGAGATGTGATCCAGGTAACAGCATCTGTCAGCAAAAGCCTACATACTCACCCTTTTCAGATGTATACCACCCCCAATCCAGCAACAACAGCCATTGGCCCAGAGTCCATTGCTTAGTTTCAAATTCTCAGAAGAGGGAATCTGAATGGACCAGCCCTGGTCAAATGACCACCATTGACCAAGCAACTGTGGAAGCAAGACTTTACAATACAGCCCGTATGGGAAGGGTAGCACCCTGGAAGACATCTGCAAGACTTGACTATTAGTTCCCCCAGAGCAAGGATTTCTGCTTTATTCACTTCTCAGTCAATATCATAAGATGATGAATTAAAAATAGTGCCACTAGCATTAAGAACACCCAGAATTACCAGTCATCCATTAAGCACCATCTTTGTTTATATATAAACATTTGTTTAACTCCTATTGTGGGTCAATCCTTATGCAAGGCCCTGGGGGTATAAGGAAAGAACATGTTTCTCTCAGTTTGCAGAGGTGATAAGCAGACAAGTTAGCACAGCAATACAATATGAGATGTGCTCTAATGGGGAAGGCTCAGACTGAAGAAAGGAAGATTTCAGAGCAGCCCCCAAGAATGGTGAGCAGGAATTAGACCATGTATGAATCAAACTGGTTGCAGCTGACAGAAACGCAACCAAAACTGACTTAAACAAAACATGTAGCTTGTTAACTGACTTAAACAAAACATGCAGCTTGTGTGACTGAAAAAATCCAGGTGAGGCTGGATCCAGGCAAGTAGACTTCCTCATCTTTACTGTTTTCCTCCACTCTGATTTCATTCTCAGACTTTCTTCTTCTAGAGGCAAGATGGCCACCAGAGTGCCAACAATAATGTGGGGAAAGCCTCATTAGCTACCTTGGGTCATGTGCCCTTCCCTAACCAATCACAAACCTAGATTTTATGACCACCATGTCTGGAGCCATGAGGTGGGGGTCAGCCATACCAGCTACAACTAAGTATAAATGAGGGGGCACTGTTACCCAAAGGAAAAAGTATCATGAAGTCCTTGAAGGGAGCAAATTTGCAAAGTCTCGGAGGCAAGATCAATGCATTCTTTCCATGTGCTAAGGTCTAGGAGACCTCATGAAAAGATGCTACAATATGCAGAACAGGAAAATTCATTCATTTCATCCGAGAAATATTTGCTGAGTGCTTACTTTGTGTTGGGCCTAGGAACACAGCAAAGGTCTTACTTACATGGAGAGATCACTTTGACTTGTTGGGGGCAAGTGTGGGAGGATTTGGAATCGTGGTCATCCCATGGTGGTGCTCCCCATCTCACATAGCCTCTCCTCTCTTTCCAGCTCTCTTTCCATCGCTCTCTGTCTCTGCCTCGTTATGCCTGTATCTCCTTCACGCTGTGTCTGTTTCTGTGTCTCTGCCTCTCTCTCCCTCCATTCCTGTCTGTGGGCCTCCTTGTGTGAGCACGTATCTGTTTTCCCTGCCCTGCCATTCTCTCTCTTTTTGTCCCTCTCCCTCTCTCTCTCCCTTTCTATCTCTCTCTTATCTCATCTTCTCTCTACCCCCTTTAGGCCTGTGTGCATGGGCAGGGTTGGGGGGAGGATCGGGTGTGTCTTGCTCTCCTCCACAACCTTTTGGCCACTGGGGCTCCACAGATGCTGAACCTCTTTGTTGCTGTCATCATGGACAACTTTGAGTACCTCACCCGCGATTCCTCCATCCTGGGTCCCCACCACCTGGATGAGTATGTGCGTGTCTGGGCTGAGTACGACCCTGCAGCGTGGTAAGGAGTCTCCCTAAATCCTCCAGCTACATTACCCACCTTTCCCTGACACTGGAGCACAGGCTAGTTCAAGCCCCTGGGGTATTGTGTCCCTGTTGAGCTAGAGGGGATCTGGGGACAGAAGGGGTTAATCTAAAGGAAGGAAATGGGAATCAGCCCCTTTGCATGCCCCACATTAGGTGCTTTGGGTACCTCCCCTGCCTGAGCCCCAGGTTTTTGGGGAGTTGAGGGAGGAAGTTAAGATTCACTTCCTGTGAATCTCTCCTACCCCTCACTGTGAGGCCACAGCATGGTGAAGGCAAGTTAGCCGGACACCAGGGAAGAAGTCAAAGGCCTCTCGACCCCAATTCTCCTGGGAGCATGAGGAGAGGACTGGTCTAACTCCCTTGGCAGATGGAATTGGCTCAAGATCTTAGTGGCAAAATCTAGCACCCCACTAGGATCCCAGGACCTTGGAGCAGGCCACAACCAGGAAGACACAGCCTCAGAGGCCCTTTCATCTTCATGGTCACAGAGGTTGTGAGGGCTCCCACCTCCCTGGGTACAAGTGTCCCTTCCTGGGTGATGGATGGTGGTGTAAGAGAGGCATCTTCATTCTGTGCATGCGTATTGAGCATCCACTCAGCCCCAAGCCCTTGTAACATGCTCAGAGGTGCCATCCTGACTCTCAAAGCCCACCACCCATGAACTAAAGATTCTAGCTCAGACTGGGTTGGGGCCATTAATGAGGACCCTCAGCAGCCCGAGTTCTGGGGGATAGGCCTCGTGAGGAAGGCTGGGAGGAGTGGACCCTTGGCACTCCTGCAGACAAGTCCAAGAGAAGAGCTCCATGAGACCGAGAGGCCAGGGTGAGCCGTGGGTCTGGGGCTTCACTTTCAGCTCATTCCTAACTCTTCCTCTTTTGATTTTAGGTCACAGCAGTTGGATGCTGTCCCCCGTCCTCTATTCCACAATCCCTGAGTGTAGCCCATATAGATTGTGAAGGAGGGAAATGCACAGATCCCTGGGGGAGGTATCCCCACAACCTAGAGCTTCCAGTCCACCCCAGCCAAAACCCTCTACTCCCTGGGGTCTGGGAATAACTGAGGCACCTTCACTCAACCCAGGTCTCTCCAGCTCCTTCAAGCCAGGAATTTCTGGCATCATGTCCTCACTATGTGCGTGGCGAGACCAATGTGAATGCAACTCGACCCCTCGCCTCCACTAACCCCCTCTCTTCTCCTTTCAGCGGTCGGATTCATTATAAGGATATGTACAGTTTATTGCGAGTAATATCTCCCCCTCTCGGCTTAGGCAAGAAATGTCCTCATAGGGTTGCTTGCAAGGTTTGATTTCCACTAAAACCTGCTAGCATCCATGGAATGAGTGTGGCTTGGGGTTCTTCAATATATATATTTCATATATATATATATATCTTAAAAACAGAGCCATCTCTCTCTATTGCATTAATCTAGAAAAATTTTAGCCAACAGAATGCGGTCAAGTAGACTCAATGACGCATGGAACATATCTCTCCGTTCCCTTCAGCCATTCCTGCTTGCTCTTAGCTGAAGCTGCCCATCCTGGGGTCTCAACGGCACCCCAAATCAGACACATCCGGAGGGGGTTGAAACTTTGCTTTGCCCCCTCATCACTTCCACTCTCTCTCTCTGCCCTTCTCCTTCTGAAGTCCCCAGCCCTCCTCCCACTGGCCCGCCCTCCTCCCCATCTGGACCCCCTCAGAGACCAGCCTCAGCCAAACCAGGGAACTTGACCCAAATTTTAAAATACCTCTGAACAAAAGCATTACTCCAGGCCCTCTAAAGTGAGAACTCCCTTCCTCTACATCCCACAAGAACCATAACTCAAAGTTGAATCTGACTTTTCTCTTTTCTCTTTCTCTCCCTGCTCGTAAGCAGTGAAATAATCTTTTTTATTACCTTTTCTTCCATTTTTTTCCTCCTCTTTTCCATTTATTTGAAACACCTATTTTATTGTTCTCTGCATCTTTCTCTCTCTATTTTTTCGGCTCGTGTGGTTATTAATTTTTTTTTTTTGGTTTTTTTTTTTTGTGTTTTTTTCCTTCCGTTTCTCCCCCTCCGTCCACCCCTCCTCCTTTGGTTATTTGTTCCCACCCCACCTCCGTTTTTGTTTTCGGTGCTGCCAGGGGCCGCATGCCTTACCCGGACATGTATCAGATGCTGAGACACATGTCCCCTCCCCTGGGTCTGGGGAAGAAGTGTCCGGCCAGAGTGGCTTACAAGGTAGTCTACCCTTGCTGACCACCGACCTCCAGGCACTGGGCATTTTTCAGTGCTGACCCGGAACAACCAGCCGAGTCTTTTTCCAACATTGCTCTTCTTTTTTCCCTCTTTTTCTCTTTTTTTTTTTCCTCCTTTCCTCCTCGAGTAATTGGATCATGACCATCCCTTGACTCTAAGCAGCACACTGTGTCCGTCCTTCTAATGAGTGTGTCTTGGTGTTTTGAGACTCCATTATGGCCGACACGCTGGGGGGAGGGGGAGGGGAGCCCCCCCCCAACCCCGCACCTGGTCCTGCAGGAACCAAATTGGATGCACTTTTGGGGTTGGGGGAGTGGCCACTGTGCCTCCCATCAGCCCACGCCCTGACCAGGGCAGTTCCCTTGCAGGCAGGGGAGCTTTGGCCCTGAGAGAGGCAAGGTCCTGGCCCATCTTTTAAATCTTGAGCCCTCACTTCCAGCCCCCCCACCCATGCACACCTGAAGCTGATCTCTGACCTAGGGCCTGGGGGGACCCAAGACCTCCCAAGGAGCACCCACAGCCTCTCCTCCCCACCCCTGGAGTTGCTACCTCAGTCCCATCCCTATGCCACCCATATCCCTCCCAGACACCCCAACATGCCTCTCCATTGTTCCAGAGTGGGCAGGCGGGCCGCAGCTGGACCCCTGGACCGCGGCACCCTGACGCAGGCCATGCACGCTGCCTTGGCAGGGGCCTGGGGAGGGCAGGCACCATGGCCGATGGGGGTGGGGGGTGCATGCTGGCTGAAAGAGCAAGGGTCCCGCCGCCAAGCGGCTGGGCCAGCCACCCCTCCACACCCCTGTCCCGGAATCTCCCTTGGCACCCAAGGATAGATGCTCTGTTTCTTCCTTCTCATCCATGAGAAGTTCAGGGATGACCTTTAAAGTTGCCCCCCCCAGAAAAAAATTGTCCCAACGTTTCATCCACCATGATCTGCCCTGTGCCTGCAGGAGTCCTCCCTTCCCTTGTGTCAATGCCATTCTTTCCCACCTTGTGTAACCTCCCAACCTCACTCCTCCTCCTCCCTCCCTGCACCCCTCCTTCCTGGTTGAGGTGACTCTACCAGGATCTCAAAGATCCTCTTCCTGGTCCTGTCTCTTCTCTTGTCCCTTCTCTTCACCTGTTTGACTGAGCGTGTGTGTGTGTGTGCGCACGCGTGCGTGCGTGCATGTGTGTGCCCGCATGTGCACGTGCAAAAGAGAAAGTGGGAATACCCATCCTTTTCTTGTCTGCATAGGAGCCACCATGGGTCCATAAGCCACCCTTAAGGGTGCACTTTCCACAGAACTTTGTTGGAAAACTGCTGTAATCCACCCATGTGGTGAGAATAAGACATATTTCCACTATCAGCTGGGAAACTGTCATTTAAATACACAAATCTATGATTCCTGAGACACATAGTCCTTTGTGCAGTGTACAACCTGTACAACTGCATGGTGGCCCAGTCTGTGTATTTCTCTACCTCCTCCCTCCCTACCCTGCCCCAACCCCTCCCTTGTATTCTATTCTGAGTTTTCCATCCCTCTCCCCTTCTCCAACCTGTTTCCTGTTGACTTTGTGTCTGGTGAAAGCCACACCCACCCTTAGCCCCCATCTCTGTGCCACCTCTGCCTGGGTGGTACACACCAGCCCAGTATCCTCTCCCATGCCACCAAGCATGGGTAACAGAGCCCCTGCCTGGGACACGGGAGTCTTTTTCTTCCCTGGGCCACAGGAACGCCTCCTCACCCCTCCCCCTGCCATTGCACAGAAAACCAAGATCCGGACATGCCCCTGAGATACACTTCCCACGGAGCTATGAATGAGTCTCGAGATTCCGTCTGCATGTGCCCCTGTCTGCCGTTCTGTGTGTCACGGCCTCGCTGCATGTTGCAAGAGGTTGCCCCCATCAGCAGGGGGCAGCCTGCCTGCCGCTTCTCAGGAATGATGTGGTCTTTGCCCATCTGGTCTGGTCGGGGCCAAGCTGGGGGTGGGAGTCAGGAGCCAGTGGCTCCCAGGTGACTGTGGCCGCGGATCCCTCTGCCTGGCTGCCGCATGCGCTGCTACAATCCAGCCTGCACTCTTCTTTGGGGTCAGAATGGAACGGAGCCATCCAGAAGAACTCTGGGGCAAGGCGAGGATCTGGGCTAACCCTGGAAATGCCAGCTCTAGGGTCCAGTAGGCTGGAGGAAACAGCAGGGACTCAAAGCAGAAGAGAAGCCCCACCCTGCCCTTGCAGTCCATTAAGGGGGATGAGTAAATGGAGCACTGGGAGGGATAACGTGACATGGGGAGCATCTTAGCCACTGCCTTCAGAGTTCTTCCTGGGGTTCCATGGGTGGGGTGGATCTGGCTCACAGGGGACCCAGGAGGAGTGCCTGGGAGTGATTGTCGTCGCCTCTGGTTTTCTGTAGAGGCTCTTGCGGATGGATCTGCCTGTCGCCGATGACAACACCGTCCACTTCAATTCCACCCTCATGGCTCTGATCCGCACTGCCCTGGACATCAAGATCGCCAAGGGTGAGGGCAGGGATGGGAACAGAGAGGTAGGACAGGGTGGAGCCGGGCCTTTGGAGGGGAGAGCAGAGGGCAGCTGGGGATCCTTCTAGCCTAAAACAGAAGGAATTGCAGCCCATCTGGATCATCACTCGTTCACCTATTCACTCATCAGCAGACATCTAGAACACTCTTCCCATGCCCTGGACATGGCTCTAAGCTTAGGGAACTCACCCCTTTACACTTCCAGCACTGGAGGCCTCCCTGGGAAGGTCTAAAGGGGTGAGGTGATGAGCCACGTGAATTCCGGGGGGAAAGTGCCTCAGATACTTCTCAGCAAATGCAGAAGTCCTAGGCTAGGTGGCCCCCTGGGGCTGTGTGGAGCAAGCCCTCTGAGTGAGAGTGGTGCCTCGTGGCACTCAGAGCAGGAGAGGGGTGTGATCACACATTTGAACAGGCTTCCTGGTCACAGAGGGGAGAGTGCCCTGGGGGGATCTCAATCTCCCTTCTCTCTCTATCCATCTCTCCTATGTCTGCCTGTCTCGCTCTCCTACCCACCCTTCTGTTCTCTCCACCCAGTAGGGTCTCTTGTCTGGGGAAAAGCTCCCTTCTTCATGTTTCTTTTTAGTTTAGATATTGTGCCTAGACCCCTGAAGCCTCCCTCCAAGGGAACTAGGCTGTTTCCTCCAGGTCTCCAGGTGTGACGACAGTGATGACACAGGCCTAAACAAACAACCAACTAGTCGGACATCTCCACTCGTGTGGGCATTCTCTATGCTCATGCGGTCCTCACCCTGGCGGGTCACTGTTTTCTAAATCAGGAATGCCTTTTGTCATTGTCTTAGAAAGGGTCAAAAAACCAGGCTCGCCCTATCCAGGACTCTGTGGAGCTGACCAGCCAAAGGGCATTGGCTGCCATTTAGTACCTCCAAAGACCAAGCTGTCTGAGGTAGTGTCTCTAATGGCCTCGAAACTTCTGGGCTGGGCCACAGGCAACTGAAATTCTTTGACCTGCCTATGCCGAAGCGGTTGACCTCTGGGATGGTGTAATTAACCTGAAACTTTGGTCACGGCCGCAATTCATGGAATGAGAGCATTCATCAAGCACCTATTCTGTGCCTGGGCTCCATCTGTGGTTCTTGGGACATGGCAGGGAAAAACATCAACCTCTGGCCCTCGTGGCGACAGACAATAAGCTCAGTAAGAATATGTATGTGTTCAAAGGTGAGAGGTGAAAGAGCAGGGTTGCAGGTTGGGGGTCCACATCAGAGGTTAAACCCAAAGTCAGAGATTATCAACCAGGGGCAGTTCTGTCCTAAGGGGACATTGGACAATGTCAGGAGACATTCTGGGTTGTCACAATTGGAAGGGGATTGGTATTGGTGGCATCTGGCATGTAGAGGCTAAAATGCCTTGGGGGACAAACTGGTTTATGGGTGACTATGGCCCATACACAGAGGAACCATCTTTCCTGGGGGCTCCAGTGTTAATAATTCTATACCTGGAAGAGGAAGAAACCTGGGTTTCAACCTTGAGCAAACCCCATGACCCCAGTGGATGGCTATCTTGAAATCCTCACTGGAGTTTCCATTTTTAAATGTGAACGGCAGTCCCTGAACTTGAATGAATTGAACTTCCCAGTGAATTGAAGGAGGAAGAGTCTGAGGAGGTATTCTCAACTGGGGTCATTTGTCCCCCAGGGGACACTTGGCAATGTCACGAGAGTTTGGGTTGTCAGTACTGGGGAGAAGGGGGGTTGGAAGCCAGGGATCCTGCTCAATGCAGTGGTGCATGGACACCCATAACTAAGAGCAGTCCCACCCCAGGTGTTGGTGACCAAGGTCGAGAAACCCTGCCCAACTCCCACCCCATTCAGATGCCAAGAGCAGGTATTGGCTGTAGCTGCCATAATAAAGTACCACAGACCAGCAACCCAGACGTTGGTTTTCTCACAATTCTAGAGACTGAAGTACAAGGTCAAGACAGGTTTGGTTTCTTCTGGGGCCTCTGTCCTCAGTTTGTCCTAACAACTGTATGACCTTACATAATTTGAATTACCTCTTAAAGGCCCTATCTCCAAATGCAATCACATTGGGGTTTACAGGTGACACATCAGCTGTAAGAAGAAAGTGACTTTTAATAGGAAGTGTCAAGTTCCCTTCTTTCCCTTCTTGTGCCTCTAAGAAGGAGCCACAGAGACCCAGATCTTCACTTAGCCACAGCAGACGGCAAAGATAGCTAATCATTCCAGCTACTTCCCATGAGAAAGAAAACTTGTTTTGGGTTGGAGTAGACGGTCTTGAGGCCATGTAAAGGGGTGTGGGGAGTCTCTGTAAAGGTTTCCCTCAATAGTCTTGACCTCCAACCTGAGTCCAGACCTAGCTATCAACCAGGCCCTGGAATCTTAGACCCAGAGGTCACCAGCAGTGAAAGAAAGTCCAGGCTGTCCTCTAGTGGTTGAGAGAGGGAACAACAGGAGGTGATAAGTACAGAGAAGAGAAACCAAGCCTGAGAAAGGCTAGGTGTTGGGACTGGGGGTACTGTTTTAGATAAAGGGGCCATCGAGAAGACCTCTTTAATAAAGGGTTCAGCAGGGACCTGAAGAATATGAGGGAGGGGAACTATGTAGATATTTGTAGAAACAAGAATCCTGCCAGAAGAAACAACCAGTGCAAAGGCCCTGAGGCAGGACTATGCCTAGAATAACTGAGGAACAGTGAGGCCCATGCAACTTGAACAGGGTAAACAAAAGGAAGAGCAGAGGAGATGAGGACAGACCACTGAGGGCTCTGAGCAGGTGCAATAAGACCAATACCTGGGCTCTAGTGGATGTGGGAACAGACTCCTGGACCTATTCCCACAATCCAACTACAGGGTAATATGTGACCTATCAGGGCTTCCTTGGTGGTGCAGCGGTTGAGCACTGGGTTGCAAAGCTGCCTGCAGACTCTGCAGTGCCAGTTCGATCCCCGGCTGCTCCCCGGCCACTGGAGGAGGGTCCCACATGGCTCACAGACCTCTCCTGCTGCCCGCTGCTCCCCTCAGCAGTGTACTTGGGTCCTTCTGCCTGTTCTGCTCCCCGCTCTGGCTCGGTGATTTCTTTCACCCTCCCGCGCTTCTGACTGTACCCAGTGCTTGTACAAATAAATAAATCTTCAAAAAAAAAAAAAAGTGACCTATCAGGGGACCTTAGCGCCCTTGCACTCACTCTGTCATCCATGTCCCTTCCATGCTTGCTAGAAAATATTTGGAACAGCCCAGAGGTTGAGGACTCTGAAAAAGAAATAAAGTGGAGACAAGGCTGGTATATCAGCTAGGACAGGTGAGCGCTGCTACTGTAAGAAATCCCCAAGGTATCCAGTTGACAAAGGTTCACCTCCTGCTTCCATATGTGTCCTTCCTGGCTTGGCAAGGGGCTCTGTTCATCAGTCACTGAGAGACGAGGCCAGAGTGAGCAACCACCGTCCATAATTTCACCAGCCACCATGATAGGGAAAGAGAACTCAGATTGGTTCCACATTGGGTACTAAATGCCCTGATCCCAAAGTGACACCTCACTCTACTGACACCTCATTAGCAAAAACTCCTCATATTGCCCCAGCCAACCACAGGGGTCAGGAAGAGCCACACTCACACCTCTTTAAGCAAAGGGACCAGGAATCACTGCAAAGAGCCTTCATAACCACCATAGCTGGAGTAACCAGGGACCAGGGATCAGCTGTGACTAAAGGTCATACTCATGGAGGGAGACTTGGTTGAGGGAGAAGACTCCTCTCAAGACTTCTCTGGGTGTCAACATCCTGGGGCTCAACCCAGACACTACCTGTAACCCATTCATTGCTATAATAATCCAGTGGCAGACACTGTCCTAAGCCTATGTATACATTAACTACTTTGAGTGAGGCAGATTTATTGCAGTCATGCCCCTCCACAGATGGGAAACTGAGGCATGAAGCAGTAGCCTAACATCTAACTTTACAGTTGGCTCAGAATCTAGAATGTGCCCCCACACAGCTGTTCCAGAGCCCTAGTCCTGCCCAGAATCAGAGCCCAGTAGCCATTCCTCTCTGGGCCAGACACACAGGGAACTGGAGACCCTATGGGACCCAGGACTCCAGAGCAGTGAGTCAGCAGGAGCTGCCAGCTTTGAGGCTGACGCCCCAGCAGGCAGTCAAGGCCTCTCTGTGCCCTTGTTGCAGGAGGTGCCGACAAACAGCAGATGGATGCCGAGCTGCGTAAGGAGATGATGGCCATCTGGCCCAACCTGTCCCAGAAGACATTGGACCTGCTGGTCACTCCTCACAAGTGTAAGAGCAGAGCCTGGCCTCTTCCCAGGCTCTGACCCATAAGGACAGGGCTGGGGAGGGTGGGTGTGGATAGAACAGTACTTGTGTAAATAGGGGCCCAGTCTGGGGCCTGACGGAGACCCCTGCCTGTGCTGAGCTTACCCTGTGCCCCCAGCCACGGACCTGACAGTGGGGAAGATCTATGCAGCCATGATGATCATGGAATACTACCGGCAGAGCAAAGCCAAGAAGCTGCAGGCCATGCGTGAGGAGCAGGTGCGACCTGGGCCCTAACAGTCCTCCCCCCCTAAGCCCCTGGCACTGCAGGCAGACCAGGAGACAGTGGCCTCCTTGTCACTGTGGAGAGCTGCTAGAGCGAAGGTGTTATGGCCAGGCCCCTACAGATCACTGGAAAGCAGATCCATGTCAAGGAGACATAGCATGGATTAATTTACCTGTTCTACCAACATATACTGGGTGCCTGCTTTGCGCGGGGCACTGTTCTCAGTTCTGGGGGTGCAGCAAAACAGACCAAAACCCCCAAGGAAAGGACATTCCAGTTGGCAAATTGCCAACAGTGACAAATGACTAAATTGTGTAGTGTAGCAGACAATAGTACGTGCAGTGCTGTGGAAGGAGAGGAGGGCAGGAGGAATGTAATTTGAAATGGGTGGTCAAAGGCGACTTCCCTGTGGTGACATGTAAACAAAGAAAGCTGAGGAGAGGAGCCAGAGGAGCAGGTACCTAGGGAAAGAGCATTCCCAGCAGAGCAAACAGCCAGTGCAGAGGCCCTGAGGCTGGGAGAGTTTGAGTTTGGGGAATAGCAAAGAGGTCATTATGGTGGAAAAGACTGAGCAAGAGGGGCAGTGGGAGGAGACAGGGGTGAGTAGGTGATGGAGCAGATTATTCAAGGCCTTGGGGTGGTGGAAAAGACTGACATTTATTGAGAGTGAGGCAAGGGCCCTGGCAATGCCGCTGTTGAGAAGGACGTGACCTCGCCCAGCTTTCACACGCACCTTCTAGTGACTGTGGGCATAAAGTCTGGAGGCCAGAGGCCTGGGAGGAGGCTAATACACGGGTCCAGGTGGGAGATGGGGGCATGGGACGGTGTGGGGGCTGTGGAGAGATCAGAAATGATCCCATTTTGCATGCACTGGAAGGAAGAGTATAGTCAGCTGGCTGATAGATGAGATCTGAGAATGAGTGTATGTTGCGGGGGGAGGGGAATATGCCAAGAGCACTCCTGGGACTTTGCCCTGGGAATGGACTGAGGGTCCCCTCCGCAGCCTTCCCACTCTCCCATTTAGCTGCAGTCTTGGCCAGTGCTGAGCCTCAGGCACCTGCCTCACCTGGCCTCCCCCATGTTGTCTCGTGCACACATGCTGCTCTCTGCTTCCCCAGAACCGGACACCCCTCATGTTCCAGCGCATGGAGCCCCCATCTCCAACTCAGGAGGGGGGACCCGGCCAGAATGCCCTCCCCTCCACCCAGCTGGAACCAGGAGGAGGCCTGTGAGTGTCCCTCTGGCCAGTAGGCAGGGTGGGAGGGATGCCAGTCCCAGGTGTGGAAGCCCCCACAGTGCCCACCAACACCCTGGCCTCTGTCTCCTACACAGGATGGCTCATGAAGGTGGCCTCAAGGAAAGTCCATCCTGGGTGACCCAGCGAGCCCAAGAGATGTTCCAGAAGACAGGCACATGGAGCCCAGAGCGGGGACCCCCCACCGACATACCCAACAGCCAGCCCAATTCTCAGGTGCCTCTATCACCCACCACCCCTACAGCTCCTGGGCCCTGGGCAGTATAGGAGGGAGGGATCCGGGCCCCCATGCCCACTGCTCTGCAAACACCAGGCCACCATGGGGTCCGGGGGTCTGGCCCCAGGGCTCACTGGCCTCGCCATATGCCCCGCAGTCTGTGGAGATGCAAGAGATGGGCAGAGATGGCTACTCGGACAGTGAGCACTACCTCCCCATGGAAGGCCAGGCCCGGGCCGCCTCCATGCCCCGCCTCCCCGCGGAGAACCAGGTGAGGGCTTTCACCCACCCCACTGGGGCTGGACTCAGCCCCTGGAGTCCGAGCCGGGCCCAGTGACTATGATGCCATCAGCTTCCCCCCTTCCACACAGTCCAAGGCATCTCCTTCCTCCAGAACCCAGCCTGGGGGTGGGAGGCAGCCTGTGCCCCCAACAGCAGCATGCAGGCTCCTCTGCTCCTCTTGGCCACATCTGAAACACCTGGAGATCCTGGTCCTCTTAGCAACTCCTTGATGGAAAGCAGAGGGGAAGGGATTCCCCTGGGGCAGGGCAGGCTGGCCCCTGCCAAGTGCTTCTCTCTGCTCTGTCTGGGGGGCCTGAAAGGGACATGAAGGACACTTGCCTGGGGAGGGGATGGGGAGGGAAATATGAGAAAGTGATGACAGGCCCAGGTGAGAGCTGCAATGAAGAATACACATGCACTCACTCATGCACACAAATACATCGGCACATGTGCTCAGTGGCATGCACAGGTACATATGCCTGCACACATACCTGCATCACACGTGTACTTGCATGCACCTACAGGTCTGCTCTAGAGAACTTGGTAGCTGAACTTAGGGTGGGCCTGGGAGCAACTGGGGTTCATCCTGTCTGGTCTCTGTGGGGGCTGCTGGGGAGGGCCAGAGGCGTGTGCCTGATGTGTGTCTGTGTGTGGCTGCTTTATCTAGCTGCAGGGCCCACTCAGTGGTGTTGGGGGGTGACTCCACTGCCTCTGGCCCATGGGGACAGAGAAACCCGAAGCATGGCTGGCTGGCTGCCTTCCCAGCCTGAGAGATGGGCCAGCATGGCTGGCTGTGACGGGCTTCCTGCTGCTGTGCTGTGGTGTCTGCTCGAGGTAGACGGCTGTGCTGTGCCTGGCCTGTCCAGGGTCACACAGGGATCTGGCCTCGCTGCTGGGGACTTGGGAGGGAAGCACCCAGCCTGCATGTAGCTGCCCAGCCCCATCCCCCTGGGCCTCATCTTCACCCCCATCCCAGAACGGAACTGCTGGACCCCAGGAGAGCCCAACCAGTGGCCAATTCCCCCAAGCTTCTAGTGTCAGCTGAAGCCAGGGCTGGGGCGCATTGCATGAGGCAGAGTCCAAGGCCAGGCGCCTGAAGCCACATTGTCCCATCTGTCAGTCTCGTGCCTCTGCCATCTGTTTGTCTCTTGTCTGTCTCCTCTGAGCCCATGGGAGAATGGCCACTAGGCCTGGGGTCACCCATGCACAGGGAACTTTAACCTCTCTTTCCCTCTAACCACTCCCTCCCTCAGGTTCCTCTCCTTGGGCCCTGAAAACTCCATATGCCACCTCTCACGCTCCTTCCTGGCTTTTATATTTATTTTCTTCTTTCTGTTTTTTCTGTGTGCACCATCCCGTGGGGCTGTGACAGAGGAGAAGGGGCCGGCCACGTGGGAATAACCTCAGTGTATGTACCTCGCCCGCCGCCCAGCTCGGCTCCGGCCCCCTCTTCCTGCCCACCCCCCCTCGTGGGAGTCCTGTCATCTCTCGCTGTCCTCAGACCCCACCCTTACGTTGCACCCTCCACCAGGAGCCCCACCCTCTTATGTTGTGTCCTCTGTGTCCCCGTGTGTGATGCCCTGGGGGTGGGGGTGGAAGGGTGGGGTGGGCCAGCCCCACCTTCTCCCTACCCACACCCCTTCTCTTCAAAGCCCCCAAGCCAGGTGGGGCCATCATTCCAAAAAGCCTGACCTGCAGCCCCACCAGGTTCGCTCTTTCTCCGGACTCACTGCCCTAGCACCACCCCTAACTCTCTGGTCCTGCCTTGGGCAGTGCCACCAAAGCTCAGCTGGGCCAGTGTCAGCCCAGAGATGTCGGCCCTGCTTTCCTCTTCTCCTCTCCTGATGGGGGAGAACCACAGACCTTCTCTCTCCAGGGCTTGACCCCAGGGGTGCAGCACATGCAAGCTGTCAGGCTACAGACCAAGGATGAGAAGAGGTCCTCCAGGGCCTCATTGCCAGGGTGGCCCCTCAAGGGCTCCCTCCAGGAGCCAGGCTCAGGCAGTCAGGAAAGCACAACACCAGCAGGCCCAGGAAAACAGCAGGCTGGGTGCTAGACACCTGGCCCAAAGCCAGGCAGCCTGACAGCCATGGAAGGCAGCCGCTTCTCATCCTCCTGGGAGAGCAAGGAGAGCTGAGGGCAGGGCCATGCTGCCCAGTGCACTTTAAAAGGGGGGTTGGGGGAGCTATTCCCTTCTGTGGCCTGCCTATCCCCAGCTGGACTTCGGGGACCATGGACACTGAGATGGATGGATGGATGGATAGGGATGGATCAGACAGGGCCTCCTGGACAGAACCAGGATGAGCCTGGGAGGGGACTGAGGAGTCCTGGGGTTCTGGTCATTCACACACAGGCCCTGGAGGGTCATACTCTGGTCATGGATGACCAATGTGACAGGACAGAGCAGGACCACCTGGTACCAGCCACTGACCCTGGCCTGCTGGCCTGTCCCCTCCCCCCCAGACCATCTCAGACACCAGCCCCATGAAGCGCTCGGCCTCCGTGCTGGGCCCCAAGGCCCGCCGCCTGGACGACTATTCACTGGAGAGGGTGCCACCAGAGGAGAACCAGCGACACCACCAGCGGCGTCGCGACCGCGGCCACCGTGCCTCTGAACGCTCCCTGGGTCGCTATACGGATGTGGACACAGGTGGGCCCAAGTGACCAGAGGCTGTAAGAGGGGACTGAGGGGATAGGAGAAAAGAAGGAGGGAGGGACCGGCAGAGGAATAGGCCTTGTGAAGGACAAGACTGGGAACCCAAGCCAATGCCTGCTGCTGCTCCGGGCCTGGGAACCATCAGGCCCTCTTTGGTGGCACATCCTATGTACACTCCACCCCACCCCTCTCTCACAATCTTCTGTCTGACCCTGCCCGGCTCAGGCTTGGGAACAGATCTGAGCATGACCACCCAGTCCGGGGACCTGCCATCCAAAGAGCGTGACCAGGAGCGGGGCAGACCCAAGGACCGGAAGCACCGGCAGCACCATCACCACCACCACCATCACCACCCACCACCACCAGACAAGGAGCGCTACGCCCCGGAGAGGCCAGACCACTGCCGAGCCAGGGCCCGGGACCAACGCTGGTCCCGCTCTCCCAGTGAGGGCCGAGAACACATGGCACACCGGCAGGTGGGTGTGGCATGAGGCACCATTTGGGTGGAAACCACAGGCCAGGAGAGGAGACTCCACCCCACCCCACCACACAGCCATTCTGGGCAGAGACCCCACTCCCTGCTCTAACAGTCCACCTTGCCCACCGTCAGGCTCGCCAAGCCAGGGTGGGGGTCCCGGGAGGAGGGGTGGACACTGCCCCTGCCACTCTGGCCCCCACTGCCCCCAGCCCCTCTGCCCCCCTGCCTCCCCTCCTGCCCCCCCACTCCCCCCACCCCTCGCAGCTGCTTCCTCTTTGGTTGTGGATCATATTTGAGTTTCTGGCCAGCTCGGTCCTTACGACTCCTGCTGCCCGCTGCCTTTCGCTTTCCTTTAACCCAGCTTCCGTTTTTTGTTTCGATTATGATTTCTGTCCACTGGACGCTTGTGAGTAAATTTTGAAACTTCTGCTATTTTAACCCCGAAACTTACAAAACTCCATTTCTCATTTCTCTTTTCACTTTGTTGTGTTGGTTTTTGACTTCCCCCCCCCCTTGTCTCTCTCACTCCCCCTGTCTCCCCCTCCTCCTCGTCCTCTCCTCCCTGTGGCTGTTGCTTTTCTCCTTTTTTTCCATTCAAATGTCCTGTGTCCCCTCTTTCCCTCTTCCCGGTCCCTCCCCTGTTCTCCTTTGATTTTCCTTCGCCCGCCCTCGCCCTCCCCCACCCCCATGTCTCCTCCCGTCTCCTGGTTGATTTTGTTGTATCTTTTTTTTTGATTTCCTTTGTTTCAATTTTCGTGTAGGGCAGTAGTTCCGTAAGTGGAAGCCCAGCCCCCTCAACATCTGGTACCAGCACTCCGCGGCGGGGACGCCGCCAGCTCCCCCAGACCCCCTCCACCCCCCGGCCACACGTGTCCTATTCCCCAGTGATCCGTAAGGCCGGCGGCTCGGGCCCCGCGCAGCAGCAGCAGCAGCAGCAGCAGCAGCAACCGGCGGCGCGGTCCGGCCGGGCCGTCCCCAGCGGGCCGCGGAGGTACCCGGGCCCGGCGCCCGAGCCTCTGGCGGGGGAGCGGCCCGCCGCAGGGGGCCACGGCAGCAGCCGGTCGCCCGGGGTGGAGCGGAGGGCCCCGGGCGCAGCTCGGAGCGAGTCCCCCAGGGCGTGTCGCCACGGCGGGGCGCGGTGGCCGACCTCTGGCCCGCACGTGCCCGAGGGGCCCCCGGGGCCCCGGCACCACGCTTACTACCGGGGCTCCGACTACGACGAGACCGACGGGCCGGGAGGCGGCGGGGAGGAGCCCCGGGCCGGGCCCTACGACGCGCCGCCCCCCGCGCGGCACGCGTGCTCGGGCGCCACCGCGCGCTCGCCCAGGACTCCCCGGACCGCGGGGCCGGCGTGCGCCTCGCCTTCCCGGCACGGCCGGCGACTCCCCAATGGCTACTACCCGGCCCACGGACTGGCCAGGCCCCGCGGACCGGGCTCCCGGAAAGGCCTGCACGAAGCCTACAGCGAGACTGACGACGACGACTGGTGCTAAGCCCGGGCGAGGTGGCACCCCGCCCGGCCCCCCCACGCACCCCACGCACACGCCCCACGGGGAGGAGCCCGCGGGGCCACCTCGCTGCCACCTGCCCGGCACAGGGAGGCACGGAAGGGCCCAGGGAAGGACCTACAGGACGACCCTGGTTTCTGAAGGGACCGGGGTGGGGACACACCAGGGTGTCCCGCAAAGATCCTCGACAGGAAAAGCCTCTCCTGGGCAGTGATGGCGGCCCCTACCCAGCCCCAAACCCCCACCACCATGGGGGCCCTGGGGGAGGGGGCAGACAAACCACACAGCCAAGGGATTCTAATTAACTCAGCCATTTTTGGAGAACCTTGGGGAAAATGGAAAAAAAAAAAAAACATTTTTAAAAGAAAAAATGGGGAGAAAAAAATAGCTTCTATTGATGAGTTTTATCATCTCAATTGAATCTTTCCTTTCCCTGGTGATGGTGAGCTGGTGGCTCTTGTGTGATGAAGAAGCCTAAAGCAGAAGCGGAACCCAGAGTCCCACACTCACCCCACCAGACACCCAACACACTCGTTCTCAGACACACACAGGAGTGCTTGCTGGTTATACCAAACCCTACTATTACTGCCTGCAGAAATCAATTTAAAAAAAAATTAACAGTTTTAAAAGGACAAAAAAATTAATGATTGAGAAAAGAAGCATTTTTTTCTGACATTTGGTCCTGCTTGAAATAACAAAAGAAAAAACACCACCACCGATTTCCTTTGCTTCTTTTTTCCTTTTTCCTACCTTGTTTGAAAACTGTGGGCTTGGGACTGTGAATTATTGCATGACATTCAAAAAGAAAAAAAAATAAAAAAGTTGAATCAAAGGGCCTTTGGTTGGAGTGGTCTTTATCCTACTGCAAAGCACTCCCCAGGCCTCTTTGGGGGAACCATGGAAGGAGGCTCTTTGAACATGTTTGAAAGTGGCTAAGAATTAGAAAGTTGTAGATCCACACCCATCTGCTCTTTGCAATGTCTGGTTTTTGTCCCCAGGAACCAAGGCAGATAACTTCCATCCCTCACAGAGTTCAGTGGAGAGAACTCTTGGTCCATTCTCTGTTAGGCCAGCTGAGGAAAAGCAAGACTGAAGATACTAGACAGTTCCTTGCCAGCTGTCCCAGCTAGGGTACTGGGCAGTGTACCCTGTGCCACCCCCTGCCTCCTACCAGGTCTCCCACAGTCTACCTGCTGCAGGTTCTGCAGTCCAAGGTCTACCTGTGAGCAACCATCTGAATGAGAAACCATCCTGATGTCTGTTCTACATGACCAAGCTGGGGGAGCCCCAGGAAGCACCTGTGGAGCCCCAAACTTCAAAATTCCTATTGGCAACACCCCCAGGGTATTGGGGTTCAGGGCCCCCATGTCCAGACAGCTTCCTTCCTTCCCCTGTAGAAGGTGAGCCCTGCTCCTGCTCATCCCCCTACCAAAAGCTGCTTCTGAGAGGCTCTTCCCTAAAACACTGCGTAGACTTTCCTATGATGCCCCTCAATTTCCACACATCCCCTCTGGAACTTACGGGGAATTCTAGAAGTCAAAGATCAGGGCAACCCAAGAGTGGTAAGGAATGATCATAGCCAGTTCAAGGTGGCAGCAACATATCTGAGGTACAGGTGGGGGCAGGGTTCTTATGAAGGCACAGCCTGTCCTCCCTTCACCTTCATCCTCACCCAGTATGCTGTCCCCTACCACATCATACCTGCCCATACACCCCCATTCCAACCTTCTACAAGTCACCCTCCAAGATAGTAGAAGACCCCCCAAGCCCAGGGCCTTAATTCCCTGCCTATTCTGTGACTGCTTCAGTGAATACGGTCTATAGCCATAAAACTGTAGGCTAGCAGATTAGATGTCAGGGGACTGCATCAATTCAGACAAACAAAAAGCCGGTTATATTTCTTGTTGGAGTGAAAGGCAGCTTTTGATCCCTTTCATCTGAAAAAACAGCTTCTGGTTCTCCTTAGAAAAGACTTCAGAGAATCCCAACAAATCTGCAGACAAGGAGATTGGGGTGCTGTCAACAGAAGAGGGGAGATTGGAGGCCAGAGAAGGAGGGTAACCATAGACATCTACCACACCCCAATTTTGGAGTCAGTCATCTTGAGACTTGGCACTACCACCTTGCCTTAACCTCTTCCCAACTCAGCTCACTGGCTGTGTGGCCTTAAAAAAGTGGCTTAAGGGCCTCCCCGGTGACACAGCATGTTGAGCACAGCATTGTGAAGCTGTCCGCAGCCTCTGCAGAGCAAGTTTGATTCCCAGGGAGATTCCCACATGGTGCGGCAGACCTCTCCTGTCATGCCCGCTGCTACCCTCAGCAGTTCTTTCAGTCTGTCTGCCTGTTCTGCTCCCCGCTCTGTCTCTGGTGAATCGTCGCACCCTCCCGCACCACTGGCCTGTACCCCAGCTATTGTATAAATAAAAAATAATAAAATCTTTTTTAAAAAAAAGTGGCTTAACCTCTCCATGCCTCTTCTCCCATCTGTAAAATGGAAATAATAATAGGGATGTTTGTGGATATTAAATGCATTATATGTCAGCATTCAGCAAACATTTTCTTTAAGGATCAGAGAGTAAATATTTTCAGCTTTGTGGCCGAGATGGTGTCTGTCACATTTCTTTAAATCTGCCTTTATACCTGGACAGTAACCACAAATGATATGTACATGGATGTACGTAACTGTGTTCCAATAAAACTTTATTTATAAAAATGGGCAGTGGGGGGCCTCCCTGGTGGCCTAGGGGCTAAGTCCCAGCACTGTCACCACTATGGCCTGAGTTCAATCCTGGCCAGGGAGCTAGCCCACACATGGCGTGGAAGACCTCTCCTGTCTCAACAGCTGCTCCCCTCAGCAGTGTATTTCAGTGGATCTGCCTATTCTGCTCCCCACTCTGTCTCTGGCGAATCCTCTCATCCCCTGCACCTCTGGCCTACACCTCAGTTCTTGTATGCATAAATAAATAAAAATAAACCTTTAAAAATAGAGAAAAAATAATAATGGCATCTCAGAAGCAATCTGTCCAATAAAAAACTGAAGAGGTTTTTTTTTTTTAATAATAAATTTTATTGTTATATTCCCCATACAATTGCAGCCCCCCCATTCTGACCCCAATCCCTCCCCTCCCGCCCCCGCCCCCCTAAAAGTGTCTCTGGTTCATAGTTTTTTGTTGATTTTGATTTTCACTTTCTTATAGTTATTCATTTTCCTGGTCCCTTATTTAAGTTTTCTAGATTCCTGCTATGAGTGAGACCATCCGGTATTTTTCTTTTTCTTTTTGGCTTATTTCGCTGAGCATGATCCCTTCCAGCGCCATCCATGTTGCAGCAAATTGCATGTGTTTATCTTTTTTGAATGCTGAGTAATATTCCATGGTATATATGGACCACATCTTCTTGATCCAGTCATCTATTTTTGGGCATTTGGGTTGTTTCCAAAGCTTAGCTATTGTAAACAGTGCTGCTATAAACATAGGGGTGCAGGTGTTCTTTGGAATTGATGTTTCTGTGTCCTTTGGGTAAATACCTAGGAGTGGAATTGCTGGATCATATGGAAGCTCTATGTTTAGTAGGTCCAGAAATCTCCACACAGCTTTCCACAGTGGTTGGACCAGTTTGCACTCCCACCAACAGTGTAGAAGAGTTCCTTTTTCTCCACACCCTCGCCAGCATTTGTTGTTGCTAGTTTTTTTAATATGTGCCATTCTCACTGGTGTAAGATGGTATCTCATGGTAGTTTTGATTTGCATTTCCCTGATGGCAAGTGATGTTGAACATTTTTTCATATGCCTGTTGGCCATTTGCATTTCCTCTTCAGAGAAGTTTCTTTTTAGCTTGAAGAGGTTTTTAACTTCCTAACCAAGTAGCCTGACCAATTACAACTTCCAGGCCAGCTGACTGCCCAAGATGTTTGTCTGATCGCTGACAAACATCCATCACTACCACTACCCACCAGGAAACAATCAAAAGCTGGTGAGAAGGCAGTGCCAGCCAATAAACCAGAGCACATGTACCCATATAATTTCCTCTGGAGGCAGGGTAGCTGCAGTATCTGTCTACCAGAAAATGAGATCTGCACTGGAAGCCCCCACAATCACTGGACCCAAAGGCTAAGCCTGTGGCTGAGTGCTGGAAAGCTGGACCCCAGGCCTTCATGGCCCACACCTTTGCCCCAGAGCAAGGATAAGTTGCCCAGATGATGTGGGGTAGAAGGAATCAGGGGAGACAGGGAATCAGGGAGACAGAAGAGGGCTTAACTTAGCCCCCGATCTCGTGGCCCCTCAGCCCCTGGCCTGGGCTGCGTCATCTGGAAACCTGGAGAAGTTGGCAAGGAAATAGGCTAAGTGCCAAGTATGCGATGCAAATCCCTGGGCAACTCCATTCTTGGGAAGCAGGGGCCCAAGAGACCCCGACTCCATTTTATTTTTTTTTAAGATTTATTTATTTATGCATACAAAACAGGGGTGAAGGCCAGAGGTGTGGGGGGGTGAGAGGATTCACCAGAGAAAGAGTAGGGAACAGAACAGGAAGTTTGACTGAAATACAATGCTGAGGGGAGCAGCAGGCAAGTCAGGAGAGGTCTGCTGTGCCATGTGGGTATCTCCCTGGGCAGGGATCGAACTTGCACTGCAGTGGCTGCAGATAACTTCACAGTGCTGCTCTCAACCCCTTGGACCACCTGGGAGGCCACTATAGCACCTTCTTAAAGGGAAATTTATCCACTGCTTTGAAGTAGAAAAGGTGACGGCAGAGAAAGAACTCTTTCTGCATCTGTTGATTCTGGACTCAAAATAACCCTTAGGACAAAGTGGGGGGTGTTGGGAATGGCATATTCTGAACCCCTCAGCTCCATCAAAGGATTGGGGATGTGGTGATGGATGGGTGACCACACTGTACCCCAGGGTAAGTGGGAGAACCAGATTTGTGCAGTGCCAGCTAGAGCACCCCAACTGCAGGGCTGATGGCTCCTCAGGAACCTGGGGATGCGCTAGGATAAAAACCTGATTTTAGGGAAGCAACCATTGGAAGACAAGGGGACAGGAAACTCAGCCAATGGACACTGTTTATGTCACTGTGCCTCACCAGCAAAACCAGTGGTTAAAGTCAGTGCTATCAAGCTACTGCCAAGCACTGAGGCACAAGTTCGATCCCCAGCTAGGGAGGGGACCCACATGGTGCAGCAGGCCTCTCCTGTCTTGCCCGTTGCTCCCCTCAGCAGTATATTTCAGTCAATAGGCCTGTTCTGCTGCCCGCTCTGTCTCTGGTGAATCCTTTCACCCTCTGCACCTCTGGCCTGTACCCCAGTTCTTGTATGCATAAATAAATCTTAAAAAAAAAAAGACTATAGAAACAAATGAACACAATCTGAGATATTTAAAACAACAGAAATATATTCTCTCCCAATTCAGGAAGCCAGAAGTCTGAAATTGGAGGCATCTGCAGAGTAGACTCCCACTAAGGGCTCTGAAGGAGAATCTGCCCGCTGCTTCTTCCAGCTTCTGGCAGCTGCTTGATAGGCCCACAATCCTTGCTGTTCCTTGGCTTATGGTTACATCACTTCTGTCGCTGCCTGTCTTCATATGGCCTTGCTCCCTGTGTCTCTGTATGTGTCCTCTTCTGTCTCATAGGAGGACACTGCCACTAGTTTTGGCCCTCCTCCAGCACTCAATGTGATCCCGTCTCCATCCTCACCTTAGTTACATCTACAAAAACCTTATTTCCAAATAAGGCTCCCATGGTCTAATATGAACTGTATTTGTTTTTTGTCCTCGATTCCTGGAACAAAGACCCTAAAACCCTGTGAATTTCCTGTACCATAAGAGTGTCTTTTGTCATTCATAAGGAACCCCTTTTGAACACAGGAGAGTTTGTGCTAATGAGGTGACTTAGGGTAGGGTCTCTAGGTAGTTTTAGGATGGGGGCAGTCACCAGAGAGACCTAGTGATTAGAGAGTTGGAGCTTTCAGACCCACCTCCCACTCTGGGGAAGGCAGTGGGGCTAGAGATTGCATCATAAAAACAAAGGTGATGTCATTTTGATGAGATGATGGGTTCAGTGAGCAGGATCCTTGGGTTGCCTCTGAGAAGTTTCAGCAGATCTCCCCTTTCAGTGGGGCACAGTGAGTTTACCCAGAGACAAAGACTTTGGCACAGACAAAGGCAGGTGGAAGTTACATTTTAAAAGGACAGGTTTGTTAGGAAAAGAGAAGGAGAAGACACTGGCACAGACAAGTGGGCAGAAAAAGCTGCATTTAAAAGGATAGGTTTGTTTAAAGATGGTTGCGTAGACACAGGCGGGCAGTCTTGGGATGGAGAGCTGCATATTTTGCCAGGGTGGGAATTGTTCTACTACCGTTAAGAGCAGGGTTCATTCCTTTTTGAAGTTGTTAAATATTATTAAATTAATCATTTCTAGGATGTGATCAGGTTAATTTGTAAAGACCCATTATTCTCTATACTGGGCTCAATCTCTATATCCCCACCTCTGGTCTGTGCCTACAGATATTTTCGGGGTGTTTTATTTAGCTTGATTTATTTATTTAAATTTTGTTTTATTTTATATATATTTTACATCATTCTTCCTTTTTTGTACAATGCTTGCTTTCTCCTCTCAGGTGTAGTCCCTGAAAAATTCCCATCACCAATTCACCTGTGTACCATCACCATAGTCCCTTGTGTAAGAATACATTCCCTCCCCTGTTTTGATCCCTCTCCCTCCCCATCCCATACAGAGTGTCTCTGATTAATAGTTTCCTGTTAATTTTGTTTTTTAATTTAGTATAATTATTTTGGTTCCCCTACATTACTCCTATAAGTGAAAATATCTGATTTTTTTTCTCTTTTCTTCCTGGCTTATTTCACTGAGCATAATCCCTTCCAGTTCCATTCACGTTGCTTCGAAGGGCATGAATTTATCTTTTTTGATTGCTGAATAGTATTCCATCGTGTATATGCACCACATCTTCTTGATCCAGTCATCTATTTTCAACAGCCTGCACCACCAGGGAGGCCCTGGGGGATGTGTCTTTAAAGACGTTACTGAGGGCCTCCCTGGTGGCTCAAGGGGTTAAGATGCAACCTATGAAGTTATCCGCAGCCGCTGAAGCATGTGTTCGATCCCCGGCCAGGGAGCTACCCACATGGCACAGCTGACCTCTCCTGACTTGCCTGCTGCTCCCCTCAGCAGTGTATTTCCATCAGTCTGCCTGTTCTGTTCCCCAGTCTGTCTCTGGTGAATACTATCACCCTCCACACCTCTCCTGTACCCCAGTTCTTATGTGCATAAATAAATAAATCTTAAAAAAAAAAAAGATGTTGGGCCTACCCTGGTGGCGCAGCGATTGAGCGCTGGGCTGCAAGGCTGCCCGCAGCCTCTGCAGCGCCTGTTCATTCCCTGGCCGCCGGCGAGGGTCCCACAAAAAAAAAAAAAAAAAAAAAAAAAGATGTTACTGAGATGTATGTCATGTAGTTTTTTGCCTATATTTTCTTCTATATAATTTATAGTTTTGGGTCTTATACCCAAGTCTTTTATCCATTTCAAGTTGTTTTTTGTACATGGTGTGAAGTAGTAGTCTAGCTTCATTTTTTGCATGTAGCAGTTCAGTTTTCCCAGTACTATTTATTGATCAAACTATTCATGTTCCATTGCATATTCTTTGCACACTTGTCAAAGATTGGTTGTCCATAAACATGTGGGTTTATTTCTGGATTTTCTATTTGGTTCTATTTGGTCTGTGTGTCTATTTTATTCCAGTACCATACAGTTTTAATTATTATGGCTTTGTAGTATAGTTTGAAGTCGGGAGTGTGATACCTCCATTCTTCTTCTTTTTGGTCAGGAGAGCTTTGTCTATTCAAGATTTTTTGTGGTTCTATATTCATTTCATCAATATTTGTTCCATCTCTTTGAAGAATGTCATTGAAATGTTTATTGGAAGAGCTTTGTAAATTGCTTTCAATAGGATGGCCATTTTGATAATGTTAGTTCTACTAATCCATGAACAGGGGATGTCTTTCCATTTCTTTGTGTCTTCTTCTATTTCTTTTAACCAAGTTTTATAAGTTTCTTTGTATAGATCCTTCAGGTCTTTTGTTAGGTATATTCCCAGGTATTTGATTTTTTTTTTGTTTCAGTTATAAAATGGATGGTTTTCTTGATTTCTACTTCATATTGATTGTTTACATATAGGAAGACTACTGATTTTTATGCGTTGATTTTGCATCCTGCTAATTTACTAAACTGGTTGACTATTTTTTTGTTTGTTTGTTTATTTATTTATACAAGCACTGGTTACAGCCAGAAGCGCGGGAGGGTGAGAGAACTCACCAGAGCCAGAGCGCGGAGCAGAGCAGGCAGAAGGACCGAAGCACACTGCCGAGGGGAGCAGCGGGCGGCAGGAGAGGTCTGCGCGCCATGCGGAACCCTCCTCAGGTGGCCGGGGAGCAGCCGGGGATCAAACCAGTGCTGCAGAGGCTGCAGGCAGCTTCACAACCCAGAGCTCAACCGCTGCGCCACGGGGGAGGTCCTGGTTGACTATTTTAATTAGTTTTTTGCAGAGTTTTTAGGGTTCTCTATGTATATTATTGTGTCATCTGCAAATAGTTGTAGTTTTACTTCTTCTTTTCCTATTTGGATTCCTTATATGTCATTCTCTTGTCTTATTGCTCTGGCTAGGACTTCTAGTATTATACTGAAAAGCAGTGGTGAGAGTAGACATCCTTGTGTTGTTCCAGATCTTAAGGGAAAGGCTCTCAGCTTTTCATGATTGAGAATGATATTGGTTATGGGGTTGACATATATTGTCTCTATTATGCTAGGTATGTTCCTTTTATCCCAAGAATTTCAAGGGCCTTCATCACAAATGGATGTTGAACTTTGTCAAATACTTTCTCAGTATCTATTGATATGATCATATGATTTTTATTTGTCTTTTTGTTGATGTGTTGGATCACATTAATTGATTTTCAGGTGTTGAACCATCCTTGTGCCCCTGGAATAAGTCCTTCTTGATCATGGTGAAGTATCTTTTTGATGCATGCTGGATTCTGTTGGCTAAGATTTTATTGAGGATTTTTGCATCAGTGTTCATTAAAGAGACTGGCCTGTGTTTTCTTTTTGTGTACAGTCCTTGTTTGGTTTTGGTATTAACGTAATGTTGGCTTCATAAAATGTATTTGGTAGTAATCCTTCCTTTTTGAAATCCTTCAGTTTTTGCAAGAGTTTGTGTAGAATAGGAATTAGTTCGTTTCTGAATGTTTGGTAGAATTCATTTATGAAGCTGTCTGATCCCGGCCTTTTATTTTGGGGGAGGATTTTGATTACTGTTTCAATTTTACTGCTTGTAATTGGTCTGTTTTGATGTTCTATTTCTTCTTTATCTAGCTTTAGATGATTATATAGTTCTAGGAATTTGTCCATCTCTTTTGTATTGTTGAACTTATTTGCATATAACTCTTCATAGTAATCTCTGATTATTCTTTTGATTTCTGCTGTGTCTGTTGTAATTTCTCCTCTTTCATTTATGATCCTATTTTTTTGTGCTTTCTCACATTTTTTTCCTCATGAGCCTGCCTACCAGTTTGTCTATTTTGTTTTATTTTTTCAAAGAACCAACCTTTGGTTTCATTGATCTTTTTTTTTTTTGATTGATTGATTGATTTATACAAGAACCAGGGTATAGTCCAGATGCACAGGAGGGTGAGAAGATTCACCAGAGACAGAGGGGGAACAGAACAGGCAGACTGACGAAATACACTGCTGAGGGGAACAGCAGGCGAGACAGGAGAGGTCTGCCGTGCCAGGTGGAACCCTTGCCAGCTGGGATCAAACTGGCACTGCCGAGGCTGAGGACAGCTGCGCTCAACCACCTCTGCTACAAGGGAAGGCCGGTTTCATTGATCTTTTGGATTGTTTTCTTAATTTCTATTTCATTTATTTCTGCTTTGATTTTTATTATTTCGTTTCTTCTACTGGCTTTTAGGTTTCTTTGTTCTTATTTTTCCTGTTCTTTAAGGTTAGAGATGAGGTTGTTTCTTTGAGTTCTCGCTTGTTTCTTGATGTGAGCCTGAATTGCTGTATATTTTCTTCTTATTACTGCTTTTGCTATGTCCCATACATTTAGGAAATTGGTGTCCTCCTTGCTGTTCAACTCAATGTATTTTTTAATTTCTAATTTGATCTCCTCATTGACCCAATGGTCTTCCAGTAGTGTGGGTTTCAATATCCATGAGGTAGGAGGGTTCTTTGCTTTCTTTTCATGGTTTATTTCTAGTTTAATGCCTTTATGGTCAGAGAAGATAGTTGGTATGATTTTAGTATAGTATATCTGTTGATATTTGTCTTGTGTCCTAGTATGTGATCGATCCTGGAGAATGATCCATGTGCACTTGAGAAAAATGTATACTCAGATTTTTGGGGGGGTACAGTGTCCTATACATGTCTATGGTGCAGTGTCCTATAGATATCTAGATAAAAGCCCATGAAGTCTAGATCCTTTTTTAGAGCTCTAGTGTCCTTATTTTTTGTCTCATTGGTCTGTCCATTGGCAAGAGTGGTGTGTTGAAGTCTCCTACTACATATGTATTTTGTCTAATGTCTGTTTTCAGATATCATAATTGTCGATATAATTTGGTGCTCCTTTATTTGATGAGTATATGTTGATGAGTGTTATGTCTTCCTGATGTATTGTCCCCTTAATCATAATGAAGTGACCATATATGTCTTGTTTTACTTTTTTTAGTTTGAAGTTTATTTTATCTGATACAAGTGTAGCTGTTCTTGCCTTCTTTTTTGGTCCATTACCTTGTACAATTACTTTCCAACCTTTTACTTTCAATCTGTGTTTCTCTTTTGTAGTTAAATGTGTTTCCTATAGACAGAAAAAGATTGGGTTCTGTTTTTTTAATCCAGCCTGCTACTCTGTGTCTTTTTATTGATGAGTTAATGTTGATACATTGGCATCCATATTAGCCATTGTGTTTGTCTTTTTGTGATTTTATGCCTTATTCCATTTTTTTTTAAGATTTATTTATTTATGCATACAAGAGCCGGGGTACAGGCCAGAGGTGTGGGGGGGTAGTGAAGGGATTCACCAGAGACAGAGTGGGGAACAGAACAGACAGATTGGCCGAAGTACACTGCTGAGGGGAGCAACAGGGCAAGTCAGGAGAGATCTGCTGTGTCATATGGGTAGCTCCCTGGCTGGCCAGGAATCAAACTCATGCTACAGTGGCTGCGGATAGCTTCATAGGATATATCTTAACCCTTGCACTACCAGGGAGGCCCTGATTTTATTCCTTATTCTGTTCTTACTTTTCATCTCTTTGTTGGTTTTGGCTTTAGGGTTTCTCATAATATTTTTTGGAGTGGGAGCTTAGTAGTTAGGAATTTCAGGAGATTTTGTTTATCTGAGAAGGTTTTTATTTTTCCTTCATAGAAGGAGAACTTTCTGGGGTAGAGTATTCTAGGTTGGAATTTGTTGACTCCAATTTTGTTAAATATGTCACTACTCTCTTCTTGCCCATAGTGTATCTTCAGAGAAGTCTGATGTCAGCCTGATTGGTTTTCCTTTATAGGTTATCTGTTTCTTCACCCTCATCAGTTTCATTATTTTTTCATTGTCTTGTACTTTTGGAACTTTACTATGATGTGTCTTGCCATAGTTTTCCTTTCACTGTGGTAATTTGGAGTTCTTCTAGCTTCTTATATGTCTATTTTTCATTTCATTCTTCATGATTGAGAAGTTCTCTTCAATTATATCCTTGAATAGTTTGGCAAGTTCCTTTCCTCATGCCAACAGATATTTTTCTATATCAGTCAGCTTCTCAGATTTCCTGCACCTAAGAATTTTTTTTATATTTCAAACCTCCCTGGTGGCACAGGGGTGAAAGTCTCAGCGCTATCAAGTTATGGGCAGCCTCTGTAGCAAAGGTTCAGGAAGCTAACCCACATGGCGCAGCAGACCTCTCCTGTCTTCCCTGCTGCTCCCCTCAGCAGTATATTTTAATAGATCTACCTGTTCTGCTCCCTACCCTGTCTCTGGTGAATCTTCTCACCCCTGCACCTCTGGCCTACACTCCATTTCTTATATGTATAAATAAATAAAATATATATTTTTAAAGAATTATTTATTTATACAAGCAGTGGGTACAGTCAGAAGCGCGGGAGGGTGAGAGAATTCACCAGAGCCAGAGCGGGGAGCAGAACAGACAGACTGATGAAATACACTGCTGAGGGGAGCAGCGGGTGTAGCAGGAGAGGTCTGCCCACCATGTGGGACACTCACTGGTGGCTGGGGATAGAACCGGCACTGCAGAGGCAGGGGGCAGTTTTGCAGCCCAGCGCTCAACTGCTGCGCCACCAGGGGAAGCCCAATAAAATATTTTTTTTTAAAGAATTTTTTTCATTTCTATAACTGGTCTAAAACTATGTTAATTAGGGCCTCTCCTGGTGGCGCAGCGGTTGAGCGCTGGGCTGCAAAGCTGCTTGCAACCTGTGCAGCGCCGGTTCGATCCCCAGCCTCTGGCCACATGGCGCGCAGACCTCTCCTGCCGCCTGCTGCACCCCTCAGCAGTGTATTTTGCCAGTTTGCCTGTTCTGTTCCCTGCTCTGGGTCTGGTGAATCCTCTCACCCTCCTGCACTTCTGACTATACCCAGTGCTTGTATAAATAAATAAATAAATCTTTAAAAAAATAATAAAAATAAAACTATGTTAATTATTCGTACTCCTACCTCCTCTTTCTGCTTTTGTATAGCCTTCATCCCAAATTTTCTGCTCTAAGCCTCCATCAAAGGTGTGGAGAACTGCCAGTGGCAAACACATCAATGTGCCTGGAGGGTAATACACCCCAATTCCACATGGACATAAGTTCTTGCTCTTGTGACCATCTGGGACTCCCAACCTGTGTAGCTCTTCATTTGGTAGCTCATTTGTATCCTTTGTGATAAATCAGACCCATCAGTTAAGTGTGTTCCTGAATTATGTGAACCACTGTAGAAATTCTGGGGACATGAGGAGGAATTCTCAGGAGTCCCCAATGTACAGCTGGTTGGTAAGAAGCATGAGTGACCCTGGACTCAGTACTGGAGTGGTCTCATGGGACTGTGTCCTTTAATTTGTAACATTGACTCCAGGTGGACTCAGAACAGAACTGAATTGTTGGACACGCCATTGGTATCAGAATTGGTTGACAACACATATTTGACATGAGAAAATATCCTCGTCCCACTCTGAGTTTCCACCAAGTGGACCTGAATTCTACGGGATACTATTCAACCCACAATAGTAAAACATGCAGTAAAGTGTGAAAAACTGAGATGGTGCCCGTGAACAGCCAAAGCCTGGGAAACAGTCTGACCAGGAAGAATTTGCCCTGACTCTGTCACCCACTATGTGTTACAGGAGCCGGCTTCACCCTGAAGCTGTGTCTCATGGATATAACTGTGATGAAATGTCACTCATGTACTTGAAGTGCTGGTTGATACTATATATTGAATGTTTCCATCTCCTCCCCAAAATTTACATGTTGAAACCTAGCCCCCAATGTAATAATATTGGGACATGAGCTTTTGGGAGGTGATTAGGTCAAGAAGGATGGAGTCCCCATAAATGGGATCATTGTCCTCATAAAGGAGACCTTGGAGAGCTTCCTCACCCCTTCTACCACGTGAGGACAGCAGAAAGAGAGCCCTCACCAGAAGCAGAATCTGCAGGCCTCGATCTTGAATTTCCCAGCCTTCAGAACTGCAGAAATAAATGTACGTTGTTCACAAACCACCTAGTCTATGGTATTCTGTTATTTAGCAGCCCCTATGTACTAAGGCCAGCCATTTGGCCCATCGCTGGAGGCTGCTAAAGGTCCAGTGGGGATGCTGCAGAGGGTGAGCAGAAAGGGACTGCTGGCCAGAGTAAAGGCTCCATAAGCGGTGAACGTGGGGATGTTGTCATGCCACCCTAGTCTTGGATCTGCCATGACAGTCCCCTCCTCTAAAGATGACACCCACATTCCATCTGCCTCCCATCCCTGCCTACATTGTCTCTAGTACCTACTCTGTGGTCCCGCATCATATCCAGCACCTAGGACCCTGTGAGCTTGCCAAGTGCCAGCCCCCTCCAAGCTTCCCTCCCTTGTCCACCCTGCCTCAGCTCTTAAACAGGAGAAAAGAAGGAGACACAACAGACTATGGAGGGTGGTTACCCCAGAAGAGGTCTCAGAAGGCACGTGATGGGGGTGATATATAGACTTTAGTACTGCATTGAGTTAATTCTACAACACACAATCCCTTTTGTAATTTGGAACTAATTTTTATTTTTATTTTTTTTAAATATCATTTAAGCATTGAGTTTTATTTATTTTTAATATTTTTTATTTATTTATTTATTTATATTTATACAAGCACTGGGTACAGTCAGAAGCGCGGGAGAGTGAGAGAATTCACCAGAGCCAGAGCGGGGAGCAGAGCAGGCAGAAGGACCGAAGTACACCGCTGAGGGGAGCAGCGGGCTCGGCAGGAGAGGTCTGCGGGCCATGTGGGGCCCTCCTCCGGTGGCCAGGGAGCAGCCGGGGATCGAACCGGTGCTGCAGAGGCTGCGGGAAGCTTCGCAACCCAGCGCTCAACCGCTGCGCCACTGGGGAGGCCCTGGAACTAATTTTTAGAGATGCCTTGACACCTTGGTCTCCAAAAAGCATTTCCTGAGACCCAGGTCTGCCTGGCTGATCACGTAATAAACTCTCATTATTTTTCAGTTGATTCGTTATAATAATCATTCAATTGGACAACCAAATAAAAATCAGATCTCTCCAAAACCAAGGCCTTGGCTTTGTTCGAGTTAATTTCCCAGCTCTAGCCCCAGCTCCTGACTCCTGAAAAGGCCTTCGCAGGGTGGTTGTGGGTGAGTTGGATTGCATAAGCGAAACCACTCAAGGTACAGGCAGGCAGCACCCCCTGGAGGCCAGATGGTAAATGGCCACAGGCCTGCTAGCTGTAACTGATCAGGAAACCCAAGGTTCAGCCAGGAGTAGCAGAAGCCGGAGCGTGAAAGCATCCCTACTTTCTGTTCCAGGGACAGAAGCAGGACCAGCTGGGACATCAGAGATGCAAATGCCTGGCCATTCTCTGGAAAGAGCTTTCCAAAGACATTGTAGATGGGGCCTCCCTGGTTTGCTCAAGGGGTTAAGACGCAACCTATGAAGCAATCCGCAGCCACTGCAGCACGAGTTTGACCCCCGGCCAGGGAGCTGCGCAGCAGACCTCTCCTGTATCCCCTCAGCAGTGTATTTCAGTCAGTCTGCCTGTTCTGTTCCCCACTCTGTCTCTGGTGGATCGTCCCACCCCCCACGCCTCTGGCCTGTACCCCAGTTCTTGTATGCATAAATAAAGAAATCTAAAAACACAACTCCTTAAAAAAAAAAAAAAAGACATTGTAGATGGTTCAGGAGAACTGCATCCAAAGCCTACTGGAGTTTGGTGGGAGCTTGAGTACTTATAAACCTTGGCTCCACCTTTTTTCCAGAAGAGTCCAGTGGAGAAGAGAGGCCAGCAGAGAAACTCCAGGGAGCACTGGGAGAGGACGGGCTCTCAGATTGCCACACTATCATCTGAAACTTCTCCCTTTTCACCTCACCCTAAACCCACTCTTGGGCACCACCTCTTGGCCTGCCAAGACTGCTAGGGGTGCAAATCACTAAACCACAACAATTTACAGGTTTTTGAACTTCCAGTCATCAAAAATTAAAGGTGTTGCACCAATGCCACTCTGTCCCCTATCCAGCCAGGTGAGGTTGCTTCCTTACCAACCAAAAACTGAATCAAAAGGAGGTCTCCACCTTAGTTACCAAAACAACAGCTCCCCCTGCCCTGCCTGCGGCTATCTGGTTACCCTGAGGGCACAGTCCAGACTGCACTGTCCAGCAGCAATCTGAATAAACTTTCTAGTTGACAAGGTAAAGAAAATAAAAAGGAGAGGTAAAAAAAATTATTGGTATTTTTAATTGAGGCGAAATTCTCATAACATAAAATTAATCATGTAAGGTGTACAATTTGTGGCATCTAGCACATTAACAATTTTGTGCAACCACCAGTTCTAGCTAGGATCAAAGTATTTTCATCACCCCAAGGAAAACCTGGACTTCTTAGCAGTCACTCCCCATGGACCCCCTTCTCTATCCCTGGCAATTACTAATTTGCAGCTGTCTGTACAGATTTGCCTGTTCTGCTATTTCACATAAATACAATGTATGCTTTTTAAGACTAATTTCTTTCACTTAGCTTGATTTTTTCAAATTTCATCCACAATGTAGCACATGTCTGAATTCCCTACTTTTATTTTTAAAGATTTGTTTATTTATACAAGAACTAGGGTACAGGCCAGATGTGCAGTAGGGTGAGAGGATTCACCAGAGACAGAGCCAGGAACAGAACAGCCAGATGGATAGAAGACACTGCTGAAGGGAGCAGTGGGCGAGGCAGGAGAGGTCTGCCAAGCCATGTGGGTTTCTCCCCGGCCTGCCAGGAATCGAACTGGGGCTGCAAAGGCTATGGACAGCTTCACAGCGCTGCGCTCAACCCACTGAGCCACCAGGGAAGCCCCAGAATTCTCCACTTTTTTATGTCCAAATACATTTCATTGTTCGAACAGATTACACTTAATTTCTCCATCTGTTGATAGACTTCTACCTTTTGGTGATTATGAATAACAATGTTATGTACATGCGTGTGCAAGGATTTACTGCAACACCTGTCTTTGGTTCTTTTGGGTATATACCTAGAATTTCTTGGTCCTGTGATGATACTATATTTCTTGAGGAAAGTGAGATTATCTTGAATAATATATTTATTAATGCAACATATTCAAAATATATTCCTTTCAACATATAACCAAAATGAATATTGTGCTTTTTACTTATTTTTATTTTTTAAAGATTTATTTATTTATGCATACAAGACTGGGGTACAGGTCAGAGGTGTGAGGGGTGAGAGGATTCACCAAAGACAGAGTGGGGGACAGAACAGGCAGACTGACTGAAATACACTGCTGAGGGAAGCAAGGAGTGAGACAGGAGAGATCTGCTGCACCATGTGGTTAGCTCCCTGGCCGGGGATCAAACTCGTGCTGCAGTGGCTGCAGACAGCTTCGTAGGTTGCGACTTAATCCCTTGCACCACCAGGGAGGCCCAATATTGTGCTTTTTAAAATTATTTTCTCTGACTAAATCTTTGGATGAAATGTGTATTTTTCACTCGAAACACATTTCAATTCAGAATGACCATAATGCAAGGGCTAAATCGCCACACGTGGCCCATGGCGACAATTTGAGCAGTCACATACTCCTGGATCTGTCTCCCACTCTGTTGTACCTGAGGGTGACCACCACTGCCCAGGTACAGGATGCCACTCATCAGTGGGTTTTCGTAATGGGATATATAGCTGGCACCTATATGGTAGGGTCAGACAGATGGTCCTCCAGTCCCTGCTGCCGCATCTAGTGGGCACTTCATCCCTCCTCATTTGTCATGCACACCTCCTGCTATGATCTGAATGCTTTCTTCTCCCTCAAAACTCATAGGTTAAAGTCCTATTCCCTAATATGATGGAATTAGGAGGTAGTGCCTTTGGCGTAATTAAGTCATGAGGATGGAGCCTCATAAATCAGATGAATATCCTTATAAAAGGGGCCCCTAAGAGCCTCCTTGTTCCTTCTGCTGTCTGAGTAGTGTCTGGTGGTTTCTCACCAGACATCAAAACTGCAGACACATTGATCTTGGACTTCCAGCCTCTAGAACTGTGAGAAGTAAATGTCTGTTGTTTATAAGGCATCCTCCTACCCCCTAGTTGATGGTATTTTGTTATAACAACCTGAGTAGACTAAGACATGTCTTAATCCAGGACCTCAACCTTCTAATCAATAAAATAGGAGGAAGAGGGTAGAAGTGGGTGCAGACTCATGGGGGCTACCTGGTAAGTGAGTGAGAGTGTGTGCACAAATGCACAGCGTCAGCCACAGCAGAACACGGCTATGCTATAAAGCAAGATGACTTGGATGTGCATCTCCAGGGGAAATTGGATGCCTGAGCTGTCCCACAGTGTCCCCAGCTGCAGAGATCACTGTGTAAACAGAGGGCACCAGCACTGGCCTTTAGCTGCCTGTGGGCAACCCTGAGTCAAGGGTCATTCACTGGACATCTCACCCAGTGTAGATCTGGGGTAGGGAGGAGGGAGGGCAAGCTGGACAGGGAGACTCCAGTCAACGGAGACCCAGCTGGAAGTTCTACAGGATTGCTGCTCAGGGAAATGTTCAAAACTTCTCAGGGCAGACCCAGCTAGTCATTGGGGCCATACCAGGCCTCCCTCTGATTCATCCATCCTGGTGAGGACCCCACAGTGGAGGTGGAGAAAGCAGCCTTTAAATATAGCTCAGCACCATCTGATGCTGCAGCTGATGGAAGGAAGCCAGCAGCCGCCCCTGACCCAGCCAAGCTCCCTGCAAGCTGGGTTCAGACACCCCCGGCTTGCTGCCTTCCTACCACTTTCCTGGCAGCCTCCAACAGCCCGCCGTTAGGCCCAGACTCTGATGTTTAGACTTTCTGTAAATGTGAGATATAAAAAGATCCATGGGGTGAGCAGAGGAGTGGGGAATGGCCACTGGCTTGCTAAGAGATACTGCCTCCACACTGCCCCTAGCACTGCATACACATACCTCCAGAGAGACGCAGGCCTGCGCCTGCATGCAGACACACTGCTACAAGGCAGCATTTAGAATCAAGAATAAGGAGGCCAGCCGGCTGGAAAGAAGCCAAGTCTGATTTCATAAAGGCCTCTCCTTGGTCAGAGATGGGCCCTGAAAATTGCAAATGCCCCCAGCTGAAGTGGGTTAAGCCAGTTCCAGGACATAACCTCTCAACAAGGACACCAGAACACGGTGGGGCCCTTGTAGGGCTCCAACCCATTTGGCCTTTCCAGGCTCTGAAGGAATGTGCAAGACGGCTGTGGACGCAACAGCATCATCTACCTGTCCCAGGACCCCACTTCCACCTGACCCTACTTCCAGGCTGCTTGTCTCCCTGGGTGTCCACTTCTCCATGTCCACTGCTGCACTTGGTCAGTCCCTCCTTCCTCTGTGCAGATACCCACAGTCCCCTCTCCCTCCGCCCAGCCAGCTCCACCCTGGCTCTGCTCCAGCACTCCGAACTCTTCTGTAAGTGAGCACTGTCCATACGCTCACAGTCAGCCCTCAAGTATGTTGGGCTCACAGTCAGATGGAGGAGGCAGAGAGCACTGTAAGGGCGAAGGGGTCTGGTAGAAAGAAGGGAAGTAAAAGGGACTCTTTCATTTCAGGGAAGGAAGCTCTGAGAAGGAGCCAATTTAGAGGATCAAGATGCAAGGTGCATCCTCCTTGGAACTACTTGGCCTTAATCCTGAGAGCAATAGGGAGCCACTGAAGGGTCAGGAGAACTGGCATACTCATACTCCATTTATAAAAGCTCACTGGTTTAGAAAGTAGACAGTGGTTATCAGAGGCTAGAAGAAAAGGGGAAATGAGGAGTTAATGTCTAATGGGGACAGAGCTTCAGTTTGGAATGATGAAAAAATTCTGGAGATGGACAATGGTTATGCTTACATAACAATGTAAAAGTATGACGGCATAAACATACACCAAAAGTACTTCCATCAACAACTGTTGGAGAGGATGTGGAGAAAGAGGAAACTTAATATATTACAGGTGGGAATGAAAATTGGTGCCGCCATTTGGGAAATCGATCTGGACTTAACCTTAAAAAACAAATATGGTGGGCCTCCCTGGTTGTGCAAGGGGTTAAGGACAGCACTGTGAAGCTATCTGCAGCCTCTGCAGCACGAGTTGATCCCCGGTCAGCCCAGAAGCTACCCACATGGCACAGCAGACCTCTCCTGTCTCACCCACTGCTCCCCTCAGCAGTGTATTTCAGTCAGTCTGCCTGTTCTGTTGCCCACTCTGTCTCTGGTGAATCCTCTCACACACACCCCTGGCCTGCACCTCTGGCCCGTACCCCAGTTCTTGTACGCATAAATAAATAAATCTTAAAAAAAAAAAAGAAGACGCAATCTATGAAGCTATCCACAGCCACTGCAGCACAAGTTCAATCCCTATCCAGGGAGCTACCCACATGGCGCAGCAGACCTCTCCTGACTTGCCCGCTGCTCCCCTTACCAGTGTACTTCAGTCTATCTGCCTGTTCTGTTCCCCGCTCTGTATCTGGTGAATCCTCTCACCCTCCACACCTCTGGCCTGTCCCCCAGTTCTTGTATGCATAAATAAATTAATCTTTAAAAAAAAAAAGGATTATTTTCAGGGGGTCTCCCTGGTGGCACAGGGGTTAGTCTCAGTGCAGGCAGTCTGAGTTTGATCCCCAGCCAGGGAGCTAACCCAGCTCAGCAGGCCACTCCTGTCTCACCCACTGCTCCCCTCAGCAGTGTATTTCCATAGATCTGCCTTTTCTGCTCCCCACTGTCTCTGGTGAATCTTCTCACTTCCCACACCTCTGACCTACACCCCAGTTCTTGTATGCATAAATAAATCTCTTTAAAAAAGAAACAAATGGATGAGTTTCTTTTCATAAAAAAGACACAAGGAAAGTAAGCAGTAAAAGCTATCCTTAAAAACAAACAAAACAAAAACAAAGCAACAAAAACAAAATAAAAAATAAAATGTTTGGTTATTTATTTATGCATACAAGAACTGGGGGATAAGCCAAAAGTGCAGAGGGTAGGAGGATTCACCAGACACAGAGTGGGGAACAGAACAGGCAGAATGACTGAAATACACTGCTGAGGGGAGTAGCAGGTGAGTCAGGAGAGGTCTGCTGCGCCATGTGGGAATCTCCCTGGCCAGGGATCAAACTCGTGCTGCAGTGACTATGGATAGCTTCATAGGTTGCGCCACCAGGGTGGCCCTGTTTGGTTACATTTTTATGCACTTTGGCTCAATTACAAATGCATTGGAATCATTGGAATCATGGCAGGAATTCTCTGTCCTTGTCTTTTATATTCCCAGATACTTGTTTTATATATAAAGCACACATTTATGTGATTTATAATTTATAAATTTAATTATAAATTTAATTTATGGTTATAAATTTAAATTATAAATTTAATTTATTGATATAAATTTAATTTATGAAATTAAAATGCTCATCAGTTTCTTAAGTTCAAAAGTCATCCAGATATTTTCACATTTATTATACACACATGACTGTGCTAAGTGATATGTGAATATGGTGCATTATGCATGCATTAAAAAGAAAAATACTGAACTGTATTACATACACATATTACATGAATAATTACTAAACTATATTTTTAAAATGGCAAAGATGGTATTTTAGCATAATTTTTAAAGTAAGAATAAATGGTTGCCATGGTCAATTTTATGTTATGTATATTCTACCCAGATACGAATACACTAAAAAGTTCATTGACCAAAATGGAAACAACCCACAAGTCCATCAACAGTTGATGAGTAAACAAACTGGAATAGCAATTACCATGGAGTATTCAGTCAGAAAAGAAACAGTCTTGGGCCTCCCTGGTGGTGCAAGGGGTTACACTTCAGCACTGTGAGGTTATCTGCAGCTACTGCAACACAAGTTTGATCCCTAGCCAATGAGCTACCCACATGGCACAGCAGACCTCTCTTGACTTGCCTGCTGCTCCCCTCAGCAGTGTATTTCAGTCAGTCTGCCTGTTCTGTTCCCCACTCCATGTCTGGTGAATCCTTTCTCCCTCTACACCTCTGGCCTGTACCCCAGCTCTTGTATGCACAAATAAATAAATATTTTTAAATAAATAAATAAATCTTTAAAGAAGAAAAGAAACAGTCCTGATAATTGCTCCAAGGTGGAAGAACAAACACCTGCTAACTGAGAAGCCAGACACACAAGACCACATGGTGTGTGATTCCATTGATATGAAATGCACAGAAGAGGTCAATCCAGAGAGCCAGAAAAGAGACCAGTGTTTGTCAGGCAGTAGAGGAAAGAGAGGAAGAATGACAGTTAAGGGGTACAGGTTTTCTTTGCAGGTGGTAAAAACGTCCTAGAGAAGGATGGTGGTGAGTTTGCCAGCACCTTGTGTGTGCTATATACCGGGGAACTGTGCACTTTAAATGGTCAATTTCATATTACATATATTTTGTTTTAATTTAAAAGAAAGGAAAGAAAAGTTCACTGGCTGCACTGAGGAAATTTGATGAAAGGGACAGGAAGACGAGCTAAGGGAGCTGGGATACCTCCTTCAACTCAAGGAAATGGAAGGTAGTAGGGTTTGAGAGGATAGTGGCAGAGGCGGGGTGAAGTCAAGGAAGGGGAGAAACAGAGCTGGAGGTAGTTCACGAGATGGTTCTGTCCCATCTGTCAGTCTGGGATGGGGCCCTGAGTTGAGGCAGGTTCCACCTCCCTCTCTGCTCTTGCTGTGCCTGCTTCCAACCTGCCCATCTCGGTCCTCCATCCCACTCCACCATGATGGCCCAAATGCCTCTGCCAGGAAGCCATCTCCTCTCCTCTCCAGGGTAAGCTGTCAGTCCCTAGTGGGTCCTCATCCACTCCACTCTGGCTCCAAATCCTGCCCACCTCTTTGCTGTGCCAACGAGGAACATTTCAGAGAGCCCCAAGGCAGCAGCAGATTGAGGTTCAGGTCTCAGAGTCCTTGGTGCAGGGGTCTGACCTTCTCAGAATGGTCAGACAGGAAATATTTTCTGCTCATTGGCACATCTGATGCAGTGACCCAGTTCTGCCTCAGCACAGCTGTGTCAGTAAAACATTTTTTTTAGTTTTCTTACATCATTGGTCATCTTCGTGTAGTTATTGTACTCCTTGGGTGCAGCCCTCCCACCCACACTCTACCCCCAAACCACCATCCCACTCCCCCAAGTGTCCCTCCCCAGGATTTGATCACTCCAACTCCTCCCTTGCTGACTGCTCCAGATCAACGGTCAGCCCATGAGCTTTGTTCTTTTCCTGTTACCTTGTCCTTTTTCTGAAACCTTGTCCTTTTCCTGGGCGAGGACCTGCCCTCCTGGACCACAGCAGACCAGGCTGCTCAAGTCCCCAGGAGCAACTGGGAGGCAGGCAGCAAGGCAGTGCCATTCAGGAACCCAGGTGTGTGGAATGGTTCTCCAGACTCCCTGGTTTTGGATCTTTAGGAGACTGTCCCATTTTCTCCAGACCAGTGCAGTTTCTGGGTTCCGTGTGTCCTCATTCACACTGATTGTCCCATCCATTCCAATGACTCACCTGATGCTGCTTCTGAATCTTACCATTCTGGTGTTAGGAGCCCTGCTCCCTGCCAATGTCAGTGGGGAAGTTCCCTGGAGGGACAGTCTCCAGCAGCTTCTCTTGTCTCCTGGTTCTGCTCTGGGTTCCCAGTCACAGCTCTGATGCTCCCCCCCACCCCTGAATTTGGAAAGGAGGAAGCCACACTCGTGTTGCACGCATGTCTGGACCAGGGGGTTGTTTCCCAAGCCCCCGGAGATGTTGTAGGTGGAGCTCATGTGAGAGGTCATCACACCAGCTCATCCCACAGTCTTTTTTTTTTTTTAAGATTTATTTATTTATGCATACAAGAATTAGGGTACAGGTCAGAGATACAGGGGGTGAGAGGATTCAGAGTGGGGAGACAGAGTGGGAGAACAGAATGACTGAAATACACTGCTACGGGGAGCAGTAGGCGAGAAAAGAGAGGTCTGCTGTGCCATGTGGGTAGCTCCCTGGCCGGCCGGGCATCAAACTCATGCTTTAGTGGTTGTGGATAGCTTCATAGTCCTGTGCTTAACCCCTAGCACCACCAAGGAGGCCCTCATCCCATAGTCATCTCTCATCTCTCATGGTTCCGGTCATGCTCCTTTTGGGTCCACCCCAGATGATTACTGTGTCCAGGGGTTTGATTTGTCCCTCTCATCTCTTGGAGGTCTACAGTGGGGGGCCTGAATTATGGGTGACTTGTGCTGATCGGAAGGAAGTGGGGGTCAGCCCAGAGGTTGAACCCCTCCTTGGTCCTGACCCCTGGCCTCATGAGGAGGTGGTCTTGAGCCCTACACCAGGACCCAGGCCAAGCAGAGGCACCCAGCTCCTACCTCCAAAGTCAGGGCTGGCCATGTGTGTCAGTAAAACTTGATGAATGCTGAAAACTTTTTATTAAAATATATTTGACATATAACATTGTGAAAATATATGGTGTTAATGTTACATTTATATACTGTAATATGATCACCACTGTAGTGATAATTAGTGCCTCTCTCATGTCACATGACTATCATTTCTTTTTGTGGTAGGAACAATTAAATTCTGGTCTTTTTGCAAGTCTGATGATTGATACAATGTTGTTCATATTCACTATGTTATGCTTAGGTCTCTGGGGCATTCACTGCTCCTTGCAAGTCTGTAGCCTTGCACAATAGCTGTCCTATTTCCCCACCCTCTCTTGGACACTAAGATGAGAATTGTGTATAATTTTCATGTGCTGGAATTTTGTTTTCGATCATTAATAACTGATAAGTCCCTACAGAAATAGGCTGCAGGCTTCATTTAGTGATCCTGGCAGTGGATGGTTCCAACACCACCCCTGTCCCCACAGCTGCCCTTCTCAATGCCATATCAGGGGATCTGGGAAGATTATCCAAACTTTCAAAAAATATATATTATTATATTTTATTGTTATATCTGTTATGCTATATTTCTTATAACCACACTGTCAGAAGCAAATAGTTACATGATACAAAGTCCTGCTCTCTCTCTCCCAGGCAGTACCTGTGACTTCAGGAGGAGTTTCCTATTGTGATATAGTGATATACAAGCAATATGTATATATTTGGTCATTCAAACAATCAAAATATATTTCTTGGGCCTCCCCGGTGGCGCAAGGTGTTGAGCACCGTGCTGTGAGGCGGTCCACAGCCTCTGCAGCATGGATTTGATCCCCAGCTGGCCTGGGAACAACCCACATGGCGAGGTGGACCTCTCCTGTCTCGCCTGTTGCTCCCCTCAGCATTGTGTTTCTGTCAGTCTGCCTGTTCTGTTCCCCACTCTGTCTCTGGTGAATCCTCTCACCCCCTGCATCTCTGGCCTGTGCCCCAGCTCTTGTATGCATGAATAAATAAATTTTTAAAAATCAAAATATATTTCTCACATATAGTTGATCTTCATCCATAGTCCTGGCTCACAGTTCCCAAAAGTCTTGGAGTTTCCTAAAGTGTTGAGAATGTTACAGGTGTCTCTTACTATTTTAGGGCAGGGGGGAAGTACCTAAGGATGTGGGCCAATTGCAAGAAAAATCAACATGACTAGAGACCGGGACTTTGAGTCCTGCTCCCTAATTTCCTGGGAAAGGAGAGGGGTTAGGAGTTGAGTTCAATCGCCATTAGCCTCTAAAGATGCAAGTCACGCCTCTAAAGATGCAAGAAGAGGGGTTTCAGAGAGCTTCTGGATGACGGAGTTTTGGGAAGAATGGTGTGCCTGCAGAGGCCATGGAAACTCTGTGCTCTGCCCCCACACCTTGCCCTACGCAAGAAAAAGGACAATGTTCCTGAGTTATATTATTTACAATAACCTAGCAATCAGGTGAATAAATGAGTTTCCTGGGCCTCCCTGGTGGCGCAAAGGGTTAAGCACAGCACTGTGAAGCTATTCTCAGCCTCTGCAGCGAGGGGGCTACCCACATGGCATAGCAGACCCTGCATGTCTCGCCCTCAGCAGTGTATTTCAGTCAGTCTGTCTGTTCTGTTTCCCATTCTGTTTCTGGTGAATCCTCTCACCCCCTCATGTCTGGCCTGTACCCCAGTTCCTGTATGCACAAACTAATAAATCTTTCAAAATAAATTTTTAAAAAAATGAGTTTCCTGAGCTCCATGAGTCCCTCTAGCAAGTTAATCAAAACTGAGGAGGGGGAAGTTTCTTAGGTGAATGGAGCCCTCATGAATGGGACTTGTGCCCTTATAAAAGAGACCCAGAGAGTTCCCTCATCTCTTCTACCACGTGGGGACACGGAAGATATCAACAAACCATGAGTGGGGCGCTCACCAGACAACAAAGCTGCCACCACCTCAATCTTGGATTTCCAAACCCTAAACTGTAAGAAATAAATGTTTGTAAGAAATAATCCACATGGTGAGTGTATTTTATATAATAGCAGTTTGAATGGACAAAGACACTCGCCGAAAGGTGATCTGAGCAGAGGAAGATTTTAATGATCAAGTGGATGGGACCACCATTCTGCGGATGCCCCCTGTCTCACTCTCCAGCCATCCCTGCCAACACTGAAAGAGCTCATGTATGAAGCGCTCACCCAGCCCCATCGCTCCTGCCTAGGTGACCACTGCTAGCCTCCTAAAGGCTCCAACGAGCAGGCACTGAGCAGGTGCCTCCCCATAGCCAGGATGCCATGTCCAGTCATGCAGACCCAGCATGGGCAAGAAGATTACATCAGGCTGGTTCCCTCCCTTACCTCTGCACTGCACTGTGCCCCAACAACATGTTACTTTAATTCCTTTTATTTGAAGCTAGAGAAGAGCAGCAGCATGCAAGACTGAGTTTAGTCACTTGCTTTTTTAATCAATGTGAAATTCACATAACATAAAATTATCCCTTAAACATTTAAAAGAACTTGATTCAACATTTTAGCACATTCACAAATTTGCACAACCACCACTTCTAATTAATTCCAGAACATTTCCATCAAGTTTGCCCCAAAGGCCTCCCTGGTGGCGCAGCGGTTGAGCGCTGGGTTGCGAAGCTGCCCGTGGCCTCTGCGGCGCCGGTTTGATCCCCGGCTGCTCCCCGGCCACGGGAGGAGGGTCCCGCATGGCGCTCAGACCTCTCCTGCTGCCCGCTGCTCCCCTCAGCAGTGTACTTCGGTCCTTCTGCCTGCTCTGCTTCCCACTCTGGCTCTGGTGAATTCTCTCACCCTCCCGCGCTTCTGACTGTACCCAGTGCATGAAGAAAGAAAGAAAGAAAGAAGAAAGAAAGAAAGAAGGAAAGAAGGAAAGAAGGAAAGAAGGAAAGAAGGAAAGAAGGAAAGAAGGAAAGAAGGAAAGAAGGAAAGAAGGAAAGAAGGAAAGAAGGAAAGAAGGAAAGAAAGAAAGAAAGAAAGAAAGAAAGAAAGAAAGAAAGAAAGAAAGAAAGAAAGAAAGAAAGAAAGAAAGAAAGAAAGAAAGAAAGAAAGAAAGAAAGAAAGAAAGAAAGAAAGAAAGAAAGAAAGAAAGAAAGAAAGAAAGAAAGAAAGAAAGAAAACATGCCTCTATAAAAAAAAAAAAAAGTTTGCCCCAAAGGCAACTTTGTAACCATTAGCAGTCACTCCCCTTCCCCCTCCCACAGCTTCTGGCAACCACTGGCCCACTTTCTGTCTCTACACTTTTTGCCTGCTATGGACATTTCCTATACATGAAGTCATACAATATGTGACTTTTTTAAGATTTATTTTGTTTATTTATGCATACAAGAGCTGGGGTGCAGGCCAGAGGTGCAGGGGTGGAGCTATGAGAGGATTCACCAGAGACAGAGTGGGGAGCAGAACTGGTGGATTGACTGAAATACACTGCTGAGAGGAGCAGCTGTTGAGACAGGAGAGGTATGCTGCTGGTTAGCTCCCTGGCCGGGGAGCAAATTCAGACCACAGTGGCTGGCGATAGCTTGATAGCACTAAGACTTAATCCCTTACACCACCAGGGAGGCCCGATATGTGACTTTTTTTTAAAGATTTATTTTATTAATGCATACAAGAACTGGCCTCCCTGGTGGTGCAAGGAATTAAGCACCATACTATGAAGCAATCTGCAGCCTCTACAGCACAAGTTCAATCCCGAGCCAGTCAGGGAGCAACCCACATGGCGCAGCAGACCTCTCCTGACTCGCTGGCTGCTCCCCTCAGCAGTGTACTTCCGTCGATCTGCCTGTTCTGTTCCCCACTCTGTCTCTGGTGAATCCTCTCACCCCTTGCATCTCTGGCCTGTACCCCAGCTCTTGTATGCATAAATAAATAAATCTTTTTTTAAAAAAAAAAGAACTGGGGTACAGGCCAGAGGTGCAGAAGGTAAAAGGATTCACGAGAGACAGAGTGGGGAACAAAACAGGCAGATCGACTGAAATACACTGCTGAGGGGAGCAGCAGGCAAGTCAAGAGAGGTCTGCTGCACCATGTGGATAGCTCCCTGGCCAGGGATCAAACTCGCGCTGCAGCAGCTGTAGATAGCTTCATAGGTTGCGTCTGAATCCCTTGTGCCACCAGGGAGGCCCACAATATGTGACATTTTATAACTAGTTTCTTTTATAACTTAGTATAAGTTTTATCCATGTCATAGCATATATTAAAATTTGTTCTTTTTTATAGCTGAATAATATCCCACTGTTTGGATACACCATTTTGCTTGTCCATTCATCTATTGATGGACATTTGGGTTGTTTTTGCCTTTTGGCTATTATGAACAATGCTGCTATGAACAAGCATGTAAAAGGATTTGTTTGAGGACCTGATTTCAATTCTTTGGGGGGATGGTGACTTGCTTTTGCACTTTAGTAGTATAGCAAGGACATCCCATTGCAGGCTGGCTCTGCACCTAGACTTTGGTGGTTTGCCTAAGGAGCACAGTAAATGTGTGTGGAATGAATGAATCAAGCAAGCAACATTTAGATGAAACCTTCCTCAGCAGCACTGCAGTTTTTGTTGACAGACAAGCTTTAAATATAAGACAAGAGTCTTAAATGCAGCAGTGGGGGGAGGGTGTAAAGTCAGGTGAACCATGAAAAACAGGAGTGATACAGACTTTTTCATGAACATAGGAGGCCCAAGTAGATTTCTATAAAGGTCCAACCTTAAAGTCCAGCTTTAAGGGACAGAAGGAGAAGGGTACTTAGATTCCCCCAAGACTACTGCCCAGATAGCAAGACTAGCCAGCAGTGTAGAGGCACCCCTAGCTCCTTCCCCACCCTGACCCTTCTTAGGCTTCACAGGTCCCCATCATCCTTCTGGGATCACTCCCTGCTTGGCTACTTGCTCCTGCACACACTTCAAATATCAAGCATGGGAGGACCAGAAGCAACAGAGGGAGCAGAAAGGCCAGGATGACCCCTTTGACGAGCTCATGTGGAAAGGATCAGGACTGGAGGGGACCGTGCTGAGTGAAACAAGGCAGCAGAGAAAGACAAATACAGGATGGGTCCATTTACATGTGGAATACAGAGAAACAAAACAAAGGATCAGCCAAAACCAAACCACATACAAACCCTAGAAATCTGACTGTGGAATCATGGCCACAAGGAGGTGGGTGGTCGGGGGAGTATCAGGGAGAATGGACACTGGACTATGGTGGAAGACTATGGGTGCCTTGGTGGTGGATGTGATGTGGTGGCATGCATCTGAGCTGTGATCCTGTGCATCTGAATCACTTACAGTGTTGTAAGCCAGTATTACCTTAATTAAAAAAATATGTTTAGGGCCTCCCTTGTGGTGCAAGGTGTTAAGTCTCAGCGCTATGAAGCTATTGGCAACCACTGCAGCACAAGTTCCATCCCTTGCCAGGGAGTTGATACACATGGTGCAGCAGACCTCTCCTGTCTTTTCTGCTGCTCCCTTCTGCTTCAGTCAATCCACCTGTTCTGCTCCCCACTATGTGTCTGGTGAATCCTCTCAGCCATACCCCCACCCCCCCCACCAATCGCTGCCCTATACCTCAGTTCTTATATGCATAAATAAATAAAAACAAATCTTAAAAGAAAGAAATGTGGGGCCTCCCTGGTGGCGCAAGGGTTAAGACACGGCCTGTGAGGCGGTCCACAGCCACTGCAGCATGAGTTCAAGTTCAATTCCCAGCCAGGGAGCATCCCACATGGCCCAGCAGACCTCTCCTGTCTCGCCCGCTGCTCCCCTCAGCAGTGTGCTTCGGCCAGTTGGCCTGTTCTGTTCCCTACTCGGTCTCTGGTGAGTTCTCTCACCCCCCACACCTCTGCCTTGTACCCCAGCTCTTGTATGCATAAATAAATAAATATTTTTTAAAAAGAAAAAAAAGAAATGTATAGGAGCCTGGCATCTGGCTACCAGGATCGTTTTGACTGTGAGCAGGATGGCAGGTCACCTCAGTACCTGCCACCTGCTGGGAACAGTCTTCTTCTCATCCCCTCACCCTCGCCCTCCACATGACCACCTTCGAGCCGCCCTGAGTTGCCAGCCTGACCCCTGGACACCACATCATTCAGTCACAGCCACAGTTAGAAGCCACTTACACCAGCACCACTTTTCCGGGCCAGCAGCAATGGGCCAGGCCACAATCAGTGCAGAGTCAGGTGTCCCTGTGCACTCCTTGGACCCCAAGAAATAGGCTGGCAGAAGCCAGATGCCAAGTATTTGCAGCAACAAACACGGACATCACTTCCTGACCTGGAATGGGAAGGAGAGCAATCAACTGTACCCCCTCTGAGAGCTCTTCCTTGATATAATAATAATAATAATAATTATTATTATTATTATTATTATTATTATTATTATTACCAATGTATAATTGGCTTATAACATTATATCAATTTCAGGTGTACAACTTGTATCCAGTTCAGTATGAGCACAGTAAGTCTATTTTCCATCTATTCTTCACAATTTTTTTAATTTGCCATCAATCTTACTGCTATGGACTCCATGCTGCACACAACATCCCGATGATTTTTTTGTCTTTATTGAGGTAACATTGGTTTACAACACTGTGTATGATGCAAAGGTATAGGATCACACCCTTCAGAGGTATGTCACCAGAGCACCCCCACCACCAAGGCACCCAGAGACCCCACCAGAGTCTATTGGGTCCCCTTCATACTTTACTCTCCTCCATCTCTACCCCTCTGGTAGCTTCTTATTTAAAAAAGATTTATTTTATTTATTTATGCATACAAGAGTCAGGGTACAGGCCAGAGATGGCAGCGGGGGTGGTGGTGAAGGAAGATAGAAAACAGTGGGAAAAGAAAGAAGACAGGAAAGAAGAGAGACTAGAGAGAAGATGGAAGGGTGAAGCAGAGAGACATGTAAAGAAGAAGCTGTGCTGGCCTCTCGGCCTTGGACTTGTATCAGGGACTTGGAGGACATGGAAGGAGACACTTGAAAGAGACAAAGATTTGGGTGAGAGATCCATGTGGAGGTTAACAATGGCAGCCTTTATCATGACTTGGGTTTTGATTTTGCTCTTTTCCTTTCAGACTTGCGTGGCCCCTTCTGCCCTCTCCTGTGGTTCCCACCAGAAGGTATCTTAGACTTGTGGCAAGCTTTCGGTCCTTAGCAGCCCCATTTTGGGCCAACCCTATTTGGCTGGGCATTTACCCATAAGGGGATGGATAATTTTGGGTGTTTCATGGGGAAATTATTTTAACTATATCCTTTCTCTTCTCTCTATTGCAAACTTATTGTCTGTCCATTGCACACTAATTTTATTCAAGTTCTTTTCTATTTAAGAGTATGTTTTGCGGGCCTCCCCTGGTGGCGCAGCGGTTGAGCGCTGGGCTGCTAAGCTGCCCGCAGCCTCTGCAGCGCTGGTTCAATACCTGGCCACAGGCGAGGGTCCCACATGGCGCGACAGACCTCTCCTGCTGTGCCCGCTGCTCCCCTCAGCAGTATATTTCATCACTCTGCCTGTTCTGTTCCTTGCTCTGGCTCTGGTGAATTCTCTCACCCTCCTGCGCTTCTGACTGTACCCAGTGCTTGTATAAATAAATTAATTAAAATCTTTAAAAAAAAAAAAAAAAGAGTATGTTTTGCCGTGATGTGGTGGATGGCAGAACCCACTAAAGCATGCAGGTTTGGGGGTCCTGGGTGCCCCTCATTCTGCTCACTAACAGCATCATTGATGGAAATGTGTTGATGCTACATGACTGTGCTGAACACCACACCTTCTTTAGCCACTTGCGGCTTAGGTTGTTTCCATTTCTTGGCTATTGCAAATAGTGCTGCAATGAACATGGAGGTGCCTGACCACTTTTCTTTCTTTTTCTTTCCTAAGTTAAAGATTTATTTATTTATTTATTTATTTATTTATTTATACAAGCACTGGGTACAGTCAGAAGCTCAGGAGGGTGAAAGAATTCACCAGAGCCAGAGCGGGGAACAGAACAGGCAGAGGGGTGCAGCAGGAGAGGTCTGCACGCCATGTGGGCCCCTCGTCAGCGGCCAGGGATTGAACCAGTACTGCGGGGGCTGTGGGCAGCTTCGCAGCCCAGCGCTCTACCACTGTGCCACCTTTCCTAAGTTAGACATGCTAAATGGTGTTTTTTAAAGTACTATCATTTATTTTTCACCAGTAGTTGCCATTCTTGGGGCCTCTCTGGTGATGCAAGGGGTTAAGCACAGCACTATGAAGCTATCCACAGCCTCTGCAGCATGAGTTTGACCCAAGGCCGGCCAGGGAGCTACCCACATGGCGCAACAGACCTTTCCCGTCTCACCCACTATTCCCCTCAGCAGTGTATTTCAGTCAGTATGCCTGTTCTGTTCCCTGCTCTGTCTCTGGTGAATCCTCCCACACATAACCCATCGCAACTCTGGCCTACACCCCAATTCTTCTATGACTAAATACATAAATAAATCTTTAAAAAGAGAGCGATGGATGCAATAAAATGTTTTTTAAAAACTGTTTTAGTAAATGCTTTTAATTTCAGAACCCTAAACAGTCATTTTTTTTAATTTTTTAAAGATTTATTTTATTTACTTATACAAGCACTGGGTACAGTCAGAAGCGCGGGAGGGTGAGAGAATTCACCAGAGCCAGAGGGGAGAGCAGAGCAGGCAGACTGACAAAGTACACTCCTGAGGGGAGCAGCGGGCGGCAGGAGAGGTCTTTGGGCCATGTGGGACTCTCACCCAGCAGCAGGGGCTAGAACCGGCACTGAGGGCAGCTTCGCAACCCAGCACTCAACCGCTGCGCCACCAGGGAGGCCCTAAACAGTCATTTTTATGGTTGTGATGAGAAGAATCTAGAAAGTTGGCAATTTCCTTCTGTTGCCTTTATAATGTAACAATGAATTGTGATTGCAATTCACTATGTGAATGTTTTCCCTTTTAGGACATCTTTCCCAGTGTTTATAAGGACCACACCTCCTTAAGTCATCTCCTAGAGGCATACTTCAGAGGATCTTAAGATCCTGCAGATTCAGAGTAGGGACACAGTCACCAGCAAAGCCCTGCTTTGTTCACCAGATTCTGATACTGACCACCTTTCTAAACTAGTCTCCCTGGCAGCACTGGCTCCTTTTCTCAGAACCCCACCACTGTACTTCTTCATACTATTTATCTGAATGCATCAGTGCAGTTGGTAACTGAATATTGCCTATTCCCTCAACTCCCACAGAAAACAAGGTAACCCACATGGCACAACAGACCTCTTCTGTCTCGCCCGCTGGCCCCCCTCAGCAGTGTATTTCAGTCGATCCACCTGTTCTGCTCCCCACTCTGTCTCTGGTGAATCTTCTAACCCACCCCTGCACTTCTGGCCTGTACCCCAGTTCTTGTATGCATAAATAAATAAATCTTTAAAAAAAAAAAGTAAATAAATAAATAAATAATAAAAGTGGTTAATTAAGATAGTGGCATTTTTTGTTATGTATATTTTCAGTTTTTTTTTAAGCAGACAATATGACATTAATGGGTATGTATAATCATTTACAAAGGCTGAAACTGTAATGTTGTGATTTTTATGTTTTGTGGAATATTCTTTTGTTTCAACCATGTGAAAACCATTATGAACCCATGCGCTGCACAGAGGATGGGCGGATGTGGCCTCTGGTTTGTCGAAACTGGGCATGCAACCTCCTGCTCTCCTGCTCAGGCTGGGCCCTGCCGCAAGGGTTGCTGCACTCATGAGTGTGACAACAGTCTGCTGTCTCTATGACCAACCTAACCCCAAGCAAATTCTAGAGCCTTTGCTTTTTTCCTGAGTAATACTGGGAAACCTGTTTAACTTTTCTGGGCCTCAGGTTTTCAGCTATAAATGATCCTAATGCCTGCCTTGCTGGCTTTTTGAAAACTTGTAAATTAGGGCCTCCCCGGTGGCGCAGCGGTTGAGCACTGGGTTGCGAAGCTGCCTGCAGCCTCTGCAGCGCCGGTTCGATCCCCAGCTGCTGGGCGAGGGTCCCACATGGTGCACAGACCTCTCCTGCCGCCCGCTGCTCCCCTCAGCAGTGTACTTCATCAGTCTGCCTATTCTGTTCCCCGCTCTGGCTCTGGTGAAGTCTCTCTGCCTCCGGCGCTTCTGACTGTACCCAATGCTTGTATAAATAAATAAATAAACAAACAAACAAATAAATAAATAAATCTTTAAAAAAAAAGAGAGAGAAAACTTGTAAACTAGTCTAGCACTGTGCAGGGCATGCTCCACTTCTAGACCCAAGTAGGTATCCAGCTCCTTGCCCTCCCCACCCCCACCCCGCCACTACCCCCTCCCCACCTCACCCCGCCCCTCTAGTCCCCAAGCAGGGAGCTCTGTCTTTAAGAGGGAGAGGGTAGGAACCTCCCCACACTGGCTCAGGGCCCAGGTACCTACCACACACACACTCTCATCCTGGCCTAAATATATTCCAACCTCAGAGACATTCCACATCCCACACTCATTTCCGTCTTCCTGCCCTCACTGGTGCCAAAGAGAGAAAAAAATCCCACTTCAGGATAAGAACTGGGAGTATGAGGGAGGAGCCAGTGTCATAGCATGAGATGTGGCCTCAACGGTCCTAGTTGTGATGGTAAGGTCCAGGATGAAGGGGGACCTGCTCCCCCCTCCCAGCCACCCTGCACCCTGAGCAGCAGCTCTGCAGGGCTATGAGTCATTATTCTGGCAGCTGTTGGCTGGGAACCAAAGCTGGGTGGGACATGAGGGCGGTAGGCGGGTGGGGAGACCTACTTTAGCCTCTAGTCTCTTCAACACACTCATGGGGTCCTGGGACTCAGAGCATACATGTACCCACCTCAATACCCATCCAGTAAATCTGGAGGCCAGGTTGGGGCTCCTTACCACTGCTGCTGCTGCTGCTGCCATCATCATCTGCCCCTGGGAACAAGGAAAGAAAAGAAGCCTGCCTGTCTCCATCCATATGGGGTGCTGCTTCCCATCTCTCCCTCCAGATAGAGGGATCACTGCCCACTTTGGTGGCCCTCCTTGTCACAACCGGTCAATTACCTCTACCACCAGGACTCAAGCCAGGTGTCCACAGTTTACTCCACCTATATTTGGGTGGGCTCATGTGGAGACAGAACAGTTAAAGGCAGGTGGTAAGCCTACCCCACTCTACCACCATTCAGCCACATCTGGGGACATTTTTGGTTGCTACCATAGGAGGAATTGCAGCTGGTACAGACCAGGGGCTCTGTTCAACACACTCCCAAGCACTGGCAGCCCCACCACAAACAGCAATTTGCTCTAAATGCCAATAGTGAGAAACCCTGGCCTATGCCTGGGTTCAGTCTCTGGCACCTTATAGCTGAAAAGGCTAGGAGACAAGCTATCTAAACTTAGTGTGCCTCAGTTTCCCTGAGGTGAAACAGGAATAACGCCATAATAAATCCGACTGCAAGGCCCAATGAGGTCTACAGTGAAGAGCTTAAACCAGTAAAGCAATGACTGTTAGGATTATTGTTATTCATAAGACCTCAGGCTCAAAGTGCTATAGACCCAAGTTCAAATCCAACACTTAAAAGTGAAACTTGGACAAGTACTGGGGTTAATGTCTCTAGGTCACTAAGGGGAAATAAATGAGTTCCTGGGCATTCTGCCTTGTTACAATCTGGAGGCACAGGAACACTGAGTAAATGTTTACTGAGGGTGAAGTTCCCCAAGTCCTGAAGGAACATTGGGGAGCTTCTGGTTACCATGGATGCCATCGCACCAGGACTGGATGGGTTCAGGTGCAACAGAAGTTAGAGGAGAAGGTTTGAGAGCAGGCTCATGCAGACCATGAGCACCAACAAGAAAGTCCAGTCAACCTGGACGGGTGGGGGTGGCTGGCAGGAATATGGCAGAGGAGCAACGGATAGGTACATTAAGATATTCCCATACGGGCCTCCCCGGTGGCGCAGCGGTAGAGCGCTGGGTTGTGAAGCTGCCCGCGGCCTCTACGGCACCGGTTCAATCCCCGGCTGCTCCCCGGCCACCGGAGGAGAGTCCCACATGGCGCGCAGACCTCTCCTGCCACCCGCTGCTCCCCTCAGCAGTGTACTTCAGTCCTTCTGCCTGCTCTGCTCCCCGCTCTGGCTCTGGTGAATTCTCACACCCTCCCGCGCTTCTGACTATACCCAGTGCATGTATAAACAAAACAAACAAACAAATAAATAAATAAAAACATGCCTCTATTAAAAAATATATATATTTAAGGGCCTCCCCGGTGGCGCAGCGGTAGAGCGCTGGGTTGAGAAGCTGCCCGCTGCCTCTGCAGCGCCGGTTCGATCCCCGGCTGTCCCGGCCACCGGAGGAGGGTCCCCCATGGCGCGCAGACCTCTCCTGCCGCCCGCTGCTCCCTTCAGCAGTGTGCTTCGGTCCCTCTGCCTGCTCTGCTCCCTGCTCTGGCTCTGGTGAATCCTCTCACCCTCCCGCGATTCTGACTGTACCCAGTGCTTGTATAAATAAATAAAAATAAATCTTTAAAAAAATATATATTATATATTTAAAAAGATATTCCCATACAATCAGAGGTAACCTGTGCCCTTTGGAAGGTGGGGCAGAGAATTTCCCAGGAACACTGTGCATGCTAGCATGCAAGTGTTTGTGCAACCCTCAGGACCTAAACTTGGCTCAGGATATTGAGGACACCGAGCCGGCTTGCCCAGTATGACAAATAACCCAGGCCCACGCTTGGGACATGTGACCCTCAGGGTGGATCCTGGTTCCAGCCTCCCCAGCTTTCAGGGACAGGGCTGGCTTTAGTCACAGAGGAACCACTGAGAGGATGGGTGACAGATGTCCAAAGATCCAAGAGTGAGAGGGACGAACACAGGGAGAAAGTGTTGAGGAGGGCAATGAGAATGCCCAGGCCACATTGGGACACAGAGAAATGACAGCATAGTCCCTAAGGGCCCCTCCCTCACACTCCTAGGGGAGCTTATCTCCACAGCAGCGGCAAGAGAAGCAAAGCAAATAGCGCAAAGGAGAGGGGTAGACCCCAACTGAAAAAGGAAGAGTTTGGAACTAGCAGGGCATGCCCCTTCTTGCAACCTCAGTTTCCCACTCAGAACCAACATCCATTCACTCTTCTTGGGAAGGAATGCCACATCCCAATCATAAGAGCAATTTGAGAATTCCAGTATGTTTATAAGGCAGTGTCTGTGGGATTTCAACGGGTAACTGGGGAATACCTAGAAGACGATGAGGCAGACACTCCCTGCACACAGTCCAAGGGGAAGGGTCCCAAGAGCCCCACCCGCACTTCATGCAGAGCCTGAGCGCTGCAGCCACCAGGGAATCAGCCAGTGTAATTGCAGGCTTGCTCTGGCCTTCTGGGTGGCAGGAAGCCAGAACAAGGTTCATTCCGGAAGGGCGGGTCACAGCAGGGGAGGCCGAGGAAGGAGAGTGGAAAGGAGCGAGAGGAGGGGAGGGGAGAAGAGGAAGATGAGGAAGGAGGGGTGAAGGGCGGGGACCTCAGGTGGAGGCTGATTGGCTGACCTAGGGTCCAGGTTCCTGAGCAGTCCAAGCCCCAGCTGCAGGGCCCAGGCCCAGGCTCCTCTGGCCTCTAATATCCCCAGTGGACCGGTGTCCTCAGCTGGCCCTCCCTCCTGCCCTCAGATCTAAAGCACGAAGCAGTGAGCCGTTTTCTGTCCCAGACGCCAGCAAGGAGGTGCAGCAGCAGTCTTCCAGTCTAGCAGTTCATTTTGCTCAAAAAACAAAACAATACCGACAACTTCATCCTCATCAAGGTCCTGAGCAGAATGCACAAAAACTGACCTCTGGGGAAGTTTGCACTTGAGGAAGGGTGAGAAAAGATGGTACAATTTCACCCAAAAAGTGGGTCTGAAAGATTTTAGAAAAATCCCGTAGGTCATTTGCTATGGATGCCAGGAGAGGGAAAGGACTGTTCAGTCATGGCTGGAGATCCTGGGGAGTCTCTCACCACCAGATCTCTCTTTCTCCTTATTTATGAACAGAAGCTAAGGAACCAAGTACAAACAAAAGTTCACCTGCCCTAATAAAGGTCCCTATCCCACCCCCAAATTCTGGAGAAAAAGAAAAAAGACTGACTTGATTTTCCAAGGACCAAGACTGCTCTGCACCCTTCATCTGTAAAATGGGACTAATGAAAGTCCCTACTTTAATTCTGACTAACACTTGCAGTGAGGGGCTAAGTGGATACCTGGAATGAGCAAGCACAGTGCCTGCTCATACAGCATCAACAATATCTGGTCTAGAACTAACCAGAAGCTCTCCGGGCCAGATGCTGAGTTTCCAGGGGATTTCAGAGGTACCAATGGAATCTTCTGAGGGTGCTTCCCAGGTTGGCTCAGTAAGTAAAGGGGACTTTGCATGAAGCCTCAACTAACAGGTGCTAAATCCCCAACATGCCTCCCAGGGCTCCCAGAAAGACAAAGTGTTTCCAAGACTCTTGGGTCAGCTCACACTGGTCCCTTAGGACAGCCCTGTGTCCAGTCAATACCTTGTGAGAACATCCCAAACTGAGGGAAAACAAGGCCCAGACCACCAGCAGGACTGGTTCAGGGTTGTGAGCCCCACTTGGCAGAGTGTTCTAATAAACACAGTCTGACTTTGAATACACCTGAAATATCCGGGTCTCCCAGCCTAGCTCACCTGAGAGAGAGATCCTGGGATTTCTCAAGTCTGTGCAGAGGTTTTTCCCAAGCGAACATACCCCAGCCCCCCAGATATATGTCTCAGTAATAAAGGGGGAGATTAAAAAGGCCCCTAGACTCCACTGGGGAGAGGGCAAAGTCTGCATCTGCCTCACCATTTTCTGAACACTTTGGCAGACAAGAGCTGGAGCAAGAGAAGAAGAGTGAATTTGCTTGCTGTCAGTTCCTTCATTCCCCACCCTCCCTAAGCCAGAGCTGGGAAGTGTTCCTCACTTGGACCCCAAAGGAAGGGTTAACAGGAAGTGCTTGGCTTCGGCAGCCACACAGGCCCCATTGTTCTCCAAGCCAGTCCCCTCCCTCTCTAGCAGGAAGACCCTCCCAAGAGTCCCTTCTCAGGGGCTGCGACAGTTCTCTATGCTGCTGGCGAGCCTGTCGGGATGTCTAGCACAGGAAAAGGAAACCTGCTGGGTATGGGCTGGTGCACAGCTGTCACTGCTGTGTCTCTGGGGATTTCTGAGAAAAGGGGGTTCAGTCTTGCCTTTAGCAAGAGGAGAGGGGGGTAGGAGTCTTCACTGCAGTCCCCATCTGGAAGCCAGAAGGCTCCCATCTTAGGCTTTTAGGTACAATTTAAGGTCCTGCCTCCCTCCCACCCTCAGCTTCTCTGGGTCTGAAATTTTCACCCCTCCATCTGATCTCAAATCTCTCCTACAGGGTCTGTTGTCTTGTTCTGATTAGCAGACTTCAGTGCTGGGATTGTGTGCTTTGGTGGGGCAATATGGATTTGGTGGGAACGGGGAATAATTCCCTGGGAGACCCTGGGGGCAGGCAGAGTGAGGGGGAACAGCTGGCAACCAGATGTGAGTGGACAGGCTGAGGAGAAAATTGGTGCCAGGTGGGTGGCAAGAAGGGAAGGCAAGACCCCAGGCAACCCAAAGCAAGCAGCCTAGGTGCAAGGTGGGGAGGGACAACGAATACTGAGATTATTTCTTAACTGAGAATCAACAATGTGTTGGGGGAAAAGGCTGATCTGGGGCCAATTGGGTCAGAAGCAGAAAAGCAGAAAGAAATAAAAAGGTAGGAGGGGGCCCCGGTTAGGGACCCTGAGTTATTTCTGCCTGAAGGGGCTGCCAGGGCAGAAAGTTGGGAGATCTCAGCTTTGGACACGAAGGTGGAGGGCCTCAGTCCCTGGGTTCAGCTCTCCTAGACACAAATGTGGGGAGACCAACATAAATGAACATAGTAACACCACAGGCAGAGCCTCAAGAAACAGAGAGTACCAGGTGGTGCAAGGGGTTAAGCACCGCACTATGAAGCTATCTGCAGCCTCTGCAGCACTAGTTCAATCTCCAGGCGGCCAGGGAGCAACCCACATGGCACAGCAGCCCCCTCCTGTCTCGCCCGCTGCTCCCCTCAGCAGTGTGTTTCAGTCAGTCTGCCTGCTCTGTTCCCCACTCTGTCTCTGGTGAATCCTCTTGCCTCCCCCCACCCCGGCCCCCCACACCTCTGGCCTGTACCCCCCAACTCTTATATGCATAGAAGAAAAGAAAGAAAGAAGGAAAGAAGGAAAGAGAGAAAGAAAGAAAGAAAGAAAGAAAGAAAGAAAGAAAGAAAGAAAGAAAGAAAGAAAGAAAGAAAGAAAGAAAGAAAGAAAGAAAGAAAGAAAGAAAGAAAGAAAGAAAGAAAGAAAGAAAGAAAGAAAGAAAGAAAGAGAGAAAGAAAGAGAGAGAAAGAGAGAGAGAAAGAGAGAGAGAAAGAGAGAAAAAGAGAGAGAGGGAGAGAAGGGAAGGAGAGAAGGAGGGAAGGAGAGAAGGAAGGAAAGAGAGAAAGAAAGAAAAGAAAGGAAAGGAAAGAAGAAAAGAGAGAGAGAAAGAGACAGCGTTGTGCTCCCAGCCGGCCAGGAAGATACCCACATGGCACAGCAGACCTCTCCTGTCTCGCCCTCTGCTCCCCTCAGCAGTGTTTTCAGTCGTCTGCCTGTTCTGTTCCCCGCTCTGTCTCTAGTGAATTCTTTCACCCTCCGTGCCTCTGGCCTGTACCCCAGCTATTGTATAAATAAATAAATCTAAAAAACAACAACAACAAAAACAGCGAATGCCAGTAAGCTACCCTGGTCACAGGCCAGGGCGGCCTGGGTGCCCTGGACACAGGTGTGGGAGGAGGGGTCTGAGTCCCCTGGGCACAGTAGGCAAGGTCTGGGTAACCTGGACACAAGTATGCGGATCCGAACTGTACTAGACACTTGGGGCTCTGGGCTCCCCCGGGCACATGTGATGGGTTTCAACCTCCACCTCAAGGGCGCTTAGCATGAATCGCTAACTCCGGCAACCCCCGTTTCCCTTCTGCTTTTTCTGTCATTTACCTGATATGGAGCCGACCCCAAGCCCCAGACTCCCCCGGAGCTGTCTCCGCCTCTACCTGCCCGAGCGGCCCCTAGCCACCGCCCTCGGGTATGCGGGGCGCGCGCCCGGAGAGGGTCCAGGCGTTGAGGGTCCGAGCGGAATCCGGAAGGAACTGTTTGGGGATCAAATGCACCGACAACCCTGGGAGGTCTTGGAAGTCACGTGGGGAGGAGCTTGAAGCCGGAGAACCTAGGACTACACCCGGGCACAAGTGCAGGCGGGGCCTGAGAGAAGGAAGGAGAGTATAAGAGGGAGGAGAGCGCGAAGCCGGGAGAGAAAGAGGAGAGCCACCAGGTACGATTTGTGCGTCCCACCCCGCCACCTTTGACTGACGCGGATCGCTCCTCCCCGCTCACTGACTAGTGACCCGCCCCAGCGCCCCGCCTCCGACTTTTAAAGTTCATGATGAATCTCCTGTCTCCGCCCCGGCGGGCCAGCAACTGGGCCACCGCCCGCACCGTAGCCCCTCGGGCGACAGACCTCGCCTAGTGTCCTGGAATCCGGTAAACCGGTTTGTGTGCTCCTTCTGGGCTGGTCCATATCCGTGGTCCTGCCCCTTCCCAGGTGCCTGTCCATAGGGTCCTGCCCAGAAGAGGGGGGTGAAAGGATCTCGAGGTGGGGACATGACTGGAGCTGTCCCTAACTTGCTCTCCTGCAGAGTAATGTTCTCTGGGCCTCAATGTCCTGGGACTGTAAGAAGTGGATGTTAAAAAGCCCAGCCTCAAAGGAAAGTTGCAAATGCCTCATTTAAAAACCATTAGTAAGTGCCTGCTAGACATGGAGGCCACAGGTTAGGAAACAATCCCCAAAACAAATGTAAACTTGCAGTTGTAATAAATAGGACCAAAAATAAAAGCAGCCCTTGACCTGAGTATCAACAAATAAAGAGGTGTTGAACCAAAATGGGGGGAGGAGGGCAGGTGGGAAACACATCCCTGATGATTTGCCCTTGAGCTGAGCTAACTTATCTAGTGGAAGGGAAGGGCAAGGGGGAGATCACATCTACAAAAGTCCTGTGGCTGGGAAGGTTGTCAATGTTTAAGGAATAAAAGGCAAGTCGGTGTGGCCAGAGCGTGATGCAAGACTGAAGCAGGTCAAGCAGTTCTGACAGTCAGATGAATGTTGCCCCTCTCCCAGAAGCGTAAGTTTCCTAACTCTGGGACAGGGGCAAACTGATTCTTTTTTTATTTTTAAAGATTTACTTATTTGTGCATACAAGAGCTGGGGATTAGGGCAGAGGTGCAGAGGGGTGGTGAGAGAATTCACCAGAGACAGAGTGGGGAGCAGAACAGGTGGACTGTCTGATATACTCTGCTGAGGGTGCACAGCGGGCCAGACTGGAGAGGTCTGCTCCGCCATGTGGGTCACCTCCCTGGCTAGGGGTCAAACTTGTGCAGCAGTGGCTGTGGATAGCTTCATAGTGCTGAGACTTAACCTCTTGTGCCACCAGGGAGACCCCACTTTCACCCTTTTCATCTTTCAGACCCCAGTTGGTCTCTTGACTTCAAATAAGCTTCTTTGGTAATAATGTGTCTCTAACACATGTTCATCTCCCTTTGTAACTAAGAATGTTATCTGGAACCTCATACTGGCAGGATAGCATTACATTGTTTTGTTTTCATTGTAATTTTTATTGACTATCAAGATCTAAGTATAGGGGGTGATAAACAAGTGGATTAAGTTTTTTAAAAATTTTAAAAAGTTGTTTCACAGATATGCCAAAAATCCTGACCCTCAACTGTCTGAAGTTTGGGAAATTTTAAGAGCCAGGAGAAGCCATTCATTAAATGAGGTAATAAACACCAAGTATTTAGCAGCTGCTTACCCCACACAAGCTCATTCATTCCATTCAGGCCTGGACTAGGCATTCATAGAATTGAGAATTGAATGGGGGGCACAGATGCTAAATATTGCAATGGAATTTCAGGTGGTAAGTATGCTATTTAAGGAAAGCTGAGCTGAAGAGAGGAGCAAAGTAGCAGAGTGGGGTGCTACTTTCCATCAGATGGCCAAAGAAAGCCTCTCCAAAGAAAGAACTATCAGCAGAAGCCTGAGAAAAGTAAGGATGGTCTTGTGGGTGTCTGGGAGAAGAGCACCGTAGGCAGGAGGAATGGGAAGTGCAAAGGCCCTGGGACTGGAACAAGCCTGTCATATTCTCCAAGCTGGAAAGAGGACCATGTGCACAGAGTAGAGGGCAGGTAGGGGAGTAAAACAATTGTGTTTCATAAGCTCTGTGCAGATACTGTGTAAAATAGATTGTGGGGAAAGGGCAGGTAGGAAGTTGCTGCTAGTCCTAGTGAGAGGTGATGGCAGTTCACATCAGGGTGACAGCCATGAGGTTGGGGAAGGGCTTGGAATGGGGTGAGCGGTGGAGTTGACTGGATGGGATATGTGGAAAAAAGAAAAAGGGAATCAAGGATGATACCTCCATTAAAGACTAGAAGGAAACAGTATGAGAGGTCCTGTTGTGTTTGGAATATAAGAACACCTCGGAGATATGGTGGATTTAGTTCCAAGCCACCAAGCTAAAGCAAATAAACACTAACAGAGGGCCTCCCTGGTGGTGAGGGGTTAAGTGGTTAAGTCTCAGCGCTATCAAGCTATCACCAGCCACTTCAGCATGGCATGAGTTCAATCCCCCACCAGGAGGCTAACCCACATGGTGTAGCAGACTTCTCCTGTCTCACCAGCTGCTCCCCTCAGCAGTGTATTTCAGTCGCTCCACCTCTTCTGCTCCCCACTGTCTCTGCTGAATCATCTCAAACCCCGCACCCCTGACCTATACCCTAGCTCTTGTACGCATAAATAAATAAAAATAAATCTTAAAAACAAATAAACACTGGGGCCTCCCTGGTGGCACAGCGGTTGAGCGGTGGGTTTCGAGGCTGCCCGCAGCCTCTGCAGCGCCGGCCGCAGGGCGAGGGTCCCACATGGCGCGCAGACCTCTCCTGCTGCCTGCTTCTCCCCTCAGCAGTGTATTTCGTTGGTCTGTCTGTTCTGCTCCCTACTCTGGCTCTGGTGAAATCTCTCACCTCCCGCGCTTCTGACTGTACCCAGTGCTCATATAAATAAATAAATAAATCTTTTAAAAAATAAATATATAAACACTAACACAAGTCATATGACCTTTTTGGTGTCCCAGTGCACATAAAATGTATATATACTATACTGTAAACTACTAAGTGCACAATAGCGTTGTATCTGGGAGGGAAAAAAATGCACATACGTTAATAAAATGTGACACAGAGACATGGCGACAACAGACTTGCTCAATGTGGGGTTGCCATAAATCTTCAATTTGTAAAAAAAAAAAAGTACAATATCTGCAACATGCAATAAACTGAATAAAACAAGATATGCTTGGAGATACAGGGAGAAGACTTGTTAGGGGGGAGGGCTAGGATGGAAAGCTAAATTTCAGAAGCAGCAGGGAAGTGGCATTAGAGTCCTAAGATTGAATGAAGTAACCTCTCTGCAGACAGAGAGGTCCAGTGGCTGAGACAGGGCCTACATGTGAGCAAGGAGCAAATCAGAAGTGTGGGGACATAGATGAAGGAATAAGGAAATTGAAGCCCAGAGAAATGAGGTGTCTTGCTCAAAGTTGCAAAGTAAGCAAGTAGAGCTATTGGACTGGCTCTAGAATCTGTGCTCCTTACCCTACAACTTTGCAGCTGGCCTTTATCACCCCACATCATGATTCTGAGTTACTGTATTGTCTGGTATGTGTATCTGTCCAGTTCGCACTTTTGATACTCTGGGGAGGAGCCATGGATTATCCACATTCTCCAAGACTAATGAGTTGAATGGGCATGTAGATTGTTTCCAATTTGTGCGAATTTTGAATAAGGCTGTCGTGAGTGGGGCCCTAGTCTGTGTGATGTGACATTTTTAGTTTTCATAGCTACTGTTCAATTGATTACTCCAGAGGGCCTGCCTGATCCTATAACCAAGTGTCATGTAATAACCTCAAAATTCTACACATCACCAGTGTTGTGATTGTGACTAGCTTTCAATTTTGCCTATTCTGATGGGTGAAATGGGACCTTGGAAAGGGGTATATCTTAAGGGGTGTGTGTGTGTGTGTGTGTGTGTGTGTGTGCTCTATCTCCCACTGCATCATCTTCAACCCCTAGGCCCCGTGACCATTGCCCGCTCCGGAAACCTCCAGAGGGCCAGGGCGGGGGCGGGGGTCGGCCAGCCGCTTCCCGCGGAAGGAAGGGCCCGGCGGTTCCTGCCACAGGATGCGCAGCGAGGGCCCCCTCCCCAGTCGCCGGGACTTCCCCGGCCGGGCCAATCTCGCCGGGTAGTTGCTCCCACGCAGACGCCTTGTGGTACCACAGAGGGTGAGGAACTCCGACACCCCCCGCCCCGCCCAGCCCCACTAGGGAGCGGTGGGTCAGGACCCCGAGCGGGCGGCGCTCGAGTCTCCGTTCCGCGGTAACGAGCCAGGCGGGGGTGGAGGCTAGCCAGCCTAGATTCCCCCAGGCTGCCGGGAGGGAGGCTGCGGGCGTGGGGTGGGCGGGCCGGGATGGGGGGAGCCTCGCGCGTGCGTCCCGGAGCGGGTCCTCCTCTCCGCCGCACCCTCCTCCCTCTACCCTCGGGCCCCGAGGTCAGGCCCCCCGGGGCCAGGGATGGCGGAGCCAGCCGGCGGGAGGCGGGGCGGGCGCTGTGCTGGCGCCTCGCTCTCCGCACCTGCGGCTCCTTTGTCCTCCCAGCAGCCTCCCCTCACCACCCTGGGACAACGGCTGTTGCGCTCTCTTGGACTAACTTTATACACGAGTATTAAGGCTTTCTCTTCTCGGGGTGGATAACCCGGGGCTGGGCTGGGACCAAAGCAGGTAACTAGGGTTCCCTCGGGCATTTCTAAACCCAAAACTTCGCGGGGGAGCCGCTTAGAGGCCCACTTCACCGAGTCAGCTGACGGAGCCCCCAGCCGGAGCCACACGATTTTATCGTGTTTGGAACCGAGGCATAAAGAAACGTTCCAAAGCTCGCCTGTTTAGCCCCACGGGTCCCCGCCTCAAGCTCAAGCTGTGGGACCCCCGCCTGGGCTTTTCAGTCCACGTGGGGCGTGGCATCGCTCGAAGGTCTGCAAAGGAGGCGGGCTCTCCCAACTGCGCTCGGAGCGCCGTGAAGCCGTGCCCTCCCCATCCCCCAGGCTAACTCAAAATCCCCTCTTCTCTCCTTGCCTGGGTCGAAGGGGAATTTCGAAGGCACCCCCACGTATGGAGGGTTTAGCAAACCAGCCTTGAAGTATCAGGACGCCCAGCACGAAAGTGCTAGGCAAAGAAAAGGGGGCCCGGTCCCCTCTCGCTCACTCTGCCCACGTGGTAGCCGGTCTGACCGGTTTCTGGGGCCCCAGCCAGTCGCAGCCAGCGCCTGACCCCTTAACCCTGCCCCTCCTCCACGGGGGAAGAAAACCAGTCGGGCAGCAGACTTTTTGTTCAAATGGTTTTTATTTTCCTATCTGGCGTTTCTAGCAAAAGGCCAGTTAAACAGAATCCACCACAGTATAAACAGCCCCTCAGAACGCCGCGGCAAGAATCTTCCCCGCCCCCAAACTAGTAGTCCCACCAGCAATGCGCTCTGAACCCACCCCCCACCCCCAATTTGATTTAGACCAAGACCTTTCAAGTTGTGTCTGAGGATCACTCTCGGTGGAATATATTCCCACCTCTAACGCACCAGACAGACGAGAAAGATTTTAACCAGAAATTAGACCACCAGCCCTCCCCCCACCTCGAGAGCACTGGGGCCCGCGATACTAAACCACAGGACGCCGGGGCGAAGTGACTCAGAAGGCCCTCCTCCCACTCCCCGGGGCGGTCCACACCCTGGGCCCTCCTCCCAGGCCCCACACCCACGCAGGGCAACAGGAAGCTCCCCACGTCTGCCCCATGACGCAACGATGACCGCTTGCACAAGTATGTCACTGGAGGGGGAAGGGGAGCGCCTGGAATTCTCCGAGGTTGGAAACGCAAACACACCAACTATTGAAATACCTTGCAAGGGCAGCACAGGCCCCCTGGTTTTAAAATATGGTAATGATAAAGTCCGACCCTGAGGATTTGAAAGAACCAAGCCTCCAGTCTCCCAGTCCCGGAAGGAGAGGGAGAGGTCCACATCCCAGTCCGTTAAGACAACACCTGTGGGCGCGGCAGGTCTCAGAGGAAGGCGGCCGCGCCCCGGGCTCAGGCTCCTCGGTGCCGCCGCTGCACGTAGATGGCGATGCCTCCCCAGGGACAGAGTCCCTCTCTGGGCCTCTCAGCAGCCTGGGCGGCGGCTCCTCTCCACGGTTTCCGCGAGCGCTCCCCCGGGGATGGGCCTCGCCTCGGGTCTGCGCACTCCGGCCGACGCTTTGGCGCGCACTCTGCTCTGGTAGCGCCGCTCCGGGTCCCTCAGAAGGCCACTACGGCCCGCACGAGCACGTTCAGCATGCTGTCCGCCGGGCGGCAGGCCGGCTTCGCCTCGCACGCCGCCGGCGCCGTCGGGGGGGCAGCGGGACTGCAGTTCAGTAGGCCGGAGAAGCGCCTCTGGAGGACACGCGCCAGATTGGGGAAAGCGCCCTCCGCTTGAGCTGGAAGCGGCTGCAGGCGATCAGAAACCTCCGAAGACGCCCCTTCCTTCTCTGCCTCTTCTTCTAGACGAGCTTTCTTGCTCGGCACCAGTCCGGCGTCCCCGACGTCGCTCAGGCTGCTGCTCCGCCGCTTGCGGCTGACTTTGGCGGGGCGTGGGTCACAGCGGGCAAGGGTCTCTTCGGCTCTGGGTACCTCCTGGATGTCCATGGGCTCTGGAGAAGGCTGCTCACCGTCGGGGGCCGCTGCTTCGGCTGCGGCTTCCACTCCCCTCGGCGGGTGCCGGCGAGTATCAGCGGAGCCGGTGGGCGACAAGGGCACCTCGGGTTCGTGGGCCTCTACCTTGGCCGAGAGGTAGAGCTCCCGGGCGTTGCGCATGACCAGCGACAGCTGCAGACTCCGGTGCAGCCGCAGCCCTCCGCGCTGCATGCGCGAATGGTACATCTTCCATACCGACAGGGTCATGATGCGTTGCGCTTCCTTCTGCACCTCCATGGCGGGTCGACGGCGGGGGCGAGGGTGGCGGCGACTTCGGGCTGAACAAGACTGGGAACAGGTGTACTCTAGACAACACGCTCGTTCACGCGTCCCCCCGCACACGAGCTCACGCTTGTCCCCGCACAGGCACCCACGCAGTGACACAGCGAGGACGCTCTGTCCCGCCGCCCGCCGCCCGAGCCCTTTTGTACCCCGAGTGAAGTCACTGAGAAGCCCCGCCCAATCGGAGCGCCGCATCCGGGCTTTCCACCTAGCCGGGGCGAGACTCCTTAAAGCGACAGGGCGGAATTTACCGAGCTCGCCCAAGGGAATTCAGTAGATGAGAGACCCCCAGTATACGCGGAGCGCGAGGGGGGCTTTCCTTCCTCAGGGCCCTCAAAGCACAAGCGCAGGTTCCCAGGAGATATCCCCAAGAGGCCGGGGAGTTCGTGAGGCTACCACGTACTTGCGTGCGCAGACCGCAGCTCACTTAGGCGGCAATTTTCCTGTAGGTCTGGGGAAGACCTGAGTGCATGCGGGTGCACCTCCCGTGGGCAGTTTCTAGCGTATTTGTCTGGCGTCTAATTTTCTTTTTTAAATATATAAAGTAATCACGGAGTCAACACTTTAGTGCCGGGCGCTTTCCTTTCATAATTATCTCATTGATTCCTCACCTCCGCCCCACGGAGAGTAACTGTTAATATCTGATTTCTTCAGATGGGGAAACAGGCTTAGTGACTCGGCCAGTATCTGCTAAAAGAATAAATGGGCCACTGCGGCAAAAGGGGGCCTTTGGTATTTCCAGTTCTTCAGTCTCTCTAGCGTACGCCAACCCTCCTAACTCCACTCGTTTGTATGCAACAAGGGCCTGGTAGGCAGTGGCTGGTTCCAAGGCAAAGTTGCCGTCGGGCATTTACCGACGGCAGCGCAGCCGTCCCGCCGTAAGCTCTCCCCCTCCTACCCCCCAGGCACGAGCTCGGCAGGTGGGATTAGCGCTCACGAGAAGGAGGACCCAGCTGCACCACCGCACAGGTCAACACGTGGCTACCGCCCCCAAAAGAAAAGGCGGTACTGCGTCTGCGGCCCAGGAGGCGTGGTTGGGGTAGCAGCGAACTGAGCCACGCAGAGACAGAACAGAAAGAAAACTTCGGCCTCACCCTCCGCAGCTGCGCCGCAGCTCCAAGAAAACAATTCTAGCTCCGCGGGTGGGCGGAGGAATGAAAAGCAAAACTGACCAAATGGCTCCATTCAATCGTGGCTCTGGCCCTTTAACGGGAGACCCCGCCCCCGCCCCCGCCCCAGCCGGCGCGCGGAGCCTTCCCGCCACTGGATCTGCCAGACTTCCACAACTAAATTTGGAAGTATTGACGTAGCGCCGGCTCGCGAGCCACTTCCTGTTGCCCATATAAGGACCGGGGCCGGGATTTCCATAACTGGGCTATCGCAGGCTTCTTCCGGGCGGGCGGGCGGGGGGGGGTGCCTTAGCCTCCGCACACGCCCCCTCCCCTTCAACTCACCGGGCCGCCGGGGGCTTCCGGATCTACGTCCGGCCCAACCAGCGGGGAGCGAAAGGAAGGTTTTGTTTCCTTCTCTCCCGAGGGCAGGAAGGTGTGTCGCCCGGTAAAGACCCCGCCGGTTGGTAGGAGCAACCTCTAGGCTCCCATTGACGCCATCTGCCGAAGACCCTACAAAAAGACCTTGTCAATCAGGGGGGAAATCGCTCAGGACCCCTTCATCCCTCTCCGACGGAGACCCCTACATTGCCCCCTCCCAGGTAAACCTGCGCGTCTCCTCAAAATTTTGGAGCACGCTCAGCCCCCCACAGCATATGGGGACTCAACAATTATTATTCTTTCTAGAAGACCCCTCTAAACACTGTCCTCATTCAGCGATCCTACCACACTACGGAAATCAGTTGATGACGCCCTATCCCGTTTCCCACCACCTCCTAGGAGACCACACGATAGCCCAGGGCTGTCTGAGACCCTCAGAGACTAAGACAGGGCAGCCCTCCGAGGACTTCCTCAGACATGACGCCCACCCTCACGAGAGAGACTGGGACACCACCCAAGCGATGGCTCTCCCCAACTCTCCTCCCCCGGAGACCATACATAGAACACCTCACATAGGGGACGACCCTGTGGATCTCGCCCCATACATTCCTAGCCTCTACCCAGACGGACACCTCACATGCAAAGGACGCCCCTGGAGACCATACACAGAACCACCACACACCCTCCCGCGCGACCTCGGGCTCGCACTCAAAAAGCCCCTACCCCCTTAGTCTGGGATCCTCACTCACGGTCACCCCGCCCCAGGACGACCTTCAGGTGCCCCCTCTTCCGAAGGAAATAGAGGGAAGTGTCCAGCAAAATTTCCCAAAGGGAAGTGCCCGCGTCTCACCCAGCACCAACGGGAAGGTGGGGAGGACAGCCTCTCCCACTCCTTCCCAAATTTGCCACCCACGATCCTGGGCCGGAACGATCTCCCAGGATAGGACCCGGGTGCAGGCTGGCTCATGGAGTCGGTTAAGAGAATCTGCGAGTCGAATGAGCCTTTCTCCATACGTAAGCTGGCCTGACTTGTAGGAAGCTGTTATTTATAGCGCCCAGTGGGAAACTAAGGCAGTGCACCAACCATCCGAGGGGCTGGGTCTCGAACCCAGACTTTGCGAACTCTGACCCAAAGCCAAGCCAAAAACAAACCACTGGATTGCAGGGGTAGGGGGAACAGGCAAAGAAATAGAAAGAACTTGGAGGTGCAGCGCGGGCCGTACGCACCGGAAGTTGCCTGCGCCCGTAAGCAAGATGGTCGCCGACAAGACGGAAGTGTCTACTCCGAGGCCTTCCAAGGCTCCTCTTTCTCTCGTGGAGGAACTACTCTCGATGGTGGCACGGTCACCTGACAGGGGTGGGCGGGAACCCGCGAACAAGGCCGAGAGGTGTGGGAGCTCGGCTACGTGCGGGAGAGTAACATGTCTCTGGAAGATCCTTTTTTTGTAGTCCGAGGGTGAGTGACAGCGATGGGAGACGTCAGAGGGTGCTCAGTCCCCCTGCCAGCCGGTGGCCGGGGCCAGCGGAGCGTGCCGGGCGGTCTGGGCATGGCCGTCGGGTTACGCGGTTCGCCCAGTGGCAGAGTGGGAGAGGTACGCAGGGGGAGATGAGAGCCTCCTGAATCCCCAACTTTTTCGGGTGCGTGTGACTGGGGGACCACCTGCCCCCGGTCGTGCTTACTGTGCCCCTGCCCGCAGTGAGGTGCAGAAGGCGGTGAACACTGCCCGCGGACTGTACCAGCGATGGTGCGAGCTCCTGCAGGAGGGCGCGGCGGTCGGACGCGAGGAGCTGGACTGGACGACTAATGAACTGCGGAATAGCCTGCGCAGCATCGAGTGGGATCTTGAGGACCTGGAGGAAACCATCGATATCCTGGGCGGCGGGGTGGAGGGGGACTGAAGGGAGGCATGGGAGAGTCCATTGCTTTGGCCAGGGCCTGTGGGAGTCACCACAGTGGGAGGCTGGACACCTGGGAGGGCATGTGAGGGCGGGAGGCAGAAGAGGGGGTTGTTTCTGGCTCTGGCCTTGACTCATGACTCGCGGCTTACGCATAGTGGAAGCCAACCCAGGCAAGTTCAAGCTTCCCTCCGGAGACTTGCAGGAGAGAAAGGTGTTTGTGGAACGGATGCGGGAGGCAGTTCAGGTGAGAAGGTTTTCCAGTGGGTTAAGTATGGGGAGGTTGTGGTATTTTCATTCTCTAATGCTACCCTCACTCCCAGGAAATGAGGAACCATATGGTCAGCCCAGCAGCCATGGCCTTTATGGAGAAGAAAAATAGACAGGTAAACAAAGTATCCTGACCCAACATCCTAACCTACTTCCTTCCCTCCAGGGACCCTCTGCTTTGAGTGCAAGCCCGTCTCCACCACATGCCTTCATCTGTCTTCCAGTGTGTACCTCTATCCTCTTTTGTGTCAGTGTCCATCTTTTCTGTGTGCGATTTTGCCCTGGCTAATCTACCTGCCTGATCTTTCTGGATGTGTATAACTTAGTCCTTTCTCAGTGTGTGATGCCTTCTAACTTTATTTACCAGTTTAGATAGTAGTCTCTCTCCCCCCAATCCCTTTCATTTTTCCTGGTTTGAGTTACCTGCCAGTCAATTGCATTCTGAAAATATTTATACAATAAGATATTGAGAGAGACCACATTCACATAGCTCATATTACAGTATATAGTATATTGTTGTATTTGTTCTATTTTATTATTATTCTCCTGTGCCTAATTTATAAATTAAACTTGGTCATAGGTATGTATAGGGAAAAAAAACACATAGTATAGAGTTTGGTGCTAGCCATAGTTTCATTGTGGTGGAGAGGATATGTATACCCATCTCTCAAGTCCCTTTTGCTACATGCTGCTTACTCCTTGTGTCACTGTTTCCCAAGTGTATGCCTACCTTTATTTTTCTGCATGTGCACTTGGCCCCCAAGTGTGTGTTTGTATGTTTGCCTTCTGCATGCACATCATTTCCTTCTGTAGGTGTGCCTGCCTCCTGGGTGTGCCCCCTCATGCCTTTTTTTTTTTTCTTTTAAAAGATTTATTTATTTGGGCCTCCCCGGTGGCGCAGTGGTTGAGCGCTGGGTTGCGAAGCTGCCCTCAGCTTCTGCAGTGCCAGTTCCATCCCTGGCTGCTCCCCAGCCACCTGAGGAGGGTCCCACATGGCGCGCAGACCTCTCCTGCCGCCCACTGCTCCCCTCAGCAGTGTACTTCGGTCCTTCTGCCTGCTCTGCTCCCCGCTCTGGCTCTGGTGAATTCTCTCACCCTCCCCGCTTCTGACTGTACCCAGTGCTTGTATAAATAAATAAATAAATCTTTAAAAAAATTATTTATTTATACAAGCACTGGGGTACAGGCCAGAGGTGTGGGAGGGTGAGAGAATTCACCAGGATAGAGCAGGGAGCAGAATAAGTCGAAGGACCGAAATACACTGCTGAGGGGAGCAGCGGGCAAGATAGGAGAGGTCTGTCGCACCATGTGTATAGCTCCCCGGCTGGGCGGGAATTGAACCGGTGTCACAGAGGCTGTGGACAGCTTTACAGCGCTGTGCTCAACCCGCTGTGCCACCGGGAAGGTCCCCCCTCATGCCTTTTGTGTGCATTCTCCCTTCTACCTGTCTGCACACCTTTTCCCTCTGTGTTACATGTCCATTCTTTGCATGTTGTGAACACCATCTTCCTCCCCGTCCTCTCATAAGCCTGTAGATGGTCTGGAAATGAGGGAACTGAGGCCTGCACCAGCCTGGATTCCTGTAGCAGTACCCACATGCCTTTCAGGTGTACTTTTCTTGAAAGTTAAAGTCCAAATTCTTGGGGCCTCCCTGGTGGCACAAGGAGTTAAGGTGTCAACACTGCAAAGCTATTGGCAGTCAATGTAGCACAAGTTCGATCCCCGGCCAGGGGGCAGCAGACCTCTCCTGTCTTGCTTGTTGCTCCCCTCAGCAGTGTATTACAGTCAGTCCACCTGTTCTGCTCCCAACTCTGTCTCTGGTGAATCCTCTCACCCTCGGCCCCTGCACCTCTGACCTGCACCCCAGCTCTTGTATGCATAAATAAATAAATCTTTTTTAAAAAGTCCAAATTCTTGGGCCTCTCTGGTGGTGCAAGGGGTTAAGCACTGCACTATAAAGCAATCCACAGCCTCTGCAGCACAAGTTCAATCCGGCCAGAGAGAAACCCACATGGCACAGCAGACCTCTCCTGTCTCGCCCGCTGCTCCCCTCAGCAGTGTATTTCAGTCAGTCTGCCTGTTCTGTTCCCTGCTCTGTCTCTGGTGAAGCCTCTCACCCCCCGCATCTCTGGCCTGTACCCCAGCTCTTGTATGCATAAATCTTTTTTTAAAAAGTCCAAATTCTTAAATACATCTGTTTATATCAACATAGGTGTTCTCTACTGATTCATTAATTAAATCATTCTAATCCCTGAAAACAGGAATTATAGCTCTCCCCACTTTGCAAATGAGAAAACTGAGGTATAGGAAGGTCTAGTGGTATGACCTTGGGGGTCACCTTGATAGTAAGTAGTAGGTTTGGGAAACCATGTCACCAACCAGAGACTGCCTTCCCGATTATAAATAACATCCATAGTTGCTTGAAACCTGTGTCTCAGCCTGCAGGAAGTAGGCTTTCCTCCCTGAGCCCATGATCTGTGCCCCAACAGATGCTGGTGGGCAAGCCAGTTGCCCAGAAGTCATCAAGCAACCTGCTAGATGGCAGCATGGTCTCTGCCACCTCTCGCTACATCGAGGAGCAGCAGGTCACACAGCAGGTTTGTGTGGGTGGCTGGGGCCGCAGGCTAGAGAAGCCTATGGACCGCTCAGGAGTTCCTGCCAACAGCAGCTCCCACTCCTCCAATCTGCAGCTGATCATGGATCAACAGGACCAGCAGCTGGAAATGGTGTCAGGAAGCATTCAGGTTCTGAAACACATGTCCAACCAAGTCGGGGAGGAGCTGGATGAACAGGGAGTGTGAGGCCAGGATTCTGGGGGTAGGCTGGGAGCCCTTGGCTGGCTGCGCAGTATGCACAAACTCTTTGGGGGCTCACACTTGTACTGGTCTTGGCAGCATGCTAGACGCCTTTGCTCACGAGATGGACCACACTCAATCTCGGATGGATGGGGTCCTCCAGAAGATGGCCAAAGTATCCCACATGACCAGTGGTGAATCCCCTGTGGGAGGCTATTTAGGGGTGGGAGGTGGAATGGGGGCTTGGTGCCACCTCCTCCTGTGACCTCTGACCCTCTTACCCCCAGATCGCCGACAGTGGTGTGCCATTATGGTGCTGCTAGGGGTGCTTCTCCTGGTTATCACCTTGCTCTTCTCTCTCTGACTCTGGTCCTCCCCTGGGGGCTGGCCCCTGGTGCTAGGAGAGCTGGCAAAACCCTGCCACCTGGAAGGAGGGGAGCTGTCCCAAGGCTCTCATCCCGAGCCAGTGGGACCCTCAAAGCCCTGGGCCAGCAACCGCAACAACAGTCCTGTATCAAGTGCTCTTAGAGGGTGTGGAGATAGGAGAATCATAGATATGCCCTTCCCCATTTCCACTTCTGGTGCCCCCGAGTCACTTTTTTAGCCCTTGTGCCTTCTACATGTGCCAACTTGGAAATAAAATCCATCTTTATTTATATATGTATATATATTTGTAATATATGGTGTGCTGATTGTAAACTAGTGGCTGGCCCAAGTTTTCCCATCCTGAACCCATGCTTTCATGTGCTGGGGCCCAGATGTGTATGTGTGGGAGGTGTGCACTCAGCATCTTAGGAATTTCAATTGTCAATATTTGAAGAAGACTTCAGTTGATTGGTTTTCATGACAGATAATATCACCATAGGTGTGTACCGTGATTTTTCCTTAAGTTTTTATTATTTTTTTAGATTTATTTTTGCATACAAGAGCTGGGGTGTAGGCCAGAGGTGCAGGGTAGTGAGAGGATTTACCAGAGACAGAGTGGGGAGCAGAACAGGCAGATTGGCTGAAATACACTGCTGAGGGGAGCAGCTGGCAAGACAGGAGAGGTCAGCTGCGCCATGTGGGTCAGCTCCCTGGTCTGGCCGGGGATTGAACTGGTGCTAGATAGCTTCATAATGCTGAGATTTAACCTTCTGAGCCATCAGGTAGGCCCTAAACTTTAGCCTAGGGCCTCCCTAGTGGCCTAGGGGTTAAGTCTCAGCACTATCACAAGGGCCTGAGTGATGCCCTAGCTAGGGAGCCAACACACATACAGTACAACAGATCTCTCGTCTCACCTGCTGCTCCCCTCAGCAGTGTATTTCAGTCAGCCTGCCTGTTCTGCTTCCCACTCTCTGATGAATCCTCTCACCCTCTGCACCTCTGACCTATACCCCAATTCTTCTGTACATAAATCTTGAGAAAAAAAGAAACTTCAGCCTAAACATCTCCCTGTTGTGTTTCTGGGTTCTGAAACACATGTCCAACCATCCAGGGGGACTGAAAGAGGGTATGTGAGGCCAGGTAGTCGGTGTGGCTGTACTGGTGTGCATGGACACTTCAGCGGCCCATACCCTCCCACTCTCACCTTCTGAGTATGAAATGATTCCTTAAGCCAGCTAACTTGTAAGTGCTGTGACCCTTTAGTTATTGTCTTAGATGTTATGGAATCAGACATCAGAACCACATACCTGTTTCCCACTTACATGTTATAATTGCTATTACGTCCTTCACTCCATGAGGTCAAAATTTGTCAAATGTCAAATTTTTAAAGGGACCAGAAATGTAGGTACTTTTTATGTAAAACCACTGCCATGGTTTGGGGGATTCTCTTGATCTTTAGTTATTTCTTGGAGCCCACAGATACCAGATGGTATTTCCACTTGGGGCTGCCTGTATGCTGAGACTACTCTGCAGCAGACACATGTGGATTTTCATTGATGACTAGTCTAACTGAATTATCCATAAGCTACCCTGTGAATGAACTATTACTTGATCTCCATGACACCTGGAGCTCTCCTAGTTCTCAAAGGGTGGAGCTGGCTGGGGCAGAGTTGAAGCTTCCTTTCCACAAATCAAGTATCTTTTGACAGGATCCCCAAGATACTCTGGATCAATATGAGCTCACTGATAAAACCCTTTGTCCTTTTCACATTCTCAAGCCCCTCCAGCTCTCCAGGGTATTTGAATAAGTAGCTGAATTTAGACTGACCACCTTCACATTCCAATTTTAGGTGTGTGGCGGGGGGCAAATTTAGGATCTGCTTCTGGGGCTGTCATCACACACAGATGGCAGAAGGGCAGCAAGCGCATCTGGTGTGCAGGCCACTTTTGATGTAGCCATTACCCTTGTAGCTTCGGAGGGGTTCCCATGCGAAGCCACGGTTACCCATTCAGGATATAGGGATCACACATATGCAGTAACAGTCTAGGGGTATCATGTAGAGAAATGCTGGGGCAGTTGTTAGAGTGCTGTAAGTTGAAGCTCTTTGATCCTCTGTCCCCATCTGAAGAGCAGTCCCTCTCCATACACTACTTCTACATCTGTCAAAGGTAAGTCAGGAAAAGTAGGTGTCATTCTGGGGTAACCCAGTGGGTGGTGAGTGAACCCCCGGGGCCCACTCCTTGCACCCTAGTGAGCAGCATGCGGCAGGGCTGTTACAAAGGCGTTTAGTTTATTCTCCTAATCAGTTATCACTGATATTCTCGTGGTTCACATTTCCCAGTGCGGCTCCTCTCCTTACAGTAGTTAATGTGCAATCTCACTTTTGGGCCCGGGGAGGGGTGCTTGGCCCAGGGCAGGGGAGGGTGTTGGCACTTCACGCAGATGCCACAGGTGATCTGTCCTGCGTGAAAGAGGTGTGGGTGGAGGAGGGGGGGCGGCCAGGGGAGGCAGAGAGGGGGCCCCCACAGTCTTTTTTGTGTTGGTCGGTGATTCCGTGTTCCTTCCTGGCTGCCCAGGGTGGAGGGGGGACCATGCAGCTCAGGGCAAGGCCTGGAAGGGAGGGCAGGGAAAGCAGCAGGCCGCCTGAGAGGGAAAGGGGAGGGCAGGGTAAGAGGGGTGCAGGGGTGGCTCCTGGGATAAGGCACAACCCTGTCTTTGGCTCTCCTGGTGAGGAGTTTCCTCCCCTGCACCCCTGCCCGGCCCCTCTCCCCACCCCAATACACAGTCCCCAGAGCCAGGGGAACCTCCTGGGGTCCCCTGAAACAAGGGGGTTCTGCCACCCAACCCAGTGCTGCAGAGGCTTGGAGGAGAGATGGGCAAGCCCCACCTAGGACAAGGCAAGGCAGGGAGGGACTGGGCAGGGCCTGCCCAGGACAAAGGGGTGGGGAGAGAGAAGACCCCAGTCCCAGGGAGCTAGTCCCTGCTAAGGCCTGGAAGGAGGGGAGTGCCTGGGGACTCCTGCTTCCTTTAGGGCTCTGGCTGGAGCCCCAGTCTGCCCCTCAGCTTTAACCAGTCCAGAGGCATGCCAACTGATCAGGATTTTGTGCTTTGGGATCGATGCTAGGGTGGGGTGTCAAGGACAGGATGGGGGGGAGGTGTGACTAAGGTGCTTGTGCTTTAAGCTGGGGGTGTCGACTCCCCCACATACTCAGGCTGCCTAGGGGCTAAGGTGCTGGGACTGGCCCAGGGCCCCAGCCAGGCTTGACACACCCCACCCTGCAACAAGCAGATGTCAGGAGGGACCCCCTCACCACAGGCTATGAGGTGAGCTGCTGGGTTGGGGGGAGGCCTCTGAGTCAGAGGCAAAGGGTCAAGGTGGGGCTGGCCTCTAGATAGAGGCAGCTGGGTGCAATGGGCTGGTTGGATTGGGGAGGAGAGAGGGAGAGGCAGTAGCAAAGGGGCCAGACACAAAATGGTGAAGAAAGGATATCCGGTGTGGGGGAATGGAGAGTAAAAGAATCCTTAGTTCACACGTAAAACGCAAAACCAAACCAAACCAAACAAACACCACTGACACTGGGAGAGAATGAAAGAGGAATGGTAAGAGAAAATTCTGCAAACTACTAACAATGGAAGTAGGTGTCCCCAGGAGCTGGATTTCGTCAAGGCAACCAGGTCAGGGACACCCTTCACCCATTACCTGTACTCCATGGGGAAGCAGAAAAGGGGGTGAGAGGGAACTAGTCAGACCCACAAGAACCCAGTTGGTGGCTGGACCAAGGGCCCCACCTCAGAAACACACACCCACACTCCACACACATTCACCTGCCCCTAGTCCTCCCACACTGTCCTGCCTTCCATGGCCCCCAGGGACCAAAGGGGACAGCAGACACAGTCCCATTGGTTTGAAAAATAAAAGGAATCTTATACTTCAATATTTCATAAGCTAAAAAAATGTTTTAAAAAGTATGTACAGGAGGTGGGGGCTGGGAGCCCTGCCGTGGGGTGGGGAGGGGATGGGAAAGGGAAGGGAGAGCCGCAGCCCCCCAGCCTGCTCCCCTGGTTCCATTGCTGGTCCTACTGCCTCTGATAGCTTCATTTGTTTAATAGCAAAACTTCTCCACAAGCAAGTGCACGCACGCGTACACACACACACATATACACACACATACAAACTTCTCGGAGCCTTGGACATTTCTCCTATCCTTGGAGACCCTGGCTCTGCCCCAAGGAGACCCCTGACTCAGGCCCCAGGGGACTGACACAAACAACAGAGGCTGAACACAAAGTCCACCACTGCCACCTTCGGTCCCCCATGGAAATTCTGAGCCTCGGGTTTCCTCAGTTGTAAAATGGGCAGTTCCCACGGCCTCACCTACCCCAGTCCCCAGGCACAGGGACAGAAGGAGGGAGACAGGAAGGCGCTTTTGGAAACATGGAAGCACTGGGAGGTGGTGGCGGGAGGGGTCCTGAGAACCCGGGGCCCCCTGTGAGTACTAAGGGGCTGCCCAGAGGGATGGAGGCTGAGGAAAGCTTCCACCAGGCGGCCCAGACGCCTGGGGAGGGGGCCTTCCAGAGCCCCCTGGCCGGCTCCTCCCTGTGCCTGGCCTGATGAATGGGAGGACAATTGCTAGGGGTTAGGAGGTGCATTGAGTGTGTGCTAGAGAAGGCAACGCAGACCTCGAACCCCCTCTGTCCTCTCCCAGCCCGCTTGGAATGGGGTGGGGGTGGGGACAGGGAAGGCAGAGGGGCTGGGAGCATGCAGTGCCCCCCGAGGTTGCTGGGGAGGGAACAGACAGTAGCTCATGACCAAGATGGCAGGTGGGCAGGTGTGACAGGAGGGAAGTGTGCAGCCCCGAGGGGAGGGGGTCCAATGGGGGTTACTGGAGGGCCTCCGCCGAGGGGCCTGCCTCGCCGTCATGACTGGCTGTCTCAAAGCTGTGCTCCACGTCCATCATGTACGGCTCCACCTTGCCCGTGTCGCTGATGAAGGTGGTGTAGGCCTCGCCCTCAGCCTTGAGCAGCTTGACCTTGGGCATCCAGCTTTTACGCACGACCCGGCGGGCGTTGGTGCACATGTCAGCCGCAATGGAATTCATCTCACTCTCCTTGAAGTTGGGGGCAAAGTTCTGGCAGTAGTCTATGTGGGTAGAGAGGTGGCTCAGGCTGAGAATGTGTAGCCCTGGAATCCCACCCCACCAACAGGTACTCAACCATGCTGCTCTTGAATCCCCCAGCATGAATTTGTGTGTGTATGCGAGCACCCATGAATGTCCCTGCTCAAAAGGGAAAAAACTACGAACCTAAGTCAAGACCCTAAAAATGTGGTCTAGTCCACACTTCTATCTGAGCTGGTCATAAATGGGGTATGTGTGGATTTGAAGATTTGGCCCAGTGCTCTTAAAAAAATGTGGATCATTTGCCAGAATCTAGGAACTGGGAGATTCCACAAGAAAACCCAGATTCAGGCCTCCCTGGTGGCGCAAGGGGTTAAGACACAACCTATGAAGCTATCCGCAGCCACTGCAGCACCAGGTCGCTCCCCGGCCAAGGAGATACCCACATGGTGCAGCAGACCTCTCCTGACTCGCCCGCTGCTCCCCTCAGCAGTGTATTTCAGTCAACCCGCCTGTTCTGTTCCCCACTGTCTCTGGTGAATCCTCTCACCCTCCCCCCACACCTCTGGCCTGTACCCCAGTTCTTGTATGCATAAATAAATAAATCTTAAAAAAAGAAAAAGAAAACCCGGATTCATCTCCTGACAATGAGACCGACCACCCCCAAACACAGAAAGAAATCTCTAACTAATTATTACCCTCTTTTCAACAAGCCTAGATCAAGCCTCGGAATCCTTCTTAACACCAAATTCCACCTCCCACACCCTCACCCATCAGGGCCAACATCAAGGAAAAGACCATGTGCTCGCCTCAGATCCCACCAGAAAGAAGGCCAATACTTACACTTGACGGCGTGGAGGACACGGCTGTCTAGAGGTTTGCGCCTGGGGTCATTGGTGGAAGAGCGAATGCCGGTGCCACAGCTGTTTGCCAACGTGTTCCTGGGGTGGGGGACACAGGGAAGTGGCGTCAGTGGACCCTGTGGTGATGGGAGGGCATGGGTAAGTCCAGCTCCTCCCCCCACCCCCTAAGGCTCTGACAAGGGCCTTACCGGTCAAAGAAGGAGGCCAGGAGACGCCGCAGCAGGACCTTGTGCCTCGTGCCTGCACTGACGTGGCAGTTCATGAGCTGTGCCCGTGTTATGTACACATTGGTACCTGCAGGGGGAACCAGTGGGTGAGCAAGGGCCCCAAACTGTCATGTTTCCTAGGTGATCAAGTCCTGGCCTGGGCTGTTCTATGGGCCCTCGAGACAGTCCCTGACAACTTTCTCCAGGTAGGCTGGGCAGGTGAGTCTCTGTGGTATAGAACCCTATGGCCTTCAGTTGTGTGGTAGGGCCCTTAGAACTCATGAAAGAACAGAGATGGTGGCACCAACGTCCAGGGGCATTGGCGATATGCTGGGCCCTGTTTGCAGAGTCACCTTCGTGTCCCAAAGAATGGGCAGCAGAGGCTAGCACCCAGAATTAAGGGCCAAATTCTTAATCACTGTGCTAGTTAATACTGAAAACATCCCATGTGGCCAAAGGATGCCAGCCCACACTTACACCTACCTATGGGGTGGAAACCTGGCGGCCAGCCTTTGACATGTATCAGCAATGCCAAGGGGTGTCAGCTGCCCTAGGATGCAGTCCATGGGCAGCAAGACTGGGGGGAGGGGAGGAGGCTGGCCCACCTGTCACCAGCTCCAGTTTCTCAGAGGGATCACCCTCATCGTAGAGCTTGGGGTGGCAGCGATTGCCAATCTGGTTGATGAGCTCAGCCGGGAGAGATGCCAGGTCTTGCCGCACCCGGATGCGGTTCCGGGACTCGGGGGCCACCTGCTCAGGGAGTGCCTCCACCTTTTCAGCTAGGGGGACAAAAGTGGTGTGAGTCAGGCACAGCTAGGGATGGCAGGATGGGCTGGGGATGGTCAGGTGGGCACCTCACCAGTCTGGCCGACGTTCATCATGCTATACATGGTGTACATGTTGCAGATCTGCCGGTACTGCTCGTCCGTGCCCTCCTCGCCTGCATCTTCTTCCTCATCCTCCTCATTGTGGTAGGAGCCAGGGCTATCGCTGGTATAGGCACTTGAGGTGCCTGGGCTGGTCCACTCTGATGTGCTGGGTCCGCTCACTAGGCCCCCTGCTGCCGCTGTTGTCCCCCCAGCTGGTTGCCCGGTCCCTGCTGCTGCCGCCGCCACTACTGGGGCCTGCTGGGGTGGTCGGTTGGTGGCCAGATCCGGTGTGGAGAACTTGGCCATTTTGCGGCTGCCATTGCTGCCCCCGGCCTCCTTCTGGCTGCTGTCCCACAGCCGCTTGGCCACCGGCGTGCACTGCACGGAGTCCGACTCCTGTTGCTCTGTCTTGACTCGTGACACGAGGGGGAGTGGGGTACCACAGGCTGGCCAGCTGGATGTCTGGGCCACAGGGCTCTGGGGCTCAGATGTTGGGGCCTCCTCAGTGTGCAGGCCCTGTGAGTCGCAGCTGGGGGAGCTCACCTTGAGGAAGAACTCGGTGCCTTTCTCCATGATCTCCTGGATCTGCAGGAAGCCAGCTGTGTACATGAGCAAGAACTGGTCTCCCACATTCATGCTCAGCCGGCCAGTGTAGCAGAAGCTGAGGATCTGCTGGAAGGATTGGGGCTGCACGGCCGCTGGCAGTTCCACCACAGCGCTCCGGCTGCTGTTGAACAGGTCCCGGAAATAGGAGCTACTGGCAGCCAGCACAGCCCGGTGGGCCTTGAAGGCGTGACCCTTGACCACCACAGACACATCACAGTACAGGCCCTGCAGCCGCTGCTCATTCAGGCACTCCAGGATGCTGTTGCCGAAGTTTGGGATCTCCATCTGCAGGGTCTGGGCCATGGTGACGGCTGCTTGGGGGACAGGGAGAGACAGACAGAAGGATGGGATCAAGTGGCAGACTCAGCACTGTTCTCGAGAACCTTCACACAGTGGAAATTGGCCATAAGGATTTTACAGAGCCGCCCACTCCTGTCAAATCAGCAAGCAAGCTACAGGATGTTCTACACAGACAGGAGGGCAAAGGCATATACTCAGGGATGTGTGTGAACACTAAATGAGTTAACATGGTGAGCACTCCCTGTGCACATTAACTATCACTAGTGCACTTTATGCACAACTCTGAACAGCACTGGATGGTAAAGTCAAGAGGTCTGGGTCATCCAGTTTTTCACACTGTGCAGTGCTATGATCAGTTTGTTGAATGACTGAATGACCACTTAAAAAACCTGAAATTGCATGGGAACATCACTAGTAATCAGGTAAATGTAAACCCAAGTAAGTAGTTTAGAAATGAGCTACCAAATACCCAGCACTTCCACACCCAGGACTTGAGAAGAAATGATACACAGAAAAACTTGTACACTGGGCCTCCCTGGTGGCGCAAGGGGTTAAAGCACAGCACTGTGAAGCAATCAGCAGCCTCTGCAGCATGAGTTCAATCCCCAGCTGGCCAGGGAGCAACCCTCATGGCACAGCAGACCTTTCCTGACTCGCCCGCTGCTCCCCTCAGCAGTGTATTTCAGTCAGTCTGCCTGTTCTGTTCCCCACTGTCTGTTGAATCCTCTCACCCCCTGCATCTCTGGCCTGTACCCCAGCTCTTGTATGCATAAATAAGTAAATCTTTAAAAAAAAACAAAAACTTGTACATAAATGTCTGTAACAGTACTATTCACAAGCAAAAGATGGAAACAACACAGACGTTCATCAACCGATGAATAAACAAAACGTGGCCCAAATTATGTGGATGAATACTGAAATTATGCTAAATGCAAGCCAATAAAAGGGATCAAATATTATGATTCCATTTACATGAATGCCCAGGATAGGGAAATCCAGAAACATTTAAGTTGAAAAAATGTCCTAAAATTGTGGTGATGGGTGTATAGCAGCGAATATACCAAAAACTAATGAACTATATATTTTAAACTGTATGGTATGTACATCTCAATAAAACTAAAAGAAAAAAAAAAATAAGGCCAGGTTCTTCTCAGCAGAAATGGGAACAAGATTTGCCATGTACATTCTTGGTCTTTTGAATTTTGAACATGGTGAACACATTGCCTATTCACCAAAATAACAATGTGTGAAATCACACACATTCCCACAAAAATTCACCCCAAAGTGCTGGGAGGGAGAGGAGAAATGAGAAATTTAAATGTGACCCAACTCAGGGAGTCTAGGCCATGGGGGATCCCCTGGATGTCAAAGCACCTCTGAATGTGGGAACTTTTTTTTTTTTAAAGATTTGTTTGTTTGTTTGTTTATACAAGCACTGGGCACAGTCAGAGGCGCGGGAGGGTGAGAAAATTCGCCAGAGCCAGAGCAGGGAGCAGAGCAGGCAGAAGGACCGAAGTACACTGCTGAGGGGAGCAGCGGGCGGCAGGAGAGGTCTGCGCGCCATGTGGGACCCTCCTCTGGTGGCCAGGGAGCAGCCGGGGATCGAATCGGCGCTGCAGAGGCTGCGGGCAGCCTCTCAACCCAGCGCTCAACCGCTGCGCCACCGGGGAGGCCCTGAATGTGGGAACTTCTGTATCTGGCACACAACCTAACTCAGGAGGAAGGGCATATCCCATATTCTGGGGTAAATCACAAAAGGGCATGGATGGAACATGTGGCTTTACAAATACCCCCACACTGGGGGCCTCCCCGGTGGCGCAGCGGTTGAGCGCTGGGATGTGAAGCTGCCCCCGGCCTCTGTGGCGCTGGTTCGATCCCCGGCTGCTCCCCAGCCACCAGAGGAGGGTCCCACATGGCGCGCAGACCTCTCCTGCCGCCCACTGCTCCCCTCAGCAGTGTACTTCGGTCCTTCTGCCTGTTCTGCTCCCCGCTCTGGCTCTGGTGAATTCTCTCACCCTCCCGCGCTTCTGACTGTACCCAGTGCATGTATAAACAAAACAAACAAATAAAATAAATAAATAAAACATGCCTCTATTAAAAAAAAAAAAAATACCCCCACTGGTAAAAGTGAGCCTCCTAAAATTCTAGAGTGTAGAAGGCAATGACGCTGAATAGGCGGGTAAGGGTGAGGAGAGAGGCCTACATGGAGATTCCACTGGCAAATGAGAGAGTGCATGTAAAGGCCCTGCAGCAGGCACTGACAGGTGTCCTTCTCTTGCTCTTAGCTTTCCTGTTTTTCATTCATCAACTGAGCTGTCTCAGACAAGCACTGGGGGTACAGTGAAACCTGGGCCCTACCTAGTAACACCGGTTCATTCTGAAAGGGCTGCCAGGAGGGAAAGAAGCAGCCAGGAGCTGAAAGGCTCAGAAGCTCTGCTTTTCTATTAGGAAATAGGCACTGCTAGTAAACCTGATTCTGCAAGTGCAATAGGCACCTACCTATTGAGCTGGTATAGCAGCAGCAGACCTTGTGGGAGACGTAGGCTAATCCTCTGAGAAAGCCCAAAGCTGACTTACTCCCAATTCTCAGCTGGGAAAACTGAGGCCGGGTGGAGTTAAGGACTATCCTGAGGTCAATGGTAGGGGCAAGACTCAAACAGGCCTGTCTGGACACTGAAAACCTGTGATTTCCCCTCAGCTGCACCATCATCATCATAAATATCACTGTCACCACCAAGAAAAATAACAGGACAGAAAGCTAGAGGGGGAAGGTGGAGGAAACTGGGATCACTAGTGATGAGACAGAATACATATCCCAAGAGTTCAAGTTCAGGGCCTAACTCCTGCATGAGGAGTTAGGGGAAACAGAGGCAGCAATGGACAGGGCCCAGGTACCCCCCTTCCCCACCAAAGGGCCCACAACAGCCTGACCACTCCCCCAGGCAGCCAAATTGAAAGTCTTCCAGGTCCTGGGTCCCAAGTGACTGGCATCAAGGGGGTTAAGGGAGAGGCTGGTCCACATGTCCCTGAAGGGGTGCTCTGACACCACTTGGAAGGCTCACGCTGCAAAAGCAGGAAAAAGGGCAAAGGAAGAAGAGGCATAGGACAGAACCAGAGTCCCTAGAACCTAAGTTCTAAGGCCAGCCCTTTCCCCCTCTCTGCCTCATTTTATCTAATCTGTAAAATGGGCACTCTCGCCCAACCCACCCCAACAGATTGTATTGGGGGACACAGCCCTGAAGTTTGGCTATGACCATAGGAGGCTCACTGTCTAATGGGGAAACATTTTTGTTACAGTTGGGGTAAATGTGTCTCTCAACAGCCAACCATCTTGAGTAGGAGCCAAGTGTAGTCCAGGAACCCCAGGGAGGCCAATGGCTGGAGGGCAATGCAGAAGGGGATGGGGCTGTGGGGAAGAATATGGGATGGGAGCCTGGGTCAGGTGAGGAGTAAGCAGTGGGAAGCTTGGAGCCAGGGTGACTAGAGCACCTATCAGCTTTGGGAGAACACCAGATAGCAGCGTGGAGAAGGCAACAGGACAGGAAGGCGGCTGAGGAAAGGCCTGGTGGGCAGAAAAGAGTGGGGACAGGTGGCACAGGGAAACACTAATAAGAAAGCAGTTTCTTTGTAGGGTATGGAAAATAAGGGCTCAGAGGTCCACGCTGGAATAGTCAGTGGCTCTGGACTGGGAGACCCATAGGAAGCCACCCACAGTTACCCAAGGGCTTAAGTCAGAGTTAAGTTTTAAGAGTTGCACATACAGTTACTCCTCCAGGGAGACAGCCAACTTCACAAGAAGAGGCAATATAACTGGATTTGTTCATCATTAGCTCCTCACAAGAGAGGCAGGCAATCAATAAATATTTGTAAATGTTTTAAATAGTACAGAGAGAGCCATACTGAAAACACTGAGGCAAGAATAAAGGACTACTTTGGGATGTGGCAGCTGGAAAAACGGGGCACATGGAGAGGGAGAGGACTCAGAGTGGTACAGGATCAGATACAGATGCTGTGCAGAGGTTTCAGGGCCATTTGAGGGGTCCTCCTAACTGTACCCAGTGTGTTGGTTGCTGCTGCAAGCCCTCTTCCTAAGGGTACCCTCTGGAGTGGGTGCTGAGGTTCTTGGGGTAATAGAAGGGAACAAAGACACAGTAAGGGGGTTCCCAAGGGTGAAAAACAACCAAAGCTGGGGTCCCTTATACATTGTAAACTACAATCATAAGAGCCCAGAACCCAGGGTTTTGAAGACTTCAATGCACAGTGAGGTGGGGGATAATTAGAAAAAAGGCTTAACCAATCAGCAGACAGAAACTCCTTTCCACTGTACTAGGGAGTCAGGTGGTAGGTCTCTATGCCTTGTCTCTGCAAGGATGGAATGAATGAAGGAGGCCACAGGAGACCCCAAAGACCCTCCTCTAGGATCCACTGCCCCCAATCCAGTCAGCTAGACTCAGAAGGAACAGCAGCCTCTAGCCCACCTCAAAGCACCCATCCACACCAGCCCCAAGGGAGGAGCCATGCATGACAATGGGCTCACTCCAAAAAGAAACAGATGCAGGGCAGCAGGTGCTGTTGCCTGGTTGTGCAGTGGTGGGGTGGAGCCAGAGGTTAGGGTCTCTAAACCATCAGCATTCTGTTCCCCCCAAGTGGGTGCCCTTCCTTCCACTGGTCTATGCATATAGTCCCCCTCCGCCTTTATGCTGGTTCTGCTGAGAATTCTCCAGCCTAAAGAGCAACACCTCCCCAGCATCCTTATGTTTATCTCTGAAAACCCTAAATTCTACTTGACCACGAATTCCCCCATGGCAGGACAGTCCACTTGAATCATCTTTCCTCACAATTTGGTATATCAGCCTGTTCATCTTCTGGGTCTCCAGACCCCTCTGGAGGGGAATGGTAGGCGCCAGTCCCAAGAAGCTGAGGATACTCTCCTAGCTTTGCTAATCCTGGACCCAGACAAGAGCAGGTAACCCGGTTCAGTTAAGCAAGGGTACAGCATGTAGTTACCATAATGTCCCAACAGTCACTCAACAAATATTTGCCAAATGCCTGTCTGGGGCACACAGTGCCTAGGAGCCTGGGGGCCAGTCATCACTGACACAGGGCCCTGACTCGGGGCTCATGGTCCTGTGTGGGACATGGCTATTCCTCCAGGGTCACACAGAGAAATGTCCTGCATACTGGGGCATCTGCCTCAGCCCAGAAGAGGAGACAACAGTACTGAGATCTGGGCATGGTAACTGGGAGCATGGTTCCTTCAAGGCAAAGGCCTGAGTGAGAAGCAGGCCTAGTTCTTCCAGAGAGTGAAGGATGAAGACTGGCAGAGGGCAGTGTCCTTGGTCAGCTTCTCTACTCCCCTCTGAGGGAGCACACCCTGTCTCAGGGGTTGAATCATGTCCCTCACACCAATTCACATATTGAAGTCCTAACCCCCAACATGCCTGTATTTAGAGACAGGGTCTATAGAAGTTAATTAAGGTTTATGAAGTTATAAAAATGGGGCTTTAATGTGAAAAGATCTGGGATCCTTGTGAGAGAGACAGTTCACACAAGATGAACTGTCTGGAACCAGACCAAGCCAGCATCTTGGATTTTCAGCTCCCAGAACATACCTCCTCAGGAGCTCAAATTCAGGATTAGAGGCCAGCAGAGGAAACCAAGGCATCAAATTGAAGCAAAGGATAGGACCCAGATACCCCTGTCCCTCCAGTGGCCTGGCAGTCCCCACCACCTCCCTAGATTGCCAGACTGAAGCAACCCTAGGTCCTGGGTTCCAAGTAACCAGTTGAGGAGGTCAAGGGAGAGGTTGCTCCCCAGTCTCTTAGAGGGGCGCTCTGACTCCCACCCCAGTTTGGAAGATTCATACCCCAAAGGGAAGGACAAAGGTAGGTGGGATGCATAAGAGCCAGAGCCCCTCATCCCTGTCTGTGGTTGAAGCTGTCCAGTTGATGGTATCTGGTAATGGCAGTGTGAACTGCCTAAGACAGGATGAAACACCATGTACTCATTCCCAACTCCCCAAAGCAGTCCTGGCCAGGACTTCTAGTGGGTGCCAAATTTGCACATACCCCAGATGCCAACTCAAAGCACCCACCCTGAGCTCTGCCCTCTCCCTCAAGGCCTACTCTGGCTGTACCTCTCCCTAGCTCCAGTCCTCCCCACTCAGGTCAAGACCCTCAAATTCACTCTTGACTCCTTCAGTTGTGTGGTAGGGTCCTATTTGCTCTCAGACTTTCTAGCTTGCTGGTCCCTGTTCTTCATGCCTTTCCTGGTCACCTCTCACATTTCCAGAGATTAAGTCCCTCCCAACTCTGATTCCTTCAGTCATTTCTCTGGCTATTTTCCCTCCTTAGTAGTCCCCACCATTTAGCAAACTAGATGCTCCCTTGGCTCTGTGTCAGCTCTATCAGGGCAGTGACTGCCTAGCTGGCTTACTCAGCTGTAACCCCTGCCTCAAGGACCAGCTGGGCACACAGTGGGTGTTCTATAGTTGTTTGCAGGATAAATGAAGTTACTTCCAGTGAAATTCCCCTTTTGTTCCACATTAATTTGTCCAGCTCAGGGATAGAACTCAGGTTTACTGCCTGAGGCCAGGCAGTGTCAGCTGTAGTGGGGGCCACAGGACCAGGGAGGAGGCTGCTATGCAGGAAGGTAATCTACAGTCAGGGTCCCACTTGGGGTTCAATCTAAGCGAACTTCAGATTCCCAGTGATGGCTCACGCTGCTGCTGGGTCACTCTAGGGTGTGGCGGGATTGCATCAGAATCCCTTATGTGGTGTCCGTTGCTTATGTCTCTTTGGAAAAAGAGCTCTGAATGCCCCAGCCAGCAGAGGCTGGGAGGGTGGAGGTAGAGTAGATTTGTACCTCACCAGGGACCAGTGGCCCATAGACATGTAAGCCAGCTTATCTGAAACCATCAACTCCAAGGGCAAGAAAGAGCAAAGGCTCCTGGATTCTGCCATACATAGGTAGGGGAGAAGGGAGGTGGTATATACCCCTGGGTTGCTCCCTAGCCTGGCCCAGAGCCACTAGATGAAATTCAGAGGTAGTTTAGGTAATGCTTGCTAGTGGAGAACAAAGTAATATCTGACAGTACAAATCCCACTGCTGATATCTGTAATTTTTAAAAGTATGTGCACATTTAGTTCTCTCTCTCTCTCTCTCACACACACACATACACATACACACATGCCCAAAGTGGCCATCAAACCCACAGCAGGTGATTTTAAGACAGAAATGGTGGCTGGCATTCATTATCCCTACTGTGTATCTGGAGAGGGTTCAGAGGGGACTCACAACAAACCTTTCTTCATGAGATTTCAGAGGAAGAAACCAGTCTTCCCAACATTTTATGGATGAGGAGAGGAAGGCCAAGGATTAGACCTAGACCATTTGGCTGCTGTCCAGAATCAGGAGGGAAGGGCAGCTGGTGCTTCCCCACCAGTTGTTTTTTTTTTTTCTGGGGGGGGGGGGGGTGTCCTGTGCAAGCTCCACTAGACCCATTTTATGGATGAGAAAACTGAGGCTCAGAGAGGCCAGAGCTGGACCTTAGAGCAGAACCAAGGCTTTTTCCTTACCAGGATGTCTTTTCCAGAAATAGGGTCTGTTGTTGCAGGGTCCCAAGTGTCCCATCAGGGCAAGCCTGGGTGCTGCTCTTTCTGTTCCCTGGAGGGAGGCTTCTTCCTTAGCCCAGCCTCCCCCAACTATTCACTCTCCCTTTCCTCTGCCAGCAGTGAGCACTAAAGCAAGTTGCCTCCCCTTCCTCCTCCCATTCTCAACTTGCAGCCCCCAGCAATCTGGCCTCTGCCTGAAGCAGCACTATCTAGAATTCAGCAGCTGCCCCACCTCCTCCTACTCTGACCACAAGCCACCTTTACATGCCATACACTGAGAAATCAGATGGGGGGGGGGGTGTGCACAGGAGCGCACAACATCAAGTGCAAAGGTCCTGATGTTGGCAACTAACACAAAGGAGCTGGTGGGGCTGGGGGGTGGCTACTGGGATGGAGCTTGTTGAGTTTTGCTTGGATGCTAGACAGGGCTTTAGAGCCAGAATCTTATTTTACTAGAGTCATTATCTCTCACAGACCTTCCCACTCAAAATTCTCTTCCCTTCCTCTATGCTCCTAGAAAGCATTGATCTATTGCAGTACCCACTGTTCTACCTGACACTAGTCTTCTCAACTATAAAATGGGCTAATCACAGTTGCCACCTCATAAGGCTATTTCAAGGATTAAGCCACCAAGTAAGTAACAGGGGCATGTTGGTATTCACTTTACATTTGGAGTCCATTAATACCAGCTGTTATTATTACCTGTGTCCCCCTGGTCCAGACCCCTGGTGCCACTGTAAACTCCCTGAGAGCAGGAGAGACCTGCCTCTCACCATCTTCCAGAAATCTACACTGTTACATGAGATAAAGGGCAGTGTCTTCACAGAGCTTTCCCATCACACAACAGATCACCATGTAGAGGTGATACTGAGCGCAGCAGTGCCACCACTGGTGGGAGATCATTCTCTGTGGTGGGGGCTGCCCTATACATTATACTCACATGTCACTTGGTGCATCATTAGGTAGATTTCATTATTGTATGAAGTCAAGGGTGTACTTACACTCTATAGCCCACTACGCACCTAGGTACAGCTTAGTCCACGTGTGGTCCATCAACCAAAAACATCGCTAACCAACTCGTGATTGTGTATGATGTTGAGTAGCATCCTCAGTCTTAGACCTACAAGGGACTGGACAAAGACCACAACCAGTCACCAGGCATAGACTCTGAAAGCCACCTGCCTGGTCCTACCTCAGGGCCTCTGCTGCTCAAAGGGCTCTCCAGGGAGAGATGGAGAGATGACATTCTTAGCTGAGGAGTGTCTCAGGAATAGAGGTGGGCCCACAGAGTCCTGCTAGGCAAGACAGGCAGTGAGGGCCTGTGGAAGAAGGCAGGGCATGGGAAGGCAGCACAGGTCAGCCAGGAATAGCACCCCTCAGTCTTCTGAAGAAGGGAACCCGGGAGAGGGCAGAATGCCTCAGTGTCTGTGTGATATAAAGACTGGAGGGCCTTAGTCATCAGGAAAGATCCAATCTCTAAGTAATTATGGGCTTAAATAGCTTAAAAAGTGCAGACTAGTACCCAGGAAAGGTATCAAGGGTGATGACAGGCAGGGAGGAAGCAGAATTTGCTTCAAACACTGCCTCCATGGGACTCACCACCACCTGAAAAGCAGCAAACCCCACCTGAGCCTGCCAGACTCCTTTCTCCATTACAGGCTTGGCAATGACACTGATGAACTCTGGGTCAGACCTTGCTGGACCAACCCCCAACCTTTCCACACCCCATGCTCTCCTCTTGACCCCACTCAAGGACTTATTAGGCTCCCCACTGCTTGACCAGAGGGTGTTTTTTTTTTTTTTAAGATTTATTTATTTATGTATACAAGAGCTAGGGTACAGGCCAGAGATGCGGGGGGTGGGGAGGGTGGGGGGGGTGAGAGGATTCACCAGAGACATTGGGGAACAGAACAGGTGGACTGACTGAAGTATACTACTGAGGGGAGCAGTGGGTGAGTCAGGAGAAGTCCGCCTCGCCATGTGGATTGCTCCCTGGCGGGCCAGGGATCCAACTCATGCTGCAGAGGCTGCGGATTGCTTCACAGTGCGGTGCTTAACCCCTTGCGCCACCAGGGAGGCCCTTGACCAGAATTTTAAATGGTCTTAGATGCAGGCCAAGGAATATGGACTTCCTCTGGAGTCAGGTGGGGAGATTTGAGAGCCTGAAACCTGGCACAGAGGGTCTCTGTCGACACATTGGGGTCATCCTTCCCTCCTTCCCTCACAAAGACAAAATGTTTAGAATACTTAGCAGGAGTCTGGCACATGCTCAATAAAGGCTTTCAATGTACTGTCCCATCTGCCTAGAGCATTCACTCCTCCATGCCACATCTCCCACCATCACATTGATTTCTTATTATTCAGACAGAGTTGGGCTCTCCGGAAATCTCACAAGCAATCTACAACTCTTCACCCTCTCCTAGAACCCACTACTGTCTTGTCTTGCTTAACTATGTTTATGAGCCAGGCCTCCCTGGTGGCGAAAGGGATTAAGAAGCAACCTATGAAGCTATCCGCAGCTGCTGCAGCACGAGTTCAATCTCTGGCCAGGGAGCTACCCACACGGCGCAGCAGAACTCTCCTGACTTGCCCGCTGATCCCCTCAGCAGTGTATTTCAGTCAGTCTGCCTGTTCTGTTCCCCACTCTGTCTCTGGTAAGTCCTCTCATCCACCACACCTCTGGCCTGTCCCTCAGCTCTGTTATGCATAAATAAATCTTAAAAAAAAAAAAAAAGTTCATGAACCTAGGGATAACAGTCACCTTCACAAGAAGAGAAGTGGCTGACAACAATTCTGGGATGTTAGCAGGCTGTTCACACAACCACAGGTAGGCAGTGGGCACTCCAGTGAAACTAAACTATTCCCAGGGGCCATTTACTTGCTTGTTACACTTGTTGCAGGCTATTTTGGCCTCCAGTACCCCTGGTCTACACACCCAAAATTCTCACAGGAAAGCAAACAAGAAGGTACCCATCCCTTCCCTTAATACCCAGTCCCATTGAGGCCTGGGAGGCCTCAGTCTGTCCCATGACCTACCAGCTCAGTCTAGCCAAGCAGGGGGAAAGTCTTTTTATGTGGCGCTTCCAGTCCAGTTTCTACCCCTCCCAGAGCCAGGAGGCCAACCAGAGTGGAGAGAAGGGCAGGGTCTGGGTATGGGACAGTTGTAGGAACTATAGGTAAGTTGGGGGAAATGAGGGAAGGCAGGTGACAACCCCTCATAAACTACCTGGCTGATATTACTCGACCTAGCAGTTTGGGACTCCTGCCTCGGGGGCTGATGATCCGGAGTCAGCTTTCCCAGGACACAATGCTAACAGTCTTGTAATGAGCCCAGAGAGGAGTGAAAGCATATTAGAGAAAAACTGGGCAAGTAAAGCAAACCCAGTTCCAGAGTCAGTCCCCATCCTTATAAGCTTATAACCTCCTCCTCCTGCCAACTGACAGCTTCATGACTCCTGTTTTCTTAGTTCCCAGAAGGGAAATGGGGCGTAAGGTGTAACCAGACCTCTGAAAAAGAAACTTCCACTGCTCCAGCCCCATGGGATCCCCAGAAAACGCTGCCCAAACTCCCTGAATGGGCAAGAGGAAAGGTTTGAGCAGAGAATTCCCAGCAGGAATCAAGATTAGGGAGTTCCTCCAGCCATGGCGTTCAAAGGCACACCTGGGGGATTATGGGTTTGGACCTAAGGTCACTCAACCCCAGTATACCACTGTGTTGTCATCTAGACCTCGGATAAGTCAAGCCACCCCAGCCTCAACTTCCTTCTCTATACTATGTAGAAGAGCTAAGCTGACCAGGTCATGGTGAGCAGTCATCTCATCTGACCAGCAAGCTTAGGATGGGGTCTGATGCTAGGCACCAGATCTGAACCCCTTTATCCCATAGGTTCCTCCAAGATGCAATGAACAGTTTCAGATCTTTCTCCAGAATGCCGGGGATTATGAGGCCACAACATAGATGGGGGATCAGTTGCCACTGCCTAAGCTCAACGCCCAAGGCTCTGGTCATAAAAAGTGGGAAAAGAATCCTAGGGCCCTAAGACACTCAATGACAGTTCGGTTACCTCTCAGTAGATATAAGGGGTGGGGAGTGGGTAAGGGCTACTACCCCCTTGGTAAACAAGATGGCTGAGCTTAGTGTTTTAGACTATTTCCCAAGCTGCCCACACAAACACACACCTGGCTGGCCAGTACATTGGAACAGCCAGCAAAGACTTATCCAAAGGGTAGGTCCAGAACCCAGGGTCAGACAGATGAGATGTGGTAAAGAGGAAAGACCCCAGGTTTGAGTACAAGCTAACACCTGGCCAGGGTGAGGTTGGGACAGATGTCTCCTGGCAATTACTCTAATTTCTTGGGACCAGTCCACACATCCCGCACATCCTACTAGCCTCACCTAAAATGCCTGCCTCCCCCGACTCCCAGAGCTCCTACGGTAGTTCTCTAAGCACCCAGGTCTCGCCTTTCCTCCACACAGATCCCTGAGCCCAAACCTCGCATGACCCCAGCAAACATCTTTGGGATCGCCCTACCGCCTCCACCCGAGTTAACTCCACCTCCACTCATCCAGCCCCACTTCCTAGGCTTCTCCTCAGTCGCCCCCAGCCTTGTAACCTGACCCACCCACCACCTCCAGCGCCGGGACGATACCTGCAAGCACAGCCCTTCCCCGCCCCCCCACCTCGGCCGTTTCCCTCCCGCAGCGCCGCTCTCCCCTCCTCCCCCACTCGGCCGGCCCAAAGCCCGGCTCCTCCTCCCCTTCCCCCTCCAACCTCCCCGGCGCAGCCTCACTTTTCTTTGGACCCTCCAACTTCCCGGGCTCCCCCAGCACTGCCCCGGCCCAGCCTCGGCCCCGCTTGCCGGTAATGATGGGGGTGTGGGGGGGCAGTCTCGGCCCTATTCCACCGCCCCCAAGCACCGCGCGTCGGCCCGAGGCTAGGCGCTGAAGGCCGCTCACGGGGGCCAGGCCTGCCCGCACTCGCCGGCCCCGGCACAGTGCAGGCTGCGGACTCGGTTCCTCCTCAGTCGAAGAGTGCCCCCTTCGACTGCCCCCGACCGTCCCGGCGAAAGGAGGCCGGAACCAGGCTTGGGCGGGGGGCATCTCACCTGCGCCGTGGCCGCGCTCCGGGGGCTCCCGGCGGGCTCCGCAGCGGCGGCTGGGGCCGGGCCTGGGCCCGGGGCGCACCCCCCCTGCGCCGGGGCCTCGGCCTCCGCCTCCGCGGCCTCCGCCTCAGTAGCAGCGGCAGCCGCGGCGGCCATTCATTGTGGGCCAGGCCGCCCCAGCCGAGCGCCGAGCGAGTGCAAGTCGCGCCGCCGCCGAGTCCTAGGAGGAACGGCTCCGCCCCCGCACCGCCCATGTCCCGCCCCCGAGGCGAGGCCAGCCGAGTGCCGAGAGCACTCCTTCACCCTCACAAATCTTCCCTCCGCCCCTCCCGCTGGCAGCCAGAACCACGGCTCTGCTGATTAGCTCGAATCCCCGCCTTCTAATCCCGAGACCTAGGGGCAAGAGTCTTTCGGAACTTCAGTTTCCTCTAAAACAAAATCAGTAATGGCCACTGTTATTGTGGCGGGCACTGTTTGGGGCTCTTTATGGAAAATTATCTCGTTTAAGTGAAATAGTAACGTTTTTAGGAATTATTTTTCTCTCTCACACACACAAGAACTTTATAGAAATTTTGAAAGGTAAGTAACCTGTTTAAGATTGAACAGCTAGTAGTGGCAGGTGCAGGAACTCAGACCCAGGTTCAAGAAGCGACAATAAAAGTTAACACTTATGATGCTTATGCGATGCCAGGCCTGCACTAACTCGTTTAAGTCTCACCACAACCCAATAACGAACATTGAAAAGGTCGGCCCAGTTTGCCAAAGGGGAAACTTTAAGCACACAGAGAGTTAAAAACAGGTAGCAAGACCAGTTGGGACAAGAAGCAAGGCAGTCACTATGCTCTCTTTTCCTACACAGGTTTGAAGCTACTGAGAGTGGCTGCTTTGCATACTTCCCAGTTATTCTGTTGTTTAATCTTATTTTACCTTGGAAGCTAGGATACTTATTAAATAGGTAAGGAGAGTGAGGCCCAGAGAGTTTAAGTAACTTTCCAAGAGCAGACGGCAGGAGTGAGATGCAAACTCAGGAAATCTGATCTGAGAGCCAGAGTTATTGCTGCAGCGTCCCCTGAAATAATGTGTGTACAGTACCCAGCACACATGATCGTGAGGTCATGGACTTCTCCGTTTTCTGAGTCTCACCTTCATGGGGCTAATCCCCTCCCTGGGGAGCCCCAGTGATTCAGGCCATCCACACTTTCAGCGCTTTCCGCTGTGCATTTTGATCCCGGCCGCCCACTGTAGATAGCACCACTGATTGGCTAAAAATTATCACGTGAGCTTCCCTCCCGCTGTGCCAACATGGCGGCGCCCAGCTCTTAACACGGGAAACGTGCACCGAAACTAATTCGTCTCTAAGTGCCCTGAAAAAAGGTGAGGCGAGCCTGGGGGGCGTGAAGAGGAATACGGGAACGGGGCGGACCCGCTTGAGGGCTTCCGGCGTCGCAAGGTCCGGTCCTCTGAAGACTGTAAACTATCCACCACTAGGGTCTACATATCCTGTACTTTACAGATGTGTAAGGGCATCTGGCTGGGAAACGCGCCTCTCTGATTCTTTCCTTGTGCCCTCCCCCGGCTCTCCGAACCAGGCTTGGCGGGCGGAGGTGCCCTCGGATGTCCAGTGCGAGGATCGTTCTGTGGCTAAGCCTGACTCTCCGCTCCGCCCGCAGTGTCTGTAGAGCCCAATTTATGGAGGGGCCGCCCCAAGGATCGCTGAATCCAGGGGCGATGGAGAACGGCACTCGGCCTTACGAGGAAGAGTGCTCACCTGAGGCCCAGGAGACCACGGTCACGGAGGGGTCCGCGAAGATCGCTTTCCCCAGCGCCAACGAAGTCTTCTACAATCCGGTGCAGGAGTTTAACCGAGACCTGACGTGAGCAGGGGTACGGGGTCAGCTTGGCAGAAGGCAGTAGGTCTGTGAGGAGGAGGGGATATGAGTTGTCCCTCCGTCTTCCACAGATGTGCTGTGATCACTGAGTTTGCCCGTATTCAACTAGCGGCCAAAGGAATCCAGAGTGAGTGGTGGTCTGGGCTCCTGGTGGGCGGGGGGTCACACGGAATTCTCTTCATGCCCCGCCCCTTCTCCCCTTAAATGAGAAGTTGCAACCTTGTAACAAGGGCTGGGCTCCCTTTAGCCTTTCTCCAGGAACTCTGAAGAAGACTTTCTTCCACGTATTTTATGAATCTTATGTGTTCTGAAGGGTGGGGGGAGGTTTCTCAGAGGGATCTTTGACATCACCTGACTTGGGCTACAGTCAAGGTACCAGGGGAGAAGGACGTGCAAAAGGTGGTGGTGGACTTGTCGGAGCAAGAGGAGGACAAGGCTGAACTGAAAGAGGGTGCAAACCTGGCTTCAAGAGACCAACCTCCAACAGCCGCTGTGGGGGAGATCTGCCAGGTGGGGCCTGAGCATTGGAGGTAACAGCCCTGGAGTCCCATGGGCAGGAATGGGAGAGCCTTAGGAGGTGGGTGGTTGGGTTTTGTACGGGCCCAGCAGAGGGTGGAGATACAAATGTGAGTGGGGCTCCCTTCTTACTCCAACAGGAAGGACTTCGGGTGCTGGAGGGTCTGGCAGCCTCGGGTCTACGTTCAATTCGCTTTGCCAGAGAGGTGCCTGGGCTCCGTTCTGTGGTTGCCAATGATGCCTCTTCCCGAGCCGTGGAGCTAATTCGCCGTAATGTGCAGCTCAACGATGTAGCCCACCTGGTACAGCCCAGTCAGGCAGATGCCCGGTAGGTTCAGGGCAGCAGCAGGGCCTGGAGGCTGAAAGGTAGAACTAGGCTGCCTGGGGTCAAATCCTGACTTAGCTCCTCTGAAACCCCGTTCCCTTGTCTGTAAAATGAGGAGAGTAGTTTTTATTGGTTAAGTGATAATATTTGCATGTCCTTGTTCTGTGCCAGAACAAGGTTAGGGTCTCCATTTTATTATTTATTTCTTAATTTTTTATTTAAGTAATATTGCATTATAATGCTGCATGTTTCAGGTGTGCATTTATATAAGTCATTGTCTGTATATTCTACATTAAGTTCACCACAAAAAGTTGTATCCTTTGTCATTCAGTTGACTCTTTTTATCCCATTTACCCACCCAACCCCCATGGTCTCCATTTTAGACTTAATTTATTGTATTTATTTTATTCATTCAAATGAACCAGTATATACCCAGTGTCTGCTGTGTTCCAAGTACTGCTCTCAGCCCTGGGAATGCACCAGTAAATAATACAGACAAAATCCCTGACTTTGTGGAGTTTATGTTCTAATGCAGAGGTCAGCAAACTACAGTCTGCCAGGCCCAAAGCCTGATTTCAAATGGCCTCCCAGTTAAGAGTGTTTTTGTACTTTTTTAAAGGGTTAAAAAAAAAAGAAAATGCAGTGGGGACTTATGAGGTTTTTGGAGTTGGTGCGGGGTCTTTGGGTTCACTCTGGGAAAGGTTTCACCAGAGCTCCCGTTTCAGGGACATGCGGCGAGTTCCAGGTAAGTTTCTCCGTGAGACAGAGACGTTAGTTATATTTAAAGAACAGGTTTATTAGGGAAAGGGACAGGTTTTTGCTAAGAGAGTCCTGCATGGCGGCAGGCAGGCGGCCTTGAGGAGAGCTGCCTCCACTGAGGGAGGGCAGTGACAGAAGTCCTGGCATGGTACAGATCAAGCAGGGAGGCTGCTGCCCTGCAGAGGGAGAGAGTTGGTGAAGAGGCACCTGCATAGTCTCACAGGTGGGCAGTGGGAGTGCTGCCCGGAGCCTGTGGAGAGACTGTACTGATAGAGCCCTTTTCTCTTTGGGAGGGGCTCACTTCTCTGTGGAGTAGCCTGTTTGTTGCTGATTTTGGATAACTAGGCAAAACCAGAAAGGGACCAAAGATTCCAGAATGGGCCCAATCTCCATGTCTTTACCCTCAGGCCTGTGCTCCACTCCCTAGCAGTCTGATCCCCGCTTGGGTCTTATGTCTTGTGATATGGCACTGGTGCTTAAGGGTCCCGGCCTCTACAGCTGGGTTAATGGTCATGTTGTTTTCCTCTACCCCCACCTCCTTGTGAGTCAGGTTTTGGTCTTGGGGTACCTCCTTTCCAGTCTTTCTATTCTTATCCTCCATCAGGACCAGAACCTAGAAACTATCTGACCCTTTAAGGAAGGTAAATTAATAAAAAATACTTATTTTCCTCACCTAACTAGAATCTAACAGAAAACAAATAATTGATAACAATAGTCGATAACAAATAATCACAACAAATTATATGTAAACTTGAGGTGAGAAGTGATCTGGGAAAAAAGAGGAGGGTGAAGGGGGGGTTGCTGAATTGTTATTGTTAGTTTTGGGTCTGCTGAGCTTAGACCAATTAGTGCAAAAGAGCAGAAATTTCTGGTTTTAATTCAAAGACATTTTTATTGCGGTAACATTGGTTTATGATATTTTGTAAGTTTCAGGGGTACAGCAGTATAATTCAACATCTGTATACAATACATCGTGATCACCACTTAACAATCTAGTATCTATTCATCACCATTCAATTGACCCCCATTATCCAGTTCTCCCAGCCCCAGGGATGTTGCAGTTTTGAATAACAAGGACTGAGTAGGCCTCATTGAGAAGTAGCATTTGCATTTCCTCACCCCCTGAGGGAACTACAATGCAGTCATGTGCATAGTGATGTAATTCCTCAGATAAGGAGTGTGTTCCCCATATATGGCCTAGCTGTGTAGTTGGCTATACCTTGCTGGTTTGTGTAAGTATAGTTGACCCTTAAACAACACAGCTCTGTGAGGGTCCACTTACGGTTGTTGTTTTTTTTTTTTTTTTTTACCCAGTAAATACAGTTGGCCTTCAATATCCACTGTTCTGCATTCACATTGTAGGTTGAGTCTGCAGGTTGTGGGGGCCAACTATAGGGAACTTGGACACCTGTGGATTTTGGTATTTGTTGGGGAGCCCTGGAACCAATCCCTCTCAGGTACCAAGAGACAAGTATAGATAAGTTTCTGTGAAGTCAACTTATACACTGATTTTTAACCTCAGGGGGTAGGGGTGGAGAGGTGGGTTTGAGGGGATTTGGCACCCCTAATCCCTCCTTTTTTGTTCAAGGGTCAACTGGACATCCTGACATTTGCACAATCACAAAATTGCCTAACAAGCATTTCTCAGAATGTATCCCCATCTTAAGTAACGCATGATTGTAGCTCTAAATCCATGGTGTTATTCAGGAGATGATGTAGTTAAATGAGTTAGCATAGCTGTAAACTGCTTGAACTAATAGCATATGTGTGCTATTATCAGTGTTGGCTATTAGTATTGTCATTGTTAGGGATGGCTAGACTGAGGCCCAAGAAGGAAAACTCATGCACTTAGCAAATGGCCATGCCAGGCCTTGAACCCAGGCAGTTGGCCCATGATTCCAGGCTAGAACTGCATCAGTGAGCATGTAGAGGGGACAGACTAGGTCCCTGCTACACAGGGCTGAGGACCTGGCCCTCTTGCTCCCAGGATGCTGATGTACCAGCACCAGAGGGTGTCAGAGAAGTTCGATGTCATTGACCTAGACCCGTATGGCAGCCCTGCCCCTTTCCTGGATGCAGCTGTGCAGGCTGTGAATGAAGGAGGTGAGGCTGGGTTGGCTTGGGGGCATGCAATAGGGCTTCCCTGGGACTCTGGAGGGTCCTTACTGTGCTTTCCTTCCCTGCAGGGCTGCTGTGTGTGACCTGCACAGACATGGCAGTGCTGGCGGGTAACAGTGGGGAGACATGTTACAGCAAGTATGGAGCCATGGCACTCAAGAGCCGGGCTTGCCACGAGATGGTGAGGGCCCCCCCCACACCCTTTTCCCCCACCCTCCCCAGCCACGCTGGCTTCCTCTGTGAGGGAGGCATGTTAACCTCAAGTTAACATTTGGGAGAGCATGATCTCTGAGAGCATGGGGCTGCCAATTGAGGCCATTTGGGGCAGTGGCTTTTCCTAGGGTCAGAGTGGGCAATTCCGTTATTCTTTCCAGTATTCTGTATTTTAGCAAATTTTAAAATTGTTCTTTTTTTTTTTTAAGGCAGCTTTTCCAGATTTGGGTTCAAGTCATAAATTTGGGCATGCAATTTTACCTTTCTGGGTCTTGGTTTTTGCATCTGTGAAATAGCCATTGTGTTGCTGTGGGATTTCAAGAAGGCAAGAGTAGACTACATCCACGAAGTCTCAGCGGTCCTGGCAGGGAGAAGGCCCCGGCAGTTTTCTGTAGCACCCAGGCTCTGCCTGCAGAGCCTGTAGGGACTGGAAAGCAGGTCCTTGGTCCACAGAGCAAGCCACAGGGTCTATGTGTTCCTTAGCCATTTACTGCTCTCAGCAGCACAATAAAGAGACAGGGACTTTTGTGGTTTCACAGGTGAGGAAACTGAGGCACAGAGAGGTGGTACTCAATTGCCAGAGGTCACCTCATCAGGGTGCTGGGGGTTGGCTTGGAACCCAGGGAACAACCCTGAGCCTGTGCTGTGTGGGAGCACCTTGGTGGCTTCTGGGCAAGAAGGGGTGAGGAGGCAGGACTGAATCCATCCCTACCTGCAGGCCCTGAGGATTGTGCTGCATAGCCTGGACCTCCGCGCCAACTGCTACCAGCGCTTTGTGGTGCCTCTGCTCAGCATCAGTGCAGACTTCTATGTGCGTGTTTTTGTTCTCGTCTATACAGGCCAGGCCAAAGTCAAGGCCTCAGCCAGGTTAGCTGGGGAAAGGGAGTAGTAATGGATTGAGGGAGGCAACAGGGCTTTTCCCTAGACAGGGTGGGGCCCCCTACCCCAGTGCTGTCCTAAGGGAATGGAGGCACAGCCCTGCCACGAGGGTCTTTAAGGGGACTGAGACAACCTCCTCCTCAGGAGGAGTTGGGATATGGTGCCTATACTTGGACTCATGACCGCCCTGTCCCCACCAGCAAGCAGGCACTGGTGTTCCAGTGTGTGGGCTGTGGTGCCTTCCACCTGCAGCGCCTCGGCAAAGCATCAGGACCCTCTGGTGGCCGGTGAGCATGGGTGAACAGGTGGGGAAGGTGAGGGGCCATCCCAGAATCACCATCTCCTAACTGCCCCTCTTTGTTCAGGGTCAAGTTTTCTGCAGCCTGTGGCCCCCCTGTTGCCCCTGAATGTGAGCACTGCGGGCAGCGACACCAGGTAAGGCTAGACCTGGGGATGCCAAGAGGCACTTGAGGGTCCTGACCCTTACCATCCCTGCCTCTTGACCCTTGTGTGTCCACAGCTCGGTGGCCCACTGTGGGCAGAGCCTATTCATGACCTGGACTTCGTGGCCCGGGTCCTCCAAGCCGTGAGCGCCAACCCTGGCCGCTTCCATACCTCAGAGCGGATCCGTGGGGTCCTGAGCGTCATCACCGAGGTTGGGCCTGAGCTGTGGTGGGCAGGGGGCTCTGCCTGTACCCAACTGCCCTTCCTCTGTCCACCCCACACCTATCCCATTCTCCTGCAGGAGCTCCCAGACGTGCCTCTCTACTACACTCTGGACCAGCTGAGTAGCACCATCCACTGCAGCACCCCTAGCCTCCTGCAGCTGCGGTGAGGGCCAAGTCTGCCCCTCTCTGGCAGAGTCCCATATAAAGATGGAGATCAGACACACCCTATTTAGGCTTTTCTGGAAGGAGTGCTTAGATCAGCGCTTAGAGGCTTTAGACCCGGCCAGCCGTGCAGTCTTACTATGGTGACAGCTGGCATCATGTCTGCCATGGGTGCTCCATGAGATTTGCGGCTACACCAGCTGTGACACAGTTCACACCCACATAGGTCATCATGAACTTGGGAATCTGCCTCCCTATCATGTCCCCTTTTGGTCCCCAGGTCAGCCCTCCTCCATGCTGGCTTCCGGGTCTCTCTCTCCCATGCCTGTAAGAACGCCGTGAAGACTGATGCCCCCACCTCAGTCCTCTGGGACATCATGCGCTGCTGGGTGAGGGAGGCTTAATGGGATGGGGGTAGGGGATGGTTGGGCTCAGCACCCACTGACCTCTGACCTTTGCCTTCCAGGAGAAGGAGTGTCCGGTGAAACGGGAACGACTGTCGGAGACCAGTCCAGCATTCCGCATACTGAGTGTGGAGCCCAGGTATGAGCACAGCCATAGTGCGACTGTGAGCAGGCCAGGAACTCACTGTGTGTGACACAGGCCCACATACATCCCCACACTGACCTGCTCATCCTTCAAGTGAAATCCAGAATTCACTCAGTTCTTGCCCCACCCTAGTCTGACCACACTGTGGTCCTCTGCCAGGTCCCCCACTTCCCCCTCTTGTCCCCTTGCTGTTCTCTCCACAACAGAGTGTACTATAAGCACCTGTGTACCGTCAGGTTTCCCCCTAACTTAGAACCCTCCATGGCTCCCACATACTCAGTAGAAACCAAAGTTCTACCTGTGCAATGTATCATGTCACTTCCCTCATGTATCCCCAGCCCCACCCCCGTCATTGTTCAATGCACACTGGCCTTCTCCCTCAGACTCACCAGGCACTCCCCCACCTTGGCATTTACTTTGGCCTGGATTGCCTGTCCTGGCCTCCCATGGCTTTTTTTTTTTTTAAGATTTTTTTTTACTTATTTATGCATATAAGAACTGGGGTGTAGGCCAGAGGTGCCAGGAGGGGGTGGTGGTGAGAGGGCTCACCAGAGACAGAGTGGGGAGCAGAACAGGCAGATCAACTGAAATACACTGCTGAGGGGAGCAGCAGGTGAGACAGGAGAGGTCTGCTGTGCCATGTGGGAATCTCCCTGGCCAGGGATCGAAAGTGGAAAGTGGATGCGGATAGCTTCATAGTGCTGAAACTTAACCCCTTGCGCCACCAGGGAGGCCCTGTCTGTTTCATTTTGTACTGTAGTATTTTTTACATCAAACTTTATCTATTTTATATATTGTCTCTACCTTCAATGAAAATGACAGCTTCAGAGGCACCCCCCCATGGCTCTTCCCTCACCTTCAGCTTTCCCTGCCTGCCCTCGTCTTACCATACCCCCCGTCCAGTCTCTGCATTCCTTTTACCCCGCTCTGCTTTATCTACAATTTTTTTTTTTATTTATGCATACAAGAACTGGGATACAGGCCAGAGGAGTTGGGGGTGAGGGGTTTCACCAGAGACAGTGGGGAACAGAACAGGCAGATTGAAATACACTGCTGAGGGGAACAGCGGGCGAGTCAGGAAAGGTCTGCTGCGCCATGTGGGTTGCTCCCTGGCCAGCCAGGGGATCGAACTCGTGCTGCAGAGGCTGCGGACAGCTTCATAGGTTGTGTCTCAACCCCTTGTACCACCAGGGAGGCCCCCTTTACCCACAACTCTTTCTTAGTTCATGCTGTAACATACAGTTGGCCCTTGATCAACATGGGGGTTAGAGGTATCCATATCTCCCCACACAATCAAAACTCAAATATAACTTTGACTTCCACAAAAACTTAACAACTAGTAGCCTGCGGTTGACCAGGACTGCCTTACCGAAAATATAAACAATGAACATATGTTCTCATATGATAGACTGTGTTCTTACAATAAAGTAAGGTAAAGAAAATGTTGCTAGAAAAACCATAAGGGAGAATAAATACATTTACAGCACTGTATTATGATGATCAATACCGTAAGTTTAGATGTCTATATACAAGAAAATTCAAGTGTAAGTGGACCGAGGAAGTTCAAAACCTTATTTTTTTAAGGTCAGTTTTAATTTGCTTATTTCTGATTTTGTCCATTGCTTCTCCATCTTGTGCCCTTGTCAGTTTACCAGAAGCAGATATTTTTGTCCATTCTTTTCACTGTGTTCCCAGCACTAGAACAATGTGGGCACTAGGTAAATGTTTATTAAATAAATGACAGAATCCTGACACAGATAATATTCCTGTGGCACATGGAGGTGGGCAGACCCCACCTTGCAAACCTTCTGCCCCTCAGCCTCACCCCTAACTTCCCCAGGCTGCAGGCCAACTTCACCATCCGGGATGATGCCAACCCCAGCTCCCGCCAACGAGGACTCAAGCGCTTCCAGGCCAACCCTGAAGCCAACTGGGGCCCAAGGCCTCGTGCCCGACCAGGGTTAGTGACAGTGCAGTGGGGTATGGGCAGAGAATTTAGACAGGGTCTCAGCCACTTATCCTCTTGCTCAGGAGCAAGGCGTCAGACAAAGCCATGGAGGAGAGACGAAGGTTGCTCCAGAACAAACGGAAGGAGCCAGGGGAGGATCCAGTGCAACGGGCTGCTCGCCTCAAAACATTTCCCTGCAAGAGGTTCAAGGAGGTGAGGTACCCCTACAACCTGCAGGACACCTGGGTTCTGGGTTCCCCTCTGGACAAAGGGCAGGGCAAGTGCCTGGGAATGTGCTCCTTTTCCACAAAAGGAACCTGCAGTGGCTGCCAAACTCTGGGCCAGAGTTCATACCCACCATCCTCCCACCAGGGAATCTGTCAACGTGGGGACCAGTGCTGCTATTCCCACGGCCCCTCAACACCTGAGGCCACTGCTGAAGTCACCGCCACGGACTGTTTGGAGACTTCTAATCAGAATCCCTCAGGCTTGTGTCCTACACTAGGCCAGACATAAACAGAGTCAATAAAAAGATACCACCTTCCCCCTGACTATCATTTGTCTGAGTGAGGAGGCTGCCTATGGCCTGTCTGTCCACCTCTCCAGCTTTCATGTCTGCTGCATTGTCCATCTGTTTTAACTACCTGGAGGAACTCTGAATCTTGTTTTTGTTTCTGCATGGCTGGTAGTGTCAGTATTTCTGTTTAGGGTATTCAGTCTGTATGGGTGATGGGAACTGACCCATCTGTCTGTGAGGCAGTCTGTCCTGCATCCCATCGCTGGTGCTTGCAGATCCTGACAAGGCCACGTGGTGGCAGCCTTGTGCCCGAGGAAGCCTTTGCTGTTCCCCTAGCCTTGGCACCCACAGCCGGCTCCAGACACCAATCCTCCACGTGGCCTCGCACCACGCCTCCTGCGTGGTTTCTCTGGTCCGGCTCACTCCCCCTCCCACCCAGGGCCACAGGGGCGGAAATCAGGCCGGAACCAGGCGCCTGGTGCATCCGCTCCAGACCAGGTGTTTCCTGCCCAGAGGCCCGAGGGGGCACACACTGAGGCACCCAGCAGGCTGCTGCATCCCCTCCCCCCAGGACGGTGTTAGCGACATTAACTGAGATTTGGGGGTAGAATTCCCACACTGCCACATGGTAGCTCCTAGCACCTTCATCTTCCTGCATCCGGGCTGTAAAATCATAATCCTTGGGATATCCAAGTTAACTTGTGCCCAGAACTGGAGCTCTCACCTCCCTGAGGCTTGGGTTTTGGAGTACTGCCTTTCACTCCATTCCCGGGAGGGTGGTGGTAGTGGTGGTGCTGGGTAGCTGCTGAGGGTCTGCATGGGAGATCCTGTTAGTCACCCAGAGACTCAGAGGTCATAGCTTGACAGGTAGGACTGTGCTTGGGGATGAGGAACAGTCTACAGAGTTGCCCCCTGGGCCCACATGGTTGTAAGATTCACTACTGCCCTGGGATATTTGCCCAACATCCCTTAACCACCATTTACCATGTTCAGAGCTATGGGTTGAGGGCCGGGGTGTGCAGAGCTAAGGCTATGTGATCCTGTTAATGAGGCCAATATAGGACAGTACTGGAGATATCCCTTGAAAAGTTCTGCTAGTTCTGACACCCTAGAAAATGCCCACTTTCCCCCCAGGTGTGGCACTTCCTCTTGCCCTCCCAGGCCTGGAAAGGTGGTATGGCTAGAGCGTGGTGCCTCAGGAAGCCTGCCCAACTGAACAACCAAGGTCAAACTTGTCAGAACAGGCCTCCCTCCTGTGTCCTCTCTAGGATGGGGGTGGAGGAAAGGCTCTGTAAAAAGAGGAACTAGGCTGGGGGTGGAGAGTTGGAAGAGGCGCCCCTAGGTCACGAGGCCCCAGCAGCACCGGAAACAGTTCTCTTTCACCCCCGTCTGCATAGACACTAAAGCAAGGGGTGTTCAAAGGTGAAGGCTACTGCCCCCTGCCTCTTTCCCCTCTATGGTGCTCCCTGGTGCCTCGTTTCCAGTTGTGCGCTGGGGCTGGGGTCCTCAGAGGGCAGGGTGTCCCTCCACTGCTTAAGGGGATTGAAGGTGAGGCCCCCAAGGCGTGAGCACTGAGTCCTGCTTCTGCTGGCTGAGGGGGCGGCGCTGAGAGGTCATGGCTCAGAGATCCCCGCCCACTGGTTTCCTCCAGGGTCAGCCCGGCTCCTTATCAGGCACAGCCAGGCGGCCAGGCAGTTATCTGCACCGTCCAGCATCCTCCGGCCGCTGTGCTGGGGGTGAGAGGGAGGAAACCCGGCCGACAAGGGTGGGGAGAAGGTGGGTTTGTCCGGAGCTGCTCACTTTCCCTCGAGGGACCCAGGCTGCTGCCTGCAGCCCTTGGGAGCTCCAGGAGAGGCCTGACCAGCAGCTGGCCCTCAGCGGCTAGGAGGGCAGACTCCAGGCCTGAGTGGGGCCTCCAGTGCCTAGCCTGAAGTTGGAACCCACTTCCTGGTCCCAAGCGCTCACCCTGAAGGACAGAGCCAGGGCATTCACCAGGCAGCTGGACCAGTGCCGGGGTAAGAAGGGACCGGCTTGAATTCCTTCCCTCACTCCATTCATTCATTCATTCATTCATTCATTTATCAGCAGGCACCTACTAAGTAAGAAGCCAGGCAAGCTTCCCCAGGGTCTAGCTAGGGAAGACTGGGCAAAGGAGCCAGGAGTCCTTGAATAGGGACATCTAAGCAGCGTGCCAAGGGGTGCATACTGATGGGAGTAAGGAGGGTGGAGGTCAATGGGGTCAGTGTATGGGGATCCTGGGATCAGCATTTGGGGTAATGGTGTTTGGGGTCATGGTGTCAGCAATGGGGTCACGGGGTTAGTAAGGGAGACTTTCATTGGGGGTGGGTTCACCGGAGTGATTATGGAGGACTTTCAGGGTCAGACCTGGAGGCAATGGCAAGGATCATTGCTGAGGGCCACATGGTCAGCCTAGGGGAGGAGGGTGTCAGTGAAGGTTCAGAATCAATCCTGGAGGGATTCCAAGGTCACAGGGTGTCGAGGGGTGTCTCAGGATCAGATCTGAGGGTTACAGGGTAATCTTGAAGATCATAGGGTCAGTCATGGGTCCTTCCCTTGCTCCTACCTCTAGGTTCCAGGTGAAAGGGAATTCTGTAAGAAGGGAAATTTGCTCTGGGGCTGGGCCACTGAAACCCTCATGGGTCACAAATGGATCACAGATGTCCCTACTGGGTTCAGTGCTCCCTAGCGCTTCACTGGGCACATCTTCCTGCCTTTGTGTTGGACTCCCTCCCATGCCCTAGCTGTTTCTGGTCCCACTCCCTACCTGCCTTTGCCCACTGAACTGCCACCCCCCCCCCCATTTCAGAACTGGGCTAAGGAAGGTATAGCATATGATCCCCCTCTCCACTGGTTTCCTTCCCTCCCACAGGTGAGCTCCCCCTCGGGGTCCATGTGCCCGCCCCAGGCCCACACAGAGGTGGGCCCCACCATGACTGAGAAGGCCAAGATGGTGTGTGCCCCCAGCCCAGCACCTGCCCCACCACCCACGCCTGCCTTGCCTAGGCCCCCAAAAGTGAATGAGGTGGGCCACAGAGAAGCTTCACCCCCCAGACTGCCCCCTGGCGTGCCAGTCATCAGCCTGGGCCACACAAGGCCCCCAGGGGCAGCCATGGCCACCACGGAACTAAGTGCCCTGCGTTCCCCACTGCTGCAACTCTCCACCCTGGGACCCGCCCCACCTGCCCTGGCCCTGCATTACCACCCTCACCCCTTTCTCAACAGGTCAGTGGAGGGGGGGGCAGGGCCTAGGGAGGAATGCAGGGCCAGGGTGCTTGCCCAAAAGGCATTAGTGACCCACAACCCCTTACAGCCTCTACATTGGGCCGGCAGGACCTTTTGGCATCTTTCCCAGCAGCAGGCTGAAGAGGAGACCAAGCCACTGTGAGCTAGAGCTGGCTGAGGGTGAGTATATTGGCTTGTAGCTGTCTGGGGCCCATGGCTGTCCCATACATGGGGAGGGATAGCCAGTGCACACTGAGATATACAGAGGACAGCCCATGATGGGCTCTGTACTCAGTCCCAATCACAGCTACCCAACAGACCACAGTAATAGCAAATGCAGCATGGCACTGGGGCCACAGAATCACAGCTCCCCTGGAATGCACCGCCAAATGGAAAACAGCTATGGGACAACAACCATGCAAGAGACAGCCACACAACCACAGCCACTTAGGACCTTGGCCACACAAGTCAGCCGGAGAACCATGGCCATGCATAACACAGCCACAAGACCACAACCACGTGGCAACAAGCACACACAACCACAGCCATTTATACCATGAGTTGTACAGCCACTAGAGACATGGACAAACCACAATCACAACAAGAATACTCTTAAATTCAGGAGCACACCCAGCCACACCCAGGGACACATTCAGAGTGAGGGCCATGAGACAGTGCCCTAGACTGGAATCTCAGCCAGTGGCATAAAGGTGTGGACAGTCAGGGGTCAGAGTCCCCAGCTGCCTGCAGCCTGGGCCTGTGATGGTCCTTGTCCAGGCGCCTCTGGGGGTAGGAGGTGCTCCCTGGCAGAAGAGCTATCTGTGCACTTTTCCTGTGGATCCCTTGGGGAGGGGGGAACTTGTGTTGAAGTCCCCATAAGGGTGCTGGGCATTTGGGGTGAGGCTGTTGGGGGCGCCAATCCTGTCCCCATCCTGTCCTTAGGGCACCAGCCCCAGAAAGTGGCCCGGCGTGTATTCACCAACAGCCGAGAGCGCTGGAGGCAGCAGAACGTGAATGGCGCATTTGCTGAGCTCAGGAAGCTGCTGCCTACTCATCCACCCGACCGGAAGCTGAGCAAAAACGAGGTGCTGCGCCTTGCCATGAAATACATTGGCTTCCTGGTGCGGCTCCTGCGCGACCAGGCAGCCGCTCTCGCCGCGAGCCCCGCCCCAACGGGGCCCCGAAAACGGCCGGCCCACCGCGGCGCAGATGACAGCTCCCGGTGTGGGCCCTGTCGCAGGGCGGAGCTGGTGGCGCGCCAACAGTCGGCACCCCAGGCCTGCCCTGACGGCAGTCCCGATGGGGCGGCCCGGCCCATCAAGACGGAACAAGCGGCAGTGAGCCCAGAGGTGCGGTGACTTTCTCGCCGTCAGCCTGTGCGGTGGGCACTGGGAGCGCAACCCGGGCTGTCCAGGAAGGGGCGGGTTACGCGCTGCGCCTGCCCAGGAGCGAACTCCCGCAAAGAGGGATCGTGAGGACAGCACCTAAGGGAGGAATGTGGGGCCTGGAAGGACGACGGTCGCCCCCAGGTGCCCTGCAGTCACTCACCGTTCACTGGACGTGGCCTTGCCTGCCCGCGCTCCCCTTCAGAACGCGAGGTTGACCAACCAACATGGTAGCGCGGTCAGAAGACCCTCGTGTGCTTCTTTTTTTCTCCCCCCAACCCCGGGCTGGGGTCACCGAGAGGTGGGGAGGAACCAAGGAGCCTTCGCCCTTCTCGCGGCGCCCCCTTCTGGACGCTCAAGGTTAGACGTTCCTCGACGGCCTCTGACAGCCAGGCTGGCGGAGAACGGGCAAGACCCGCGCGGGGGCCTCTCCCCTCCCGCCCTGATTCGATCGCGTACGGGCGCATTAGCGAAGGCTCAAGGGTCTTGCTTTTGTTTTTCTTTATTTCTTTATTTCACATACACATTAGCCATTCAATGGAGAAGCCGGAGAGTCAGGCAAAGATGGTATAACAGAAGCGCAGTGACGGGGGCGGGGCGGGGCGGGGCGGGGCGGGGCGGGGCGGGCGAAGAGGGAACAGACGGGCTGGCTGCCTACTTGCATTCCGCTAGGACACTGAAAACCCAGAAAACAAAACAGACAGTAAACTACCCTTGTTTCTTATGTATCTCAGTGCAGAGACGGGGTGGAGGGCAGAGAGGAGACCAGGCTGAAGGAGGAGGAGCGGAGGGACAGGGGACGCTAAGGGGGAAGCACACCAAATCCATTAGTACTATATATAGAGATACTCGTATATACTGCGTTTCTTAGCCTAAGAAGAAACTTGTTTGACGGGACGGGCGGCCTTTTCGGTCCGCGATGCTGGTGCTGGTCGGGCGCACGGGTCTCCCGGGAGGGGCCGAAGCGGGGCTGGCCCAGGCTGGCTTGCGGGGGGGAAGGGGGCGCCCCAGGATGGGTGGGGGAGCAGAGGCGGGGCTGGGTTGCCCCTCGGGCTCTCAATTGGGGGACAAAAGTTCTCGTGACTTTATTGCTCCTTTATTTTCTCTCGTGTGTGTGTGTGTGGGGGGGGGTCCGTTCAGCACGGTCGGGGTGGGAGAACGGTGGGTCGTCTGAGCCACCCGGCCCCTCTGGGACCCAGAGCGCGGCGTCCGCTCCGCCAGCACGGGGGTGAGAACAAGGCACTAGGTCGGCCGGCCAGCGCAGGGGCGGGTGTGTAAGGCAGTCGACGGGGCTGGTTGCGGGGTGGGGTGGGGCTGTGTGGGGGCCGTTTGCGTGCGTGCGTGCGCGGGCCTGGGCAAGTCGACCTGTCAGCTTGGCTGGTCCTGTCCTGGAGCTTCGAGACTTCCCCGTGCTCCCAGAGGGTAACCAGGATGGGGTGGGGGTGGGGGAGTGATGTGGGGGGCTCCGGGGGTGGGGTGAGGGAGGAAAACTACCAACTTGCTGAGCGCGCTCCTGATAATGCTGGTGAGGGTCAAGTTGGCGTCTGGCTCAAAGAAGGGCGCTCGGGACAGAGAGAGGGAGGGAGGGGACTTTGTTCGTTGGCATTGACCTCTGCGGAGGAGGGGCTGGGGTCCCCCGCCACGCCCCGACGCCAGGACGGGGATGGGGCGAGGAGGGGGCGCTGGTCCCCGGGGAGGGGCCGCCCGGGGAGACCCGCGGCCTGAGCAGCCCTGCCACGGGCGCACGCCGCTGTCCCGTTCCGTTAAACTCAACAAAGAAGGGATATGCGTGTTCCTAACAAGTGCAGGATATTTGATTCATAAACTTATGTATAATAGTTTGTTTTTTTTAAAACGTACTTTATAATGTAAGAAGCACCAGGGTTTTTATGTTTAATTATCTTAAAAATAACTTTCTCTCGTCCTTTTCCTTTTTGATATTGTGTCGATTTTTTTAATGTCGAGGTGTTAAAAAAAACTCTAAAATGTGAACATTTCCTTCAGCCCTTCCACCGAAACCAAGAACGAATGACGAAACAAATAAAAACCCCAGATCATCCTCGTCAACGCAGAAAAACGACTTAAAAAAAATAAACCCTCAAAAAAAAAAAAAAAAGAAAGAAAGAAAGAAAGAAAAAGAAAAAGAAAAAAACACTCAGCTTTTGTTATCCCCGCTCAGGGCGGGACAGGCCCGGTTCTTTTAGCGTCCCCAGAGCCGCGAGGACATTACAACAAAAATAAATTTTTTTCTTAATCTCTTAACATACAAAGATAGGAAAACTCTGATGCATTGCACTTGGTTCAATGAAAAAAAAAAAAGTTCATTTCCCCCATATATATTTTTGTGGGTTTTTTTCTTTTCTAATACGTCCCCACATCTCCTGTCGCCCTCGTTGCCCTTAGCCTGCCCCTCACAACCACACTTGGGAAAGGAGCGACCCCCCCCACCCCCGACCCCCCGACCCCCGCCCGCCCCGGCGGCCCCACCGGGCGCGCTCCCGCCCCGGCCCAGCTGGCCTGCAGCTTCCGACCTCGCCCAGGCGGGCGCCCCGCAGACCCTGGCTCCCCTGGGCCCAATGCACCCACTGCCCCGTTTGTCTCCGAGGCAAGGGACGCGTGCGGCCAGGTATGGGGTCCCTTCCGCTCCCCTCTCAGCTCTGACCCTGTTTAGCCAACCAAACTGAAAAATCATTGCACTTTGACCGCGCATCACGCCCGGCCCACCCGGCTCCCCACCCCCCCACCCCCGCCCGACTCCCCCTACCCTCCAGGCTCCCGCAGGATCCCCAGCGCCCCACTTCTCAGTCCCGGTCCTCTCCGGGCGGCAGGCGGATGGGGGAGGGGCTCCACTCAACTGCCAACAAAAGCCACCCCGGGGACTACCGCTTCGTGACTTCCAGCTGGGGAGGTGGCGCCAATTGCGGGCCCCAGCCGCCCCAGGTAAGGGCTCGCCTCCCTTCCCCAGAGGGCCCCCTCTCCTCCTTCCCTCCCGGCCTGCTCGGGGCCACAGCCTTACAAACTAGACTCACAATATAAATAAAGCCCATAACCCACCCCTACGGTGCAATGTTGGGTTGATTGACTTTCAGAGGATCCTGACCTGTGCTTTGTGTTTTCATACAGTTAAGAAAGAGAAAGAGAGAGAGAGAGGCACAAGGACTCAGAAGGGGACCAAGAAGGGCAGATGCAGGGAGGAGGGAGTAAGGCACAGAAAGACAAGCCAGAGGGGCCAGGCCACACCCTGGAGGGGGGGCTGGGCGTGCTCATGCTCCCCTCCCTCCAGGGGGGGCTTCTGAAGACCCTCTGGTCAGGCCCCCAACCATCCCTTGGGGAAGGAGGGGGCAGCAGGGGTGGGGAGAGCTACTTCCTGTGGCGTGTTACCAAATTGTTCCCAAGTTGCTCAAATGGGGGAGGAATTCCCAATTGCAACAGCAAAAGACCCAAACAATGAATGCCCTACCCCTAAATAAAGAGTAAAGACTTTACAGCTAAAATCCAGAAAGAGGTGGCCACAGGGGCAGGATGGGGGAAGTGGAAGGGGGACCGGGAAAGCTCCAAAACACTTTTGAAAAATGACGGACGACACCCAACACCCTCCAAAGGAACTGTAAGTTGGCAAGCAGGACGCCTACCTAGCGCAGGTGGCAGCTTAGCCACAGCAGCGGCAGCTGCCTGGTCCTCCTCGCATGGCTGTGGGGTCCCCTTTCTGCTCCATTATCTGGCCCGGCCACAGCAGGGCTGACTGCGTGAGGGGCAGGGACAAGGACCGATGGGGCGGGCAGAGCGAGAATACCTGCATGCGGGGCTGGGGTGTGGGGGCAACCTGGGGGCTGCCTCCCCTCACTAGCCTGGCAGAAGAGTGACCCTCCCAGCCTACAGAGAGAAGGAAGAGGGGGCCTGTCCCTGGCTGAGACGGTGCCGTCGAGAGCATTCCCACTTTTTCCTATGGACTGTACATAGGGATCTGGGGCCCAGAACTGCCCCCGAGACTCAGGGTGGGATGGCAGAATACCCTCCATTCCAGGAACACAGAATTAGCTCCCTGCCCACCCCGGGGGGGGGGTGTTCTAACTCAAGTGGGGCAGGGGTCTTGGAGGTCACCTACCTCCCCTGGTCCCAAGCAACAGGGGAAGAAGCCAGAGCTGAAGGCAGTGAGGGGGAGGGATGGGTCACACCCTGGAGGGGGCGCTATTGGGAAGCCCTTGGGAACTATACCCCAACATCCTTACAAGCTGGTCCTCCAAGCTACCTACTGAAGCTCCAGCAAAAGTCAAGGGTGGGGTTTCCCAAGGGTGAGGGTAGGGCCCAGGCCCTTTCAGAATGGTGCTGGTTGTTTGGGGATTTTGTTCCTTCCCCAGGAGGCCTGGACCAGACAGGACAGGGAGGCAGGCAGTTCCCCTGCATACTTTCTTGCTTGCTGTCCTGTACTTGACAGAGTCTGCTTTGCATGTTGCTTTCTGCTTGGCTGCTGGTGCTCAGCTCCTCTGAGACCTCTTCTGAGGGCTCTCTGAGAACTGGGCTGCTTCTGGGGGCCTGCGGGGGTCCCCGGGCTGGAGGAGAGAAGGGTTGAGTGGCTGACGACGTCTAATTTTTGCTTTTCGGTGGGGCTGGGCTGGGCAGGGGGATTTTTCCATGTTCCAAAATTTCTTCTCCCCCCTTTTGAGGAACCTCTTCTTTTCATTTTGTCATTTCTTTTGTCGATCTTATCAGAGGAACCAGGACTGCAACAGGACAAGAGCGGCAATTTTGAAAATGGGGAAGGGTGGGTGGTTCCATTTATTGCTCCCTGGGCCTGTGACTGAAGAATAGATCTCTGGACCCCTCAAAGTCCCAGCTGTGGTGGTGCCAAGGGACCCCTGGCATTCCCTCCCCCCACAAAAGGTACATCACCATTCTGTCCATCTCTTCTGTGGTAATCCTGCCTGCAAGAGCACCTGCCCCCCAGAGTGCTAGAGTCCAGCTGGTCTTCCCTTGGGCACTATGCCCAGCGGGTGGGACCCCTGTGGCTAGTGCAAGCATAGGCACAGACCTGGGATTTGGCCAGGTTTCCAATTATTTACAGTTTTGTGTGGTTCCTACAGGGTGGGAAGGATGCCAGTCTGGATCTTTTGTCCCCAGAGGGGTTTGGGAAATGGGTGGGGGTGGCCCAGTTTCTTGCTGAATTTTCTTTCTGTTTCTTTGGATTAAAGCAGAAATTCCCATCTGTACACCCCAACCCATAGGCTAAAAGACTGGGGGAGGGGTGACACCACGCGACTTTAGGCTCTAGCAGTGCCAGGCCTGGAGGAGTAGCCCTTGCAGACCCAGTTTGATCCTCTACCCTCAGGGTACCAGGTGCTCAGGGAGGCGCTGAGGCGCAGAGAGGCATAGTCAGTTCCCTCTGGGTGCCAGCAGGGGGCGCTGCCTTCCTACAGACAGCAGCAACCAATCCACAAAACAACCCTGAGCAGACTCCTGGACCTGGGCTGCTTGGCAATGCCCTCCACCAAAGGTTCTGGGTCTGCCTCAAGCCAAGGGGCAGGGGATAGGTCTATGTTCTGTGATGCCTGGGCATGCCTGGCAGTGCCCTTCGGGCAAAATGGCTCTCCCAGGCTCTGGGGTCATAGACCTGGATCTGCAGGGGTAAAGGAGACTGACTACAGAGCAGGAGCTAGGTACTGACTTATTTTACCCAAGCCCTACACCACGTAGAAGCCAGGAGAAGAAAGAGGTGGTGATCTGCCAAGGCCACACAGCCTGCACGGCTGAGCAGGGGCTCAAATGTACGGGGCTGTGTAGAGTCAGTGCTAACCGGTACCTGTAGCAAGATCACAAGGAGGCAGGGTCTATAGTGGCCAGAAGGGCTGCACCCTGCCTAGCGCCAATGTTGGGATGAGGACTTTGGAGGCTAGATCCGGCAACTTTTCAAAGAAGTCAAAAGTCTGGACAGAATTTCATGTGAAAATTTCAATATTGAAAATACTTGTTTCAGTCATACAGCTCCTGTCTACAGGTTAGACCTGCCCCTCCAACTCTGATTTGGGACCATGCTAGGGAAACACCAAGTTTTGAGTTGGAAAGGGGATTGGAGATCATCTGGAGTTTCCTGCAGCAGTGGAAATGCTCTTCATTTGCGCTGTCCAGTGTGGTAGCCACTAGCCACATGTGGCTTCTGAGCACTTGAAATGTGGCTAGTGTGCCTCAAGGACTAAATTTTCTTCTAGTTAGTTATACAATTTATATTTTAACAGCCACACATGGCTAGCCCACTGGATACTGCAGATCATCGAGGGCCATTGATAACTTGGGGCTAGGAATGGCCGCAGTGACTGCTCTTTACAGGGTGGCCAGTGGTGCTGGAGAGGGGATAACTGCAGAGCAGACTGGCCCCCTCCTTGGCAGGGATCCTGGAGCACCTGCCCAAAGTCGAAACCCACCAATCAACTAAAGGCCAAAGGAAGCTCCAGGGGGCTTGGCAAAGTGTTGGGGAACCCCCAGCCAAAGGTACCCTTAGAATGGATGGGGTAGGACCACGTAGACAGCCAGCTCTTGGGCTTCCCTTCCAGGCCCGAAGGGATGGGAGCTGCCTAGGTTAGCCCCCTCCCTGCAGGCTTAGTCTTTGGTATTCTCTGGGACCCCCTTCCCAATGAGAGACTACACTGGAGCCTTACAAGACTGCTCTCGTTGTGAGTCTGCTCTCCCCCCTCACTGCTTGGAACAGGAGGGGGACAACCACAAGAGGAAGACATACCAAGTTAAGGCCCTAGATGGGCCCCTTTGGGGTCTCCTGAGTTGCACGGTGTTTGTTGGGGGGACAGCCACCAACCCTTAGATTGAGGGGGCTTCTCAGAGGAGGAACACTTGAGTCGGGGACAAAGAAGATTCCAGTGGCGCTCTGCAGCGCAACTTCACGGGTCTCAGGAACAGGGGACCTGCTGCCAAGCACGGAGTGGCTTTTTCTGCTCACCCCTCCCTGCTTCTTGAGCCAGGTCCAAAATTGATTAAAACTAAGTAAAAAGCGCTGCCCAGGGAATGACAAAATAGCTAAAATTCTCTTTTCTTCCTCATTCTATTGTTCTCGCTCCATCTGGTGCTCCAGAGATCAGCTAAAGTCAGTGGTTACTGTGGAAACCACCCCCCACTGTACCCCCCTGCACCCACTGCAGCCGCCTGCCTGCCCCCAGGCCCAAGGGCTCCCAGCTTGGCCAGTCCAGCTCCAGTCCCCCCACCACCATCCCTTGACACACCTGCCTGTTCTGGGGCCAGGTCCCAAGCGGGAACAAGGGAGAGAAAAATGTTTCTCAAGCTTGCCTCAAACTCTGACTTGGCTCCAATGTCCAAGTAAAATAAGCAGAGAAAAGTGAAGAAGGGAAAGCACACTGAGGCAGAAACGGGTGATGGGGAGGGCTGGTGGCAGTAGTCCCTGAGAGTGAGCTAGCAAAGGCAAAGGCAATGAGAGCTGCAGGCGGGGCTGTGGGAGGGAGGGAGGAGGAGGGGTGGAGGGAAAGCAGGGGCAGTGGAGCCCGACTGCCCAGTGCCAGCCCAGGGCCAGGAGATGAGGCCCGCCTGCTGTCCCTTCCTCTGGCACCCCCTCCCGCCCTCTGACAGCAGGGCTCTCTTGGCCTCCCTGGCACAGAACCGAGGGGGGCTGGCTCCAGCCCCTGCTCTGAGCCATTGTTTTTCTTCTCAACACCCCCAAGTTCAAGTTCATCTGGGTGTTACATCATGTCTGGTTGCTCCTGGAAACCAGACGGGTCAGACGTGACTCTGGGGAAAGGGGGTGGGAAGCTGGAGGGGGTTGAAGTTCCCCTCCCCTCCCTTCCTTGCCACTAGGGAACTCTGAAGTTTGACAAAGTTTTTGGCTTTTTTTTTTTTTTTTTTTTTTTTTGGAGGTTGGGAAAGGAAAGGGGAAAAAAAGCCCTCAAACCACACACACAAAACTTCCATCCACCAACTTTCTCTGGACTTGAGCCTTACCTCGGAGCAGAGACTGAGCGAAGCCCAAAGAGGTGACCCCAGAGCTCTAAGCTGAGGTGGATTTCCCTGGGCTAAGGAAACCTCCAATGCCCTGGGCTCAAAGGGCAGTTATTTTGTAAAATGTGCAAAAAAAAAAAAAAAAAAAAAAAGATATCTGAGAAGACTCACACTGTAAAGCTGCCTCTACTCTGCTCCTTGTTATACCCCCTAACACCCAGTTCCCTGGGTCTGCAGGGATATTCCTAGTCTCTCTGGAGAATGGCAGTGGAAGGCGGGTAGGAGGGGACCCTGTGTGTATTTATGCACCTCCCCCTCAAGAGCTTTCAGGCAGGAGGGTCCATTTCCTTGTGAGAACTGGGGGTGATGGCATCAGGACTAGGGAACCCGGTGGCCTGGTTTCCTCTCTAAGAAAATTCATGTGGACTTGGGGGGAGGGGTCTCCTGGGCAACATGGCCTTATACTTCCCTTGGTGCCAGAGTCTCTGGGCATATGGCCTACTATACTACTATATCACCCTCTACCTCTTTCCAGACCACCCAAAGCCAGGAAAGAAGGGAGGGGGAGCAGGGATTCCCATAGGAGTAAATGGAGAGTAACAAGGCAGGCAGGTATTGTCCTCATGATAAGACCTCAGGCTTCCATCTTTGCTTCCACCAAGCCTGGCCCAGAGTGAATCCAGCCTCAGGTCCTTGGCCTCCTTCCCCAGGGCCAGGGCTGTCAGAGCTAATTATCCAATTAGCTGAATAGCCAGGAGGCCTGGGGGCTGCCTGGAGAGGCCCTCTCAGCTGGGCCGCAAAACCTGGGCATTTCAGCTCTACTTCATTCCTTTCTCTGGGATAAGCCCCAATTACCCTGGCCTTCTCCACACCCATTGGCTCCCCCTGTGCTGGGTCCACATCCGCTGGGCATGACTCCTACCTGAGACTGCTGTGGGATGTTCAGAAAGTTGCTGTCCCGGGGTCCGATGCTGACAAACCGGTTGGCAGGGGAGGCGCCTGTCGTTGCGAATGCTGTGGGGAGTAGGGGAGAGAGGGAGAGATCCTGTGAGACCTTGGGGCCCACCTGGGCACTGCCCTTCCAGGCCGCTGGGAGAGGGAGAGACTGGATTAGACCATGCTGCCTGGGCTGAGGCTGGCAATGGGAAGAACTGGAGGGGGGCCCCTTAGCCTCTCACTGATCAGGAGCACACACTGCCCCCCACCCCTGCACTCACAACCTTATTCAGACATCCTCTTTCATGGCCCAGAATGAGTGAGGGGTCCTGGAGACATTAGCTGAGGTCCCTAAAAAACACTGGGCAGGGCTAGAGAGAGTCCTGGTCCCGAGGAGCTCAAAGTGGGTCTCTGCTTTCCACCATCCCTTGAGGTCTAGGGAAGAGAAACCCCAAGAGGGTGGGAGCTCTGACCACCCAGTCCACCCAGCCAGGCCCACCTTTCCAACCAGGGTAACTAGTTGAGTGTTGCACTGCTTAACCACCTTGGGCAGTCCCAAGGACTGGGCAGGAGGTCTGGAGAACCTGAAGAGGGGCCAGTGGAGGGCTGAGCCCAGTGGACTGGATTGGAAAGGGACCCAGGAGTTGGCCCCCCTGCTAAGGTCCAGGGGTGGCCAGGCTTGGGCCAGCAGGCATTCTCTTCCTCTGGTGGGTGAGTCAGGCCCAATTGTCCTGTGGGCCCCACTGCCCAAGATGGGTCAGGATGAAAGTGCAGGAGGAAGAGGAGACCCCAGGGCCTGGTCACCCAAGAGGTGTGTGTGTGGGGGGTGGGGGGTAAATGAGTCAGACACCCCTGAGCTCTTCTCAGTTGTCTGGCTGAAGACCTATGGGAAGGAAAAGGTCCTGTACCCCCAGGAGGGAGGATGCCCCCAGGGGGGACAAGGACTGTCACGCTGTCCGGGAACCTTGCCCCCACTTCTGCTCTTTGCCAGACACCCAAGGGTCCCCATGCTCACCAGATTCTGTCCAGAAGCACCCACCACCCTACATACTGGCCCCACCTCCCCACACTGCCCACCTCCAATGACCATGACCATGTCTTCGTGTCATATGGCAGATGCAGATGGGAGATGGCATGAAGAGGATGGAGAGGGGAAAAGAACTCAAACCATGAGAAAGAAGGTGAGACAGAGAGTGCTAGTCGGAGAAAAGTGGTGAGATGGGCCGCCCCTCCCGCACTGCCCCAGAAGTCCTGGCCTGCGAACCCCCAGACCACTGGCAGTGCTGCCCACCCGAGCCCGCAGACGGCACGCTGCCCACCCTCCGCCTCTCCTGTTCCTCACGTCGGGTCTACTGTGGACCTCTCAATTCAGATTTTTGTCTTCCCTTTAATAAAATTTGTTGGTTTGAAAAAAAAAAGAAAGATGAAGCTGAAATTTCTCCTAACCTAAGGGTATACTTTCAAAAGCAATGCTGGGAAACACATTTCACAGCTCAGTGCCTTATTAGAAGCTGTAAGGGTATTCTCATTTTGTGTGTATGTGATGAAAATTTAACCTCTATTAATAAGATATATAATAGGGGCTACAATAAATGTTGAAATTGGCATATTGATGGATTTCATCCACATTTTAGCAGAAATTGATCATTGCTAAACAGTGTCAAATTTGTACATCAATTCAGGTTTGAAATGAAACTGCTTGTTACAACCAGCCTTTGCTGTAGTACGCACACTACTGCATCTTTTTAAAATAAGAGTTTTTCTTATTTAAAAAAAAATGAAAGAAAGAAAGAGAGAGAGAGATGAAGTAAGCCGAGGCCCAGAACCCCCCTTGTCCTTGGAACATCCAACCTGGGGAAGGGATTCAGGAGAGGGAAAGGGTGGGAGGGGAAAAAAAAGAGGAGCAACGAGAAACCAAATGTGAGACTGAAGGGAAGGTCAGGCACCAGCTGCTGCACCTTCAGAGACCTCCTCAGGAGGTGTGGGGAAGCAGGGTCGAGGCAAAAAGGGGATAGTGGCGTCGCCTTGTGGTCACATTTAATTTTCTTGGGGGGGGGGCACAACGAAACAACAAAAAAAAAATCAAAAAACAAAAATAAAAACGAAAAATGAAAAAAACAGCAATCAGGCATGAAGATGGCATGGCTGGGCCTCCCTGCCCCCCTCCCACCCAGACCAGCACCCCTGGCCTGTGCACCCCACTGTGCTCCCCCTCCCGCCCCCCCAGAGGGGCCTGGGCCAGGGGCCCCGGCTGGGAGCAGCGGGTGGGCAGGGGGGCTCAAGGGGTGCTGGCTGGTGTGACTGAGGCCTGGGAGGCCGTGGCTGGGGAGCTAGCTCTGCTCTTGTCTGGGAGGGAGGTTCCACGGTGCTCTGGGTTGGGGGCCTTTGGCGGTCAGGAGGGGGGCTTTTCTTTTTGCAGTGGAGACTATTTGGATGGGCCAGGGACGCTGGGCTTTGTGATTTTGGTTTCATCGTCCACTTACAAGGTGATGGAGGAGTCAAGGCGGCGCCGTCTGGGGCAGTGCTGGTGGATTTGGAATCAGGCATAGGAAGGGGCACAGGTCTGGCCACTGGAGGCGGCGGCGGTAGCAAAAATGACCCCGGGACTTTGCCCTGGCCGCTACCGTTGGGCTGCGAACAACATAAATAGAGTGACGCATGAAGGCACATCACACACAGACACACGCGCCCCTGCGCGGCCACGCCAACTCGCTCGTGAGAGCGTGCGCTCCCGGTGGAAGATGCAAGACGGGGTCTTCTCCTCCGGGGCACAAGATGGGTGAGGGTGTGAGGCCTCTATTTGGTCTCTCAGGTGTTTCTCTCTCTCTTTTTTTTTTATTTTTATTTTTTGATCCTCTTTTGAAAGTTGTGGGAAGGAGGAAGAGGGGTGTCCGATGGGTTGTTTATTATTTCTTTGGGAACATCTTTTAAGTACCCAAATGGCCACCTAGCCACAGCAGCTGCACCTAGAACTCTCATGCTCTTGAAGACCTCCTATGACAGGAAAGATGTGTCAACTCACCCCACCTCATGCCCCAAAGAAATAGGGGTGTCTCCCTGTGTGGGTCCCTGGGGTAGGGCTGGCTGGCCCAACCCAAGCCAGAAGACCTGCCAGCATCTACCCCACATCACGGCCCAGGGGATGCCAGGTGCTGGGGGGCTTGCCCTCAGTGTCAGTAGACTTCAGATGGCGGGGTGCTGGCCTATTTGATATAGGAGAGCACAAGAGGAAAATCCATCACTGCCGGTTCCCACGAGGTTCTCAGAGTGGACTTCCTATCCGATGCCCTTAGAGCTGGGGACCAGTCAGCAGGATCCACTCCTTGTCCTTTATTCTACTCCCTCTTGTGCCTCAAGCTGCTTACTTCTCCAGCCCCAATGTGTGGCTTTGTGTGGATCAGCAGTCAGGCTTCCAGGGACGCAGGCATCACAGGGAGAGGTGGAGGTCCCACTCTCTTGCAGGCAGCTTCCTGGAAAGACCTCCCTGGCACTCGGGGCAGTGCCCTCCTTGATGACCACACACAGCCCAGACTCAGGGGGACCAGGCTAGAGCTCTCTGTCCTAAACTTCCCCCTTTTTACACAGGGCAAAGCTCTACCCTCCCAACCACCCAGGTGTGAGTCCTTGGAAGTTCCAGTGCGCCTCTGGTTGTCTCCAGCCAGCCCATCTCTGCACTCTTTGGTCTGGCCTGCACTATGACAGTGAGACTCCCACGAGGCCTCCCCTACCCACAGTGTGTTCATCAGCACGGTGTCTTCAGCAGCTGGCTGTGAACCAGACACTTTACTCCTGTGTGTCTAATCCTCTAACCACCTCGAAAAGCAGCTGTTCTTGCTTGCTGACAATTCTACACAACCACTGTTGAAGGGGGCACTGGCAATGTCTGCAGACTTTTTGGCTATCACAGTGGGGGAGGGGGTTGCTATTGGCATCCAAGGGACAGAGGATGGGGACGTTACTCAACACCCTACAACACACAGGACAAAGAAAGTCTCATCAATTCAAATGGTAACGGTGCGGTGCCTGGGAAACCCTGCTGCAAGGGAAGCTCTGTTCCACCTTTCTCAACTGGGCAAAGTGAGGCTCTGCACAATTAAGTCGTTTATCCAAAGTCACCCAGCTACCAGTGGTGAGGCCTGAAATTCACAGTCATGTCTGTTTGGTGCCAGGAATCTGTGGATTTTTTCCAGCAGGCTCATCACCTTCCCCACATCCAAAGGAGCTCAGGCTCTTCTCACCCCCTAAAACTGTCCAATGCTCCACTGCATGCAACATGAAACAGTCTTGTCACTTGGGCATTCAAACCTCTGTGGCAGAGCCCAGATGGGTCTTGCAGCACTTCTGCCCACCATGCATACCTCTAACTCCTTCCCGTCAACTCCTTCTCATCGCAAACCAACTGGGGCTACCAGACCCTGCAGCAGGCGGGCTGCACACTTGCTCACTGCAGGGCCCTCTGTCTGGGAGGCCCTTCAGGGCCTGCCCAGAAAACACCCTCTGCTCCATGCGGACCTGTCAGATTCCCTGACTCACAATCAATCTCTCTGCCCTGTTCTTATAGGTCTCACTTGACCTCCACTGGGTGTTCAAAGCAGACTGCTTCCCAGACTCCCCAACAAGTCAGCAAAATGTCACTTCTTTGGGGCTCCAGCAAGCAACACTCAAGTCTTGCTGTCTGAGTTGAAGTTACTCACCCATCCTGTGGCACTTTAGATCCAGAGAGCCCACAGCTGACTGCAGGCCATGTCTCCCAGAACTCCCAATGACCAGCCCCTAGTCTGACAGTGTCTCTAAATGGTTCCCTTGATTTGATCTTTCTTGCCCACTTGGAGGTCACTGACAAAAGCAAACAGTGGCTATTAGTCCCTGTCTGTCCTGGATGGAGACCCTTCATGCTGGGCATCACTTGGAAATGGGCCCTTTGTTTCCAGGCAACAGCATGGGCAGGGAATTCCAGTTCTGCAGAAATGATGCTGAGACACAAGCGGCAACTGCCTCCCCTCATCTTCTGGTTCCCAACTCCTTGATCAGGGCAGGAAATGGAACAATCCTAGCAGATCACAGCCTTGCTCCTTTCCAGGCTGCTCAGAGCTCAAGATCTGGCTGGGACAGTGGGGTGGGTAGGAATGGGAGGGCAGCCCTGGCGCCCCAGGACAGTTCTGCCTCCTTCTAGTCCTCAGAGCCAGTCTCCTCAGGCGAAGCTGCATAACTAGTCCCGCTCTTTAAAGCTAATCTAGCCTGGTGTGTCCAGACATCGAAACCCATTGATTGGCAGCATTCCATTTCTAAAAGGAACTTCCAACTAGAATAGGATTGTGTAGCTCTGGTTGGGTTACAAGTTGAGGTTTTAAAATTTTTAAGGCGTTGTGACTCTCTGGTGCCTTAAACCTTGTCAGTTGAGAGCTAGACAGAATATAAAGATCAAGATAGCTCCTCACTTTCATCTGACAGATGAAGACGCGGCCTGGTCAGTGTAATTTAGTGGTCAAGACTGAGCTATCCAGGCTTCCCTCCTCCCAGAGCCACACTCTCCCATCAGACCCTGCAACTTCTCCATCATGTTTGCTTGGCAGCCTCTTCTCTCTGCCTGAAATGCAGAGTGCAACTTTCTGCCCTTTGCATCTCTTCCAAGTTGTATCTCCATTTGACTTTGGCCTTCACTGACTTGGTTCTTCTAATTCAGCCTTACTCTGGGGTCTGAGGACAAGTCACAGGGGCATCTGGAAACCTTTCTTCAATTGTTTGTAAAAAGTTTGTAAGTACATCAGGTAAGAACTTCAGGTTCTCAAGGATATCAGGAATTTACTCCAGTAGGCTCTAGATCAGTGGTTCTCAAAATGGGTGCTCCAACTAGCAGCAGCAGCATCACCTGGGAACTTGGGGAGAGATGCGGAATCTCGGTCCCACCCCAGACTTGCTAAGTCAGAATCAGGTGAGGACCAGCCACCCGTGTGTTACTGAGACTGCTGGATGACTCCAGTGCATGCTAAGACTGAGAACTACTGCTCAAGAGGTGGCTATGGAGCAAATGCAACCTGGCACGGTCCCACATGCCACCAGGTCGGCTGCAGACCCCTCCTCCTTTCTTGGGCACATCAGGCCACAGAGGAAGCCCGGAGAGGTTATCCCCCAGCCCAGCTAGATTTAACCAAGGGGGCTGTTTGTACCTCTGTCTGTAGGATTTTGCTCATGATCTACTCAGAGAAGATGCCAGCCTAGAGAAGAGAACCTCCAGGGCATGTGAACCATTAATCTTGGACTATGGAGAGGCTCAGGACCCAGCTGTCAGGATGCCAGGGGGATGACTGATCCACACTCTCCAGAGTCCTGAGGGCTAACTTGGATAAACTGGTACCCAAGTTGGTCTCATTTTGAGTCAGACCCCAGCTATCTCCTTCAGTAGGAAGGCAGGGGTCCTGGCCTCTCAGATCCATCTCCAGACCCCAGGTCTTGGGGGGACTGGGACATGGACTGGAAGTTCTCATAGATTCTGCAAACATCTCTCAAGGAATCATGGTAGCTGTCAGGGGTCATGTCCACTTTCCCCTCCATGCCCCAGAGCTTGTTCAGAGAGATGGCCAAGACTCTGAGTACGCTAAGAGCCAGCAAGAGAAACTTTCACAGGGCAAAGGGGAAGGAGATGAGAAAAGCAAAAGAAGGGAGAATAGAAGGGAGGAAAGAGGATTGGCTTCTATGTGGACAGTGAAAACGAGGAGGCCAATTATTCTGAATCAATAAATTAGCAGTTAGGAAAGGCTCACTCTGGGCAGAGTGCTCTGAGGCCCACCAACTGTCCCTGGGCTGCTGTGGTATGGCTTCCTGAATGCCTTTTCCACTATGGTCCCCTGAATTCCTCCCCACCTGACCTCTCACAGCAGACTTTCAGGCTGCAGCAGCTGGCTGGAGAGGCGCCAGGCCTCCTCATAGTGCAACATGTCCTTCCCAGAGGTCCAGAGACCACTGTGTCCCAACTAAGAGTGGTCAAGGGCCGAATGAGGACTACTGTCCTACGGAAAAGTTACTTCTGGCCCCCACGGTCTGGGAGAATTCCATTGCTGAGCAGCTCTGAGTCTCTGCTGCCAGAGGAGGGCAGTGGGTACACAGTCCTAAGAGGCCCAGTCTCCTCCCAGAAGAAGGCTGAGAAGCAGAATGGCTCACTCCAGAACCAAAGCAACCTGGGAGTCCTGCCAATAGGAGTCTCCATGACAGCTCCTGAGGAACAGGTCTTTCCTCTACCCAGGCATCACGAGGGGAGGATGATGCTCCCGAGGGCATATTGGAGTCTGGAGACATTCATGATCGTCACAACTGAGGCGGGGGAGGAGGTGCTGCTGGCATCCAGTGGGTGGAAGCCAGGGACACTGCTCAACACCCCACAGTGCACAGAATGACCCCACACAACAGAGAATGAACAGCCCAAACACCAATAGTGCCACCCAATTAAGGGTGGGAAACCTTGGTTTAGGACCTACCAAATCCTTGCATCCTTGAGGTTTTAATAGGGGATTAGGAGATTAGGGGCCGGTCCCAGTCAGACAAGGTCATAGGCTCACTCCTACTGGGGAACAGAGGCCTGGAGGAAGGCAAGGAATCCCAGCAAGGGGGGTCCAGTCACTGCCCCCACCTCTCTGGACAGTGACAAATAGGCTCCAGCATAACAGACCCCCACCCCCAGACCCCAAAGATGGAGGTATTCGGCACAACCAGCTCTCTGCTGCTCCAGCCCTAGTTAGGCTCCTGGCTCTCAGGCCCTCTCCCTGTGATCTTCAGGACAGACAGACCAACACAGAGATGAGCTGTAGCAGGGCTTCTGGGCCCTCTGGACTCACCTGTCCAGTGGCCTGGCCCGAGCCATCGGAGCACACAAACTGCACGAATTCCTTAAGCGAGTCTTGCCCATGGTGGTGGTGGTAGCGGATGGTCGGGTGTGTGAAATACGGGCTCGACTGCTGGATGATGGACGTGGAGGGGAAGTGCAGTGCCGACGCTGTGGCCCGGGGACTCCCTACATACAAGGGGCAGAAAGGAGGGGCAGGTCAGGGCCTAAGAGGCAGCAAGCTTCTGGTCAAGGCACTGAGCATCCAAGGGTGAAGGGAGCAGGTAGTAGCAGGTGAGGCACCGGCCCCTGGTGTCACGACACTCAGTAATTAAGATAAATAATTTAATGCAATATTAAAAAAAAATTAAACTGGCCAACAAGGGCCCTCAGGCTAGTTACTTGTCCTTGTGAATAAAATCTGATTGGAACCAGCGCTGAAATCAGGGTGAAGTGAGCAAGGCAAGGTCCTGTCTTTTGTTTAAAATATCATTTGCTCATATGTTTTGTCAAATAGTTTTGATTTTTTTAAAATATTGCATTGAAACATTATTTATCTGAATAACTGAGGTTTTTGCCACCCCCTGATACTTTGCACCTCAAGGCAAGTGCCTGGTTCACCCCCACCCTGTTACAGCTTGGATAGGAAGCACGACCCCCCAGGAGTCTGGAAGAGACCACCGAACCTGCGTAGGACACCCCAAAATGCACACATGACTCCTGCATGCAAGCCAGTATGCACTTGGACGTTGCTGCCAGGCGACATTCTTGTGTGCCCAGCCTCACTGCCTTTGCATACTTTCTTGCAGATGGAACTCCTACCTCGCACGGGCCCCAGCTCTTTCCCAGCCCAGTCTTCTCCCTCCCGTCTGTTTCCAATCAGCTCGCTCTTGCTCTCAGTTTCATTATGGGGCTGAGGAAACTTGGCTTCTCTCTGGAGTTCATAAAAGCGGAGTGGAACTGGGCCTGGGCTCCCCACCCCCACCTTGCGGCCACCACACCCTGCCCCAGTGCAGGCTGCTTCTGGGCTCCCAGCCAGGAGGCCCCGGGAGGAAGCTGGGAGGATAAACCTTGCTCTTCTCAGAGTCCCACAGAAGGACCCAGGAGATGGCAGGCTGGTGGATAAGGGCAGTATCAAAAAAGAGGCCAGGTTTCTCTCTGCCAGATGGGTGCTGAGAGGGGAAGAAGTGAGGGAGGGAGGGGAGCCTGAGGCCTCAGCTTCCTGAGTGATTCCATTTCCTCAGGAATTTCACGCCCCAAGCACCCTCCCCAAAAGAGAGCAGGACAGCATCCCTTAAGGCGGCAGGGTGGTCCTTTCCCTAGAGAGCCAGAAGACTGCTGTGGTCCTTCATGTCCAGAAGGGCCAGGCGGCCCAGAGGAGGGAGCCTGAGCACCTACGGGCACTCTCATCAGTCTGTGTTCCACACCAACATGGGTCCTTGTCGGGGAAACCAGACCCTAGGTTGGGCCCAGAGCTAGGAGAATAGCTTGGGGTGGGGGGGAGCACTGGAGAGTACAGAGGAAGAAGTCTGTTTTTCCACCACTGCTGGAGGAGGAAGAACTGGGCAGGAGGGGGCCTTAAAGCTTCTACAGCCAGAGGACAAGTTGGAGGAGGCATCAGGCCAGGCCTGTGCCTCCCACACACATGCACACATAGCACACATGTGCACACACAAGCAAACACACATACACACGCACACACGGAGTGAGAAGCAGTGGGGCCGGTGCCAGGAGCAAGGCGAGGAGGTTGCTGTCGCAGAGAAAGGGCCCACTCCCATGCCCACCCTCTAATATGCCACAGCCCGGAGAGCTTGGCTGCCATCAGGGCGGGCCTGGCCCCATCACCTGCCAGCTGCCCTTTGGTGTTCTGCCACCTCCCCTCCCCACCAGACCCCTCATAGCTCACCTGGTCTGACTCCAGCAAGCACAGGCAGTGGGTGGTGAGTGAAAGCCATGCGCGGGGAGCTGCCCTGAGAGGAGAGGGCGCTGCAGAAGTCCAGCTTTCCTGACTTCTTTAGAGAAGCCGGGCCTGGGGGGAGGAATCAGCAACATAGGGCAGGTTTAGCCGGGCCAGGGAGGGGGTAGGGGAAGGCGGGAAGCCAGCAGCTCGCTCCTTCTCTCCTCAGCCCCTCCAGGTGCCCCTCAGCCCCCCTGGCCCCATTCCAGCTCTGTTTTCAGGCTGGGAGAGGAAACAGGGTGGTGTGCAGCGGGCAGGCAGTGAGCAGGGAGAGCATTTGGCTCCTGACAAGCAGATAATGAGGGTGGGATGTGGTGGGATGGGGGTGGGAGCAGGGGTGAGGAAGGTATATAGGAGTCATCCCAGGAGCCAGCTTCAGAGCAATAGGAGCCAGGAGGGACTGGCTGAGACATTTGCTTCGGCATGGTGCTCAGTCAGGACGGCAGGGGAGATGCAACCTGACAAGACAGTGGAAGGGTCCACCCAAAGGCCTGGGTGGACAGAGAGGCTAGGACTCCGTCGCTGCAACAGGATGTGTGGATTTAGGGCTTTCCTCTGCTCCTGGGGTCAGAGACAGAGTGGCACTCTACAGGAGACAGGGGTACAGAGGTCACCCAGTGTGTGCTCTGTGTTAGCAGCATTATGTTACTAGCCACGGGCATCTCTGTGCCCGGTGGGCAAGATGTCGACATGATGTTATGACAAAGCAGAGTCCCTGGCTCTCCTGTCCTAGGCTGACCTGCAAGGCTGTGCCAGGCTGGGAGGGATACGGTGGAGTGAGGGGATCTCGAAGGGACGAATTGAGTCCACTTGGGTGTGGGGAGGGGGGCTACAGAACAGAGAAATAAAAGCCCTCTTAACCACAAAGAGAAGAGCGGGGGAAGGGCGAGCTCCCAGCCGCCAATGGAGGTGTTATCTGGCAGCAGCTGTGTGCCACCTGATAGCTGGCACAGTGAGGGGGGGTAGTGCTCTCACCAGCTGTGCACAGCTGTCCCGTAGCCGCACAGCGCCTCCCCAGCTGTTCCCCATCCTGCAGCTGGGCTGCTTAATTGGTGATTTGTCTCAGCACAGGGAAACAACACAGGGGTGGGGTAGAGAGAAAAAGAAGGGAAAGCAGAGGATCTGGGGGTGCTGCAGGAGGATGGGGACCATGCATGGCATCAGAAATGGTGGATTCAAGAGCACACATGGTAGAGAGGAGAGTGGGAGCCAGGGAGAGGAGGGCGTCAGGCCTGGGCAGGGGGCCTGAGAGTCCACACCCCAGAAGCCAGTTGCAGAGGCTGCTCCCAAGGCCTGGGAGGTTTTGGAAATAGTCACGAATGAAGGTGCTGGCTGGGGAGTCTTTAGGGCCTTTTCAACCCCTCCCTTCTCTGCCTCTCAGGGTTTCCTTATCCCTGCTCTCATGAGAGCTTGTGAGGGGCATCCAAAGTCATACTGAGTGCTCCCCCACAGAGGTAAGCCTTACTGACGGTCCCTCTCCTCCTCCCAGGGAGCCTGCATCAGGGGCAGCAGGAAAGCAGAACCACCCCCTCCTTCTGCTTCTCCCCCAGCCCCAGCCTCTGCCCATCCACTTGGCCCTTCCAGTAGGAGCACATCTGAAAAACACCAGGCAAAGCCCCATCAGGTCAGACCCTCACTTTCCTGCCCTAACCAGAGCAACCTCACTGGTGCACACCCCACATGTGAGGGTCTCCACTTCCTAGTCTCACACCTCAAGGACACACAAGGCTGCACCACCAGAGTGTCAGACAAAAGTTTCCTCAGCCAGCCTCCTCATATACATGTGCAAGCATACACACAGGCATGCACACACATGTGCACACACAGGCATGCACACATGTATGCATGTGCATGCACAGGCTCCTGCTCTACTCTATATGGACTCCCCAGGCTTGCCTATGATGCCTGTCAAGACTGGAGGTGAAGGTGGGTGGGTTGACCAGGAAGGGGATGGCCAGAGGAGATGAGAACCGAGCAGCTGCCTAGAGCCTAGACCTGTGCACTGCCTGGCCCCAGAGCAACTGTTGCTCTTCCTTAGGCTCTGCTCCTCTCGGTGAGGCTGGGCCCTTCAGACTATACATTCTCAAGCTGGGAAAAGTCTGTCCTCAGGGAAATGTCCAACAATATCTGGAGACATTTTTGGTTGTCATACCAGATGTAGTGGGTTTGCTATTGATATCTGATAAGTGGAGGTCAGGGATATTGTGCCACACCCACAGTGAGCAGGCGGGCCCCACCACAGGTAATGATGCTAACAGTGCCCAGACTGAGAAATTGCTTCAAACCATGAAGACCGCAAGGTTGGCACAACCTCTCTAGAGAAATACGAAGAGAAGGAGGCTCTGGAGTGGAGGCCCTGGTCCCACTGGAGGACAGTAGAGGCTCAGTGCCAGGACCTATACTTCCCTGCTGCCCTATATGAAGTCTCGGAGGCCCACTCAGTGACAACCCATCCTTGCCTCCACCCCTACTTTGGCCAGCTCTGCCCACCTTTGGAAGGTCAGGGGGCCAGGATAGTGCACAGGTAAATAGCAGGGGGACAGTGAGACTTTGCTAGGTAAACTGGGGAAGAAAGAGTCTCTACGATGTCCTTGCTCTGGTCGGCCCACTGCCCATACCTGCATCCACATCATTGGGCCATCCACTGGACTGGCTGCTGCCAGCTGCTGGAGAGCGGCCTGTCCCAGGATAGAAGACGTCGTCAACAGGGCTCTCCATCTCGCTGTCATCGATGGACTTGGGGCGCTTGGTGGTGCTGGGAAAGGAGGATCCAGATCAGGGGGGGGGGGGCCAAGAATGGGCCGAAGTAATGAGACTTACTGCACCAGGAACTGCAGTAAGTAACCACAAGGAACTGCACCAGGGCCCTCCATGTGGAGAGCAGGCGAACTGACAGCAGGACTTCTGAGACACCATGAACCAGCTCTAGAGTCTCTTGGGCCCAGAGTGCCCATACCCCCTCCTCAGGCCCCAGTGTGGGGGTGATAAGTTCCACCACACTGCCCAAGTCAAATAAGTGGGCAAAGCCCTCAACTGCTTCTCCTACTCAACCTTCTGCTATCCATTAGCCCCCAGGGCAGGACAAGTAAAACACTCACCAGAGACAAAAATGCTAGGGGGTTCCTAAAAACACAGCCATCAAGATAGTGTTATTTTATATTAAAATATTACATGTTAACGCGATACTTTAACAAGTCAAAATGAAAGGCAAAAACCTCACAATGAAACAACATGCCCACTTTAAAAAAAAAAAAAAGGCAGGTTTCCATCCTCCCCTGCACGACTGGCCCAGAACAGGGCCTGCTCTGTCTACCTCCCCAACATTTCTCAGCTTCCTCATCTCTTTGCCACTCCCCCTTCCCACTCAGGTCTCCTTCAACCCAATCCACTGTCCAATCAGTCCTCTCAATGCTGTCATTGAGAGAGCTTTCTGGAACATACCTCCCCAGCATTTCCTGCTTAAACTCCCCCAGTGGCCCACTGCTCCAGGATGCAATCCAAATGCCTTACTCTGGCTTCTGCAGTCCTCTGGGTGTGATCCTGCCAGTCCAGCCTCAGCTGGGATACAGGCTGCTCTCATTCCATGGAGAGTCCACCCTATGACCACACCCCCTATACGTCTGGGCTCAAATGTCATATCCCCGAGAACAGGCCTTCTTGGAGCTCCAGTGCTAGCACCTTCCAGGCAGAGCCATGCCTTGCTGGGATTTGTGTCCTGGGTTTTGTGCCCTTTACAGCACAAAGCAGGAAGCTTGGGGGGCAGGGGGCAAGGAGATGAGAGGGGTCAGATGGCTTTGGAGTGAGTGCCCTCAATAAGGGGTAACTTTCTGAAGCACCTAGGCAGTGGTAGAGCAGCTTCCAGCAGTCACCTGAGATAGCCTGGGTGGCAAGGGGAGGCAGGGTGTTGGGCTTACCTGGTGGAAGGAGGGGAGGTGATGGACCGCCGCCCCAAGGTCACCTGGTTTATGTTATAGTAGCTGGGACTCTCCAGGTCTGCCAGTGAGAAGTTAGGCCCTGATGCTGTTGCAACAGGTGCTAGGAAGAAACAAGAGGGTGATGAGGTGTGGAAGGTGCCAGGGGCCTACTGGAGCCTGTTTTGTTGCCATGAGCAGCTCCTCCAAGCCCCAGGGTGAGTTCACTGTGAGACTGCTGAGGAAACCTCTGGCTGGGTTCATCAGGGAAGAGCACTTGGTTGCAACTTAGTCTCTCCAGAACAGTAGAGAGTGAAGGTGGGGCTCTCTGGAAGTCTCCACTCTACCTAGCCCAGTGCCAATGGGGCAGAGGGTATCCCAGGAAACCCTGCTTGCCCCTTCCCCACCAAGACCCCATCAGCAGTGGGTCCCAGTCCACCTTCCCACACCCCTCCCTGCTGGCTCAGCCCTGGCCCCAAGGGAAGACTCACTTACTCTGTGATACTCTCACCAGCTCCGTCACATTCCAGACTCCGGAAGTCACAAAACAGTCCTGGAAACTTAAGTGCCCTGAGGAGGGAAAAGATCAAGAGTGGAGGCATGGCCAGGTGGGGCTGCCTACTGTGTCCCCACAGAGATCTCCCCTTTCTGACTCATTTCCTCCCAAGCCCCCTGTCTCAGCTCTCAAGTCTATATGGAAGGGGATGGTATGCTCCAGGTGAGCTCCTCCTCTTGGGACTGAAACCCAGTGTAGGGCCAGCTGCATGAACAGGAAGAACTAGGGGTTCGGGGTAGGTCAGTGAGGCGCAGGAGGACAGAGGAGGATGCAGGGGGGAGGGAAGACCAGGAAGGACCATGCTGACATGGGAGGGCTTGCAGGCTGGAGGAGGCACTGACCGTTGGGCAGTGGTTTGATGTCCGCATCTCCTTGCTGGTTTGAACTATCTGATTGTCCGGATTCTGCAGGAGACATAAAGGAGGTAATGGGTCAAGACCAAAGTGTCCTACAAACACCAGTCAAACAGTTGCCTGTCCAGCCATACAAATATCTTCAGCATCCCCTTCTCTCAGGAAGCAACCAGGAGGTCCCCTCCAAAAGATCAGCAGTGAGGGAGAAACCCCTACTGACATCAGCAGGAGTGTTCTCTATGCGTGTGTGGTGAGGGGTGGGAAAGGGGCGATGTGGTGTGTCTGTCCTGGCCACTGTAGGGTGTGTGGCAACATTTCTAGCCTCCACCCACTAGATGCAAGGAATACCTCAGTTGTGACAACCAAAATTGTTTCCAAACACCACCAATGCGTCCTGGGGGCAAAGTCACCCACAGATGAGCAGCACTGGCTGAGTGCAAAGGCAAAGAGGGTACCCAGGAGAGAAGCCAATGGTCTGCTCTGTGCACAGCTGGGATAGACTCAGGGGTCCCCATCTTTCATCAGTTCAAGCTCCCAGAGGAGCAGCCCCTGCCTTCCCACACTTTGTTAATTAGAGCCACTCCTGTCTGCACACTACCCCCATCTCACCTTTATGCTTGCAGGGAGTGCCTGGCAACATGAAGCAGGGGCGGGGAGGGGGGATTTGTCCTGACGCTGTCGCCCGCTCTGTGCCAGCCTGTCTGGGCTGTCTCAGGCCCCAGTGCCACAGCTGCTCAGAGGGAGCCCCGAGACAAGGGCCCATTGTGCGATGGGAGCTCACAGAGGGCTGGGGGCAGGGTGGAGTGTGTGTGTGAATATTTTGCTGAGCTTGGGAAAGCCCCCTGCCCCCACCCCCCAGGTCCTCAAAGCTTTGTGTGCCAGGGGCACCACGGGGACCGCCAGAATGCCTGCCTGGGCATGACAGCTGGCAAGAGGGCGGCGGAGGGGGGCCAGGGCAGCTTTTTTGGTAAAGAATCAGCTGCTCACAGGAGGACAACATGAGGGTAGCATTGGAAAACTGTGCCCTGGTACTGGCCAGGGTTTTGCCTGACTCTTCGAAGTAAGCCTGCCTCCTGGGTCTCACCCACCATCCCAAGGTCAGCCTGCTGGCCAGCGAGTCTGCCCCACTGACCTCACAAACCAGCTACTCACATGGGGAATGACCAGCAAGGAGGTTCCTAAAGGGCAACAGAGGCCTGAGAGATTGGGAAGGGGAACCTGTGGTCTTTGGGAAGGACAGAAGCAGGCCAGGCACTGGGGCGGGCACGTCAAACAGCCCGTGGGAGCAGTCTCTGCCAAGTCTCAGGAGCATGGCCAAGTTCCTGGTTGCCTGCCTCCCTGTGGCTGGTGGGAAAGGACAGGGTGCCCCAGGACAGCAGACGGCCCCGTTTCCCCCATCTTACACCACGCTCAATTTTTTTTAATTCCAAAAAATAATAATCAATCTTGTCACCAATCAAGAAAATGGAAGTTTGTAAGGAAAGTGTTAATGGGGCCCCTCAGCCCTCCAGTTAGCAGTGTGCCCTTCCACACCTCCCTCTGTGCTCACTCCCATGGTGGAACTATTGACTCCGGAGACAGTCCCCAGGTCGGCCTCCCGCATTCCTGGGGGAGCAGCCCTCTGTGCCTCAGCAACGTATGGGTATGGGTTTCCTTGCTGCTCCCTCACCTCTGCCCAGCCCTGGCCCTGTGAGTCTGGTTCAACCCCCACCTGGTCCAGGAGGGAACAGACAAGGGGCTGAGGCAGTGGCAGCCCACCCCAGGGCCTACTTGGTCCCAGGCCCTGAGCCTGCTGTCTCTCAGGATTGCCCTCTCCCCCGGATTTGTCACTCAGGAGGGGCACAGCAGCAGGACCAAGCTCTGCCGCCAGGAATTCCCTCCTACTGATCCCACTCAACCAGGACCAACTCAATCCCTACCAGCCCTTCAGGACTGGCTTACTGGAGTGGGGGACACTGAGGAGGCCCTGGACTCCATCCATGGGAGTGGCCCCAGACACTGCAAATGGCCAGGTGGAAAGAGAAAGTCGCGCACATGCGCACATCAAGTGCAGGGAGAGAAAGAAGAGAAAGAACCCGACAAAGAGATGGAGATGGGCCAGCGACTGAGGCAGAGACAAATGGGGCTCCAGGAGAGCTCAACAGGAAATCCTTCTAGACCAGGACACTGCCCCGAAACGTTATTGCTGTTTTTACTATTAGCTCAATGTAAAGGAGCAAGGGGGAACAAGGATCGGAGAGGGCGAGGTCTGCTGCCACGCGCCTTCAGTGGCTGCTCCGGGTGCTGCTGGCAGCCATTTTAGCCCTTGGCAGCCATCTTATGGCTGGCGGTCCCGGCCGGCTTCCCCACAATGCCACCACTACTAGCCCCCAGCATGCTCAGCTCAGCTCCAGGACAAAAGGCAGAGACTCTGGAGATCTGAACCCAGAGGCAGCTGCTGCCCAAAATTCTGAGCTCTGCCCATGGGCTGACCCAGGGCAACGTCCCAGGGCCCAGGACCTCAGCTAGTTCACCTAAGTAGACTCATGCCCCAATGAGGTAATAAGGTCCTCAGGACAATAAGGGACATGATGGGGGCAGACACTTGCCCACCCAGTTAGCTGGGGGCACACATTGGACAGAGGGGGAAGGGGTCTGGAAAGATCCCAGTGGGCACCTTCAGGGTTCAGACAGGCTGTTTAGCTCCGGTGGACGGGCTCCCAAGAGGGGCTAGGAGACAGAAGCAGGAGCCAGCTGGTTGGGCTCTTTGAGAAATAGTGCCCTGAGGTCAGAGCCTGCTCTGGACAGCCCCACAGGGATCAGGAGCTGACACCTCAGTGACTTGGGGCTCCCTGGGGGGAGAGGATAGCCCCCCCCCCAACTGGCTTCGGGACAGATAGGAGGAAAGCCCCTTCTGAGGCCCCGCCTCATGGCTTTCTCGGCTTTTATCTGGTAGAATGGGGCTTATCAGAGCCACCAGCTGAACAAACACACAAATCCACAGTTAGTGAGAGAAAACCCTCTGCCTGAACTCTTTATCTCCTGTTTGCAGGCCCCACACACTGCCCCCTGCCAACAGCACAGGAGGAGACCTGAGGGCTCCTCTCTCAGCCACCCCCTCTTCTCCTTGCCCTGACCCAGCGCAGGGTAGCTCTCTCTTGGCAGTCCTGTGGGGTGGGTGTGCATGAGTGAGCTCCTGCCACATGGGACCCCCTCCAGTGTCTGCTTTCTCACAGGGGACAATGGGCCAGCTGGTGAACTGTGGGCCAGTGGAGGGGCAGGGATGGTTGGTGTTGCCTGGCACAAGGGCAAGTGCCCGGGTCCGTCTTTATCCTCTCCTGCCCGGCCCATGTCCACAGTTGCTCTGACTCCCCAGCCTTCAACAGCCATGGCCCCTGACAGCCTTGCTGGCCTAAACCCAAGAACAGTGGGAACCCTATATGTTCGACCCTATTTCAGGGTCACCCCTGCCTGCACCTCTTTTCCAAGACTGTAGCTGCCATCACTGCCTGGAGGAATAGGGGTGTGGACCAGGGGGTCAGGGACAGAGCTTCCTCTCCTCATAGACAACTCAAAGTTTTCCTCCATCCTGGTGCTAAGGAGCAGACAGCACCTTCCCTGCTCTAAGCCCCCTACCACACAGCCCCAGGGGATGCCCAGGGCCAGATTTTTGGGAAATAAAGAGAATTTTGGAGCCCATAGTGCACAGCTTGTTCTCAGCTGGGGCTGGAGGTTGGGAGGGGGGAGCATTTACACCGGCTCTTGTCACACACGCACACACTCTGATGACCAGCCTTCTCTCAGGACTCAGGCTACTCATGCAGTGCACACCACTGAGGCAGGACCTTTGCCTGCCAGTGGGGCCAAGGGTCCCCACCACTGTGGAGGCTTCTGGAAGGAAGGACTATGCAGGGGCAGGTGATAAATCCGAATTTGGTCTAGGGGACATTTGCTCAGGAGCAAATGATAAGTGGGGCTGCTCCCCACTCATCAGCAAACATGTCATCCATCAATGGCTTGTGGACTGAAGGCCTCATTCAGCACCCACACTTGAGCCAGGTCAGCCAAGTCCCTCCATATTCCCTGGAACAGCCACAAAGACACCCTGCCCTAGACTGGCCATTCAGCTCCACCTTAGCCCTTGAAGCTTCTCACCTCCTCTATTCAGCTCTTTGCCTTTCCCTCCGGAAACCATTTCTGGTCTTATTTTGCTGTCTTGGCTCTGAGCCCCTGTCCTTCCTTTTCCTTCACCCTCCCTCTCTCAGGCCCCCTTTCCTCTCCAGATTCCGCCTGTTTGCACGCGTGTGTGCATGTGCACATTTCCAGAGGGTTCTGCCCTTCCCTGGAGCTCTGGTGGGGGAGCCGCAGTAGCAGGAGGAGCCCACATTGCACACAGACCCTGATCGACGGTGAGTTTTTAATATATATATTTCCAGCTCCAGACTCAGAGATATTTATGGCTCCCGCCAGGTGAGGGAGGAATTCCTGCTCTCTGCAAGGAAGGTTCTGCCTTGGCTCCCAGCCGAAGCAAACTTTCTCTCTGAAAGGAGCTAAGTGTTAACTTCTGTCCAGTTGCCCCCACCCCGCCAAGCACATCACATATTGAGTGAGTTCCTCCAGGGCTGAGGGGGCTTGCAGACCTGGGCCCACTATATCACACCCCACATGCATACACTGGGGGTGGGGGGTGATAGAGTCGTGCACACACTTAGAGATGTCTCACAGGTGTGGTGTAAGACGAGACGTACAGAGCTGTGATCCTACCGTGTGAAGCAGGTTCAAAGATAAGCACCAGGCCAGAGAGAGGCCCCCTCAACTCTGCCCAGGCCATTGGCCTTTGGAGGCTGGGGGAGACAGCCTTGAGGCATACCTGCCCTTCTTCTGACCCTCCCCAGACCTGCCTGAGGTTTCAAGAAGCAGCTTGGGTTGTGCTGTACTCTGGGGGTGCAGTCCTCTGAAGGCACCTGAATGAACTCAGGAGCTGATCCCCAGGGCAGCGCTCCTCCCCCTCTCCTCCACCCCCTCTGTGATTCCAGAGTGTCCAGGGCACGGGAAACTCAATCTCAAGGGGAGCCAGAGGCCGGGCCTGCAGCAATCAGAGCTGGAGAATGTAACTATTGTACCACTTGAAACCCAAGTCTGAGAATCTGAGACACCCCAAGGAGGGCAGCGGCAGAGAGATGGGGGCAAAGGGGACAGGTCACAGAGGGGTCCTCCCTGCCTCAGCAAGCAGAAGACTGGGGACCAAGGAAGCCCTTTAGAGCTCAGGGCAGCCAGAGGGCAGAGGGGACGGGGCTTGGGCCATGCCAGGCCCTGGGGGCTTCTAGGACCTCCCTCTCCTTCCCTCCTCTGAGTGTGGGCAAACGTGTACACTAACTGGAGCCATCCTGAGACGGCGGGTTTCCCCATCTCTGTCATCCCTAGACCCCCACATGATGGGCGACAAGGGACTAACCAGGAAAGCATAGCTCTGAGCTGTGCAGGTGGAGGTGGGGGTGCAGACAGTGGCAGCATGGGGACACACATCACTCGCCCCCCCCTCCCCAATCACCCTCCTCTCCTTTCCTCATTGCCACCTTCCCTCATGGATCAAAAGGGACTTGAGCCTTTGATCCGCATAACCTATTGGGAGAAGAAGGCATGAATGAGAGTGATGAGGGAGAGGCCTGGTCACATCAGGCACATACATGGTCTAGCCATGCTCTGGCTGCCATCAGGGCCTGGGCTCAAGAAAGGTCATGGGGGCAGGAGAGAACAGATAAGCCACAGGGAGCCAGTGGGCAGGGGTCAACATCTGGATGGGTCATTCCACTCTTGATCTCTGACCCCCAGCAGAACTTCCTTTTCTACCCCAACCCAGCCCACCTCCACTGGTGCTATCACGGGCCCCCTGGGAGCAAGGCTGTGAAGAAGGAAAGCCCACTGGCTTCTCTAGTACCCAGAAGACCAGCAGGATGGGCTCCAACCATGAAGGCCCTCCAGGGAACTCTCCTGGTGAGCTGCCCAATGTCCTCTGTCCCAATTCAGGGAGAACTAGAGAGGAGGCCTGGGTACTGGAACAGGGGGAGCTGAGTGCTCAGTCACTTGTCCCCAACAGATGGCAGACACTGGAGTGAGGAGGAGACACCCCAGGGCACAGCAGATGAACGGAGGGAAAGAGCCCAGGCCTGTTACCTATCGGGGGATCTCCAAGTCGAGTCCAGCAGTTAACAAATGAGCCCCCACCTGCAGCAGGGCTGAAGCCACAGCTGAGCTTGCCCTTTGCAGGAGCCCCAGCAGTGATGCAGCCCCCAGACATCAGTGACCATGGCTGTCTAAAGAGTGAATGAACAGGCCTCACAGTAATACCACCTGGGGGTTCCAGAAGTGCCTGGCGGTAGGAGTTCCCTCAGAGCAGAGTTTCCATCAGAGACAGATAGGAGGTAAAACAGCCACTAGTGAAGGAGGCAAAGGGAGGGACATGGGGAGAGATGGAGGGAGCCCCAGGCCTGCTTCTCCCCTGAATCAGCACTCATTCTACCCAGGGAGGTGCCCTTGGTCTGGATCCCATGCCACTGAAGGGGCACACCCAAGGGTGAAAGGAGGTAGAGGTAAGAGGAGGGCAGCCAGCAACAGTGGAAAGGGGCGCCCACTGAGCTCACATCCATGCTCCAGAAGCAAACCTACTAGCCCGGCGACCTTCGCCAAGTTCTGAACTGTCTCCTCATCTGTAAAATATAGATACCGACACCCTCTACCACACCACCAGGGTTCCTGAGCAAGGAGAAGTGGGAGAACACATATAAGGTGCTTAGAGCAGAGGGGCCTCCCTGGTGGCTCAAGGGGTTAGCACTATGAAGCTCTCTGCAGCTGCTATAGCACAAGTTCAATCCCCGGCCAGGGAGCTGAACTACATGGTGCAGCAGACCTCTCCTGTCCCACCTGCTGCTCCCCTCAGCAGTGTATTTCAGTCTGCCTGTTCTGCTCCCCACTCTGTCTCTGGTGAATCCTCTTAACCCCCCGCCTCCCCCCCCACACACACACCTGTGTCCTGAACCCTGGCTCTTGTATGCATAAATAAATCTTTTTAAAAAGGAAAAAGTTCTGAACTGCCTCCTCATCTGTAAAATATAGATACCAGCACCCCCTATCAGACACACCAGGGTTCCTGAGCAAGGAGAAATGGGAGCTTAGAGCTTAGAGTTCCTCCTTAGAGCAGGGACTGGCTTGTAGTCCATGCACCATAAACTCACTATCCTTTCACTTGAATCACCATTTCCTTTCATCTCCACTGAACAGAACTCTCCTTCCAGGCTCAGCTCAGTGCCACCTCCATGGGGAGATGGGGAGGCCACAGCTAACCTTCAGTGGCGCCCCACAGGGGCTCATACTCTTTATGAGCTTTGGGAAAGGCCTGGGTTATGGTTTTTATGATCTCAACCCAGAGCCCACAGTCAGTGAGCACAGGAGCTCCCTCAGGGCCTGACCCACTATACCAACTGCAAAGAGGGGCAGAGAGGTTTCTCTATAAATAAAAGGCAGAACCAGCCATCTGTCACAGGTATGTCCCCCCCCCCCACCCCACCATCCGGGTCACAGGAAATGATCTCAAGATGGTCAATGCATTGGACACAGGGGGAACAGGCAGGAAAAGCAAAGGCTAGGAGATGTGCAAGGCCACAAGGAAGGCAGAGGAAATGTTTGTGCCTCTGGGTTCCTAGGGGTGCTGGCTACAAGGCCCTGCCCATTCTAGCCCAATCCTGGGGGAACAGAGAGCTGAGGACACCAGAAGCACCTTCTGCAAAGCCCAGCTAGACATACTCAGGCCCCCATGCCTGAGGACCGGACTGACCAGAGGAAGGCAATGGAGTCTCCCCACAAAGGGAAGGGCAGGAGAGCACTCTTATGGGCCTGACTGACTCCACACTCTGGAGGTCTTAAGGTAGCCACTGTCTAAAAGGTGTCCGAACATGACGAATTTGGGCTCTGGTTCCAAATTTCTGACTAGAGAGCCTACAGAGGGCTGGATTAGTGGGTAGGTGGGCAAGTGGCCTCCTGAGGGGCTGAGATGGCTCTGGAACCAGAAGACCAGGGTCTGAATTCTAGTCCTGCATTGCTTAGGCACTTAGTATATCTCTCTGGTTCCTCTCCCTCCATATGCAATAACCCAGGCTTGCCTCAGATGGCACAATGAGACCTGAGCAGGAATTTTCACAGAAAATTTAACAGGATCCTCTGATACACTGTAAAATGCCAAGCGCACATAAGGCCGGCATTGATGGGGCAAGGAAGAGGGTAGTTTCCCCTTTCTGCGATCCTGAGGAGTACAGAGCACAGAGGCTGGCACCTGGTAGGGAGCTGCTACCCAGTCTCAGGGTTGGGGAGTCCAGACTGCTGAAGGGACAAAACAACGTCACACTCCAACCGACAGGTGCCAAATTCCCCACTCCCAGCGCCCTGACAGATGAAACCCGGCTTCCCAGGCGCTGCCCTCCCGGACGTCACAGCTAGGTGGCGCAGCGAGTTAACACTAGCTGTCCGGGGTCTCCCGCTGCCGCAGCAGCGCGGGGGCGGCGAATCTAAGCGCCACACGCCGGGGGCTCCAGGAACCCGGGTTCCTTCAGCACACCCACAGGTCTGAGCTGGAAGGAGGAGGACCCGGACCGGCCCCGACCACTTAGACCCAGGTTGCGCTGCTTGAAGCAGCGGATCCCGTTGCTGCAGCCAAACACATCCCGTGATGGGATGCGAGGGTCGAGCTTCCAGTTCTCGTTGATTAGGAACAGCTTGCGGCGCGGGGCCGGGGGCCGGGGGCGGGCCAGGAGAAGCGGGAGGGGGGCAGCCAGGTGCATGGCTGGGGTAATCCAGAAAGCCCGGGCCCTTGGCCCCATCACGGAGGCTCTGCGTCCCTGCCTGCTTCCCGGGGCGCGGCTGCCTTGGATGTGGGCGAGTCTGCGGCCACTTGACCCCAGGAGTGTTCCCAGCGCGTCCAGGATGCCCCCACCTTTTGGCAGCAGGGACCTGCCTCTGCACTTAGTAAATACTTGAATAGAAAGATTTCTTTTTGTTGTTTTTGTTTTACTCCTCTCAAAAAGTGAAAAATGGAGACTGAAAGTCAGAGATCAGAAACCAAAGAGGGAGTGAAATGGAGAAAAGTCAGCAAGGGGGGAAAAAAAAACCACCAGCGCTCTCTGCAGTGGCGGCAGCAGTAGGACAGGCACACCCTCCCAGGCGGGCGTGGAGAAAGGCCCCTTTGTTCCGCGAGGAGGTTAGCTGAGGTGAGGTCCTTCCCCCACACCCCCAACCTCCATGACCCTGGGCATTGAAGATCGCCTCTCAGGACTCCGGTCTGGGACAGGCAGCTTCCTTGGCCCCCCCAGCCCTTCTCCCAGTTCTCCTGCCACCTGGTGGAGCAGTCCAGCCTCCAAAGGGCTGCTCCCTATTCCCTACCTGCCCAAGCACTAAAGGTCACACTCGTGAGACTGGGCTGGGATCCTCAACACCTGTGCTGCCTGCCATCAGCAGCTTGCCCAGGCAGTTCTTAAGCTGTGGGGACTTGGGGGCACATTTTGCACGCAGCAGTTCCCCCACAAAGGCTTGACCAGACAGGGTTAGCACACGCTGGCGGACTGAGCCCCAGCAGCAGCAAGCTGCCAGACGATGTCTCTCCCACCCACAATGACGCAGGGGCTCTCCCGTTCCTATGCCAGATGGGGTCCCTTTCTACTGGCCCTCCTCTGATCCAGGGTTGGGCTTTGGTGTCAGGATCACCCTCAGACAAAAGACAGTGCCTGAGCTCAGCTCTTCCACTCCTCAAGGAGGGGCCAGATTAGAATGGTAAAGTTGGGGGAGGTGAGAAATGGCCCACCCCAGAACTTGCCAAAGGCAGTGGGGATAGGGGTAGGTATTGAATACCATCTCCTTTGCCCCAAAACACACTTCATCCTCATCACCTCACTAGCTCAGGTTGGGGAGGAGTCTGAGGAGATGGCAGTCCCTCAGCACTAGTGCCCTCCACGGGCATTCCCAGCTAGACCAGAAGGGTAACTGGGCACTCCTGCAGGGATGCAGGTTCCCCAGAGCCCTCAGACTTTTCTGGCAGAGCTTGGTGGCTTTCATCTTGGTCAAGAAATGCGTCCTCTTCCCAACTAGTGATGTCCTCCAGCTCCCATATAGGAAAACCCAAACTATTGGGCTCCAGAGAGTCCCCTGTCCTCATGTTGGAGGGGTACCTGCTCCTCAGGAGGCACCAGCCTCCCCAGCAGTTGTGCAGAATAAGGCAGTGAGAGAAGGGGGAGGATCCAGTGGTGCAAACCTCGAGGCACTGTCCATGGCTGTGGACATGGAGGACGAAGAGTGGGGAAAGGAGCAGCAGCCGCAGGGAGCCTGAACGGCATAGGCAGGCCATGACTGCAAGCAGCACCAGCTCAGAAACACAATGTCCTGCCAAACCCCAGTCCTTTAATTCAATTAAGTGCGGGATAGACTTCCCAGATTTTTCTGAGTGTGTGAGTGCATGTAGAAACCCTGATGTGTGCGAATCCAGGAGATGTGACATGTGTGCATGCCTGCATGCATGTAAATGTGTAAATCCTGATGATGGAGAAGGAAAATGAGAGGGGTGGGGAACCCAGTGGAACAGGAGGGCAAGGAGGGCAATGGGTACCTCATCTTTTTAGGGGAACAAACTCTATACCACGGTTCTCATCCCTGCCCCAAGACTCACTCTTTTGTACACTGTAGACCATGAGCACCCCTGGTCTCCACCTGTGAGATGACAGCAGGATCATATCGCCTTAGCTGCGATAAAAAGTTTGCCAAACATCCCTTGGGGGCACACTAATCTTTCTGCAAAGTCTAGTTGGACACTATGGCTCCCATGCCCAAGGGCTAGGCTGACCAGAGAAAGTGTTCTAGGGCACCAGATGAAAACCACAGCTCGGCTGGTGTGTTGGCTAGTATTTATTACCAGCACCCCACTTTGAAGCCCTTTGGGTTTAAATCCCAGAGTGCTTAGCTTCCCAAGTGATCTTGGGTCTGGCTCTTTCTCTTGACATATTCTCCTCACCTGACCTATCTGGCCAGGGTGACTCAGGCTCAGCAAATTTATAAAACAATATGATATTGGGAAGTATCAGCACCCTTGGACAGACAGCAAAAGTTTAAAGCCTGAGCCTGATATCCCTCCCTGTCCAGATGAAAGTCTGAGTGCCACACTGCTGGGGGTGGGGCCACAGGAGCGATGGGACTTGCCTGGAGACAGGCCCCTCTCTGGAAAGGTGTCCTGCTCAGCACCTAGAGGCCAGTAGAAGTGTCTGTACAGCCTTCTTATTATCTGACCACCCATCCTGCTTGGGTGGACACCAGAAAAGCAGAAACAGGGTCTGGGGGGGCCAGCTCAGCCCCAATCCAAGCCAACCCCTCCCCAGCTGCGGTCACTGATAGGTGGGTGGGGAGAGCAGTTGCAGAGTCCTTCTCCCCTGTGCGCAGGGAGCTAGCCTCTTTCCTGGCCCTCTAGGAGCCCAGAACAGCCCCCTTCTGGGAGCAGAGCCAAAAAGATGGGAGAAGGATGTTTATAAGCTGCTAAAAGGGAAAAGGAAAAAAGTGGGAGGTAGGGCAGAGAGGCCCAGGACCCTAGGTAGTGTGGACAGTGGCCTTGGTGGAGAAGAAAGGAGGAAAGGAGGGAGAGAGGGAGGGAGAGAGGGAGGGAGGGAGGAAGTGAAGATCTGCCTTCCCCAGGGAACAGTGATATCCAGCTGACCCGGCCACGTGGCACCCACTGCCCTGCCTAGATGGCCCACTACCAGCCTAACAGTGCACACACAGGGTCTCTCCCTTACGGTGGCCTGCCAGAGGACAATATTTTGATATTCATTCCTGATTCACAGGAGTCTGAGACTACAGGTTTTACCTTGCTCTGCCAGGGTGGGGGAGAACTGGGGAAAAGCGCAGGGCCCTAAGGAGCCAGGGCTGGGGGTGTGGCGACCGGAGCCAGGCTCCGCAGGAGCGAAAGCCGAGTCCCTAGCTCCTAGTGCTCGGCACACAGCTAATGGGAGGCTGGCAGCGGCAAATTGTTGTTTACTTTTAATTAAGTAAACAATGTCGGCTTTCCGCCTCCTCCCCTGCCATCCCAGCCAGTAATTTGGGGGATGACAATGGGGTTGTTTCCTTCCTCCTGCCTTCTTCCCTCCCTCCAAGCACTCCTGCTCTCCTGCTTGCTCCCTGCTCTGCACAGCCTCGAAATTTGGCTGTGCCTAGTGAGGCACCACCCCAGGGCAGGGAGCCCGAGCTTACGGTGGCCTGCAGGGGCCCTCAGGCTGCAGGTCCAACTGAGGGTTTCAAAGTCAGGTTGGCCACACCGAGAGTCTCCAAGCACTACAGTGTGGTCCACCCCTCCCCACCACAGTTCTGCTCCCTAAACATCATCTCTAAAATCCAGAAACCATGCAATCCAGAATCTGAGACCAAAGTTCTAGGTTAGGAGATTTTTCTCAAGGGTTGGACAGATCAACCAGAAGATGGAACCTTCAGGTCTGCAGGGGCAGGGGAAGGGCAGAGTGAGACTAGGGGATCTGCAGGACCCAAGCCCATGGAGCTAGCTGGTCACTGGTTACCGGAGCTTTCCTCAGAAGCAGGGCTGTCTCAGAAGCTTGGGTTTCTGTTATTGCTGTCTTGAAATCCTCAATTTTCTAAAAAGTTCCCTTCATTTTCATTTTGCACTGGGCACCACAAATTCCATAGGTGGTTCTGCTCAAAGTAAGGAACAGGAAGCATAAAGAAGCACGCTGATCTTTCATTGACTGGCTCCACTCAGGGGACTCCTGGGGGTGTAGTCCCAGGGCTTCCGGGGTGGAGGGGCTGGCAAACCCAACCCTGAGTCCCTGAGGAGGCTGAATTCCAAATGACTCCCTGTAGATAGGCAGAGGCACATGCACAATGTCTATGTGGAAACAAAGTGCTCCTAAGGCCCCTTCTCAGTAATGGGGTAAATTCGCCCACCTTGCCAAGCCCCTCCACAAGTCATGGGCACAGGCAGGCCACAAGAGCAGAGCAGAAGGGAGGGAAGGCGAGGGATGCCCCTCCAACCCCTCTCCCACCACTGCCTCCCAAGGATCAAGCTGTCAGTCCCGAGCCAAACCTGCCCCAAGCTCGCGAACATCCCCGCCTCCCCAGTGAAGAGACACTCCAAAGTGTTTAGGGAGAGGGGGTTGCAGAGTCTGTGTGCAAGCCCTGCTCCTCCCCCTGGCCTGGGCTGTTCCCCCACTGCCTTCCGAAGGGCGGGGACTGTGGTGGTGGCTGCGAAGTTGGCTGGGGCTGGATGCAATTTCAGCCGCAGAGATCAGGGCTCCCTGGCTGGAAGCAATTTTCTCATTAGGACCCCAGGCCTGCCTGCCCGTTGGTTCTCAGCCCTCACTCCCCTCCTGTGAAACCGCACCCCACAGGCCTCCCCACAGACCACTCACACGCACAAGGAAGCGCACGTGTACAAGTTGGAGGGCAGAATGTGGGGTCACCGAATGGGGCAGGGAGCAGGAGAGGTGCTGGCGCAAAGCTCCAGCCAGGGAGGCCCTCGGTGGGGTCTGGGCCCCTGACCCAGGTCTGAGCCGCCTGGTGTAGGCTCCCACACACAGCCGACCCTCCTTGCCTGCCACAGGGACAGGGATCCCAGACCCCAGGATGGAGTGGGGAGGCTGGGTCAGGAAACATCCCGAGAGATGCCACGCGTTCACAGCGTCTCACAGGCCCATTCCCTTGCTTAGCCGGGCCTGGGGCGAGCATATGGATTCTCAGAGCCCCCTCCCCCAGCCCCGAGGCTGCTCTGAGTGGAGGGTGGTCTTGGCCAAGGGAGGGGGAACTGAGGCCCCGCGAGGGGCGGCTCCAGCTCCGCAGACACATGTGGTTGGACTTAAAAAGCTATTAGGGAGCGAGGCGCTGGCGGGAGTGCGGCCGGCCCCAGCACGGTGGGGGGGGGGGGGGCGGCAGATGCCGAGGCGGTGAGCTCAGCACCTCCTGCTCCCTCCCTGGCGGGGGTGGGGGCGATGCACTCCGGGAGGACTCAGGGGACCCTTACTCTGCAGGATAGTAGGGCAAGCCCTCAGGGAAAGGCGGGAGGTGCTGGGCTTGGGGGTCCAGGCACGGATTTCAGGAAGCACTGCAATCTGAGGACTCGAGGTCTGAGGCCTTAGATTTGTGGGCTGAGGGGGTGGGGGCAGGGAGGGTTGGTCTTGGCTGGGACCCAGGAGGGTGCAGACACGTCCTAGCCTTCCTTGGCTCTCTTGGGGTGATCTCCTAAAGTGTGTGTTTCCTGGGGCTTGGAGGGGGGATTATTAGGCAAACAGGAGAGAGAAGGAAGGGAAAAGTGGGCCCCACCCATCATGAGGCCAGAAAAAACCAATGGAAAGTTCCCTAGAGTCGCCAGCTTGTAAAACATTCCTTTTCTTTCCAAATTATGAACATTTTTCAGTGGGAGGGGGGCACCAGAGCAGCAATCAAGGACTTCATTAGGACCGGGTGTGACTGGGACTGGTGACAGGAGGTGACTTTCCAAAGTTTCCTACCAGGAGTTCCCTCCTCAGGTTCCCTGCCCTCACCTGCCTCAGGTGCCCTTACTTTGAGGGATCTAATCTCCATTTCACACCTAATCTAAAGAGCACACCCCACATCTGTTACAGAGCAAGGTGGGTGTTAGGAGGGGTAGGGGGCACAGAAAGTGGGGCCAGCCAGACACTTGGTAAGAATCAATCTCCATCCTTTAGGTGGGGACAGTTCTCAATAATAGACCTCAGGCACAGAGTCCTATATGACTTCAGGGAAATGTCCCACCCAAGGCCCTCTGAACCATCCAGCTCTTCAGTCATCCACTGAGGTCACCACTAGCACCTCAGCCCCCAGAGGACAGTACATAAGCGGGGAACTGCCACTGTGTGGCAGGCAGGATGTGCATGTTTCGGAGACATTTCATCTGCCTGACAGCCCGTGGGGTAGTTGTTATTTTTCCCATTTTTACAGGTGAGACCATCCAGCAATGCTTGACTGATGCTAACCAGAGCCTGGATAGGCAAGATCTCCACTTGCCCCTGCTGACTCCACAGGCCCATAAAGGCTTTCCCTTTCCAGGCCAGAGCTTTGACAGGAGGGATGGGAGTGGTGGGAGGGCCTGGCAGGGATGCAGAGAGGGGACTGCTCTGAGCCCTAAGGAGTCTGGCCAGTGGGGGAGGAGCTGACCATGGAGCCGGGATCTGAGCTCAGGAAACACGCAAAGAATGTGGCTGGCAGCGGGCCAGTGGGCCAGGACCACAAAGAGGCCTTTGTTTTAAGAGGTGTCCAGGGAGTGGATGGACAGAATGGCAGAGGTGGGGGTAGCACCCCTTAGGGTGCAACTGGGGGAGTGCAGCAGTGCCTGCACTGTCCCCACACAGTGCCCCCTCTGGTCAGAACTTCACTTGGGGTCCTAGCCACGGGTGGCTTTGAGAATCAGCCCCCCCCCCTGCAAGGGAGGGAGCCAGAAGAGGCAGGTTCCCCCTCCCTCAGCTCCTGACCTCCTTTGGCTTGGGTGGGGGGGGTATTCTATCCCCAGTCCACCCTTCTCCTACAATGAGATGCTGCAGTTTGACTGCTTCTCCCCATACCAGTTGGGGATTTCAAAGCCAGGAGGGGAGCCGGGTGGTGAAGGGGCTCTGACCTTCAGGTGGCTGTCTGAGTTGCCCTGCTCCCCTGCTTGTCCCTCCTTTCCACCACGGGGCCAAGGGGAAAGGCCTTGGAACACACTCATTTCCCCCACTGCAGTTGCAGGGTTTCTCTGGCTCCTCCTTGGCATCTGGAAAAGTTTGGGAAACTTAAAAAATTTTTTCTGAAGAGTTTGTCTATTGCTCTCCAGCCTTGCCAGAGAGCCACAGCCAAGAGGAAGAAGGGAAGGCGGGGTCTGGGGGTGGGGGACAGAGGGGAATTTCAAGAGAGAGGCAGAGTAAGCAGGGAAGGAGGGGAACACTCCATGGTGCCCCACCTGCCATCTGGCTTTTCTGGGACTACCAGCATCTCTACAGCCAGCAAGATAGACCCCCACAAAATGTCAAGCCCACCAAAGTACATAGGGCCTTGCCACCAGATTCCTGTCCAGCTCTGATCAGCACCTTCCCCCAAGGTCATCCCCTACCAGATAAGCATGCACCCAGTCAGAGGAACAGCCTGTAATTGTGGCCCCACCAAAGGAGAAGAAATCTTAAGATGGGCAACCAGAGGAAGTAACAGCAGCTCTGTCCAATGGAAACAGAGGTTGCAGGGGCAGGGCGGGGAACACAGGACTCTGGGCCTGTGCATGGGTTTGCCTGGGAGTCCATAGACAGGGACAGTGGTCAGGTCCCTGTGTTTATGATTCTCTCTCCTCTGGGGTGTGTACCAATGGTGGCCATGACAGCAGCACAGCTGAGGCTGAATGGAGACTGCCAATGGTTCAGTGAGTAGGGTTAAGGGCATGTTGTAAGTAGAACTTAGGCTTATCCCAAGAAAGGGGACAGGTATGATGCCTAACTTTGTCTCTGAGAGGATCCAGATCATCTTGTCTAAGTCAGAAGGGTGACCCCTCACTCTGACCAGGGCCTGACAGTGGACCCAACCTGGCAGCCACTGCATTATCACCAGGCCTCCCTTAAGTGACCCTGTGTTCTTGGAATAGAATAGTCACTCACTGGGGTTCTTGCCCCAACAGGACAGCTCCCATCTGAGCTCCCCACCCAGGTGGCCAGCAGTGTGTTTCTTGGACCTTTCAAGGATGACTTACCCCATCCCTGGGGACAAAGGAGGAAGGGGAGAGGTTAGGTGGGGAGGGGGACCAGTTAGAAACGCAGAGGCCCTTAGGGCAGGCTCAGAAATCTGTGGTAACCTGGGGAGCACAGTCCCAGGCTTGAGAACCAGTGACCAAGGGGGAAGATTCTGTCTGGGATTGCAAGTGGGAGGGAGAAAGAATGAAAAGGGGGCCAACAAATCTAGGGGTATTTGGTAGCAAATCCTTGAGGCAAAGTTGAGAGCAAAGGAAAGCTACATGGAAGGGAAGTGGTGGTGGAGAGAACAGCCAGCAGGAGGAGGGGCTGCAGAGGAGGTGAAAAAACCCTGAAAGTAGGAAGGGGGAGCAGAAGGTACATTTTATGGAGGGGGTGCTTAGTAACTTCTTCCTGCAGCCCTTGCTCCCAGAGCTGCCCAGGCCCTCCAGGCACCTGCTAAGCCTCATCGGGTTGTGTTTCTTTAACCCCTGGGGCCTGTTGACACAGATTAGTATCTTTGGTCAGGGGTCAATAGGGAAGGCTCTTGAGGTCAAGACCTGAACAACTGGAGTTGTAATGAGCCACGTGGAGAAGAGGCCCAGGGAGAGGAGAGGCCAGTCTCTGAGGAAGGCGGTGCCAGAAGGGGGGCCACTGAGCCTCCAGATTGCCTTGGGAACCTGCACTTGCTTAGGGCTTAGAGAAAGTCAGAAAATCAGGTTTGCTGGCCTGGGTGTGGGAAAGATGTATCCCTGGCTAACTAGAGAACTGTAATCCCACGAGGGAAGCATGGGGAGGTGCCCCATGGGAGGGGGAGGCTGGTCCTACAGATACTGACTGCTACAGACAGCACTCCCCCCCTTTGTCCATTCTTGGTACCCTGAGTGAACTTGTCCCTGTGCCTCCTGGGCCTGTGATGGGATAGTGCTGTGCCCACCTCCTACCCAGGACCACCTGTAGAGCCTGAGCTGGGGCTATTCGCTTGGAGGCCAAGTGGAGCTGGTGCAGGGACCAGCAGGTAGTGTCCCAAACACCTGGCAGGATGCCTCAGCCCCACTTTCTGCTACAGTTTCAGGATGGGGCAGTGCTCCCACCCAAACCGGGGTCAGTTGCTTCTGGCTCCCTGGCTAACTCCTTGCCCTGGCAATGGGAAGCTCCTGAGGTACACAGGGTGCTCCCACCTGGCTTATGGTCAGCTCATTGCCACACTGGGCCCTGGAGGCAGTGCTGGGACCACCTCCAGGGGGCTGGTCTGGATAGGAGCAAAGAACCTCTGTCTTGGGCTGTTCAGACAGCCCCTCAGAGGAGGAGTGAAAGAGAATAGAGAAACACTGGGTCAGGGTCACATGCGACCTGCTGTTCACTTCTCTGGGTTAAAAGGGGCTCTGTTCTCTCCAAATCACTTCTACAGCTCAGTCCTGTACCATTCATCTCCTTTAATGTTCCTGTGCTGCCATGGAGGAGCCAAAACAATGATAATACCCAGGGGTGCAGAGAGTGACAGGAGGCACAGGGCTCCTAAGTTCATTAGTGCATCTGGGGGGCTCCAGGGCAGGACCCACACAGATCTGTGACACGCAGGAAAAATGCACACAGCAACCCTCACACTAACTCATACACGTTCATTAAGCACCTATGAGGTGCCAGGGATCGGGAAAGCTGCCCTGGGCAACTCACCTGGCAGCTAAAAGCTGGCTGCTTAATGGACAAAACGCAGATGCCCAGAGAAGAAGAGATGGGCTCTGAGAGCAAGAAGTGAAGTGGGGGGCCTCCCTGGTGACTCAAGGGGTTAAGCACAGCACTATGAAGCAATCCGCAGCCACTGCAGCATTAGTTCGATGCCCAGCAGGCCAGGGAGATGACACACATGGTGCAGCAGACCTCTCCCGTCTTGCCTGCTGCTCCCCTCAGCAGTATATTTCAGTCTGCCTGCCTGTTCTGCTCCCCACTCTGAATCTGGTGAATCCTCTCACTGCCCCCCGCCACATCTCTGGCCTGTACCCCAGTTCTTGTGTGCATAAATAAATCTCCAAAAAAAAAAAAAAAAGAAGTGAAGTGGGGGAAGGCTGCACCAAGGGGAGGAAAGGGGGTATCAGCTTATTGGAGTCTGAAACACAGAGTCAGCTGGACAAGGGGGAGAGAGAAAGGAAGAGAAACAGGACTAAGCCCAGGGCCTCTCAGGGCCCACAGAGATGTGTGTCTGCTGAAATACACAGCATTGGGTGGGGACAAGATGAGCGGTAACACTGAATTGATCAGAAGAGGTCTAACTCTGAAAGGCCCCTAAGAAGCCCACAGAAGGTGATGCTGCCTCTGGATGGGGTGGACAGGAAGGCAGTGAGACCAAGCTGCCCAAAGTGGTTGCAAAATTCCAGAAAAGAGAAATTCCCCTCCCAGGGACCCAAGACAATCAAAAGCATGTGTCCACATAAATACTTGTACACAAATGTTTACAGCAGCAACATACATAGTTGCCAAAAAAAGTGGAAACAACCCCAAAGTACATCAACAGATGAAGGAATTCACAAAATGTGGCAGGTCCCTACAAGGGAGTATTATTCAACCATAAATAGAAAGGAATATTTGCTAAATGTGATTGATCCGCAAAATCATGCTGGGTAAAAGAAGCCTGTCACGAAAGGTCCACAGTGTAGATCCTACCCATGTGAAACGTGCAGATGGCAAACCCACAAAGTCAAACAGCAGCTGGGTGACTGCCAGGGGCCAAGAGGCCGGGAGGAGCCACTGAACTATGGGAGGGGATTGACTGGGGGTGGTGGAACTGTCCTGGAAGTAGATAAGGTGACAGGTACACATTGTGAATGCATTACATGCCACTGACTTGTACGCTTTAAAAATAGTAAATTTTATTAAAGTGCGTTATATCCCATAAAAACAAATCCAGAAGAGAAGAAGCTGAGTTTGGAAAATGGCAGTGGGGGTGAGAGGAAGCGTCACTTTGACAGCACCACAGGGTTGTATCAGTTTGGTAGTGAGGAGTCACATGCTTGGGTAGCTGGTGACACCCGCAGCTGAGGCAGGTATGAGACAGAGAAAAGAGGAGTGTGGTGAGGTTAGCCACTTAGGGACATGGGAGTGAGGTGTTGAAAAGAAATTTGTTGAAAAGAAATTGGAGATCACAAGGAAGAATCAGATCCAAAAGAAACTGGGGGCTCAGCAGGGGAGGCAGGTGTGCACAGGGGGACAGGTCCCAGGCTGCTGGTTCTCAGCACATGTAAGCTTCTATCCAGGCTTCCAGGCATAACTTGAGGACTATAACCACTTCGTTCACTGGGCTGTCATGGACTCAAATGAGACAGTGCTCAGTGACACTGACAAGTAGCCTCACTCATTACAGGTGACAGTGCAGGAAGAGAAGAGGAGTGTGGCAGATCCCAGGGAAACCGGCGCAAATACACAGCCAAGCTGAATGGAAAGAAAGGGATCAGAACCCCTTAGACAGAGATCTGTATTCAATGGGTTCAAAACCGAGCAGACCATAGGCAAACATAGATGGCAAGCAGGCCCCACACAGAAAGTTCTCAGGTCCTTGACCAAGACATGTGGGATGTGTGGTAAGCAAGCTCCCATCCCCAGGGCCCCCTGATCCAACGTTTCCACTCTCTTTGCCCGGAGCAGCAGCCCTGCCCTCGGTGCAGGGCCCCGGAGCTCAACACATGGCACCACTCAATGGTTTCTGGCACCAGAGAGGAATTTATTTCCTGGACGAAGCAGCCAAAATCGTTCTGCACCTTTGTTCTCCAGCATGGTGCAGTCGGAGCCGACATTTTCTAACGGGGCCGGGGAAGAGCAACTCAAAATGGATTCAGGGAGGGTGTGGGCTGAGGATCAGCTGAAAGGCAGACCATTCTGCAGTCTGGAAGACTGATAACGGGAAAATGGATGGGTTGATGTATAAAGCACACCAGGATTTCCAGTGAATTTGCTGTAAGTCAAATCCCAAGCTAGGTAAGCTTCCTGAAACTGGAAAAAGGGTCAATCTGAGGCAACAAGAAATCTTATTTTAAAAAATAGAACAGGCCGGGAGAGGAAGGACTAGAGTCAAAATAAGTGGAGGGTGCAATTGTATGGGGAATATAACCATAATGAAAATGCGTACATTGTGCAAAGATGAAAAATGATGTAAGAATTATATATATAAAAAAAATAGAACAGGGGGGTCCTCCCTGGTGGCGCAAGGGGTTAAGACACAACCTATGAAACTATCCGCAGCCTCTGCAGAACCAGTTTGATCCCCAGGCAGGGAGCTACCCACATGGTGCAGCAGACCTCTCCTGACTCACCCGCTGCTCCCCTCAGCAGTGTCTTTCAGTAAGTCTGCCTGTTCTGTTCCCCACTCTGTGTCTGGTGAATCCTCTCACCCCCCACACCTCTGGCCTGTTCCTCAGTTCTTGTATGCATAAATAAATAAATCTTAAAAAAAAAAAAAAAAAGGACACGGAGTGGCCTCGCAAACTGTACCTCAGAAACAATCTCGAGTCCTGGGAAAAAGGGCTGTAAGGTGGAAGACTAACATCATTTCGAGCAGCTAAGGGCACTCGTGGATGCCGAGTGGGAGAAACAGCTCCCTCCACAACCAATCCTGAAGGCCTCATGAATCCAGGATGCCTGGACATCAAGTTCAGGTTCCAGACTGGAGGTCTCAGTGGAGAGGACAGCCTCCTCATTCCATCCCACCCTCTTAACAGCCACCCAAGCCACCATGGCGGTGTCCTCGCGTCACATGATCTGCTTGGCCCTTACACGGACTGGACCTTGCACCCTCTACAGATCAGGCCAAGATAATACCCTTGAAGGAAGAGAACAGTCTTGGGCCCCAAGAAGTCACCTCTCTCTTCCCTTTTCCTTCCCTTCCCTTTCTCTCCACTCCTGACATTCACACTCATGGAGACGTGCACAGACACAAAAAAGAAGCTTGTGTGCACAGGGATCTGTGTAGAACCACTGCATCGCAGCCTATTTACAGACATTTTACCAAACAAAACATCAACTCCCAATGTTTGACAGGAAGCCCCTCCCCTCTTGTCAGGAGCAATCCCTCCTAAAGGGGGTTCCCTGCGATGAACAGTAAAAACCCCAGGAAGGGGAGAGGGAAGAAAAGGAGCATGTGAGGCAGGAGAAGGTAAAATTATAAGGTTGGAGCTGTCAAGGCAAAAAAGGGGGGAAAAGGCAAAACGACTCCACTATTAGGGACTCGGCATGAAACACAGAATTCACTACAGCTAAAAATCTTAGTGCTTTGTCTGCTGAAAACACAAGACGCAGAGGTCCGGGGACTGGGAGGACATCAGAAATCACCCCGCACACAGCTACTCACAAGCAGTGATCACACCCTCAGATATACCTTGCCCACCCCTGCAGGCTGCTCCCGACTGTGCCTCTGCATGGACCATGCAAACTCTTTCCCAAGGGGCACCTGGGAGGGGCCCAAAGTTGGAAACAAAACTGAAAAAGCAGCAGTTCGTGGCACATGGCTGCACCCCTTTTGTCGACAGGAATGAATAGTGGAGGAAAGTTTCCTGGGCACAGCCAAAAAAGAGCAAATTTGGGTCTACTGGTAAGGCCTTCACCCCACCCTGCTCCAGACCTCAGAGAGGAAGCCAGGCCAGATGTGCACTCTGGAGAAGCCAGGGAGGAGCTGGTATCCTTGAGGACGGGGAGCCAGAGGACGAAAGCTCTTCCATCCCTGCACACCGTCCTCCAGCCCAGAGGCGCTTAGGAGGCTCAAGCTGAAAGAGGAGTTCCCAGCCCCTCACCCCCAGGGACCTCGGTAGGCAATGAGGACAAGGAAAGGGGCAGGGGCAAGGGCAAGTGCAGCAATCTGGGTCCCACACTTTCTGTCAGAGGAAGAACTTGTGGGAAAAGGGAGGGGAGCGGAAGGGTGTGTCCTCAGCCTGCAATTCCCTGATGTCTACCATGTGGTCCACACAGTGGGGTGTTGGGGTGCCTGCTCTCTGTTGCCTCTTCAGTGACATCTCTGCCAAGTGCCCTGGGCTGAGTCTCCAGAAGACCACCAGGGCATCCTTGGATGGAGCTCTGACGTGACTGACTTTCCTCTTCTAGAGTCAGCATTCCCCACTGTGACATCCCTGCTGTGGGGGGCAGTCCCATGTGTCCTAGGAGAGTTAGCAGCATCTCTAGCCCCACCCACCAAATGCCAGAAGGAATCCCACCCCCAGAAGTGACAACCAAAAATATCTCCAGACTTTGCCAGAGGTCCCCTGGAGGGACCATCAGGAAGTCCTTCAAGTACCCCAGTGTTATAAGATCACCTGCGTCCTCTGTCAGCTCTGGGCCAGTGCTGGAACAGACTAGGCACTTGTGTTTGTCCACACAAATCAACAGGGCTTGACAACTGTGAAGCCCCCTTGGAAGAGAGACACTATCCCACTCTGACAATTGGCACCATGTCTCCTGCATTTTGTGCCCGGAAAGGCTCATCCTTTCATCAGAGAGTCGGCAGGTCAGTCCCCCAACAAGTGCTCTGCTGCCTTCCCTGTCCTCAAACCTGCTGACCTCCCCTGTCATCCCAGAAACCGCAATGGGACCCCGCCTGCCTCCCAGGGCCTGACGGGTCCTTAAGAAGGGCTGTTGTTCCTGGGCCATATCAAAACAGAGGGCTTTAATAGCAGTTTCCTGTGGTGCTGGTCTCCCCCCACTCAGCCCCGTTTCTGATGGTAGAGCCACAGCGCCCTGTAATTACGGCAATTGTAATCTCTTTTACTAACAGGTAGATTAATAGCAAGGCAGGTTCACAAAGAGCCCCAGAAAGAAGCTGCTCAGCTGCTGAGCAGACAGGAAGGGCCTGACACTTCTCTGCAAGTGCACACGCCGCCAACACGCTCCTCACTCGCCATCTGCACAAGGGGCCGTGGGCCCCTGAGCCCGGCAGGGGCTGCTGGCTGTGCCCGTGGCTGTGGCTGGCTGTGGCGGTACTTGCTGGGTGTCTCAGGACAGTTAACTGCACTCTCCCTGGGCTTCCAGGTCCTCATGGGAGCAATGAGTTTGAGCCTCGTGACCCAAGATGTTCCTCTTAAGTCCTCGGAGTGTGACTCACAGTTACATTTACACACACGTCCAACCCACACTTGTTCACAGACTCCCATCTACAGACCCTGGGACACACATGTAGAGACACTCACTGGGTAACATGCTGGCTACCCGTGGAGAAAAAGAATGGACCAAGCTTCAGAAATCCACATGAAGAGGAGGGGACGGAGGCTGCTGCTGCCTCTCACTGTCCTGCATGATCCCCTCCACTGCGGCAACACAGACTTCATGTGAGGCCCCAGGGTTCCCAGGCAGCCCCTATCTCACAGTGCCGAGGACAGTCAAGTCATGGGCAAGACGGATCATGGAGTAGAAGGGATGGGGACAAGGGCACCAGAGGCCTGAGACACTGCAACCATGCTAGGTTAAAGAGGAAGTAGAGCACAACGTATAGGCGGGATTCAAAGCAAATGAACATGTAAGTGTGTGCACACACATGTGAGAGCTGGCAGTGGGAGCCGGGGAGGCTGTGTGTCCCACACATGGGTACATGGACTTGGGGCAGGTAGAACTGTGTCCCAGTCTGTGTGGCCCTGGGGATGCTTTCTCTGGAATGCAGAGTGTGTGTGAACGAACACGGAATCTGCACCTCCCCTGCATTTGCAGAAAGCCATGATCCCCACCAAGCAGGCTGAGGGTCCTGGCACAGATGGCAAAGCGGGACTCAGGGGTCGGCAGCAACTGCTTCCTTGGAAACTCTCAGGGCATATGCTGGCAGCCGCCATGGCCTTGCATCTCTGCAGCAGTGCTGGAAGCTGCTACTATTAAGATGCCGTGGCAATACCATGGCTGGCCCCTGCTCACTGCCGGGCAGTGCCTGGGCTCCCCAGCAGCTCTGGTCTGAGGGAACATGCACCATGTGGGTGTCACTGGGACCCTACCCTTTTAGCATTGCTATGGAGGGAAACCTCAGACTCACATAAAAACACAGGTTGGGGGCGTGTGGGTGTGACGTTCTTACAGTGGACATCAGCACATGTCCCTCAGAGGACATGTGAGCCGACGCAGCAGATACACACCCATGACAGGGATGGGAGTGTGGGCTCATAAAAACTGCATTGTGATGTGGTGTGGCCATGATATGTGTGTGATATGTGCAGAAGCTGGTAGTGTCTTTGTGGGCTCTGCATAGCGTTCACAGGGTACACTGGGGAGAAATGGTGAGAGGGACCCTCACGTGCCAACTGCCAACATCAAATTTCCAGGCAACAATTTAATAATATACATTAAGAATCCAGGAGAGGGGGCCTTCCCGGTGGCACAGCGGTTGAGCGCTGGGTTGCGAAGCTGCCCGCGGCCTCTGCCGTGCCGGTTCGATCCCCGGCTGCTCCCTGGCCACCGGGTGAGGGTCCCACATGGCGCGCAGACCTCTCCTGCCGCCCGCTGCTCCCCTCAGCAGTGTACCTCGGTCCTTCTGCCTGCTCTGCTCCCCGCTCTGGCTCTGGTGGATTCTCTCACCCTCCCGCGCTTCTGACTGTACCCAGTGCATGTATAAACAAAACAAACAAACAAATAAATAAATAAAACATGCCTCTATTTAAAAAAAAAAAAAAAAAAGAATCCAGGAGAGGGGCCTCCCTGGTGGCGCAGCGGTTGAGCGCTGGGCTGCGAAACTGCCTGCAGTCTCTGTAGCGCCAGTTCGATCCCCGGCCGCTGGGTGAGGGACCCACATGGTGCGCAGACCTCTCCTGCCATGTCCGCTGCTCCCCTCAGCAGTGTATTTCATCGGTCTGCCTGTTCTGTTTCCCGCTCTGGCTCTGGTGAATTCTCTCACCCTCCCACGCTTCTGACTATACCCAGCGCTTGTATAAATAAATCTTTGAGAAAAAAAAAAAAAAAGAATCCAGGAGAGCCTATCTCTTCTGCCTGGTAATTCAGCTGCTAAGAATCCTTGTCTGCAGTCCATACACATGGCTGCAAGGCTTAGGGTGCCAGGACATCCATCACAGGAGAAGGGACAAGTTAAAGGCTTCAACAGAGGGGAGATTATATCAATGTTGGCACGTCAAGTCTTGTGCAGCCGCTTGAAATGCATGTCTGTATTTTTTTAAATAAGCAACTACTACATTTGTCTTAAAGGGTAATTTCTCGTTTCCAAAACAAAAAGGGACAGAAGTCACTAAAAATGTTGGAAATTAAGGGTAATACAGTGAATAGTAAAAGATGCTAAGCCACCAAAAATTAGTTTTTGAAAAAGTGGACATGGGAGAAAACAAAACAGTGTTAAGATTTAAAAGTAGCACCCAATAGAATTTTTTATCATGAGCTATAATTTAAAACATGTATTTATGTGCATGAATAAGCATGGGAAAAAATGCAACAAAAGGTTAATAATGGTTAAGTGGTAGAATTTTGATAATTTTTATTTACCCCTCTGGATGTTGTACTTGGTATTTTTAGGATGAATGTGCCCTAGTCTCATAATCAGAAAAATGCCTTTAAAACATAGTGGGCAAGTGAAACTGGATGCATGTAGCTGTCCCCAGATGGTGGAGGAGCATACAAGCCACAGCCCGGTGGGTCAGGCTCCGTCTGCAAGATGGGCTGGCCTTGGCCTCTGGAACTTTCACATTCAAGTGGACTTCAGCCCAAAAGACTGCAGGAAGAGGGCAAAATCCCAAACAGTGTCAAGATGCAGCATGCCACACTCCTGAGATTGGGCGCCAGGGCCACCCTTTCAATGGGCAAGTGGCTTTGGAGAGAGTAGATCTGAAAGCCAAAGACAGGAATCTGGGGCCTGAGGAAAGAGGTTCAGGACCAGGAAGAAAGTAGCTAACTGGAGAATCTTAAGATGCAGTGAGAGAACTGGGAACTCACTCGAAAACAAGCAGGACAGACTCAAAGGTCTGAGACAAACAAGTAAAGAGGCAACAGCCCCAGGAACGTGGCTGCTCAGAGTAAGAAATGCACTGTTTAATAATTTACTGTTAAGAATCAAACCTAGTCACCAGAGCTGGGAGCCCAAGTAGCAGCTGGGGGATGACAGTCATCTCCATTTGGGAGGCTGAGGGCCAGAGGGGTCCCCAGTAGACAGAGGTAAGGAAGAGCCAGTCACAGGTCCAAATCCACATCCACAAGAGGGGTCTGGGGTACTGGGCTTCTGAGAAAAGGAAAGGATGTGAGGGAGAGCCCCTCAGTAAAAGGCAAACAATCCCAAAGGGCCCAGGGCCACTCTCTGCCAACCCATGCCGCAGGGCATCCTCCAGGCTAGTGAGATGGGGAAGATCTGGTGGGGGAGCAGGTCCTGTCCCCGGTGAGCTCAGGGAGCCCAGGGGATGTGTCTGTGGAGGACTGGGCTACAGAGACTATGTGGTGCGTCGTGGCCAGACGGTGGGTGGGAACACTCCTTCTGTCTAGTAGGGCCAGCCAAGGAGACAGAGGGAAGACCTGGGTGGTAGTGAGGCAGCTGAGCCAGGGCCTGTGGCCCACCCAGCACTGGCCCCTCTCACAGGGGAACATGGCATGGAGGAAGGGGCAATAAGAAGGTGGCTCTTTCCCTATTTTCCTGATGTCCTCATCCCCATAAAAAGGGAAAAAAGTTTTACGAGAAACTAAGTTCCTTTTAGGGCCTCCCTGGTGGCGCAAGGGGTTAAGACACAGCCTATGAGTCTGTCTGACTCTGCCACTGCAGCATGAGTTCGATCTCCAGGCAGGGAGCTATCCACATGGTGCAGCAGACCTCTCCTGTCTCGCCCGCTGCTCCCCTCAGCAGTGTATTTCAGTCAATCTGCCTGTTCTGTTCCCCACTCTGTCTCTGGTGAATCCTCTCACCACCCTCCAAATCTCTGGCCTGCACCCCGGTACTTGTATACATAAATAAATAAATCTTTAAAAAAAAAAAAAAAACTAAGTTCCTTTTAGCCCATTAACCCACAGTTTCTCACTTGCCAACTACATTCCTTCCAGCATTCTGGAAGCATCTACTGTTCCTCATCTGTCAAGATTCTCCCCTCAAGATGCCCATTCAGAAAGCACACCAATCGCTCGCCCCTACCCTCTCTCCCTTCCTTCACCAGCCCCAGTTCTGGCTTTTATTCCATTTTATGCCCTTGCATCACCTCAAGGATGGGCTACACCCCATCTGACAATAATTCAACATTCAAAAGGGGTTTGTAGGGATATATAAAACTATATGTTGGGTGAGAGACAGATGTAAAGGCAGATAAAACATTATCCCAGTTCCAAGATGCCAGTCTATCAAAAGAAACCTACAAAATTAGGTGCGGGGCCTCCCTGGTGGCGCAGCGGTTGAGCGCTGGGTTGCGAAGCTGCCCGCAGCCTCTGCGGCGCCGGTTCGATCCCCGGCTGCTCCCTGGCCACTGGAGGAGGGTCCCACATGGCGCGCAGACCTCTCCTGCCGCCCACTGCTCCCCTCAGCAGTGAATTTCGATCCTTCTGACTGCTCTGCTCCCCGCTCTGGCTCTGGTGAATTCTCTCACCCTCCCGTGCTTCTGACTGTACCCAGTGCATGTATAAACAAACAAACAAATAAATAAATAAATGAAAAACATGCCTCTATAAAAAAATAAATAAAAAAACATTTAAAAAATGTTAAAGGTATTAAAAAAAAATTAGGTGCAAAGTGTCACAGAGAAGCAAAATTACCGAGCCCCCAGTCAAGCCTGGATGCACCTGGAATAAAAATGGGCGTCACCAGCTGACTGTTCACTTTTGCCTCAGACTCTCCAGAGTGCCTGTTCTGTGAGGAGACACATAAAGGGAGGTTGTGCCACCGTGGGAGCACTCAGCCTCTCCCAGGGAGGGAGCACCAGGGAAGCTGATACTTGCCTTTGCCCACTATCCAGAAACAAGGGAATGAGCTCACCAGGGGCATCCCTGCAGCTGGAGTACTTTGTTGGAGAGGAACACAATTCAAGAGGTCTTGCCAAGCCAGGCTGGCAACTGAGTAATTGTATTAATGAATCTCTGACTTACAAAATCTAATATTAGATGGTGGCTTCAAGTCCATCATCCTCAGTTACTATCCCAAGTGGCTGGGAACACTCCTGGGTGGCAGCAGGGCTTGAACAGACTCTGTGTGTGTGTGTGTGTGTGTGTGTGTTGTTTAATTTAAAAGAAATGCATGCATTTGAAACTATGCCCAGATATCTGTGTGTCGGGCTCACTTTATAAACCATGATACCATAAATAAATGAGAGAAATCTGGCCCGTCCTCCAGGCTGGGGCCTCTCCCTTGGCCATATCTCTTAAGCTGGCAACACCCTGAGGATTACTACTCTGTGGTGCAGTGGCCTTTGTGTTCGAAGTCAGCACAGTTCCCCACAGAGTTCCTCTTGGCATTACAGGCAGGGCCTTGCCTGCAGACCCGTGGGGCCTGCCTTCCCATCCATGTCCATTACCTATCTTGATTCTGAGGCCAAGATCAAAAGTTGAACCCAATGTGCAAGACGGCAGCCCACAACCCAGATGATACCCCTGCTCTGGTAATTGCCAGGTGCAGTCCAAACCACTACACCACCATCTAGGACATTGTCTGCAGGTCCTGTCTCAGAAACAATGACCCAATGGGCCATACTACACATGTGGTAAGGGCTGGAAGGAGCCAGGTAATCTGCAGCCAGATAGTAAATTAGACAGGTACTAAATACAGGTGAGAATGAAAGTGTTTGCTATAATCTTGTGACTATATTCTATGTATGTTGTATAAAGAGTAATCTGCTATAACGGACATCAGGTAGCTTAGAAGCCAGATGCCACAAAAGGATTCAGCTCCCGCTTGTTAAGTTTATTTGGGTGGCAGAGGCCTGCTCTGGTTGCTGGGAAGTCTGCAAAGCAGACTTTTAGGGAAGCAGCCCTGGCTCTGGGACTGGCACAACAGAGGGCCCTGTAGGTCCAGAATCCACAGTGGCCCACTTAGATCTACTGAGGAAGAGCTGTTCTGAAAGGTGGGGAAAGCAGGCAGATTTTACCTCTTGGGTACTCTGGTAAGCAGTAACAATGACCCAAGCAGTAAAGGATCACTGTTTAATGATTTTTCCTTTTTTTTTTTTTTTAATTATGGGCAAAAGATCCACCCCAGAGCCATGGTGTCTGGCAGGGCTTACTCTCAGTGTGATCTCAGCTGCAAAGGACCCTCTCAAAGCCCCATGATTCCCCAGAAACGGTCTCCCAATCCCAGAACCCTACACACTACCAATCAAAGCATGGAAAACAGAGCAGCAAGGGCCCCTGGGAGAGAAAGACACAGGTTCCATTTCCTGTCCCTCCATGGCAGAGTTCTTTGACCTGCCACCATTGACATTTGGACTAAATGATCCTTTTCTGAGACAGTCCTGTGCATAGGACTTAGCTTATTAAATGCTAACAGTACCATCCTTCCCTAATGGGGCGAGGCCAGAGATGCTGCTAACCAAAAGCATCTACCATGTTGCCAAATGTTCCCTGGGAAGAAAATCAATGTTTTAGGGTAAACCAACCAGCCCTATTTGTAGGGACAGAGGGGTTTCCCAAGACTAGGGACTTTCAACGCTGAAACCAGGAAACTCCTGGGCAAACTGGGATGAGTTGGTCAATCACCCTCCTTCCCTCTCAACTAACTTCAATCCCCGCCCCCATCTGCCAACAAATGACATCTCCTTCTCTATCCTCAGGGATTTGAGAATTAGCTCTTCACTGCCCCATGACTACCTCTCATACACCTAAAAAGATTACAGCCTACCCCACTGCTTCTTCTGAGGCCAATATTATTCTTGTCTCCTTTTTCTCCTAGCGTCATGACTTCCACGAGGCTCTTTGAGACGCGCCAGATTGCTCACATATTTTTTATATTACTAATGCCGAAATTGGCTTAAAACCACTGGTTAGGGAAACAGCCCCACCCTGGGGAGGACATCACTAGGGCATGGAGCTGCAGTTTGCCCACACTCAACTCCCTCTCAGCAACTTGCACCCAAGGCTCGGCAATGTCACCAAGGAGAGGGACCGATTGGGAGACACCATTCGCCAACATGACCAACCTCACACAGGGAGGGGACCTGAGACCATCTAAAGAAAAGATGAGAGCAAGTGGAGTTTGCTGCTGGAGCTGGCTGGGTTGAATACTCATATCACCTTCCCCCCCCCCCACCCAGTTCCCGCCTCAGGGTGCCCCACCCCAATCTTCCGCAGGCTCAACACTCTCCCCATACCCCAATCCCTTTAAAGGCTACTCCTCTCTTAGTCCCCCCCACCCTCTAAGGCACATTCCTGTAACTAGGGAAACAATGATGTCATGTGGCCAGGTGGGGCAGCAGGTCCCTCCTACCACCCCTAACTAGGTACCATGACTGCCTACGTCACCACTCAGAAATTTATAGCCCAGCGCTGGGTATTTATAAGGTGGCTCTGGTGTGACCACAGATTCAGTGTGGAGCTGGTGGCTATTTATAGCCAGAGGATATACACTTATTACACTCCCCCTCTGTATTCTGGGCCATGTGTTATATAATTGGCATTATGCAATAACGCCCATTATATAATAATTATGTGCTAATGGGGATATAATCTGCAGGCATAATAAGGACACATTCCCCAAGGGCTGTACTCAGCCGGCCTCCTGCAGGCCGCCTCCAGGGATCTCCTGATCTCTCAGCACACTCTACCCGTCCATAAGAGTCACCAGGTGTCACCCTACTCCCAGCTGTCACTAGCAGTTCCCTCCCCATCAGCACACACAGGAGCAAAGCTATCTCCAGTCCTTCTCCTGCCTCATGCCAGCCCTGGCCTTTTTAAGCCTGAAACAAAGAATTATGATGAGATAAGTCCTGGAAAACTAGGGACACTTCACCCCCCATTTTAAGAATGGAAAAAAGCAGCAGGAGTAGCTGCCCCTGGAAGGAACCTGTAGGGTCTAGAAAAGGCTCCAGGATGCCAGGCCAGTTGGCAGAGGGTCAACCTCACACAGCAAGAAAGCTTTCTCCAGGAAAGAGCTGGGAAAGTGACTCCAAAGGAGATGGGCCGGGCCACGTCAGGCACAGACAAGCAGGCCACTTCTCAGCGGTCCCTCCTTCCCTCAATGGCTGCTACAGCTCATTGGTGCCTGGGCCCCCTTGGGGGGCCACTTGGGGTGCGGGGATATCAGGAAGTACAGGCAGAAAAAGTCACGGGGGGGGGGGGTAGAGAACAGGTTCTGCATCTGGGGTGATGAGGGCATGGGCCAGAAACAGCAGGGCACTGGGAAAGCTGAAGATCATAGCACTTGGCAGAGTCAATTCAACTAGCCCAAGTACACCATTTACTCTTAAAATAGAAATGTCTGTATCTAAAAGTTATGTGATATACAAATTGATGAAAAAAATTAGGAGAACCTACAGGGATCTGGGAAGTGAGTTTCTCTCAGGCGCGGGAGGATGGTTTAGGGAGCCCATCTGTCTCTTAACATTTCTCTATTGTTCGAATTTTTTACAAAGAATGTGTTTTACTACTATAATTTTTTTATAATATAAATCAAATGCATCACTTACAAAGAGTAGTGCTAAGGCTCAGGTGACAGCTCTGGTCTCTGCATCCTGTACTGTAGAAACAAAGGTCTGCTGCTCTCTGGGGTCTAGGATGGGCCTCCGAGGACCACCGGCTCACCAAACAGGCCTGGGCCCCCTGAGAGTCAGATCTACTCCCTGTCCCCCAATCAGCAGCCCAGGTACAAGTAGACCAGGACGCAAGACTTCATGAGGGCTGCTCTGCAGGAGACTCAGGTGGACTCATGATGCCCACAGGGAGGAGGAGCCCCCAGGAAGCTTCAGCCAAGGGTTCTACTGTCAGGAAAGGGGAGCTGTAAGGCGTCAACAGGATTCAGAGGCTCTGTTGCCAAGTGAGAAAAAGTAACTGAGGCCCTAAGTTGGAGAGACAAGAACACAAGCAACATTCTATCTGAATCCCTCTGTTTCTTCTGAACCAGAGGTTGTCAGCAGGGGCAATTCTGTCCCCAGGGACACTGGAATATCTGGAGACATATTTGGTTGTCACACTTGGGGTCAGGGGTTGTAATTAGCACCTAGAGGGTTGAGGCTAGAGATGCTGCTACCCACCCTACAATGCACAGGAGAGACCCCATGACACAGAATGATCTGGTCCAAATGTCAACAGCGCCAGGGTTGAGAAACCCTGCTCTGTGGGAGCTGACACCAGGGTTAAGACACTAAATCCTATCTTACCAGCAACAGAGGAACTAGCTGTGAGATATCCTCTCACAAAGACCAGCCCCTTAGCATGTACTGAGTTCTTATCTATACAGCCCCACATTTTCCAACTTTAAGAAAAGATTAAGGGGTGAGAATCTATGCAAAAGGGAATAAAAGACAAAGAAGAGCAGATGATTATAAAAACCAGTGATCATCTGGTTAATTCGGATAATTATTTTTAATTTTTTTAAAGGTTTATTTCTATCCATTTATGCATACAAGAACTGGGGTATAGGCCAGATTCGCGGGAGGGTGAGAGGATTCACCAGAGTACAGAGCGGGGAACAGAACAGGCAGACTGACTGAAATGCACTGCTGAGGGGTACAGCGGGTGAGACAGGAGAGGTCTGCTGCGCCATGTGGGTCAGCTCCCTGGTCTGCAATCAAACTCAGGCTGTAGAGGTGACGGCACTGTGACTTAACCTCTTGGGCCACCAGGGAGGCCCCTTCTATTTTAATTTCAAACTAAGAGTCCAAGAAGACTCCTAGGAAAAGGAAATGACAGCAAGGATCTGGGATCCCAAGATCCAGAGGACATATTAGCCAGGCCCGGACCAACCTGGCCCATCGCCTGAACGTCCTACACTCCATACCTGCCTTCCTGGGAGCTCTAAGACAAATGACTGCACAGGGGTCATTCAGCCACCTGCCTCATCTATGCTAGCATACTATCTCTCTGGTTCCAGATAGGGAGGAGGCTCCGTGTCAAGGACAGCACCAGGACCCCCTTTGTCTCCACCTGACTCATTAGCTCAGCAGCTGAGGAAGCCCATGTACAGAGCACAAGCTGGGCTCCAGCCCCTCCTAGACAGCACTGGAGACCCCAGGGATGGTACTGGCTCCAGTGGGCACTCACACAACTTTCTCCTCTGAGACTCCACCCAGGCCAGCAATCTGGTGACAATCAAGGAATGGTGAGGCTGGCTCAGAGAAGCCTGGTGCTCAGTGACCAGGAACCTGGGTTCTTCTTCCAGAAGTTCATCATGGGAGTGGGAGCTCTTGACATCTCTGTACTTGGGTGGGGATAAAAATACCTGCCCTTCTCTATCACTCAACCATTGTGAGGACAGAATCAGCTCCCAGGAAACTCAGGTAACTGACAAAAAGGACTTAAGTGCTCAGCAACTTTCAAGGTACAGTTCATATAAGTCATCTCCCAGGAAGCCTCCTGGGTCCCTCGGTCTGGCTTACTAGTTCCTCACTACACACAATGAAACCCCATGCATATTGCTCAAATGCACACACATGTATTTGGGAGCATGGGTTTCAAGTTAGAGTCTGTATGAGAAACTGGGTGGTTAATACCCAGACAGGACTTAGTACGGTGCCTCAGTCACACTTGGCCTTCAGTGGAAAAATGGATTTAAAGCAGGAATGTGGACCAAACGCGTGCCCTGCCCCATCAAGAGGGAAAAAGAAGTTGCTGGGAACCTAGACAAAGAGGTGCCCATTAAGTTATTGGCTGTCCCCCAAACAACAAAAAGTGGTCTGGTACTCTGGGGTAGTGGCACGCCAGGTCATCATTAAGATATCAAAAGTGGGGAGAAGAGACAGAACACCTCCCACAGAGATAGGCTACAGAAGCTGGTGGGGGATTCAGTCATTTGGGAGGTAGATCCACAAAGAGCAACCCCAAAATATTTTTAAAAATTCCTAGAGGACCAAGAAATCAGGTATTAGATGTCCACACAGATGGAACAAGGAACCCAGGCTCTCAGGGGCCAAGGCCCAGCCCAAGCAGTTCCCCTCCACAGCCCCTCTGCCTGTTAGGACCCTCTTCTAATGCCGGCAGCCCTGCGGCTCAAACATGCTTAAAATGGCGACAGCGGCCTGCGAGGCCGGGCGTTTGTCGTGCTGTTTTCCATGGTGCCCTTGGTGCCAAGAAAAACCTATCATCAGAAATGCCATCAGCTATATTTATCTATCTCTCAGCCCCCCAGCCTCCTGCTTTCGTCTGCCAACCGGGCCTGCAGAGCCCCCCTCACCCAGTGGGCACACTTCCCTGTTGCTGACGCCCGTGACCACCTGCCCAAGCCTCGCTCTCCAGAGCTCTCCTCCCAGCCCTGGCAATCAGGCCTCCACACAGGCACAACAACAGACAGGCTATGCTCCTTCTTACTAGGATGTGGGTGCACCCCCATTGTTGAAAGTACACACCCCAAGAGGCACTGGTCTAGGGGCCTCTCATCTCATACCTCAGATGCAGATGGCCCCCTCAGTGTCCTTTCACACTCAGCTCCTTGCTCACTGAGGCCCTGACCTGCCCTTAAAGTCCCCCAGGCTGAGTTCTCTGGGAGAGGTACCCACATTGTGATGGCTCTCAAACTGGACAACACAGAGAAACCAATGCACAAGAGGAGAGGGGCTCATCCCGGGACTGTAAGCACCACTGCTTGCCTGCTTGCTGGGTAGACTTCTCACCCCTCTACCTCATCCTGATGGACAGTGGTGAGTTGCGGTCTGTCTGTATTTCAAGCATTAAGAATTTCTGAGAGGAGTGCATGCTAGAAGGACCCCTAACCCCTTCCTATCCAACCAAGAGGGAGACAGCAGACTCTGGGACAACAAAGGGGAAAACACGGCAAAGTCAAAGTTCAGGTCCACTCACATCTTTACAGCTATGATGAGGCCTCAGTGAGGGACGTGACTAATGAGGGGGATGTCGTTTAGTGTCAGACTCTTCATCCTCTCCCTGCCCAAGCATCAAGGGCTCTAACCTGACCTCCCCACCCTCAGGCCCAGCAAACACTGCTGAAGGGTGAGTCAATGACTCTATCCCAAACCCCTGCAACTCCTCCACCTCCTCTCACTTGTGGGCAGCCCTCACCTCCTTCCCACTCCAGTCCTCTCCCCAGACGGTCCTGCTAGCCTGAAAGCCCCCAACTCAGAAGGGAGTTCCAGGGAGGCGACTCCTCTGAGAATGAAGCAACCCAAATAAAAATTTTAAAAGCCAGAAGCACTTTCTCTCCTGTCCCCTCCCCCTCCACTGGCAAATGAAAACAAACAAGAAATCAAAGAGGCCTTTTGTGTGAGCACTGCGCTGACACGGCTGGGGCCTTTGAAAGGACTTCTGAATCGGACACTGAAGGATAAAATAACTGAAGCGTGGCAGCTCCTGAGATGAGGCAAAGAGAAAAAGGGGTGGAGAGGGAGCTACCTTTTTCCCTGGGCAGAAAGGGGGAGCTCAGCTGTACCCTCTGCCCAACTGCTGCAGAGGGAACCACGCCGCCCTCAGCCCTTCAACTCGGCCCTCCCTCTCGGACCCCAAGTCTGCAACACTAGGAGGTGGCCAATGTGGGTCCCGCCCCACTTCACGGCCCCAAGCTGCCTCCCATGTGGCCTGCCCCATGGATCTCTGCACCTTCAAGCCTCCAGGATGTTGCCTTCTAGAAGCTATCACAAGGCCTGCACCAAACCCTGCTGGTCCCAGGCAAAATTCTCTCACTCTTAGAAGGGTCTTGGTCACAATAATTTCACCAAGCGCATATTTCACGAATAAAGGAAATTCAGTCATCTTTTAGCAGTGCCAAAAAGTAAACTGAGTCCTCAGGAAGTCCTGTGCATCTAGACAGCTCAGCCCTCCTGCTGCAGAGTACACACACACACACACACACACACACACACACACACACACACACACGGTTCCTGCCAGTTTATTTGTGGCCTGCACTCTGCCATCTCAAGCTCAGACAAGGGTGCGCTTTCTTCCCCTTGAACTACAACTTCCAACTCACCCAGCAGAGTGTTTGCTACACCAAGATCCCCTGCTCCTCAGAGGCAGCAGGGCCGCCCGACTGGTGGAGCTGCGGTGGAGCTGCGCAGACCATCAAGGGATACCCAGATAAGACCAAGCCCAAGGACAGGTCTGAGTATTTCTATTTTTTTTTTTTTTTTGGTGGGACCCTTGCCGGCAGCCGGGGAATCGGGGAATGAACCGGCGCTGCAGAGGCTGGCAGCCCAGCGCTCAACCGCTGCGCCACCAGGGGAGGCCCCAGATCTGAGCATTTCTGATCTCCTCTTTGGGGTCATGCCCCATCTGAGGCCAGCCTGAGCCCCGCCATCCTTCTGTGGATATCCAGAGCCAGTTAGCCCATGATTTGAGATGTCCAGAACAAAGTGGCCTGGGCTGACTTCACGAATATGTGACTTGGGCAGTCACACAATCCCGCACTTAGTTTAATGGTGTAACTGCTGCCGCAGTGCAATTCCTAATCATTCTGAACTAGGAGTCCCACGATTTCATTTTGTACTGGGCCCCAAAAATTACGTAGCTGGAAAGTTCTGCAAATCAAACGCATAGCTACCTACCAAGGTCAGCTAGGACTGACCTCATCTGGGGCTTCCATGTTCATCACCCAATACTCTGGTTTAAGAGGGCCTTTTGGGGGTGGTGACCAAAATGGCAACAGCACAAGGAATTTTGTCAAATGCCTGAGGTGTGAGGGGCTGGCAACAACACATGGCCTGGACAGGGGATAGCGTCTGCGGAGCAGGGTAGAAGGGAGCTATGACAACTAATCTAGCATTTAAAATGGTGGCTTGTTACAGAAAAATTAGCTCTCACCTGTGTCACCTCTTAAGACAAAAATAAGATACAAGGTAGTAGGGAGATGAAAGTGAGGAGGAGATGGCCTTAGATTCACTGAATCATAACCACAGTGACCACAGTAGCTGCTGTCCACCGCTTGCTGGCTGCGTGTCCATATCTTTACCTATTAGCTGAGTTTATCCTCTGAGCTAGAGGAGCATAAGAATTTTAAACAATCAAAGCTGAACTTTGAACAGTGGTGACATCTCTCCTAGAGTGTTTCAAAGAGGATTCTACGTTGGGTTAAAAGATAATCTGTATATCACTAATTTTAGGAAACTGGTTCCTGGGCCCTGACATCCTCACCAGCCCTGGCACCAGATGGCGCTACCTCAAAGCCCCAGACCAGTGGCATTTCTAACCCTTGAAAAGAGAAGCAGTGGGTGAGGTGGTACAAGGGTCATGGTTGGGTTTAGCCAACACCTCCTCTACCCCTGACCCCTGATCAGGGTGGCGATGAGGAGCCCTCCCATGGGCCCTATAACCAACTTTCCCTGCAAATTCCTGAGCCCTGAGGCAGAGAGCAAAAAAACAGAGTGTTCTTATATGCAGCAGGGCAACCTCACACTTGGAAAGTTCACTTAGACAAATCCTCAGGTATGAAGCAGTCCATGGAACCACCCAAGGAACACAGCCTGCAGAGCCCAGACAGGGAGACCACAGGACAAACAATCTGGTTACATCAGTAACAACGCCGAACAGCCAGAAGAGAAACCAAGACGAAGGAAGGAAGAAGGGAGAGAGAACTACCTAGAGATTAGGAGTCTCAAGAAGCGGATCAACCCACAGCCATGCCTAGACCTGATTTATATCCTGATTCAGACAAATAACATCAAGAGATAATAAGGGAAATACAAACACTGACTTGCTACCTGATGGTACTGCAGAAATTGTTAATTATTTTTTAGGTGTGATAGTGGTGTTGTGAATATGTTTTATCAGACTTCTTTAAGTGACGGGTACCGAAATATTTACAGATGAAAGTCTACGATGCCTGGCTTTCTTCTAAACAATCCAGGATAGGTGGGCAGTAGGGTGGTACAGATGAATCAAGACTGGCCATTAGTGGGTATCTGTGGCCATTAATGGGGGTACCGTCTATGTGTAAATTTTTCCACAATGAAAAGGCTGAGGTAAAGAAAAGAACCAAATGACTTCCTAGACTCCATGGGCTTCCACCACACCATCAGAGGGGAGCTGAGGTTTCCAATCAGTAAACCATTTATTCCTTTCAGATTTTTTTCTTTTCCTAGGATGGCGGCATAGGTTAAGGAAGGTCTGTAAATGCAGGTTCACCTTCAGGGTTCTGCAGAAGTTTTGGACATAATCTGATAGCGCGTCTAGACCAGCTCAGCCATTCTTCATCACACAAGCAAAGGGTGACTGGTCCCGTGCTCCCCTCCAGCTCCAGCCGCCTACCCTAGGACACCCCTTGGAAAGAAAAGACATCTCCAGGAATGGATTGCCTTGTCCCCATGTCAGTTCTCTCTGCCTCACCCCCTCCTCCTGAATGGATGGACACAAGATACACAGGAGGCTGACCCCACAGAGGTCACAAGGTATTCTGGGCAGCTTTTTGGATCTTGCGTTCTGAAAGGGGAATCTCCGAAGTCATACTCATGTCCTCTCTTCCCTCTCAACTATGCAACTTCTTGAACCCTTATATGGGGCAAAACAAGGGCCCTGAGGGCCCTGGATGAAGATAGTGCTATGCCTCTCCACCCCTACTAACCATCATGCCTAGTTCTCCTGTCATCAAACCCCAAAACACCAGCCCAGCCTGATTAGATGCTTCAGCCAGTTTTAAGGGATAGGAAAGCACTTCTTTAGAGTCCAAAGCTACTCCCCTCTGGGCCTTTGCAGCCCAGGCTCCTGTCCCCAATTTATACTGGAAGGAAGGAGTAAGTGGCCTCCAGCTGAGCATGCCTGAGTCAGTCATACAAAAGGCTGTGCTTTGGGGTCAAAGTGGACTGGGGGCTTAGTAAACCATGGTAGCTCTGGAGACCTTTGTGCTGGCTCCTCCTCACCATACTGAGACCACCTACCAAGGCCTACTGGTGGCTCAGGTCACACCAATTCCTCCTACTCCTTCCTTGAGGCCGATCTAACTTAAAGCAATTCCAGCAAGAAAATTACTACCTTCACTGGAAAAGCTTCCATTCTCCATTCAGCTCTTGTAGTAGAAACTCAGCCTCAGCTAGGACAGGGTTAGCCTTGCTGCCTGAAAGGAGCATGAACTCATGCATATTCCTGAGCCAGTGATGTTGTTACAGCTAAAGGCAAGTGGGGGGAAAGCGGTGGCCCCTTCTCCTGATACCGGCCCACCTGGTCAGTGCAAGAGCTAGGGGACTGGTGGGAACAATCTATTCCACCACCCACTTCATCCCACCTCAGCTCCACCACGTTGGCTGCTGCCTAGAAGTAGATCTAAAATACAAGAGGTCAGGGAACCAGTTCAGCTACAGGGATCCTGCTAGAGAGCTTTGTAGGAGGAAGCCAGTTCTTGAGAAAGATGAGTAGTAAGTTTCATCTTAGGAGCTCTTGGGCTCCTGGGCTAAGATCAGAAGGCACAGAATCCCCCAGAAAAGGAGCTTTGCGACAGACACACTGGCTTTCTCCAGGATCAAAGCTTCCTCCCCCACCTCCAACACTACCAGAATATACCATCGCCACGCTGACTTGCTTTGTGGATAGAGAAAGAGGGGCTAACTTCTTTATTTTCTTTAGTCTCTTTCCCAGACAATAAAAAACACACAAGGGAAGAAACTGAGGGGCCATGAAATCACGGCTCCAGGTGCAGGCCTTGAAGAATCCATGGAGAGGGGAGACACCAACACCGCCTCCAACCAACTACCAAAGCCACCTTTCAGGAGAGAGAATGAGCAAGAAGAGAGACCTTAAATAACACCCCTCCCTCCTCACAGTTCTCCAACCCAGAAACTCCCAGTGCTAATCCCTGTTGAGATTATGTTCCTGATGCAATGCTGAAGGTGCCCCCAAATTTCATTTCTGAATGAAGTCATACTGCTCCTCCCAACTTCCAAACAGGCAAGGGGGTGACCACAGCAGAAAAGTGAGTTACTTTTTCTTTTTGTGAATGAACAGGAAGCAAGAGACACACACACTTATTTGTGGGGAAAGAATATTTGCTAGAGTTCCACATTCGGATAAAGAGAAAAAGGGAGATGAGGGGAAATACTGGAATGGTGGAAAGGAAACACACACACACACACACACTCACAGAGGAAGGTTTGGTAGCCCTCTCATTACAAGTTGGTTGGGCATAATGTAAACACACTTCTGCCTTGCTTAATCACAGAGTGCTGCCCGTTTAGGTTTCAAAGGCGGCAGTAAATTGGGCGTAGCTGAGTGGAGGCTAAAAATTAACCAGCCATCTCTGTTTCAATTTGTAAGAAAACAAAAGCGGAAAGAAATTATAAAAAGGGAAAGAGAAGGGGAGGAAAGGAACAGGGGAGGAGAACTGCACTACCCCGACCTAAAATGCAGGGTAGAATTGGAAAAGCAAAGCAGACTGGAACTACTTGGAACACAAAAGGAAAGAACATTTTTACAGAGTTGGTTGGTTGGCTGGCTGGCTTAAGACCTCTTCAGCAGCGATACTCCACCCCATGCCATACCTCTGGAAAGCCTCTCTCTCACCCCCAGCAAAGGTGCAGGGCTGCGGGCATCCATCAAAGATACGATGCTGGGAAAGAGTAGAGTGCAAGGAAGCTCGTGCCCATTTCTTCTCTCTCTCCAAAAATCAGATGGCTTTCCTACTCTTGACAGTCAAATCCCAGGTAAAACAGATCCTGCCTGCACATCTGGGCCCCCCACCCTGCTGCCCTCACTCAGCTTTTCTATCCATCCCATTTTACATTCTGGGGTTTGACACACTCCTCTCTCCACCGAACTGGTGGTGGAACTCTCTCCACCACCCCGCTGGTGCCAAATCCGGCTGTTCCTCACAACTTGAGGAGAAGCCGCAGGGAAGCCAGCACCTGCTCCCCAATACTTCTGACTCATTTTAAATCAGAGCAGCGAGTGAGTTTTTTTTGGGGGGTGTACTCATCTCGAACTCTAGCCCTCCTGGATAATTCTGGGGTATTCTTTTGGTCATAAGACCTGCAGAATCTTTTAGGTAAGAGGAGTCCTTCAAAGATGGATGGAGATGCATGAAAACTGGTAAGGGCTTGGGAGCAAAGGAGGAAGAATAGAGAGGATGGAGGGACACAGAAGGGAACCGGTGCTGCAGAAGACGTGCTGCAGGCCTCAGCAGGATGAAGGGACTTACCAGGGCTGCTGTAGTTTGGAAATAGAAACAATAAACAGAACAAATGCCAGCAAGTAAAATAAAATGGGGGCGGGGAGCGAAGGGAGATGTTGAGAATTGAGAGCGACCTACCGGGAGTGTGGACAAAGTAAGCCAGATAAAGATCCAGTTCTTTGATTGTGACTCCAATGTGATGTGGCTGGACGCACAGGCCGGGGTTCGAGCACTGGGGCGACTTGTAGAGCCGCTCCCCATCAGTACTTTCCAGGGGGATCCCCTTAAACAAAATCACCATGACCAGGTCCAGCCGCCACACCTTGTCGGCCTGGCGCAGGCAGTCAATCCGCCGGATCTTGCCCTTCTGGTCGGGGTTGGAAAGCACGCAGCAGGGGGGCTTCTTGCCTGTGATGGTCAGCACAAAGTCCTCTCGGAACTCGGGCCGGATGTCTTTGCGCAGCTTGGCCAGCAGCCGGGATGCCCACTTCTGCTTGATCTCGGGCTTTTCACCCAGCAGCTCGTCCTTCACCGCCCGCTCCTCGTCCTTCGACATCCGCTTCTCGTGCTTCTTGAAGTACTTGCGCTTCCGCGCCTGCAGGTTGAACCAGGTGTAGGAGAAGGCGCGGACGTGAGGCAGCAGCGCCTCGATGAACGGGTGGAACTCATCCTGCAGGCGGCAAGCCGGGAGCATGCGGGGCGAGGAGGGACCGGAGGAGGGGAAGAAGGGGTGAGGGGGGGAGAGAAAAGGGAGAAAAGAAGCGTTAGAAAGGGGGCACAGGAAAAACGGAAAATTCTTCGCTCCCCCCCCCCCAACAAGACAATTTTCTCTTGCGATTGTTTCAGGAAAGTGTGGTCTGGAGCCACCACCAGCCCATGCAGCCGCTTGCTCCCATCTCAGCCTCAGCAGCCAGACAGAGACACCCCAAGCCTGAGCACACACCTATTCTCTCTCTCTCTCCCTCTCTCTCTCTCTCTCACTCACATACACGCGCGCACAGACAACGTTGCAGTCCACACACACACACACGCGGCTGGTATCCCCGCCAGGCTCTGTCTCGCCCATGACATCTCCATGTTCTATCGCAGCAGAGAACTCGTGTCAGCTCGCCCTGGTGAGGGGTCCGGTCTGCGCTGACGCGGGTCCGACACCGACCAGGTCTGGGCCATCCCCAAGAAGAGAGAACATGACCTAGACTAGCGAGCCAGTCAGGGACCGAGCGAGGAAACGGATTTGGCTTCCCCTTCCCCAGGCTGTTTTCCTTCTCATTCCGCCTGCTCCAATTGGAACATCCACCCCAACATTTCTTTAATCAGATCTAAATCCTAAATATGTGATTTCAGCTTTGTTACAGACACCGATACTAATGTTAATCACAGTAATAAGGAACAAAACACTTCTTGTTAGCACAAACAAGGTGGTAGTCACGGCCACATCCTGGTTAAAAGCTACATGGGGGCGTCCTGCGGCCCCATCCCCACTGACCCCTTCACCTTCTTTCCCACTCGGTCAGGTGACAGAGGGCCAGGATCTCAATTTTTGGTTTTGGGATTTTTTTTTTTTGCTTGTTTGCTTGTTTGAAGTTTAAATAATAATTGATTTCTGTTTACAAAAATAAAACTGGAAAAAAATAAATAATTACCATTGATCTGAAGCACCCGGCAAAGCCCAACGCCCCGATTCTGAGCTTCTGGACTCAACAGAGTTGTGAGTTGGGGGCGGGTGGGGGAGGGTGGGGGAGGAGCAGGGGAGGAAGGTAAATGTTTTAGAGGGGGTTATTATTGGTGTTCTGGGGAATAGGGGCCGGGCTTGGGTGGATTCTCATACCCTTCCCCCTCCCCCCCCCACGCTCCATTGCACAGAAGGGGGAAATTAATATTTTTTTTGAAAAGGAGCAAAAAGAAAGAAAGGTCAGGGATAGCAGGCAGAGAGAGGGAGCAAGCTGGTTGCCACACACGCCAGGTAAACAAAAGCCAACAATTTTTTTTTTTAATTTCGCCTCCTGTGCATCCTCTTCCAGTTTAAATAGAAAAATATGCAAAATTTAAAATTCAAAACCTACCTCCCAACCCCCCCAACTCAACACCCCCTACCCTCTCCTACCACCCCCCGTCCCTCCTCAAAACAAAAACAAAAACAAAACCAAGAGGGGCAAAATCGGCAGCTGAAGAAAAAGGCTTTCGGCTTTGGCAGCGACACAGGGGTGTAAACTTCGAGCTGCCTCCCTCTGCCGCTGAGCCCGTTCGCAGGCAAAGGGGGAGCTCGCAGATTCCGGGGAAGAGGACGAGTTCGGGCCGGCTGCAGACCGTCGCGGGCAGACGCGCTCGGGAGGGAGCGAGGGAGGGAGCAGGGAAGGAGGGAAAGGGAGAGCTGAGGAGGACGTGGATGAGGGAGAGAGCTGAGGAGGCCGTGGATGGGATGGGACGCGTGTGTGTGTGTGTGTGTGTGTGTGTGTGTGTGTGTGTGTGTGTGAGAGAGAGAGAGAGAGGGAGAGAGAGAGAGAGAGAGAGAGAGGCGCTGGTTGGATTTTTTTTTTTGCTTCTTTTCTCTCAAACTCCCTCTCTCCCCTTTCATGCTCAATCCCCATCCATTTGCGTGTGCCAAAGCCAGTTAAAAAAAAAAAAAAGGTGGGGGGGGGGGAAGAGAGAGAAGAGAGAGAGAGAGAGAGAGAGAGAGAGAGAGAGAGAGAGAGAGAGAGAGAGAGAAGGATCCACCTATTTGGCAAGGAGACCTCCTCCAGCAGCCAATGGCTGCGTCCAAGGGGAGGAGGGAACCGGGCGGGCCGGGTGGGTGGGGAGAGCCCCCGGCAGTTGGAGACCAAAAACAATTTGCCCAATCGACAAGTTCATGTCTAATGAACAAGCAAAGTCCAGCAGTTATGAATTTTTCATTCCAAGCTTCCACTCGGGTCCATTTGGCAGCGGCCACCCAGCAAATTTGGAAGTGGGGGGGGGGGCTTGCGGGTAGGGGAGAGTAGATGGAGAAAGATGAGGAATTTTTCTCTCTTTTTTTTTTTTTTAAGCCAGAAAAATAAATAAATAAAGGCCTGACTCTGGGCGGGCTGGCGGGGCGGGAGCCCCAGAAGGCCTTGGGGAAAGCAGCTGCGCCTTCTCTGTGTGTTTGGTTTCAGTCTCTTTCTCTTGGGCCTGAACACTCTCTCTTTTTCTGGTTCTATTTCTTTTTTTTATTTATGGAGCGCACAGGGCGAGTGGAAGTTTTCTTCTCCGGGTACACAAGAGCCTGCAATGCTATGAATAGAAAGAGAAGAAAGAGAGCTCGGAAAATGTGGATGCCGGCAGCACTTCCAGGGCAGGAACCCAGCACCCAGGGTGCGGCCACCCCTTCATCCCCTGGTCTGGCGGATGCACGCAGGGGCACTCCCAGATGGGGGGGTTCCCCCTTCTCCCCAGCACCCCCCAAGCCGGCAACCTCCCTCAGCTCACACCCAGCCACGCACGTTCCATTAGCAGTGACGAGGGATAGCAACGCAATGCAGCTCGGCTTGAGAAACTGCAACAGTTTATTAAAATAGCCTCCTGTCACAGCACTCGGCTGACAAGCACTACACATAGTCACAAACACTAGCCTGGGAGCAGTGACAAAGGCAGGAAGATGGACACTACTTCTGTTGGCCGCTGAGCCTTACCAAAGCCATCCCAACAGCTCCTAGGTTTCATTCTTTGCCCCCCACCTTTGCCCCCTCCACTTGATCCTTGTTTAGTGTTTCTTGGTTGGAGAAACAGGAAAACTCATTTGTGAACACCCCCCTCCCCCGCCATTTGATTCAGACTAAAAGGCTTGAACCATAGGGCTCAAGGGGCAAGAGTATTAAATAAAAAACCGAAACGAGAGGAAGAGAGCTAGGAAATGAGAGGACAAAACAGAGAGGAGTAGGCTCTATCAGGAAATGCAAGACAACCTTGGGAAGGCAAGCCACAGAGAAGAAAGCAGAACCCCTGCTCCCAGGACTTCTTCCCAGGCTGGTAGGAAGGTTAGCGACCAACTCCTTCTCCGCAGGGTTCCCTCAGGTAGAGCTATTGAGCAGTCAGGCTTGGGCCTTCAGAAGCAGTTAAGGAGGAGACAACTATTAAAGGAATATAAAACAGAAATAAAGTCTGATTCCCAGACCTCAGTCTCTACAGCTGCCCTCTCCCCAGGAGAGGTGCAGCCCTCAGCTGGCAAAGAAAAAAGGTCACTGCTCACTCATGCCCCTTTCTTCCTCATCTGAAACCCTGTGTCTGTGGCCTTTATGCTTGGCAGAAAGGTTCCCGGAAGAGCGCCTGGGGTGTGCCAGAACAAAACCTGCAGCCCTGAGCTGGCGCTAAACCCTGACAATGGGAAAGGTGCCGCCCAGCATCTGGGACCCGGGTCTGAGCCCTGAACGGTCTGAAGTGAGCTCACAGCTGACCCTGAAAGAAACGGAGGTGAGAGAGCAGGAGGCAGGTGTCAGAGCGGACTGGCCAGGCCTCTGAGGGTGGTGTTCAATAATTAACATTATGTTAATAACCAGCTTTGGTCCAATTAGCCAGAGATATGAGCATAAGATAGCAAACCTAGCCTCTCCACCTTGTGAGACGCCATCTCACTTTCTATAGCCAAGATAGCCAAGATACGATGGGAGGAACTACAAGGGGGTTTACGTTTGCCACAGGGGCGTTTTTCTGACATTTTGATTTATAATAAATATTAGACAAGGAACAGAAAATGGCCATTGTGAGCCTCCTGGAGAATTCTGGCATGTTCCATCTCACAGACCACAGTGCCTGGTGGAAGAGAGGTGCTGAACATGGGTTGATTCTGAACCTGAGCAAGTGACAAGTGTAGGGAAGATAAAGGAGGGAAGGGAAGTTAGGGAAATGGGTGGAGATCACTCTTGAAAGGAGGGAGGGGTCAAAGGTCAATGGCATGTTGGAGAGATTAGTCCCTTGAGGGACAGTGGAGCGTCTCCACAGAGCCTCCAGAAATGGAGCAAGAGCAAAGCCTACCATGCCCCTCAAAGTTCTCAATCAGGAGAAGCAACAGACCCTTCCCAGGGGAGCAACAGGAAAAGAGAACAATGGTCAATTGTCCTTCTCCAGCCAGTGGCCTTAATCTTCAAGGTGGGCAGAGAGGATTCTCAGACAGTGCTCTCCCCTCACCCAGTTCCCACAGGGACTGCTGGCTCCTGGAAAGCGGCCTTCCAGGAAGAGTGGTATTCTGAATGCTGGGGATGGCAGAGGAGGAGGCCTCCTTTTCTCTCCTGTGGGGCACACAGAGAAGAATCACTCAGGTTCTATTAGAAACCCTTCATGAGCCCCGCCCCTGCTGCCCCCTTATGCCAGCCACTGGTGGCGGTGGGTGGGGGTGGCAGCTCTGGGCCATCGACACACCTCCCCAGCCCCAGACAAAAGGAGACTGTCCCTCCTTTGTTAAGAGAGTTGGAAGCTCCCTCTGGAAGATTACCTGTCTCAGACCCAGGCTCCTTCCCTTCTCCCCTCCTGCCCTGGTGAACCCTGATCAGAACCCAGACAAAACTCTCAGAGCACTCCCTGCTTCGCTGGGGCTGGGTCTCCCACAAGTGCAAGGGGTCAGGGGATAGAACAAGCAATAGGGATAGGTTGACTTCAGAAGAGAGGAGAGGGGAGAAAGAGGACTGAAGAGTGAACCAGACCTGAAGGGAAAGTAGTGGGCAAAAAATGAAAATTAAAAACAAGTGGGGGGCTGCTCTCCTGGTGGTGCACACGGTTGAGCGCAGCACTGTGAAGCTGTCCGAAGGCTCTGTGGCACGGGTTCCATCCCAGCCGGCCGGTGAGAATCCCACATGTTGCAGCAGACCTCTCCTATCTCGCCCACTGCTCCCCTCAGCAGTGTATTTCAGTCACCCTGCCTGTTCTGTTCCCCGTTCTGTCTCTGGTTTACCCTCTCACCCTCCCACACATCTGGCCTTGTATGCATAAATAAATCTTAAAAAAAAAAAAAAGTGGGGGGGCAATCAAGGGAAAACTGGGGGGAAGGGTATTTTTCCCATTTAAAAGAAAAATCCAGGGGGTCTCCCTGGTGGCAAAAAGGAGTTAAGCACCGCACTATGAAGCAATTCGAAGCCTCTGCAGTACCAGTTTGATACCACCGGCCAGGGAGCAACCCACATGGCACGGGAGACCTCTCCTGGCTCTCCCGCTGCTCCCCTCAGCAGTGTATTTCAGTCAGTCTGCCTGTTCTGTTCCCCGCTCTGTCTCTGGTGAATCCTCTCACCACCCGCATCTCTGGCCTGTACCTTGTATGCATAAATAAATAAATCTTAAAAAAAAGAAAAATCCAAAAGCCAGAAATAAGACTTGAGAAATTCACATGGGCTCCTGCTTTGTGGAATTTTTCTGCCTTTGTGAGACAAAGACCTTTTATTATTATTATTATTATTATTATTATTATTATTGAGTATATGGAATTTGACTTAAAAAAAAAAAACAGCAACAGTTTTCACCAAAACATTTCCAAAATACCCAGGCTGGTTTCACCTACCATTAGGAGAAAAGTGCCCCCCACCGCCCCGCCACTGTGCCCCAAAAAAAAAAAATCCTGAGGAAGATAGAGGGAGAAAGGCAGAGAAGGAAGCCAAATCTTTGGAGAAAGAGTGCAAAACTGGGCCCAAAACTGCAGAGAGATTGGAGGACAAAGATGAAGGGAAAGAGGATAAAGCGAAACGGAACCGTGAGCAAGGAAAAAGAAAAGAGGTTGGGACAGGAGTAAGGGGTGGGTGGGGGGGGGAGAAAACTAGCTAAGGAAAATGTATGCTTCTATTTAAAAAAAAAAAAAAGTGAAACGTGTGGTTTCCCTAAACCCCATAAAACAAATGAGGCCTTGTGGATTATTTAAGGGAAAATAGGAAAATGTGTACAGAAACCCACTCACAAATGCAGAATTCAAATCTTCAAGGAAACAAAATAATTTTTCCCAACCTGAGACAGGTCTTGCAACCAGTCCCTACCTGCCAATAGTAAATCATCTCGAAGCACAAGAAGGTAGGTCTTTAGAAAAAAACAGGACCACTGTCTGGAGGTGTTTGTATCTTAAAGAAAAAAAAAATCCATTTGTTCACATCCTGCTTGCTTTAAGGCCCAGATTAAATCTTCCATAGCCTGGACACACAATAATTTTATATAATCTATAAAATTAGCTAATTTGCATAACTACACAGTGCAAATAACTGACAAAACTTACATAAGAATTGCCAGATATTTCAGTATCCATTTCACTACTTCGCATCTTCAGCTTGGGTGAAAAAGGACACAAGAAACTTAAAAGGGCACAAATAACGCTCCGATTAGTCTGCCCAATTTTGGGATTTTAAAAAGAGGCCAGCTTGTATTCATATCCCAAGATCTCCTATCTTGTCCCACAGAAGGAGAAACACAAGAAGACCGTGGTCGGACCCCAGGCAGCGAGAGGAGGAAAACCCGCAGACGGGGTGTGAGGACAGGGCAGCAAAAGGAAGGGTTCTGGCTGCTAATCCTAGAGGTGGTGGGTGGGGCCTCCCCAGTGTCGAAGGAGGTGGAGGGCAGACAGGAAGGGCTCTGCAGCCAGAGTAAAATCGTCCAAGAGTCTGGAAATGCCAGTCATGGAAACCCGAAAAAACGAACATTGTGAGGAGGCTCAGACAATTTGGACAAAGCGGGTTTTTGGCTGACTTGGGCCTGTTTTCCTCTGCTGGGGAAAAGCGCTCCACACGTTATTTCTAGCGTCCTCATGCTGGCTGAATGGATTTGCCCCACGCCCCTTTGCTGGGTCTAGGATGGGTCTGCCTCAGAACCAGGCCACATTCTATTAAACAGCCCCCTCCCTTCTTTTTCTCCTGACTGTAAACCAGAGCGGTGGCCTGGGATCGGGCCAACAGGCAGCCTCGTTCTGGCTCCGAACTCTACCCTGCTCCAGGCCTATCTCCCCTCACCCTCTTGGCACTGAGTAAAATAGGGTAGGAATGAGGGTATTGGGGGAGACAATCTATTCTCTCTAGCAACTGGAAATTGTTTACTTTCATCCTCTACGGGGAATGGGAAACAAAAACCCTAGTCTTTAATTCATTATTTAACTTGAAACTTCCTTGTGTCACTAAATAGAAGTAAAAGTCGGGAAGGCCTGAGCCAACTACGTGGGCCCCACAGGACAGAGGACAGCCAAGGGCTGCAAGGGGCAAGGGCAGTTCGGAGCCTGAGCCTCACCCAACTGGTCTGCCTGGAAAGTGTCATTCCATGGTGGCCAAGGGTCCGGGAAGAAGGAAGAACCCCACAGGCCAGTTTCACAACTTTCTCTAGAGAACAGAACAACTGACAAAAGCAGGGACAGGGGAGAGCAGTAGGTGAAGATGAGGTCGGTGCCCAGCACACCATGAAAATATGGGGGGGGGGGGGAGACACCGGAGAAGGCCAGCGCAAATAGCAAAATGTTGAAAACTCACCAAAGGCTCAACTGACAACCCCGTCCCAGAAAAGGCATGGGGATCCTCCAGGAAAGGTGTTCCTCTCCCTCTCCCCACCAAGTCCTGTACCCTCAGAGAATCCTTTCGTGACCTTCCAAGGCCATTGGTGAGAACCCCAACAGAATCCTTTGTGACACCCTCTGGTCCTGGGTCTATGCCCCTTGCAACAGAGAAGAGCCAGGGTGAGGGGAGAGTTTCTCTGAGCGGATACCTCGGCCCCCTCAGCCCAGTCTGCACTCCCAGAGCCTTTGGCCCAAAGGGAGTCCCTTTCTTGCAGTTGCTGTGGCAACAGGCACTGCCCAGAGCCCCAGTAGAAAGCAGGGTGGCTGAGATGGGAACGCCCTGGGATTTTCACTGCTTCAGGGCTTGGGGGGCACCAGAACATCCCTTACCAGGGCAAGTGGCTTCCCAAAAATGTATAGTTTGGGGAGTTGGAAGAAAGACATTTTACAATCCCTTAAAATGTATTTCTGCTCCCCCCCCAACTATTTTATTATCAGGATCACTGCCAAGGAAACCCGAGGATCGTCATTCCCCTGGTATCTAGCTGCTGTGGAGGCTGGCACAGGGTGCCCGGAGCTCAGGACTGTGCCCACGACTCGGCCAGGATCCTTTCCTCTCTGTTCCCTTTCTTTCTCACCCTCTCTCCCCCTCTGAGTCCTCCAGCTCCAACACAAACTGTTTGCACGGGAAGTCTCCCTCTATGACCCGATTCAGCACACACAAGAGAAAACTGTGGGCGACAGACCCAACGTCCTAACGAACTTGAGTTAATTAATGCTAAGAAAGAAAAGAGGCGCCCTCGCTCTGTTGAATCACGGTTCACTAGCCCTTTCAGTTTGCTGTGGGTGGAGGAAAAAAAAAGAGGCTTTTTGGTTCAAATATTTTTGGGGGGCGAAGGGAAAACAAAAACACCGCAGAAGGGCCGTGGAGGGTGAAGCTGTCAATACCTGCCCGCAGGAGCCAGGGAGGCAAGCGTGGCCAAGCGTTCTCCCCCAGCTTCTGGCCCAGTGTTGGGAAGACTAACTGGGGAAGAAGAAAAGGGAGAGGATTATCAATTGATTGTGGGCCTGTTCAAATAAATCGCTCCAAAAAATTATACCATAAGATTATGAAATACATATATATTTTTTAAAGCCCAAACTCAACAACTCAATTTGAGCAAAGCCGTGAAAATGTTTTAACAGTACAGAAAACTGAAGTACGGATGGCAAGCGTACAAAAATTTAAGTGTGCAGAATAAAAGAAGAGGTGGTAACTGGGGGGGCAGGGAGAACAGCTGCAATTTTGCTTTCCAGATGTTGACAGCAAAAGGCAACTGGCAAGAAACTCCTCCTTACCACTCCTTATCCTTTGCTTCTGACATGGTAAAATCCTACATCCAGACCTAAGTCTACAGGCAGTTTCCAGGAACCTCACACACGTGGATGGGTCAGGAAGCCTGGGGGCCACACCCCTTCCAGCGTTTTTTTGTTTTTTGTTTTTTTTTTAATCAACCCACTAATTTTTACAAGCTCTCTCACCATTCCTGGCTCGGAGGACTAAGCAAAGGAGACTGGAAGACACTCTTATTTAAATTTTTATTATTGTTCTTTTGTAATGCATGGGCTTTATTTTTGAGGTTAGGTCTTTTTTTTTTTCTCATTAATATACTTTTCAACTGAAGTATGTGGCATGGATAAAGAAGAGAGCCCAGTTGTAATTTGCCAATAGATATGTTTTCACAAAGTAAACACACCTATGTAACCCCACCCAGGTTAAGGAACAACATTTCAGCACTGTTGAACGGGCCTTGAGTTTTTAAACTATAGAGCGTTCATAATGTACATGCCTTAGAAATGGGTCCTGCCCACACCAGCAGCCTCAGATGCCAGCACCACTGTTATAGAGCGGGGTGCGCTACTCACACCACAAAAACAACTAACAAAGAAAAGCCCCTCAAAACCTCACTGCTTCAGAGGGGTTTCTGTGTCTCTCAGTGTCTGTCCAACTGTGGTCCCATCAACAGAGCCATCAAATGTACCACGGGTTTAGAGGACCAGCAGAGTGAGTGTGGGGCGAAATGGGGTCCACCAAGTCAAAAGTAAAACAGACATACGAATCAAAGAATCAAAAAGATTAAGAAGTCCTCTTTTCCAGGGGCAGGAGCGGGTGGCCTCATGCACTAGGAGATGGTGGGACATGGGCTCTGAAGAGCCAGGGTTTCTAGAAGAGTGAGTACCCACCAGGGCTGGCTGCCCCTGCCCTCCTCCCTTTTTGAAAGTGGGGGAAGAAGAGAGAGGAAGGGGGCGACACTGCCGAGGAGGGCTCGAAGAGAGAGCCAGGGAGTCCTGGGGTGGGGTTGCCGGGAAGGGTGGCACAACCCTGCTGCATCTGTCTACCCCTTCCCTGGCTCCAGCCCCAGCCGGCTCCCCCCTCACTTTCACTCGCACTAAATTTACTTTATAATTTTAAAATTCAATTTAAAAAAAAAAAAAGCAGGAAAGAGAAAGCACTGAAGGCAAAATACCTCCCACAAATATCTCTCCAAGAGGGGGGAAAGTTTCTGCTTATGTAAAAAGACGAATGCAAGGGATCGCTGAAAAAGTCTAAGCGCTAGATAACAAGGAAAATTTTTAAAAATACATTTAATTAAAAACACCTGAAGCAAATCAATAAGTAATTCCCTTTGCAACATGAAGGCACAGGCATGGCAACTGGTGCCTGTGGGTACAAGTTCTGACCCCCATTTCTTGCAGCTTTTCCTTCTTCTTTCTCAGGGGAACTACGTCCTCCCCTTCCCTTCTAAACCATCCACCCGCACCTGGGGAAAGGAGCAAGGCAGACCCGAAGAAGCTGCCGATCACCCAAGCAAACCTATGTCCCTTGATGAAGAGTCCTTTCTATTCCCACATCTTCATAAGCCATGCCCACCACTGGCCCTGGTCCCTGCTCTCCCACCCCAAATCTAGGTTCCGGGTGTGGTGGCACTTGACTGGACTGAATGCCAGGCCCGGTGCAAGTGGACAGCTCTCTCCCTTACCAAGGTCAAGGGCTGCTGCGGGGCGGGGCGGGCTCCCTAGGACAGCATTTTCTTTCCTGTTGCATTCCGGGCTTGGGAGAAAGAAAGAGTCAGCTTAACTTAAAATATGTCAAGGGATTTGTACTCTCTGAGCCTGCGAGCTTTAGAAATACTAGATTAGTGAATTTGGGGAGGGGGATTTGGCTTTCAGACTCCGCCTCTGAGACCCCACACTCCCCACCTGGTTTGACTCTCCCACCAGCCCGCAGCCTGGGAAACGCGCCCTGGGCTGGCATGGGGGTACCAGAGCCGGGCTGCTTTCTTCCTTTCTTTCTTTTTTAAACCGCTCTAGCGCAAACGAGGCAGTGGGTCAGGGCCTAAAGGCGGGGGAGGGAAGAGAAGAGGGTTGTCTCTGAAAGAGGGGGTAAAAAGGAAAGCAAAGCTCCAACTCTGGGAGAAGAACGGCAGCCGCAAGTTTCCTGGCTTGTGCCAGTTTGGAGATTTGCGAATCAGACCGGAGCCGAGGGAAAGGCGGGCAAAAAAAAAAAAAAAAAGCCCGCATTAAAACAAACCGGCTCTACCTAACGCGTGCGTTTCACCCTTAAGGTAATGCCGAAGGGAGAAATCAGTTATTTCTCACTCTTTAATTATTTGAGCACTTAGCAATATTAAAAAAAAAAAAAACCGCACACATTAGTCAATGATATATTCTAACCCTCAACAAAGCTGGTATTTTTCTCTGATTACAGACTTTGCAGTGGCAAACTCGGGCTCGAATTCGGCGGCAGAGCAGAAGTGCGCTCCTAAATGAGACTCAATTTTATTAAAATCGTAACAATTCCTTGAATTTCTAAAGCTCCTTTTCATCGGCAGTGATTCCAGGTACTCCATGCCTGGTTCTACCAGGGAACCAGTGTCCAAAAGTGTATTTGAGAGGCAAGCAAGTCTGGCCAGCTCCACGGAGTGTCACGGGCACATATTTTTCTTTCTTTTTTAAACAGCCTCTTTCTACCAGTCGGTCTGTCTCACGCTTAAAAAAATGTAATAAAACTTCTTTAAATTAAAAAATTTAAGAAGAAAAATGACTCAAAAAATAAGGGGGAAAAAAGCTAAGTGCAGTTTGGGAGCTTGGGGTAGTAGGTCGCTTTTAGGATGTGCGGCCACGGGTCTAAAGTGCAGGGCCCAGGGTCAGTCGCTGCCCCTGGGACTCTGTCGCCTCCTGGGTGGCAGCTGGATCTGGCTGAGTCATCTGCACGTGGGAAAAGATCTAATACCATCAAAGGGTATTTAAGTAATTCTGGTGATGAAAAGTTGGGTTTATGAGAGTTTCAGAGGGGCAGGCCCGCAGAACCCTGGGACCTTTCCTAAATGCCCAGGGGTTGCTCAGAACTCTGGGTGAGGCTTGCTTGGGGGAGTTCACTCAGGCACTCGCATTCTTCCCCAACAAGTTAAGTTGGGCCCCTTTCCACTTGTCCATCCCCTCCTCAGGCCTGCCCAGAAAGTGCTGCAAAATAGCTGGTAGCAATGAATGGAGAGGCCTCAGAGCCCCAAATTCAAGAAGTCAGTCAGGACAGGGAAGGTGGTGCTGATCAGAGGAAATCTGGGGGAAACATTTTTTAAAGGTTTTTAGAGGCAGTGAAACTCCAGGAGTCCTGAAGACAGAGAAGAGGGAAAGGGAAAGCACATTTTCTGCCACTTAGTCACATTTCTTTCCCGTGCTCACCAGAGGCCAAATGCCCCCAAACCCAGCCAACCCTCACAAGGAACAAAAACTCCCCGGGTAAATTGCCCCGCCTTTATTTCCAAAAAAGAGGCGGTTTGGGGATAAATGGAAAGGCTCTTCCAAGGCCCAGGGTCTGGAGGCGGCAATGCGCACGAAGCAAAGAGGAGGAGGTGTACCCTCTCTGGATTGAGTCGGAATTTTGTCCTCAGATTCAGAGGCAGAGTCCCAAAAGTCCCCAGAGCGGCCAAAGAATAACAGGGCTCATCCTCATCACATTCATTTCCAAAGTCCTCGTGTTCACTGTCCTTTGTCAGGACAGGCACGGGAGCAGAAAAACCAAAGTAGGCAAAGGGAGATGGGACCCACCTCGCACAGCTGGGGACCAAACTGACCTCAATGGCAAAACAAAACAAAACAAAAAACAGTGCCCTTTGAACTGCTTCTGGCAGGGGTCCGATGCCACAATAGCAAGCAGAACCCGATCTCAATGCCCACACTAGGTGACTTCTTCTTGGGTTCACTATGTGGAGTCAGGTCACATCCATCTGGAGGCAAGAGGACTGTTCATTGCGGTGTCCGATGGACTCCACAGGGACACCTCAGTCCCTGAGGGTATAGAAGGCTGGGAGGGTCCCAGGTCTCCCTACTGCTTTACTCCTTCACACCCATTCCCCACTTCCCCTCGCCTGCCCTGGGGGGCAGTGGTCTTCATTGCTGGCTCAACTCCGGGAGTGGTTCCTCTGGGGCGACCAGCCCTGAACCACGAAGAGTCCCCTCCCATTTCACCTGAGGCTGGCGCACTCTGGAATTTGCGCACAGCCTGCTCACGGCCCTGGCCCTCCACCACCACAGGGCCCCAGCCTCACACGGGGGGTCGAGAGCTAAGTAACCCAGCCCCTCTGACATAGCGGTGTCAAGAGCAAGGGAAGGCGACCAGCAACTCCCGCAGTCCTGAGCCTAAAAGAACCCTGTTCTTCCCCGGCCTGAGCCCAAGGGAGCCCTCCCCACAACCCTCACCCACCTTTGTCCCCATTCCACCCCAGGCCCCCGCCAATTGCAGTGGGTCCCAGAAATGGCACGTGAGAAAAGAATACCGGGGAGGCGACAATGAAAGAAGCCTGTGGGCGGCAGGCACCTGGTGAGGGGCTGGCACTGTCATGGCCGAGGTGCGGCTGTCTTTGATGGGGACTGCACAGGCATGGTCGCAAAGCACGCAGTGGACTGCCCTGGGGGCTTCCGCTGATGGTTCAGAGGACAGTGTAAAGCTCCTCAGCCCCGTTGAGGCACAGTGGGACCATCTAGAGAGTCCAGAGACTCCCGCTCAGCACTGCTCAGCCATGCACTTCTATTTTAATATATCTCCCACCCCTCCATACCCACCCACACTAGCTCCCGAAGTCCACGGTGCAGCCAGAGAACCCACCTCCACACCCGATGCACCTGGGGGAAAGGGAAGGCAGGTGGGCATGGAGGTAAGGGGGCCGTCTGAGCTGCCAAGCTGGACTCATGGGGGCAAATGGAAGTTTCGTCCAAGAAGGAGGGGGCATTAAATGGCCTCTTTGTGGAGAGGAATTGCAGGCCGTCACTCAGGATTAATTTAAGCAGCAACAGCAAACACACCAAAAAGCAATGTCTGGCCGCCAGCACCCACCCCCGCGATTGTGTTTCGGTGAGGACTGCGGGATTTGGCGGTGTGGTCCCGCCTCCAGGGGAAGGGTGGCAGCCTTAAAGAAAGTGGGGTGTCCACAGTGGGGTGGGGAAAGGCTCACCCCGTGTCCCTGCTTAGCGAAATGATTTTTGCAGGTTTGGACCGAAGCACAGTGAAGTGGTAAAATCCAAGTATCGTGGTGGAGAAGGAATGGGGGGCGGTTCTTACATATAAAAATATATAAAAAGGCACAAATTTCCAATATAAATAGCACATGCAGGAGTGCCATTGGGTAGCACTTATGGGACATCTTACCTGCATCCCAGGGACATTGGGAGAGGTAGATATTCTAAGAGAAGTGGGAATTAGCCCCCACTCTCCAGTCCCCTCCCCCAACAGCCTGAATGCTGCTTTGGAGCCAGGTGCCCTGGGCGTCCTGGCAGGTGTGCAGCTCACGTGAAACACACGCGTGTGCAGACTGGGGAGGTGCATGCCCACGTGGGCCTGGAGCCACGTGCGTGGGCACCAGCGGCTGCTTCAGTCTCATTTATCCACTGAGCCCAGAGCCCCTATGGGGGCACAAGGCCATGCATGTGCTAGAAACCCTGGTCCAGAGCAAAAGCAGGAGAGTGAGTGCATCTGTTTGGGACCCCCATCTGGTGCCAGATAAAAGCCTGTTTATGGGCATGTGTGCTCTCACAGTCCTGTCCGGATGTCAGACTGGTGCATATAAGCTCGTGGAGCCTGGGATTCTCCTCAGTCCGGGCAAAGGTCAATGACGTTCTTTGGACTCCTGTCTGAACAGCTGTAGGAAAGCATGCTTAAGTGATTGTGGACACCCAAGTGTCCTGCTGGGGTGCTGGACCTGGGCATATGTGCACCTGGGTGCCCTGTCAAGCCACTGCGAAGGGGTGTGTGCATATGCTTGTGTGCAGCCTAGAAGTAGCTACATGTGCCCAGGGCCGCCATCACAACTGGGCACAGCCCGGTTCTGGTCCCTGAGCCGGCCCGAGCCGAGCTGTCCAAGGGGCAGGGCCGGCTGCCCAGCAGACCTCCACGGGATATCGTTGAAGCTGTGTTGGTTTTGGCTATGGCAGCTCTAATGGGGGAAGCCCCAGGAGGAGGAGCAGGCGGGGGTGGAACAAAGAAGGGGAAAGTGAGGGAAGCAGACTGCAGAGGAGGAGGAAGCTCCCAGGAATGCGGACAGCCCAGGGGAGTAGGGCGCAGGACGCCCAGGGCTCCCAGGCCTGGCATGGGTCGAGGGACTTTTGGAGGCCTAGTAGCCTCTGGCTGCCACACTGCCTGCCTGTGCAGACCTGGATAGGTGTTTTAAAGACCTAGGATGTCTCTGCCTTGCAGCTCCCTGGCCCTAGGGACTCCCATACACAACCCCACAGAACCTCAAGCTGTAGCCACCTCAGGTCATGTGGAAACGCCAGCTTCACAAGGATTATCCTTGGTGTGTGGGGGCTGCACACCAGAAAAAAAAAAAAGAAAGAAAGAAAATGCAACAGACACTCAAACCCTACACTGGTCAATGACTGTCACTGCCCCACTGGAAGCCAAGTACCATTAGGGTTGGAGATCATGGTTCAGATTTCCGCAGCCAAAGGAGATAGTTTGAGATCCCTTTCCCTGTTTCTTGGCTGAGCTGCTTAGAACCTCAGTTTTCCCCATCTGGGGAATGGGGAGGGAACTCCCATGGGGAGAATCAGGAGGGCAGGCTCCAGCTGGATAGGAAAAGCAGAGTGACCTGTTTGAGCCTTACTTACCCCTGGGGGCCCGACTAAGTAATTCCTGCACCCCACTTCTAGCCCCACGACCTTGGCACTTGACCTTGTGGCCTCTGTTTCTTCATCTGTAAAACAGGTTACTCACACTTGCCTCACATTAGGAGGGTTACAGGAGGTCACGTGCCCTCACCCACTGCCCAGGCATAATTACTCCAGGGTTGGTAGCTGTTATTTCTATTATGAGGAGTCTATGGCTGTGACAAGCTGTGATGCTTGGTGTGATCGCATGGGGCTGGCTGTGTGTGCGACTGTGCCACTGTGTGTGTGTGCAAGTGTGTGACAGGTTGTGTGTGAGACTGTGCGTGGACGACAGATTGTGCCGGTGTGCGGCGGTGCCTGTGACAGGCTGTCACTGCGCGACAGACTGCGGGTGGCGGGGTGTTGTGGGGACTGACTGTGAGTGGGGATGAAGCAGTGTGAGGGGCTGGGACCTGAGGACCCCCAAGACCTCGTTCAATGAGGGTCTGGCTGACAGTGAGAAAGGGAGGCTCTGAAGGAATGGGGGGGTCAGTCTACTGTTCCCTGGGGCCTCAGCTTTTCCATGGCATTCAGTGGGAACCCCACCTTCTTGCATACCTCTGGAGGTGACAGGCCAGAGAGACTCTATGAAATAGTCTCTTCTTCACCCATTTTGTCAGTTCAGGTGCCTACCCCCAGTTTCTTGCCTGGGTTTGGGAGAGTCACCAGAAGAGTCATCAGGGACCTCAGGGCAGGAAAGGCCCCAGGCAGAGTTGGCTCCAGTGAGGGATACTAGGCTGAACCTGTTTCCCATACTTTCCCTGGACTCTAAAGAGAAATGGGGGGAAGCGAGAAAAGCAGACACTTGCTTCCCTGCTACTAGTGAAACCCCGAGTTGCTGGGGATCAGGGCCTCCGGTCAGCACGAGCGCATAAAGGTTTGCATTTATAGACTTATTCCTTGTATCAACTCTCTCCTGTTCAGTGTAGGATTCCACTTCTCATACCAGCCAGCCCATCACTTCCTACCATGATGGCTAGGGAAAATGAGGCGAAGAGATGGGAAGGGACCAGTCCGAGCACCCGCTCAGGCCTGGGAGGCCTCCAGGATTCCAGAAACCTCACCGGCTGGAAATACTCCCCGGGCCCATGGATTGGGGGCAGCAAACCTCACCCCCACCTTGGCACACTAGTATGTGTATGTTATGTGTGTTATGGCCCACGGTCATATAGCTGGTGTGCAAGTCACCGAGTGATGTATGTCCCTCGTCAGCTCAGGCCTCCATGTGTCTGTGTGTCCATTCAGAGCCAGCCCCTGCCACAGAGGGGGGAGAAGCTTCGAAGCACCCCTACACAGACACCCCCCCATCTCCCTACCCCCCCCCCCCGAAAGTGTGTCTTTGATACTTGCAGCCTAGGCAGCAAAAAACAAGTTTCCACAGGGCCGCCTTGGGCTGAGGCCAGGCCGTCCTCAAATAACATTTGAAGTTACTTAACAAACTTTGTTTAGTGCTGAGAGAGGCTCGGGCAGAGGGCTGGGGGCGGGGGGTGGAGGGTGGGGGGGCGCAGCAATAAACCGGTTCCTCCGAAGTCCTTTGCCCCTTGGGGGGCACAAATGCCCACCCCAGCACTGGGAAAAGGAGCAGGAATCTTGAAGTCCTGAGGGGAACTTGCAGGGGGAGACGGCTGGGCATCCCACCAATGAAACCTTGCTTTTGCCTGTCTTGGCCTTGGCCTTGGGTAGAAATGCCCACCCTGATCTCCCAGTGCCCCAGGGGCTGACACTGGGCCCCAGGAGCCGGTCAGAGGTGGGAGGATCCCTACTTTCTCTGCCACCCCCTTTCTGCAGCACAGCTGTGCCAACCTCTAGGCTACTATGAGGTGGATTGCACAAGCTGGCTTGGAGCTGCATGTGGAAGCCTCCAGACACACACACACACAAACACTGAGAAAGCCCCTGGTGCCCATATGCCTGGCCCCCCAAACCCTCATTTCCAGAGTCCCAGCCCCAGGCCACAGAGAAGGAGTAAGAGCCAGCAATGGCGGGTTTGGAAGTAAGACTGGTGCCTATGGGAGGGGGAGGGGAGAGGCGATGCCAAAAATGGTGAGCCATTACGGGCAAGCAAGCAAAAGAGGGAGGAAGTGAGTAGGGAAGATGGAAGCCAGGCGGGCATCTCCCGAGCTCCAGGCTGCAAAGGGGCAGCAGGAAAAGCAGCCCAGGCCTTTCCAGGGAATAGGCATGGGGGACAAGCCCCAGGTGGCACAAGACAGGCAGGGGGCTAGGGAGGTGCCCAGCACTCCCCACCCCCACCCCCAGCTTCCAAATGGAGATTGGCAGCAGCAGCCGCTAGGCTCTGCCCGGGCATGGGTGGGGGTGGAGGGCAGGCAAGGCGCCAAGCCAAATGCCACCAGGCTAGGCATGGAGGTTGCCAGCCAGCAGCACCGACCCCACCAGCCTGGACCCAGAGCCCCCAAGCCTGGAGCTTTGAGAGCAAAGGAAGAAAGAATCCAGAGGGTGTCAGGGACAGACAAAGCTCGACCCCCCCCCCGCCAAGCATTCAGCAGGTCCTCAAGATTCTATTAAGATGGCATGGCCTGGCACTGCCAGGGTGAGGGCAGTGGTAAAAATAAACTGGACTCGCCCCAGGGGAGCTAAATCGAGGGGCCCAGGTGGAAGTGCCACTCTGAGCCACCAGCTGCCCCCACCCTACCCCCACACTCCAGAGCTGCAGGACTGAGAACACACAGTGCCCATGGAACCTGGTTTCTCTACAGGAAAGGCCCCGCCATCTTGTCTCTAAGTCTTGGGCAGGCAGCATATGCTGTATCCACAAATACGGGTCATGGATGACCTCAGACAGCACATTACTGGTAGACAGTGAAGGTAATCTTCCTAAGTCACATACCCTTGACCTCCAGACTGCCCCTTTAAATGGGAAAAGGGTCTATGGGCCCACACTTGAGCGGAGGCAAGACTACATTGAGTTAAATAAATTAGCACTGTGCCATGAGGCCTCCCACACCACGGCCCGGCACTTCTGAAGGCCCGTCCTGTACCCCATTCTCCATATACCTATTGCTCTCTCAAGTACTGGACACTCCTCCCTTGTAATCAGATTCATTCTTTGCCATCCCACTGGGACTGCCACCTCTGCTGATTTTGCTCCCTGCTGAGCCTCCAGGGCCTACAACAGGGCCTGGCACCCAAGAGGTACTGGGTAAATATTGGTAGAAGGAATGCACGGGCCCCTGGCTGCACCCCCAGCACTGGGCTCCGGCTGGGTGCCCAGTGAGCTGTGGGAGAGAGTGTGAGGCCCCATTGGGGTGAGGGCAAGCCTGCCTGTCCAGTGGGGGTGTGCAGCAAGAGAAACTACTATCCACTCTCTTTCTGAGCTCTGGATAGAAGATCCACAGGTCAGAATGGAAAGGAGGTTCAAGAGCAACAGTGGAGGGGGCCTCCCTGGTGGCACAAGGGGTTAAGATGCAGCACTATGAAGCTGTCCACAGCCACTGCAGCACGCGTTCAATTCCCGGCCAGGGAGCTACCCACATGGCACAGCAGACCTCTCCTGGCTTGCCCGCTGCTCCCCTCAGCAGTGTATTTCAGTCAGTCTGCCTATTCTGCTCCCCATTTTGTCTCTGGTGAATCCTCCCACCCCCTCACACACACCTCTGGCCTGTACCCTAGTTCTTGTATGTGTAAATAAATAAATCTTTAAAAAAAAAAAAAAGAGCAACAGCAGAGCTATCGGGGTGTAAGCTGCAATTCTGCCCCACAATAGCCAAGTTAGGTTAGGATGGTGGCGATTAAAGAAGTTCAGGTCCTCTCCCCACCCCAGCAGCCCTTGATTTTGGCAATGGATGGCCCGGTCTCCGCTTTTTATCTATAAAATCAATCACTTCTATCATATCAAGAACTGTTTTACAACTCCTCTGATTTTTCCCACTACCATGCGTGAGTAAATTGAGACCCAGAGAGGTTGCATGACTTGTCCATGGTCACACGGCTAGCAAGAAACAGAACCAGCACTCAAAACCAGCAAGCTGGCTCAGAGACCCCACTCTATAGATAATGTCCAAATATGCCAAAGGCTAACAGTGCCAAATGCACTGTGAGACCCACACACGGGCACTGCTAGCCTTTGCCATACCTGCCTCATGCAGAAAGATTCAAGAGATGGGCTGGAAAAGCTCTTCCACAGGGAGCAACACAGCTAGCACGTGGCACACTTCAGCCATTGCTCTGATTTTTAGGTTACATCTCAGAAGTCTCCTTCAAGGATTGTCTGGCTGGCTGTCAGTAGCCAGGCACTGTGGGTGAGGTCCTTGGTTTTGGCCATTGGACCCCAAAAGGTTAAGGTGTCCTGAGCAAGGCCGGGCAGATGCCCCCCTGGGCTTCTCCCAAACAGCACAGGATTCCAAGCTCTGGATTCCATTGATAGGCTGGGCTATTTGTTGGGTGTTCAGAGACAGTCAGCCAGCCAGCAGACAGAGGGAAGATTGGAAGAGGGCAGGTGCCATTTCCAAAGAGGGCCAGGTATGAATGGTGTGTGAACGTGACCCTTGTCTCCATGTACTTGGACAGGATTGTGGATGTGCTGTGCCATTTGTGACTGGGCTTGTATGTGTATGGCTGCATTGGTGACAGTGTCTGGGTCCTGCTGAGCAAGACTCTATGTAGAAGACTGTCAACTGGTCTTTTGTCCGGATGTGACAGTGTGTGACTGTGTGTGTGTGTGTGTGTGTGTGTAATGAGTGGCAGGGGTAAATTGTGCCCATGCATATGTCTGACAGTGTATTAGGTTATTTGGATGCTGCTGACATTGGGGACCAGATCATTCTCTGAGGTCCAGGTGCCCTGTGCACTAAAAGGTGTTGGGCACCCGGATTCACCCTTAGTGCCAAGAGCAAACCCCCTTCCAAGTGTAATGATAAAATATATTTCCATGGGGCCTCCCTGGTGGCACAAGGGGTTAAGACACAACCTCTGAAGCTATCTGCAGCCTCTGCAGCATGAGTTTGATCCTCCGGCTGGCCCAGGGAGCAACCCACATGGCGCAGCAGACCTCTCCTGACTCGCCCGCTGCTCCCCTCAGCAGTGTACTTCAGTCAATCTGCCTGTTCTGTTCCCCACTCTGTCTTTGGTGAATCCTCTCAACCCCCACTCCTCTGGCCTGTGCCCCAGCTCTTGTATGCATAAAATAAAAAAAAAAAATTTCCATGTTACCAAGTGAGCGTGTATGTCACCGTGTGTTACAGTGTGCTCATGGTGGGTGTACTGGTACTAACTGTGCATTTCTAGATACCTGTCAGCATGACTACGTGCATGTTCTCCTAGTGGAGTGCCTGTGGTCTGTGCACCCCTGTGCGTTTGGCAGTGGCAGTGCGTGTTTCTGATGGCACGTTAGTATGTAGTTGTGTGAGCCTGCTGGTCTGCGCCCACGTACAGTCCCTGCATGTGCAGCCCTGCACCGCGATGTGCTTGGGTGTGGCTTGGGTGTCTCCAGGTGTCTGTGTGTGAGGCCGAGTCTCTTTGTGTGGGGACGCCTGTGTCTATGTGTGCCTGATTTAGGGAGGTGTGTGTGCCAGGATGTGCCGCGCCTGTGTGTGACAGCGTGAGTCTTTGTGCCCGCATGTGCCAGTGAGCGTGTGCGACTTTGTATGAGATGGACCCAGAATAAACCCCTGAGATGATTCAACCGAAGCCGATCTTTGGATGGAAGCTTCTGGATAATTTGGCCCCCCACCCCCAGCTCCTGGCTGCCCTGAACTGAAAGCTGCCTCCTGAAGCCAAGAGGGTGGGTGCACCTCTAAGCTGCCCCTTCCACCGACTTGGCTTCCAAAGATTCAGGTGAGGACAGACCCCCGTCCTTGCCTATCAGTGACAGATCCCCCGTCCTTGCCTAACACCAAGTTTCAGCCCAGGGTGCAGGGTCCTCAGTGGTGATGGTGACACTGCCTCCTGCCCACTGCTGGTCACCACGCCTGGCTCCCCTCAGGGTGGGACCCAGTGGGGGAAGAGCTCCCCAGTGCAACCCCAGCTTCCTATTGGCTACAGAGCGCCGCAGTGCCTGCCACCCGCCTCCCCCTCCCCGGCTGGCGCAGCCACATCGGTAGTGGTGGCAAACGCAGCTCGGAGTTCTGGGCACAGCTGCGCCTCAGATAGGCCCTGCCAGCCCCACCAGAAGCCAGACACCCCAGCTCCATGCCCCCTACCCCTCCCCACCTTCCTGCCTGCCCAGTTGAGTGGCAAGTCACCCCAGTCGCTGCCCCCTCAGGCTGCCAGGCCCAGTGCATCCAGCCCCCTTGCCTACCAGGCCTGTGCCCCTTTGGCCAAGCCCCACTTGCGGGGAGGGGGGGCGGGGGGGGTGGGGGGGGGACCAGGTCCCTGCATGAGGCCACTCCCACCCTCAGAGGGGCTCTTTGGGAGGGGGGAAGCAGTAAAGAGGGGGCAGGGAGGGGGGGAGCTAGCCCTTCTTCTTTTAGTGAACGAGCCCAGAGCTGGAGCCAAAAATCGAGGAGGAGAGATATTCAGACAGAGCCAAGACTCGTTTGGCAGGAGAGAGAGAGGGAGAGAGGGAGCGGGAGGAGGGGAGGAAAGAGGGAGGAGAGAGAGAGAAAGGGGAAAGAAAGGGGGGGGCCTCAGTTTCCAAATCTGTGCTCTCTGAGCCCCGGAGGGACAGCTCGTGGCCTGGGGGTGTGAGACCCTGAGCAGACCTGGCTGTGGAGAGCTTTGGGGGGTGGTGGGCTCAAGCCTACAGAGACAGTCACACACTCTGGCTGGCCCGGCCAGGATGGACACAGGCAGAAGCCAAGATCAATGCTCACCGGGTAGACAGAGGGAGGCCTGTGGGCGGCCCAAACACACACCCGCACCTCACCACACAACGGACTTCTGTCCATGCTGAGCCGGGGCACGGGTGGGGCCTGAGGCACCATGGCCGCCCAACCTCATGGGAAGCAATGGAGAGGCCAGCAGGCTCCCAGCTGTTCCCCTGGCTGCCATGGCGGGCATTTTACACGGTGCTGAGAGGCCCGGGAAAGCCAAGAAGAGGAGCATATGTGGTGAAACTCACATTGATGGTCATGGGGACAAGCCCAGGATGCACAATGACATGGTGGGGGGTGCTATGAGGTGACACATATGCCAACACGGGTCAACACACGTGGTGAGGCTCACAAACACACTCCTGGCCACCACGGTCAACAGCCAGAGGATCACTAAGTTGCACAGTGATACACCACAGCAGAACATGACACAAAGAAATCAGGCACCCAGACCCCGGTAACAAACCATCCAAATACACAGAGAAGGAATGTGGGGTGACCCTCAGAGACACCAACAAGCAGCATCTTGTGAAGGACACAAGCAGGCACAGGGACACGAGGACACACACTACCCACAGCCGGCTGAGGGAAAATGGTGGCTCTGCAGCCCCATACCGATGCATACACCTCTATTCAGGAGAGCCAGGTAGCCACTCACAGCTGATCCTGTCACCCCCACATCTGGGGATTTAGGACAGGAAAGTAAGATTCTCTTTCCTCTCCCCAGGTTTGGGGGATAGGAGCCCCATCCTCAGTGCTATGTTTGAGAAAAGCAGGAGCACCTGGGCCTCCTCCTCCTCTCTTGTTCCATCTGGAAGAAGTTTCGAGACCCTAGATTCATGTTTCAAGATCCAAGCAACAAAAAGGACCAGGATCCCAGGGAGTTAGACATGGAGGCCAATAGTCAGAAACTGACCATGGGGGTCAGGGCAGGGCAAAGCTGTTTCAAAGGCAGCCATGATGCACGCCCTCTCCCTGCACACACCTGGGATGCCTATCTGCACCTGCTGAGCGCCCTCACGGGGGTCTCATACATATATCCTGTCCTGTGGTGGCCCAAGTGACAATGCCCCAGTATAGTTGCAGAAATGACTCTGGGGCCCTTTGGACATCCCTGAAGCCACCATTCCAACCCACCCCCAATCTCCAGGCTCTTTGCCCCTCTCATTTGAGCACTCCTATGCTCATGTACCTTGACATAACACCTTGGAGCTTGACACCAGAGTGGGCCAGGTCAAGGTCAGGGTTTGAAATAGGAAAAGGACCAGGACAGCCAGAGCCCTCAAGGATATCTAGTCCCCATGGGGTAGCACAGGCCTTGTCTCTCCCCTCTTGCCCTCCTGCCCCTGACTATCATCTTTCTATACCTGCACCCCTGTGGATGGGAGTTGCTTGAGCCTACTTTCCAACCTGCTAAAGCAGCCTTGTCTCAGTTGGGAGGGCCTGGGGGTAGCCTAGTGACAAAACCGAAAATGACAAGTCCTTCCATGTCTTAAGCAGTGCACCAGGCACTGCCCTGGGCCTAATCACAGCCTGAGAGGTAGGCACTGTTGCTGCCCTTTTATAGCCCAGGAAAATTGTGAGCTTCAGGTCACAGATTAGAAGATGTGGAACCAAAGCCCAAGTCCTGCACTGTCCCGTGGCAGAGACCGGCACTCGACTTCTGCTCCCACAGCCTGTGTCTGGGAGCCCCTGAGGCCACACAAGACATTCCTGGCTAGGCCAAAAGCGCTGGCTCTAGTCCCTAGAGAAAGGGGAGCACTCTGTCCCCCAAATTATCCCAGCAGAGTCCTGGGCTTCAAGATCAGCTTGGCTTAGAATCAAAACGTCTCAGGGGACCCAATGCAGCCTCCAGCATGACCTCCTCCATCTCAGCTCACACCTCACCCCTCCCGGCAGTGGACACAAAGCGGCAAGGCCAAAGCCAGAGAGAAAATTCACGATAAAAAGTGGCCCCACATTGGTGCCAGGACAAAGATTCACGATTTCATGGGACAGAGGGTGGCCACAGGGACCCAGAGAGAGTACTGGGTGGGAGAGGGGCATCAGGAGGCTCCCTGTCCATCCCCCTTGGATGGGTGTGTGGCTGGCGAGAATCAGAGCACATGGGTATTCATTCCACTGCTCCCATGGCCATGTGGCAGGGAATGTCAGCAAATGTGTGTTTGATCGAACATGCGTGTCAAACACTCAGGTAAGCCAACAGCATTGTGTCTTGTGTAAAGGTGTGTCCATCCGCTCATCTGTGGACCTGTGTGGGGGTCACCCTGTATTCAAGTGTCTGGGAGGTTTCACTATGTCTCCATAAGCCTACATCAGTACACATGTCCCATCTTAAGAGATGTATGTGTGTGTGTGTGCGCATACACATATTGTGGGGAGAGGGAATATACAGGTTTCCTGTGTCTGTGTAGGTTGGTCAGTGGCCATCTGTGTGACATCAGTGCGAGCAGGTTGTTCATGCCATCTAGGAGGCCATGGTGGTGGCGTGTGTGTGTGTCCACATTCCAGTGAGTGTTGCTATTTATTTCAGGGGTCTCATCCATCTGCCCCTACTCCACCAAGGACTCAGGCCCTTAAATGCAGTGAGCTCAAGCAGTTCCAGTGAGCGCCTTGCCCAGCCGCCCTGGATTTCGATGCTTTTTCCAGAAGGAGATCCCCCCCCCCCACTCCCGCCCTTCCCCCTCACCCACACTGCCTTTCCCCCCGCCAGGGCCCCGCAGCTCCAAGCTCGTTCCTGCTCAATCATTTATTGACTTTAAAATCGAAGCCAATTCTGGTTTGAAAAAAAGAAAAAGGAGAGGGAAGCGGGAGAGCAGAGAAGAGGCCAGAACCAGAGACAGAGTCAGGGACAGTTAAAGACCTAAAAGGACAGAGACAGCGAAAGATGAAAAAAAGGGCTGAGCGAGTCAGAGACAGAGGAAAAGAAGGCAAAAGAGGTTGTCAGAAAGACAGAGACTGGCAGGGCAAACCTCAGAGGCAGAAAGATTTGTAAAAACACTCCTTCTGAAAGATGTGGCTGAGGGTAGAGGCAGGCCAGACCCTGCTTACCAGGAATAGCGGTTGCCTGCCCAGAGCTGAGGGGCACAACCAGTCCAGGAAGACCATGCCCTCTCCCCTCCCAGTTGCCCTGGTACATTTGCATATTGCCTGGGCCTGCAACACAGACAGGGCTGGGTCCTTACTCCTTCTGGGATGTCAGAGTCAAACCCACTCTGGCTGTCACGCTGAGTCTAGGGCTACTGCAGACCCTTCCTAGCCTTCTCGATAATGGATCAGCTAGCATTATCTTTCCCAGGGGGCTGTGAAATCTGGGGAGTGAGATTCTCATTCAAGAGGGGCTGGGAGGCTGTGGGGGGGCAGGTCTGGGAACCTGGCTAACAACTGATGGGCAAGGGTTTCTAAAGAGTGAGGTCTTGATCCCACTGGCCTCAAACACCAACGGTGAAGGCCAGTCCAGTGTAGCCTGAAAGATAGCCACAACTCAGACCCCTCTAGATGAGCAGGGTCATCCTGTGGGGTCCCAAGATGGACGGGGCGGTTGGCTAATCAGAGCTACAGATATGGGTGTCTTCCACACTCCACTGACCAGAGTGCCTATTCACATCTGCACCAGAGTGCAGGCACACTACGATACACATGCATGTATGCGCACTTCACCAGCACATACACTTGATATCAACAGGAAAACCCACTCCTTGGGCCACAGACATGTCCATGCGACGTATACTTGCCCGTGGTCAACCCATAGCAGCCACAGGCAGACCCCTAAGATGGACACAAACAAGAACGCATGCATCTCTGGATACACGAACATGGTATGGCCACAACCGCCATACATCCCAGATTACCCTCTTGCCGCTTGTCACACCCAGCCCAAACAGTAGCCACGTTCATGTGGACTCTCACTCCCAGCTGTGGACACATTTGGCATATGGCTGGCAGGACTCAGCCTCCTCAGCAGAGGGGACAATTAAGACCACAGGCCTGGCCTAGGAACTCCTCTCATAGACACAGGTCCTGCTGCTAGACAGGGTTAGACAGACCAAGGAGTCCCTTCCGCTGAGTCCCTAATGCCAGTCCTGGCCTGGCCCCGAAGGCAGCCCTGCCAGGGCCACTGTGGAACTCTGGGCAGCTCCTGTGCTCCCTGGGAGCCTGGGGACACCGCCTGGAGAGACTGGAGTGGCGGAGCAGGCATCCCCAGGGTGCTGAGCACCGCGCCGGAAGCTTCGCTGGAGGCGGGAAGCTAGCGCGCTCGGCGAGCGCAGAGGTCGGCGCTGCTGCGCCCGCACTGACCCGACGGCGCGGCGGCAGCGCTCACCCGGGCGTCCACCGCTGCCTCCACCCCTCCCGCCTCTGAGCAGCGGGACAGGATTCCCCCTGCATGCCTGCCTGGTCCACAGCGCGGCGGGCCAGGTAGCTTGGGCCGGAAAGTTTGCACTGAGGAAAGTTTGGGGGCTGCGGGGTTCGCGCCTTTGGCGTCCAGGGTCGGCAAAGAGGTGCGGCCCGGGCTGGCGGCGCGCCCATCCCTCCTTCCCCTCCCCTGCCCCTCCGAAATTTGGGAGCCCCGCCATTTTCTCAGCCCCACTCCCATATGAGGCCTGAACAAAGACTTTGGGGAGACGCCCGGGCCGCTCGGCCCTCCCCGGGCACCCCGACCGCACGCGGGGCAGCGCCTCTCCCGCCGGGCCGCTGCCACACTCGGGCCCGCCGCGCGCCCCGGGGAGCGCTGCCCGAGCGGGGCGGCTCTCCCGGCCGGCCCGGCCCCGTCACCCCGCAGGCGCCGTCAGCGGCCGCCCGCCCGGACGCCCGCCGCGCTCGCCCTCGCCCTCGCCCTCGCCCTCGCCCTCGCCCTCGCCCTCGCCCTCGCCCTCGCCCTCGCCCTCGCCCTCGCCCTCGCCCTCGCCCTCGCCCTCGCCCTCGCCCTCGGGCCGGCGGCGCCGCGTCCCCCGCGCCGGGCAGCGCGCGCCGCACACGCAGCCCCGCTCGGCGCCCGGGGGCCGCGCCACGCGCGCAGCGGGCCGGGGGCCGGCCGGAGCCGGGGCGCCGGGTCCCCGCGAACGCCGACGCCCGCACGCGCGCCCCGACCCCCGCCGCAGCGCCCGCGCCCCCGGCGGGCGGCCCGGGGGTCCCGCCCGCCCCGCGCCCCGGCGCCGCGCCGCCCGCCGCCGCCCGCGCGCGCTGCCCCCGGGTCCGCGGGGCGGCGGCCGGTACCTGGGTGAGGCAGTACGGGGAGTACATCGCCGGGCGCCGGCGGGAGCGCGGGGCCGGCCGCGGCTCGGGGAGGCCGGGCAGGCGGCGGCCGCGCTCGGGCGGGGGCTCCGGCTCGGCTCCTCTGGCCTCCGCCGCGCGGCGCCCGCCCGGCCCGCGGCCCCGCGCTCGGCCCGGCGCCGCTCCGCGCTCGCCGCTCGCAGGCTCGGCCCCGCCGGCCCGGGTCGCCGCCGCCGCCGCGCTCGCCGCTGCCTCTCGCGTCCGCCGCCGCCGCCGCCGCCGCTGCCTCCGCGGCGCGTCTACTCCATGCCGCCGCCGCCCGGCCGGTGCCCCGCGCCCGCCGCCGCCGCCGCCGCCGCCGCCGCCGCCGCGCTGTGAAAGTGAAAGTTTAGACAAAGTTTGGAAGCGGCGCACTCCGGGGAGGGAGCGGGCGGGAGGCGCGGGCGGGAGGAGGGGCGCGGGGAGGGGCGGGCGGGCGGGGGAGCGGCGGCCGGCGCGCACGCCACACACACATGCACACACGCACATGCATGCACCCACACATGCACACACACGCACATGCGCGCGGGGGCGCACCCCGGCGGGCCACCCCGGCACGTGCCGGCCCGCGCCCCGGCGCCCGCGCCCCCCGCGCGGCGGCCCGACCCTTCCCTGCGCGCCGGGCACGGCCCGACGCTTTGCACGCTCCACACAACAAAGCACACGCACACACCTACGCTCACACTCACAGACACGCGCCCTGGCGCGCGTCCCGCGAGCCGCACACTGACACGCTCACAGCCCCGCATCACATGACACACCTGAGCGTGCACATTCCAGCGCCCCGCCGCGTGCGGACGCTCGGCGGCGGCCGACCGTCGCGGGCAGCGCGGGCCTCGCGCACACGCACATCAAGACACAAACACCAGTGCTCGCTGGTGTGTGCAGATGTGCACACACACAGACACAGGTCTGATCATGCAATCCCTGTGCATAGACACCCCATGCACGCACACACAACACACATACACCACCGCACCTAAACACTGGCATTTGTGACTACACAGAGGACACACCCAAGCATGCACCATGACACCAACAAAAGGGAGATGAGATGTGCTAACACACTTATTACACCAGCACACACCACGGACCTACACAGAGCTAGCAGAGCCACACAGTCCAACCCTGGGACAGAAATGGGCAGGAGGCCTTCAGGTGCAAGTACACTCCCCCTCACCCCCCAGCAGAGGTCCACCACCTTCTGTAGGACCCTGACCCCCCCCTTTCCAGAGCAGAGAAGAGGGGAGGGAACAGGCTGATATTAGGCACCCTGGTGTGGAGGCAGGGGGGCGTCCTTGGGTGTCCTGGGGGATGAGTTGGTAGGTGGTACCTTGCAGCCCCCAGGCAGCTCCTGCCTAGGCAAAGCTCCTGCCTGCTGCCAGGTGCAGTCAGTACCTTTTCACACATCCCCCACCCCACCCTCTGCCAAGCTGTGACAATATTGTTATGCATCGTCTGAGGATGTGTATGTGTTTCTGCACACACGTGTGTATGCATGCACACAGGGCCAGCTGTTCAGGGGCTGCCATGGGTATACCTGCTGGGTACCTGAAAGCTGACACAAGGGTGTGTGTGTGTGTGTGTGTACAAAAGTGTCCCAGAGGGACTGTGCTTCAGGTCACATCACCAAGGCAGGGTGGCTGGAGTTGTGTCTTTAGTTGTCTCCTGAGACTTGGATCCTCTGGAACAGACACAGGTCAGACACATATAGTAGTCTCAGGATTGTGTAGTTTGGGGGTTGTCTACGAGTCAGAGAAGGTATGCATCTGTCAGGCCCTTGCCAAACTCTGCAGAATCAATGGGGAACAGAGAGGATAATTATCAGGGTCTGGGTTTGGCAGGGTGGTGGTGAGATGGGTGTATGGATGTTTCAAGCTCACCATGTAGTGTGGCAAGTTTGTGTTTGTGCCAGGGATGAGTCTCGCTGTGCCAGAGCATGTGTGACCGGATAGGTGAGTGGCAAGGGTCCCAGTGATTCTGTCTATGATCAGGGTTTGTTTTTGTTTTCTTTTTTTAAATATTTTTTATTTATGCATATAAGAACTGGGGTACAGGCCAGAGGTGCAGGGGGTGAGAGGATTCACCAGAGACAGAGTGAGGAACAGAACAGGCAGATTAACCAAAGTACACTGCTGAGGGGAGCAGTGGGCGAGACAGGAGAGGTCTGCTGCACCACGTGGGTCAGCTCCCTGGCTGGGGATTGAACTCATGGTACAGTGGCTGCTGATAGCTTGATAGCGCTGAGACTTAAGCCCTTGCACCACCAGGGAGGCTCTTTTTAAAAAGTTTCACTTTTGCATAGATGAACTGGAGTGTAGACCAAGAGGTGCAGGGGGTGAGAGGATTCACCAAAGACAGAGCAGGGATCAGAACAGGCAGACTGAAATACACTGCTGAGGGGAGCGGTGGGGGAAACAGGAGAGGTCTGCTGCGCCATGTGGATAGCTCCCTGGCTGATCGGGGGATCAACTCATGCTGCAGAGGCAGCGGACAGCTTCACAGCACTGTGCTTAACCCCTTGTGCCACTAGGGAGACCCCTGTGATCAGGGTTTGTATGGCCACCACCCTGCCAAACCCAGTCAATGGGTATCATTTGGTATGTCTGTCTATGTGGGGTGGTCCATGGCTTTGGGGAGATGATGTAGATCTGTAGGATAACAGAGGTGTGTGTGTGTGTGTGTGTGTGTGTGTGTGTGTTTGGGAGGGGGGTCTCTGTCTTTGTCAAGGATGTGGGCCTATTCATACAGACAGGTCAGGCTGTGTTGGTTGTATGACTAACTATGTGTATGTGTACTTATGTGTCAGCAAGGGGTCTCTATGAGCCCGAGGATTTCTGGGCACATGTGTGTTTGTCATTCTGTGCTGGGGGCTCTGTCCCTGGGATCTCACAGTCCCACCCAGCATCCTTCCCTGGGTCTATGGCCACAGCCGCTGCAAGGCAGTGGCAGAGGGAATTGATACGTCCTTAAAAATTCAAGGGCTTCTCGTAAACAGAAACTTTTAACACCGTTTAAAGTTTCAGGGCCTCACTGCTGCCTCCAGCACCACCCTCTGCAGGAGGGGGGCAGAGAGAGGGGGCATAGGGAAAGTGTTAGAGGGGGTTCCTGGGGAGGAGGGGCAGGGCCCCTTGCAGGGAGGGATGCAGAAGGGGACTGGGAGCTATGAGGGGCCAAGGGAAGGGGCAGGAAATGGATTTGGGGATCAAGGAGGGTTAGGTGCCTGCATGACTCAGGAAAGGGCCCCAGGGTAGGATAGGAGTTCAGGGGTGAGGCGAGGAGCAGAAGAAGCAGAGAGGAATAAGTAGATCTGGGGCCCTAAGGAGCCCAGGAGAGGACAGAATGTCTGGAAGAAGCTGGGACTGTGTGGGCCTAGGGGAGTCTTGGGGTCCAAAGGGTTGGGGGCATTGGGTGACTGAGAGACAGAGCAGAGATTTGAAGGCTTATGTGGCCTGGGTGAAGGAGCACTGGAGTACTATGGGCCTGTGGGGGGCTTGAGGAGAACAGTCGAGCAAGGTTTGCGAAGGAGGAATATAGAGGAGGAATATAAAGGGTGTCTAGGACCTTTAATGTAACTGGGAGTTTAGGGGGATCTTGAGAACCAAGGGCCTCTCTGCAAACTGCCATCAAACAGTATACCTCTCAGAACTCCCTAACTTAGGTACAGTCCCATCTTCTCTCCACTGTCGATCAGCAGAGCAAACCCTGGGAGCAGAGTCTGCTCACTCCCTTATCACCTTCCCAGGCTTGCACCTGACCCCAAAGCTCAACCAGTATCCACATTCACTTCACACACACTCACACTACACTTCCATTTGCACATACATAAAGCCATGCTTCATCACATACCACAGCATTCATCCCTGTACACATACACACACACACACGTACACACTGTACTTCCACTTACCTGTATCACTTAGCCACATGTCAGTCAATGATGGATGGCATATAGGCAGAGACCCCAATAAGTTTACCATGTAGCCTAGGTGTGCAGACAACACCCTCTACTTGTGTAGTTACACTGTATGATGTCATCACCCCAGTGAAATCTCCTAACAATGCATTTCTCAGAATGTATCCTCATTGTTAAGAGACACATGACAGTGTATACACATATAACACCCACAACACACACACACTCACACCACAATATTCATCCCTCTGTTCACACACGCATACCACCCAGTATTTCATTCAGATACCCACACCTCCACATACATTCACATACACTCACATTACAATATTAGTCCCTGTGTTCACATTAACAACACCCATCCTTCCATTCACACACCTTCGTACCACAACACCCTTCCTGTGTACACACACTTTTCCTTATACACTTACTCACCACATCGACCTGCATTCACATAAACAAGATACTTGGCCCCATGTTCATGAACAAAACCACACTCAGGATTCCCCCATTCTTAGCCCCTCCTCTGTACCACAACACACCTCATGCATGCTCACACACTCTGCCCCCCTCCACAGCTATCAGCTGGGAGGATTTTGGTGGAGAGGCAGGGCACTGTGCCCCCCTACCTAACCTCCCAGAGCCCAGATCTTAGGCACACCTGGCCTTCCAGAAATTGTGAAGGAGGCAGTGCTGCCAGGGGACTGGGCACAGCTGGGCTGCCACAGCTGGAATCCCCCACATTCCTCCCTGCCAGGGCTGCCCACCTGGCTGCAGCTGGCAGCAGGTGTGTTCTGACAATGCAGGTGTGCAGGGGGGAGCAAAAGGAGGGGGAGTGGGAACCAGGCCATGGCACTACCTGGCCAGGATGCTGGGGGCAGAGGCAGAGATGATGAAACATCTGGGCTTTGATGGCCATATCTGGGGCCACCAAATATGGGACGGGTACTCCTGGGTTCTGAGGTAGCACACAGGCCTGTCTAGGGAGATGGGAAAATACCTGGCAGATGGGATAAATGAAGCGCTAGTTCCTGGAGACTGCCAGGGCAAGAAAGGGGGGTACTCTAGGCTCTCATGGCAGGACTGGGGATCCCCACTCCTCAGGAGGGCCTGATGACTCTTCTGCCCATACTGGCAGGCATGGTCTATGCCCCAGGTCTAGAGTCCTTACCTTGTGCCTGCTGCCCCCACTCCCTGAGAACTAGTGGACACTGAGCCTCCCTCTGCTAGAGGAGTCAGATAGAAGGCCATCATCACACACACAGGGTCACCCCAAGATGCTGCCACACACCATTCAAAATTAGCACAAAAACAGACAAATACATGCAGACCTTCCCAGCCACACAGACCTTCCCAGCCACCCAGAGTGAGACCCATACGCACTGTCACACACAAAGACCCCAGCTATCACATAAGCCCCCATAGATACAAATATATACCAACTCCGAAGTCAAACAGAGTTACATAGGTACACAGAAACCCTCCCACAGTGCAGTCCCACTGAGTCATGCACAGATGCTCTTGAAATCATCCACAAAGGTGGCACACACAGAAAGTCACAAAAAGTCATCTGAATCACAAACATACACACAAGACACACATGGTCACTAATGGTCACACACATAGTTGGTCACACCAACACTCAAAGACACCCAGAGACATCCCCATATCATAAAGGGGGACACGCAGGCCAACCCGCAGCTGCACACAAGGTCCCACAAACACATGCTGACACGTGCCCATGGCTCATGTGAAAGCAAAGGGAAGGAGCTGGGGAAATGTTTCATTTGCAGCGGCTGGGGACCCACCCCACCCGCCTTGGAAACCTGGCCCTGGCTTGAATGGAGCCTCTGTACACACCACCGCCTGCCATCGCAGGGCGTGGGTGTCAGGGGAGTGAGGCCAGCCACACTGAGTCTCTGGCAGGGCCTCAGGGGCCACCCAGCCACACGCCAGGGCCCAGGCTAGAGTCCCCAGCCCAGCCCCAGCCCCGCCCTGCTGCCTCAAGAGGCCACTCCCCAAACCCAGGCTGCAAGAAAACAGAGGGGCAAGGCCATGCCCCAGATGGCATTGTGTCTCCCTCCCAGCATCCCTGTCTCAAGCTCACATACAGCCCCAGGTTGGGCAGCTGCCAGCCCCAAACCTCAAGGCCTCTCACTTGAGCACGCAAGGTATGACAGCATGGCTGAGGATGTGACAGTGTAGTTGTGTGACAGTGTAGCCAGGCTTCCTGATGTAGTCTGAGGGTGGGGGTGGGGCAGCCATAGCCCCTTGGCTTGTGTCATCACACATACTCATTGTCACATACAGAGTGGCACTGTCACAGCTTCGATCACACAGCCACACTGTCTCATCTTCAGTCACACTGCCACACACAACCACACTGTCACACATGCTGTCATACAGCCACGCTGTCACACCTTCCACCACATAGAGAGCCACATGATCACACCTTCCACCAGCAGCACTGTCTGTTACACCCCCAGCCACACTGTCACACACAAAAATACCATCAGCCCCGCAACGATTCTGGTCACACACACTGTCAGCCACATGGCCTCACACATCTGCATAGCTCCTCCAACACCTCAGTGCACTAGTGTCATGTTGACCCGCAGAACACACTTGGTCCAGGGACCCTGCAGGTGTGCCTGCCACGTGGTCACAAGGAGGTGAAGGGATCTGGGGTGTGACCCTAGCTGTCTCTGGATCATTGGTTGAGCCAAACTCATCACCCCAAGGACACAACACACCCTCATTGTCATGGTATCACAGGTATGAGCCACTGTAGAAATGCTTGAAGCCACTCTGATAACGCATGCACATGGCCTTACAGTGCCGGTGACAGGCACACATCTCACACTGCCCCACAATGCTCATAGTCCTAGACAGAGCTGCAGAGAAACAGTGGGTGACAGCCGCACCACAGCTACTAGGACATCCTGTCACACAACAGCCGCTCTCCCCACTGCCTGTCACAACATTGAGACAGCCCCTTAGCCATCCCAACAAGCAGCCAGGCATGCTGACACGGCCCGGCCCCCATGGTAGTCACTAGGACACCCCAGGTCCTCCAGTCATGGAGGCAGGGACAGGACTGTGCCCAGACCCCCCTCCTGTCCACAGTTGGTGTGCAGAGCAGGAGAGGAGGGGGCTAATGGACAAGCAGCTGTCAGTAGTGGGTGCCAGCCCCCCCCCGCATGAATATTCATCAGCTGGGGCTCTCCTGAACCTGTGGGGAGTGGAGGTCCCAGGCAGCTGGGCACCCCCTTCTGTGCCAGGAGGCCTCAGGTGAGGGGGGCTCAGCCAGACCCAGCAATTCTGGGAACACATACCCAGTTAACACAAGCACACAGGGATCCACACATACACAAGAATCACACAAACTTAAAATCACACCCAATGACACAATCATACATTATCACACACACACACCAGTTATACAAACACAGGCACACACACAATCATTGAACCCACAAGCACAAATGTATAATCACCCCCAAACTACAGACAATTCTCTCTCTTTCTCTCCCCTACATCTTTCTCTCTCTCACACACACACACCCATCTCAGGCATGCAGACATGGACACACAGAGTCATATGCGCTCACAATCACACTCAAATCACAGATACTCACCATACACACACACCCCCTAGGCATGCAAACACAGGGCACATATAAACAACCAAACATTCAGACACACCATTACACCTGAACTTTTACAGATACCATCACACACAGGCATAAACACAATTCAATTTTCAAACGCAAGGGCAGTCACCCCCCCCAAACTACAACATCTACTTACATAAGTGTGCAAACATTGACACACAAATTCATTCAGAGTGAGACCCATATGCACTGTAGTCCCACTGCCCTGCCATGCAAACTCACACACAACCACCCCCAAAGAGCTCTTTTTCTCTTTCACACACGTGCACACAAACACACACAAATGTAAAACAATCTCACTCTATCTGCTCCTGATGCTTTACAGAATGGGAAACTGAGGCACTGAGCGGCTGAATCAGGTGCGGGTAGATGGCCCCTGCGGACGGCGGACCGAGGTTACAGTGGGGCGCCCCCTGCTGGCGAGGCCCTTCAAGAGCGTGGGCGGCGGCGCGCGGGGCGGGCACGCGCCTGACGTAACCATGGCATCCTCCTGGCACGCGGGGAGGGCGGGGCGGGCGCGTTGCCATGGTGCCGGAGGGCCGCGTGAATGGGGCATTGTTTGGTTGCTGCGCCCTGGCCCGACTGTCCCGGACCCACCCGGACACACCCCAGCCGGCAGAGACCGGGAGACCGCTGAGGAGACACCGAGGTGGAGAAACAAAGCTAGAGAGAAACAGGAGTAATGGGGTGGGGGGAGTGACTCCGGGAAAGACTGACAGACGTGGGGAGAGATTGAAAGACGGGAGAAACAGGGAGACGAGAGGGTGAAGAGAGACAAAGATAGGAAGAAACAAAAATACGGAGACAGAAAGATCAGAGATTTCAGGAGACCCTGGGAAAACCAGAGAGACATGGAGAGAGTTGAGAGGGATGGATATGGGGGGAGAGAGATAGGGAGAAAGATAGAAAAGATTTAGGGCTGGGACACTCGCCTGGAAGAGATGTAGTGGTAGAAATGAGATACAGAAGGGAAAAGAGACAGAGGAAGGAGGAGTAAAGACAGAGATAGCGATGGGGCGAGACAGAAATGAGAGACCTTCAAGCTGGGGAGGAATAAACGAGGAAGGACAGGCAGAGGGAGAGGGACAAGGAGGGGGAGAGACTCTGGCAGAAGGTAACCTGCCACAGAGACACCCAGTGAGATGGAGGATCAGAGAGACCAAGGGAGGGGGTGACAGGAATGCTCCTTGTGTCTCTGGTCCTACCACTATGTCTCTTCTCCATTCCTCTTTAAACAACATGCCCCCCATCTGGCACTCTCAGAAGTCCCAAAATGCTCCTCTTGCACATCTTCTCACACTCTCTGAGGACACCATCCAAACGGGGACTCAGTCCCTGGGTACTCTTCCCAGATTCTCTATGACATCCTCCTTGATACAGTGACACCTGTGGATACACCCACAGACATCCAATGACACAGTCATGGTCACTGTCAGATGTCACATGTATGTGACAGGGACTCTCCTATTCCTATACCAGAGGACATCATCACATGAGCTATGGGCTATGCGGTCACACATGGCCACATACCGCCAAAGGAGCTCATAGTCTACAGGAACACCATCATGTGGCCACTCCAGACACACAGTGCACCCTTGCCTATACACAAATTTCCCTACACATTGATACCTTCATAGATGTACAAGTGCCTTCTAACCAGGCACCCTATCCACCCCCCAGCAACCCCACACTCTCCCTCCCCCCAACCCAAATTGGGAGCACTGAGTCCAGTTCTCCTTGTTTGACAGGACAACAGAGATGGGGGGGAAGGGAGGGCCCCACCTCCATCTTTCTCAGGGGCTGGGTCAAGCCAGGCCAGAGTAGTTCCCTAACTCCTGTCTGGGTCAGCTTGGTCCAAACCTGGACCAAGGGTGTCCTCTGGTGGCTATATATGGTATCTGCACCCATCAGGTGGGATGGCCGGCTGCCTAGTGACCCAGTGGCAAACCTGAACAGAAGAGCAGTGAGAACATACAAAGCCCATACAGAGCTAAGGGTCTGGAAGCGAGAACCCAGAGTCTGCAATGCAGATCCCAGAATCCAAAATCCAAATCTAGATTCCCACCCATCAAGATATAGAATCCAGATCCAAGAATTCAGATCCTAGAATTTAAAATCCAGGTCCAGGGCCTCCCTGGTGGCGCAAGGGTTAAGATGTAACCTCTGAAGCTATCTGCAGCCACTGCAGCAGGAGTTCAATCCCCTGCCAGGGAGCAATCCACATGGAGCAGCAGACCTCTCCTGACTTGCCCACCGCTCCCCTCAGCAGTGTATTTCAGTCAGTCTGCCTATTCTGTTCCCCACTTTGTCTCTGGTGAATCTTCTCACCCCCAGCGCCTCTGGCCTGTACCCCAGCTCTTATATGCACAAATAAATATTAAAAAAAAATAAAATACAGGGCCTCCCCGGTGGCGCAGCGGTTGAGTGCTGGGTTGCGAAGCTGCCGGCGACCTCTGCGGCGCCGGTTCGATCCCCGGCTGCTCCCCGGCCACCGGAGGAGGGTCCCACATGGCACGCAGACCTCTCCTGCCGCCCGCTGCTCCCCTCAGCAGTGTACCTTGGTCCTTCTGCCTGCTCTGCTCCCTGCTCTGGCTCTGGTGAATTCTCTCACCCTCCCACGCTTCTGACTGTACCCAGTGCATGTATAAACAAAGAAACAAAGAAAGAAACAAATAAATAAAACATGCCTCTATAAAAAAAAAAAAATTTAAAAAAAATAAAATAAAATACAGGACCTCCCTGGTGGCACAGGTGGTTGAGCGCCACACTCTGAAGCTGTCCGCAGCCTCTGCAGCGCGGGTTCGATCCCAGACAGCTGGTGAGAATCCCACATGGCGTGGCAGATCTCTCCTGTTTCACCCGCTGCTCCCCTCAGCAATGTATTTTATCAGTTTGCCTGTTCTGTTCCCTGCTCTGTCTCTGGTGAATCCTCTCACCCTTCCACGCATCTGGCCTGTACTCCGGTTCTTGTATAAATAAATAAATCTTAAATAAATAAATAAATAAAATCCAGGTCCAAGGGCCCGGAATCCAGAACTAAGAACCCATACCCAGAATCCAAAACTAGATCTTATTTTCCAGACTATAGAAAATGACCTAGAGCTCAAGGACCCAAAACCCAGAAGCCAAACCTCTTAAGAGCCAGCCGCCAGCCATACCCAAGCCCTCTAGTTTTAGGGTCCAGGTAGTGGGGGGCTGGAGAAGGGAGGGACAGGAGAAACAGCATCTCTGCTGGTTGCTACCCTTGCTACCCCTATGTATGTACACACACACGCACAACTTATTCACCCACTTGGCTCAGAGCTTCCCCTGCCCCCAGTCATCCCACCAAGATCAGACACACAGCCACTTCACTGAGACACAAAAAAACCCACTCCCAGTCCTGTTCCCAGACACACTTGCAGAACTGTGGCGGCTGGCACAGGCATGCATGTGTGTGTCCACACACACACACACACACACACACTCAGAGCAAGCAGAGAAGCCCCACGCCTTGGCAGTCATGCAGCCCCTGGGAATGGGACCCCTGGGAAGGGGCTCACTGAACACCCCCATGCCCACCCCAACCCTCCCCTGCCTGGCCGGCTGGCGGTCTTTAATACAGATGCCAAACTCATAATTGTAACTGAGGGTGACAGGGTCACCTTGAGCCCCAGATGCTCGCGCGGTGACAGATGGCGTTGGCAAACCTGATTAGCGGCCCCCGTGCCAGCGCCTGTGGCACCTGCATCTCCCACCCCTCCCCCGCTCCCCCAGCACTCATTACCCACCCATTACCAGGCCTGGGGGTTGGGAGTGGGGGCCGGCTGGCACTGCCCGGGAGGGGGCAGGGACTCCAGGGGCCCTCTGGCACCAAGGTTCCCAGCTGGTTCCCTGGCTGGCAGGAGGTGGGCACAGCTGAAGGAGGGGGAAGCAGGCTCCTCATGCCTGCCAGAGAGGGGGTGCCCGAGATGCCAGGGCTGAGCTGCCCACTCAGAAGCTGCTGGGGTTTGGCACAGAACCCTGGAAGGAGGAGGGAGAGTGTGCCCCCCATGGTTCCCTCATGACCCTCCCCTCCAGGGCCTTGGAGCCAGGCCTTGGGAGCTGCCTGACCTGCGTGTTCCCACCCCTCTGTGCAGGCCTGTGGGGTCAGAGGTCACGGGCTCCCACAGCCCACTGGCCCATCTGTTTCCTCAGTTCCCTTCCTCCTGCTCCCCTCACCTGGGGCCTTCCTTCCTGAGGCAGGAAGAGGGCTGAGGGGGGCCCGGCTGCCCCACACACACTCCAGGGGCATTTGGAAGCAACCCTGACAGCACCACATGTCCTTGCCTCTGTGCCAGACGGGCCCATCTGCTAGGGCCCTAGTTCCAGCCGCCCAAAGCCAGGCTGCCCTCACCCACCACAGACCCTGTGCCCAGCTGAGAAGGAAGCATCCCCACTGCTGACACCTCAACTCGGGGCTACCCACTCCTGGGGAACCTCAGTGGGAGGAACAAATACAGACATTGGGACTTGGCCAACCTTTATGGTTTCTGTGGAATGCCATGGAGCACAGGGGATGTGAGACCTGGGGCAGAAGGGGCAGCAAGAAGCAAGTGGGTCCTGACTTGGGGAGTCCAAGTTTCCCCCAACAGCTGCCTCTGCCTCCCTGCCTGAATTTCTTGGGCTCCCCAGAATGGGGTGATCCCTGTGTCTCCTGGTCTGAGTGGGGCCATCTGTCCTCCTGCAGCTGGAGTGTGTCTTTGACTCCCTATGAGAGGTGGCCCAGTCAGGTGGTTGGGGGGGCACACTGCCTGGGGTTCGAATGCCACCTCTATCACTTACTGCTTTGTGACCTTCAGTCAGTGACTTTCCTTTTTATGTGTAGTGGGGTAATGCTAACCCTATGACACTAGGCTGCTCTGAGCACAAGTTAGTACGTGCCTAGTGTTGAGCACAGGGCCCAGCACACAGTGAGTGCTCAGGAAGTGTGCACTGCCACTATGAGTAGTCACGCCCTTGTCTGGGGCGGTGCCTGATATCCCAGGAGCAGTGTGAGGACACTGGAGACCTATCTGGCTGTCCCCAAATCCAGTGTGCACGGTCCAGGTTGGTATCTTTCTGAGTTTGTCTCCATCTCTTCCAGATCTGTGTGTCTGGGTGTCCATCAATCATGCTCAGCTCATGCCTTCAGATTGCAGTGACACCCCTCAACCAGCACGGTGGTTGTCTTCACCCGACGACGGACGGCTCGGCCACCTGCCCAGCACCACAGGACCACCGGTGCCCTGCGCTGGTGAGTGGGCACACAGCTGCTGCAGAGGACAAGCGGAGCAGGACCTGAGCCAGGGACATAGATGGAGGAGCAGTGGCCAAAGCAGAAGTGATTACGTAGGCGAATGGCTGTGCAGCCAGGCCGGGAGAGCACCTATAGCCAGAAACAGGGAGACAAGTAGGTCAAGGGCATGAATCAACTTCCGTCCACTTATACCACACCTTGAGCAGCATAGATGTTCAAACCCTGACTCTGTCATTTTCTGAAGACTTTGTGATTTGGGGCAAGTCACACAACCTCTCTGGGCCTCAGTTTCCTGACCTATAAAATCATCAAAGTTCAACCACTCTAGGTCTTTCAACAAGGAGGACTAATACAGGGAAGGGCTGGGCCTCCCCGGTGGCGCAGCAGTTGAGTGCTGGGTTGCGAGGCTGCCCGCGGCCTCTGCGGCGCCGGTTCTATCCCTGGCTGCTCCCCGACCTCCGGAGGAGGGTCCCACATGGTGCGCAGACCTCTCCTGCCGCCCGCTGCTCCCCTCAGCAGTGTACTTCGGTCCTTCTGCCTGCTCTGCTCCCCGCCCTGGCTCTGGTGAATTCTCTCACCCTCCCACGCTTCTGACTGTGCCCAGTGCATGCACAAACAAACAAATAAAAAAAAAAAAATGCCTCTATAAAAAAAAAAAAAATACAGGGAAGGGCTGATTCTCCCAAACAGCAGAGGATGACAAAGTGGCATGGGGATTGGCACCACCAGGAAGCTATTGCCACCACTAAAGCTGAGGGCTGGCAGAAGGGGGAGGAATTACAGGACTTCAGCAATGGGAGGGGGAGGGGTTAAGCAGAAAGACCTTAACCTATTGCTATACACAGCCCAGTATATGTTATTTCCTCCTACAATCCCTCCCAGTAAATGGGTCTTTCAACTCACCCACAGAACACCATTCTGCCCTGTTTAAACTGCATCTCTACTCACCCCTCCCCTATCTCCTCCCCAGCTCTCTTTCACTCACTAGGCCCCAGCCACCCCCTAACCTCCTTGCTGTTTCTCACATCTGCCCCCCACACCTTTACTGTGCCTTCCTCCTGGCCCATCCTTTCATCCACCCTTCCCCAAGCCCATCCCAACTCTGCCTTCCTCAGAAGCACCTCCAAGGGATACTTTGCTCCCTGATACTCTCTCTCTCCTAGAGCCCTCATCTCTTTCTTCATGGGCTCATAGCAATGTATATAGTTAGGTCTCTTGGGGGTTGTTCTAATGTTTCTTTCTCTCCCAGAATATAAGCTAGCAGGAAGCAGGGGCTTTTTCCATCTAATTTGTGGCTTAGTCCCCATCAGCTCATCATAACAAAAGCTAACACCTACCAAACCAAACACCATGCTGTGCCCATGCTACTCACCTTAGATGAACTCCTTCTTCCCCATGATGTTACGACATTGGAACGACTGTTTTCCCCTTTTACAGATAAGGAAGTTGAGGCTCAAAGAAGTCCCTTGCTGGCCCAAGGCTACATGGCTGCTAAGGGGGCTGTTAGTCCTCAGAACATCTCTCTGCCCCCTTGGAGCAGTTGCAGAACCGGGAGAGAGTACATAGCCTGATCCCAGAACAGGGACCCCCTTTGCTGGATGCATTGTGCATGGTTTTACTGGTGCAACTGAATAAGGATTCGGGGCAAAGGCACCTGGTCCAGGGCTGTGCAATCACTACAACATCCCCTAGATTCATTGTAGGTTGCTGATGAATAACACACCCTAACCAACATGGTCCCAAACACTTTGCCTGAATTGTCCACCATCATTAGCTCCACTTTGCAGCAGTAGGAACTGGGACTCAGGGAAGGGAAACCACTTGCCCTAGGACACAGAAACCAAATGGCAAATTTAAACCCATGTATACCTGGCTACAAAACCTGGACCATAAATAACAGACAATGAATGCCCAATGCCCTTAAGGAGCACCAACTGAATGCCCAGATCCATTCTGTTCTCAGACAGGCTTCCCAAATAGCCCCGAGGAGGCAGAGGCTACCATTACTCATTCAATAGATTCTGAGCACCTGCTGTGTGCCTGGCTCTGCTCTGAGGCCTGAGGCAGAGACATAGAAGGGAACAAGACATAAAGATCCCTGCCCTGGTGAAGCAGACATTCTAGTAAGGGAGACAGATGACAAATACAATTGTAAAGATGACAAATAAAATTGTAAAAATTTTGTGACAATGGTCACAAAATCAGTAACAAAATCTTATGTTAGGTGATAATGTGTGTACTACAGACAGAAATAAAACAGAATGAGGAAATGGAGTGGGAGGCACTACATTTTAAAATGATCATCTGAGGGCCTCCCTGGTGGCGCAAGGGGCTAAGCACAGCACTGTCAAGCTATCTGCAGCCTCTGCAGCACCAGTTTGATCCCCAGGCAGCCAGAGAGCTACCCACATGGCACAGCAGACCTCTCCTGTCTCCCCACTGCTCCCCTCAGCAATGGATTTCAGTCAGTCTGCCTGTTCTGTTCCCCACTCTGTCTTGGTGGATCCTCTCACTCCTCCACCTCTGGCCTGTATGCCAGTTCTTGTATGCATAAATAAAGCTATAAAAATAAATAAATAAAATTATATCTGAGTGAAAACCTAGAGAATGTTTTCACTCTGGGGGTGGGAGACTAGTAGAGGTAAAGGGAACAGCCAGTGCAAAGGCCCTGGGGTAGATAGAGTATTGGTGTGTCTGAGGAAGAGCAAGGCAACTAGTGTTGTGGCAGGAGACAATTCAGTAGGAGAAGGAGAAAGAAGAGGTGAGGGCAAGGAGGGGACAGGCAGAACATGAAGAGCCTATGGACTGGACTGTTGAAAATATTTGGGTTTTTGCTTAGAGTGAGGTGGGAGCTATGGAGGGACCTGAGTCAGGTGCTCACAAGCATCCCCTGGCCACTAGTTGGAAAAACAGACTGGGGAGTGGGGAAAGAAGGGAGGGGTGTGGGAAGGAGTATGGATAGCAGAAGCTGGGAGACCAGGATGAAGACACAACAGCATCAGCCCAGGTGGAGAGGCTTATGCTCCATTTTACAAAGGAGAAAACAAGAGAATCAAGAACATCTTGGGGACAATGCAGAGTTTGCACCCAAACCTGTCCAGTGCCATAGCCTGTGCTCTGCCAGCACGGAAACCCAGTCCTCCCCCCCCTCCCCCACCTACCCTCACCTGAGTGAAGGGCACAGCCTTGCATATCTCCTGGGTCATTTCCTCTGGGTCTAGTGGCAGAGACACGGGGGCAGTCACCTCTTGCCTGTGCTGGAGTCTGCGGGCCTCCCATTGTGCGCTTTTCTGCAGGTTCAAGAAGACTTGCCAGCTGCTAAGGGCAGATATTGGCACAGGGGAGGTCTGATTGGCCACAGCCCAGGACTGTAGTGGGGAATCCCAGGGTCCAGGCCTCCCCCAGCCTGTGGACAGCCAAGTTCCGCTGAGCAGGCTCAGAAGAGGAATCAGCTGACTAAGGAGCATCTGTCTGTCTATCTGCCTGTCTGTCTGCTATTGGGCTCAGGGTCGTAAGTAGTAGACCCTGCTGTCTGGTGGGTGGAATCTGGGCCCTCCAGATCTACTTTTAAGGGCTTGCCCCAACCTGGGCAGCCTGGGAAGGGACTCTGCAATCCCACACCCTCTGGTTCCCACCCCTCCCCCAACCTGGCTGGGGGCCTGGGGGTGGGGCCTATGGGTGTGTGGGCTGAGAGGACCTGGAAAGGTACATCTAGAGGCAGGGACTGAGAAGCACAATATCTGGAGGCCTCAAGTGGCCCCTTGGGATGGACCCAGTCATCCATTTAGCAAAATCATATTTGCCCTCAGAGTCTCTGGGTTCCATCCCAGCATTGCAACTTACTAGCTGTGCAACCTGATTTAGTCCCTTGGACACTCTGGACTTCAGCTTCCTCTTTTGTTAGATGGGGCTAATGACAGTCCCTATGGGGGACTAATTTATGTAAACAGCTTAAAATGAAGGCTGATGCATAGTAGCACCATGAACAAGCTGTGATTAACATAGTTGCTGGAGTTTTTTTGGTTTTTTGTTTTTCCTTTAGCACCTATTAGAAGCCAGGTAGAAATCTGAGCCCTCTGGATAACAAGGGATTAGGACAGAAAGTGGTCCTTGCTGCCACAGATTTTACATTAATTCAGAAAATAGACAATACAAGATTATTTCAGAGGCTTGAGTTTAAGAAGATACTGAAATGGCGTGTGCCTTAGAGAAGTAGGGGCAGGAGTGTCTGCTCTCAGGGTCATGGAAGACCTCCCAGAGGAGGTGACATTTTTACAAAGACCAGAGGTGGCATGGGAAACTGTGAGAACAAATTGGTGGGGGTGAAGTGTTAAAAGCAAATTAAGGGAGTTGGAGCCGTATCCGAGGCTGTGGGGCTGCGGAGGCGCCTTGGGGGTCCGGCCGAGCCCTGGAGCCTCTGCGGTCTTCATCTCGCACCCTTGTGAGGAACTGCAGGTCGCTGGGCGTGAGAAGCAGCAGTATGCGCCCTTCCCGTGCCCGCCCACCCGGTACCCTGGCCCCAGCTGCGAGAGCGACGGGGTGAGCTCGCCCTCTTGTGGCGACTCTCGGGACTGCGACGTGGCTGCACCCTAGACCTCTCTCGACGAAGCCCCTGAAACTGAAACTCACCTGGAAACTCACCTGAAGATGAGCTGACGCCTCCCATTCACCCCATTTCATCCGAGTTCACTAGCACACCAAACCCAACTTTCCCACGGTCCTCTAGAACCAGCTCGTGGCAGCACCGATCTGTCAGATGCTAAAACCCCAAACTTTGGAGCATCCTTGACCCCTCTCTCTGATCCTTCCTCCCCCAAATCTGATATGACAGCACGTCGTAACTGGTTCAGAATCTACTCAGAATTCTCCCATTTCTCTCAGACTTCTCATTCCCCCACTTGTACAAACCCCCATTATTGCCTACCTGGACCAAAACAGTCCCACTGCCGTGGCCCCCCAACCTTCCCCTACCCCGCCAAAGCTTATCCTCCACACCGCCTGCAAACGGCACCTGAGTTTAGGGACATTCCTCCTCCGCCCAGAATCTTCCCGGTGTCCCACATCATTGGGGTCACAACCAAAGCCCTCCCTGCAGCCCACCAGGCCTCACCCAGTCTGCTCCCATCACTCCACCCCTTCTCTCCCCCTTTCTCTCTCCGTCTATCCACACTGCCCTATTCTCTGTCCCAGACTCACCAGGCATAATCCCATAATATTATACAGCTGTGCAATGCTGTAAAGCTCTTTGTTTTTTTTTCTTTAAGATTTATTTATTTATGCATACAAGAACTGGAGTACAGGCCAAAGGTGCTGGGGGACGGGGATGTCGATGAGAGGATTCATCAGAGACAGATTGGGGAACAGAATAGGCAGATTGACTGAAATACACTGCTGAAGGGAGCAGCGGGGAGGCAGGAGTGGTCTGCTTCACCATGTGGGTAGCTCCCTGGCCAGGGATCTAATAGCTTCATAGTGTTACATCTTAAACCCTTTTGTGCCACCAGGGAATTTCTCTTTATGTTTCAACATGGAAAGATACTTGAGAAATACTCAGTTCAAAATTTCAAAACATGGGGCCTTGCTGGTAGTGCAGCTGGTTGAGCGCAGCACTGTGAAGCTGTCTGCAGCCTCTGCAGCATGGGTTCAATTCCCGGCTGGCCAGGGAGATACACACATGGCGCGGCAGACCCCTCCTGACTTTCCCGCTGCTCCCCTCAGCAGTGTTTTATGTCCATCCCTCTGGCCTGTACCCCAGTTCTTGTATGATAAATAAATCTTTAAAAAAAATTTTCAGAACAGGGTGTCTAGTAAGCACTGACATTTAGGGAGAGGGAGATAAGAACTTACAACTACAGTATTTACAGTTGACTTGTATTTGCATATTGAAAAGAAAAACAGGCTATTCCTAAGGGGGGGAGCTTCACTTTAGAATTTAAAAATTTTTTGAGTCACATGCATGTCTATCAACACACACAAAAAAATAAGAAAGGAAAAACTTCCTGTTACCCCTAAAGTCCACATTTACCATCCCAGAAACAACCATCGTGACTTTCTTGTAAATGCGCACTATATCTTTCTTGTCTTTAAACACAAATGAAAGCAGTCTATACCCTTGTTACACTGCTAGTTATTTATTTATATTTTTTATTATTTTATTTTTTTAATAATTTTTTTCAAAGAGTTATTTATTTATGCATACGAGAGCTGGGGTGCAGGCCAGAGGTGTGGGGATTGAGAGGACTCACCAGAGACAGAGTGGGGAACAGAACAGGCAGATTGACCAAAGTACACTGCTGAGGGGAGCAGTGGGCAAGCCAGGAGAGGTCTGCTGTGCAATGTGGGTTGCTCTCTGGCCGGCTGGGGATTGAACTCGTGCTGCAGTGGCTGCGGACAGCTTCATAGGTTGTGTCTTAACCCCTTGCACCACCAGGGAGGGCCCCTATTTATATTTTTTAAAGATTTATTTTTACTTATTTATGCATTCAAGAACTGGGGTATAGGCCAGAGGTATGGGGGTGGGATTATCTACCAGAGACAGAGTGGGGAGCAGAACAGCCAGATCGACTGAAATACACTGTTGAGGGGAGCAGCAAATGAGACAGGAGAGGTCTGCTGCGCCATGTGGGTAGCTCCCAGGCTAGGGAACGAACTCATGCCTCAGTGGCTGGCTATAGCTTGATAACCCTGATACTTAACCCCTGAGCCACCAGGGAGGCCCTATATCGCTTGTTTTTTAATTGAATGAATTCTGGCATTCAAATAAGAATAGATAAAAATATCACAAACACCCTTGTACTCATTCTCCAATTAAGAAATAAAAGATTACAGGGCCTCCCCGGTGGCGCAGCAGTTGAGCACTGGACTGCAAAGCTGCCCGCAGCCTCTGCGCACCAGTTCGATCCCTGGCTGCTGGCGAGGGTCCCACATGGCATGCAGACCTCTCCTGCCGCGCCCTCTGCTCCCCTCAGCAGTGTATTTCGTCAGTCTATCTGTTCTGCTCCCTGCTCTGGCTCTGATGAATTCTCTCACCCTTCTGCGCTTCTGATTGTACCCAGTGCTTGTATAAATAAATAAATAAAAAAGAAATAAAAGATTACAGATATAAGAGGAACTGGCTCTGTACTTCTCCCTAATCCCGGATTATGCCTATTATAATTCCTTTGCCTGTATTCATAATTTTACTATATATGTATCCACTCAGAAAAGACAGATAAAATTGCTTTGTTTTTTTTAAACTTAATATACATGGTATCACAATATCCTTTAACTTCTCTCCACTCTGCATTTCAAAGTCCTTCATTTTCACTACTGAAAAGTATTCCCCATATGTACCCCAAATTTATTTCTCTATTATTCAATTTTTAATCCTCACAAACAGTTATACAAGAAACATTCTGGAATGTGACTCTTTTGCACCTGACCTCTTGCTCTTAATCTTTCTGGGAATTTTGTGCTGTCAGTGGTTCACACTGAAGTCACTTCTAATTGGGGGAATGCCCAGACCCTGCAACAGATCAGTTACACCAGAATCACTGGGAATGGGACTCAGGGATTGGTGCTTTTAAAAAGTACCTCAGGGCCTCCCAGGTGGCGCAGCGGTTGAGCACCGGGTTGTGGAGCTGCCCGCAGCCTCTGAAGCACCAGTTCCATCCCCGGCTGCTCCCCGGCCACCAGAGGAGGGTCTCACATGGCGCGCAGACCTATCCTGCCACCCGCTGCTCCCCTCAGCAGTGTACTTGGTCCTTCTGCCTGCTCTGCTCCCTGCTCTGGCTCTGGTGAATTCTCTCGCCCTCCCGCGCGTCTGACTGTACCCAGTGCTTGTATAAATAAATAAATAAAAATAAATCTTTAAAATAAATAAATAAAAATAAAAAGTACTTCAGGGTGACTATGAGCCACTGGGCTGTACTGATAACCCTGATACAGCCGCAGGCACTGCTATTCTAAACAGCAGGAGGTGTCAAACTGGAATGTACATTTGATTCTGAATAGAGCCTGTTAACCTGCATTTCTAATAATTAACCAGATGATATTGATGCGGCAGACCTAAGGATTACATTTGAGAACCACGACATAAATATATCCTTCATTCTTTTTAAATCTTGGTGTAGTATTCCAGCCTGTGGATAGTTGGTAATTTCTTTAACAAGTCATCTATTGTTGGGCATTTAACTTGTTTTCTGTCCTTTGTTACTATACTACAGGGGGAAAAAAACCCTGCAATGGAATATCATTCAGCTATAAAAAGGGGACAAAGCCTGTATTAATCTGCTAGGGCTGCCATAATAAAGTACTTAAATGATCAAAATTGCTTTTTTTGTGGTTCCAGAGGCTGGAGGTCCAAAATCAAGGCATTGGCAGAGTTGGTTTCTGCTGGGGTCTTTCTCTTTGACTTGTAGATGCTGTCTTCTCCCTATACCATCACACCGTCATTGTTCAGTGTCTGTGTCCCAATTTCTTCTTTTTTTAAAGACACCAGTCATATTGAATGGGGCCCAATGTAATGACCTCATTTTGACTGGATTACTTCTAAATTTGACTACATTCTGAGATGCTGGGAATTAATGCTTCAACATAAGTGTTGGAGGACAACAAGGGTGAGCCTTGAAAGTATGCCAGGGGTAGAATCCATGGCCACATTGTATATGATTACATTTATGTGACATGTCCAGAATCAGTAAATCCAGTGACAGGAAAAAATTAGTGGTTGCCAGAGGCTAAAGAGAGAAGGTATGGGGAGTGACTGCTTAACAATTGTGGAGTTTCCTTTTGGGGTGGTGGAAAGGTTCTAGAATTAGATAAAGGTGCTGGTTGCACAACATTATGAATGTACCAAATACTACTGAATGGTCCACTTTCAAATGATTGCTTTAATGTTGTATAGCTTTTACCTCCATTAAGACCTGCCCTCTGGGCCTCCCTAGTGATGCAGGGGGTTAAACACAGAACTATGAAGCTATCTGCAGCCACTGCAACACGAGTTTGATCCCTGGCTGGCCAGGGAGCTACCCACATGGTGCAGCAGACCTCTGCTGTCTCGCCCGCTGCTTGCCTCAGCAGTGTATTTCAGTCAGTCTGCCTGTTCTGTTCTCCACTCTGTCTCTGGTGAATCCTCTCACCACCTGCACCTCTGGCCTGTACCCCAATTCTTGTATGGATAAATAAATTTTAAAAAATCTTTTAAAAAATAAATAAATAGGGCTTCCATGGTGGTGCAGCGGTTGAGCGCTGGATTGCGAAGCTGCCCGTGGCCTCTGCGGCGCCAGTTCGATCCCCGGCTGCTCCCGCGCCACAGGAGGAGGGTCCCGCATGGCGCGCAGACCTCTCCTGCCGCCCGCTGCTCCCCTCAGCAGTGTACTTGGTCCTTCTGCCTGCTCTGCTCCCTGCTCTGGCTCTGGTGAATTCTCTCACCCTCCCGCGCTTCTGACTGTACCCAGTGCATGTATAAACAAAGCAAACAAACAAACAAATAAATAAAACATGCCTCTAGTTAAATAAATAAATAAACAAATAATAAATAAATAAATAGATAGATAGATAAATAAATAAATAAATAAATAAATGGCAAATTTATCTTTAAAAAAAAAAGGCCTGGGCCTTCCTGGTGGCGCAGCAGGTTGAGCGCAGTGTTGTGAAGCTGCCTGCAGCCTCTGCAGCACTGGTTCAATTCACGGCCAGCCAGGAAGATTCCCACATGATGCAGCAGACCTCTCCTGTCTCGCCCGCTGCTCCCCTCAGCAGTGTATTTCAGTCTTTCTGCCTGTTCTGCTCCCCGCTCTGTCTCTGGTGAATTCTCTCACCCTCCTGCGCCTCTGGCCTGTACCCCAGTGCTTATATAAATAAATAAATCTTTTTAAAATTTCTTTTAAAAAAAGGCCTGCCCTTAGAAGCTCCACCTCCATGAGTATTTGCCCCTGCTGTATATAGAGTGCAGGCTAGTAGCGGGAACTCAACTTGGGCTGCCTTGACATATCTACCACTGTTTCTCAAAGTGGTCCTCAAATTTCCTGGAGGTAAGAAACTGCATCTGAAAAGTCCCACAACTAGCTCCCTATCAACCCCAATCCACCACTTTCTTCCTCCCTTGCTGCCATTATAATGATCTATGTGTCTCACCAACAAGACTGTGAACTGTTTGCGTTCAGGGACTGTCTCTATTTCCTTTCCTATTTTTTCAAAGGACCAAGATACAGAGGAAGTGACTGCTAAATTCAGCCTGGAAGACAAGAACCTTAAAGATACTGGGGAGAATGTTCTAAAGACATGGTAACAGCAAAGGTAGAGCAAGGGTCATGGCATAATGCAGGTGGTGGAAGTTAACAGCAGAAGTAATGCAAAGGTCAGGACCACATAGCCCCTTCTACCTCCTAATCGTCTTCCTGCTTCTACATGTTGACCAATTCAAAATCTTTCTTGCTTTCTTGCTCAGCAGTCACAGGAGAATTATAAATCATTCACCAATAGGATACAGCTCAAAGACCTCACATAGCTCCCCATTGCCTTTGGAATAAAATCAAAACCACTCACCATGACCTCTAAGGCCTGCATGGGAGTTTCCTACCTAACATCCTTCACTTCATCACCTCCTTCAATTTCTTTCATTCACTGAACCTCAGTCATCCTGGTCATCTATCCTTTGGCAAACCCTAAAAAGGCTTGAGTTTTTGTTTTTATTATGTGCTCAGGGAAACTTCCCATGCCCATGTGGGGACACAGACAGGGACACTCACTACACTGTCTTTCTGGAATCAAGAAAATTGGAAAAAACTGAATTGTCCACCAGAACAGCCTGATGAATAATTACAGTTTATTCATATCATGGCTAATATGCAACAGATTTATTTGTTAAAAATTTAACCATAGGGCCTCCCCTGGTGGCGCAGCAGTTGAGTGCTGGGCTGTGAAGCTGCCTCCAACCTCTGCAGCGCCGGTTCAATCCCTGGCCACAGGCGAGGGTCCCACATGGCGCGACAGACCTCTCCTGCTGCGCCCGCTGCTCCCCTCAGCAGTGCATTTCGTCAGTCTGCCTGTTCTGTTCCCCGCTCTGGCTCTGGTGAATTCCCTCACCCTCCCACACTTCTGACTGTACCCAGTGCTTGCACAAATAAATAAATGAATCTTAAAAAAAAAATTGGGGGGCTTCCCCTGGTGGCGCAGGCGGTTGAGTGCCGTACTGTGAAGCTGTCCACAGCCTCTGCAGCGCCGGTTCGATCCCTGGCCGGCAGGCAAGGGTCCCACATGGCACAGCAGACCTCTCCTATCTCGCCCGCTGCTCCCCTCAGCAGTGTATTTTGTCAGTCTGCCTGATCTGTTCCCCACTCTGTCTCTGGTGAATCCTCTCACCCTTCTGCATATCTGGTCTGTATCCCGGTTCTTATATAAATAAAAATAAATCTTTAAAAAAAAAAAGAAATACATTTTATACTATAAACCAAAGGTAACAGATTATACTTTCCAACTAGACTTTAATGCTACCCTGTATGTGCTACCTACTATCTTTGTAGGTAGCATGTGACCCTGACAAAATTGATCAAGTGGCAAGGTCTCTGTGCCCTTAGGCCCTTGAGCCTAGATAACTTGACCAATAGGATCAACAAAAATGATACCATGTTTCTTCTGAGATTCAGTCATAAAAATGCCTTGCACTGTGCCTCCCTGGTGGTGCAAGAGGCTAAGTATCAGCATTATGAAGCTATACATAGTAACTGAAGCATGAGTCCCATTCCCCAGCCAGGTTGCTGACTATATGGTGCCCCACCCTCTGCTCCCCTCAGCAGTGTATTTCAGTACATCTGCCTGTTCTGCTCCCCACACTGTCTTTGGTGAATCCTCCCACCCTCTAGTGAGAGGCCTCTGGCCTACACCCCAGCTCTTGTATGCATAAATAAATAAATCTTTAAAAAAATAACCACTGTACACCCATGTTCATAGCAGGATTATTTGCAATTGCCCCCACCCCCCAAAAAAGGTAGAAGCAAGCCAATTGTCCATTAGTGGACACAAAATTTGGTCTGGTCATACAATGAATATAATTCTATCTTAAAAAGGAAGAAAATTCTGGGGTCTCCCTGGTGGCGCAAGGGGTGAAGACGCAACCTATGGAGCTGTCCGAAGCCTCTGCAGCGTGAGTTCAATCCCCAGCCAGGGAGCTACCCACATGGCATAGCAGACCTCTCCTGTGTCACCCGCTGCTCCCCTCAGCAGTGTACTTCTGTCAATCTGTCTGTTCTGTTCCCCACTCTGTCTCTGGTGAATCCTCTCAACCCCCACACCTCTGGCCTGTACCCCAGCTCTTGTATGCATAAATAAATCTTAAAAAATACTATATTTAAGGGGCCTCCCCAGTGGCGCAGCGGTTGAGCACTGGGTTGCGAAGCTGCCTGCCACCTCTGCGGTGCCGGTTCGATTCCCGGCTGCTCCCCGGCCACCAGAGGAGGGTCCCACATGGCGCGCAGACCTCTCCTGCCGCCCGCTGCTCCCCTCAGCAGTGTACTTCGGTCCTTCTGCCTGCTCTGCTCCCCACTCTGGCTCTGGTGAATTCTCTCACCCTCCCGCGCTTCTGACTGTACCCAGTGCATGTATAAACCAAAAACAAAAAACAAACAAACAAATAAGTAAAGAAATAAGACATGCCTCTAGAAAATTAAAAAAAAAATACTATATTTAAAAAAGGAAGAAAATTCTGATACATACTACATTATGGATGAAATTTGAAGATGTTGTGCTCAATGAAATAAGTCATTCATGTCATTCATGTTATATGAGTCCACTTATTTGAGGTCCCTAGAGGAGTGGAATTCAAAGAGACAGAAAATAAAGTAGTGGGTGCCAGGGGGCTGGCTGAGGAGACTTGGGGAGTGAGAGTTTTATGGGAACAGAGTTTTAGTTTTGCAAGGTGACAAAGTTCTGGAGATGGATGTTGATGATGGTTGCGTAACAACATAAATGTATTTAATGCCACTGAGTACTACTCTTAAAAGTAATTAAGAGGAGGGCCTCCTTGGTGGCACAGGCGGTTGAGTGCCGCACTGCCAAGCTGTCCGCAGCCTCTGTAGCGCAGGTTTGGCGGTGGCACAGCGAGTTGAGTGCAGCACTGTGAAGCTGGCAGCAGCCTCTGCATCGCAGGTTCGATTTGCAGCGGGCCAGGGAGATTCCCACATGGCGTGGCTGACTTCCCCGTCTTGCCCACTGCTCCCCTCAGCAATGTTTTCGGTCATCTGCCTGTTCTGCTCCCTGCTCTGTCTCTGGTGAATTCTCTCACCCTCCCACGCCTCTGACCTGTACCCCAGTTCTTATAAAAAAAAAAATTAAGGGCCTCCCCTGGTGGCGCAGGTGGTTGAGCGCCAGCCTCTGCAGCGTGGGTTTGATCCCGGCCGGCCTGGGAGCAACCCACATGGCGAGCAGACCTCTCCTGTCTCTCCCGCTTCTCCCCTCTGTGGTGCATTTCAGTCACTCTGCCTGTTCTGTTCCCCCTCTGTCTCTGGTGGATCCTCTCACCCTCCCACGCATCTGGCCTGTACCCTGGTTCTTGTATGCATGAATAAATAAATCTTAAAATGATAATAATAATAATAATAATAATAAAAGAAAGAAACAGAAGGATCTTTAAAAAATAAAAATAGGGCCTCCCCGGTGGCGCAGCGGTTGAGTGCTGGCCTGCAAAGCTGCCCGCAGCCTCTGCAGCGCTGGTTAGATCCCCGGCAGCCGGCGAGGTTCCCACGTGGCGCCCAGACCTCTCCTGCCAAGCCTGCTGCTCCCCTCAGCAGTGTATTTCGTTACTCTGCCTGTTCTGTTCCCCGCTCTGGTGAATTCTCTCACCCTCCCATGCTTCTGACTGTACCCAGTGCTTGTATAAATAAATAAATCTTTAAAAAATAACAAATAAATAAATAAGAGGATACTTTAAAAAAAATAATTTTCGGGGCTCCCTAGTGGCGCAAGGGTTTAAACACAGGCTATGAAGCTGTCCACAGCCACTGTGGCACGAGTTCAGTCCCCGGCCAGGGAGCTACTCACATGATGCAGCAGACCTCTCCTGGCTCGCCCGCTGCTCCCCTCAGCAGTGTATTTCAGTTGATCCGCCTGTTCTGTTCCCCACTCTGTTGCTGGTGAATCCTCTTACCCCCCATACCTCTGGCTTGTGCCCCAGTTCTTTTTTTTAAAGATTTATTTATTTATGCATACAAGAACTGGGGTACAGGCCAGAGGTGAGAGGGGTGAGAGGATTCACCAGAAACAGAGGAAAACAGAACAGGCAGATCGACTGAAATACACTGCTGAAATACACTGGGAGCAGTTGGTGAGACAGGAGAAGTCTGCTGCCCCATGTGGGTAGCTCCCTGGCCAGAGATCAAACTCATGCTGCAGTGGCTGCGGATAGCTTCATAAGTTGCATCTTCACCCCTTGCACCACCAGGGAGGCCCATCTGGTCTGTACCCCAGTTCTTGTATGCATAAATATTTTTTTTTAAATAAAAATATATATAGGGCCTCCCCGGTGGCTCAGCGGTTGAGCGCTGGGTTGCGAAGCTGCCTGCGGCCTCTGGGGTGCTGGTTCGATCCCCGGCTGCTCCCTGGCCACCGGAGGGGGGTCCCACATGGCGCGCAGACCTCTCCTGCCGCCCGCTGATCCCCTCAGCAGTGTACCTCGGTCCTTCTGCCTGCTCTGCTCCCTGCTCTGGCTCTGGTGAATTCTCTCACCCTCCCGCGCTTCTGACTGTACCCAGTGCATGTGTAAACAAACAAACAAACAAACAAATAAATAAAATAAAAATATATAAAAAATTAATTTTCTTACATCATTGTTCGTTTTATACAATATTTGATTTCTCCCCTCAGGTGTAGTTCCATAAATCTCTCACCACCACATCACCTGTGAACTGTCACCACAGTCCCAACTGCTCTTCCCTCCCCTGTTCTGACTCCTATTCTTCCCCGCAAACTGTATGCCTCAGATCTATAATTTGCCTGCAAGTTTTCTCTTTTTTCTGACCCTTTGTTCAGTTTCCCTATAGTCCATGCAATATTTTTCTTTTTCCTTTTCACTTGTTTCACTTGTATCACATAATCCCTTCCAGCTCCATCCATGTTGCTTCGAATGGCATGAATCTATTTTTTTTTAAAGATTGATTGATTGATTGATTGATTGATTGATACATACATACATACATGCATACATACAAGCACTGGGTACAGTCAGAAGCGCGGGAAGGTGAGAGAATTCACCAGAGCCAGAGCGGGGAGCAGAGCAGGCAGAAGGACCAGTACACTGCTGAGGGGAGCAGCGGGCGGCAGGAGAGGTCTGCGCGCCATGTGGGACCCTCCTCTGGTGGCCGGGGAGCAGCCAGGGATCGAACTGGTGCTGCAGAGGCTGCGGGCAGCTTCGCAATCCAGCGCTCAACCGCTGCGCCACCAGGGAGGCCCGGCATGAATCTATCTTAAAAAAAAAAAAAGATTTATTTATTTATGCATACAAGAGCTGGGGGTACAGGCTAGAGGTGCAGGGGGTGAGAGGTTTCACCAGAGACAGACTGGGAAACAGAACAGGCAGATCAACCAAGGTACACTGCTGAGGGGAGCAGCAGGGCAAGACAGGAGATGTCTGCTGTGCCATGTGGGTTGCTCCCTGGCCAGCCAGGGATTGAACTCGTGCTGCAGAGGCTGAGGATTGCTTCATAGTGCTATGCTTAACCCCTTGTGCCACCAGGGAGGCCCGAGTTTATCTTTTTTTGATTGCTGAATAGTAGTCCATTCTGACTATATACCACATCTTCTTGATCCTGTCACCTGTTGTTAGCATTTAGGTTGTTTCCATATCTTAGCTATTGTAAATAGTTCTGCAATAAACGTAGGAATGCAGGTATCCTTTTGCATTTGTTTTTGTGTCCTTTGGGTAGATTCCTAGGAGTGGAATTGCTGGATCATATGGTAGATCCATTTTTAGTAGTTTGAGGGTTCTCCACACAGCTTTCCATAGTGGTTGGACCAGATTGCATTGCCACCAACAGTGTAAGAGGGTTCCTTTTTCTCCACATCCTTAGCAGCATTTGTTGTCAGTTTTTTTTTCATATGGGCCATTCTCAATGGTGTGAGGTGGTATCTCATTTTGGTTTTGATTTGCATTTCCCTGGTTATAAGTGATGTTGAGCTTTTTTTTCATGTATCTGTTGGCCATTTGCAGTTCCTCTTTGGAGAAATGTCTTTTTAGATCTTCTGCCCTTTTTTTGACTGGGTTCTTTGGTTTGTTTTTGTTGAGTTGTGTAAGCTTTTTGTAGATCTTTGATATCAGTCCCTTATCAGTTTTTTGGAGTGCAAATATTTTCTCCTGATCAGTTAGTTATTGTCTCTTTTGCTATACAAAAGCTTTTTAGTTTGATGTAGTCCCAGTTATTTATAAGACTATAATTTTTATTTTATTTTATTTTTTAAAGATTTATTTATTTATGCATACAAAAACTGGGGTACAGGCCACAAGTGCAGGGGGTGAGAGGATTCACCTGAGACAGAGTGGGGAACAGAACAGGCAGACTGACTGAAGTACTCTGCTGAGGGGAGCAGAGGGCAAGACAGGAGAGGTCTGATGTGCTATGTGGGTAGCTCCCTGGCTGCCCGGGGATCAAACTCGTGCTGCAGAGGCTGTGGATAGCTTGACAGTGCTGTGCTGAACCCCTTGCACCAGCAGGGAGGCCCAAGATTAAAATTTTTACATGTTTTTTGTCACAGTTTTTTAAATGGCTTTTTAATTAAAGTAAGTTGAAAAAAGTTATCATTCCTTCCTTAAAAGTGACTCATTCCTTCCTTAATTGTAAACCTGAAAATAAATAAATGCTGGTTGACTGAGTTCCTGGGTCAATAATGGCCACTTGATTCATACTGCGAAAGACACAACTACAAAGCATGTGCAATAAATCTATAGGGATCTACATGAAAACATCTGGAAAGCATGAGTTTGAAGGAGAAAAGTAAGTTGCAAACTAATACAAACTAATACTAATACATGGTACTATTTATTTATGGTATTTTAAAATAGAGATTTAGAGTTGACCCTTGAACAATACAGATTTGAACTGCATGGGTCAACTGATATACAGATTTTCTTACAAACAGACAACATAAACTTATGATGTTGATAAATACAGCATAGAACCATAAATGTATTTCCCTTATGCTTTTATTTTTTTAGCATATAGTTTATTAATATTACAGTACAAGAAACCACAAAATAGTATCTAAATTTTTTTAAAGATTTGTTTATTTATGCATATAATAACTGGGGTATAGGCCAGAGGTGTGGGGGGTGAGAGAATTCACCACAGACGGAGCGGGGAACAGAATGGGCAGATTGACTGAAATTCACTGCTGAGGGGAGCAGCAGGCAAGACAGGAGAGGTCTGCTGTGCCATGTGGGTCACCTCCCTGGCCAGGGATCAAACTCGTGCTGCAGTGGCTGGGCCGCATAGTGCTGTGATTTAACCCCTTGCGCCACCAGGGAGGCCCCAGTATCTAAAATTTAAGACTTAGTGGTCACTGTATAGAAAGCATCTTTGAAATAGAAAAACAAATTCAAGATTTTGTTTTCCTGTAATAGTAAAGCTGTCATACTCAGACTAGGCACAGTTAATATAGCATTTCTCTCAACCCCACTCCTCCATCCCCTTTACCAACTATTTATAATTTGCTTGGATCACTCACAGAAGAAAAATACTGTCAGCATCAATATTTAGCAACATTTTCAAAATGGAATTTTTTGTCTTGAGTGAAAAGCTAAACTATTCTGGGCCTCCCTGGTGGCACAAGGGATTAAGGTGCAGGACTATGAAGCTATCCACAGCCACTGCAGCATAAGTTCAATCCCACATGGCACAGCAGACCTCTCCTGTCTTGCCTGCTGCTCCCCTCAGCAGTGAGTTTCAGTCAATCTGCCTATTCTTTTCCCCACTCTGTCCGTGGTGAATCTTCTCAGCCCCCTCCCCCATACCTCTGGCCTGTAACCCAGTTGTTGTATGCATAAATAAATAAATCTTTAAAAAAAAACCTGAACTATTCTTTTAGTCCAATAATTCCATACTGTCTTATTATTTCTATGTATAAGATATGATCTTTTAACATTTATGGAGGTGGAAATTTCCCATTTTTTATTTTTATTTATTTATTTTTTATTTTTTAAAGATTTATTTATTTATGCAAGCACTGGGTACAGTCAGAAGTGCGGGAGGGTGAGAGAATTCACCAGAGCCAGAGCGGGGAGCAGAGCAGGCAGAAAGACCGAAGTACACTGCTGAGGGGAGCAGCGGGCGGCAGGAGAGGTCTGCGCGCCATGTGGGACCCTCCTCTGGTGGCCGGGGAACAGCCGGGGATCGAACTGGCACTGCAGAAGCTGCGGGCAGCTTCGCAACCCAGCGCTCAACCACTGCACCACCGGGGAGGCCCAAAATAAATCTTCGATTTAAAAAATGGGAAATTGCAAAAAAAAAAAACAAACAAACTGCAATTTCCCATTTTTTAAGTCAAAGATTTATTTTATTTATTTATGCATACAACAACTGGGGTACAGTTTTTGTTGGGATACAGTTGTTGGGGTACAGGCCAGAGGTGTGGGAGGTAAGAGGATTCACCAGAGACAGAGTAGGGAACAGAACAGGCAGATCTACTGAAATATACTGCTAAGAAGAACAACAGATGAGACAGGAGAGGGCTGCAGTACCATAGGGGTTAGCTCCTGGCTGGTGATTGAACTCATGCTGCAGTGGCTGGTGATAGTTTGCTAGCCCTGATACTTAACCCCTGCATCACCAGGAAGGCCCAATTTCCCATTTTTTGAAAATCAGCAAAAGACTTTGGCGATTTAATTTTTCCATAAAAAAATAAGTGAATCATGGGCTTCCCTGGTGGTGCAGCGGGTTGAGCGCTGCACTGTGAAGCTGTCCGCAGCCTCTGAAGCACAGGTTTGATTCCCGGCCAGCCAGGGAGCTACCCACATGGTGCAACAGACCTCTCCTGCTTCACCTGCTGCTCCCCTCAGCAGTGTCTTTGGTCCGTCTGCCTGTTCTGCTCTCCGCTCTCTCTGGTGAATCCTCTCACCCTCCCGCACCTCTGACCTGTACCCCAGTTCTTGTGTAAATAAATAAATCTTAAAAAAATAGTGAATCGTGAGAGCCAGGCCACCAGTTAAAATGAGATCCTCCAGGGCCTCTCTGGTGGTGCAGGTGGTTGAGTGCAGTGCTGTGGAGCTGTCTGCAGCCTCTGCAGTGCAGGTTCGATCCTGGCTGGCAGTGAGATGCCCACATAGTGCAGCAGACCTCTCCTGTCTTGACCGCTGCTCCTCTCAGCAGTGTGTTTCGGTCAGTCTGCCTGTTCTGTTCCCTACTCTGTCTCTGGTGAATCCTCTCACCCTCCTGCACATCTGGCCTGTACCCTGGTTCTTGTATGTATAAATAAATAATAAAAAAATCTTAAAAGAAAAAGTGAGGGCCTCCCCGGTGGTGCAGTGGTTGAGCACTGGGTTGCGAAGCTGCCTGCAGCCTCTGCAGCGCCGGTTCAATACCCGGCTGCTCCCCGGCCACCGGAGGAGGGTCCCACACAGCGTGCAGACCTCTCCTACTGCCTGCTGCTCCCATCAGCAGTGTGCTTCCTCGACCTGCCTGTTCTGCTCCCTGCTCTGGCTCTGGTGAATTCTCTCACCCTCCCATGCTTCTGACTATACCCAGTGCTTGTATGAATAAATAAAAATAAAATCTTTAAAAAAAAAAAAAGTGAGACCCTCCACAGAGTTCAGTTCCTGGTGCATGAAGGGATTCACTATCATTCCTCAGCTTTCAGGTCCTTTCCATAGTAACTATTCATATTACTTAATAGCATAAGAAGGGGAAAACAGATGTAAAAAAAAAAATCAGTCTAATAAAAATAGTAGATACCAAATTCTTTCATTCCAGAATGTCAAAAATAGAAATTTAAAAAAAAATGTTTTTAATGGAAGTATCATTGGTTTACATCCTTTTCAGTGTTTGGGAATTAGGGATTTTCCCCTCAGGCATAGTCACCCCAGCATACCAACCACTGAGCACTGAAGCTTCCATAGTCCTCCCTCTGTGCTTGCCCCTCCCTCTCCCTCTGCATGCCTCAGATCTATGGTCAGTTTTCAGTGGATGGTCATAAAGTTTGTCTTTGACCCTTTATTTGGTTTCTTTGCATTCCACAAATAAGTGACACCACCCTGTATTTATCTTTCTCCTTCTGGCTTATTTAGCATAATCCCTTCCAGTTCCATCCATGCTGCCCCAAATAGCATGAGTTTCTTACTTGATCACTGAATGATATTCCATAGTGTATATATTTACCACATCTTCTTGATCTACTCACCTGTTTGGGGGCATTTAGGTTGTTTCCACAGCTTGGTTATTGCATGGAGTGCTGCAATAAATATGAGCATGCAAGATTCAAAAGGGGAGATTCTCTGTAACATGGATACAAAGAAGCTGTCACTCCTAACAAAAATATGAATTGTGGACACAGCCACTCAAGGCCAGAGAAGTGACCACTGAGAGCAACTGCCATTAATCTCACTGTCACCAAGGGGTCACAATCAGAGAACCTGAGACAGGCTGGCTGGTGCTGAGGGTCAGCAGCTTTTGGGGATAGGGAGAACCAGAGTCCACCACCATCACACATAAAAAGGCTAGCATGGCAACAACATAACAGTTAAAACTCAGCTGGAGCAGCACTCCCACTGCCCACCTGTGACTATGAAGGTGCTTCTTTTCACCAATTCTCTCCCTCTGCAGGGCAGCAGTCTTCCTGCCTGTCTGTGACCTGTATCTGCAGGGACTTCTCTTCACTGACCTCCCTCAGTGGAGGCCGCTCTCCTCAAGGCCACCTGCCTGCAACCATGCAGGCCTCTCTCAGCACACCTGTCCCTTTCGGGGCAGCTCTTTCTGCCGGCTTGTGTCTATGCAAATGTCCTATATTCTTCTGTCCCTTTCCCTAATAAACCTGGTCTTTTAAAAAAAAAAATATATATATATATAAACTCAGCTGGAGTTTGGGCTACACACTGTTTGAAATCCATTTCATGCTTGCTTTCCTGTGGGGTTGCTTGAGACCTATGCAGAGACATCTTAAACAGGTGTAGGTGACTCTTCTTTTGGAAAGGTGAGGAAAGCCTCTTTATACTTATTAGTTTTTTTATCAGTTGCCCATTAAAACTAGAAAATACACTGCAAGCTATCTCAGCTAGCTTCTAATTGGAACACGGCACACTATACATACAATCAAATGAATGACATCATCCTGGTTCTTTCACTGAGCAGATGCTAACCTTCATTGGACTCAATGGGTGTGCTCTTTTCCTAGAAAATCATGTAAACATAGGGCCAGATTTTGTTGGCTCCATCCTCCCAAATTGGTGGAGCATTCCTCAGTTCTTAATGAATTCAATGACTGGCTTTGCCACATCTTTGTACTGTCTTAACCTGGTAGCAACTGCTTCAGGTTTATCATCCTCCTGCTGGTTTAATGATTCCTCCACGATGCCATCAATCCATGCACACAGGAACAGAAACTGAGATTGTACACCCTTCCACTATGAGGGTGAATTCAGCATCAACTGGGACAATCTTTGAGTGTTTCCAAATCCACATCATAGATTTTGTCCAGGACTTCAGCTTGAACTAACGTCCTAGGAAAACCATCAGGAAGCTGATGCTGATCATGCCAAATGTCCACCTCTGATATGATTAGATGTGTGATTATATGATCTGGAACTGAAACATCTTTCTCTATTTCTGCTTTGCCATATTACCAATTTCTATGTTGACCTTCGCAAGTGGCCGCTGGAGAGATGGTGGAAACAAAAGTTCTGGATGATCCTCTGGCACACGGTGTCCTTGCCCAAGGGGGTGGTCCAAGGATGATTGGGTGCAGGAATTTTGTAGCCATTGCCTTCATCAGAAAGGAGTGGCTTGGGAAAGCACAGAAAGTGCTTTTCTGTCAGTCCTGCCTCTGACATGACCCTACCACTAGAGCTTTCTCTAGTTTATTTTATTGTAAAATATAGTACATAACATAGATAATATACAAAACATGTGCTCATCCACTGTGCTGTTGGTAAGGCTCCTTGGTCAACAGTAGTTGTATTTGGGGAGAGTCAAAAGTCATACCTGTATTTTTTTACTGCATGGGGGTTGGGGGTCAGAGCTATTAATTTTTTTTTTTTTTTAAGATTTATATATGCACACAGCTTGTGTGTAGGCCAGAGCTGTGGGGGGTGAGAGGATCTACCAGAGACAGAGTGAGGAGCAAAACAGGCAGATGTATTGAAATACACTGCTGAGGGGAGCAGCCGGCAAGACAGGAGAGGTCTGCTGCGCCATGTAGGTCAGCTCCCTGGCCGGAGATCAAACTCATGCCACAGTGTTTGGTGATAGCTTGATAGCACTGTGTCTTTAACCCCTGCGCCACCAGGGAGGCCCTCTTTTTTTTTTTTTTTTTAGATTTATTTTTCATAGAAGAACTGTGATATAGGCCAGAGGTGTGGAGGGTCAGAGGATTCACTAGAGACAGAGTGGGGAGCAGAACAGGAGGATTTTTTTACTGAAATACACTGCTGAGGGAAGCAGTAGGTGAGACAGAAGTCTGCTGCGCATATGTGGGTAGCTTCCCGTTCAGGCCTTAGCGATAGCACTGACACTTTACCTCTAGACCACCAGGGAGTCCCAGAAACTCTGTTCTTAATAAGCAGTAACTATTCTTAGTCTTTGTGGTACCTGGCACCCTTCGTGTTATGTTCTGTCTCTCTGAATCTCACTCCTCTAGGAATCTCAAATAAATTATCTGTCCTTTTGTGACTGGCTTATTTCACTCAGCATAATGTTTTCAGTTTCATCCACATTGTAGTGTGTCAGAATTTCCTTCCTTTTAAAGGCCGAAATCCTTCTATACAATAATGTTTAATTTCTACACCAGGATCAGGTTACCAAGCACTATACTCACTACTGGACCTGAATAGATGCTGACACCAGGACAGCAGATTTGGAGAAAAGAAACTTTATTGCAAATCCAATTGGCAAACACCAGGAGGTAATCTCAAATCTGCCTCCCAGGTTAGGTTAGAAAAGAGATGAGGTTGGGCCTCCCTGGCGGTGGCACAGGGGTTAAGTTGCAGCACTATGAAGCTATCTGCAGCCACTGCAGCTCCAGTTCAATTCAGGTAGGGAGCTACCTACATGGCGCAGCAGACCACTCCTGTCTCACCTGCTGCTCCCCTCAGCAGTGTATTTCAGTAGATCCACCTGTTCTGTTCCCCACTCTGTCTCTGGTGAATCCTTTCACCCTTCCTGCACCTCTGGCCTACACCCCAGCTCTTAAATGCATAAGTAAATAAAATGAATATTAAAAAAAAAAGAGATGAGGTTATACAAGTTTTAGGGACTAGGTTTGAAAACAAAGGAGTTAAAATTATTGGCTAAGGAGAAAGCTAAAGCCAAAGAAATGTGGACTTAGTTGAAGTTCATTGCATGAAAAAGTATGAAGAGGCTTTTCAGATAAATAAAATTATACATTTCTGTTGGCGGGCTCCCATCTTCCACCTCAGGAGCTCCTCTCATCTGCATTTGCAGTCTTCTGGCTCCAGTCAGCCCAGGGGCTCCACTGAAGGTTAGAGGTTTCTGCTTGCTCAGGATGGGTTATCTGCAGTAACAGATAGCCTCAAAAAGAAAATTAGACACCTTATTTTTCCAGTGCTATAAGGTCTGAGAGCAATTTAACCACTTAGCTGTGGATAAAATCAAGCATTTTAAACATTTCAAAATACAAAAAAATCTAAAAAGCATTAAGTAATGAAGCACCTACAAAATTTATATACAGACATCTTAAATAACATACAATTTTAAATAACTTTAAAATAATTTTTATTTAAAATAAGTGTCCAGGGCCTCCCTGGTGGCGAAGCTGGTTGAGTGCGGCACTGTGAAGCTGTCCACAGCCTCTGCAGCACAGGTTTGATTCCAGGCCCACCAGGGAGAAGCCCACAAGGCGCAGCAGACCTCTCCTGTCTTGCCCACTGCTCCCCTCAGCAGTGTCTTTGGTCCATCTGCCTGGTCTGCTCCCTGCTCTGTCTCTGGTGGATTCTCTCACCCTCCGGAGCCTCTGACTATACCCCAGTTTTTGTATAAATAAATAAATCTTTTTTAAAAAGACTAAAAAATAATATTAATAAATAAAATAAGTGTCCAGGCAAATTTCAGATAATTATTTAAAATGAAATTTTTAATTAAGATATTAGAAATCAAATTAAAAAGCATAAATTATGAACAATATATAAAGTAAAATGTAAGTATTTACATTTTTAATTTTCTTAATTAAAAAATATTTTATTTATTTATGCATACAAGAACTGGGGTACAGGCCAGAAGTGCGGGTGGTGAGAGGATTCACCAGAGACAGAGCGGGGAGCAGAAATACACTGACTGAAATATATTTATATATATTTCTTTTTAAATTTTTTGCTCGTAGAACTGGGGTGTTGGCCAGAAGTGTGGAGCGTGAGCGGATTCACAGAGACAGAGTGGGGAACAGAGCAGGTGGACTGACAAATACACTGTTGCGGGGAGGTCTGCTGCGCCATGTGGGTTAGCTCCCTGGCCGGAGATCTGAACTCAGGCACGGAGGTCATGGCGCTGAGACCCAATCCCTAGACCACCAAGCAGGCGCTATTTTACAAACATTGAAAGCATTTCTAAATATTAAATTAAAATAGAATGTGTAGATTGATTTAACTTTGAAATATTTAAATATTTAATTATTTAAATATTTAAATATTTAAGTATATTTCAATGTCAAAATGCATTATAACTTAAAATATAAATTTAATTTTCAAAGTTTTAATAAATAACTGCTAAAGTAAAATTTTAAATTATATTGAAAATGCAAAAAAATACTACTCGCCGTTACCCAAACTGAGGCAGCAAGGACACCCCTCTCCCCGCCCCACCGGACCTCTCGCGCAGGCAGCGCCGTGGCCAGCCCGCGCCCGCGAAGACCCGGCACGGTCAAGATGGCGGCGCCCGGGCGGCCCGTGCGCGGCCTGTTAGGGCTGGTGGCGACAGTCGGCCGCTGCTCCCGTGGCTACAGAGCGCCCCCGCCCCCGCGCCGCTCGCCGGGGCCCTGGTGGCCGGATCCAGACGACCCACTGACCCCGCGTTGGCAACTGGGGCCGCGCTACACGGCCAAACAGTTTGCGCGGCACGGCGCCGCCTCGGGGGTGGACTCGGGGTCCCTGTGGCCGTCGCGGGAACAGCTGCGCGAGCTGGAGGAAGAGGAGCGTGAATGGTGCCCAAGCCTGGCGACCATGCAGGAATCGCTGCGCCTACAGCAGCTGGCAAAGGAGCAGAAGCGTCAGGCCAGGTGCGTGCATGCAGGCGGTAGGACCCACGTCCCGGGCGGTCTACCGTGTGAACTGTGCTCTAGGGGTGCTTACTCCTTCGAGCTTTTATCACATGGGTTGCATTGTTGTGGATTTACGTGCATGCTCTCCTAGCCGCAAAACAGACCTCAGGATTAAGTTAAGCGCCTACGGTGTGAAAAAATGGTGACAGAGAGCCATTAGGAAGATAAAAGACAGATGAGTACGTGCCAAACGTTTTTGGGAGAACCCGAGCCTCTTAAGGACTTGATGCTTAAGCAGACTTGAGTGATGACTTGCCATGGTGGGGGGATGGAGGGGAGCTCCTGGCAGCAGAAACAGGCCGTGCAAAGGCCCTGAGGCAGAAATGTCTTAAATTAAGGTCAGTGTAACTGGGGAAGAGTGGGAGGTGAAGCATTCCAGAATGAAGGATAGGAGGCACATCTTAAGGATTAGATGTGAGGGAAGAAAGTCCAGGGACATTTGGATGGTAACACCTGAGGGAGGCAAGTTGGGGTAGCAGGTTGTGTGTTCCTGGAACTTAATGTTCTTGTCCTCCCATCAACTCCTAAGAGGGGATACCTTCATTTTAGAGATGAGGAAACAGGCAGGGACGGCAGTCACTTGTCCAGCTATCCAAGTAGTGATAGGTCTGTGTCCCATCCCAGCTAGATAACCCTACCCAGAAGCTTGAGTTCCTCAAGCTTCATTTCTCTAGTTCTTAAAGTGGGGCTGTGATTAGCCTCTACAAACTAATAGAATTAGGGGAAAAGGTCCAGTCGTTTCTTGCTTTCACTCCTATGCCTAGAACTAGGCTTAGCATACAGCACATTCCTACCCTAGGCCCTCTGCATCAGCTGTGCTCAATTTCTGTACAATGGAGGAGCTGTGGGAGTGGCCCCAAATGGTGAACAGCGCTTGGATGGCTCAGTAGACAGCTTAGTGAAATGTAAAGATGACTTGGGGTCTGCTTCCAAGAGTTTCTGGGGCTTGGCACTGGCTCGTGCTCAGGGTTACATACAAGTTAGTTCATCCCCTCTTTCTTGTCAAGGACTTCTAAGTATAAAGGTCATAATAAACCTTCCATTTCTCTTCACAGAGGAGTTGGGAGAGGTGGGGTGTAGAAAAATGGACGCTGCCCTGGCTGGGGGTTATTCTCTTACTGCCCACGCTACTTCCCCCTGCAGGGAGCAGCTCATTGCAGAGCGAATGGCCAAGATGCCACAGATGATTGCGAACTGGCAGCGACAACAGCAGGAGCGCAGGGAGAAGGCACAGGCAGACAAGGAGCGGCGGGCCCGTCTGCAAGCTGAGGCCCAGGAACGCTTGGGCTACCACGTGGACCCACGGAGCACCCGCTTCCAGGAGCTGCTGCAGGACCTGGAGAAGCAGGAGCGAAAGCGCCTCAAGGAGGAGAAACAAAGACAGAAGAAGGAGGCACGTGCTGCTGCAATGGCTGCCAGTACAGCCCAGGACCCAGTCTCCACAGCACCCAGCTCCTGAGCTGTGTCCTTTCCCAATAAAATCTGTTATCCCCAACCTCAGAGGGCTCTGTATTGTGTGTGCCCCTCCTTGGGTCCTTCCCCAACACCTGGTGCCTGCCTCTCCTTCAGGGATGCTAGCCCACTGACTAACTGGGGCTTCAGAGAGAGAGAGTAAAGGAGATGCAATGGGGAAATAATGGAGGAGCAGATGGCAGAGAAGGAGGCTTCTGTTTACCAACATTAATCTCCAGTAATTAGCCAATTACCAGAGGAAAAGTATAGCCAAAACAGACTGTAGTGATGATAGTGGGGGACGGTGAACACTTCTTCCTTCCAAGGCTGAACTGGGGCTCACTGGGAACAAGACAGCTTTGTGGGAGGAGGACACTGGGAGCCCCAATCTGCAAAGGCTGACATAACCCTCTGCCCTCCTTGGCATTCCCAAGTCACCTGTGCCCAAGTAGCCCCCAGTCCAGGAGTGGGAAGCCCCAGCAGGCACAGACCACAGGACTGTCTTTTAAAACTTTATTCACTTCAAAACCTTTATCAGACACAGTTCTGTGTTCGGGGTGGGGGTGGTCTCCGCCTCATAACATTATCCCTTTCCCAGGCAGGACAAACCAGGCCTCCTCCCCAGCAAAGGGATGCAGGTTGGAGGCCAAGGCCAGACTGGGGAAGGGGCCGTGGACCTCTTGAGTATTCATTTCAGATGGAAAGATTTGGGCCACTCCAATGGAAGATCAAAGTTTGGGGCTCCAGCTTCCCCACACCCAGGAAGAGGGTGGGGGAGAGGTCTCAGGGGCTCTTCGGGGGATGGGGAAGCAGGCAGCCGCCTCTCCATCTGGCTGCAGGGAGCTGGGACAGAGGCCAAAAGGGGCCCATCTGTCACCTCCAGTTCTGCCAGCTCCTTGGAGAAGGCTGGGTTGGAGTGGGGGATGGGGGACAGATGTCTGGCAAGGGTCTTTTCAGGCCAAGATGGGAACAGGGGCCAGTTTAGGAGGGTGGAAAGTTGGGTTTTTTTTTTTTTTTTAAGGTTTTTGTTTTTTTTTCCCACTTCTTAAATAAACATGAATATATATATATATATTTTTTTCTTTTATAAAACTTTTTGGAGGAGGGGCGTGAGGGTGGGGGCTGTGGGTGGCCGGGTCTCCCAGTCATCACTCATCATCAAAGTTCTGACTCAGGAGAAAGTTGGCAGCCAAGTTCTCGTTTTTTTCGCAAGCGAAGTAGGCCTGGATCACCAGGCTCTCTGGGAAGCCCAGGGCCTTCAACTGTGGGAAGATGGGTAGGGATGAGCCCTGGGCAAGGGCCCTGCCCACCAACAGGGAACCCATCAACCAGGTCTCTTACCCTCTCTATTGCTTCCTTCTCCTGTGGCGTCACCTGGATGTAGTTCATTTGCGGGGCATCCTCACCTATGGCACCCACCTCCCCCTCCACGTCTGAGATGTCTGCCAGCTCCCCTGGGGGCTCGTTCAGCATCTGGATGAACTGCTCCTGATGCCGGCTAATTTGCTGCAGGAGGTGAAGGGGAAGGGACATGACCCACAGCCCATGTTACCTCCTCTCCCCCTCCCAGTCCTTAGTTTTCCATTCACTCAGCAAATATTTAGGGGGTGCCTATTCTGACCAAAAAGTCATAAAGCAGTGTGTGGGGAGCACAAACCCTGTGCTGCTGGAGCTGATGTACTAGGCCATAAACAAGCAAACAAATGGACAACTGTTTATAATATAAAGACCAGGCCTGGCATCCAGCAGGGAAGACCCTGGGCTGGGAGAGACACTAAGGGCCAGAAGGGGGATGGGCATGTGACTTGTGGGATAAGGGAGAACAGGTTTCTTCAGGCAGAACAAGCAGCAAAGGTGAATCCCAGAAACAGTAAATAAGGAAGGGAAGGGGAAGGAAGTAGATGAGACCAGAGGAAGGCAGGAACCAGACCACTTTCTTCTACTGCCTTCGAGGAGGATAGAAACCACGGTGATATAAGTTAAATAGGAAGAGCAGCCACCTGTGTACCTCTGAAAGCGATTAATTCATGCAGGTGTTGCAGATTGGGGGTTTCTGATACAACTCTTTACTCGTTTGTTTAACCATTTTCACATGAAAGACAGAACAGCTTTTGTCCTGGGGAGAAAGAACCACAGGGGCTATGCAGAAACAAAGGCCTTTGGCAGTGGCTGCCAGGAAAGCAGGTAAGAGATCAGGTGGCAGCCAGAGAGGTTAAGTGCAGGACTGGGTGTTGGGAGATGTTCTGGAAGTAGAGCAGATAGGACAAGGGAGGGATCACCCCAGTAGGCACCCAGGGTGTGGGGCTCAAACAATCCCAGGCTAGTTCTTGCAGAAACAGGGTTGGCTGGGAGGAGGGTATGTTCGTAAGTGTTAGATGACTCAAAAGCACTTTCATGCAGATGTCAAGTGAGCCAGGGATGAGCATAAATCTAGAGACCAGAGGTGGTTATGTGACTTTGGGAGTCACCAGGGTGAAAGCCCAAGTAATATGTGAGGAGGATAAGTGCAGATAAAGAGCAGAGGTGCATGTCCTGGGCCCTCCAACATTCTGAGGAGGCAAGCAGGAGAAGCCAACAAAAGAGACTGAGAAACTGGGGGAGAAATAGAATGGGTACTGCACCTGCCACACCCAGAGCCACTGTCCCTGTGCCGAGGAGCCTTCTAAGGGCAGGACATTACCTTGCTGAGTCCAATGCTCTAGATGGCTTTGGGCCCACTGGACCAAGATACTGCCATGCCACCCCACAGACATTTGTGAAGCACCAACTGTATGTGGAGCCAGAATCACAAGATCCAGAAGGCTGGGTGCAAGACCTAGGGACCAGAGGAACACACTCCCCCAGCTACCAGGCTGCTCCATGGTTCTGGCATCTTCCTCTGTGAGGGCCACAGCAACAGGGCCCACACCACATAGAGGCTGTCATGAGTCCTACTTTCTGTATACAGAGGAACCCCTATGTGCCATGCTGGCCCAAGCTCATTCTTTGGGGCTGCAGTACTCGAAAGGGAGAGGAAGTGGTGACTATACTGGCTCTCCTGCTCCCATGGCCGCACCTGCAAAAGCTGAGGGTTCTCCTGGCCCAGCTGCTGGAGCAGGGCAGGCAGCAGCGCTGGGTTCTGCTGAATCACCTGCCGCATGTTCTGGAACTGGGGCTGGTCCCTCAGGAACTCCAAGGGGTTCTCTCCTGCTGGCGGGAGTAAGAGGTACAGTTAAACACCACGCTGGGCTCCTAGATGCAAGAGTGCGGAGTCAGATGGCTTCACAGCAGACAGACCAAAGGCGTACCTCCCATCCGCTCACCTGCTTCCGTGGCTGGCTGTTCGGATACCTGGCTCTCCTGCACGGAACCATGTTCTGGCTCGGGACTCCCAGGAATTCCCTGTCAGGGGTCCTATTTAGTTCTAATGTACAGACCTCCCATTGCCTCCCTCCTGTAGGCTCAGCACAAGAATGAGACAGATGAGATCTCAGTCCCACCCTCCACAGGCCCACCCATGACTCATGTCCAATGTCCTACAGGAAGGCTTTCCTGGCTAATACCACTACCCAAAATTGTTGAGAGTAGGTTTTGCCTCCCTGACCACCCATCAGGGTTTTAATGCCCACATACTCCCTTGAGGCCTCCCCAGGAGGCAGCTGCCCCACCTCACCGTGAGTAGATACTCCACGGCTCGGTGAGGATTGTTGTAGCTGGCTCTCAGGGCAGCCACGACCCGCTCCCGCTCATAGCCCATAGACATGATCTCCGTCAGCATCGTCTCATACTCAGAGCCAGTCACTGTGGAGGAAGCAGTGGGCCTGTGTCACCAGGGAGCAGAAAGGTAAGCTCCCAGACCCTCCCACACCCACAAAAAGGCCCAGCTGATGGCTGGGGCACTCAGTTGCTTCTGCCCTGGGGACCACCCACCCACCTAGCGTAGAGGCTGCGTCTTCCTCTCGCCCGCTGCTACCTGAAGAGGGAACAGAGCTGCAAATTCAAGAGAGAGAAATCGGACCCTGGCTTCTGGCGGCGTGCCCTCCCCCCAGGTGTGTGGGACCACATGTGTGGGCACTGGAAAGTGATGGGAGGACAGGACCCAAGCTGGAGCTGCTGCTCCCTGCCTTACCCTGACACAGACTCCGGAGACGTCGTGGGGACAGATTCCTCTGATGGGCTCTTGTCTTCTCTGGTGGTGGGCAGGGGATGGGACATGCCTGAGGCAGGGGCCGGTGGGAAGGAGATGGAGGACTCCAGGGCAGCAGTGGGGGAGGCCTCTGTGGTTACTGAGGTGCCTGGGCTAGCTTTGGCCTGGTGACACCCAGAAAAAGGGAGCAGGCATCAGTATTTCTATCTAGTCCCAACATCCTGCCCTGTTTCAGCACCACCCTATTCATGTCTAATCTTTCTTGGGCAGGCAGGCTATTTGCCAGCTCCTGAGCTAATCCATCCACCCTCCCAACCAGCACACTTCACCCACCTTGGTCACCATGACAACCACGAAGTTTTTTTCATCAATTCGATAGTCCCTGATGGGGACATCATCACTCAGGATCTTGCCAGCATAGATGAGTTTCTGTCCAGCTACAGGGAAAGCATCACGACCCTTCTCAGCTTCTATCTTCTCCTTTAGCACCTTTACCTGCAAGAAGGGGTACAGATAGTCATTGCAGACTCCAAGATTCTGACTTCCCCTCTAGTATGGTTATGAGTCTTGATGCAGAGAGACTAAGTTTACAGTCAAGCAGACTATATTTGAATTTTTTCAATCATTCTGTTCAACAGCATATTTACTTAACATATACCAAGGTGTCTTACAAGCCATAAAATTGTTTTAAGCACTGAGAACACACCAAAGAGCTAAAATTCTAACACAAATTCCTGCTCTCGGGCGTCCCCTGGTGGCGCAGGTAGTTGAGCGCAGAGCTGTGAAGCTGTCCACAGCCTCCGCAGTGCAGGTTCAATCCCCGGCCAGCGAGGGAGAATCCCACATGGTGCGGCAGACCTCTCCTGTCTCATCCGCTGCTCCCCTCAGCAGTGTATTTCAGTCAGTCTCCCTGTTCTGTTCCCCACTCTGTCTCTGGTGAATCCTCTCACCCTCCCGCACCTCTGGCCTGTACCCCAGTTCTTGTATGCATAAATAAATGATTCTTTAAAAAAAAAAAAGTTCCTGCTCTCATGGAGATGACACTATGGTAGGAAAGGGAAAATACACCTATTTCAGATTATGTAAATTATGAAGAAACAGAATAAAGGGGAAATAGATGGGTCCCCCAATTCATGTTGACCTTCACCACTAAGTGATCAGTTTTTACTGTGAAAGCACATTGAGTTGACGTTACTATTATAAATACAGCAGACTTTTAAAGTCTCACAGTATAATCACATAATAGTATGTCTTTGATACTGGCCTCACTTTGTATTAAAGGAGAAGGCACAGAGATGTTAAGCAATTTGCCCAAAGTTAAACAGTTGGGCTGGTCAAAAAACAAGTGTTTCCTTTTCAACAAAAAGTGGCCTCCCTGGCGGCACAAGAGTTAAGACGCAGCACTAAGAAGCTATCATTAGCCGCTGCAGCACGAATTCGAACCCCAGCCAGGAAGGTGACCCACATGGCACAGCAGACATCTCCTGTCTCCAGCTGCTCCCCTTGTTAGGGGAAAATAATGTCCTGAGTTAATCCCATACAGACTTTGTGGACTCCACCCCGACTCCAGACTTAAGCCATCAAGACATTGGGAAAGACAAATCCCATCACCACCAAAGGGAGGGTGGCTGACCTGAGGGTGGAGTTGGGCAGCCAGGTTGGATATAAAAACCAAACACGTGGGCCTTGAGGGTTTGCTGTCGCTGGCCTCCTGGTTACACAGCTCCTGGCTTGCAGCCAGCTCTCAGAGCACCATTTTGGGATTCCTGATCTGTGGATCAGGTAGGACTCATTTAAAACTTTGTCTCCCACTTTTCTCCCTAAGCTGTACATTTCCTAATTTCCCTTCCCTTGTAAATAAACCTTTTATTAACCTTTCGCGTGTGCCTGCAGTAAAACATTGATAAGTCCTTGTGAGCACACGAGTAAGGACCCACAGTAAGGCACCCCGTTTTGTATCGGGGTTGCTCTACAACACCCTCAGCAGTATATTTCGGTGGATATGCCAGTTCTGCTCCCAACTCTGGTGAATCCTCTCACACACACCTTCCCCCCCAATCTCTGGCCTGCACTCCAGCTCTTGTATGCATAAATAAATACTGATTTCATACATACAGGAACTGGGGTACAGGCCAAAGTTGTGGGGGGTGAGAGGATTCACCAGACAGAGTGGGAAACATAACAGGCAGAATGACAGAAACACACTGCTGAGGGGAGAAGCTGCCCTGTTAGGAGGTCTGCTGCGCCACGTGGGTTGCTCCCTGGCCTGGGATCGAAATCGTGCTGCAGTGGCTGCGGCTAGCTTCATCGGTTGCATCTTAACCCCTTGTGCCACCAGGAGGCCCAATAAATAAACCTTTTTTTTTTTTTTTTTTTTTTTGGTGGGACCCTCGCCGGTGGCCGGGGATCGAACTGGCGCTGCAGAGGCTGCCTCGCAACCCAGGGCTCAACCGCTGCGCCACCAGGGAAGGCCCCCAATAAATAAATCTTAAAAAAAAAAAATGAAAGTGGACTTTGGTGTTTCCCTCCCTCATGGGGTAGTTATGCAAAATGTGCCCAGAGCATAGAAAAGCAAAGTGTTTGTTAGGCCCTACGTCTCTGTTTAGCTAAAAAGTCTGCAGGTTTACACTCTGGGCTCTCACGTGAAGCAGAACCTAATCTGAATCCCAGTTCCGCCATTACTTGCTGCTTGTGATTGTGCCAAGTTCCTTAAAACATCTGCAAAATCTGGAGCGTCGAAGTCCCCAAGTAAGAAATATTGTTTTGTAAACTTAGCAAGGTTATATTGATACGCTCGGCGACTAGTAAAGAACAAATGGCCAACAAACACACACCACCGAAACTCAGACAGCCCATTAATATCGTCGCCCGTACCATCCGACATCTCCGGGTACTATTTCCAGTTTCGGCTAAATAAGGGCCGAAAAAACGCTTGCAAAGCTGGGCACTCGGGAGCCCCCGTCTCGGAGAGGCCCCATCGGGAATCTGACCCTGTGGCTCCCGTGCGCCGCGAGAGCTCTGACATTGGAGCCGGGACCTGGCAGGCACCCCGGAGTTAGGGCCTTGCCCACAGATCTTGCCCGGAGCATTCGCCGAGCCGCCGAAGACTGGACGGGGGACCGGCCTGGTGTCTGGGAAAGTCTGGCAGGTGGGAGGGGAGTTGAGTCCGGCTCGGCCCGCGCAGTCCTCCCCGCCCCTCCCGTCGGGATTCCGACCTCCCCGCCCCCACCCACCCCGGCACCAGTCACTCCCGCCCGCGGGCTCCGGCCCGGCTCGCACCGTCTCGTCAGGCTCCATGCGAATCTTGAAGGTCTGTTGCTGCAGCGTTTTGAGCGTGATGGTGACGGCCATGGCGAGGCCCGAGCGACGCGGCGGCCCCGGGTTCCTCACACAACATGCAACTCACGCCGCCGCCATCTTAGCGCCCAGTCGTGCCGCGCTCCGACCGCTTCCGGGGCAGGTGGTGCGCGCGCCGACCACCAGAGCACGTGACCCTCGCTCATTTCCCCACCCCCTTTGACCTTCATAGGCATGCGCACGGGCGCGCCCTCGGACCAGGCATGCGCAAACTAAACTCTACTCCGCGGAACCGGAGAGGGTTTCTCACTCCGAACGTATACCCGTCATGTGGTTTCCGCCACGTGACACCACGCTCGGTAGCGGTGACGTCATGCCGCCACAAAATGGTTCCCATGGGTTCCCGGTTTAACACCCACGAGTTTCATTACCTTGTTTTGATATTAAAGTATATTTTCATGTAGTGAGGGGCCTCCCTGGTGGCCCAAGGGGTTAAGTCTCAGAACCATCAAGCTACTGGCAGCCACCGCAACACCAGTTCAATCCTCCACCTGCGAGCCGACCCACGTGGTTCAGCAGACCTCTCCTGTCTCCCCTGCTGCTCCCCTCAGCAATGTATTTCAAAAGAGCCGCCTAGTCTGCTCCCCACTCTGTCTCTGGTTAATCCTCTCACCTCTCTGCACTTCTGGCCTACACCCCAGCTCTTGTATGCATAAATAAATAAATCTTTTTTAAAAATTCATGAAGTGCCTCCCACCGTGGTGCAGCGGTTGAGTGCTGGGCTGCGAAGCTGCCCACAGCCTCTGCAGTGTCAGTTCCATCCCCGGCCCCCTGCGAGGGTCCCACATGGTGCGTAGACCTCACCTGTCTTGCCCACTGCTCCCCTCAGCAGTGTATTTCATCAGTCTGCCTGTTCTGTTCCCCGCTCTGCCTCTGGTGAATTCTCTCACCCTCCCGTGCATCTGACCTGTGCCCCAGCACTTGAATAAATAAAAAATAAATCTTTAAAAATAAATAAATCTTTTTTAAAAGGGCATTTGGTCATGGAAAGAGTTGCACAGAGTCATTCTGGAATGAATCTGCTGTTCTAATTACTGGATGTACAGCTCTCTGCTGCTCCTTCCTCCCCCCACCTCTTTGTTCACTATCCCAGTATGACCCCAAATATATTTAAGGAATATGTTAGCTTTGAAGGCATCTTTGCATTGACTGTATCAGTCTCCTAACCTTTCCCTGGATACACTAACCCAAGGCACCAAGAGAATTTCTGAGAGGTGGGATTGGGCTACAGAACATGGAAGGGAAGCATGATGCCATCAAAGGAAGGATTTTGAAAAGTTGGTTCTCCAAAGCTGAAAAAAGGTGCTTTGGAGTTCCATCCCTGGCCCGTGGGGTGACCCACATGGCAAAGCAGACCTCTCCTGTCTTGTGCACTGCACCTCTCAGCAGTGTATCTCAGTAGACCCGTCTGTTCTGCTCCCCACTCTGTCTCTGGTGAACCCTTTCAACCCCCACACCTCTGGCCTGTACACTGCTCTTGTATACATAAATAAATCTTTTTTTTTTAAAGATTTATTTATGCATACAAGAACTTGTGTTGCTGAGACTGTGGATAGCTTCACTTAACCCCTTGCACCACCAGGGAGGCCCTTAATAAATCTTTTTTAAAAAAGTTTGAATTGTAATTGACGACTGAAAACCATCAACAGGCTTGATAACATTTCTAAGCCTATTTCCTTGGTTATAGAAGAAAAGGTAGGTACCTCCCTGGTGGCGCAAGGGGTTAAGCACCACACTCTGAAGCAATCTGCAGCCTCTGCAGCAGGAGTTCAATGCCCCGCCAGCCAGGGAGCAACCCACATGGCGAAGACTTCTCCTGTCTTGCCCGCTGCTCCCCTCAGCAGCGTATTTCAGTCAGTCTGCCTGTTCTGTTCCCCACTCTGTCTCTGGGGAATCCTCTCACCTCCCACATCTCTGGTCTGTACCCCAGCTCTGGAATGCATAAATAACTCTTAAAAAAAAAAGAGGGGCCTCCCCAGTGGGGCAGCAGGTTGAGCGCTGCACTGTGAAGCTGTCCACAGCCTCTGCAGTGCCAGTTTGATCCCGGCCGGCCGACCAGCAAGAATCCCACATGGCGCAGCAGACCTCTCCTGTCTCTCCCGCTGCCCCCCCCCAAGCAATGTATTTCTTTCTGTCTGCCTGTTCAGCTTCCCACTCTACCTCTGGTGAATCCTCTCACCTTCCTGCGCCTCTCGCCTGTACTCCAGCTCTTGTATAAAAATAAATAAATCTTAAAAAAAAGAAAGAAAAGGTAATTGTTAGTAGCAGGATGGCCACTGAGCAGATTTTCTGATCCGGCAGACGGGTAAAGGAGTCCTGGAGCCCCTGGTGGCTTTCTCAGGCTTTTATTGAGCTTTACATGTAGTGTGGCTAACAGGTACATGGCAGGCAGGGGTGTTAAGGGGTCCAGGAGGCCCTTAGGCTTCCAAGCCCCTGGCAACACTTCACTCTTGGCTTCTCTGGACTTCTTTCTCCCGCATCTCTCCTGCTTCTGCTTCTCTTGTTGACTATCTCAATACCCCTCCCATGGCCCATAGAGGTAAGCAAGTCAGTTTGCAACAATGTAACAACTATAGATGCCCCATCAGGCAGGGCAATCCTAATGGTGGGAGGGCAGAAAAGCCTGAAAAACCATTTACCCTACAGTAATTTTCTGTTTGTAGAACTGTGGTGTAGGTCAGATGTGTGCGGGATGAAAGGTTTCACCAGACAGCGTGGGGAACAGGCAGATTTAGTGAAATATACTGCTGAGAGGAGCAGTGGGCAAGAAAGGAGCGGACTGCTACACATGTGGGTTATGTCCCTGGCAGGGGATCAAACTTGCTACAGGGGTATAGCACTGAGACTTAACCTCTAGGCCACCAGGGAGGCCCTAGAAGGTTAAGAGCTCGTAACAGGGACCTTCCTGGTAGCACAAGGGCTTAAGAAGCAACCTATGAAGCTGTCTGCAGCCACTGCAGCGCAAGATCTATTCCAGTCTAGGGAGCTACCCACATGACACAGCGACCTCCTGACTCGCCCACTGCTCCCCTCAGCAGTGTTATTTCAATCTGCCCGTTCGTTCCCCACTCTGTCTCTGGTGAATCCTCTCACCACCCCCACCTCTGGCCTGTACCCCAGCTCTTGTATCCATAAATAATCTTAAAAAAAAAAAAGAGCTCCTAACACTGGCTGGCCCTAAAAAAATTTCTAATTGTTCACTGTAGTCTTAAATAAGAGGGGCTTATGGTTCAGTGTATAAAGGAGTGTATATAACCCTAGTGTGTTCAAATCACTGCCCTACCTCCTACTAAATTCTGTACCTATCTGATCTAACTTATGTTACTAGAGCCCAACCTCAATTGTTGCAAGAACTCTATAAATTGAATTACTACAATTATGGGACACTCAATATTTTAGAAGGTTACTCAGAGTGATTCGCAAAAAAGTTCACTTTTGGTTCCCTGAAGCCCATCCTTTCCCAGAAGGAAACACAAGAGGAAGACACAAAACTTAATTTAATAGAAATTTTGTTTGTAGTTCTTACATTCTCAGTATGAGCTGAGATGGAAATCTACTGCCCCACCTAGAAGTGGCCCAGTCTTTGGGTAAGGAGACAAAAGGATGTGGGGGGGGGGGGTGTCAGAGCTCAGGTTCCTAAGAGCCCCATTTTTCCTCAGTGCTGGGGGGGAGGGGCTAGAGATACCACCTTCTTCTGCCTCCCCCACCCCCTAATCCAGGTAGGACAGCAGATGAATCTTGGGCCTGGGGCTTCTCCATATCCCCATATACAGCTCCCCATTTCGAGGGGAACTAAGGGATCTGGAGTGCGGTAGGGAAGGAAGGGTACAGAGGGAGACAAAGATGTCAATCAAGAAAAACAAGGGCCAGGGATAATGGCTGAGTCAGACAAAACACCAGTAAAAAAAAAAGGGGGGGGGGAAGGTGGGGTGGCAAGGGAGGAACGAAACCAAAATCCACCCCAAATCAGAACCCGCCTGGAAAAAAAGAAAGTTCTCCAGTCTCATAGAGACATTATTTGGCGCAGCCACCTCTGCAGCAGGCGCGCTCAGGCCTTAGTCCAGCCCTGGAGGCGATGATATGGCCCCTACAGCTCGTCCTTGGCCTGGCCAGTGGCAGCGTCGTCTTCCTCCTCCTCCTCCTTGTCATCCTCCTCCTCCTCATCTTCATCCTTGTCCTCATCATCTTCCTTGTCTGCTTCCTCCTCCTCCTTACGTTTCTTATCCTCCTCTTCCTCTTTTAGCCTCTGTTCTTCATCTTGCTTGTCCTTCATCTGCTTTTCAGCTGCCTGCACAAAGACCACAGAGCTCAGGACCCAACCCACTGCCTGCCCTGCCTATCCCCAAGCCCCGGAGTATGGCTGTCTCACCTTTGTGACACCCCAGGTCTCATTGCCAAACTCCTCGGCATAGGCCTCATCGTTGGTGATAAGGAAGTTGTCAAAGATAGTGCCAGACTTGACCTGTCGGGAGAGGGGACACAGGTTTGGGATGAAGGCGTCAGAGGAGAGCCAATGACACTGGCCTTAGACAGGGTTCACTTTTTTTTTTTTAAAGATTTATTTATGCATATAAGAACTGGGGTACAGGCCAGAGGTGCAGGGCATGAGAGGATTCACCAGAGACAGTGGGGAACAGAACAAGCAGACAGACTGAAATACACTGCTGAGGGGAGCAGCGGGTGAGACAGGAAGAGGTCTGCTGCGCCATGTGGGCAGCTCCCCGGCTGGCAGGGAATCAAACTTATGCTGCAGAGGCTGCGGATAGTTTCACAGTGCTGTGCTTAACCCCTTGTGCCATCAGGGAGTCCCAGGATTCCCACTTTCATTCCCACAATCACTACACAATGCCAGGCTGAGGTTGAAGTTGAAAAGCAGACTACCTACATTCAAATCCCAGCTCTGCCATTTCCTGACTCTGACTTTGCACATCCCTGTGCCTCATGTCTCTGTATCTGTAAAATGAGAACTCATTTCTTTATATTCAAATATATTTCAGTACCTATTAGATGCCAAGCAGTTCTAGACAAGTATGTCAGTGAACAAAGTAAGCAAAAGTTTGATACTCTTCAAGCTAATTTCCTAAGCGAGTTCTCTAACTCCCTTCTAGGTTGCTGCAAAGGAGGTTAGGTGAATTGGTTCACATAAAGGTACAACCTCAAAAAGAAGGGTCCCCAAAGACAAACCAAGAAATACTTCCGGAAAAAGCCCCAGGACCTCCCTGGTGGTGCAAGGGGCTAATAAGCACAGCACTTTGAAACTATATGCAGCCTCTACAGCATAAGTTCCAGCCCTGGCCAGTCAGAGAGCTACCCACATGGTTCAACAGACCTCTCCCGCCTCACCCGCTACTCCCCTCAGCAGTGTATTTCAGTCAATCAGCCTGTTCTGTTCCCCACTGTCTCTGGTGAATCCTTTCACACACATTATCCCCGCACCCCACCCCCACCCCCGGCCTGTACCCCAGTTCTCGTATGCACAAATGAATCATTTAAAGAAAAGGAAAGGGGGGAGACTCCCTGGTGGCGCAGCGGTTGAGCACTGGGTTGTGAAGCTGCCCGCAGCCTCTGCAGCGCTGGTTTGATCCCCGGCTGCTCCCTGGCCACCGGAAGAGGGTCCCACATGGCGCACAGACCTCTCCTGCCGCCCGCTGCTCCCCTCAGCAGTGTACTTCGGTCCTTCTGCCTGCTCTGCTCCCTGCTCTGGCTCTGGTGAATTCTCACCCTCCCACGCTTCTGACTGTACCCAGTGCTTATATAAACAAATAAACAAATCTTTAAAAAAAAAGGAAAAAGAAAAAGCCCCATTTAGGGGTCCAAGCCTGCCTGGGATTGAATCCTACCTCTGACCCTCAGAGACTGATTCTGACTACTTGAGGCACTCCAGGGATCCTCCCCTTCCCAGAGTCTTACCTGCCAGAGGTCTAAGCCCAGCACAGCAAAGTTTTCATATGCATAGATATTGCTATCCGGAGAGTACTCAGGGTTGTCAATCTCAGGGTGGATCCAAGTGCCCTTGTAATCCGGGTTGTCAATCTGCCGGGGCTTCCACTCGCCCTGCAGAAGGTAACAGAGAATCGTGATTATAGGATGGTGTGCTTTCTACTGTGCATCCCACTCTGTGCAGCATTAAACCCAATGCTCACCTTGTATTCGGGGTTCTGAATCACAGGTGGTTCCCACTCCCCATCCATTTCTTCATCCCAGTCCTCAGGCTTCTTAGCATCAGGGTCAGGGATGTGCTCAGGCTTGTCCCAATCCTGAGGAGACATTAGGAAGTCAGAGTTGCCAAGGCTGGGCACCCAGCTGGGGAGCTCTGACCCCAGCACCCACCTCAGGCTTGGAGTCTGTGGGGTCATCGATTTTGGCTCGCTCATCCCAGTCCTCTGGTTTTGAAGCATCAGGATCCTTGATTTTCTTAGGGGGCAGGAAGTCCCAATCATCTTCCAAAGAGCCTGATTCCACCGGGCTATTGTCAATCTTCACCTCATAGGTGTTATCAGGTCGCACAATCAAAGTGTACAGGTGTGTGAACTCATCATCCTGAAGAGGGAGGGAAGTGAGTGGCCCCGCCCACCTGCCACATCTCTCACCTCCCCAGGCAGCCATTTGTCACCACCCCTGGGGCACACCTTGCAGCGGATGTCCTTGTTGATCAGTACGTTCTTGCCCTTGTAGTTGAAAATGACATGAACCTTCTTTGTTCCCGGACCACAGATGTCAGGGCCTGGGGTGATGAGCAGGCTGGTTAGAGATAGGGGGCCCCACCCCTCTTTTCAAAGCCAAGACCAGATTTTAAATCCAGGTCTGTAAAGGTTCAAAAGACAGGATTAAGACCCTGATACATCTAAGGGGCTGTAGGTGGAGCATTAAAAATTAAAATTAGCAGTACTACAAAATTCAATTGTAAAATTAGAAAATACCTCCACTCATTCACAGGCATTAATCTCAAACCAACAGAAAAATGCAATGTTACTGTTAACCTCAGCTTCCCTTCCAAAGAGCCAACTACAGTAAAAATTTTCTATGTTCTCAACCTTTACGAGCTTTAAGGGATCCATGGTGTCTCAGTCTCCTTTTAATTAATCGAAGGGCTCCTCACCAAACATGATATTGTATTCAGAATCTCCATGCATGTCTGTCTGGTCCAAACCATCCGGAAACAGTTTCACGTAGCCACCCCCACAGTCGATGTTCTGCTCGTGTTTCACGGTGAACTGCACCACCAGCGTCTGGCCCTTGTTGCTGAAGGGCTCAAATCTGGTCGACAGAGCGTAGAAGCGGGCATCCTGGCTTGTCTGCAGCCCTAGTAGAGGTCGGCAGCTAGGTCACTGCTCAGCTAGTGTCCCCGGGGGACACTAAGGATTAGAGATACAGACCTCCCCGCCCCCTTCTTCAACATGCCCTGCTCCTGGGAATACCCAGGCAGTGAAGAGGAGGGCTTCCTCCAGGAAGTTCTCCCGGGTATGAGGGATCACTCGGAAGCTCTTACCTTTATCTTTCTCCTGGTCACCATAGAACTTGCCAGAACTGAGAACAAATTTGCCGAAATCCGACTTATGTTTGGATTCAATCCAGCGATGGGCCCACCCATCTAGGGGATCAGAGAGGCAGGTCAGCGGCGCCATGCTGATTCCCTCCCTAAAATCTGCCAAGGGCCTCTAACTGTCATGGGCAAGGAAGGAGATTCCCTCCCCCCCCCACCGATTTCCCTCACACATCTCTACTTTGACAAGCAGGTGTCTTAAAAGATTCTCGGATGAACCCCGATTCCCATAACAGGACACCGCTACACCCTCCACGCTCCCCAGGGACTCAGAAGGAATCGCCCGCGGCTGTAGTCCCCGAGGACCACCCTGTTGGCCCTCTGAGCAGTAATTAGAGGCGACGACGCAAATCTGGGCTGAGGGGCCGGCTGCGTCGCCGGGGCGGCCTCAAGGCGGGTCCAGGCGTTACCTCCGTCCAGAAACTGCTCTTTTAAGTAAACGGCGGGTTCGGCGGCAACTAGACCGAGGAGGCCGAGCAGCAGCGGCACGAGTAGCAGCATGGCGGGCCGAGGGGGCGGCGGCGCGCGGACCCTTCCAGTCGCTCCTCAGAAGGCGGCTCTGCAGTGGGGACGGACGCTGCCACCGACCGCGGTGACTTATACCCCACCGCCTCTCAAACCAACCTGGTCCGACCTCTGGACCCGCCCCACACACGTTGTCATTGGCCTGTGGCCACGGTTCTGCCTTTCCATTGGGCTCTTGTGGGCTCAGCAAGCTAGGGTGTGCCTCGGAACGCTGGGTTCCCAGATGGCCGATTTCTATTGGCCGAACCATTAGCCAATGAGGGTCGACCACGCGTTGTGGAGGACGCCCACCGGTGGGGTGGGGGCCGGGAGCCCTTCAGACCCGGTCATGTGACCAGATCTCGCCCCAACCCCGCCCTGGCAAGAGCGCGTGTCTCCGGATGTTGGCTTTTAAAGAACCCGCGCGATGCAGGTGTTACCGCGCAACACCAGGACCCTACCCAAGCCTCATCCTCTCGCCGTCCTGCTACGGGAATGGATTAGCCCGGTTTTCCTAGCTCGTATTTACCTTGTCTTTCGGGAATTCCCGTCCCAACACGTCCGCGTTATGTCACTCCACCCCTGCCTCCCAGCATGGGACTGAGGGCACCAGAATTAAGGAGCTGGAAACCTGGGTCTTCCCTTTACCCTGATGCTGCAGCCTTACAGATCAACGAGGAGAATGCCAGCCGAACCATCTGACCCCTCGTGCCCTGACAGCCTGTCAGACTGGTGCTGTGTGACCTGAACAAATCTCTTAGGTTCTCTAAAGTCACGGGACCTCTTAAGAGGCCAGAAGGAACGACCCTGGTCAGCTGCTGTCTGGCAGTAATTCCGTCAAATCTTTAGGGATATCCTAGCGCAGAGGTGAAAAACCCAGAAGCCTCTAGAAGTGTCTATAGGCTGTGGCTCCTATGGTGGGGGTAGGATTGTTCCCCTAGTTGCAGCCTCTCCTTTACTTGCTCTCAACCAATAAATGGAAGGGGTCTATGCCTTGTGGTCTCCCACAAACGGCCTGGCTTTTGCAATTAAACGGCTAGACTAGAGGGTTAACCTAGAGGACAGGGGGTTCCGTTGGGAAGAGGGGAAAAAAGAGACAGATGGTAGGGAAGATAGGACGGGGTTAAGATGGGGTTATGATGCTATCAGCAACCTCTGCAGCACAAGTTCGGTCCCCAGCCGGCCAGGGAGCAACCCACATGGCACAGTATATCTCTCCTGACTTGCCTGCTGCTCACCTCAGCAGTGTACTTCGGTCAATCTGCCTGTTCTGTTCCCCGTTCCCCACTCTTGTCTCTGGTGAATCCACTCCTCCCTCCTCACCCCCCACCCCCTCACCTCTGGCCAGTACCTCAGCTCATGCATAAATAAATGAATCTTTCAAAAAAAAAAAAGGATCCAAGGGAGAGGAGCAGGACCCCTGGGTCTGGAGTCTCCTGAAACCAGAGGCATGTGACTGACACCAGCTCCCCGCCCCCAGGCTGTAAGAAAGAGGAAGGAGGGTTGATGGCTTTCCAAATTCTGAGCAAACAAGCCCTGGACCTGGTAATGTGGTAGTGTACTGTGCAAGGGGGGTGGTAGGGAATCCTGGCAAGAGGTTGCTTCCCTCCAGCAGTAGGGACTCAGATAAAGGAGGAATGAATAGTTTTAGAGAAGCTGAGATTCCACACCTTTCTTCAGACAGAATCCAGGATGGTACAAACTGGTCCCCCTCATGAGAAGCCCCAGGTCTGGGATAATCACTTCAGCCCTACCACTGACCCTTCTGCCTTCCCTTCCTTCCACCATAGGCTACCTGTCTTATTCACCTCATGGTCACTCAGTGTCCCCTGCAGCAACCGGTATGAAATAAGTTTAAAACTTAATATGACGAAGGTCTCCCTGGTGGCACAAGGAGTTAAGCAACGCCCTATGAAGCAATCTGAAGCCTCTGCAGCACAAGTTCGATCCCCAGCCAGCCAGGGAGCATCCCACATGGCACAGCAAACCTCTCCTGTCTTGCCCTCTGCTCCCTTCAGCAGTGTATTTCAGTCAATCTGCCTGTTCAGTCCCCCACTCTGTCTCTGGTGAATCCTCTCTCACACACACACACCCCACCCCCGCCCCCCGCATCTCTGGCCTATACCCCAGCTCTTGTATGCATAAATAAATAAATCTTAAAAAAAAAAAAACTTACTATGATGAGAGGAACGAGGGACTCCTGTGGGAATTTTAAAATAAGAATGGGAAAAGTGGGGTTCTTTTGTTTTGGAGTATATAATGTTATTTTATTTAGTTATTTTTGTTTATAACAAACTTTTGGAATTCAAAATTAATATCATTGCCTGTGAGCTTCTTGTACATACCAGAAAAAAATTGAATCCTGTGTTCCATGCATTATCCCAATGAAACCTATGAGCCTACTGTCACCCAATTTCATGGGGATTCTCTTATCCACAAATTCACTTGGAAAGTTCAAGTTTTCCAAGATCGTATCACTTGCAGTTGTTGGAGTGCAGCTCCTGGGATATTTTGGCTTATTTTTTATACAACTTATTCAAATTAGCTTAGACAGAATTCTCCTCGGTGATTAAACAACTTGCTTCCCACTTAACTTTTTCTCCAATTTTATTAGCTGGACCTGGATTTTCTGGAAAGATTTCAGTCGACGAAAGGGAGCAAAAATTATGTGGCTTTCTGACCACCATCAACTTCAGTTTCCTTGCCTGCTATTATATTCAGCTCCCTCAGTTAGGCCTTGAGGTTTGAGTTCATCTCCAATTCAAGGAGAGCTGGGGAGATGCCAGACAAAAATTTGCCTGGTTTTTAGTCAACCTTCAGTGATTTGCCCTCAAGTAAACATGGCTTTCTCCTTGTTTAGTGTTGGCCTAAAACAGCAAGGAAAGTGCTTTGATGCTAGGAAGGGACTTTGAAGGATGTATTCTAAATTTTGATATGGACCTCACTATTGGGGGGGGGGGCTAGTAACTCCATTTTCAAGGCTCCAATAACAATTGTGATGGTTAATGAATAAATGCATGCTGCTTAGAATACTACCTGACACACTGTCCACACTCCATTTAGTATTTACAAGTACTACATACATGTGTGGGGATGCTGTCACTAATCTGACAAGAACCTGGCTCATATGGATATACAGGAAGGAAAGAATACAGAAAGATCAAGCACTTTGGTTGAGTGACATCAATAGCAGAACTAGGATTAGAGTCTACTTGTGCTGCCTAAAAGAGTCTCCAATGACATCAATATGCAACAGTTGACCATTTAAATGTGGCTGGTTTGAACTGAGATATGCTACAAGTGGAAAACACACATCAGATTTTGAAGATGTAGTATGAAAAAATAATATAAAATATCTAATTCTATACTAAGTGTTGAAATGATAAATCGGACCTACTAGGCTCAATAAATCCTTCACATTAATTTCACCAATTTTTTTTGGCCTTAGCCTGTCTTCTTAGAAGCTTCTGTGCCATGAGAGCCAATGGAGGAAGAAATAAATGTGCAGGTTGAAGCACAAAAGAAGAAAGATGAGTCAGAAGCCTAAGTTAACCACAAGTTTGTGTACCTTTGGAAGCAACAAGAGCAGAAATAAGGAACGCCAGAGGCAAGGGTATATGGTACAAACTGGACTGCATGATACTGTCTACAACTTGTCTCAGTGGATCTACAACATCCATGGATCCTGATTGCCATGATCACCTTTGAGAGATCCACTTTTCTCATTCCAAAAACCTATTTTGGTTCTTTGCTTAGACCAGTGAATTTCTGGACTAATTCCACTCTTACGTAGCCAAATGTAACACATGTAGAATTAATCATCCCTTCTGCAATCTTAGTTGAAAAATAAATTTCACCCATTTTTTAAAAAAAGATTTATTTATTTATGCACACAAGAACTGAGGTATAGGGTCTCCCCAGTGGCGCAGCAGTTGAGTGCTGGGCTGCAAAGCTGCCCTCAACCTCTGCAGCGCCGGTTCAATCCCCAGCCACCACGAGGGTCCCACAGGGCTCGTAGACCTCTCCTGCTGCACACTGCTCCCATCAGCAGTGTATTTCTTCGTCAGTCTGTCTGTTCTGTACCCCGCTCTGGCTCTGGTAAATTCTCTCACCCTTCCGCGCTTCTGACTGTACCCAGTGATTGTATAAATAAATAAATAAATAAATAAATAAATAAATCTTTTTTTTTTTTTTAAAAGTAAAGTTTATTTAGAGGAAAAAGAACAAAAGCAAAGATCCAAGGCAGCAATGCCAAGGAGGGGCAGAAGACTCCGAATGGGCCTATGTCTAGGAGATATTTAAACCTCTTTTCTCTAGTGGAAAATCTCATCATCCTCTTTGTGATTGGCTGTACTTCCCTGGGCAGCTGTATGCAGGTTTTCAGCTCTTAGGTCTTGCTTTCACTGCTCCTGTCGAAGTTCTCTAAAAATTTACTCTCCTTATTAGCCTTAATATTTACTGACCTCTGGGCCTCCCTGGTGGTGCAATGGTTGAGTGCTGCACTTTGAAGCTGTCCGCAGCGCCGGTTCGATCCCCAGCCGGCGGGCAAGGGTCCCACATGGCACAGCAGACCTCTCCTGTCTCGCCCGCTGCTCCCCTCAGCAGTGTATTTTATCAGTTTGCCTGTTCTTTTCCCTGCTCTGTCTCTGGTGAATCCTCTCACCCTTCCACGCATCTGGTCTGTACCCCCCATCTTGCATAAATAAATAAATGAATCTTTAAAAAAAAAATTTTACGCCCTCATTAGCACTCTTGGATTTCCTTATCTCAGAAGCTTTTGTAACTCTCCCGAAGTTCCTGCCTGCACTGTCCCTGAAGCTGCCTAATTAGCCCTATCTTGCCCTAGAACTCAGGAGGAACTGGAGTGTTTATAATTTCTCCACCAACTCCTCGTAGAACCTTGAGCAAATCATACCACCTTCTTTGTTTTTTAAAGATTTATTTATTTATTTATACAAGAACCGGGGAGTACAGGCCAGATTCACAGGAGGATGAGAGGATTCACCAGAGACACAGTGGGGAACAGAAAAGGCAGACTGACGAAATACACTGCTGAGGGGAGCAGCGGGCGAGATAGGAGAGGTGTGCCACGCCATGTGGGACGCTCGCCTGCCGGGATCAAACCGGCGCTGCAGAGGCTGCAGACAGCCTCACAGCGCTGCGCTCAACCGCCTGCGCCACCAGGAGAGGCCCAAATCATACCACCTTCTTAACCTCAGCTTTCACATCTCTGAAATAGGGATTATATCAGTATCTACACCGTAAGGATTTCGAGCAAATGGAATAACATGCCTGAAGCGCTTAGCACTGGACGAGGCATGCAGATTAGCAATTACCCTGGCTACAGTAATGTTAGGTGAGTCCCTTTCTCATCTATAAATGAAGAAAGATTTCACTTGAGGAATGAGAATTTTTTAAAAATAGTTGACATCAGCAAATACTATTTCAGGTGTCTGCCACTTCGAGCCCTCTTACAGGCAAGAGAAAATTCCAACAGGACAGAGAGCTCTGAGGCCCAGAAAGTGTGAAGACCAAGGTCACACAACCTTGCTGCAGGTGGGGCTGGATGATACTGAAACAGCACTTAAACATTTTTGTAATTGTATGATGACGGATGGTAACTAGACTTATTGTGCTGATCATCTCGCAGGGTACAAATGGAATCATCGTGTTGTATTATCTGAAACTAATATAGTGTTAGTTTCATTTACATCTTATACATGTCAGTATACATTAATAAAAAGTAAACGCCGTGACTTTGTCCTTTAAGTTTGGACTTCTGGGCGTGACCTAAAGCAACACGTTTAGTATTTGGTCGTTTGCAATACCACTTACCAAGATACGGCTGGGTCGGGGGAGAGGGGGACCTGACGCCCTTCCACCCGCGACGTTCAATTACCACACTCAAGATGGCGACCTCGTCCGCCCTTGTAGACCTGCCACACTTTAGATGGCTGAACGCGCTCTTCGCGCCGCTTCCGGTTCCGATTGCTCCCCCGCTTCGCTCCATCGCCACCACCGGGACACGCTGAATACCTGGGAGCTCATCTATGGCGGATGGTCCAGTGGCCGAAGTGCTGTTGCGGAGGCTGGAGGCGGCCGATGGCGGCCTGGACAGCGCGGACCTGGCGGCCGAGTTGGGCGTGGAGCACCAGGCCGTGGTGGGCGCCGTAAAGAGTCTGCAGGCGCTGGGTGAAGTGAGTTGTACGCGCATGCTGGGCCTCCTAGCTTCCGCTCTTTTAATCTCTTTACCTGGTAGGCCCTGTTAGGGATAATGTATGAGTTCAGCCCTCGGGGGTTCAGGCAGGGAGTTAGGAACGAGTGACGGTCAGGCGCAACGACTTTCCTCATGCAGTAAGCGTCTGATGCGGCATGATTAGCGTTAGGAGGTTGGGTGACGAAGGTGAACAAGGAAGATGCAGTCGCTGTTTTCACTGAGGTTGACGTCTAATCGAGGCAATACTCAAGTGACCAGAGTGATGAGGAAGTAAAGGGGATCCGGAGTTGAAAGTGTACCCATCCTTGGGGATCAGGGAGAGAGGCACTGCGGAGGTGACAGCTAAGTCTGTTCTTGCCCTGAGGAGGAAAACCATCACATTTTAACAAGCCTTAACTCTGGCAGAATGGCACTGTTATTTAAGAGATGTGACAACTTCTAGGCACTGATCAGTAACTTGGATAAGGGTCACTAGTAGGAATGGGTGATCCCAGATTTGAAATTGAGTGGCCGTGCTACAGAATGCAAGAATGTTAGTTCAGAGAAGAGATGGAGGGATGAGATGGGGTGACAGTACTTATAAATGTGAAATTGACATTTATATAGGTCACAAAGGGTTTAATAGTAATAGCTTGATGTAGTGCAGCAGTAGTTTAGACTGCAACGATAATGCAGTGGTCATAGCAATGATAATGCAGTGGTAGTTCAGATTTCTGCAGTGTTTGCTGCGTGCTAAGCACCCTGCATCCCTTGCTGTGTATCAAGTTATTTTTCCTTTTAAAAAACTACCAAGGTGGTACCCATCATACTCCTCTCCCGCGGATGAAGAAACTTGCTCACGGAGGTTGAACAACTATCCCAAGGTTATAGTGAGTGAGGAGCAGAACTGGGAATTAGAAAGAAGAGGGAGGGCCCCCCTGGTGGCGCAAGGGTTAAGCACAGCACTGTGAAGCTATCTGCAGCCTCTGTAGCATGAATTCGATCCCTGACCAGCCAGGGAGCTGCCCGCATGGCCAGGCGGACTGCTCCTGTTCCCTTCAGCAGTGTATTTCAGTTCTGTTCCCCACTCTGTCTCTGGTGAATTCCCCTCCCCCTGCACCTCTGGCCTGTACCCCAGTTCTTGTAGGCATAAATAGATAAATCTTTAAAAAAAAAAAGAAAGAAAGAAGGAGGGGAGGGAGGGAAGGAGGGAGGAAGGGAAGAACTGCCACCAAACTGCCCCTTCGTGACTGGAACTCATCCTCATTGTGGAGCCTGGGTTTCTTGTGTGTCATGTGACCCTCATGGGCCCTTATCTGACTCTCCAGCCACTGAGATACAAGTACATTAATAAGGACACAAATTAATTTACCTGAGGCCTTAATTTTTTTCAGGTTCAAATGCCAAAAAAATTGTGCTCTGCCAGGCAGCATCCTTAGTACTTTACCTTGCTCTGGGAGATGTGAGCCATCCTTGTCATTATCTCAGTGTCACAAAGGGAAACTATACTCAGCAATTGCAGATCACTACTGGGAAGTGGTGCAGCTGGGATGTGAAGCAGGCTTCAGGGGCCATGCAGCCCCAGTGCTTCTGTGAGGGGTGCCTGGCTCTGAACCCTGTCTTATGTCTTTTTTAAAGATTTATTTATTTATTTATATAAGCACTGGGTACAGTTAGAAGCATGGGAGGGTGAGAGAATTCACCAGAGCCAGAGTGGGGGACAGAACAGGCAGACCAACGAAATACACTGCTGAAGGGAGCAGCGGGTGCAGCAGGAGAGGTCTGGGCGCCATGTGGGACCCTCGCTGGTGGCCGGGGATCGAACCGGCGCTGCAGAAGCTGCGGGCAACTTCTCAGGCCAGCGCTCAACCTCTGTGCCACCAGGGGAGGCCCTGAACCCTGTCTTGGTCTATGCCCTCCCCCACATTTCCCTGTAGATCATAGAGGCTGAGCTACGCTCTACCAAGCACTGGGAACTGACCGTTGAAGGCCAGGAGATTGCCCAGGAGGGCAGCCATGAGGCCCGGGTGTTTCACAGTGTTCCTCCAGAGGGCCTGACCCAGAATGCACTCATGGTAAGGGCCCGAGGGGCAGGACCTATGAATGTGATGGGGTGGGGGGTGCACAGATGACCCCTCAATGCAGTTTCATTCCTCTAGCAACTGCCCAGTGGCAAAGTGGGCTTCAGCAAGGCTATGTCCAACAAGTGGATCCGAGTGGACAAGAGCACACCTGATGGGCCCCGGGTTTTCCGAGTGGTGAGTACTTGCAGATAGGCTGGTGGGTGGGTGGGTAGACAACTGGGCCCCTGGACCCCATGTCCTCTATCACCCTTTATTGGGCAGGTGGACAGTGTGGAAGATGAGGTACAGCGGCGGCTTCAGCTGGTCCAAGGTGGGCAGGCAGAGAAATTGGGTGAGAAGGAGAAGAGTGAGCTGAGGAAGAGAAAACTACTCACGGAAGTGTGAGTGGGTACTGCCTGGAGTTGGGGGAGAGGCATTTTGGTGGGGGAAGTAGCTGTTCCTACCAGCCATGAGCTGACTATCCTCTCCCAACCTGGCTTTGCACCATGGTTGTCATGCATGTATCCCAGGGACTTTGTCAGTGCTGCTCTTTCTGCTGAGAACTTTTCCCCCATCGATCTTCATGCCAGGCTTAAGCATCAAACCCTTGCTTGTATGTCACCTTAGTGACTACCCTGACACCTTTGTTTCCTTTTGAGTTCCACAAAAGTCCCTCACTTTTATTCTTTATCCTTTGTGGTCTGTTTATTTCTTGTACAGTCCTAAGCACTGTGTGAAATTGATTGACTCCACAGCAGCCTGCATCCTGGGACCTGGACAGGCTGGAGTCCTTGCTGTCATAGGACTTACTTCCTTTTAAGTAGATACTGAGTAACATGGTTATAAAACAAACTGGAGGCAGGTTCCCTCATCCATATCCCAGTTCTGACATGGACTAGCTATGTGATTTTGACCCAGTCCCCTGTATTTATAGGTCTGTTTCCTCATTTGCAAAATGGACCCTTTTTACAAAATTGTGAGGTGACTTCAGTGAAACAGAGGCTGGAATAAGTTTAGAATAAATCCTCTAAATTGAACCTATTAGTATCCTTCCCAACAGTATGCTTCATGTCTTGGTCAGGCCCTGGTACAGCAATTCTCAATAAGTATGTGTTGAATGAAAAAGTGACTGAACAGAGAGACATACTTGGTGGCCAAATAAGATTTCAGGTGACAGCAAACATCAGGAAGAAAATGGTGGGTAGCATCAGATAGGGGATCAAGGAAGTTGATCGGTGGTATTCCCTCTCCTCTGGCCACAGGACCCTGAAGACCTATTGGGTGAGTAAAGGCAGTGCCTTCAGCACCACTATCTCCAAACAGGAGACGGAACTGAGCCCAGAGATGATCTCCAGGTAGGGGGTATCGCCTGGGATCAGGAATAGGTGGGAAGGTTATGAGCATTCCCATCAGGCTTTCATGTACCTTGCACCAACCCCACAGTGGCTCCTGGAGGGATCGGCCCTTCAAGCCCTACAACTTCTTGGCCCATGGCGTCCTCCCAGACAGTGGCCACCTACACCCTCTGCTCAAGGTCCGCACACAGTTCCGGCAGATCTTCCTGGAGATGGGGTGAGGCACTGCGCTGGGGGTAGGGCTGTCCAGTGGCTAGGCACAGGCAGGGCAATCAGGCTGCCTCTCCCACCAGATTCACTGAGATGCCCACTGACAACTTCATCGAGAGCTCCTTCTGGAATTTCGATGCTCTTTTCCAACCTCAGCAGCACCCAGCACGAGACCAGCATGATACCTTCTTCTTGCGAGGTGGGTGAGCCCTGTGGGCCTAGTTGTCCCATCAGAGTTGCCAGATTTGGATGGAGGCTTTCGGGGTGACTTATCAACTGAATCCTCATCAATCCAATGGTGCCTGTGTGAGCTGGTTCCATTACCTCTGATCTCCCACTTTCCCCCCTGCCCACCACAGGGCCTTTGCCCATGTTTACCTTCTACTGAGAATTGTCTTCTCCCAGATCTTCAAGGCTAGATCTGACAGCAAACCTCTGCTCAAGTGTCACCTCAGAGAGACCACCTTGACATGCTTCTTGTCCCCCCAAGTTCTAAAAACTCCTCAGTCCTAGTCTTCAATCTTGGTTTCTGTTTCCTTTTAAGAAAAAAGGACTACAAAGTCTTTGGTACTATTATATTTAATGATTTTCCAGTGATTGTCATGTCCCCACAGGTGGTGGAAGAAGGAGGATAGAAAAAGCCATTAAATGCCTATTACTAGACTGGGAGCATATTGTCATTGCTGTGGTCACAATCCCAACACCCAAAATGTTCCATTTACTGTTCTGGTCTTCCTGTTAGCTAGAGAAAATGGCACTGCTAACTCCTTTTTAAGAAGGGGTTGAGTAGTCTCAGTTTGTAAGTAGTGGAGCTGGGATTCCATCAGGCTTTTCAGGCACACCAAAATTGTTCCTTGAAGAGGATCTTAAAAATTTGCACTTTCACCAGGCCTCCCTGGTGGTGCAAGGGGTTAAATCGCAGTACTGGGCCTCCCTGGTGGCGCAGGCAGTTGAACTCTGCGCTGTGAAGCTGTCCTCAGCGTCTGCAGCGCAAGTTCCATCCTGGCCGGCCAGTGAGAATCCCACATGGCAAAGCAGACCTCTCCTGTCTTGCCCGCTGCTCCCCTCAGCAGTATATTTCAGTCACTCTGCCTGTTCTGTTCCCCGCTTTGTCTCTGGTGAATCCTCTCACCCACCAGTGCACCTGACCTGTACCCCGGTTCTTTGTATAAATAAAAAAAAAAATCTTTAAAAAAAAAAAACTGCAGTACTATGAAGCAATCAGCAGCTATTGCAGCACGAGTTTAATCCCCAGCCAGGGAGGTAACCCACATGTTGCAGCAGACCTTTCCTTGGCGGCTGCTTCCCTCAGCAGTGTATTTCATTGGATCTGCCTGTTCTGTAACTCTGTCTCTGGTGAATCCACTCAGCCTCTGGCCTACACCCCAACTCTTGTATGCATAAATAAATAAATCTTTAAAAAAAAATTTGCACATTCATGGGCCTTCCTTGGTGGCGCAGGCGGTTGAGCGCCGCACTGTGAAGCTGTCCGCAGCCTCTGCAGCGCCGGTTTCGATCCCCACCAGCCGCAGAGCAACCCACATGGTGAGCAGACCTCTCCTGTCTCGCCCGCTACTCCCCTCAGCAGTGTATTTTGTCAGTCTGCCTGTTCTGTTTCCCACTCTTTCTCTGGTGAATCCTCTTACCCTCCTGCATATCTGGCCTGTACCCCAGTTATTGTATAAATAAATAAATCTTTTAAAAAAAATTGTACATTCACATGAGAAGTGGTTCTGAGCCCCTCCTTTATGGCAAGGTCTTTGTAACACACCTGGGTCACAACCATGCACAGGATGAAAGTTCTTCCCCTAGTGAGATCTGCAGCTTGGTTAGAGAGTGTGTTAAATTCTGAGCATTCTCTCCAGTGGGGTAGATGGTGGTAAATGCCGTGTGTTTGAGGGGGTGAGCTGTCCATTTAAAGTAAAATATTTGCTTAAAGGAAGACAGTAGAGGGGAGGGAGAGATCTATATCTGAGAAAGGGAGATTCCAGGCAGAGGGAATGGCCAGTGCAAAGGAATTCTCACACATCAGGCAGTAGGCCCTGTTAGGAGCAGGAAGAGATGAGGGCAGGTAGGTGATAGGACAGTGTGCCCTATGTTATGACCACTGGGGACTTTTGTTTTTTTTTTCTCTTACACGAAGGTGAGAGCCTTGAGGGTTCTGGGCAGAGAGGGATGGGACTGACTTGGGTTTTCCCAGGTTCCCAGGGTTGAGGTCAGGGGGTCACACACCTATGGTGGTTGGAGAAAAGCCCGTTAACTGACCAGATTATGATCTCTCCTGCCCAGATCCGGCCGAGGCCCCGCAGCTCCCAATGGACTATGTCAGTCGGGTCAAGCGGACCCATTCCCAAGGTGGCTATGGCTCACAGGGGTGAGTGAAGCAGGATTTGGGGGTGTTGTGAAGGAGTTTGGGGTCCAAAGACCACATCACAGACTTCCAGGGTTTTCTCCTAAAGGTACAAATACACCTGGAAGCTGGAAGAAGCCCGGAAAAATTTGCTGCGCACACACACCACATCAGCCAGTGCCCGAGCTCTCTACCGCCTTGCCCAGAAGGTTTGGCTTGGCTTGAGCAGCTGGGGGTGGGCATGGGGCAGCAGGGAGGTGACTGTCACAACAATCTTCTGGTCCATTCCTGGCTGGGTCTGCTTGTCATCTTTAGAAGCCCTTCACACCAGTCAAGTATTTCTCCATTGATCGCGTGTTCCGGAACGAGACCCTGGACTCCACACACCTGGCTGAGTTCCACCAGATTGAGGGTGTTGTGGCTGATTATGGCCTTACCCTGGGCCACCTCATGGGTGTCCTGCGGGAGTTCTTCACCAAGCTGGGTGAGCAGGCAGCCAGGGCTGGGGTTTGTTGGTAGGGCCACAGAAGGGTGCCTCTTTGATCACTAGCCTTATCCTCTACCCCTTTGCTTGCCTGCTTTCTCTACCCAGGTATCACCCAGCTTCGCTTCAAGCCGGCCTACAACCCCTACACAGAACCCAGCATGGAGGTGTTCAGCTACCACCAAGGTCAGGATGGAGCCTGGGTCTGAACCAGGGCGGGAGGGAAGTCTCAGGCTTCCCACAGCTCAGCCCCAATCTCCTCACTCAAGCCTATACCCTGCCTTCTGAGCTAACTGCCAGGCCCAGTGTCACCCACATGAACTCCTCCATCTTCCTCCCACACCACAGGCCTGAAGAAATGGGTGGAGGTCGGGAACTCTGGTCTCTTCCGCCCTGAGATGTTGCTGCCCATGGGGCTCCCTGACAATGTGTCAGTCATTGCCTGGGGTCTCTCCTTGGAGCGGTGAGTGTGTCTGCCTGCCTCACTGAGGTGAACTTGGGTGCTGTCAATTCATTTTCATTATTCAACAAACCTTTAGTGAGCACTTACTGTATACCCAGGTCTGCTCCAGAAAGTGAGAAAAGTGATCATTAGCCATATAAATAAGTTAACTCGGCAAAAAAGCCTGAAGTGCTTCAAAGACAGTAAATGTCATAGAGAAAACATGACAGGCAAGGCTAAGGAGACAAGGTAGCAAGGGAGGGCCTGGAAGAGGAGGTGGCATCTAAGCAAAGACTGGAGGTGGATAAAAGTGAGCCAGAAATATTTAGGTAAGGGCAGAGGGAACAACCTTTGTAAAGATCCTGCTGCTGGAGCATGTCTGCTGTGTTTGAAGAATAGCATGGAGGCTAAAGAGAGGGGAGAAGGAGGGAAATGGGATGAGGGTGGGGAGGTGACAGCAGATGGTGCAGGACCTCTGGGAGGACTTGGGCTTTTCTCCTGAGGAAGTAGGAGCCCTTAAAGATTCCGATGAGAGCCTGAGGTGTTAAACCATGTCTCTTCCTTCCCCTCAAGCCCAACAATGATCAAATACGGTATCAACAACATCCGGGAGCTGGTGGGCCACAAGGTGAACCTGCAGATGGTGTATGATAGTCCTCTGTGCCGCCTAGACGCTGGATCAGGACCTCCGAGGACACAGGAGGCTGTATGACATGGGCTGCCATGGATAGGCCTCCCTTCCCAAGTCCCTACTGTCCGGCTCTTTACATCCCTTGCCAATGACCCTTTGTTTATGAGGCCTTTTGAGGCCATCCCTGCTGCCCCTGGTATCTCCTCTTCCTGAAGTGTCCCCAGGGACAGGGAATTGGGTAGTGGTTTTGTTCTGTTGCCTACTTGTGAGGATGAGCATGGGGAGCCCTGGAGGGCAGCTATCAGTTAATAAAGTAGGAGGTCACCTTCATCTGGTGCCTTTCTTTAGGGGTGGAGGGCTCTGGTTGGCTCTCTGAAGCCTATCAGGTACTTGATGGGGATAATCTGAGTGCTGGAGCCCTTGGTATGAGGGATGGTAGGTTGGGGGGGATCTTGAATCTTTGGGCTAGCCTGAACCAGATGTCTGAGGAAAGACAGGCTCCATCAAGCTTTTACTCATCACCAACTGGTGCCAGGCCCTCTTCTAAGTAAACAAAATGGACCTGCTATATAGGAGGGGGTAAGGGATAGGCTGTTGTTAGAACCCCAGGAACCAGGATTCCCTCTAATTGGCATTTGGAGGGGGTGGAACAATATAAACTTTTAAAAGCTGTCCTCTTTTTCTAGGTTATTTGGTTTTTCTAAAATATATTTTTTTTACAGCAGTTTTAGGTTTGTAGCAAAATTGAATGGAAAATACAGAGATTTGCCATATACCCCCTATCCCCCTTCCTCCATAGCTTTCCTACTATCCACATCCCTCTGCAGAGAAGAGTATATATTAGAATGGATGAACCTACACTGGCACGCAGCATTACTCAGAGTCTATCGTTAACACTGAAGTTCGTTTTCTGTGTTGTATATTCTGGGGGTTTGGACAATTATATGACTTACCCATCATAACTATGATACAGAATAGTTTCAATGCCCTAGAAATCCTTTGTGCTCTCCCTATTTATCCCTCTTCCCCCCGCCACCAAAAATAATGCTGCTCTTTTTAAAAATTTTTTTTTCAAGAATTTCAGCTGAGCCCAGGATAGCAGAGTAGAACAAAGATCCATGAGCCCAGTGCTTATATTGGACAATGAATGGGGTCTTGTGCTGAGCGTCTAATCTATTAATTTTCTGTAGGAATATTTTAAAGCAAATTCCAGCCATTGGAGGGCTTATCCCATACCTCAGCTTTGCATTGCATTTTGGAAATGGACCATTTCTTAAATAACCTCAAGGCTACTATCATACTCAGGGCATTTGGCAGTTAGTTGAGGTGATGGGCTGTGCTGGTCTGGGACACTATGGGCACCCATCTCCTGAGAGCTCCTCAATCAAATCTTTTATTTGGAATTAAACAGTTGAATCATACAGAAAAAATATTCATGCAATAAATGTGCACCTTCAAAGTGCCAGCACTTTTCGTAAGCTGAAAACTCATGAACTGAGCTGCCAAATCATAGTTGGCAGTTGATATAGGGAAGAAGGAGGGGAGTTTTCAGGATACACATGATAAATAAAGGTGGGAGGGGTAAAGGCCACATAGAAAAATAAAGGCAAGTTAGGCGGGTGGAGCATATATACATATATTAAGCATAATACAACAAACACCCAAATATCCACCCCTAGTTTGATAGAACCTGAATATTGACTATTTAGGTATTTCATTTTTTAGATTTATGTGACGGGTGGTGGGTTTGAAGATTCCTATGGGCTTGCCTAGTTCCCTTTGCTCTACATTGCTGACGTTAATACCCTCTTCTGAAGTTGGTATTTATTCTAGTGTGTTTTACATTTTTACTACCTATATGTTATTTTAACAAGACATGGTTTCATTTGATGTTTTCAAAAGTATACCAGCAGTACACCATTAAAAAAAAAAATCCTGCATCTTGTGTATTGTGTGTGTATCTGTGTGTGTAGGTTTGGATTTTTGTTGATAGATAATCCACAGATTTTCCAATCTGATGCCTTTAGAAACAGGCATTTTGTATAATTTGTGGCTATGCTATAAAATATTAAGTTAGCTCGTGTCTTCTGAGTGCCCAGTAGGTGCCAGATGTTTATCCCTGAAACTCTTACCATAAGCCAAGGCTTCGAATGTTAACACCTATAACAAAGATGGGTTTTGAGAGTGGGTGGCAGTTTTATGATTCATGCTGGTTGAGAGGCAGAGCCCAGAAACAAATCCACGTCCTCCAGAATATAGGTGTAAAAATGTCTGCCCTAGTCAGTCAGCCTGTGTCCTGCAAGAACGAAGCAATGTGAAGATTGCCCTGCCTCCCTCACTGGGACACCTTCCAGTCAGTGGGAACAAAATGCTGACCCCCTGCATTGGTCCCAGCTCAGCCCCTGCCCACGCCTCCAGCTCCCCACAGGCCTCAAGCACACTGGCTTTGCGCCTACCTCAGGGCCTTTGCCTGCATTGTCAAATCTTGCCAGTTTTTGAAATTGGGTTGTATCTTACTGAGTTGCGGGAGTTCTTTGTACATGCAAGATAAGTTCCATATTTTTGCAAATATTTGCAAATAAAAATTGCAAATATTTTCTACCAGTTGGTGGCTCTTCATGTGCCAATTATTATTGTTAACTATTAAGGTATTATTACTTTATACTGCTCTGGAAGAGCCAGATTGGGCTATGCTGTCAAGGAGCAGACAAATGATTGTTTTGGAGCAGACAAGTAAATGATTCAAAATGGCAAATGGATAAACTTCACTGAAGGCAATAAGTCATTATGGAATAGCAAGGGTCAAAATTTTTTGTCGGAAACATTTCTTGCGGAAAGCGCGGATAAGAAAGAAAGCAGGGTCCTCCGCATTACCCTACTTAGGGTCTTAAAACCGCCACATCCCCTCCGCATGCGACGCCGGGTGCGCGCGCAGCTGGGGCACGGCCCAACCGCCACTTAACGGCTAGCCACGCCCCGCTGCGCGCGCAGGTCTTACAAAAAGACTGCAAGGAGCGCGCGCCGCCGCACGTGCTAGGAGGAGGAGTGTGTGGGGCCGGGGCGGTGGGGGTGAAGGTCGGCGCATGCGTCAAGTGTGCGAACGCGAAGGCGGGAAAGGACGGGATGGAGCGACAGGGAGTATGCCGGGCTTCCCTCCTTCGCTCGGTCGCGGGCGGCGGGCGGCGGGCGACCGGGCAGGGAACGGTCGAAATCTCAGATTTCCCAGGTGAACCCGAGCCCAGCCACTTGTCTCCTACCATCGGAGCCATCCCTCGTCGGATTGGGCCCCGAATTCCTGACAGACCTACCGGACCCTGACTGACTGAAGGGCTCACTCTGACTGACTGGCGCCGACATCCAGGGTCAGGGACGACGTTCATGCATGGCGCATGGCAGGAAGAGGGCAGAGAGAGGTTGAGACACCCATGCACTGTACTGCACTCGTTTCCCTTCTTACCCCCCCTACCTCTTATTTCTTGAAGGCCTAGGCCCTCCCCCCGGCCCCCCCCCACACCAGTTAGATGCCTTGGAGCCCCTGACTTCACCCAGGCCCCAGCCGCGGGGTCTCCCCATCCCCAAACTCTTGGGGCCTTCCCCAGCCCCGCCCATCTCCTCCGGGTCTCCACCAGGCCGCGGAGTTCCAGTCAGCACGCGAGGTTCCGGGCATGGAACAATCGGAAGTAGGGGGGGTTTAATCACTTCTGCCCAGCAGACTGCGCCTCCTGAGTGCTCGCTGTGCTCACAGGTGAACATGCCCCACTCAGAGGGCAAGAAACAGGAGCCACTGCTGCTGGGGGAGAGCAGGGAGCAGCAGCCGGATGAGGAGAGCCGCCAAGAAGAAGCAGGTCGGCGGTCAGCTAGGTGAGGAAGAACCCCGCCCTCAGATCCAAACAGACCCCTTGGTCCTTCTCCTGTTTATATGCCAGGGGCTGCTCCCGGCATATTTGTCGGATTTGCTGGTCAAGCATCCACCGGTCTGACATGGTTACAAGTGCTGGTAACAAAGCTGACACTCTTGAGAAGACAGACTGTAAACACAGGACTGTATAGCAATTGGGATGCCAAGCGCCTTTGAGGAAAAACAGTGGCAAGTGGTCATTTTATATGGGAGGGTCAAGGCTTAGTGGTGGAGGTCACAGGTGAACCATAATGTTAGGGAGAACTGATGTTAGGAAAACAAAGACCCTTAAGGGAGGGCTGTACATGAGTAGGACAACTAATGACTTTTTTTTTTTTTTAATTTTTGGGTAGAGGAACTGGGGTGTAGGCCCGAGGTGTGGGGGTGAGAGGATTCACCAGAGACAGAGTGGGGAGCAGAACGGGCAGATTTACTGAAACACACTGCTGAGGGGAGCAGCAGGCGAGTCTGGAGAGGTCTGCTGTGCCATGTGGTTCACCTCCCTGGTGGGGATCGAACTTGTGCTGCAGTGGCTGCAGATAGCTTCATAGTGCTGCGTCTTCACCCCTTGCGCCACCAGGGAGGCCCCACTATTGTTAATAAAATTTTATTGGGACATAGCCACATTGCTATCACTGCTTCTACAGTTATGTTGTTGCAACTGAGACTGAGTAGTCTGCAATTCTGAAAAGATTTTACTGTTTGGCCCTTCACAGACATTTGCAGCTCTCTGGACTAAAGAATTAAGAAGCTCCATCTTACTGCCATGTAAAAGAGAACAGATTGTGGGGGTGTCAGGAGTGGAAGCAAGGTGACCAGTGAGGAGACACTTTAAATAATCTAGGTGCAGAGTAACTCTGGATTATGGATTCAGATTATGGAGGTGATGAGAAGTTTTCAAATTCTATGTATACTTAAGAAGACAGAACTGGGCCTCCCTACGGTGCAAGGGGTTAAGTCTCAGTATTATCAAGCTGTCTCCAGCCATTGCGACATGAGATCAATCCCCAGTCAGGGAGCTAACCCATATGGCGCAGCAGACTTTTCCTATCTTGCCCATTGCTCCCCTTAGCAGTGTATTTCAGTAAATCTGTTCTGCTGCCCATTCTGTTTCTGGTGGATCCTCTCACCCCCCACACCTCTGCCCAATACCCTAGTTCTACACAAAAACTTTTTTTTTAAAAAGATTTATTTATTTATGCATACAAGAACTGGGTACAGGCCAGAGGTGTGTGTGTGTGAAGAGAGGATTCACCAGAGACAGTGAGGAGCAGAAAAGGCACACTGACTGAAATACACTGCTGAGGGGAGCAGCGGGCGAGACAGGAGAGGTCTGCTGCCCATGTGGGTAGCTCCCTGGCAGGGGATCGAACTCGTGCTGCAGTGGCTGGCGATAGCTTAATAGGTTGCATCTTAACCCCTTGCGCCACCAGGGAGACCTTGCACAAAAATTTTTGAAAAGGTTTTGTTTTGCACGTTTATTCACAAGCATTTATTGAGGGTCTGCTTTGGCCACGTTTATTCACAAGCATTTATTGAGGGTCTGCTTTGGCCAGACACTCTTTTAGATGCTAGGGTTACAGCAGTGAACAAATCAGATTTCCTGACTTCTCAGAGCTAACTTTCTGTCTGTAGTAATAAACACTTAAGTTTCCTCCTTGATAGCTCATTTCCTTTTAGGTAATCATGTAGATGTACCAGTTTATGCACTCACCTGTTGAAGGACATCTTGGTTGCTTCTGATTTGGCAATTATCAATACAACTACTATTAGCATTATATGTAGGTTTTTGTGTGGATATAAGTGTTCACCTCCTTTGGGTAGATACCAAGGAGCAAAATTGCTAGATCATATGGTAAGAGTATGTTTAGTTCTGTGAACCTTCTTCCAAAGTGTCTGTACCATTGTGCATTCCCAAATGAAACAAATGAGAGTTCTGTTGTACCTCCTCATTAGCATAGTATTTGGTATTGTCAGTATTTTTAATCTTTCGCCATTCCAATCATTGTATGATAGAATCTTCTTGTATTGGTTTGCAATTTTCTGATGAAATATGAACATCTTTTCATATGCTTATTTGCCATCTATATCTTTTAGTAAAGTGCATATTCAGAACTTTTGCCTATTTTAAAAAATTGGATATTTTGTTTTCTTTTTGTTGAGTTTTAAGGGTTCTTTATACATTTTGGCTATCAGCCTTTATATTTTGAAAAGATTTGCTCTTTTTTTTTTCGTAGAAGAACTGGTATGTAGTCCCCACATACAGGGGGTGAGAGTGAGAGGATTCACCAGAGACAGTGGTAAGCAGAACAGGTAGATTTACTGAAATGCACTGCTAAGGGGAGCAGCAGGCAAAACAGGAGAGATCTGCTGCACAATATATGGGTTAGCTCCCTGGCTAGAGATAGAACTCAGGCCATAGTGGTGACAGCGCTGAAACTTAACCGCTAGGCCATCAGGGAGGCCCCAGATTTGCTCTCTTTCTGTGACTTGCTTTTCATTATGTTAACTGTCTTTAGAAGAGCAAAAAATTTCAATTTTAATGAATTCATCTCATCAATTTTTTCTTTCTTGGTTAATGCTTTTGGTGTTGTATCTAAGAAGGTCACTTAGGGGACCTCCCTGGTGGCGCAAGGGGTTAAGATGCAACCTATGAAGCTCGCTGCAGCCACTGCAGCACAGTGCAGCAGACCTCTCCTGACTCACCCACTGCTCCCCTCAGCAGTTTACTTTGGTCAATCTGCCTGTTCTGTTCCCCACTATGTCTCTGGTGAATCCTCTCACTCCCCACAACTCTGACCCATACCCCAGTTCTTGTATGCCTACATAAATAAATCTTTTAAAAAAAAAAAAAGGTCACTTAGGTTTTCTTTTATGATATCTTCTAGGAATTTTATAGTTTTTGTGTTTTACATTTAAGTCTGATACATTTTAAGTTAATTTTTGTGAAAAATGTAAGGTCTGTATCCTCTCCACCCCCTGGCAACCTCTACTCTGCTTTCTGTCAATAGAGTTGTCTCAGCTGGACATTTCATATAAAAGAAATCATACAATTGTGTGGTCCTTTATGACTGGCATTTTTCACTGAGCATAATGTCTTCAGGATTCATCTGTGTTATAACATGTATCAGAACTGCATTCTTCTATATGGCTGAATAATATCCTGTATTATAAATCTACTACATTTTGGTTATTCATTCATCAGTTGATGGACAGTTAGGTGTTTTGTGGTTTTTGAATCTTGTGAGTAATGCTGCTGTGAACAGCGAAGTACAAGTTTTGGTGTGGATGTAGGTTTTCATTTATTTGGAATAGATATCTAAGAGGGGAATTGTATTAAAAAAAAAAAAAAACACAACAGGGCTCCCCAGTGGCACAGTGGGTTGAGCGCAGTGCTGTGAAGCTGTCCGCAGCCTCTGCAGCGCTGGTTCGATTCCCAGCCGGCCAGGGAGATTCCCACATGGCGCAACAGACCTCTCCGGTCTCGCCCGCTGCTCCCCTCAGCAGTGTCTTTAGTCCGTCTGCCTGTTCTGTTCCCTGCTCTGTCTCTGGTGAATTCTCTCACCCCCCGATGCCTCTGGCCTGTACCCCAGCTCTTGTATAAATAAAATAAATCTTTAAAAAAAATCAAAACAACACCACCACTGGCTACTTTGTGGACATTGGGTGGGTGGGGACACTAGTGGGCATGGGAAGATCAGATGGAGGCTCCTGTGCAGGGTGGCGTTTAGCACAACAGATGGATAAAAGCTCGGGGGATCAGTTAGCGAGGCATGAGGAAGTAGATGAGCCAAGGGTATCTCCTGGCCCTAGTATCTGGGGGTTGTCTCCTACTAGCTCTCACAGAAACCAGTTCGATGCATTTCTTCTCAATCTGGCTTTTAATCACTTCACCATGTTAACTGAAAATTGACTCTAGTTGGAGACTTTGCACCTTGGAAATTGGCAAACACTACAAATCAGAGCTTTTCCCTCCACCACCACCACTAACACCCCTTCCCAAACCAGTTGCTAAATGCTTACCATTACACCACTGCTCCCCACTGTACTTTCTAACAGGTGTTGTTTTGCCCTTGTTGAATTTGAGGTGACCGGGGGCATCCACGTGAACATGTGTCCATCCACACCCAGAACATAGGGGCGAGACACTGGAGATGGTGCTGTGGGAGTCTGTTTTGTTGGCATCTCACCAGGGGAGGGAGACCAGACCAGGCTCAAGTATTACAGGGTCCTGAGGACTCCAGCCATAAAACCAACCTCCCCTTATCTCTCAGATTCCTTAGTTTTAAAGCAAGCCACAGACTGGGATAGTTGTAGATGTGTGCTATCAATTAGAGACTGGGAAAAAGGAAGTGACCAAAGTCATTTGATTTGTCTTCTCACAAATAGCATGTTTAGACCCACTTCTAAGTGGCAAGGAGACACAGATAATTTTTGTGTGCAATCATTTAGTGACTTCAAGAGTTCCACAAGAGCTTTGAGCCAAAAACAAGATGGATTAGAAACTAATACAAGGACCAGTTAATAGCTCCAGCCGCAGACAGTCAGTGAAAGGATTAAAATGTGAACATATTTTGGGAGAGAAAAGCAGAGGGTGATTATTTAAACCTTCCCCCTTCCTGGCTGTACTTCAGCAAAACATTTTACCCCAGTGCCAGAGTCTGTTGTGTTCCTCCTTGAATGTTTGATTAGCTTGCCCTGCCTCCTGGGACTGCTGCCTGCGGTGGTCATAAGTGGCTGGTGGATTGTTTACTTGTATATCTGTTAGAGGCCACAGGGGGAGGGCCCACCAGTGGGTGGCGCTGGCTCATACACCTGCCAATTACAGCTTTACCTGGAGTGAACAGATGGTCTCTCTGCTTAAGACCCATTTCCTCCAACATAACTAGGCCCCCTGCCAACCTGGGCCCTGCTCTGAAACTCTGTCCTAAACCTCGCAGCTGCACTGGGAACTTCTTCGAAGGACAGGCTGCAACAGATGAGCACTGTGATGTTTTCACAGCTCCCACCCTGACCTCCCTCTGCCCAGCCCCTGAGCAGGCTGCACACACCTGGCCTGCTGTGTTGGGACGACTTCCATTTCCTGGCCTGGGTCCAGGGTTCAGCAGCAGAAGCAGGCCTAGGAATGGGGGATGCCAGCAGAGAGGACACCATGAGTTTTGTTTATTAAAGTTAATTGGTGAATGCAGGCCCAGGGAAGCCTATGATTCATTAGCATCCTGATTATATGCAGCTGCTGAGTATTAAGAAAAATGAAATGGAAAGGAATATATCCCCAAAAGAGAGGTTGGAAAATTGGAGAAGCTCTTTTCAGACAGCTGATGCAGGTCTTTGTCCCACAACGAAATTTGAATGATCTGGATTCAAGTGATTTTTCACCATTTGCAGAGCTGCCAAGAAGACTTATTCCAGGCTCTTCCCTCGAGCCCGAGAAAGGTGTGACTTTGGGTCATAAGCAGCTCAAGCAGGTTGTGAACAATTACAAAAAAAGAAGCAAGCACCTGGTTATCTCATTGATTGTAATTTCAGGATCTTTACACTGTATGGATAACAAGGCAGCCTCTGGTTCAAGGAGACATGAACAGGGTAGCTCTTTCATTTAGGTATTCAATGAGGATTTGTGTTGCCTTTGGGATTAGAAGACAGTTCCCTCCCTGTGTGTGTAAATTGTGGCAACATGGTGATTAGACTAAGGTGCAGTGGGGGATGCTCCATTGTTGCCTTGTGAAGTTTGCAGAAAGAAATAGTAGTTTCAGGCACAGAGCTGGTGCATTTGGTAAGATTGTGGAAGGTTTTAAATTGCTAGGAGTGAAGGGTGGGAGGAGAGGAAGACTAGAACAAGGTAACATGCCAGGGCCCTGGAGGGCCTTGTGTGCTTTGCTGAAAAATGTAGATTGCATCTGGTGGCAGCTGAGGCACTCTTTTAGGCTATGGGGCAGGACTGGGACATAAGATTACAGTTCTGAGGTCATTAGGACCTAGATGAGAAATGACAGGTGTGGGGTGGCAAATGACTAGGCAGACAGGAATTGCTAGATTTGAGAGTTATTGAGGAAATGGAAAGGAGAGGATTTCTGGACAGGAGATGAAAGAATAGAGAGCTGGGTTCCATGCTGACTGCTGAGTTTCTGGCATATGTCATTCACTGGCTGGAGGGAAGACAAAATTGGGTTGGTGGAAGATGATTATGTTGATGTGCAAGCAGGGGAGTTTGAGATGCCTCTGGGACAGCCAAGTGGAGCAGACACAGAGGTAGTCAGGAAGGCAGTACAGGCTGGGAGTGATGTTAGGGGGACATGGAAGTGTGGATGGTAAATCATTTATTTGATACATCTTTATCCCTCCTACTGCGTGGAGTAGGTTCTAGAGAGATGAAGGAGAGGCTCAGCTAGCCCTTTCAGAGACCAGATGGGAAGGCTTTGGACCAGAAGGGAGGCAGACAGTGACATAGTAGGTGTTGTGTGCATGTACTGCCAAGGAAGACTTTCTAGAAGAAACATGACTTAGGTAGGGAAAGGCACTGCCAGGAATTCCCGTCTATAGATTGCCTTTGGTGGATGACAGGTTGTGCACTGTGGGGCGGGTCCTAGGAGGTTAGCAGGAGAGGCTGACAGTGAGGAGATTTGATGGGCGCCTGGCTGCAGAGCAGTCAGGAAACAAGGGTTTGAAGGGAAAAGAAGGTGAGAATGAAGGGGAAGTAGCACCAGCTACTTCCTAAAGTCAGAGCTATGGTCTGAGGTGTCTACCAGGTGTCACTAGAGACCTTGGCAGGTGCTGCTTCATTTAAAGACTGGGCCAGGAACCTGATTAAGAGGGAGGGCGGTGTGACAAATGCACTCAAAAAGTGTTGGCAGCTCTTCCTAGAACCATGAAAGGAAGGAAAGTGGCTCTTAGGAAGTCTTGGTGTTTGAGGTACAGAGGGGATGAGGTCAAGAGCCTGGCAAAGGTATGGGACACCTCACTTACCTGCTGAGTTGGGCATTTGTAAAGAGAAAGGGTGGTTATGGATACATTTCTGGGAGAGTGGCAGGGGAATTATCAGACCACTACTTCTGAATCTGCTCAGGGTGAAGGGAGGCCAATATGTAGTCAGGAACAGGAGGTTTGGAATGAGAGAGGGAGATGACCAGAACACAGACTGAATGCCCAATGGCTCTGAGGGCCTCCAGAGGCTGGAGAGCAGGGCTCTGCAGCAACCCTGTTGTGTCACTCAAGTTCCTGACAAGAGAAAAGGATACATACTGCCTGATTGTGGAGATGTAGGGTGTTTTGGTTTATTTTTAGGATTTATTTTTATTTATACAAGAACTGGGGTACAGGCCAGAGGTGTGGGAGGGTGAGAGGATTCACCAGAGTCAGAGTGGGGAGAACAGGCAGATGGACCAAAAACACTGCTGAGGGGAGCAGCGGGCGAGACAGGAGAGGCCTGCCGTGCCATTTGGGTATCTTCCTGGCTGGCCAGGAATTGAACTCGTGCTGCAGAGGCTGCGGACAGCTTCACAGTGCTGTGCTCAACCTTCTATGCCACCAGGGACACCCTAGGGCGGGGTTCTGATGGGTGGGTGTGATACTGAGTTAAAAGAAAAAGGGGCTAAGACCCCTCGCAAGAGTTTGACATGATGGAGCCCCAATTTAGGCTGAGTAGAAGGCCAGTAAAATGCTGTAATCTCAGGAAGGTCAAAGGCCAGATTTTCTTGAACCCAAACTCCAATCCTATTACCCTGCAAAAGCATGTCTGTCCTTTTAAAAATAACCCATTCTTTTCTTCACAGGCATCCAAATGTTGTAAAAGGCTGACTGTTCAGTCCCAGGTCTGAATTAGTCTCCTTCATCTCCTCTTTGAAAAGATGACTAATTACAGTCTCAGAGGTTCTAAACGCCTTAGTAAACCTTTGTCCCATAGCAAAATATCTTTTTTCAAGAGTCCTCAGGGAGACTTTGGTTAGCTAGCCTTTACCTGACTATGTAAGTCTTGTGCCTCAATTGGAGACTGTCTTGACAAATGTATTCCACACAAGCATCTTACCTTCTCTGAATCCAGAGAGAGGAAACAATGGGATGGAAAGTGTGATAAATTCATCCAACAGTTGAGAACTTGCTACATGCTGGATGCTGGAAAGAGGAGATAAATGGGACACAGCCGTCTGGGGAGATGGCGATAAGTGACCAGCATACTCAGTGAAGAGAGGGGCATAGGGTCCCGATGGCTTCTCAAAGTAGCCAGTGATGTGGGTTAGGTCTCACAGGTCAAATCAAAGACACATGCAGCAGAAAGTATCTATATGAGGACCAGGACACAGCCAGACCCTCAAGCCTGACTTTCATGCAGATGACAACTCTGACTACCCACCCAGTTCTCTAGCTCTGGTTTCACTGTTTCTGGAATCATTTTTTTAAAAGATTGATTTATTTATGCATTCAAGAACTGGGGTACAGACCAGAGACAGAGTGGGGAATAGAATAGGCAGACTGACTGAAATATACTGCTGAGGGGAGTAGGGGGCGAGACAGGTGAGGTCTGCTGCACCATGTGGGTTAGTTCCCTGGTCGGGGATTGAACTCATTCTGCAGAGGCTGCTTCATTGTGCTGACACTTAATCCCTTGTGCCACCAGGGAGGCTCCCCCCAAAATAAAAATTATTGCTAAAAAAGGACTATATTGTTTATCCCATTTTGCCCATTATATCAAAATGTAAATAATTTTTTTAAAGATTTATTTATTTATACAAGAACTGGGGTACAGGTCAGAGGTGTGGGAGGGTGAGAGAATTCACCAGAGAGAGCAGGGAGCAGAACAGGCAGATGGACCGAAGACACTGCTGAGGGAAGCAGCAGGCGAAGCAGGAGAGGTCTGCCATGTCATGTAGGTTTCTCCCTGGCCGGCTGGGAATCAAACCAGAGCTGCAGAGGCTGCGGACAGCTTCACAGCCCAGCGCTCAACCCACTGTGACACCAGGGAGGCCAAAATGTGAATAATTTTTTAAAATACAAAATGTGAACATGTTTTTCTTGAGTTAATAACTTCCTTCCCAGACAGTTATTAGGCAGTGGGCTAAAAAAATAAAACAGAAGAGGCATGTAGTCTAGTACAATGGCTGGCAGATAGAAAATACGGATCAGGTAAAGCAGATAAACAGGAAAAGGAAAAAAAGAAACTCCCTAAACATTGTTTCTTAATTAATTAATTTATTTTAAAAAGATTTATTTATTTGTTTATTTATACAAGCACTAGGTACAGTCAGAAGCGCGGGAGGGTGAGAGAATTCAGCAGAGCCAGAGTGGGGAGCAGAACAGGCAGACTGACGAAGTACACTGCTGAGGGGAGCAGCGTGTGCGGCAGAAGAGGTCTGCACTCCATGTGGGACCCTCGCCGGTGGCTGGGGATCGAACCAGTGCTGCAGAGGCTGCGGACAGCTTCACAGCCCAGCGCTCAACTGCTGCGCCACTGGGGAGGCCCTGTTTCTTAATTTAAAATACTGGTGGAGGGGCCTCCCTGGTGGCACAAGGGGTGAAGACGCAACCTATGAAGCTATCTACATCCACTGCTGCACAAATTTGATCCCCAGCCAGGGAGCTACCCACATGGTGCACCAGATCTTTCCTGACTTCCCCATTGCTCCCCTCAGCAGTGTATTTCAGTCAGTCTGCCTGTTCAGCTCCCACTCTGTCTCTGGTGAATCCTTTCACCCCCCACACCTCTGACCTGTACCCCAGCTCTTGTATACATAAATAAATAAACCTTTAAAAAATAAATAAATAAAATAAAATACTGGTGGGTCTGCTGAACAGATTGCAGGTTTGTTTGTTGTTGGTTTTTTTGCATAAAATATCATTCATAATGTGTTACAATTTCTATTTTTGTGATTTCAATACATGGTGAAAACCTACAGGCCCTGACAAAGTGATCTGTGTGCAGAACCCTAGATTTGTATGGTCTTTGCCCCAATCTAAAGTTGTCTCCTGCATACCTGATTTAATAGTTATGTTTTATTTGACTTCATTCAATTAGCTATATTAGACAGTTGTCCCTTTTTTGCTATTTCACTGGCTAACATATTTAATTACAAAATCACAGTCACATGTATAGTATGAGGCAAATATAACTCACTGCATATTTAGTTTTTTCACATAACTTTTTATATGTAACATAGGTTTACAACACTGCATAATGCCGCAGACCAGCACAGCAGTGAACGATGTGGCCGTCTTGGGGTTGAGAGACTGCGCAGGGTGGTCAGGGATTCGGCGAAAGAAATGACAAACAGACACACTTCAAGAGAGAGTGTAAATCTGAGTGTAATTCTTTTTGAGTTTGTGACCAGTATATATATGTTTTCTAAAAGCATAGGAACAATGAATATCAACGAAATCAGCTTGCTCATGGGTTTAGCTTATCACTGACAGGGCAGTGATTTACATCTGGACCTAGCCTCATTCCTAAGTAGATAGACCATTAGTTTTGCTTTTAAACTATATAATCGCATTTTTTGTTTTACTAACTTTAGTAATGTTTCATTTGAGTCAGCCTTGTGTTAAGGATTTCATATGATTTTTTTAATTAACAACCAATGACCTTTATAGAAGAAAGAAGGAAGTTTAGAAAGACAATAAGGGAATAAAGTTTGTAGTTCTAGAAAGACGAGATAAGGTTTTTTGTAGTAGCATTCTTGTAGTGGTTCCTGGTGGTCGTTATCTTATGATAAGCATCTGTCTTATCTATGTCTTCAGGGAACTGTATTCCCCTGCGAGCTGGTTCCTTGCCCAGCCGGACCTAGGGACCATGGCGAAAGCCATTAGCCCTAAAGGTCACTGCAGGGGGAGGTGCAGCAGCATAAGTTTCAGGAGTAGTTTCACATCTCCACACATATGTATTCACCATACCAGGCACATGACCAAAGGTCTACTTACCATCCATCAACCTCCAGTTTTTCCCCTCTGGACTCCCTTTACCTGTTCCTCCCACCCCCACTCCCTTACCCTTTGGTAATCACTATTCTCTTGTCAGAATCTAAGGGTTTGTTTTTATTTTGTTGGTTTGCTTTGTTTCTTAATATTTCCGATGAATAAAATCATATGATATTTTTGTTTCTCTGACATGTTTCACTTAGCATGATCCCCCAAGCTACACCCATGTTGTCATGAATGGCAGGATTTCACCCTTTTTTAAAAATAGCTGAATACTATTCTATTGTGCATATATACCACATCTTTGTTATCCAGTAATCCATCAAGGACATTTAGGTTGTTTCCATTTCTTGCCTATGGTGAACAGGCTGTGATGAACAAAGGGTAGCAGATACCTTTTCAGATTAATGTCTTTATAGCATAACTAACTCAATGCCATATCACTTGGTGGGACTAAGGACATGCAGGTACACTAGCCCCAGGTGGTCTGCGTGCTGTGGGCATAACCTAGTAGGTTTAGAAAAGGATGAAAAAGGACACAGAAAGTTCATGACAGGACCATCTAAGAGCATCTTACTATTTATAATATTATCAGAATCCATTTTAAAGCAGCACTTGGGTGTAATAAGAGACTGTGGGGTTTGGATTCAGGCAGATCTCCTGGTTCTACAGCATTGGGCAGATTTTGTGTGGACTTCTGGGTCAGTTTTCTGTTATAAAATAGGGGTGTATCATCTGTGTCTCAGAGCAGGTGTGTGAGTGAAATAGCCAAGTGTTGCCCATGGGAGGCAACCCAGCTTCTCCCACTACCTAGAACTAATTCTCATCAGCCACTTGAGAGCATTTTGTGCTTATCTCAGTTTCCTCTACTTTCAGAAGTCAGGTTTCTAGTCCTTCTGCCACCACTTCCAGTGCCAACCGTCAGCTGATGCTAGAAGGGAAGTCAGGACCCTACTTTTCCTCTCTGGACTCCAGCATTGACATGCTAAAGAGAAGAGCCCAGGAACTGATCGAAAACATCAATGAGAGCAGGCAGAAGGACCACGCACTCATGACCAACTTCAGGGACAGCCTTAAGATCAAGGTGACAGACTACCTGGACATAAACTTAGACAATGCAAAACTCATTGCTTGGGAGGTTCACTATGCCAGAGGTGAAAAGGAAGGGTGTTATGTTCTCTGTATGGTGCATGAAATACCCACACTTCAGCTTCACCCTTACAATAATCCTGCAAAGAAGAGATGATTGGTTCTGTTTTATAGAAGGGCAAATTAATGTTTGCAAATAATTTGCCTGAGTGATAGCCAGGACAAGGAACCAAGGTCCTTCTGTACCTCAGTCCAGCCCTCTTATTCATGCAAGGGCTCATGGCTATGGGAGCAGGGTGTTGAGCATAACCTGCCTGCCTTATTATACACAGATGTCCTCCAGAAGTTGGATGGTTTGTAACGGGAGAGTAGACATCTCGACATGGTTGGATTTACATCTAACTACCTGATGCTATTGGTTGTTCTTGATGCACAGTGGGTCCTGTGAGTTGGAGTCCACACGTCATCTCTATCACATTGACTTCTCTCCCCGGCCCCCCTCCCTCCATCCCTACTAGTGAACACCCTGATTGATGCATCACAGAAAATTTAGAAAGTAGGGGTGCAAGGGGGTTAAGACACAACCTATGAAGCTATCCACATCCACTGCAGCACAAGTTCAATCCCCGGCCAGCCAGGGAGAAACCCACATGGTGCAGCAGACCTCTCCTAACTTGACTGCTACTCCTCTCAGCAGTGTCCTTTAGTCTGTCTGTTCTGTGACCCCCTCTGTCTCTGGTGAATCCTCTCACACACACACCCCCCCCACACCTCTGGCCTGTACCCCAGTTCTTATATGCATAAATAAATAAATCTTAAAAAAAGAAAAAGAAAATTTAGAAAGTAGGGCCTCCCTGGTAGCACAAGGGGTTAAGACACAACCTATGAAGCTATTCGCAGCCACTGCAGCACGAGTTCGATCCCCGACCAGGGAGCTACCCACATGATGCGGCAGACCTCTCTTGACTCACCTGCTGCTCCCCTCAGCAGTGTGTTTCAGTCAGTCTGCCTGTTCTCTTCCCCACTCTGTCTCTGGTGAATCCTCTCTCCCCCCACACCTCTGGCCGTACCCCAGTTCTTGTATACATTAAAAAAAAAATCTTTTTTTTTTTATTTTATTTTTTTTTTAAATAGAGGCATGTTTTATTTATTTATTCATTTGTTTGTTTTGTTTATACATGCACTGGGTACAGTCAGAAGCGCGGGAGGGTGAGAGAATTCACCAGAGCCAGAGCGGGGAGCAGAGCAGGCAGAAGGACTGAAGTACACTGCTGAGGGGAGCAGCGGGCGGCAGGAGAGGTCTGCGCGCCATGTGGGACCCTCCTCCGGTGGCTGGGGAGCAGCCGGGGATCGAACCGGCGCTGCAGAGGCTGTGGGCAGCTTCGCAACCCAGCGCTCAACCGCTGCGCCACCGGGGAGGCCCCTTTTTTTTTTTTTTTTTTTTAAAAGAAAATTTAGAGAGTATAGTATAGCATAGCAGGAAAAAAAAAAAAATCCCTGATACCACCACCCAGAGAGCAGTTTGTTGCATGGTTTCTTACAGTCCATTCTTCCCAACCTGATTGAGCTTATAATATATATGTAATTTTGCACCATTTTTTTTTTTAGATTTTTTTTATTCATGTAACATTGCATTATAATATAAATTTCAGGTATGCATCATTACAAATAAATGTCTGTATATTGTTTACTAATAAGAGTCTAATTCTCATAATTTTGCATCTTGCTTTTAAAAAATAACTTGACATATAGGCTATTTTAGCCTCAGTAACTAGAGTTGCTTTTACCATTTTTATAAAATACATTGCAGAAATAGAAGAGATCCATTTGATCCAAATGACTTGTTATGCATCTTGTTTGATTTTCCAAGAACACATCTTATTCTTTCAAAGGTTTCTGACCTGACAGAGAAGCTAGAGGAGAGGATGTACCAGATTTATAATCACCACAACAAGATCATTCAGGAGAAACTCCAAGAATTCACCCAGAAAATGGCAAAGATCAGCAACCTGGAAACAGAGCTCAAACAAGCGTGTCACACAGTGGAGACCGTGTACAAAGACCTGTGTCTCCAGCCTGAGGTACAAGCAAACTCATACAGGGTGGGGATGGGGGTAGAGGCACAGCAGGGAAGGAGAATTTAATGGGCTAAGCTGAAAGTACATGTCATCAGAAACCAAGGATGCCAGTGCCTAGCCCTCAACCCCACAGGGGCCACTGGCAAAGTCGTGCCTTTGCTATCTTGGTTGTAGCCCATATTCTCTCTTCTTCCTCTCCATCCTGCCACCCACCTCCCACCCCGACATGGTGTGTCCAAGAAGAGAAGCCAACTTGTTATTCTCACCACTATGTATTCGTCTCTGGTGACAAAAAGCAAAATCTCCTGTGGGCAGGAGGGGTCTGCCCATACCCCTAAGCCCTCAGCAATGCCTAATTTAGTTTATTTATCCTAGCGGAGACCAAGGCTCAGACACAGTCCAGTTCCCTTGGGCCGTGGGAAAATCCTTCCCTGTCCCAGCACCTTCCAGGTGGTTACAAGTAAATGTGGTCCAAACTGTGGTCAAGAGTGCAGATTCTTTATTATTCTCTCTCTCACCCTTTTTTTGCTCCAATATCTAGCCTAAGGCATGGCTCCCTAAATGGAAGGGTCAAGGGCACACAGGGAACTCTTGTGCAGGGGAAGGAGGTGTGGGTCTCTCAGATGCCAGGTGGGTCTCTCAGAGGTTGCTTTTATGTCCCCTAGTCTCTCCTTGCACCCTGTCAAGAGGAGTTTCTGTTCTAAGATAATCGGAATCCTTTCCTACCCACCATTAAAAGTGGGTTGAGAAGCTCTGTATAGTCCCATCTTTTTAGGGAGCACATTTGAATGACTTCAAAAGGAAAATTTTGATATTTAAAAATGAGTTTCTCACTTCCCACCATAAAAACTGCCATCTCCCTAAGCGCAGGTCCCAGGTCTTAGACCATCCAGTCTCCTGGGTAACAGGTGCTCACTTGCCGACTACGAATGCCTGGATCCCAGTGATCGCCCTTCCGAGAATCAGCGCATGAATGTCATGAGTGCCTGGATAAGACAAATGCAGAGGTGGTTTGAGTCTTAAGAGCTTACAACTTCCCTTTAACATCATTCCTCAGAATAAGCTGAAGGCAAAGGAATGGTTGTTAGCTATCTAAACATTCAACATGTCAATGTTTTAGTTATTCTGATTTTTAAGTGTTAAGAAATGTTATGGTCTGTAATGGATTATAGTATTTTCATTTATAGTGTAATGAAATGTTTACCGAAAGATAACTTTTTCATTATTAAAGTATTTTCAGAAAAAAAATTTAAAATCAATCTTTATATTCCTCCCCAGGCTACTACTCTGGAAGACCAGACCCACACAGGTGGCAACTCCTGATAACTACCGAGATCATCCCTTCTTAGTGACCACTGCCAAGAGAAGACTCAGAGGCCACAGTTCCTGCTATAGTGAGAAAATTTGTTTTCAGAGTTCTGCAATACATTTTGGTGGGGGAAAAAAACCAACCCAAAGTTTTATACCACCCCAAAATACTGTGAATCTAGTCCCTACTATAGGCCCAGCTTTGGTGCTCCCCATACTTGGCCAACTTACTTTCCCTACCCCCATCCCTGCATAGTTGATTAAACATTTTGATTTTCAACCCTACCAAGTTTCATTCCCATAAAGGCAGAGATCTGGTGAGCTCTAGAAAGGAATCAGATCCTTTCTTATCCACAGGAGAGACAGGAAAGCAAATATCAGACAATGCCTCAACCAGCCTATCTCCCAATACCTCATATCCACTTCCCACGCCCTCTTGTCTGGGTTATACTTTATAGCCCTCAGCACTGCTTCCTTTTCCTCAGCTTCCAGAAGTCAAGGAAAGATCACTGCCTCCCTTTCATAGAGTAAAAAAATTCTATTTTCTTCTTAAAGTGCAGCTCTAATCTAATCCATCTTCTTCACAAAACCACCTGAAAACCCCCTGTGCTTGACCTTGAGGTTTTTCTGGAATGTCCCATTCTAAATAGTACACAGAGCTTCTCCGTCTCCCTCAGGGCCTAATGTGGTCCCACTTTCTTCCTAAGAGACAAGTACCTGCCTCCTCCCTGTATTTCTGTGTGGCTCACAATGGATTGTACACCATTTTTTTTTTTTCTTTTTCATTATCTTTGTCCATGTCTGTCTTCCTTTGAGGCCAGGTGTTCTGGGCCCCCTGCAAGTCTCAAAGAGCTGCCAGGGACAAACACTACAACCTATAAATAGTTGACCTTTTTTCTTAAATAGGAGTGATGATTCCTGTAGGCACTTTGTCTCCCTGGCATCCACCAGCTCACTGGGCACTATGCCCCATTCAGGCTATTCAAGAAACCTTACTACAGTCTTTGAACATACACTTCCCAAGCATAATAGGAGAGGGGCTAAGAGTACTTCACTTTCCCTGCTCTGATGGGAGTCATACCAGATGAAGGGTATGGAGGGCACTTGACACAGGTCACACTGCCAGTGGGGTTAGCTGAAGTAGGACTGGGTCCTATTGTCCCCACCCCCTTCCTCACAGTCAGGCCACTGTGATACATCCTGCAGGGACCCTATTCCCACCTTCATAGGTATTCACAGCCTCTAGGTTCATGGCGTGGCGGATCACATGATACTCGTCAGAAATTCCATTTCCCCCCAGCATGTCTCGGGCCTGGCGGGCAATGTCCAGGGCCTTCCCACAGTTATTCCTCTTCAGCAAGGAGACCATTTCTGGGGTGGCCCTGGGAGTGGCACAGACATGTAATAGCATTAGATTATGAAGAAATGAACCTGCTCTAGGCTACAGGCTCCTTATACCCTGGGCAAACCCAGCCAAAAAGGGGGTTCCCTGTAGTACTGTCACATAGCAGACAGAGTTCCCAAAGAGGGACAAGGGGCACAGCCCTGGACCCTTAAGGTCAAGAGGGTGAGAAAGGACAGGTCCCCAGATGCCTCAAGTCAGAACACCCTCTCCCCAGGGCCCACTACCACTATGTGCAGAAGGGGCATGAGGTACCTCCCCTTCTTCCCAAAGCCCCTACTTGTCTTGATCCTTCAGGCGGCCAAGCTGTAGGCAGGCATGAAGGCCCAATGTGATCTCAGTGAGCATGTCCGCCAGCTTCTTTTGAATCAGCTGGTTCCTAGCCAATGGGACGCCAAACTGGATCCTAGATGGGCAAGGTCAGGGGTAAGTAAGTATAGGAGGGGAGCCCCTCCCCAGTCCTGTTCCAGGGCCCCACAGCTCTAGGAAGCCTTCCCAGACTGTCTCAGCTTCTATTGAGCTCACATTGTCCCTGTCTGGCCCCTCCCAGCTCAGAAGGACTCCTCTGCCATTGGGGCTCACCAGTGGGGTAAAGGATGGAACCCAAGCCTCCCATATCCCTAGGAGATCTCACTGTAGCCCTCACACACCTGTCCAGGGTGTACTGCCGGGCGGTGTGCAAACAGAACTCAGCAGCTCCAAGAGCACCCCAGGAAATGCCATACCGGGCGTTGTTTAGGCAGCCAAAGGGACCCTGTAGGGTTCAGAGGGAGCCTCAGGCTCATCCAGGAGGTGCTGAAAGGACCTATGTATAACCAACTATGGAGTAAGGAGGATTCCCCTCCCCGGACACACAGTATAATAAGAGGGACATGGGGCAGCCATTTAAATCACGTGTATGGCAGGCTTGCTCAGTGCCTGCTCACTCTTGGTTGGAACACAATTCTACCTAGCCTGAGATCTAGGTTGGAGTCTCAGATCTAGGGTTCAGTGCAAGGAGACAAGAAGATGTACACATACCGAAGGATAAAGCTGGTTCATGGGCAGAGCTGTATGAGCCAGATAGCCACCCATAAGGGGCAGTTTCTGCATATCAGTAAGTCAGGCAGACTCCTTGAATCACAACAGTCATGTAATGCAATATGACAGCATTCAAGTCAAGGATAGACCATACATAAGATGGTGGTCTCTGTATAAAGCCTACATGTGTAGTAGGCTATCTTTGTGTAATTAAACTCTATGACAATGACACAATGATAAAATTGCCTAACAGTGCATTTCTCATGCACTGGGGACATGTTGTGTCCCCAACATTAAGTGACTCATGACTGTATTATGTGGGCTCCATTAGCACAAGAACCATATGTGTCTATTCACCAGCTGGTGACCAGTTCCCAAGGTGTTCACTGCTTACCGCCAGGCCAGATGCATTGGGTAGCACATTCTCCTCTGGAACCTCTACACCGTCCATGACGATCATGCCCGTGGCTGAGGCCCGCAGGGAGAACTTGCCCTCAATTTTGGGGGATGAAAGGCCTCGCATCCCCCTCTCCAACAGGAAGCCCCGAATGCAATTATCTTCACACCGAGCCCATACTACAAATAGGTCTGCCACAGGCGAGTTGGTGATCCTGGAGGCAGGGCAGACAGTGAGGCATGTGGCCACCACCCTCTTGCCCCTGCCCACCCACCTGAGCAACCCAAGTCTCTCACCAGGTCTTGGCCCCATTTAGGATGTAGCTCTTGCTGGAGGGGTTGTGGTGGGCTCTGGTCTCCATGCTGCCAGGGTCACTCCCATGGTTGGGCTCTGTCAGCCCAAAGCAGCCCAGGAGCTCCCCAGTGGCTGTAGGCATGAGGTTAAGTCAAAGGCTGCCTGTCTCCCATTCATCCCCTCATGAAAATTGTCAGCCTTTCTACCAAATCAGGTTCTGGCAGACCTGGTCCTGCCTTCATGGCATTCCCCAGGTGGTAGGGAGACACGTTGGGGATGGACCCCCACAGGAATCAGGAAGGAGTTGGCTACACTGTCTTGAAGAGTAGTAAAAGGGGAGGGGGGCAGGAAAAGGTGTGGGGAAGAGTTGTTCTGGTAGAGGCAACAGGATGTGCAAAGGCCAGTTGTACATTGCAGAATTTCAAGTAGCTGAGTCTGATTGAAGAAAGGCAAACAAAAGAGTGACCAGCAATGAGATGGAAAGGTCAGTGAGGCCTTGTGGACCCAGTCCAGAAGTTAAGACTTTAAACTTTGGGCTGGGATTGGGAGAGCAGAGAAAGCCAATCAGGAAGGAGAAAGAAAGGAGCAAAATCAAGACAAACGTAGGAGGGGGAGTGAAGATCACATGTGAGGTGTGGTCTATGATGTAGCTGGAGATCTAGGTGGCCACTGGTGCTATCCATTAGGTGGGGAGAGAAGGCAGGCTGGGGGACAGCCCCACCCAAGTTCCAGACCATTAGGACTATGTTCCATGTGGGTCCCCGGCAGCTACTCACCCAGCCGGGGCAGGTACTTCTGCCGCTGTTCCTCGCTGCCATATGCGTAGATAGGGTGCATGACGAGGGAGGACTGGACACTCATTGCTGACCTGTAGCCACTATCTACCCTCTCCAACTCTCGGGCCAGGAGCCCATAGGCCACAGATGAGACTCCAGCACAGCCATATCCTGGTGGGGAAAGGGAATATAGAGGGGACAAAACCCTGCCCAGCTAAGAACAGTGATTTCTAGGGCCCAAGATGGAGGCTGAGGGTTGAGTTCATTTCATGACCATAGGATGGAGGGATGGTTAGCAGCTTTGATTTACAGACTGGGAAGCCTGGGTTTAGGGAGCTGCAAGTGTGGAGAGAAATGTGTCCCTACCTTTAATGGTCGGACCCAGAACTCCGAGTTCTCCCATCTCTGAAATGATCTCCCGATGAAAAACTGCAAAGACAGATACCCAAGTTCAGATCTAACGTTAGGCCACTGTCGCCCCCATCCCAGGGACAGAGGGACCTAGAAGCCCAGATATCAATAGCACTGCAGGGCTGGAGTGGCTGGTGGAGGCCCTGGTCACCTTCATTGCGATTGGCCAGCAGGATGCGGGGCATGAGACGCTCCTGGCAGTAGGTTCGGAAGGTGTCCCTGATAAGGATCTCATCCGCCGTCAACTGCTGCTCCAGCACCAGCGGATCCCTCCAGTCAAACTCCGGACGCAAGGCTGGGGCGGGAAATGGGACGCGACTCAGCCCAGCTCACAGGCCCCAGCGCCCTCCTCTCCGCAATCACCAGCCCCACTCCTCCACCCCCATCTGGCTCCCGGTGGATGTGGGCTGCAAGCAGGCCTCTGTTCCCCTAGCCCTAGTCACGGCCCTGCCTCCCCACCCAGGCAGCTTCGTATTCTGGGACAGGGCCGACATGGGGCAGACAAACAGTAAACAGCTGGATAAGGCAGCAGACGCAAGGTGCGACGAAGGGTCCTTACACTTGGTCGCTTTGCTCTGTGTCTTTCCGCTCTTTTCTGCAAAACAGAACGGGAAAGTCGACCAGGGAACGTCTCCAGTTCCTCCCTTCCCATCCTAGGCTGGTCAGGTACTGACCAGTCTGTGCCGCCGCCGAACCCCAGGCTTGCAGGATGCGCAGGCCAGATCGGCAGCTCAGCAGCCGCGCGGAGATCCCTCTGAGGGCCATGTGGGCAGCAGGCCGGCAAATGAAGCTCTGAAGACACCCCGATCTGGAGCAGCGGGGCGTCAGAGAGGGTCAGCTCCCCGTCGCAAGCCTCGCGCCAATCCTTACCTGCACCGCTCACCGCACAGACTACGGCGCAACTGACAATGGCATTTGACCTCAGAAGGGGGAGGGAGAGGTGGAGGCCATACGGAGCCTCTCATTGCTTGGTCCTAGAACCCAGAATCTTCTTGGCTCTGCCTTTTAAAAAGGCCCCGGCAGTTTCCCCCCCCCCCCCCCCCCGAGGTCGATGCTCCCCAGGCGGAGGCCGATTTAGCCCCTTTAAGGGGCAGAACCGCGAAGGGGCGGAAAGCAACTGTGCCAACACTATTGGTCCGCTGTATCCCTTCTATGATTGGTCCTAAGCAGGGGCTCGGTCCACTCTTGATTGGTCAGTTGCAGGGGGCGTTGCGGAAGGATTCTAGAGTTAAAGAAATTGCGGCTGGAGGAAAATGAATCCAGGAAACCAGGCCAGACCGCGAGGTTTCCTCTAATAGGGAGCTGTGTGTGTGTGAAGGTAGGCTCCGGTAGGCGACCTCAGCCCAACCTGCCTGCGAGGCTGTTTCAGAATGCACACCTAGTCGCCTGTGTATGATTAGTGTAATTCGTGTGCTATAGGATTCTGTTTATCTATGTGCGTGATTGTGTTTGTGTATCTGGTATGTAAGTGGAATTGACTGTGTCTGTGACTGGGGTTCTTGACTGTGCCTGTGTAACTATCTGTGACTTCCTGTGCCTGAATGTCTTTGTGGTTTCTTGTCTGTGTAATTACAAACTTGTCTAATGGCATTCTGTGAGATGGTGTGTCTGAGCGGTACTCTGTATGATTGTGTTTTGATGATTTCTTTCTGTGTGTGACTGTTCTCCTTGTGATAATATGAATATTTGCATGCATGTCTGTGTGATTGTGTGTATCTCTATGTCAGTGTGATTTGGTCTCAGTGTGTGATTGTGTGACTCAATGTGACATGAGCATATGTCTGAATGAGTGGCTGTGTTCATCTAAATCACTTTTCTGAGCTTTTGTGTGTTGTGCATTTGAGATAAGTCCATCAAACTTCACCATCTCTAGCTGAAAGTCACATATTACCATGACCTGACCATTTCCCAGATGGGGAAAGTAGTCCCAGAAAGCAGAATCTTACTGCACAAGGACACAATGGGCCAGGTGCAGAGCATGGAGAGAGATCCTCACCTCCTGATTCCCAGAACAGGCCCCTCCCTAACCAGGGGCTTGTCTTCCCACCTGAGAGGTGGGAGTAGCTGTGAGGTGATGTATGAATGTGATCACTGGCCTACCATGTTTCCCCATACCTAGGACCTGGGTTTCCCTGGGCCCTCCCACATCTGGGGCCTTCTGGGCCCTAATATCCAAATGAAATCATTTGAACCCTCTTCATCAAACAGGTGTGAGTCCATCACTTCCATTGAAATGTCTGGAATTCTTCATAAATCTCTCCTTTTGGTCACCTTCCTCCTAATAGCAGTGGCCTCTCTTCTTCCATCCCTACCGAACCCCAAAGCTGCTCTGACCATGGGTGTCAGAGGAGGATAACAGCAGGAGGATAACACTTGGAAACTCAGGTGGAGGTTCAGGTTTTGCCACCCTGGAAGTTCCATCATCCTTCTTGGCCACATGCTCTCAGGGCCTGGCCTTTCAGCCAAATGCCCCTTCTCTCTGGACTTTTAAGCCTTTGCCTCATCTTTCTTTTCTTTTTTTTTTTTTTAAAGATTTACAAGAACTGGAGTGTAGGCCAGAGGTATGGGAGTGAGAGGATTCACCAGAGACAGAGTGGGGAGCAGAACAGGCAGACTGACTGAAACACACTGCTGAGGGGAGCAGCGGGTGAGGCAGGAGAGGTCTGCTGCGCCATGTGGGTTGCTCGAACTCAGCTGCAGTGGCTGGAGATAGCTTGATAGCACTGTCTTTAACCCCTGCGCCACCAAGGAGGCCCTTTGTCTCATCTTTCAGAGTCAAAAATACCTGTTTAGTGCCTCCTCCTAAACCAAACAGATGTCTCTTCCAGAGAGACCACTTTCCTCTCCAGGAAGCCACTCAAATTCCAACCACATCATTTTATTCACATAGCATATTTCATTCATATAACATGAAATGAGCCGTTTAAAGTGTATAATTCATGGGTCTCCCTGGTGGCACAGGGATTAAAGTCTCAGCGTTATGAAGCTATCACCAGCCTCTGCAGCCTGAGTTCAATCCCCAGACAAGAAGCTACCCACACAGCACAGCAGACCTCTCCTGTCTCTCCTGCTACTCCCCTCAGCAGTGTATTTCAGTCAGTCTGCCTGTTTTGCTCCCCACTCTGTCTCTTGTGAATCCTCTCACCCCCTGCATCTCTGGCCTAAACCCCAGTTCTTGTATGCATAAATAAAATAAAAATAAATCTTTTTTTTTAAGTTTATAATTTAGAAAAGAGATATTTGTACATCACAGTTCTGACAAAGGGTCAGTTTCTGAAACATATAATTTATACAATTCAACAATAGCAACAACAAAAACCAAAACCACCCAATCAAATCCAGTAAAAAAATGGACCTACATAGATACTTCTCCAAAGAAAATATAGAGATGGTCCACACGCACATGAAAAAATGCTCAGCATTACTTATTATAAGAGAAATGCAGGGCCTCCCCGGTGGCGCAGCAGTTGAGCACTGAGTTGCGAAGCTGCCCGCGGCCTCTGCAGCGCCAGTTCGATCCCCGGCTGCTCCCTGGCCACCGGAGGAGGGTCCCACATGGCGCGCAGACCTCTCCTGCCGCCCGCTGCTCCCCTCAGCAGTGTACTTCGGTCCTCCTGCCTGCTCTGCTCCCCTCTCTGGCTCTGGTGAATTCTCTCACCCTCCCCGCTTCTGACTGTACCCAGTGCTTGTATAAATAAAAATTAATCTTTAAAAAAAAAAAAGAAAAAGTTCACTGTCAGATAACTGGATAAAGCAATGGGTGGGTACATACTCAATGGAATACTACCCAGTTACTAAAAATGATGAAATAATGCCTTTGGGACAAATCAGATAGATCTTGATGTAATAATGCTAAATTAAATAAGTCAGAAAAACAGATTACTTCATACATATGTGGGATATAAATAACCACAGCAGACAAACCGATAAAACAAACCAAGAAATAATTTAGATTCTGAAAAATGTAATAGTTATTTAAGGAGTTCAGGGGGAGGGAAGAAAAAATAGAGGAGGGAAGGTGGTTTGGTATTGGGCACTAGGGCTTTGGTGGAGGTCCCTGAGAGTGGTAAATTATGTACATACTTCATAGTTATTATAGGCATTCTGCTGGGTATGTCAACTGGCTATTCTATTACTTTTTGTCTCTGCTCCCCACCCCCATCCCCAATGGCACATACTTTTTTTTTTTAAGATTTGTTTATGCATACAATAACTGGGGTACGGCCAGAGGTGTGGGGGAGAGAGGATTCACAAGGCAGAGTGGGGAACAGAACAGGCAGACTGACTGAAATACACTGCTGAGAGGAGCAGTGGACGAGACACGAGAGGTCTGCTGTGCTGTGTGTGTAGCTTCCTGGCCGGGGATCGAACTCGTGCTTCATTGGCTGCAGATAGGTTCATAGGTTGTGTCAACACTGTGAGCCACCAAGGAGGCCCTAGCACAAACTTTTTTCTCTCTTTGTGTGAAGGCTTTGTGTGACACCAATTGTGTGTGATGGGTCTATGTCTGGACAAAACTGTCTCTCATTATCAGGGTACTGATTCATGTTAGTATGATTGTCTGTGTTTGCCTGGATAGCCCCTGTGGCAGGGTAGTGGTAGCTGTGCAATTGTGTGACTAAACAATCACATACGTGGCAGAGCTATGCACAGTTATCTCTGTCTCATGAATAGCTGCTTTCGTGGCTGTAGCATTCTGTTTGTGATGGTCGGGTGCAGCATATAGTAGGCTTTTGTGTCTGAGACTATAGCTCTGTGACAATATATCCAGGAATTCCCATGCAATATGGTTGTGTGTGATTGTGTTAGCACCTGTCTGTGATGATGAATTCTATGTCTGAGGGATTGTGTGGCCAGAGCATTGTGTAACCAGTATAGCATATGATTGTATTTTGGTGCCTGGGAATTGTGTGTGTGCATGATCTATATGACACACAGTTATATGGACAGGTACTGTATGGTGCGTGTCACTGTGTAATTACATATTTCAAGTGTGAGTGACTATGAGCTGTGTCTGTGATGTGCGTCTTGTTGCCCACATGGGGCTTCCCAGGCCACCACATGCAGGTCCCTGGTGTAGAATCTTGGTTCCCTCCCCCATGAGTCGGAAACCCAGCAGCACCTGGTCAAAAGCAGGGTGGTACATGTCTTATGTGGGTCAGGTACGTCCTGTGGCCCTATCCAACAGTTTCATCTCATACAGAATGGGGGTCACATCCCCTCCCTAGCACCCACTACACTGGAACAGTGTAGTTCCACCGGCCTCAGCTTCCACACTTCCCCGTGCCCTGCAGCACAGCCTGGGGCTCCCTGGTAGATTCAGCTGATTGCAAAGTCCCCTCATGCCACTAGGTGCAGACCTTAGGAGCTCACAATCTAGAAAAATTAAAGTCAGCCTAACATGAAGCCCCAGCCACTAGTCTTCCCACTCACCAGGGACAGAACTTTGGCTGTTTTGGGCCCCTACCTGATAGCAGCCACCAACATCTGGGGTGTCTGATAATTCTTGGCTTGGCAGGCAGTTTGTGCCAAGTCCCACCATCAGCACGGTTGCGGCTCTTTATTGGGGAGGGGAGAGCTAAAGTTCCCCAGGTTGGAAAGAGAGGGTCTTCAAGCCCCTTCCCAGCATACATGTTTTGCTTGTCATGTCTTCTCCAAGAAGTTAACTGAAATCAGGTCCTCAAATCTCTCCTTGGCAAACCCAGTAACTCATTTACCCAACTCTTGAACCCCCAGCCCCTGATCCCCTTATCCCTGAGCCCCCAGCCCCTGACATTAGACTTGGCTTTAGACACACAGTCTCTTTTAGTCCCAAACTGTCAGAAGAGAGGTCTAGTCCCCAGAAACAGTGACCCCCGCCTTGCTTACCCCTTATCAGGGGCTGCAGCCAATCAGCTAAAGTCAGAGAGGAGCCTTCCAAGGGGCCATTAGAGCTTCAGAGTCCACGAGGCTGCTGAGGGAGAGGAGGCCTGAGGCCCAGGGTGGGCACCAGCCATGGGTGCCGCTGAGACTGCCTTGCCCTCTATCAGCACACTGACAACCCTGGGCCCTTTCCCAGACACGCAGGAAGACTTCCTCAAGGTGGGGCCAAGCGGGGTCAGGGTGGGCTGCTGGGGTCCTGGGCTGGGGTCATAGCTTGGGGGTCAGGTCTGCATCTTGCCCTGAGATGTGGTCAGATCTTGTCCAGAGACCTGGCCAGGAATCAGGGGTCCTCAGCTGAGGTCAGGGGTCTGGACTTGGTCTGAGGTAGGGGGGTATTTCTGTCATAGAAAATGAGACTAGGAGCTGAACCCCTTGTGGATCTTGGCTCAGTGAGACAAACCTAGATTAAGGGGAGTACAGCAAATGTGCCTAGGGGACATCTGGGAATTAATCTTGGGGCTCAATCTTTTGAGGGGATGGCGAAGGAGATTCTGGGGGAAACTGAGGCAAAGTTAGCCCCTCCACGAGTCTTCCATTCTTGACTCTGCCATCCCTTCCCCCATGCTTGAATGTGGCTGCAGATAATAGAAGCCTTATCTCTTGTCTCCAGCCAGACCCACTAGACCTCTATCCCAGGAGCTGAGGGGTGGGGGTGGAGGCACTGTTCAGGGAGAGCGACCTACTGACATGAGACACAAGCAAACAAGACCCCTTTCCAGAACCTCTGGCTAACCTGTGCCCATTAGGGCATCTGGTACCCTCCATCTCTGGGCTGGGAACTCTGGGTACCCTGAAATCTCTCTCTACTGGCTCCCTCCTGCAGTGGTGGCGCTCTGAGGAGGCACAGGACTTGGGTCCTGGCCCCCCCGACCCCACGGGGCTGCCCCTCCACGTGAAGCTGGAGTCAGAGGATGCACCTGCGGAGGACCAGGACGAAGTTGAGAGGGAAGAGGCCACCGCCTGGGACCTGGATCTCTTCCTCACCAACTTCCCCTACCCAGAGAGGGTCGGTGCGTCCCAGACCCCGGGAGAAGGCTCGGGGCCACAATTCCCGCAGCAGCCCGAGACTCTGGGTGCCTATGCTGGTGGCCTGGGGCTAGTGGCTGGGCTCTTGGGTCCCCAGGGACACCCAGGCTGGGCGCGCCCAGCCCCAAGAGTTTCAGCCCCCGACGCCTTTGTGGGTCCAACCCTGGTCCCGACCCCCGAGCCGAAGGCGCTGCCGCTGCAACCGGTGTACCCGGGACAGGGTGTGGGAACCCCCGGCAGTTACTTCCCTCGGACCGGGCTTTCGGTGCCTGCGGCACCCAGCGCCCCCTATGGGCTGGTGTCTGGGTACCCCGCGCTGTACCCGTCGCCTCAATACCAGGGGCACTTCCAGCTCTTCCGGGGGCTCCGGGCTCCCGCGCCCAACCCTGCCGCGCCCGCCTCCTTCCTAAGTTGTCTGGGGCCCGGAACAACGGGTGTGGGACTCGGGGGGACCGTAGGAGACCCAGGAGGGACAGCCGAAGTCGCACCGTCCAAGCGCAGCAGGCGCTCCTGCGTGCGCAAGCGGCAGGCGGCGCACACTTGCACGCACCCGGGCTGCGGCAAAAGTTACACCAAGAGCTCACACCTGAAGGCGCATCTGCGCACGCACACCGGTGAGTGAGCGAAATGCGGAGCTGGAGGCCGGGCTTGGGGCTGGACAACCGAGTTAGGGGAGTGGCTGGAAGGGAAGACCCTGTACTAGGGTCGGACCTGAGGTTTCAACTGCTACGGAGTCTGCGAGCTGAGGGCACGCTTGCAACGCCAGGAGCGGGGCTAAAGTACCTAAAGCGGTGTGGAAGGTAGGTGGGGATGGAGATGAGACCTAGAGCAATTGGGGAGTGTTTCGGGGAACTGGCGGGTAAGACCTGGACGAGGCACCAGCTGAGGAGATGAAAGCCGGGCTACCGGCCTAAGGTTACCCCTAGACTAGAGGAAGACTTCGAGATAAAACCCCCGTGGAATGCCAGGGACAGGCCCCAAAGACACAGGATTCAGGGTTGGGGCAAGCCAGGAGCTCAGAGTTAGGAGACGTCACCAGGAGTATAAAGGTGTCTAAAGCAGGTTGCTAGGTACTGAGGTGCACCAGACGTCAGGAAGTGTGACCTGGACTCAGGAGGTGAGACTACAAGATGGAGAAGTACAGGGGCCCACCAGCACAGGCAGGTCCGGGAGGGGAGGGTGACTAGCAGGGAAACAGAGAAGAGTAGGCTTAGGAGAAGCTGGGCCCGAAGGATCCAAAGACCAGGGCAGGGCCCTGGAAGAGAAGCAGGAAGAGGAGGAACGAGGCCTTACCAACCGTGGGGCCAGGTGCACAGACCTGTCCAGGGTCGCAGGCAGGGAGGGGCCGGGTGTAACAGGGAGAGTGCAATCCTCCCACACCTGACATCTAACACAAGGTGAATTGCAGAATTTAAGAGCCAAGGCCAGGGGTGGGCAGCAGCTAGAAGTCTCCCTGGGGTAAAAGAGGAACTGGAACACAGGGTGCAGCGCCAAAAAAAGAAAAGAACAAAACAGAAAAGAAAAAAACCAAAAAACAGGGTGGGTGACTTTAGGACACAGGAAGGGTGCCCAAGCAAAACAAGCATAATAATAATGGAAGCAGTGTGCACGGGATACACCCAGGAAGTGAGGAAGGCAGCTTCAGGAACATGCTAGTACCTGAGAAAAGGTGAGGGTCACAGAGAGGAGGAGAGACTCTTTCCCCCCTCCCGAGAGTGGGTGTCTCTTTGCATTTTGTACTCTAGGCCCCTTATTTGCTTTATTCTAGTCCCTGCCTAGGCTGCGCAAAGGAGGACAAGACTGGGGGGAGTGGGCTGGGAGCTCGGTGGTGCTCAGGACTTCCTTGCCCCGCAGGGGAGAAGCCATACGCCTGCACTTGGGACGGCTGCGGCTGGAGGTTCGCGCGCTCAGATGAGCTGACCCGCCACTACCGGAAGCACACGGGACAGCGTCCCTTCCGCTGCCAGCTCTGCCCGCGTGCTTTTTCACGTTCTGACCACCTAGCCTTGCATCTGAAGCGTCACCTTTGAGTCCTGTCCAGCCACTTGGACCTTCCTGTGGACTGAGGATAGAACAAGAGCCGATCTATGAGTGTGGTTTTCCTTCTGATGGACACTTGCCTGGAAACGCTGCCCCTCAGAACCACAGATCCCGCCGCCTAAAGATTGAGGACTGACCCATACACCTGGGGAGCCTCCAAAAGAAGCTCCCACGTGTCCTTAGACACATAGTCACACAGAAATGTCCAACGGTCATGCAGACACAGCGAGACAGACTTCCAAATGAACAATTCAGATAGACATTCAGACTTCCGCCAGAGAGACACTCCGCTGGACCCTTAGACCAGCTCACAGGAGGCCCTGGAAAGTGGGAGGGGTTGTGGGCTGAGGCCTCCCTGGGTCCAGAAGGGGCTTCACACTGTGACTTGCACAGTGGCTGCAGTCCGCTGTGAATGGTTATTATGGGTCCTGTAAAAATGCCCTCCCAGATAAAGCTTCAGTGTTGGACCGACTTTGTGGGTTTTGAGTGCTGGAAGATGGGAGGAATGTGCACCCCCAGATGGGAGGAATGTGCACCCCCAGAAGTGGGGGTCATACACACCATTATCTCCTAAACCTCTGCTACACCACCTTGCAGGCCTTGCTACCTCTTCCCCTCAGCCTCCTAGCACCCACCCAAGATCAGTCCACATCGTCCTTGCCTTCTGCCTAGAACACCAGGGACAGTCATAGTGACCGTGTCCCTCCATTTAAGAGCCCTCAGCCTAGTACCAGAGCCCTAGTACCCCTTGTCTTGTTACCATCCAAGCTACTAGCCTCTAAGCGAGGCTAGTAGCTTGGAAAACATGCAGAATGAAAAGGGGAGGACTGAAGTACAGAACAACTTAACAGAGCAAAGATCACAGGAATTAAACCTCAGGCTGTAAAGCAGGAAAGGAAAACAAAATCCAAATTTGCATTTGACCCAGAAAGCTGTGGAGCAGCGGGGTCCCGCGTAGGAGTGTGCACGGGCATTGGCCAGATTTAAAGAGACGAGGGACGTGAGCTTTGACTCGCCGGGAGAGGAATAGGAGGCCGGACTCGGCGCCACCTGACAGTAGAGGGGCGTGGTCCGGACCGAGCGCTGGAGGGTGGAGTGTATCTGGTCTGTTCTAGGGAAGCCGGAGGCGGGCCTGCGAGGAGCGACTCCCCGAAAGGAAGCCCCGCCCCCGGGGGGCCCGGGGCTGACTTTTCTGATCACTGCTTCTCTACTCGCGGGCGGAGTCTCCAAACTTGTGATGCTGCTGCCCCGATTCCCAAGCAGGTTTGGAGAAGTGAAAGTCGCCTGGGGTCGGACGTGCCCCAGCTCGTGACCCAGCGGCCCGCGGTCCCGACGCAGATTCCTCCACTCCAGGGCCATGGCCACGCTGAGCCCGCTGCTGCTGGCGGCGCTGCTGTGGGTCCCTGCAGGAAGCCTGACCTGCTATGGAGACTCAGGGCAGCCTGTGGACTGGTGAGTGCGCGGGCACCCACCCTTCCAGCGCCTCTGGTCTGGGGGTTGCTGCGCTCCTTCACGGCTTAGGGTAACCATTTCGTCCTCCATTTCTGTCTACGCCCCAAACTCCAGGTTCGTCGTCTACAAGCTGCCGGCCCAAAGTGGATCCGGCGATGCGGCGCAGAGAGGGCTGCGGTATAGATACTTGGACGAGCACTCAGGGGGCTGGCGCGACGGCGCAGGGTCCATCAACAGCTCGGAGGGGGCGGTGGGGCGCAGCCTGCTGCCGCTGTACCGGAACAATGCCAGTCAGGTGAAGGGGTGCTGGGTGAACCCGGGGTGGGACTTTAAGGTGGATCAGGCCTGGGGGAAACCTTGACGTTGCCCTGTGCATCTCTTCAGCTGGCCTTTCTACTCTACAACGACCAGCCGCCCAAACCCAGCAGAGTTCTGGACTCTTCCAGCCGGGGGCACACAAAGGGTGAGGACTAAACTGGAGACTGGGAAGGGCTCTGGTTTCCCTAGGTATCTTCCCCTGACCTCGGAGGAGGTGGCTGTGCTGTCAGACCCTGGGCCTCTGTTTCCTCCTCTTAAATTATCCTTCCTCTGGACTATGAGAATTGACTACTGTGGCAATAGCTCCACAGTGTGACCTCTACACTGCCCAAGCCCTCTCAGGCCCCCTGCAAACCAAGCGTGTTCCTGGTTGCATGTGTGCTTGTTGGGAGCCTCCAGCAGTCCCCTGATTCCTGTCTTCTGGTTCAGGTGTGCTGCTCCTGGACCAAGAAGAGGGTTTATGGCTGGTCCACAGTGTTCCTCGCTTCCCTCCACCTGCTTCCTCTGCTGCATACAGCTGGCCTCGTAATGCCCAAACCTATGGGCAGACACTGCTTTGTGTGTCTTTTCCCTCCGCCCAGTTCCTGAAGATTGGTGAGTGGGGAGAGGGAGGCACACTGAGTGCCTCAGCCCCAGCCTACGATGTGGAACAGTTCCTTTTCTCCTCCTTTTGTCTTTCAGGCAGACAGCTGACCTACACCTACCCCCTGGTATATGAACACAAGCTGGAAGGGGCCTTCTCTGAGAAATTCCCTGAGCTGGAGATGTTGATCAAGGGCCACCACGTTCGCTATGGACCTTGGAACAGCAGTGTGACACTCACATCAAAGGCAGGGGCCACTTTCCAGAGCTTTGCCAAATTTGGAAACTTTGGAGATGGTGAGCCCTGTGGTTGAGAGTTAGAGAAACTTTCTTTGCGGTGGGGATATCTGGTGTGTACATGGCTAATGGCAGATCAAGGATAAGGAGGACCAGGACTCTTTGGGAGTCATAGCATGAGAGGCAGACAATCAATAGGCCTGGGTTCAAATATTAGTTTCTAACTGTGTGATGCATGATTTACCTGAAACTTCAGCTTGCCTACCGAAAAAATGGTGATACCAGTAGCTACTTTAAAGGATTTTTATGATGCATGTGAAAGTGTTTAGTAATGGCTATGAATCTTACTGTTGTCATTTCCAGGCTTGACAGGAATTGGCAACTGGGGAAACAGCTCAGAGAGGGGAAGGGGCCTAGGAAACGCCTTACAGTGACCTTGACGCTACCTATATCCTCTTTCCACTCTCTGCAGACCTGTACTCTGGCTGGTTGGCAGAAGCCCTTGGCAGCAGCCTGCAGGTGCAGTTTTGGCCAAACTCTCGTGGCACCCTGCCTTCCAACTGCTCTGGGGTCCACCATGTGCTCGATGTGACCCAGATAGCCTTCCCTGGGCCAGCTGGGCCAGCCTTCAATGCCACAGAAGACCACTCCAAATGGTGTGTAGCCCCAGAAGGACCCTGGGCCTGTGTGGGTGACATGAATCGGAACCTCAGAGAGGAGCACCGGGGCGGTGGCATACTGTGTGCCCAGCTCCCCACCCTCTGGAAGGCCTTCCAGCCTCTGGTGAAGGCCTGGGAACCCTGTAGGGAAGAAAGCAGGAACTTCTCTCCAGCAAGCCCAGGAGAGCATACAAGAGCTAACCCTTAATTATGTCCTTGATCTGACTGTGACTCAGCCTAATCATCTGGGAAATGGGAATCATAGCACCTGACGCTGGAATATTGAGGAATAAAGGCAAATCGATGAATGGGGTTATTAACCCCTTTGTCAGGTGAGCACTGATCTCTGAACAGCACTGCAGCTCCCAGAGGGCCTCTTGAGGCAACTGAGCTCCAAAGTGGTACTGCAAGAGGGGGGCCACCTAAGACTCACCTCCCTCTTTGGTAACCAGGACTGGAGTTCTGCCCCTGAGCAGACACAGGGCCACAAACATGTTTTATAGAAGGGGTGAGTACAGAAAGGTCACGGAGCACGGTCGTACTTTATTTATATGTGTACATATGTATACAGGTCGCTGTACAGCGCAGGGCCAGGAGTCCTCTCAGCTATGGGCTAGGTGGTGTGGGTCAGGGTGCCCCCTTTTTGGTCAGGCCTGCTGGGGGCACAGCTTCAGCAGGGCACCGGGAGGTCAGCCCCACCTCAGGTTTGGTAGCAGGAACCAGGAGGGAAGTCGGTGGGGCTGGGGGTCCTGCACCACTGGGTGCATTCTTCGTGGGGGTTAGGGACGGGGTCTGGGATTCTGGGGAAAGCTTGGGGGAAGCGGGCTTGGAACGAGGTCCACTCAGCGTGGTCCGTTCCTCTACTACCTCCAGTACCCAGCGCTCCCGGCCCCGGGGGACCTCAGGGGCAGGAGATGCCAAGTGTACAGATTCCCGTGACCCCTTGGAGTCTGCTCCTGGTGGCTGGAGAGTCTGGTCCTGGGTCCCAGGCCGCACTGGTTCTACGACAATGGGCACCAGAGGTGTGCCCACCTCACCAGAGCTACTGCGCCGGCCTGTCTCGTGTTCCTGCACTGGACTCAATGCAGCCTTAGCCACAGCCCTTGCTGCCCCACCCAAGACATCCTCTGTCTGCACACTCTGATGCCGCGTGCAGCTGGTGTCCCGCTCCAGGGTCCTGCTCCCAGGGGTGGTCGCACGGGGTGGGGTGGACGCCTCAGTGTTGCAGAGTGACTCCTCCTTATTAGACTTCGATGGCCTGAGGGCACCCTCAGGCAGCAGTGGTTCTGAGCTCAGGCTCAGGGGAGACTCCTGGCGGCCCAGGCGGCGAACGGCAACCTGCCTCTGAGCACCAGGACCCTCAACAGGGGGTGTCTCACCATCAGACTCAGCGAGGCTATGCAGCGCCAGCTCACCATGGAAGTCCTTTCGGAAATCTGGGTGGCCCACCTCGAGGCTGTGTTTGCGCAATGCACCCTTCTTATCGGCACCCAGGGAGGCTCCCAGCTTCTCAGCTGATTGCACACGTTTAAGGAGCGGTGAGCGTGGGGGTTCAGCACTCTTGGGGCGTGGGCGCACCACAGGTGGTGATGAGTGTAGTTTGGCAGGAAAGCTCTGTGTTGTGTTGGAGCTACCCACAGTATGGCCTGGCAGTGGTGGTGGCGAGGCCTGCGTCGGGGATGGTGTGTGAGCCAATGGCGACAGAGGGATGTTACCCGCTGACTTACAACGAGCAGAGCGGTACTGGCGGTGCAGTTTTGGTGACAGACCATGCAGTGTACTGGGCCGGATGTGGTGTGATGCAGACGAAGCTGGTGAGTTGGGTGTGCTGGAGGCCGGTGAGCTGCTCTGAGAGGAGGCACCTACAGTTGAGAGAGGGTATTGTGTGCAGCAGGCACACCAGGGCTCCAGACCAGTCATACCACACATCCCACAGTCTCTGACCCCAGCACATGACCAGCTTACCTAGGTAGGCGGAGTCTGGTGTGGAGCGGTAGCTGTGGGTGGGAGAGCGGGCAGGGAGCCCATGTGTGGGCGAGCCAGGAAGGCTGTCGCTGGACGACAAGGAGCGGTTCAGCGATGACAGTGAGCGGCTAGTGTGCAGTAGATTTGACTGCTTTGTAATCTTCCGGAAGAGAGAGCTGCGCTTCTTGCTGGCGGGACAAGACCACCAACCCTTGATCAGACTCCATACTCCCAGCTCCTCCCATTTTAGGGTCCACACCAGTGCCCCTCTCAGCCTGAAGTCCCGCCCACCACTCAAAATCTGGAGTGTTCTGAGATCTGCAGTTAGCTTTTGGCCCCACACACCTCTCCTGGCCCTCCCTGGCGGAAGGCCGCTTATTCCTCCTAGCCATTTTGGCCTTGTAGCTGCTGCGCCGCGCGGGGCCTATGCGGATGGAGGTATTTTCGAAGGGTGTTGTGGTCACAGCCACCTTGTTGCCACTCTGGGGGGGAAGGAGGTGGAAGGGGAGGAAAGAAGTTACAGCTCCCCAGAACCTCCTCCACCAACCTCTCCCCTCCCCGCAGGGTGCTCCTTCCCTTACTCTCACCTTAAGGATCAGCTCCACGACCTCAGGATGCACCATGCCATGTACAGGCTCCCCATTCACATGGGTGATAAGGTCCCCCGCACAGAGCCCCGCCTCCTGGGCTGGGCCCCCCTCCTCCACGTGCTTTGAACAGGGGCCCACAAGGACAGGTTAACAGGATTAGTAACAAGGAAATCTCACTAAGCTTATATGCCAGCCACCTGCATGTACTGTATAACACACGCACTTCATAACACTGCATGAAATGGAAATTATTTTCCTCATTTCACAAATAAAGAAACTGAAAGGGAAGTGATGGCAGGGGTCACCAAGACTGCCTAGCTCCAGAGCTTGAGCTGTCCCTCATCCCTGGAGACCTACTTTCTCCCCAACCCCATCCGGGGACATCACCCGTGAGTGCTCACCCAGACAATGTGGTGGACACTGTAGACATCTGAGTCACCCATATAGACACGGATAGCCCGAAGAGTGAAGCCATACTTCTTGCCAGAGCGTTGGATGGTGATGGGAGAGCGAAGCCCACTCACAGCTGGAGAGTAGTCCCGACTGGGTGAGGAGTCTCTTGAGGATGGGTTTGAGGAGAGAGATCGAGGTGACATGGGGCTGGCCAGGGGTGAACTTCCATGAGGGTCCACTGTAGACACAGAATCATGGTCAGAGGTCAGGCAATAAGACACAGCTTTCCCAGTATCTGTTCTTCCCTCCCCCACAAGCCAAACAAAGTCCCAGGGCTCTCAATGGTCCATCTCAGAGTCAATCACTGTGGACAAGGAAAATACAGTATTTTCATTAGCCTGATCTGGCACAAATGGGACAGCCCCTCCCCCACCTTCCCTGTAACAGCCTAGTGTCACCTGCAGGAATCATGACAGACAAGGCAGTGGCTGAGGCTGACTTGATGACTTTGCCCCCAGTTCGAGCAGGTCTTTTCTCTATCGCAGGGTCTCCTGATAGCTGCTGGTGCCGTGCCCTACGCAGAACTAGGTCATTGGTGGCTCTAGGGCCTGCTGGATCCCCATCCTTCAAGGTTGGGCACAGGTCACCAGGGCGTGGCTGTTCTGCTGCAACAGAGCAGGTGGGTTAAAGGTCATTCCAAGATCACAGACTTCTGTGATGCTGTTCCTTCTGCCTGGACTGCTCTTCCACTTCTCTCACTGGATTGTGAGTTTTATGGGAGCAGGTAACACATGCATCGAGCACAGATCCTGATACAAACACATTTGTTGACTGTGCATGGATATGGGGTGTTCCTCATGCTGATGGGAATCCCAGGTTGGAGAGTGAAGAGTGGGTGAGATCTTGTATAAACAGTACCAGGCTCATTGAAATGTCAATATAAGCTCATTAGTGAATGGGGGAAGGGGAACGGAGGGGACACTCACTGGCCTCAGGGTCCCTGGCGTTGAGGGTGCCATCCCCTTGAGCTGCCTCTTTGTGGGCCCGCGAATCCAACGAGCCTGGGGGATCGGAACTGGGCCGAGGAGGCCTGCGCAGCCGGGCCTCATCATCATCCTCGTGGGGGGTGTTGAAGCGGCTGGGCTCCAGCAGCGCTGAGAAACGGCGGCGTGCGCCCAAAGGGGGACTGGCCTCCCCTTCCAGGAAGCTGGCCTCAGACGCTGAGAAACGCTTGCTGTGCAAGGGGCGTGTGGTCAGAGAAGACACGCCCCTTTGGCCCCGCCCCCAAACGCAGCCCTGCGCCAGCTCACATCTCCGGCGAGCCCCCTCTCCAGGTCTTCTCACGCAGGGTCAGGCCTCCTAGGGCCTCTCGCTTGCCGGCCACCTTCTCCTCTGAGCCTTTGGCACTCGGCTCCCTCTTGTTGGTCCCCACTGGGGTCTTGGGGTCATGCTGAGACAGCTGCTCCATACTGCTGTACACCTGTGAGGGAGGGTGGATGGCGGGCCGGGCATGCCCAATTTTGTGTCATCCTCCTGCACCCCCAAAGTTAGGTCTTGCCCTATTTCAATTCCCACCTTGAATTATTTGCTCTCCATCCAGCCAGACCTTCCAGGCCCCACCCAAATATATGTACCCTCATCTAATTAGGCCCAGTGCCCCTCTAAATGCTGCTCCTCAAAGTGAGACAGAGCTTGGTGTTGCCACAAAACTATTCATCCTCTCCATCCCAGGTCCTGACCCCACCTTGTCCTGACCTAACCCAGCCCCCTTGGGGCCCTCCTTTCTAAAACTGTCCAGGTTCCTGTTAGAACCCACTCAATGCGAGACTATCCCAAGACTCTCATGCTGCCTCCCCACCTCTCCTCCCATCTTTCACAGACCCCCACCTCACCCCCTCTGTAACCTTCCCAAAGTGAAACCCAGTGCCTGGGATCTGATTCTAGACTCTGCCCAGATAAAAAGAACCACTCCGTTCAGGCCGCCAACCTCAGACCTCACCCGGCCCCTAGCCCAGCCTCAGCCCACCTTGCTGAAGCGTGGAGAGCAGGAAGAGAATTGTCGGATCTCCACAGGCTCCTCCTCCGTTGTGTCATCCTCATCATAAGAGTTCACGTGGTGATACCTGTCTGAGCGGGCTGGGGAGGGACGTGAGCCATGTCAGTGGGCACGGGTCCATTCCTCAGATCATACCCCCATGGGAGCCTGGTGTTAGTATGGCCATGCCCTGCCCCATGGTCCTACCTGATTCAGGTGCCGCCCCCAGACTGGGTCCCTGGTCCTCTGCAAGATGCCTTGTAGCACCCCCTTCAGAGAGGCCACCCTCCCAGATCCCAATTTGGGTGCTCTCTAGCCTGGCTCCACCTCTGTCCAAGCCCTAGCCCCTGCCTCCTTCTCGGCCCTAGCACCGCCTAAGCCCACACCTTGGCTCAACTTTATGACTAATCTCTTTGCTCCCATCCACATCCACCCTCTCAGCCTGCCATCCCCTTCCTGGTCTCACCAGACTTATACTCAATTTGTCACATACTTCTTAGACTGAGCCCCACATCCACATCACACCATGCCTCTGCTGCCTTAGCCCTTTCCTTCAGTGGGTCCCATCCCAGGCCTACTCAAGGACTACATCCTCAGGATCCCACCCTCAACTCCCACCCTCCTCCTGTTCTTGCTCACTATCGAAGTAGCTTGTGTCATCCTCTGACTCCAGGTGAGGGATGAACTCAGCCTTCTGCCTCAGCAGCCCTGTCCAGTCCAGGTCTCGAAAGAAACTGTGTTGTTTCACTTCAAAGGCACCACCTAGGGAAGATAGGGTGGAAGGGGTTGGGGAAAGAATTCCAGTAACAGCTGATGGCCTGCCCAGCCTGGGCCCCCAGATCACTGCATTTAGAGCTGAGGCTGGTTCTGGACTTAGGGAGCCCTTATTCCAGAGCAGCAGGCACTCAGGCCTGTTTCTCAGCACAATGGGTCCCTTACCTGCCCCGAGCCGGACCAAGGGGTTGGTCTGCAGGAGGCTGGATATCAGGAGTTGGGCATCTGTGGGCAAGGCCTCATCTCCCTCGGGCCACAGGATGTCATCTGCAGAGCAAGGAGGGGATGGGGGTTGTGTCTGGAGTCCATGTGGCACGGGGCCGACCCGTGTCTCCATATGCCCCACCTGCCCAACACAGAGGCACGCACCACTGATGACCTGTCCAAAAAGCTCTTCAGGTGTGTCTCCAAAGAAAGGCACACAGCCCACCAGGAACTCGTAGAGAATGATGCCCATGGCCCACCAGTCCACTGGCTTGCCGTAGCCCTGGCGCAGGATGACCTCAGGTGCGATGTACTCTGGGGTTCCACATACCTGGGGGCAGGTGGTCAGCCTGCGCCCTGACCGCAGGAGGGTCCTCGAGGGAGAACCACACCCCCCACCAGGCCCTGTACCCCACAGTGTTGCCAGGTCACTCCACCCACAGGGACCGCCCCCCGCCCCATGCCTGCACACACACCTGTTTGTCCAGGAACTCTCGGGCATCCTTCTCAATGTGGCCTTCATACAGGTTGGTGGTGAGGCTCATAAGCCCCATCTTGGAGAGGCCAAAATCTGTGAGCTTGATGTGCCCCATGGAGGTGATGAGAAGGCTACAAACATGAGTAGGGGCTCAGAGATGAGGCCCAAACATGTCACTTAGGGACTTTTTCTGCCACTGCCTCCCAAGAGGCAGGAAGGGAATAACAAGAAAGGTCAAGGCTCACTTGTCAGGTTTGAGGTCACGGTGTACAATGCCATAGTTGTGCAAGTATTCAAGTGCCAGCACTGTCTCGGCGAAATACATGCGGGCCATCTCTACAGGAAGTGCCCCGATGTTCTTTAGCAGGGTGGCACAGTCCCCCCCTGCAGGTGAAGGAGTAGACTCACATGAAGAGAGAGACATCCCAGGCCCAGAGCTGATCACTTGATAAACACCAGGTTCGCAAGTTATGTGAATCTATTTTACAGATAAGGGAAACCGAGACTCAAAGAAAGGTCTCCCTATCTTTAGATTACATAGGAAGTGCCTTTTACCGGGCTTTTAGGCATCGTCCAAAATTGGTATGATCTGAGACTCAGAGAGAAGTTGGGTTATGCAAGGAATTGATGGTGGGAGGTGAGGACTGAAGGCTGTCTGCTTATGAACTGAGTCTGATAGCCCTACCCTTGATATAACTGGAGTCTGAACAATGACAGTCGGAGCCTTAAGATGTAAAGTAATGATCAGCCCGCACCAGAATTATTGTAAGCAGCATTCCCAGGGTCAGATTTTCTTCCAAGTGTAGTATCTAGGGTAACACAAAACCAAAGCAGCTGTAATGAGTCAGTTCTTGGACTTTCCTATTTTCACAAAGATTGCCAAGTTCATAGGTTGTAAGCTGGGATCGCTGGATGGCAACCTCACTATATCAGAGACTGTCCAAAGGGTGGCCCATACATGGGAAAGCAGAGCCAAGACATGGAAAGAATCCTAATGACATGATTTGAGCACCTAGATACAGCCATTCCTGAAGGTGATCATGAGTTTTTTATTATAAGTCATAACTTTCTTTTTTCGTGAGCCATACTTAGCTGGGTTATAAAAACTTACAAATCAGATTCTTTGAGGGTGCTGCCCAGGAACCTGCATTTAACCACAATCCCAGGTAATCTGACACATATACTTATGCTAAAAACCAAGATGGGATGACTCCAGATGAGACTTCGGGGGCTAGATAATGCTCAACTCACCAAAAAAAATGCAGATTTTGGGCCTCCCCGGTGGCGCAGCGGTTGAGCGCTGGGTTGCGAAGCTACCCGCAGCCTCTGCAGCGCCGGTTCGATCCCTGGCTGCTCCCCAGCCACCGGAGGAGGGTCCCACATGGCGCGCAGACCTCTCCTGCCGCCCGCTGTACTTCGCTCCTTCTGCCTGCTCTGCTCCCCGCTCTGGCTCTGGTGAATTCTCTCACCCTCCCGCGCTTCTGACTGTACCCAGTGCATGGATAAATAAATAAATAAATAAATCTTTAAAAAAAAAAATTCAGATTTTGCTCACTTCTCTCTCCTCCAAGTGACCTAATCACCTCTACCTTGGTCTCCCTGTTTCTGCCCTCCCCATGGCAGCTAAATGAATATTCTTAAAACACAAATCCAGATCATAGCAACTCAGCTTAAAATGCCTCAGTGGCTGCCTATTACACTCAGTATGAATCTGATGCCAATTTGGGGTCTCCGAAATCCTGCATGCTCACCCATCACTCATCTCCACATCCCTCACTCTACTCTCTCACTCGACTACAGCTCCATTGGCTTCCTCACTGCTTCACCAAACTGACACATGCTTACTTAGGAGACTTTGTGCATTGGGTTCCCTCTTCTGGTATAGGGCAGACCTCAAAGAGGTCCCCTGCCTACCCTATGGCCTCCTTGAATTTCATGGTCCTCAGTGCTGTCCTCACTACATGAAAGGACCCAGTCTCTTTGCCTTGTTATGCCCAGTTATTATCTGTCTATACAGATCAGAATGAACCTCTTTGAGGAAGAGGTGTTTGTCTGGGCCCCCACTGTGACACCAGGGCCTAAAACAGAAAATGGAATGAAGGAGATGATGGGAGAATATCAACTGAGTGACCAAATAGTTGAATAAAGCTTGAGCATGGAGTTTTAGCCCTCAACATGTAGTTGAGGCCATGCATGTTTTGGATGGATTAGTGTTGAATGAATATCATCATGGATGTATGGATAAACATGAAAAACATACATTGGTGGTTGGATGAATGGATGGATAGTAAAAAGATGGATGGATAGGACCTCCCTGGTGGCGCAAGGGGTTGGGATGCAACCTATGTAGCTGTCCACAGCCTCTGCAGCATGAGTTCGATCCCCAACCGGCCAAGGAGCAACCCACATGGCGCAGCACACCTCTCCAGACTCACCCGCTCAGCAGTGTACTTTGGTTGATCTGCCTGTTCTGTTCCCCACTCTTTCTCTGGTGAACCCTCTCACCTCCCCATACCTCTGGCCTGTACCCTGGCTCTTGTATGTATAAATAAATAAATCTTAAAAAAAAAAATGGAGGGATAAACTGATGGATGAATTGTGGATGAATGGATGGATAGCTAGATGCTATAGATGCTGGAATGGAGGGTTGGATGAATGAATAAATATGACTAGATATGAAATGGATAGATGGATGCAGAGATAGATGATACATTAATAAATTGATAATTAGGTATTGGTAGATTGATGAATGGTTAAGTATGTGGATAAATAAATGATGGATGGATAAAAGGCAAGGTGGATAAAAAATAAATGTACAACACAATGAATGAACCCTAATTCACTTTAGTTAATAATGTATCAATATTGATTGATCAGTTATAACAAATGTACCCCTAATACAAGATGTAAATAACAAGGGAAATGGGGAGATGGGGTTAAGTGGAAACTCTGCACTTTCCAGTCAACTTTTTTTGTAAATCTAACTGCCCTTAAAAAATAAAATCTAGGGCCTTCCTGGTGGCCCAGGCAGTTGAGCGCTGCTCTGTGAAGCTGTTCACAGCCACTGCAGTGCAGGTTTGATCCCGGCCAGACGGCGAGAATCCCACATGGCAAAGCAGACCTCTCCTGTCTTGCCTGCTGCTCCCCTCAGCAGTGTATTTCTTCAGTCTGCCTGTTCTGTTCCCCGCTCTGTCTCGGTGAATCCTCTCACCCTCCAGTGCATCTGGCCTGTATCCCAGTTCTTATAAAAAAATAAATAAATCTTTAAAAATAAAATAAAATAGGGCCTCCCCTGGTGGCGCAGAGGTTGAGTGCTGGGCTGTGAAGCTGCCCGCAGCCTCTGCAGTGCTGGTTCAATCCCCGGCCACGGGCGAGGGTCCCACATGGTGCGACAGACCTCTCCTGCTGCGACCACTGCTCCCCTCAGCAGTGTATTTCGTCAGTCTGCCTGTTCTGTTCCCTGCTCTGGCTCTGGTGAATTCTCTCACCCTCCAGCGCTTCTGACTATACCCAGTGCTTGTATAAATAAATAAACAAATCTAAATAAATAAATAAATAAAATCTAGGGGCCTCCTTGGTGGCACAAGGGGGTAAGCATTAGCACAGTGAAGCAATCCGCAGCTACTGCAGGAGTTCAATCCCCGGCCAGGGAGGTGACCCATATGGCGCAACAGACCTATCCTGTCTCACCCGCTGCTCCCCTCAGCAGTGCATTTCAGTCAATCCGCCTGTTCTGCTCTCTACTCTGTCTCTGGTGAATCAACTCACCCCCTGCACCTCTGACCTGTACCTCAGTTCTTGTGTGCATAAATAAATAAATCTTTTAAAAAAATTAAATCTAAAAAATAAAAAAATAAAAAATAAAAAATAAAATCTATTTATTTTTAAAAAATAAATGTAGGGGCATCCCTGGTGGTATATGGGTTAAGTCTCAGCACTGTCATCACTGTGGCCTGAGTTCAATCCCTGGCCTGGGAGCTAACCCACATATGGTGCCTCAGACCTCTCCTGTCTCATCCACTGCTCCCCTCATCAGTGTATATCAGTAGATCCACCTGTTCTTCTCCCCACTCTGTCTCTGGTGAAGCCTCTTACCCCTGAACCTCTGGCCTACACCCCAGTTCTTATATGCATAAATAAATAGTTAAAATAAATAAATAAATTTAAATTGGATGAACAATTGTATAGATGTGCAATTGTATAGATAACTGGATGGATGGATAGATGGAGAGATGGTGTATAGATGTACTGATAGAAAAAATGATGGATTAGATGTGAATAGATGGATGAATGGATAGATGAACAGCTAGTTGGATGGATATATATTGAATGAAATGAATAAACCAATAGAAGACTGGATACAAGTAAGGAGATGGAGTGGATAATCAATAACTAGATGGGTAAATAGGTGGATAAATAGTCAATATGGGGAGTTGGGATCCAGCAGGCCACCCAGCAGCCCCAATCAGTGTGCACTCCCCCATTTTCCCTTCAACTTGTAGGTAGCCACACCTTCCACATACTCCATAACCATGCAGAGGTGGCGTCGGGTCTCAAAGGAGCAGAACATGCCGACCACAAAGGGATTCTCGGCAAAAGTGAGGATGTCCCGCTCCACGAAGGCTTGCTGAATCTGGTTGCGCAAGATGAGGTTCTGCTTGTTGATTTTTTTCATGGCGAAGCGCTGCCTGGTGTCACGATGCCGCACCAGGTAGACTGCGCTGCAGGGGGAGAGAGCAAGGACTGGCCATCACCTCGGAGACACCCGGCCTCTGCCACACTCCCCCCACTAGAGCCCCAGGTGGCTCACCCATAGGCACCATTGCTTATGAGCTTGATAGTGTCAAAGTCATTCTCTCCAGGAGGTTTCTTAGCCTTTGTGGTGGTGCTGCGGCCCTGTAAGGGAAAGACGGAGATCATCATCATGAGATTGGGACTCTCACTATTTTACTTTACACAGGGGAACTGAGGCAAAGAGAACATGGGGGTGGGTTCTTCATTCAAGTGCCACAGTGAGGGAATAACCAAGTCAGGACTTGAACAATGATGGACTCTGAAGCCACATTCTCAAAATTTTTTAATGGACACTTTGGTATACATCATATTACTATACACCTAGTAAGAAGCCTACAAAATGGATAATTACGCTAATATATATAGAACCCCCAGAAATCATTAACAGAAAATCTAACAATTAAAGATTTTTATTTTTATTTATTTATTTTTAAAGATTTATTCTTTATTCATACAAGAGCGGGGGTATAGACCAGAGTCGCAGGAGGGTGAGAGGATTCACCAGAGACAAAGCAGGGAGCAGAACAGCCAGATGGACCGAAAGCACTGCTGAGGGGAGCAGCAGGCGAGACAAGAGAGGTCTGCCTCACCATATGGGATTCTCCCTGGCTGGCCGGGAATCGAACTGGCTGCAGAGCGCTTCACAGTGCTTTGCTCAACCTGCTGTACCACTGAGAAGGCCCCAATTGAAGATTTTTAAATGGAAAAATATGTGAACTAGACCTAGACCTTGTAACCACATGAAAAGATGCTGAACCTCACACATAATAACAGAAAGGCAAATTAAAACTATCCCCAAGAGGCCTCCCTGGTGGCGCAAGGGGTTGAGCACCATATGATGAAGCAAACTGTGGCCTCTGCAGCACAAATTTGATCCCCAGCCAGCCAGGGAGAAACCACATGGCAAGGCAGTCCTCTCCTGTCTTGCCCACTGCTCCCCTCAGCAGTGTGTTTCGGTCCGTCTGCCTGTTTTGTTCCCCATTTTGTCTCTCGCCCCCCACATCTCTGAGCTGTACCCCAGCTCTTGTATGCAAAAATAAATAAATCTTTTTAAAAAATAAAAAAGAAATAAAACTACCCCCAAGATACCATTTTTCACCTAGCATATTGGGGGAAAAAATCCAAAAGGTTGACATATCTCTGAGGGCAAAGCTGCAGGGACTTTGACACCTTGCTGTTGGGAGTTTAAATTGGTACAACCTCCCTGGAAAATACTTTGCTGTATATCAAAATTACAGCAAATTTAGTACAGCAATTTCATGCTCCAGACATACTTGCACATGTGATAAAATGACATGTACTATCTTGCTCATCACAAGATTAGAGTAAATTCATATTCCCATCCATAGGAAATTGGTTAAATAAACATGAGGCACATCTATATGAAGGAATATTTGCTACTGTCTAAAAAAATGAGGAACCTCTTTGTACACTGATTCAGAAATTATAAAGTTCAAAGTACTCTGGTAATGGGGGGAGAGCAAGGAACAATATGTGCTCTATACTTTTGTGTAAAAAAAATAAAGGCAGCAAATGGAACTATATACAGTCACACGTGACTTTAGAGAGATATGTTCTGAGAAATGTGTCCCTAGATGATTTCATTGTTGTGCAAAAGTCAGAGTGTAATTACACAAACCTAGGTGGTACAGCCTAACACACACCAAAGCTAGAGGGTAAGACTTGTTAGACCACCATCATATGTGAGTCTGTCATGGGCTGACATGTCATTAAGCAATACATGGCTATAATCCTAGTTGGTAGGATATTGGGTAATGGGAGACAAGTGTGGATATAAGACTTTTCATTGTAAATCTTTTTTTTAAAGATTTATTTATTTACTTGCTTATTTATTTATGCATACAAGAACTGGGGCATAGGCCAGAGGTACATGGGGTGAGAGGATTCACCAGAAACAGAATGGGGAGCATAACAGGCAGATCTACTGAAATATACTGCTGAGGAGAGCAGCGGGCAAGATAGGAGAGGTCTGCTGCACCATGTGGGTTAGGCTCCCTGGTTGGAGATCGAACTCATGCCGCAGTGGCTGGTGATAGCTTGATAGCATTGACACTTTAACCCCTGTGCCACCAGGGAGGTCCCATAAATCTTTCTTGAAAATTACTTTTATTTTCCTTAGGGGCAAAAAGTTTCATTATATAAATATTACACAAAAAGATATGAAATATAAAACTATTGACTTGTATGCACCTAAGAATGTAGCCTAAAATACCTGACACAAAAATGGACAGAATTACAGGACCGATTGATCAAAACAAGGAGTTAACACATATCGCTCAGAAACTATTAGATCAATGAGGCAAAAAAAAAAAAAAAAAAGGAATAGAGACATGGAAGATTTGAATCACTAAGTGACAAATTTGTGTGGACATACATAGACTCCTATAAACAACATTAAAGATAAATACCTTTTTAGAATTTTAGATTTATGAATGATATGATTGCATTATCTATTTAAAAAATTAAATGGCATGTATAGTGAGATTCTTTTTTTTTTTTAAAGATTTATTTATTTATTTATACAAGAACTGGGGTACAGGCCAGATGTGCGGAAGGGTGAGAGGATTCACCAGAGACAGAGTGGGGAACAGAACAGGCAGACTGATGAAATACACTGCTGAGGGGAGCTGCGGGCAAGACAGGAGAGGTCTGTCGCGCCATGTGGGACCCTAGCTGGCTGGCCAGGATTGAACCAGCGCTGCAGAGGCTGCGGGCAGCTTCATAGTGCTGCGCTCAACTGCCTGCACCACCAGGGGAGGCCCTATAGTGAGATTCTTTTAAGATGTAGTTAAAAAGATGTGTGACTGGGATCTCCCTGGTGGCACAGGGGTTAAAGTCTCAGTGCTACTAAGCTATTGCCAGTCACTGCAGCATGAATTTGATCCCCGGCCAGGAAGCTGACCCACATGGCACAGGAGGCAGCAGACCTCTCCTGTCTCGCCTACTGCTCTCCTCAGCAGTGTATTAAATAGATCTGCTCCCTACTCTGTCTCTGGTGAATCCTCTCCCCCCACGCACCTCTGGCCTACCCCACAATCCTTGTATGCATAAATAAATAAAAATAAATCTTTAATAAAAATAAAATAAAAAGATGTGCAGCTGTGAATTGATAGGTACAATTTGAAACAAAAACAACAATTTCACGCTTCTCTGGTAGCCTAGTGGTTAAGTCTCAGCACTGTCACAATAGCCTGAATTCAATCCCCAGCCAGGGAGCTAACCAACATGGCACAGCTGACCTCTCTTGTTGCGCCTGCCGCTCCCCTCAGCAGATCTGCCTATACTGCTCCCCACTCTGTCTCACCCCCCCCCACCTCTGGCCTACACCCAGTTCTTCTGTGCAAAAACAAAGTATTTTTTAAAAATTACAAACTCAAATTCTTTGGGGGGCTAGACAGACTGGGTGGGGTCCATGGGGACCACCTTTTCAGTGCCAGATGGTTACAACACAGTATGGTCAACACAGTGTGATCAGAACTTCTAAATTTTCCAAAGAAAGCTCAAACCCTAATATCAAGCTCAAATCTATTGCTTTCTGTATTTTGTTTCAATTTTTTGGAAGATACTAGATAGTTCAGAGAAAATACGTGTGGCCACCATGGCAGGCAGTCTCCACTAGACATGAGGTGGGACTGTGGCAATCTTCACTATGCTGACTCCATACAGGATACCTTAGTCAATTAAACATAGATTACCAAATGACCCAGCAATTCTGCTCCTTGGGATATGCCCAAAAGAACTGAAGTGATTATTCAAACAAACGTGTGTACACAAATGTTCATAGCAGCTCTATTCATGCAATAGCCCAAGATGGAAACAGCCCAAATGCTGGATAATGAATAAACAAAATGTGGTCTATCCACACAATGGAAAAGGGCCATAAAAGGGAATGGAGCACTGATTCATGCTCCAAGATGGATGAAAGCATTATGCCAGACACCAGTGGCTACAAAGTAAATGATTCCATTTATATGAAATGTCTAGAAGACGCAAATCCATGGAGACAGAAGGTAGATTAATGGCTGCCAGGGACCGAGGCAGAGGGAGGAATGGGAAGTGAATATTACAACGCTTCCTTGTGACAGGATGAATGTGCTCTGGAACTAAGCAGTAGTAGTGAGTGCCCAACATTGTGAATGTACTAAACCACTGAATTGTTTTATGTTTTTTTCTTTTTTAACTTTTTATAATTGTTCATTTAAAAATACCTAAACTGGCACATTTTATGTCATGTGTATTTTACCATGAAAAGAAAAAAGTAATGGGAGGAACAGTTATTATTAATACATTTTTAAAAGGCTCAGAACTGGGAACCAAGGGATCCACTCGGCTTGAGGGCAGAGAGCTGGGTGAGCCCTGGCTTGTCACTCTGGCCAGAACCAAAGTACCAACCACTGGCCACCTGGCCTTACCTCAGAGAGGTCGTCCTGCTCAGGTGTGTTAGAGCCGCCACTGTCCTGTTCCTCCAGGTGCACCACATCTAGGAAGGACTGAAAGTGAGTAAAAGCTGGTGTCTGGGCTACTTTACCCACAACCCCTGTGCCCACCCGCTGGCACCTGGAAAGGGGTCTCGGGTGAGGCCCAGCTGACGGATGATGTAGCGGGGGATGTCTGTCTTGACAAGGTGGCCCTCCTTGGCATGACCCTCGGCTGCTTCCAGTAGGTGGTAGAACTCCTCAGGGTTGAATTCCTGAGGCAGGGCAGGGGTGGGCTCGAAGCAGGCTCTCAGAGGTCTCCACAGGCCCCCCTGCCTTGCCCAACCCCCTCACCAGGCACTCTAGCAGCCTTGCTGGTCGTGAGATGATAATGAGCAGCTTCTTCACCAGCTGAGTGACAAAGGCCACCTCCAAGCTCTCCGAGCGTTCATAAGCCTGGGGGGGGTGGGAGGGACAGTGTGGGGATAGGGTCTACAGGGGTCCTACCTCAGCCAGACCCCTATCCCAACCCCATGGAGTGCACACTGCTATTGGTCCCACTTTACACGTAAGAAGTCTGAGGCTGAGACCATGTTAAAGCCCATGATAAAGGGCTTTAATTATTATTATTCAATAATTTAATATGTAATATTGATGATTTAGCACTTCATATTTAATAAAAATAATTTAGCTATAATAATTATTACTTCTATAGTAAACACTATCCTAAAGCTGTCATTCAATTAAACTTCAAAACAGCCCTATAATCCAAGAAGAGTTAGACTCCCTCTGCCTACAATGGATGCTCTCTCCTGGGATTTCTGTATAGCCCCCATGTCATCGCATTATGAAGACCTACCCTGAACTCCCAATTTAAAATAGCACTCCTCCTCCTGATAGCACCTTTAATCACCATTACCCCATTGTACTTTTTTTAAAGATTTATTTAGTTATGCGTACAAGAACTGGGATACAGGCTGGGGCGGGGGAGGGGGCGGTGGGAAACAGAACAGGCAGAGTAACTGAAATACACTGCTGAGGGGAGCAGCGGGCAAAACAAGAGAGGTCTGCTAGTCATGTGGGTAGCTCCCTGGCCGGGATGGAACTCGTGCTTCAGTGGCTGTGGATAGCTTCATAGGTTGCATCTTAACCCCTTGAGCCACCAGGGAGGCCCTACCCTACTGTGGTAAATGAGGCACTCACCTTGGCACCAAACACCTCAGTCTTCAAGATAACTCATTTTAATGCAATATTTGGAAATCTCAAAATAATTTTAAAAATGATAAGAGCACATTGTAAATAAATACAGGATCCAACAGGATAACAATGCACCTATTGGAGTATAAAACAAAAGGCAATCTATGCACAGTTTTAAAATGGTTAACGGTTTCTATTAAAATTTTATTAGTTGGGGCCTCCCTGGTGGCGCAAGGGGTTGGGACGAAGCCTATGAAGCTGTCCCTGGCCACTGCAGCACAAGTTTGTTCCCCAGGCCAGCTGGGGAGCAACCCACATGGTGCAGCAGACCTCTCCTGACTTGCCCGCTGCTCCCCTCAGCAGTGTACTTCCATCCTTCTGCCTGCTCTGTTCCCCATTCTGTCTCTGATGAATCCTTTCAACCCCCACACCTCTGGCCTGTACCCCAGCTCTTGTATGAATAACTGAATAAATCTGAAAAAAAATTAACTTAAATAAATAAATAAAATTTTATTAGTCATTAATTTATTTTATTTTATTTTATTTATACCAGCACTGGGTACAGTCAGAAGCGCGGGAGGGTGAGAGAATTCACCAGAGCCAGAGCGGGGAGCAGAGCAGGCAGAAGGAGCGAAGTACACTGCTGAGGGGAGCAGCGGGCGGCAGGAGAGGTCTGCGCGCCATGCGGGACCCTCCTCCGGTGGCCGGGGAGCAGCCGGGGATCGAACCAGTGCTGCAGAGGCTGTGGGGCAGCTTTGCAACCCAGCGCTCAACCGCTGCAGCACCGGGGAGGCCCTAGTCATTAATTTTTTCCATTAAAATCAGGAAAGTAGGGGCCTCCCCTGGTGGCGCTGTGGTTGAGCACCGGGCTGGGAGGCTGCCCACAGCCTCTGCAGCGCTGGTTCGTTCTCTGGCTACCAGCGAGGGTCCCACTAAATAAATAAATAAATAAATAAATAAATAAATAAATAAATAAATAAAATCAGGAAAGTAAAATTATAACAAATTCTTATTTGATTACAATTAAAAGATTGAAACTTAAAATAATATTAACTTTTAGTATACCTACATTTCAACTTTTTCAATAATTCCTTTAGTATACTGGGGACAAAATTAATCACTGTGTCACCCTACTCCCATCTCTGATGTCCAATTTGTTTTCTGTCTCTTCCTGCTAGGATGTCAGCTCCCTGACAAACGGGACCTTCTATTTCCAGTTGATTCTTCAGCTTCTAGTTGGACCCATATAAGCTTCTTAATAAATATGTAGAATGAATGAATGAATGAGCAAATCCCCCTTTTATTGAAGAACTGAGGTACAGAGAGGCTAAGTGACTTGGCAAAGGTTACACAGCAAGAAGTGATGAACTAGATGTGAACAGAGGCCACCTGGAGTCTGTACTCTTGACTCCATCTGAAGCCAATGCCCATAATGACACCAAAGGGCTGCAAGCATGAGGAAGGGTCCTGGAACCCTGAATCCTATATTCTGGTTTCTGTGACCTAGAACCCAGAATCCCATATTCTTGTTCCTGTGACCTTATCCAATCTCATTTCCTTATGACAGTGTAATCACTTGGCTGGGATTTCCCAGGCTGCCTTCTTACCTCAAGGCCTTTACATGTGCTGTTCATCCTGCTCAGCACCCAACCCCCATCCTCAACTCTTCTCATAGCTTCCACTCTCATTATTCTTGGCCCACATTACTCTTATTATGTCACCTCCTCCAGGCAGGCCTCCTGAGCCTTACAAGGAAGCCCCTGACACTTCCTCCAATTGTCCTATTCTAGTTGATTCATAGCCATAAGCATCAGCTGAAATCATTGAATTCCTTGATGTGTTTGTTTCCATGTTTCTAGTCAATCTTCCACAAATGAATTAGCAGCCTCGGCCCTCCCTGTGGTGAAGGGGTTAAGTCTCAGCACTATCAAGCTATCACCAGCCACCGCAGCATAAGTTCCATCCCTGGACAGGGAGCTGACCCACATGGCGCAGCAGACCTTTCCTGCTGCTGCTCTCTCAGTATATTTCAGTCAATCTGCCTGATCTGTTCCCCACTCTGTCTCTGTGAGTCCTCTTACCACTCCCCCCCAACCCCGGCACCTCTGGCCTGGCCTGTACCCCAGTTCTTGTATGCATAAATAAATCTTTTTTAAAAAAAGGAATTTTTGGCCTCACAAGGGCAAGAATACTTCTCTGGTTTCTTCACTGTTATGTTCCATGTCCCAGTCCACAGTATCCCAGCACACATAGGTATTCAATTAATGTTATCCATTATCTTTCACTTGAATGGAGCATTACCTTTTTTACCTTCACTTATTCATCTATCCATCCATCCATCCGCCCAATTATCCAATATTTATAGAGCACCTACAGTGTGCTGGGCACTGTGCAGGGCACCAGGGACACAACAGTAAACAGAACAAGATAACCCACTACCCACCTGTGAAATTCCATTCAAGTAGGGGAGACATGAAATAAGATAAGCAAAAATATACAAGATGATGAGCGGTACTATGTGCTAAGGAGAAAACAAAAGAAAAAACAGTGGAAAGTGTGAACAGACTTTAACATTTTAAATGAGGGAGGTCTGTCTAGGAGACCATCAGAGGAAGTAACATTTGAGAAGAGACCTGCAGATGAGGGAAGTTAAATCCCTGCCTTCCGCATCAGACCAGGGTCAGGGGCCGTGTCTTTCTCTTTCACCCCTGAACCCTCAGTTCCACAGCAGCACCTGACACGTGGTGGGCACTCCCTGAATTGATGTAGAGTGAAGGAATGGTTGGGGCATGGGACCTGATTTGGGGGTGTGCAGAGCCTGAGATGGGGCCAGCTTTCGGGTGCACTCACATCCTGCAGCAGCTTTTCCAGATTCTCTTGCAATTCGTAGAAGTAGACAGTGGTGATAAGGCCGTCGCGGGATTTGGTCAGGCAATCCCTCGCCAGTTCAATGATCTGGTGGTGGATGAAGCTGAGCACGCCGTCTGCCAGGGGCAGCACGCTGTCGGGTTCATAGGTATGAGCAAAGTCTCTCAGCTTCTCCTCCATCTGCGCAGTGGCCTGTGAGAGGGACAGAAGCAGGGCTAGAGAGAGGGCGCCAGCAGGAGCCTGCGCTGCGTGCACTGGCCACCAGAGGGCGCGCGGAGCTAAGACAGGGAGGGTTCCCGCCGCCCAGCCTCCCGGGGTTGCCCTGGGCCCGCCTCACCTTCGGAAACCTCTCCTTGTACACATGGTTCATCATCACGATCTCGTTGTCGTAGGAGGAGGGAGAGCGCCCGGGGCTGCGGGGAGAGAAATTCAGCGTCTAGCCCCCTGCCTCGAAACTGCAGACAGGAGTCAGATCCCCTCAGGTTTAATCTCACCCTCCAGGTGGCAAACCCAATTTATTCGTAGGCACAGCGTCTCGCAGTGCACAACCCCCCATACTGCCAACCTGAAAGAGGGCAGTTCTGACCACCTGAGACTCCGCGATCGGGGCCGCACGGCCGGGGAGCGGCGGCCACCATCCTCGTCGGTGATGCTCTCGGTGCTGCCGAAGTGTTTGGAGAGAAAGTGGAGCTCATCCACAGTGGGCTGGTAGGGCAGCTGGTGCAGGCGCTCCTGGGAGGAGCAGGAAGACTGCGGAAGGAGCGGGGCCAGGGTCAGAGCCACTGCGGTCCCCCCACAGCTGGGGACCCTGGACTAGGGCCCCCAGAGCTGACAGGTCACAACACCAGGCTGGGATCAGGACCTGATTAATGTTCCTTGGATCCCAGAACCCAGGTTGTCTGTTGCCCTGTCCTGGCAACAGACAGGGCACAGGGACAAACATGGATGAGAACAGTGACACCCATATAGTTGTAGCTAGAGGGAGTTTGTTAAAACCTGAATCAAGCCACACCCCTTCGCTGTTCAGGACTCCCCATGCCTCCCACCTTAATAAGGGTAAATGTGGAAGTTCTCCCCATAGCTCATAAGGTCCTGTAAGATCTGGTCCTGTCTCCTTGCCATCGCCTCCTCCCACCCTCCCCCTTGTGTCTTCTGTTCTAGTCACACAGGCCTCTTTGATGGTCTTGGAACAAGCCAAGCACACCCCTGCCTCAGGGCCTTTGTACTAGCTGTTCTCTCTGCTGGGAGCACATCTACTATGGATCACTCATTCTCCTTCAAGTCTCTGCTGAAATGTCATCCCTTAGGAAAGCCTCCTCTGAACACATAGCCATCATTGCCCTATCTTGTTTCTTCTAGCTGGATTTATCTCCTGACATACTACATATTTGTTATTCCTGTCTAAACCTTGAGGGCAGAGACTTGGCTCCCCTCAGTCCCTGGTCAGGGCAAATACAGATCCACAGACATCAGTGGATAGACATGAAGACACCCACTTGATGATGCAGGCAAAATGATCTTTTTTTTTTTTTTAAAGATTTATTTATTTATGCATACAAGAGCTGGGATACAGGCCAGAGGTGTTGGGGATGAGAGGATTCACCAGAGACAGAGTAGGGAAAAGAACAGGCAGACTGACTAAAATACACTGCCGAGGGAAGCAGCGGGGTGAGACAGGAGAGGTCTGCTGCACCATGTGGGTTGCTCCCTGGCCGGCCGGGGATCGAACTCATTCTGCAAAGGCTGCGGATTGCTTCATAGTGCGGTGTTTAACCTCTTGTGCCACCAGGGAAGCCCCAAAATGATCCTTTTTTTTAAGATTTTATTTATTAGGTCTCCCTGATGGCACAAGGGGTTAAGTCTCAGCAGTATCAAGCTATCACCAGACACTGCAGCCTGAGTTCGATCCCTTGCCAGGGAGCTGATCCACATGACACAGCAGACCTCGCCTATCTCACCCACCGCTCCCCTCAGCAGTGTATTTCAGTCGATTTGCCTGTTCTGCTCCCCATTCTGTCTCTCTGGTGAATCCTCTCACCCCATGCACCTCTGGCCTGTACCCCCATTCTTGTATGTATAAATAAATTAAATAATTTTTTTTAATTCAAGATTTTATTTATTTATTTTTGTGTAGAACTGGAGTGTAGGCCAGAGGTGCAGGTGGGTGAAAGGATTTACCAGAGGGACCAGAACAGGTGGATCTGCCTGGGATTGAACTCATGCTGCAGTGGCTGGCGAAAAATTGATAGCACTGAGACCTTCCTTCCTTCCTTCCTTCCTTCCTTCCTTCCTTCCTTCCTTCCTTCCTTCCTTCCTTCCTTCCTTCCTTCCTTCCTTCCTTCCTTCCTTCCTTCCTTCCTTCCTTCCTTCCTTCCTTCCTTCCTTCCTTCCTTCCTTCCTTCCTTCCTTCCTTCCTTCCTTCCTTCCTTCCTTCCTTCCTTCCTTCCTTCCTTCCTTCCTTCCTTCCTTGTATTTATTTATACATACAAGAATTGGGATACAAGCCAGAGTTGTGGGGGTGAGAGGATTCACCAGAGACAGAGTGGGGAAAAGAACAGGCAATTGACTGAAATACACTGCTGAGGGGAACAGCAGGCAAAACAGGAGAGGTCTGCTGCACCATGTGGGTCACCTCCCTGGCCGGAGGATCTAATTCATGCTGCAGTGGCTGGCGACAGCTTGATAACGTTGTCTTTAACCCTTTGCACCGCCAGGGAGGCCCCCCAAAATGATCTTTTTAAACATCACATCACTTACTCCCCTGCTCGAAACTCCTTGTTCCATTGGTCTCTGTTAAAATACAGGGCCTCCCTGGTGGTGCAAGGGGTTAAGACGCAACCTATGAAGCTACCCGCAGCCACCGCAGCATGAGTTCAAGCCCTGGCCAGGGAGCTACCCACATGGTGCAGCAGACCTCTCCCGTCTCACCTCAGCAGTGTATTTCAGTCAACTGCCTGTTCTGTTCCCCACTCTGTCTCTGGTGATCCTCTCACCCCCTACACCTCTGGCCTGTACTTCAGTTCTTGTATGCCTAAATAAAATAAATCTTTACAAAAAGAAGAAAAGAAAAAAAATAGAAAAAACAAATGATTCATAACCTGTCATTCTGTAATGACAATTTCAGACAGTTTAGACCAAAATTTAAGTACAATTTAATATAAAGCAAAAAGATCTTTCTATGACTTCTGAGTGCATTTCAAATACAATCTAACTCCTCCCCCTGACTGACAAACTCCAGCATGATCAAGTTCACTGCCAAATCTCCTCCATTCCTCCACTCCCAGCCCAAAGCTCCAGTCACACAAAGTTATTTTCAACCTTTCACACTTGGAAATTTCTCCTGATGCCTCTGGGAGTTAGAACATGCTATTCCCTCTTTCTGGAACACCTTTCTCTCCCTTTTTTCACCTGCCAAACTCCTGATGATTGCTTGAGCTTCAGTAACACCTCCTCCCAGAAGCCTTCCTTCACCTTCCTCCCAGTTGAGTCAGATGCCTCCTTTGCCTTAAGCCTCCAGATGCCTCTGGTTTCACCTTGTCTTATGCCACCCACACCACAGATCTGATATCCCTGTATTGTAAATACCTTCTTAGTGGCTTGTCTCCCCTACAAGGGGAGACAAAATTTTAATGTAAGATTAAATGCTAGCCTAAAGAGGGGATTTCCTGAGTTAGGGGCCTCCCTGGTGGCTCAGGGATTAAAGACAGCACTATCAAGGTATTGCCAGTCACTGTATCACAAGTTCGATCCATGGCTGGCTAGGGAGCAACCCAAATGGCGCAGCAGATCTCTCCTGCCTCACCTCTCAGCAGTGTATTTCAGTAGATCTGCCTGTTCTGCTCCCCACTCTTTCTGGTGAATCTTCTCACCACCCCCCACCCCACACCTCTGGCTTACACCCCAGTTCTTGTATGCACAAAAAAAAAAAAAAGTTTCCTGAGTCCTTGGAAGTTGGCCCAGTTTGTAGAGGCTACTCACTACATGACAGTCACCTGATAAATGTCTGAACATTAGACCAATGGATAGGTGAGCAAACCAGAGACACAGGTAGAAAAAGGGGCATATGGAGAGACTTTGGGTATTGTGGTGGGTAAGCAAATGGGCTTTGGATGGAAGTATAGCTTGACCTGGTCAACTGCAGACACTATTATTATTATTATTATCTGTATAATATTATTATATGGCAATATTATCTGACAATATTATTATCTGCAAAATAACTTGATGATGAATAGGCTCACCAATAACATATGTTGCAGGGTAGAGAACAGCACTTTAGGGGGACCTGTGACTTGCTAATACATGGAAAGGTGACACCTTGAAAGACAGGAGAGACCCAAAGCTCTCATTAAGACTAAGCCAGGGCCTCCCCGGTGGCACACCGGTTGAGCGCCGGGTTGTGAAGCTGCCCGCAGCCTCTGCAGCACTGGTTCGATCCCCGGCTGCTCCCGGGCCACTGGAGGAGGGTCCCGCATGGCGCGCAGACCTCTCCTGCCGCCCGCTGCTCCCCTCAGCAGTGTACTTTGATCCTTCTGCCTGCTCTGCTCCCCGCTCTGGCTCTGGTGAATTTTCTCACCCTCCCGCGCTTCTGACTGTACCCAGTGCTTGTATAAATAAATAAATAAATAAATAAATAAATAAATAAATAAATAAATAAATAAATAAATCTTTAAAAAAAAAAAAAATACTAAGCCAGCTGCTGGCCTGGGGTGGGTTTTTGGGTAGGAGAGTCCCATACAACCTCTCTCCACCCACCGTCCCACCATACTCACCGAAACAGTAGAGCTGGGTGTGTTGGTTCCATAGCCAGATGAAGGGAGTGAAGCGAGAGACCAACGACGTCCATCGGCCCTGGAACCCAGCCAAGGTGCTCAGAGGCCAGCAGATCACTCCCATCCCCCCACTCCTTGAGAGAAGCCACTGGACAGGCAGTGGGGAAATAGCACAGTTCCTGTGCTCTGAGATTTCTTAAGACTTTCAGAGTCTACGGTGTAAGGAGTCCTTCATCCAGGCAACAGAGACCTGGGGTGAAGATCAGTCTCCTCTGATCTATCCCATGATCTCCTGTCCTTTTATCCTTACAGCAAATAAGGCCCCAGAATAGATCCCAAGGAGAATCCCCAAAGCCTACCCAAGAAGACATTGCAGAAAGAGCCAAGGTCAGTCCCTAGAGCACCCACCATGAGAAAGTTCTGAGGGAGACCCCTTGGATCTCCTCAGAAGGAAGCCTTCTCCCTCAAATATACACAGTGACTAAGTCAGTACACTCAATTTCACACAGACACGATCACTCTGATGGCCACACCAACTAATGTGACTACTACAGTCAAGTTCACACACACTGACAGCCACACACATTCACATGTGACTCCTCAATACAGATACTCCCTCAAATTAACTATCCCATACATTATCCCAAATAGCATACTTCCCCACACTAACAATCACACATGCAAAAACAGACACAAACTCACATGACACAGACACTTAGATTCCCAGTACTGACACTTTGCTATAAACACATACTCCTTCACACACATTCTATATTTTCACATTCACACAGACATATTCAACATAGTCATGCACTCAGTCACACATTCAAACTGTCACACAGCCACAGACTCATTCACACTCCCACGCAGATTGCACGCACTCACAAGAGATACATGAGGTACGTGCTCCCTCACACATTCACACACATTTACTATCACACACATTTATACATGCACTCCAATGCATACTCCAATGGACACATGTAGGTACAGGTTGTTGCACAAACTCACACATGCGCATCCACATCAGCACAAAGATTGCAAAGTCATATAGACATACAATTCCACACACTGGATTCTTCCCTCCAGGCAATGCCCACCTTCACCCAGTCCAGCCTCCATGCAAGTTACCACATCAGGCCCAATCTGTGGTCTGGCTTCCTCTTGCTCACAGTTGAATTCCAAAGCTGAGGGGGCCTTCCCCCCCACCCACAGCCCCTACCACCTCAGCCCCTGCAATTCCCACACCACAACCTTCACCAGCCTTTGCAGTGATCTGGTTTCTCTGGCCTGCCTCTCCAGTTCAACTCCCAACATAGAAATAGTGTTATTCACCCAGTATGTCCAGCTCCCAGACAGAGCAGATATTCAGACGTGGTTTAGAATGAATATAGGTCAAAGAAAATGAGACCCACCCAAACACCCAAACATGACAACTCCCAGAAATTTCTCCAAAAAACATTCGCGGAATCTCTCTACCTTCCCCAATTTCACTAAAGGTCCCAGAAAATTCATTGTGGAACACTCCAGAAACCTGTAAAGACCCCTGGAGGAAAAGCTGAGATTTCTCCGTTTGGGCCCTTTAGAAATAGCCCTAGCCGCCCTCCCCCACTTTGGGGACCAAGAGTCCCAGAATGGGCATCGCGCATCTGCGCGCTTGCGCAGCTCGTCTCCGCTCCCCTTCTGTTGCTATGGAAACGCCTGGCCTGGAGATTGAGGTTCTGGAAACTCAGACCCTGGACCCGCGGCGCAAGCGCTTTGGCTCCGCTGCAAAGAAAGCCCCGCCTTTTCCCCATTCAAGCTTGGCGGTTGACCCCCTCTTCTCATAGGCCCCTCCCCTAAGGCTAGGAGCCTGTTCCCGGTGGGACCTTGGGACTCTCTGCGGGCTCCTCAGACCCTAGCTCAGGTGTAATTAGGAGGGGAACAGACGGCAGCCTAGAGACAAGGGAGGGTCCGGCCAGGGTTCTAGGGCCCTGGGAGAGGGACTCACCTTCGGGAGGAGGCAAATGAGAAGTGGGCGGGAGTGTTAGGGGAGAAGTTTCGGGGGCTGTCCAGGGGACTGCTACCTGTGGTGGAAAGAGGGGGATCTTCAGGCCTGGCATGGAAGACCATCCCATCAGGTCTCCTGATCCCAAACGGGTTGCAAACAGTTCTCTGTCCCCTCTAGTCGGCTCATACCCAGGTATGATTTGGCTACGCCCCTTCGCTGTGGCCCCTCCTCTCCTAAGAGGCTTTGGTAATCGAGTTCGCCTGGCCCCCTTTCAGGCCGATTCCTCCTTTTTCTGAGGTGGCTCCGCCCCCAGGCATGGCTCCACCTATCCACCTCATCCCCTTTTCAATCTATTGATAGCTCCGCCTGGCCCTCCGCCCCCCAATGCCCTGCCCTCTCTGACAGACCACGCCCACACAAAGATGGTCCAGCATCTTGTCCAGCCTGGTTCCACGTCTACCCAGATTCCGCCCGGCTCCTACAGCATGGTCCCGCCCCTCGCCTGTGGAACCGCCTTCCCCAGAATGGCCCACACCTACCACCTTTCTCACCCAGGTGTCCTGGCAGTGGAGAGTGAGGTCGTGGCAACGTGGGCGAAGTGCTGCTTGTCAGGATGAGGCTTTTCCGGTTACTGGTGCGGCAACTGCGGGGAATACAAGGCAAGGGGACCTAGTCGGCCGCCACCTAGTGAGTTTATGAGCCCAACCAGCTGCCCTCCCATCTCAGATCACGACCTATCTCCCAAGCGTGTGCGTGAAGATGCCTCAGGAGGACTGTTCGGCAGGAGTCAATGATGGCTTCAGCAGGCTTGTGGATGGGAGGGGATGCACATGTGACATGTGTGTGACACTGCTGGTGCAGATCATGTGTGACCATGTGGGACCAGTGTCAGTCATGGAGTGATAATCATGTTGTCTATGTGACACCACTGGAAATGGTGTCTGCGTGTCTTTGGATCTGTATGTGACATTCTGTGTGTATGTCCCCATGTGGCACCCAGTGTGGGAATTCTGCGCTGGGCACATCCTCATGGAGCATCACGAGTGACAAAACCTGTGCCTCTGTGTGTGTGTGACACTGTGTAACTCATGTGTCTGTGACAAGATGTGTCAGGGTGTGCTGTAACATGTGCATGATGAGTGGTCTCTGCTACATGTGCCTATGCCCCTGGCATTTTGAGCCAGTGTGCGATACTGTGGATGTGGATATATGACTCCCAACATGAATGTCCATGTGTGGTGTCTACTGTGTGAGTTTCACAGCCAGCAACACTGGGTATGTCTGAGCATGCCCCATGTGTTGCAGTCCCTGCATGAATCTTGGCTTCTTAACATATGATATTGTGTGTTTCTTCATCTCTGCAAGATTCCTTGTGTCTGTATATTCTAGCATCCGTGTGACACAGCATGTAACATACTTAGGTTATATCATGAACTGTGACATTATTGGTGTATGTATATTATTGCCACACATGTGTCTGTGTCTCTTAGAAGGCATAATTGTGTGTTGATTCCCATGCATGTGGTGTAACTAGGTGTACACATACTGGGTGTACATAATATAGTGCCTATGGGCTTACTTGTCTGTGTGTCACTTGGGGGGGATGCCCCTGTGTTTCTGTTAGCTCTGACCTATGGACACTGTACTGGTGGGTATGTGTGTGGCGCCTTGAGCATGTATCTGAGCCACTAGGGCTGTTGTCTGTATGTGTGTGACATCATGTCCTGTTTGACTCTCTGTGTCACTATTTTCCATATGAGGCTATGTTCTTGGGGGAGGGAGTTTGTGCTATGATAAGCTCCCCCCCACCCCCTTTCTGTCTGTCCGTATGCCAGCTTGCTTGCAAGTCCCCAGCCTCACCATTCCCTTCACGCCCAGCCGCAGTGACTGAGCATATTAGAGCGGACAGAAACACGCGGCAAGGGGGAGGGGGGGCCAGTCTGTGGCTATTGTTCCGATGCCCCCCCACCTTCCCCTTCTTTCCCTACCCCCATTGGGTTACCCAAGCCCAAAGCGCGAGCAGACAAAGGCTCCGCAACCCCCCACCCAGCCAGACCACCTCCCCCCGCGGTGGTCCTTCCCGGCGTGCAGTCCCCCAAGTCTCGCCCCACACTGTCCCCATTCAGTCCCATCCCTGGCGGGAAGGCTCAGCGCAGGCACCTCTGGAGCAGCTGGACTGGGTGCAGCAACCCGGGCCCCGCCCTGCGGCAGCGGCCAGAGGGGTGGCTTTGCGGGGAGGGCCTGGTCAAGGTCGAAGGGATGGGGAGGGGGGGTCGTCTACCTCTTGGTGCGGCGGAACATACTGCCGCCAGGGAAGAAGGGCATCGAGAAATTGGAAAGCGCGGTCCAGAGAGAGTCAGACATGACCCAGCGGCGGCGACATGGTGGCAGGTGCGGCAGCAGCGGCGGCGCGGGGAGCGAGCGCGCGGGGCGGAGGCTTGAGCCGCAGCGGGCAGGGGAGGGCGGGGGAGGGGAGGGCCCTTCGGTTGCCGCCCGCCGGGAGGGGGCGCTGCCGTAACCTCAGCGCACCAAGCCCAGCCTTTGCTCGCCCCTGGCGCCCCCACCCGGGCCTGAGAAGGGGCGTTCAGCCCAGCTTCTCTCTCCCCAAGGCTCACCTGCTACTTTTCCGGGGCAGGGGCAAATCCTTCTGGAAGGCAAAGGGGCAAAAGGATAGAGGTCAGCGTGCACCAGCAGCCACTGCTCACAAGCCCTCTCAGGCCCTGGAGGAGCAGAAGTGGGGTGAGACAGCCCCTCATCAGCATCATTCCCTGCACCCTTGCGATGCATTAGGGGCAGGGTTCCTTGGGGGAGAGTAGCAGAGTCAGTCCCTCTTCCTACCCCCAGAGACTAGCACAGGGTCCTGAATTTCATCTCAGTGTGTGCACCAATGAAACAGGAACCTGTTAGAAAAATACTTTGAGGGGCCTCTCTGTTTTGCTCCCCACTCTGTCTCTGATGAATCCTCTCACCCCCCACATTCTAGCCTACACCCCAAATCTTCTATACCAAAATAAATAAATAAATAAATCTTTCAAAAAAGAAAAGAGGAAGAAAAATACTTTGAGCACCTATTGTTTGCCAGGCCCTGAGTTAGGCACTGGAGACAAGCAGTGCTGAGACAAAAATTCCTGGGACTAGAGGAGGGGAGCAAAACAAAAACAAAAACAAAAAAACCTAATGTTCTAGAAGTGAACATAATAGTGTTCACTAAGGTGGGGGGCTTCAGAAGTGAACATAATAATTTTAGATTATAATAAATTATGAATAAAATTAAGCAAGGTGATATAAAGTGGTGGGGGGAGATAGCTAAGACGGGAACAATGGTCAGAGAGGACTATTCTGAAGAAGTGACTTTTAAGATGATTGTTTAAAAGTAAGAACCAAAATTAAGAACCAGTCGTGGGAGGATCTCTGGAGAGAGCATTCCTGATAGCGAAAGAACTACACAGATCTAGAGGCATGAATGAACTTGGCATGCTCAAGCATGAATGGTTGAATAAATGAATGAATGAATGAATGACTTCTCCATTAGTCCCAACCCCAGATGATTCACAGAGGCGAGGGTTACTTAAGGTGACTCACAAGTGAATTTGAGGGGCCTCCTTGGTGGCACAAGGGGTTAAGATGCAACCTGTGAAGCTATCCGCAGCCACTGCAGCACGAGTTCAATCCCCCGCCAGGGAGCTACCCACATGGCGCAAGAGACCTCTCCTGACTCGCCCACTGCTCCCCTCAGCAGTGTATTTCAGTCAGTCTCCTTGTTCTGTTCCCCACTCTGTCTCTGGTAAATCCTCTCACCGCCCCCACACCTCTGGCCTGTACCCCAGTTCTTGTCTGAATAAATAAATAAATCTTTTTTTAAAAGTGAATTTGAAATAAGAATCAGGTGGTAAGTAGTGGTCTTTTTCAATAATGGCAATAATAATTATAATTGGTAGATGTTAAATGTATGTGTCCACATCAGAAGAAGGTTGTGTTCTGTTTATAAAGCAGTTGTAAAGTCACTACAGCGATCAGAAACTGTGGAGGGGAGTTCTGTGTCCATGTTCATAGAGAAATATTTGAAGCTAGACTGAAGTTAATGACGGGATTGGGTAGGGCTGCAAACAGAAAGATTCTGGCAAGAGTTTCTAAATCCCTGGGGACTGCAACCAGGGGGATGGTCTAGATTCTTTTCAGGACCTCTGGGTTCAAATCCTTTACCTGTCATGACCTTGGTAAATGACCTTTCAAGTCCATTCCTCTTAGAGAATTCAATGAACTGATACAGGTGTCTACCACCTTAGCATGGTGTCTATCACATAGTAAGCACTCATAAATACTGGGTCATAGAAACAGAAGTTACTATGAATGGACCTGCCGCATGACAGAGGTTGGACCAGAGGCACTTCCCATTCCCACATACAGAGGACAGATCGGGGGTCAAAGGACACACTGTCACAAATGGGCAGCTGTACCATACCAAGTCACTTGTGACTGGAAATTCACACAAGGTTCTCATCCTGTCTTTGCAGGATCATCTTGAATGTGCCAAAACTTGGACCAGCAGACCAACCTGGGCTACTGCAATTGCCCAAGTGAAATCAAAACCTGGATTTCCCAGGCACGGATCCCAGTACTTCAGACCCACCAGTGTACAATGGGCCTTGGAGGGTGAACCCCTGGGAAACTTTTAAGCATCACTCAGAGAAATATTTGAACCTAGTCTCATCCGCTAGCGTCTCTTAACATACCAGAGTCGAATAAAGAGGCACACTAGAGCCAGAGAGGTTTTGGATTTGGCATCAGTGAGGGCAGACACCACTTCCACCTCCAGCTACAGAGCGGCTCAGCCCAGTGGATTCTGTTTCTCCCCGGAATTAAAGGATAGAGCTGCGAACAGGGCAATAGAACTTAGGAAACTGTACATATACATGATCCCAATTGTCCACGGGGGACTTCGGGTGCTCCGCGGTTGTGGGACAATTCTTAAAGGATTGCCCAAGTGTGTGATGGTGTGTCCACGCAGCGAAGTGGTTAACACTTCTAGAAGGAAAGGGGAAGGGGCAGAAGTCGAGCAGGAGACCCGGAGGTCGCCTGGGGAAGAACGACGGGTGAGTAGGCGGATCCCAGGCTGCAGGTAGGGCTTGCGTGCCTGACTGAAGTCCCGCAGGTCTCTGAGCCAATGGGAGTCGGCGCCGGCCAGGAGGGCGGGGAAACACCCCAAGAAGGCCCCGCCTTTTCCTGGGGACCCGACGGCGCGAACAGGATTCTGGCTGCTTCAGCAATTCCTACCTTTGCAGAGCTCCCTCCCTTTTCTCAGAACTCTTTTCCTAACCCTACGCTAGAATGGGGAGCAAATCCAAAGAAGACCTAAAGAGGCCAAGTCTCTGAGATGTGGTCGTCTGGGCTCTGTTTGAAAGCAAATTAGTTTTCCAATCCATGTTTGGTTCCAGCATCATGCAGACGCCTGAAAAGTCCTTCCTGGCTTTGATTCTGATTTTTTTTTTCCTGCTGCACTGACCTATCAGCTTATCTTGGTCTCCAATATCAGGGATGGTGGATTAGAGCAGTTCAGAAATGGAGGGGCCCAGGGTGAGGGCTTGAAGCCTCCTCTTCTTTTCCCTTGCTCCAGACTAGTGATGTAACCTGAGTCTCGGTCCACATTTGGCTTACTTCGAGCACCTCAGGGCTTCAAGGAGGCTCAGTAGGACCAGACCAATGACACACCTTGGTGTGAAACTTTGATCAGTTTTCCCTCTGGGGTCAGTATGGGGGCCGGCACTCAACCCCGGAATCCCCGTATTAACCCTCAGAAACCAGACAGGAGACGAGGTCCTTCTTGGCTTCAGAATCCCCCCCCCCCCCCCCCGCTGACGCCTGCCTTTGTCCCACCTTCCCCACACACCACAACAGTCCTCAGCGTCCCACTCCGAGCAGTGGACCCGCGCCTTCGGCGCCTGCGCAGCCTGGAGACCAGTATCTTTTAAGGCTGCAAGGAACTAAAAATCGCTCCCGCCCACCCACAAGCTGGGCTGGACTTGAGGACGGCGCTGGGAGGGGAGGGACTGTAGTGGAAGTGGGGGGTGGGATGCAGAGGGAGGCGGTAGTCCAGGTGCCTGTCCAATTAGGACAGTAGGAAGAATCCTGATGGTCCGGCAGCTGCATGGAGGTCGCAGGGGTTCTGAGGCTTCAAATGGGGGCTAATGGGGTGGTGAGGGGCGATGCTGCCGCACAAACATGTTTACCGCTGCGGCGCCGATGGCCCCGAGGGGCAAGAGCCCTGGGGCAACAACTTTGCTCCGCGGCCCCTCACCCCTGAGCCTGGCCGGGCGCCCGAACGATGACTTCGCCCTCCAGCCGCCCCCCGCACCCCTCACTCTAGTGGGCCGGGCCCCCTCAGGCTACCCGCGGGGGGTGGTGCTAGGCGGCACCCCTCCACCAGCAGCCTGGATCCCCGGCGCCGGAGGGGCGGGTCCCCAGCGCAGCCAGACGCGCGGCCGCCGCCTTCCCCGTGGGTAGCGCCGGGGCCAGGGGAGGGGGCGCCCGGAGGACCCGGGCTCGAGTTCTCCCGCCCTGCCGGGCCCCGCCTCGGGGCGCCGACCCCTTCCCCTTCCCCCCGGGCAAGACCGCCGCATACCTGCAGCCTCCGGCGGCGGATCAGGCCCGAATCGTCCATGGCGGCGGCGGAGGCTTCGGCCCCGGGGAGGGCGGAGGGAGGCGGCGGGAGGGCGGGCGGAGGGAGGCGGGAGAAGCCGCTGGGACCGCGGCGGCGGCGGCGACTGGGGGGCGGGGGGGGCGGGGCGGATCGAGGTGGGGCGAGCCCGGCGCCGTCACTGCGTCTGGGAGCCTCAGCCCGGACCCGCCTAGGCTGCCCGCTCCGGCGGAGTAGGGGGAAAGGGCAAGCGATGGCGGGGGGCGGGGGGCCGGAGGCCGGGGTGGGGGGAGGAGCCAAGCCGCCGAGACCGCGGGGAGGAAGCACAGCGAGGGGAGACCCCCGGGCACGGGCCCCCCAGCCCAGACACGCCAGGGAGACGCTCTCGTCGACACACGTTCCCTCTGAGGACAAACCTGGTCCCCCTCCAGAGAGACACCCCATGGGGAGAGAGTCCTCTTCAGTCGGGGACTCTTCCCTCACTCTGAAAGTCATTCCTAAGACAGACGGTTTCCGAGGTTAACACTTCCTCAGAAGTCCCCCCTCTCCCTTAGGGAGTGACATTTCTGCAGAGAAATAGCCCCACAGGTCACATTTTACATGGGGTGCCTGGTGAGGATACCCCCAATGAAAGACCCCATAAAAGCCACATTCTCTGTGGGAAATCCTCCCCAAGACCCCCACACTCCAAGAAATACATTCCTATGGAGTGACGTTCTCAATAAGGTGACCCATCCTCACAGGAGATGACCCCTTAAAGGAAAATTTACATGCATACTGTCCCCCTTCCAAGGCAAAGTCTCCTCAGGGACTCCTGCAGCCCCTCCAGAGACCCTCTCTCTCACATTATCAGGATTAAGGGGCCAGTCAGGCTGGGATGTATTTTTAGGAGCGATGGTGGGGGTGAGGGGGGTTGGGGGGTGACTGAAACAATTTTCACCACCCTTTGCAGTGTTCCTACAATTGAGGCCAAACTGATGGAGTGTGCTTTCCAGAGTGGGAATAGGAAACACTCCTAGGCATAGAGGGACAGGGTGGGAAGGGGACTTCCCAAGTGTCCCTGCCCATAATTGGCCCAAAAACCTGGAGGGTGCGGTCATTGGGTTGGAGCGACCCCTGCCGGCCAACAGGGGCGACAGAGAGGTCTGGCGTCTAGTGTTCCCTGGGCGTTTGTCTCCTCTTTGTGCTTTTGCCTGAGTTATCTCTGTTTGTTTCGCTCCGTCTGTGTTGGTTTGCAAGTTTGTATTGCTATCTCGCTGAGTCTGTTCCTCAAAGTTCTCTGTCCAAGGCACTAGTCCCCTCTTCTCAAGTCGGCAGCCTTGGGAACTCTCCTTGGTGCTGATCTTGTGCACTACTGTCCGCGGTACTGAAATCTGAAAGCCCGTGGGAGAGCTGAGGTCAGAGGAGAGAAGCCCAAGTTTTCCGGGAAACACAATCTATGCTGGACAGATCTGACTCACAAGTATCTTGGACTACCCCAAAATGGATCAGTCCACTAGGTCTTGGTTGCTGAAGCCTCCAGGATATTAGTGAGTGCCCATAGAGGGGCATTTATTCATTCATTTACTCAATATGTAAAAGAACACCTGGTGTGTACAAAATATTATTTCAGTATCTTTTTTTTTTGTGGGACCCTCGCCGGCAGCCGGGGAACGAACTGGCACTGCAGAGGCTGCAGGCAGCCTCGCAGCCCAGCGCTCAACCACTGCGCCGCCAGGGGAGACCCCCTTATTTCGGTATCTTCAAACTGGCAGCGAAAGAAACAGACAAAAGCTCTGCACTAGCCTGAGCTGGGAGGGAGAGAATTTGTGGTTGTGGTCATTACTCACAAAAACTCATTTGCACACTCCAGAAGCACAGGCACAAACACTGCAAACATGCACACAAACATGAATATACCAACATAAACACACTTTCAATAAACACAGCCTCACACACATATTCATGAACACACACTCCACAAAAGCAAATATGCACATACATACTCAACAAACTCACATATAAACACATCTACACTCTTGCAAATTTGTACTCAGCAAACAGACACATCTAAATATATACCTATAAACTCACGGCGAAAACATGTATATGTAGAAAACACAGATATGCACACACTCATCAAGTATAGATACCCAAAAATAACATATACAAACACTCGACAGTTACAACACATATATAGTCCCAGAACCAAGGGAAGCTCAGCTACACACAAACTCTTATCCAACAGACACATTATCCTCCCAACATAACATGGGGACACACACACACACAAACCTACAGCAGAGCTTTTAAAAATATATTTATATATATTATTTATTTATGCATACAAGAGCTGGGGTGTAGGTCAAAGGTGTGGGGGTAAGAGAATTCACTAGAGACAGAGTGGGGAACAGAATAGGCATATGTACTGAAATACACTGCTGAGGGGAGCAGTGGGCAAGACAGGAGAGGTCTGCTGCGCCCTGTTGTTTATCTCCTAGGCTGGGGATTGAATTCATGTTGCAGTGGTGGCTGGCGATAGCTTGATAGCACTGTGTCTTTAACCCCTGCACCACCAGGGAAGTCCCAAGGGCTGAGATTTCATGTTTTGTTCACTACTGCATCCCCAGAACCTGGCACAGAGTAGGTGCTCAATAAATGTTTGTGAATGAATGATGTGTGTCACAAGGGACACACATTCACGGAAACTGGGGAGGAACACATAAACACAGGTTTTTTTTTTTTTCATCTTTTTTTTTTTTTAGAGGCATTTTTTTATTTATTTTAGAGGCATGTTATTTATTTATTTGTTTGTTTGTTTGTACATGCACTGGGTACAGTCAGAAGTGCGGGAGGGTGAGAGAATTCACCAGAGCCAGAGCGGGGAGCAGAGCAGGCAGAAGGACCGAAGTACACTGCTGAGGGGAGCAGCGGGCGGCAGGAGAGGTCTGCGCGCCATGCGGGACCCTCCTCCGGTGGCCGGGGAGCAGCTGGGGATCGAACCGGCGCCGCAGTGGCCGCGGGCAGCTTCACAACCCAGCGCTCAACCGCTGCGCCACCGGGGAGGCCCTAAACACAGGTTTTAGATGCAGACACACACATTACACTACCATCTTGTTGACTCCTGGTCAATATACATGGTTAACAACCATTGCCCACTGATTTATCCACAACATTTTTACAGGGCATCTATCCTACATTACCACACCTACATTTATGATCTGGGTCTTACTCACCTGGATACATTTGGCTTGAACACATACCAGCCTCCTTCCCCAGCTTCTGAACACGTACACAAAACCACCCAACTGAGAGACACATAAACATACCCTCACACAATGAACACACATATGTGCTCAACACACACACATCCTCATCTGATGCACACATGCCCTGCATATGTAGATACAGAGAGTAAGTCACAAGGTGAACACACAAGCAAACACAAGGATATATACATACAAGCCCCAGGTCCACTAATCTTTGGTGAGCTGAAGGGGGAAGTGGGTGGGGGGTGGTGGAAAACTCTTCCCTTGCAACAAGCCACAGCCCTTTCAGGTGCCACTGTCTCCTGGACTTGATCCTGATATGTCAGCAGCACCCTAGACTCCAATCCATCCAACAGGTGAGGGCAGCCAGGGGGGAAGAAGGGAATTACTTTATTTCCACAGACCCCTCAGCTTCCCCTGGCTTGGTTTTTGGAACCCAGCAGCAGAACCCAGGTCCTGCCACAGCAAAGTCTGACTCCAGAGGCCTAGCCTTGGGTGGCAGTCCCTAAGCCGATTGTGTGCCAAGAGAAGGTAACCATGAGCTGGGATCAAGAGGGAGGGAGAAGACTCGGCAGAAGTGAGGGAGGAATTATTGGATGGAAGAGGGAGACAGGAAGAACTAGGGAGGTTCCTTGGTTCTGAGAAAGTAGAACGTGGGCCTCCCTGGTGGTGCAAGGGGTTAAACATAGGAAGCTATCCATAGCCACTGTAACAAAAGTTTAATCAACAGCCAGGGAGCTACCCACATAGCGCAGCAGACCTCTCCTGTCTTTCCCGCTGCTCCCCTCAGCAGTGTATTTCAGTCAGTCTGCCTGTTCTGCTCCCCACTCTCTCTGGTGAATCCTCTCATCCCCCACACCTCTGGCCTGTACCCCAGTTCTTGTATGAATAAATAAATAAAATCTTTTTTTAAAAAATGAAAGTAGAAGTTGCCTGAGTGTTGAAAGCATGGAAGATCCTGATGGTAAGAGAAGCACCATAGACAAACTGGGGGACAAGGGATTGGCACTTGGTCCTGAAGGGATGGAGGAGACATGAGTCTGATGGTAGGGAGGGGCTCATAGGTCAGAGGCAGGCCTTGGTTACCTCCAGGGATTTGAAAATCTTTGGCCATTGCCTCCTCACCAGCTGCCTATTCTCTGTTCTGCCTGGCACTGGGTGTCTCCTTGGTGATAGGACGATACTTTACACTCCCAGAAAGGAACAGCTGAACTCTACCCCATACCCCAGCTGACTCTTATCTCAGGTGGACATAGCCTTTTGGGGCCACACTCGACCCGTGGGCCTGGTCTGAGCTCTGCATCTGACCCAGGCATAGATCCTCGTGGGGGCCTGTGGAGGGAGCCACCCACTAACAACTGAGTCCCAAGGACACCATAGGCTGGTGGCTGATAGGGCATAGACCAGCTGCACTGAGCAGGTGAGCAGACTAGACCCTGCCTGATCCCCAACAGCTAGGATCTCTCACTCCATAATAGCAATACAGGAATTTCCTTATAAGGGGGGCTTAGTGTAGCCATAAGTGAGGGGTGGCGGCCAGGGCTCATGCTGAAGAATAGTGGTTCAAGAGCAGACTCTGGAGTCAGACTGCCTGAGTTCAAATTCCAACTCTGCTACTTTGCAGCAGTATAACCCTGAATGAATAACTTAACCTCTCTGGGCTTCATGTAGGTTATTAAAAGGCGGAAGGTGTCCTTGGTGGCACAATGGTTGAAGACAGCGCTATCAAGCTATTGACAGCCACTGCAGCGCGAGTTTGAGCCCTAGCCAGGGAGCAACCCACATGATGCAGCAGATCTCTCCTGCCTTACCCGCTAATCCCCTCGGCAGTGTATTTCAGTAGATCTGCCTGTTCTGCTCCCCAATCTGTCTCTGGTGAATCCTCTCACCCTCCCACACATACCTCTGGACTGTACCCCAGTTCTTGTATGCATAAATAAATCTTTAAAAAAAAAAAGTTAAAAAAAGGAAGGGGAGGGGGGCCTTCCCTGGTGGCTCAAGCAGTTGAGCGCTGTGAAGCTGTCCACAGTCTCTGCAGCGCTGGTTGATCCCGGCCGGCTGGCGAGGATCCCACATGGTGTGGCAGACCTCTCCTGTTGCGCCTGCTGCTCCCCTCAGCAGTATATTTCGTCAGTCTGCCTGTTCCGTTCCCCGCTCTGTCTCTGGTGAATCCTCTCACCCTCCCGCGCATCTGGCCTGTACCCCAATTCTTGTATAAATAAATAAATCTTTTAAAAAAAAAGGGGGGGAGGGGGAAATAATAGCCTACATCATAGGAGTGTTGTAAAGGGGTGTATGTAACATGACTGTGATAAATGATTATTATACAAAGCTACATTTGCTTCCCAAACAAAATGTCTTTAAGTTTTATATTAGGGAGATTTGATATAATTGAGGTCTCCCCTGTTCAGGAACAACCCCCCCACCCCCTCCAAGCCTTGGTTCCCCTACCCTACCTCAATTCACAGGCATCCCCTTTCACATATTGTTCTTCCATGCCTCAGAGAAAGACATATCAGAAGAATCAAGCCCTGGGTTCCTCCCAAAGCACTGTCAGCCAGCAAACCCTGGGTGAGAGCTACGACCCCAGCATTTCCTTAGTTTTTATGTTCCAATTGCCAGGCCTGCAGCCAGATGCCCTGTGCATCCTGACCCATCCATGCTTATCTCTCCCAATGTCCAGGTGTGACTCCTTCCTGGGCAGCCTCCAAGTTGCCCTCCATACTCACTTCCTCCTGCTACTTTTGGGAATATGCCAGACTCAGCCATTGTGTGTGGAGCTCTGTGACACCTGGTAAGAGAAGAGAAGTGTGAGGGGTGTGGTCTATGGTTTGGTGGGGTCCAAGACTGAATCTGCTTCCTCTTCCTTGAGTTTGAGGGGGTGCGGCCTGCCTCCAATATGGCCAAAATCTGAAGGATGAGGCCTAGTATTTAGAGTTAGGCAGAAAGGGGTGGGGCTTTTAAGATTAGCTATACTGGGACATGGCCTTCCTTAGACCTGGATTTTTAAGGAGCTTTGAAAAGAGAAGCTGAAAGGGTGGGAAATATAAGGGGCTGGCCTGGAAAGAGATGGTCTGAGGTCAGCAGAGATGAAATCAGTTGTGACAGGGCCTGGGTTTTGGTGAAGAATATGTGATCTAGAATATGTGATCTGCGGCCTCCCTGGTGGTGCAAGGGTTAAAGACAGCACTATCAAGCTATCTCCAGCCACCGCAGCACCAGTTTGAACAATCCACATGGCGCAGCTCCCACTGCTCCCCTCAGCAGTGTATTTCAGTAGATCTGCCTGTTCTGTTCCCTACTCTCTCTGGTGAATCCTTTCACGCTCCCCTGCCCCCGTACTTCCAGTTCACACCTCAGTTATTGTATGCATAAATAAATCTTTCAAAAACACTAGAATATGGGCCTCCCTGGTGGTGCAAGGGGTTAAGATGAAACCTATGAAACTATCTGCAGCCACTGTCGCACGAGTTCGATCCCCAGCCAGGGAGGTACCCACATGGCGCAGCAGACCTCTCCTGACTCGCCCGCTGCTCCCTTCAGCAGTGTATTTCAGTCAATCTCTTTGTTCTGTTCCCCACTCTGTCTCTGGTGAATCCTCTCACCCCCCACACCTCTGGCCTGTACCCCAGTTCTTGTATACATAAATAATCTTTAAAACAAAAAACAATAGAATATGTGATCTACCAACAGCGTGTGGGGTGTGTGGCCTCAAGAGGCGAGGTCTTAAAGGGGTGGGTCATACAAGCGCCAGAGCTTCCAGAGAAGTAATCCCAGTAAAAAAAAAACCGCTCAAGTGGAGACCTTACCCCTGCTACTCCTCTCCAAGTATGATTCCCAGATTTGCTTCTTGCGAAACCGGTATCACCTGTAGTCCGACTTGGCTCCCAATCTTAGAAAAGAGTTATGCAGCCCTGGCTGCACCATCTACAGGCAGGTGAGCATGGAACAGAGGATGTGGGAATGAGACTGAGACCTCACATTACTATGTCTCATTTTTACCAGCCTAGGGTCCAGAGTCCAGCCTAGCACTCCTAAGGTCCCGGTTCCCTTTCTTCCCCTTTCTGCAAAGGAATAAGCCTCTATAGAGGAATTCTATAGTGGAACAAGCCTCCCTAGGGCCCACTGAGTCCATATCTGCTCTCCTCAAGGGACCATCTCTACTCTAGGCCCATAGTTTCCCTGGAAAACCCAGAGGCCCCAAGTCATTTTATCCCACACCTCAAGCCTTCTCCTGGGGTCCAGCTATCATCACTCAGTAACATATATGCCGAACGTTTTTGTACCCCCACCTCTTTTTTTCTGGGGAAATACAATGAAAAAAAAAAGACATTGGTACTGTAAAAAAAAAAGAACCCCTAGTCCTCCTCCAGGACCCTGCCTCCACTATGGTCCCGCCCCCGACTCCCAGGAGGATCGGCAGCAGGAATTGCCCACTCCAAAACCACTCTCCCCCTCCCCCCTGGCCCTACCGGCCAAGGAAATCTGGGATTTTCCCTCACCCAGGTCTGGCAGAGAAATGCCCTCTGTCAGCCCCCAGATAGCCACACCACCAGCATATGGGCTCTGCCCATTCGAATCCTAACTCTACACCTTCTCCCAGATTTTCGCTAATGGAATCGACCTTTGCCGCTCAGTACTAGGCTCTGTCCTGCCAATGGCACCTCCTGGCTCTCAGCACTGTCTCAATTTCTCCATCTCGATGATGCCATATCCCAGATTTGGACAGGGAACACAGGAAACCACTTCCCCCCCTTCCCAGGGCGTTGGGGCCTGGATCCTGGAAGCTCCGGGCAGCGGGAGTGGCAGAGGAAGCGGCAGCGGCCTCTAGAGGGCGCCTGGCCTTGGAGGGGAGACATAGCGCCGTGCACCCGACCTCTCAGACACCCAGATCTCCACCTCTTTCTTTCTCTAGTTTCCAAAATGCTGTCCCTGTTCCCTGGGATCCAGGCGACTCTCCTCTCCTCAGGTTATCAGAGAAATAACCCAGATCTCATTCATTTTCTTCCTTCCTTCCTGAATAAAATTGCCATCTAGCACATGTGGCTGCTTCTTGGGGGAAAAGTGGAAAGAATAATTTCCAGGAATTATAGGTATCTTACTTCTAATCCTAGGGTCCTAGAATTAGCAACTGATTCACACTGGATTGTCTACATCCTGGAACATTTGTCATAACTTGGAATAAACAGGTGTCAGAAAAAGTAGGGGTACGGGCAGAAGAAGGACTACAAAGGCCAGAGGTATGCACTCCTACTGTGTGCTACCAGGCGTGCCAAGAAGCTCCATGATGTGTACAGACTTTAAGATACCCATTATGGGGCCTTCCTGGTGGCCTCGGGGTAAAGTCTCAGCACTATCACCTGAATTAGATCCAGAGCCAGGGAGCTAACCCACATTTGGCACAGCAGACTTCTCCTGTGCTTGCCTGCTGCTCCCCTCAGAAGTGGAATTCAGTAGATCCACCTGTTCTGCTCCCCACTCTGTCTCTGGTGAATCCTCTCCCCACTACCACCTCTTGGTCTACACCCCAGTTCATCTATGCAAAAATAATTTTTTTTTAAAAAGGGCCTCCCTGGTGGTGCAAGGTGTTAAGTCTCAGCACTATCAAGCTATCAGCAGCCACTGTACCATGAGTTCAATCTCCAGCCAGGGAGCTGACCCACGTGGTGCAGCAGACCTCTCCTGCCTCGCCCACTGCTCTCTTCAGCAGTGTACTTTGGCCAACCTGCCTGTTCTGTTCCCCACTCTGTCTCTGGTGAATCCTCTTACCCCCCACATCTCTGGCCTATACCCCAGTTCTTATATGCATGCATAAATAAATAAATCTTTGAAAAAAAAGGCATCCATTATGGCCTTCCCCTCTAATTAAGCAGGCCCAATGGTGTCTGTGTTATTGGCCCTTTTTTTTTTTTAAAGATTTATTTATTTATGCATACAAGAACTGGGGTACAGGCCAGAGGTGTGGGGGGGTGAGAGGATTCACCAGAGACAGAATGGGGAACAGAACAGGTGGATGGACTGAAATACACTGCTGAGGGGAGCAGCGGGTGAGACAGGAGAGGTCTGCTGAGCCATGTGGGTCAGCCAGGGATTGAATTTGTGCTGCAGTGGCTGCTGATATCTTGATAGCACTGTGTCTTTAACTCCTGAGCCACCAGGAAGGCCCAATGTCCCTTTCTTTCCTTCCTCCCCTTCTCCCAAATCCTTATCTAGATCTAAAACAAAGGATTGGACTCAGATTCAAGATTTGGGTTGTGACTGCTCCTAACCCTCATTACAGGCTTTTAAAGGGCCTCCATTTATTTACCCATGACATAGAATTCCCCTTAGTTCTGTTCAAAATAGAGCAAGATACAGGCCTCCCTGGTGGTGCAAGGGCTTAAGACGTAGCAATATGAAGCCAATGTAGCCACTGCAGCACGAGTTTGATTCCTGGCCAGGGAAGTGACCCACATGGTGCAGTAGACCTCTTCTGTCTCGCCTGCTGCTCCTCTCAGCAGTGTATTTCAGTCAGTCTGCCTGTTCTGTTCCCCTCTCTATCTCTGGTGAATCCTCTCAGTCCCCACACCTCTGGCTTGTACCCCAGTTCTTGTATGCATAAATAAATGTTAAAAAAACAAAAAGCAAAAAACTATTTATTTTTTAAAGATTTACCAATTTATGCATATAAGAGCTGGGGTACAGGCCAGAGATGCGCGGGTGAGAGGAGTCACCAGAGACAGAGTGGGGAACAGAACAGGAAGACTGACTGAAATACACTGCTGAGGGGAGCCGTGGGCAAGACCGGAGAGGTCTGAAGTACCATGTGGTTGCTCCTTAGCTGGCTAGGGTTCTTACTCATGCTGCAGATGCTGTGGACTGCTTCACAGTGTGGTGCTTAGCCCCTTGCACTACCAGGGAGGCCCAGAAAAAAAAATATTTAAAAAAAATAGAGAGCAAGATTGAAGGATGCCTCCAAGATGTGCTGAGAGAGATTAGGCACATTTTCTGCCCATAGGGAAGATGGAATAGCAGAAGAGAAGTCGCAGACAGGGAGAGTAGCAAACAGGCCTCTTTCGGCTGCAAGTGACAAACTCAGTTTAAAATTCCTTTAGGGGCCTGCCTGGTGGTGCAAGGGGTTAAGCCCAGCATTGTGAAGCTATTCATAACCTCTGTAACAGTAGTTCAGTTCGATCCCTGGCCAGCAAGGGAGCTACCCTCATGTCGCAGCAGACCACTCCTGTCTCACCCACTGCTCCCCTTAGCAGTGTATTTCAGTCAGTCTGCCTTTTCTGTTCCTCACTCTCTCTGGTGAATCCTCTCACCCACCCCCCTGCACCTCTGGCCTGTACCCCTGTTCTTATTTGCATAAATAAATAAGTCTTCAAAAAAAAAACTCCTTTAGTCAAGGTCTCCCTGGTGTTCCAGGGGTTAAGTCTTAGCACTACACACTGCGATGGCCTGAGTTCAATCCCCAGCCAGGGAGCTAACCCACATGGCGCAGCAGACCTCTCCTGCCTCACCTGCTGCTCCCTCAACAGTGTATTTCAGTAAATCCACTTGCTCTGCTCTCCACTCTGTCTCTGGTGAATCCTCTCACCCACCCCCTCATCTCTGGCCTATACTCCAGTTCTTGTATGCTTAAATAAAAATAAATCTTGGGAAAAAAAAATCATTATTTGCTATCATGGTCCTAGGATTTTCCTGGGCTCAGCTAGGCATTTTTTGCTTAAGAATTCATGCAACTTCAGATGGTGACTAGTGCTGGAGTCACTTTGAGGACTTCATTCACACATCTGGCGACTGGCAATGCTTCTTAGTTGGGGCTGTTAGCCAGAATAGCTACACAGCCTCTCCCTGTGCCCTGGGCCTCCTTATAGCATGACATCTGGGTTCCAATGGCAAGTGTCCCAAGAAAGAGAGCCAGGTGGAAATTATCTCACCTTAGGCCACCTAGTTCTGGAGGTCAATAGTGTCACCTCTGCTTTCTATTCACTGAAGTGAGTCACTAAAGCCTATTCAAGAGGAATTGTCATAGCCTCTACCTCCTAAGGGTAGGAATATCAAATAACAAATGCTGAGAAAGTGCCTAGTATATAATTAACGTTCAATGAATGTAGTTATCGTCCATGATGATTGCTGGTGGTGCTGATGGTGTTATAGACAGTGTTATCAGATAAGGAAGAGAAACAGGAAGAAAATGAGTCAGCCTTGGAAGGATCTTGATAGATGAGATCAAGTCAGTCTCAGGGAAGGTATTTACACAGGCCTAGGGATTTGGTTCTGGGAACTTACAGCCACACAATAAGCCAGGAGCCCAGCATAGGAGAGGCAGTCAGATCATGGATGGCTTTGAACGGCAGGCAAAGGCACTTGGACCCGATGACAATGGGTATGAGAGTAGTAGCCGATTTATACAGGGAAGGAACATCAGATACTGGGACAAGAACCAAGAGGGGCGCCCTCCCTGGTAGCGCAGGGATTAAAGTCTCAGCGCTATCAAGCTATTGACCCCCCGCCAGGGCCGGGGAGCTGCCCAGATGGCGCAGACCTCTCCCGTCTCGCCCGATGCTCCCCTCAGCAGTGTATTTCAGTAGATCTGCCTTTTCTGCTCCCCACTCTGTCTCTGGTGAATCCTCACACCTACCAACCCTGCCCCACACCTCTGTCCCACACCCCAGTTCTTAAATGCATAAATAAATAAATCTTTAAAAAAATAAAAATAAAACAGGAACCTTGGGCTCTTCAGTGGCTCTAACTCACAGGTGAGCTCCATAATGCTGATCTGGGGACACCACTTTGAATATTTAGGGATCCAAAGGCTTTTGTTAGAAGTAATGTTGGCGAGTTACAGCTTAAGGATACCCATTAATTTCTGCATGCCACCTGCTGTAAAGAGAGGCAATCAATCTTTTTTTTTTTTTTTTGCATTTAAGAACTAGGGTGTAGGCCAGAGGTTGGGGCAGGGGGATGAGAGGATTCACCAGAGAGAATGGGAAACAGAACAGGAGGATTTACTGAAATACACCACCACGGGGAGTAGCAGGTGAGACGAGAGGTCTGCCGTACCATATGTGGGTTAGCTCCCTGGCCAGGGACAGGCCATAGTGGTGATAGTGCTGACACTTAACCCATAGGCCACCGGGGAGGCCTGCAACTTATCTTTTACTGACAACACAAATTCCATCAGTAGTCAGAGGGCCTATAATATCAAGATGAAGTGTAATTCTAATAATTCTGAAAGGAAAAAAGGCATGTCTGAGAAACTTCAAATTTACAGCATGGAAAAGGACAGAATTATAAATGGAATCAAGCTCTGTAATGTTTGTTGTTTTTTTTTTTTAAGAGGCATGTATTTTTATTTATTTATGATTTATTTATTTGTTTGTTTGTTTGTTTTGTTTATACACGCACTGGGTACAGTCAGAAGCGCGGGAGGGTGAGAGAATTCACCAGAGCCAGAGCGGGGAGCAGAGAAGGCAGAAGGACCGAAGTACACTGCTGAGGGGAGCAGCGGGCAGCAGGAGAGGTCTGCGCGCCATGTGGGATCCTCCTCCGGTGGCCGGGGAGCAGCCGGGGATCGAACAGGCGCCACAGTGGCCACGGGCAGCTTCGCAACCCAGCGCTCAACTGCTGCGCCACCGGGGAGGCCCAAGCTCTGTAATGTTTTACAATTACAACAACCATGTCTAAGATTTGAATCTTTTTTTTTTTTAATAGAGCTATGTTTTTATTTATTTGTTTGTTTGTTTTTTGTTTATACAAGCACTGGGTATAGTCAGAAGCGCGGGAGGGTGAGAGAATTCACCAGAGCCAGAGCGGGGAGCAGAGCAGGCAGAAGGAGCGAAGTACACTGCTGAGGGGAGCAGCGGGCGGCAGGAGAGGTCTGCGCGCCATGTGGGACCCTCCTCCGGTGGCCGGGGAGCAGCCGGGGATCGAACCGGCGCCGCAGAGGCTGCGTGCAGCTCCGCAACCCAGCGCTCAACCACTGCGCCACCGGGGAGGCCCCATGTCTAAGATTTGAATAGAAGGTGCCGCTTGGGTTGGGGAAGCAGGGAGTTTACAGCTTCTCCCCAAGGCTCACCCTTACTACCTCTGCGCTAGGGCCTTGAAACCAGGTCCTTTCATCTCACTGTGTCCACACTTGCTTTACTGCCAGACCCCCCTCTATCCTCCTGTAACTGTTCCACTCTCATCCTTTCAGATTTTGGCTAATCTGCTCATCAGACTCTGTGACCCCACATAGAAACAATCTCTCCATCATGCATGTTATCCTTGTCCCCCTGCCCTGCTCATATATTTAGTCCTAACCCTCCACAACCTCATAATGTGACTGTTTGGAAATAGGGCCTTTAAAAACAAGGTCATTATGGTGGGCCCTAATCCAATGTGACTGGTGTTCTCATAAAAAGGGATTAGAGCACCTCCCCAGTGGCGCAGCGGTAGAGGACCGCTCTGCGAAGTTGTTCACGGCCTCTGCAGTGCCAGTTTGATTCCCACCATCCAGAGAGAAACCCACATGGTGGGACAGACCTCTCCTGCCTTGCTCACTGCTCCCATCAGCAGTGTCTTCGGTCTGTCTGCCTGTTCTGCTCCACGTTCTGTCCCTGGTGAATTCTCTCACCATCCTGTGCTTCTGACCTGTACCCCAGTTCTTGTATAAATGAATAAATCTTTTTTTTTTTAAAAAAAGGGGGATTAGAACCCTGATACCCAGGCCATGTGAGGACATAGGAATCCAGCTCTCTACATGCCAAGGTGAGAGATCTAAGAAAAAAGCAACCCTGCTCTCACACTTGGTCTCAGACTTCTACACCCCAGAACTGGGAGAAAACTAATTTCTGTAGTTTAAGTCACCCAATCTATGGTACTTTATGGCATTGTCAACAGAACAGTACAAAGCCCTGGTTTCTGCCATCACAGCCTTTATGTAAAAGAATCATCTGCTTTCTTTCTTTCTATTATAATCCCACTGCTTAAGTCAACATGAGTTTAAGGGTAAAGGGGAGTGGAGATACTGAGTCTCTCTTCACCCCCTACCACAACATTAAAGATGAATTTTTTTTAGCTCATCTTCCATTTAGCCAACTTTAGTGCTTTTGCCTCTCATAGTCCCAAGATGACTGCCATAGATCCAGACATCACATCTCAACCTCCATAACGCCCCTCGCACTCCCCACCAGCAGCGTCAATGTTGAGCCACCTGACTTCCAAACTTCTCAAGGAGATATACCTGTCCTGAAGCTGGGTTAACAAGTTAAGGTTGTGGGCTCCCTGGTGGCACAAGGGGTTAAGACGCAGCCTATGACGCTATCTGCAGCCACTGAAGCACAAGTTCAAACTCCAGCCAGGGAGCTACGCACATGATGCAGCAGACTGCTCCTGCCCTGCCCGCTGCTCCCCTCAGCAGTGTATTTCAGTTGATCTGCCTGTTCTGCTCCCCACTCTGTCTCTGGTGAATCCTCTTACACCCTGACACCTCTGGCCTGTACCCCAGTTTTTGTATGCATAAATAAATAAATCTTTAAAAAAGCTAAGGTTGGGCCTCCCCGGTGGCTCAGCAGTTGAGCGCTGGGTTGCGAAGCTGCCCGCGGCCACTGCGGCGCCGGTTCGATCCCCGGCTGCTCCCCGGCCACCGGAGGAGGGTCCCACATGGCGCGCAGACCTCTCCTGCGGCCCGCTGCTCCCCTCAGCAGTGTACTTCGGTCCTTCTGCCTTCTCTGCTCCCCGCTCTGGCTCTGGTGAGTTCTCTCACCCTGCCGTGCTTCTGACTGTACCCAGTGCATGTATAAACAAACAAACAAACAAACAAATAAATAAATAAAGCATGCCTCTATTAAAAAAAAAAAAGCTAAGGTTGTGGGGTTAACAATTACTCATGATGTAGCTGGTGGGAGTGCCATCTGTTGAAGGTTTCTGGGAGGGGAATTTGGCAGTCTCTCCAAATCACAAACACATTAGATTCTCCAATCCAGCAAACCCACCTCTGGGAATTTATCCTACAAAGCTGTGCACAAGAAATGAAAGGCCTCCCTGGTGGCACAAGGGGTTAAGCACCGCACTATGAAGCAATCCACAGCCTCTGCCACACAAGTTCAATCCCTGGCCGGCCAGGGAGAAACCACATGGTGAAGCAGACCTCTCCTTTCTCTACTGCTGCTCCCCTCAGCAGTGTATTTCACTCAGTCTACCTGTTCTGTTCCCCATTCTGTCTCTGATGGGTCCCCACTCTGTCTCTGGTGGGTCTCATATCCCCACTCTGTCTCTGGTGGGTATAAGTAAATAAATCTTACAAAAAAAAAATTGAAAGCATCCCCTGACTTCTCTCTACTGTACATATTGAACAGCAAGCTGGGTGAAAACCCAGTGTCTAACAGGAGGCATTAAATAAATGACAGAACAATGATGCTAAGGACTCTGAGGCTATAAAGAGAATGGTCAAGGTCTTTAGAAATCCATTTGGAATTATCTCCAAGATACATTTAGTGAGAAAAGTAAAGTGCACTATTAGAGCACTTCCAATTCTGTAGGGGAAAAAAATGTCTATGCAAATGTCCCTGCTCCCTCTGGAAGCAACCTAGATGGCACCAGCTACCATGTGAATGTTTGTCCTTGGCCCCTACCAGTCATGTTGAAATCCTAGCAGCCAAAGATGAAATTAGGAGGTGGGCCTTTGGGAGATAATTAAGTCCTAAGGGTACAGTCCTTACCAATGGGATTAGTGCCCTTAAAAATGGGCACCCACAGAGACCTTTCATCCCCTTCTGTGCCATGAGGAAACAGGCAGAAGTCAGCAGTCTGCAATCTAGAAAAGGGTCCTCATCGGAATCGAACCATTCTGGCATCCTGGCCTCCCATCTCCAGAACTAAATGTCTTTTGTTTAGAAGTCACCCAACCTGCAATCTTCTATTACAGTAGACCAAACAGGCTGAGACCCACCAGTAAGCCCACCAGTAAGCTAGGGCCAGAGTGGGAGGCTTCACAACATGTTTAATTCTGTATCATACAAACATAGTATGCATTCTAAAATTAAAATAAAATATACCAGCTGATGCCCATCCTGTTTATTTTTTTTTTAAATACATTTTTCAAAGATTATTTATGCATACAAGAACTGGGATACAGGCCAGAGGTGGGGGGGGGGTGTGTGTGTGACAGGATTCACCAGAGAGAGTGGGGAGCAGAACAGGCAGACTGACTGAAATACACTGCTGAGATAAACAACAGGTGAGACAGTAGAGGTCTGCTGTGCCATGTGGGTCACCTCCCTGGCCTGCTAGGTATCGAATTCATGCTGCAGAGGCTGTGGATAGCTTCACTGCTGTGCTTAACCCCTTGCACCACCAGGGAGGCCCTGTTTATTTTTTTAATATTTAAAATATAGGGTCTCCCCTGGTGGCGCAGCAGTTGAGAGCTGGGCTACAAAGCTGCCCGCAGCCTCTGCAGCACCGGTTCGACCCCCAGTTCGATCTCCTGCCATGCCCACTGCTCCCCTCGGCAGTGCATTTCATCTGCCTGTCCTGTTCCCCGCTCTGGCTCTGGTGAATTCTCTCACCCTCCCGCGCTTCTGACTGTACCCAGTGCTTGTATAAATAAATAAATACATATATTTAAAATATATTTTAGGAGCCTCCCAGGTGGCTCAGGGGTTAAGTTTCAGTACTATGAAGCTATCAGCAGGCACTGCAGCATAAGTTCAATCCCAGCCAGGGAGCTAACCCACATGATGCAGCAGACCTCTCCTGTCTACTAAATGTTGTTCAGGCTGAACTTAAGCACCGAGGGGAAGGTGACCCACCCATCCTATTTAAGTTCCAAAAGTCAGCCCCAAAGCATAACCCCAAGATTGGCTTTCTTTAAACAATTTTAATCACAAATTGGGGTGAAGAAGCAGAGGTAGGTAAACGGGTACAAGGTAAAACCTATAGAGTGATGGCTGACTCTAGGCCACGCTCCTGGAAGAACCGGTGGGGGAGGCGGGGACGAATTCGGGGGCCTTCACTGAAGTAGGATGTGATCCTCCCAAGTCCCTCCTGATCCCCTGCTGGCAAGTCCTCCCTGTGGGAGAGAGATGGTGATATTGGCCACCTGGGGACATGGGTGGCGGGAGGAGGGCTCCCAGGCATCCACCTTCATCATAGTACCTCCAGGACACCTACCAGATAACATCCTCTGCCTCTTTCTCCAGGATGCTCTGGGCTGTACGCCAACTGAACCGGACAAATTGGGGGAAGCCAAACACAGGCTCCATGTGCTTCTTCAACCAGGCTTTTGTCTTGGGATCTGGGGGAGGGGATACATGGATAATAGTGACAAACCAAGCTCCATAATGTTCAAGCTCCTCAGCCTAGCATCTAAGGTCCTGCCATGCTACCTCAGGCCTCCTCCAGAGTAGCTAAGGAATCACCTACTGGCTAAGACAGCTTCTTGCCTGAGGACCTTACGGGCCACTCGTACTTCTCTGACTGACTATCTTTGTCTGGACCTGTTTGCCTCATTTTGGCCTCACCTATTGCAATCAGAATTATGTCCTGGGGCTTCCCCAGTGGCGCAGTGGTTGAGCACTGGGTTGTGAAGCTGCCCACAGCCTCTGCAGCACCAGTTCGATCCCTGGCCACCAGGTGAGGGTCCCACATGGTGCACAGACCTCTCCTGCCACCCGCTGCTCCCCTCAACAATGTACTTCATGAGTCTGCCTGCTCTGCTCTCTGCTCTGGCTCTGGTGAATTCTCTCACCCTCCCGTGCTTATGACTGTACCCAGTCAGAATAAATAAATCTTTAAATAAATAAATAAATCTTTAAAAAAAAAAAAAAAAAGAATTATGTCCTGCCCTAGGCCTTGAAAGGACTGGAGAAGGGTTTCTTGAACCCAGTCACAGAATTTTTCCTCCGGTCCTGTGGTGTGTGAGAACATGTGTGGGTAGGGCAAGGCAGGGGGGCCTATGATTATCTTTACCTCAGACAAGGAGACTGAGCCTCATAATGGGAAGAAAATGGATTTAAGAAGCAGCCACTAAACATAAGTCAGTACTCCTCACTCTTGACCCTCTCCCCTTAACTAATGGAAGAAGCCCACTACAGTCTCATTTCCTCACTGGGTTCCAGAGAAACAACACAGAGGGAGGCAGAAAGCATGGGAGAAGGAATTTCCCTCTGTCCCACATTGGCTGTGGCATGAGTAAGTGGCACTGTTTAGGCCTTAGTCTCTTCCACCACAGAGTGGGGTGAATAAGAATAACTTAGAAAACCTAACATACAGGGCCTCTCTGGTGGCGCAGGGGTTAAAAGACCACACTATCAAGCTATCAGCAGCCACTGCAGCATGAGTTCGATCCCTGGCCAGCCAGGAAACAACTCACATGGTGCAGTAGACATCTTATGTCTCACCTGGTACTCCCCTCAGCAGTGTATTTCAGTGGATCTACTTGTCAAGCTCCCCACTCTCTCTGGTGGATCCTTTCACCCCCAACACCTCTGGCCTGTACCCCAGTTCTTCTATGCATAAATAAATAAATCTTTTTTTTTTTTTAAGATTTATTTATTTATTCATACAAGAGCTGGAGCACTGGACAGAGATGCGGGGGGTGAGAGGGGAACAGAACAGGCAGACTAACTGAAATACACTGCTGAGGGGAGCAGCGGGCGAGACAAGAGAGGTCTGCTTCGCCATGTGGGTTGCTCCCTGGCAGGCCGGGGATCGAACTCATGCTGCAGAGGCTTCGGATTGCTTCATACTGCGGTGCTTAACTCCTTGTGCCACCAGGGAGGCCCCCATAAATAAATGAATCTTTAAAAAACAAAAACCTGGGCCTCCCCGGTGGCGCAGCGGTTGAGCGCTGGGTTGCAAAGCTGCCCGCAGCCTCTGCAGCGCCGGTTCGTTTCCCGGCTGCTCCCCGGCCACCAGAGGAGGGTCCCACATGGTGCGCAGACCTCTCCTGCCGCCCGCTGCTCCCCTCAGCAGTGTCCTTCAGTCCTTCTGCCTGCTCTGCTCCCTGCTCTGGCTCTGGTGAATTCTCTCACCCTCCCGCGCTTCTGACTGTACCCAGTGCATGTATAAACGAAACAAACGAACAAACAAATAAATAAATAAAAACATGCCTCTATAAAAAAAAAAAAAGAAAAAAAAATAAAAAATAAAAAACAAAAACCTAACACACAGACTAGGCCTGCCACCTCAGGGTTATTACCATTGCTCTCAGAGAAGCTCCTAGGGCAGGTAGGACCATCACCATCTGCTTACCATTGGGGTAGCCTGAGCCATAATCTGTGTCCAAATCTTGCAATTTTTCCACAAACTGCCAGTTCTTCACAGCCTGGTCTCGGGCCACCTGGGGCAAGACAGGCACTTGGGTTATCCTTTCCAACAGCAGCCATGCCTCCCCCTACCCAAGGTAATGCTGAAGGCAGGCCATGATCAATGGGGGAATGACCTTGGCACAGATGCTGGCAGCGCTGACCACGGGGTAGAGGGCATCTGCCTTGGCCTTGACTGTCACCTCAATGCCAGGAAAGTGCTGCTGCAGTCGCTCTTGGTACTTTTCTGGCATTCCCACAGTGTCCACAAATACCTGCCAGGTGACAGAAATATTTTCATTCATCCAACACTCAGAAAGACAAACTACAAACAACCCAGCCAGTACAAAAACCCTGAAGTAGGCCCAATGGCCGGGACAAAACAATGACATCATAGAGCTAATGGGGAAAGTGGTCTCCATGCCAATTATTCCCAGAAATAACCTTTATTATTTGCTTAGCCCCTCACCACCTGTCTCCCTTGAAGAGGCCATGAACTTCTGAAGGCATTTACCCACCCCAATACTGCATCATCAGCTCCACATTCCAGCACTGGGCTTCAGCCATCTCCTCAAATAATTCAAGTGTGTTTTTTCCCTTGTTCTTCTCTTAAAAACAACCTGTTCTTTGCCTCAGAGCATGCAATGCAATGTCAGTTTATATTTCTTGCTGATAATTTAATCTTACCCTCCTTCACTTGCCTGTGAATGTTTCTGATTTAATTTCCACTGTGAACAGAAAATTAAATGTCAAGATTTACATTTCTAAATGATGACTGCTGTGTGATCAGCAGATTGGTAGTGGGGGAGGTGAAAGTAGTGTGGAGGGTGACAATGGGGAAAAAGGAAGAATATGGACAGTTGCTTGGAAAGGGAGAGTGCCCTGGGCTAGTATAGAGACTGTAGAATTTGTTCTGGACACTGAGCTCTTAGGATACAAAGACATATTACATGGAAGTGGGGTAGGATTGGTCCTCCACATTTATGGCAGGAAAAGACACAGGAAATCAATAGTAACAAATATTCCTCAGGTAGTCCAGATATGCCTGATGCTGTATTGCCCACTGCACTTTTAAACTCCCATTTTATGTGGAGGTAAGCAAAAGAGAGCAACCTAACAGCTCACCTGGGTGACTTTCACACCCTGGTCCAAGGCATACTGCACCAGCCCAGCAGCTGTATCATGCGACAGGGAGTTCAGATTGTATTTGACCCTGCAGTGGGGATCAGAGACCATTCAACTTCATTCTAGTCAACCATCCCTTCCAGCCCATTAGCTTTCCCTCCACGGGACTCCTCACCGCCCAAGCATGCTGGTAGAGATGAGGTTCGGAGAGAGCACATCCAGTGCCCAGCCCACAAAGTCTCGGTCCTCCTCCATTTTCGCAAAAAGCCTGTCCCGCTCGTTCTCTGACAGGGTCTTTGAATCTGGGAGAAAGGTTGGAAGAAAAGGGGACCAGTTGGCTCTTCCAGCTTCTGCTTTCCTCTCCAGTTCGCACCAACCCCTGCACATGCCCAGGAACTTCCTCCCCATAAGTATACCTCAGGCTCACCTGCCACTTTCAGGGCCTCCAAATCTGCCAGATGCGATAGGGGGCAGTAACAGATTGCATATACCATGGGGCCTAGGGAAGGTCCAATATGTGAGTCCACGAAAGGCGCCACCCCCCTTCCACCATAACCCCTTTTTTGCTGACACCGTCACCACCATCAACGCCCGCCCTGTGTGGTGCAACTTCCGTCCCTATTACTACGGGGGCGCACCCAGCACCGGGCCCCGGCCAGCTTCATCAACGCCCAGGACGCAGGGCTCCTTGCGGCACACCGCAGGCACAGGCGAGTTCAGACGATAGCGGCCTGTGTTGTCTCTCTCCAGCACGTTGAGATTCATGCCTCCTTGGTCGACACAGTCGCTCACAGGAATAAGGTGTGCGGTGTCGGTCTTCGCGCGCGCTTCTTCCGCGGAACCTGTGGCGGCGCTCGCTTCTGACCAATCGGCGCACAGGACACACCTCCGACGCACACGCAGCCCACGCCTTTCCGCTAGCGCGAGTCTCCCTGGGAATTGTAGTTTCCAAGGCCGGCCACTGAGCTCCTCGTTCAGGGAACAAGATGGGCGGGGTTGTTTGACAAGCTCCGCCCAGGGGTCCTTGGAGCCCCGCCCACAAGGGGGCTGGTAGAAGAGCAAAATAATGGCGAAACTGAGGTGGGTCTTGGAGGACCAGACCCTGTCAGGTCATAGAAGGTCAAGCACTACAGCACACGTATTTACGGTGTCCACAAGACTGTGGGCATCCGCTACCTGGATTCAGGCCATTTGTACTCCCGGTCCCTGCCACTCGAGAGTCTAAAGCCCCTGAAGCAGATGTTCCAGTTCTCACTGAATTCCTGTTTGAACTTGGGGGCACCCCAACTTCTCTTTCACACACACACACACACACACACACACACACAGCTTCCAACCTTCTGTCATTGGGGTTACCCATTCCTTAGCCACAAACCTAGACCCCAGATGCAATAGATTCCTGCTAAGTCTCCACCCAGCAGTTTGCCTCATTCCATTCAATTATTATTTAAGAGTCCTGCATCCAGTTCCACCATTCTTCCCTTTTCCCCTATCTTTTTTTTTTTTTAAGATTTATTTATTTATGCATACAAGAGCTGGGGTACAGGCCAGAGTTGTGGGGAATGAGAGAATTCACTGGACACAGGTGGGGAACGGAACAGGAAGATTGACCAAAGTACACTGCTGAGCCATGTGGGTTGCTAGTTGGCCGCCCAGGGGATAGAACTCGTGCTGCAGAGGCTGCGGAAGCTTCACAGGTTGCATCTTAACCCTTTGTGCCACCAGGGAGGCCGCTTTTCCCCTATAATAGTGAGGCTCACACCTCCCAGATTTTTCTGCCACTTAGGCCGCACATCTCCTAGTCCTGACCTCAGCAGGGCTCACATCTTCTGTCTGTGGTTCTCTGCCTCTCATCAGTTTCTTTTTTTTTTTTTTTTAAGATTTATTTATTTATTTTTACAAGCACTGGGTACAGTAAGAAGCGCAGGAGGGTGAGAGAATTCGCCAGAGCCAGAGCTGGGAGCAGAGCAGGCAGAAGGGCCGAAGCACACTGCTGAGGAGAGCAGCAGGCTGCAGGAGAGGTCTGCGCGCCATGTGGGACCCTCCTCGGGTGGACGGGGAGCAGCCGGGGAGCAGCCGGGGATCGAACCGGCGCTGCAGAGGCTGCGGGCAGCTTCACAGCCCAGCGCTCAACCGCTGTGCCACCAGGGGAGGCCCCTCATCAGTTTCTTGTCCCTAATTCAGTCACATTTCCTGCAGTCCCCTCTCCCCTTCTCTGGCTCCCCCACCCCCACAAACACACACACAACTTTCTTCTTTTCTCCAGGGTTATCAATGGGGCACAAATCTCCACCCTCCCCCCACCCTCCGGCTCCAGACCCAGGGCCCTCAGCTCTCCTTTTCTGGAGCTCTCCAGGTACCCCTTCTCCTATTGCCCTTCCCTCTTCCCGTCCACCCTGGGGACTCCTGCTCTGGACTTGCCAGCTCACCCAGGCCCTGCCTCTTCAGCGCTTCTCACCTGGGTTCAGGGTCTCCAGTGACAGTTGATTGGTTTGCAGGATGAACAATCCTGTTGCCGACAGGGCAGCACTTGCACCAGGTTCTTGTGGTCCATGAACACTGGGCCTGGAGCAGTGCCCAGGATCTCTCGGCTGCGCTCCTGCTTGCCCAGGTCACAGTGACATTGCCACTCTCCCCACGGGCCAAGGATGGAGTCCTCCACGTCTAGGGATGGAGGGCCAGGTAGGGGGGAACACCCTCCCCCATGCCACCCTCCTCTAGGAAAGGAGAATAAAGACTAACAAGTAACAGCTTTGTGCCAGGAACCCCACCATTGACCCTCTCGTTGGAACAGGGAAAGCAAGCCACTCTTCAGAGGTGAACCTGGTGAACAGCCCAGAGGAACTGCAAATTTATACTTCCCACCTGTGCCAGCCTGCCTATTTGCAAGTGTGGTGCAACTTCCCTCGGTGCCCACCCATTTGAAGTTGACTCCTGGGTTCAGGGGTGTGATTATGAGCCTGTCCAGCTGGCAAAGGGCCACCTGACCAGGAGCGTTGTCAGGTGGTAAATTTAATAACATAATTGGCATAATGAATATACTTAAAGCCCCTGGTGCTATGCAACCAGGTAGAACAAAAACAATTATTATGACCACTTTTAAAGCAGCTACAACTCAGTAAGAGCTTATCAGATACCCTTCACAATGTTCTTGTACTGACTTCTCCCTATGTCCCTATGAAACAGGTCTGATCCCAATCTACAGCTCACAAAGCTGACACCTCATGTTCTCACTATGCCTCCACTACAAATTACTGGCCTGTTTTTATTCCTGTCAGGCCTTTTGGCCTTGGCACTTCCCATTCCTTCTTCCTCACACATGTCCCCCTAAAGTTTTTGACTTGTTTGTCATTCTGACTACTTTTTTCAGCCAGGTCGTCTCTGATTTTAGAAGTTTATTTGTCCCCTTCTATCTCAGTCTCCACCCTTCCTAGCACCTACCCATGAGCTTATGGAGGGGTCTACTTCAGTACTTATTGCCTGCTCACACTTACTTCCCCCCTTAAGCTGCTTACAGGCAGTCTCAATTATAACTTACTGGTGTGAAAACTGAGCCTCAGGGGGAAACACAGTTCAAGGGGATGCTACCCGTGGGAAGCTGGGCAGAGATTTGACGTCCATGGAGAAGGGTCTCTCTGCAGTCAGCTGTCAGAGTGGGGCAATGAGGCACCTTCACACCCACGACCTGTGGTTACCTTTCTCCTGATGCTGCAGTCGCAGCTGCTCCCAGGTGTCACCTTCACCTTGCTCCCCGAAGTAATGATAGTCGGGGGAGACGTGAGCAGGGGTCGCCAGCAGCAGCAGAAGCATCAGAGGCGGCAGTGGCAGCACCGCCGGGCTCCGGAACATGCCGGACTCAACCGCCCTCTGCGCGCACCCGGGCCAAGTTCCTCGCGGGGCCCCGGGGCCTGCAGTTCCCCACTACTGGCAGGCGCGGTGGTCTGGCGTGCGTCTCCCCCTACTGCTGCAGGCTCGTTGACCCGGCCAGCAGCGCTCCCCTACTCCGCGGTGCCAGTGGACCCGACCGCTCCGCTAGTCCGCCGCCCCCTCCTCCCCGCCCTGTGCGTCATGGGTCTACCGCATATAAAAGGCTCCACGACCCAAGAGAACTCGGTGCCGAGAACGCGAGTCCGCGCTCCCGCTGGTCTCTGCAACCTGCCGCTCCTTGCATCCCGCCCTTGCCCACCCAGGTAGGGACACCTAGAGTGCACCCGGCTGGGGGGAAGTTCCCTAGGAGCAGCTCCTATTTAGACATTAGCACCGGCCGCCTTTGTTCCCCGACCGCTATTGTGGCCGCCTTTGTCCTGACGGTGGAAACCGAGGCCAGAGCCTTGGAATACAGGCCTCGTCTCCGGGCCCCCCGTCTGCAACTGAGGCCTCGCCGTCTCCTCCTAGGGTGGGCCTGCGACATTCCGCGGGAGCCAACGCGCTAAGGGCGGGGGGCGGGCGGGTTGCCTCTGCTGGTCAGGGGGCGGGTCTCCCGCAACCTCCAGACTGCGCAGACCGGGGTACGGGGGAGGAGGAGGGGCAGCGCTGCGGCCTCCGCCTCTCGGACTCGATAACGCGGCCCAGCACGTAGCTTGACCTTGGGAAGCGAGGACAACGGGCCTGACCGGGCGGGGGTCTCAGCTTTCAGTCATGGCCTCCGGCAACGCGCACATCGGAAAGCCCGCCCCCGACTTCCAGGTCACAGCTGTGGTGGATGGCGCCTTCAAAGAGGTGAAGCTTTCCGACTACCGAGGTGAGGGCGACCTGGAGGGACCCAGGTGGGGACGGGACCCAGGCACTGGAGGCGCTGGGTCCTAACTCCTAGTCTGTTTCCAACTCTCCCCCAGGAAAATATGTGGTTCTCTTTTTCTACCCACTGGACTTCACCTTTGTGTGCCCCACGGAGATCATCGCTTTCAGCGAACACGCAGAGGACTTCCGCAAACTTGGCTGCGAAGTTCTGGGGGTCTCTGTGGACTCTCAATTCACTCACCTGGCTTGGTATGAGCGGTGACCAGCAGGGAGGGGGAAGGGGCAGTTAAGCCTAGCGTGACCTACCTTAGTGGCCCGCCTCCTGGCCATTGCTCAACCCCTGAGCCTCCCTTTTCCATCTTGAAAATAATGGAAATGTGACGCCCTAGTCCTTAAGAAAGAAGACGGTAATTAGCATTTGGAAACTTAGTTGCTTGGCGCTGAGACTTGCAGCTGCTTTATCTCGCTGAGTTCTGGCAAGGGAGACTGTGTTGCCCTATTTAAACTATTTCATGAACGTGGAAACTCCAGTTTAAAGAAGTGAAGGGCTGGGCCCCAGAACACAGAGAAGAGAAAATGGGGATTCTAACGCATGCTCTTTGCCCTAACATGCTGAAGGCTACCAGCACATGTGAAGTCACTTGACTGGATGGTTAGTCTTCCCAGCTGTGGGAAACAGTCCCTACACCCACTTCAGGGTGCGGTAGGTGGAGCTCCCAAGGCCTTGCTCTAAAGCCCCTTATCTCTCACCACCAGCACCCCCTCTTGAGCCCTTATCACACCCAGGGGCATAGGGTGAGGACCCTGCTGTGCTAGACATCTCTCCCCCACCTCCAGGATCAACACCCCCAGGAAGGAGGGAGGCCTAGGCCCCCTGAACATCCCTCTGCTAGCTGACCTAACCAGAAGCTTGTCCCACGATTATGGTGTACTGAAAGAAGATGAGGGCATCGCCTACAGGTACTTGGGGGCCCACTGCACCCCTCAATGGCCTCCTCCCCAGGGTGAGGGGACTGCTTTTGGGCTATACGCTTCCTGCCCCCAATCCTGTGGCTGGCAGGAGTTAGCACTCTCTTCCCTGGTCCTAGCAACAGGAGATCTCGCTTCCTCACTATAGACCCTGATGTTTCTAGGGGCCTCTTTATCATCGATGGCAAAGGTGTCCTTCGACAGATCACTGTCAATGATTTGCCTGTGGGGCGTTCTGTGGATGAGGCTCTGCGTCTGGTCCAGGCCTTCCAGTACACTGATGAGCACGGGGAAGGTGAGCAGACACATACATTAAGGGGTTCACACATGTATATTTATGAAGCTCCTTTATCACTCAGAACATTCGCTGCCTGCTCTGCCACCTGCATGGGGTAGACATGAGGGTCCCTGAAGAATTCAGTCAAGCACCTCTGGGCTGGTGGAAGGAAATACCCCAATATGATGCTGGGGACCAGGGAGGTTGTAGAAATCCATGGGAAAAAGTACGTAAGAGGCATGGCAGGCTTGAATAATATTGGTTGGATCAGAGTACCTTTTCATGTGGAGGATACAGCCTGACCACAAACATTCAGAATCCAGTGAGGCTGGGCTGGGGAAGAGATGGATTACAGGGTCCAAAAAGGAGTAAAAATGAGTCAGAAAATTCTGTAGCTGGGCTGGGAGGGCTTTTCTCCACATGAGGTATGGTCTTGGACCTGGACCACTTGGCTCTGTTTTGTTTTGGTTTTTGAATTCACGATTTTACTTTACACCTTCCTCTTCATTTTACTTTGTATATGGAGTTGTAGCTTCATACCTGAATCTCTGTCTTCCCACAGTCTGTCCCGCAGGCTGGAAGCCAGGCAGTGACACAATCAAGCCCAATGTGGAGGACAGCAAGGAATACTTCTCCAAACACAACTAAGCTAGTAGATGGATGGAAAGCTTTGGCTCTTGGCCCTTACCTGTGCCCCGTCTGGGTACCCTGTGATGATGCAGGAAAGGCCAGACCTGCACCTTGAATCCCCACAGACCTTACCCTAGGGGGTAGGCCAAGGTCTTATGCTCCTGCCTGGGAGCTGAATGTTGATCGATTCTCTGGAACCCATCTAAGCAGGAAACAGGCCTAGAGGTAACTAATAAAGTATTAGGGATGAACGTGAGCCTGTGTTGGTGTGGTCTGTCCTGTACCTCCCCTCTGCCTCTCTTTAAATTCCCCTAAAAAACTGAGTCGGTAGTTACTTACTTACACCAGGAGGTGGCAGCCTTACCTCACACTGCTACCACACTGCCACTTTCTACCTGAGGGAAATTGGTCTGCAAGGTGGAGCTTGCTGGCCCCTTGAATGGTACAAATCCCAGAATGTCCTACATCCTGAAATCTGGCCTTGTAGGGCAATGCCCACAGTTTGCCATCAGCCAGCCTGCATTCAAATGCAGTTTAAGAGCTGTGTCAACTTCTGGTCAGGAAAATGGGAATAAAGAACCCAGATCTGGGCCTCCCTGGTGGCGCAGCGGTTGAGCGCTGGGTTGCGAAGCTGCCCGCAGCCTATGCGGTGCCGGTTCGATCCCCGGCTGCTCCCCGGCCACTGGAGGAGGGTCCCGCATGGCACGCAGACCTCTCCTGCCGCCCTCTGCTCCCCTCAGCAGTGTATTTCGGTCCTTCTGCCTGTTCTGCTCCCCGCTCTGGCTCTGGTGAATTCTCTCACCCTCCCGCGCTTCTGACTACCCAGTGCTTGTATGTATAAACACACAAACAAACAAACAAATAAATCTTTAAAAAAAAAAAAAAAAAAAGAAAAAACCCAGATCACCGTGCATGTTAAGAAAGAACATGAAGTTCAGGACCCAGTTTAACGGTTACTGGGATGAGTTCCTGGAGCTTGAAGTTCCATGTTATGGAAAAGAAGGTGGGATTGAGTCCTGAGAACATTACCATGAGTGGCAATTTGAGTTGCATGTATTCTCCCCATGGCAAGCTCTTCCCCAGTCCATGTTGAAAAGTCTGCCTGTCCCCTCTGTGATGGAATGTTGAAGGTTAGGCTGGGAAGCTGTAGTTAGGAGAAAGGCACAAATCCTAGGGTACAGTTTGAAGGACAAGTTCAGACAAGTGACTGCTACTCTGAGCCCCCACTTCCACAGGACAGGACTTAACACCTCATTTAATTCATACACCACATTATATACATATTAACATTATATACATATTAACACATCCAACCTAAAATCCTCCAAAGGCCACTGACATTGGACTTGAATTTTACCTACATTCCTCCCCAAGTCTCTGCATGGTACTCCTTGACTTTTATCTTCCCCCTCCAGGTTCAATCCATTCCAGAAAGACTGGCTTCCTATTCTTTAACAGATTGATCTTGTTCTGGCCACAGGAACTTGTGTTTTTCCTGCCCAGGATGCTGTTACCCAGAATTTCCTTAGAGCCCTGATTCTTCAGATCTGATTTAAAGTCGGTTAAAGGTCCAATCATTCTTTAAAACATCTCACCTCCTGGTCCTTCACTATCACTTGTATATAATTTTTTCCTCTTCCAAGCATTTGCCACCATCTTTGAATCATGTTTGTTTATAGTTTGACAGGGTGGAAGTTGTGCCTCCAGGATCGGGTCGCTCAGTATTTTATAAATACATTGTCTGTTCTGCCCACACCACCACTGGCTGACCTGATTTCTCGGTCTTTGTTTTTCTCTGCTGGGGGCTTTCAGCTCCGAAGCCAACCAGACCCCCTAGGGGAGCACCAGCCACATTCCGACCCGTCCCAGCCTCAGAAAAGGGAGTCTCGTGCCAGGGCGACTGTAGCCGCGCCCGGCGGCCCCAGCAGCCACCCCGGCAGGACCAGACCTGGCACTCGCCCTGCTCAGGGCCTGGCTCTGGGAGGGGAAACTGGCAGGCGGTGCCGCCCTTCCTGGGGGGCGGGGGAGGGGAGTACCCCTCGGAGGCAACGACGCGCGGGTAGCAGCAACTACCCTCCCCTGTCTGGCCCAAAGGACCTAGCGTGGGTTCGGCAGGGCCCCCGCGTCAGTTCTTTAGGGGAGGCTCTGGGGTGGCTCCCGAAGCGCGGCCCGCCCACTGCGGACGCTCTGGAACCAGGCCTGGGGTTTTCCGGGCCCCGGCAGCCACCCGCTTGGGAAAATCCCGGCCCCCTTCCCGGCGCCGCAGCACTGCCCGGCAGAGCGGGGGAGGGGATTCCCGGAATCTGCCCGGAGACCGCCGTCGCGTCACAGGGCAGAATCCACCCATATATGGGTATCCCTTCCGCTGCGTCAGCGGGGAAAGCCCCTGCGCGCGCGGCTGGGAAGGGCCGCGCCTGCGCATTGAGCGCCGCGCCCCAAATACCCCGTTCCCTTGTGTTGGGCGGCTGGACTTAGTCCCAGCCCTGGACCGCCAACCCTCGATATAAGGGTACGCGAGAAGGGTTGGAAACCCAGGCTGGATAGCTGGCGAGTGGACAACCGGGATAGAGCTGGCGAGGGGACAGAGATATAGGAGCAAGCCACAAACAGCAGTGGGGTGGGGGGTAACCCAGTACTCTCCTCCCTCTGCTCTCCCGGCTTGGAAAAAAAGACAACAGAAATTAATAAAGAACCATTTTTTTTTTTTACTTAAATAGATTCAATAAAAAGTCAGAACGACAAACGCACAGACACACACAAACACATCTTAAAATAAACTCTTTAGAGACCAAGTGCGTGTTTCTTCTCCACAGTACGGTGCAGAGGTGGGGAAGGTAGGGTGTGGGGGGTTCCCTCCCCAGTGTCTCCCCGGGCTTGAGTACCGGGCGGCGGGGCCAGCTCCGCCGCGATCGCCCCCTCCTCCCCTCCCTGTTAAATACACAAATATATTATATTCAATATGAATCGAGTCTGTTTCCAGCAGAAAAAAAAAATACAAAAAACGTGAAAGGGGGGCTTGTAAACGTCGAGGTGGAAGCACTGGGCACAGAGCAGGCGGGCTGGAGTCACTGTGGTTTTCGGCATCCCAAGGCCCCGGGGTCGGTGCCTACCGCATGCCCCCTCGCCCCGCTGCAGGCGTGCGCCCAGCCGTCCAAGATGGAGAAAGGTCCGTAGATGGTTAGGGGGCACTCAGAAGGCGTGTCCCTTGACCCCGAGCAGCAGCTGGCAGCCGTTGCTGACATGGGTCATGACCTTCTGTTTGAGCTGGGCCACCTGCTCCCGGAGGAGGCCAGCGGTGCTTGATAGCCCAGCGTTCTCGGCCTTGAGAGTCTTCACCTTGTCCTCCAGGCGCGCGATGCGCTCCAGCTTCCGCTTCCGGCACTTAGTGGCCGCCAGCCGGTTCCGCAGCCGCTTGCGCTCCACTTTGATGCGTTCCTGGTCTTCCATGTTGATGGGGGACACCGGCGGCGTGGCGTCTCGGCTGCGCGCCTCAGGCACGGTCTGCGGCTCCTCCTTAAAGGTGGAGGCGCCTCGGCCCAGGCCCAGCTGTGCTGGGTGGCCGCCAGCAAAGGGCGGCGCGTGTGGGAGGTAGCTGATGGTCGCCGTCGGGTACGAGCTCCCAGTCCCGACCGCTGCCCCGGCGCCCCCGGAAGGCGCGGAGGCTGGGGAATAGCTGCTGAGGTTGGTGTAGACTGGAGGCGGCTCCGGGCCGGCATAGACGCCCCCGGGCCCGGCCGGGGGGCCCCCGCTGGCGCCCAGGGACACATTGGGGGGTGTCACGTGGTTCATCTTGTGCAGGTCGTCCAGGGCTTTGACAAAGCCGTCGGCGAAGCCCTCCTGCTCCTCGGTGACGCCGCCCCCTGAGCCCCCGGCGCCTCCACCGCTACCACCCCCGCGGGGGTAAAAGTACTGTCCTGGGGGCGTAGGCGTCGTAGTGATCACGCCGTTGCTGTTGGGGACGATCAGGCGCTCCAGCTCCGATGAGGCAAGCTTGAGCGACGCGCTCGTGTCCGAGCTCTGGCCAGAGAAGTAGCTACCGCCACCGGTGCCCTCCGGGCCGGGACCCCGCGCCGCGGGAGCTTTGAGACTTCGGTAGGGGTCAGCCAGGTTGAGCGCCAGACTGGGTTTCAGGAGTTTGTAGTCGTGTAGAGAGAGGCTGCCTGGGGCACGGCCGTATCCCGCTGCTGCGTAAGAGTCGTCGTGGTAGAAGGGCTGTTCCATTTTAGTGCACATCCGGGCGGCCCGGGCGGTCGTGGGGGGCGGGGGTGTTGTCCCTGCGGGGCCGCCCCGGGCCTCGCGGCTGCTAGCGGCGCGCTGTTCCCGGTGGTGGCTCGCCTGGGTGTCTGGACGTGCGTTCCTGGAGGCTGGCACCGGCCGGGAGAAGCCCGCCGGCTGCTGTGCGCGGAAGCTCTGAGCTGCTTCTCGATTCCCTCCGGCCTTCCCTGGCGCGCTCGCTTCCTTGGTGCCGCTTCCCCCAGCTCCCCGCTCCCTGCTGGCTCCGACAACTGCCTGGCCGCGATCAAGATCCCTGCTGCTCCCCGCGAGCCACACGCCTTTATACGGCGAGTGTTAGCTGCGGAAGTGCGCTCGGATTGGCTGGTGCTGGTGCCGGGCCCCCGCGCCCCCCTCCTAGAGCGTGGGGAAGGGGAGGAGGCGGCTCGCGTCACTGTCAGGAAGCGCGTGTCCTTGTAAACAGCGGCCACGGGCTGGGTGGCTCGGCGCGGCTGCAGGGGAGGGGCTCAGGGGACACAGAGTCACTCGAGAAAAGGGGTGCAGGGGCGGTTCGAGGCACACTGGGATAGTCTTCGGGGAGAGCAAAGATTCCCCTGGAGTACGCCAGGAGAGAGACGTAGAACCGGTACAGGGCAAGTGTGTGTCGGGGGGAGGGGGGTCCTACGATATACTTAGAAAGGCCTGGGGGATTCGCGGTAACCGAGGAGGCTTGGAAGACTGAAAGTACACTGGGAGACCCCACGAAGGAGAGAACGGGGAGGGGGTGGGGCTAAGCAGGGTAAATGGAGGGGAGAGGTAAGGAGACACACGACTTAGGAATTGAGTGAGGGTCCCGAGTTCAAAGAGATATGGTTCTGGACTTTTCACAACAGAGACTGAGCCCGGGAAAAGTGAGGAGGGAGATCAAAAGGATACATGGGAGAGACTGGAGGATCCATTATGTAAGAAAAGAGTAGGGGTCCTGGAGCCCTGGGAAAGTCTTGAGGGTCCCCCATAAAAGTGAAGAGGGAATTGGAGGGATATAGACATGCAGCAAGTGAGAGTTCTGGAGTACAGTGAATCAGGAAAAGTATGTGAGGTAGATGGAAACTCTCAGAGGTTGGGGGATCACTGGGATCATGACAATGACAGAGGGTCCCCGGTTGAACCATGAGAGGAGGCTCTTGGGTACCTGGACGGCTGGATCGTCCATGATTGGCGCCCCCTCTCGAGAGCACCGCTAGGCGCCTGTACACTTGATCCCCATCCCAAAGCCCTCCCCCAGTGACCCTGGGCTCGACCGACATCTTGATGGCTCCTATGCCGGGACCAGCCCTATAGCCCGGGCGCGGTCGCCCAACCCCACTCCTTCCTTAGAAACCGACTGGGGAAAGAGCACCACGGCAGGAAGTGTGGCAACAGGCCCCAGGGAAGGAGCCCGGCCCTGCCTCCGTCATTTGGATCCTGCGGGACATAACGCCCCGCCTCGGGTCCAGCCGAGTTCCTCGGAAGAGGAACCTGGGTGTGCGACCCTCGGGGAGGCAAGGGTGCGCCGAAACACGCCCAACGTAGATGCCGCCAATCACACCCCTCGCCCCCCGCAGTGGTTCAACCCACGGCAAGTGCCGAGGTTAGCAGTCCGGAGAAGATTCCATTGGCACAAATGAGGGGGACGCAGCGGGGAGCGGGGCCTGGTCGCCATGGCAACTGGCCGGGCGGCCGCGGGAAAGTCTGGGGGCGGGGCGGTACCTTCCCGCCCCCCCAACCCTGGCTCTCCCCGACGCCCATATAAGGGCACAGGAAGGGGTGGGGCCAACGCTGTCCCAGGGCCCTGAGCCAAAAGCTGGGAGCCCGGGTTATCTGCCAGGTCCCAGGGCGCGCCCAGGCCCTCGACGGCTAGTCCCGACCAGCCCAGGCCGCCACCCCCGGGGCCCCACGGCCTGCCTGGCCCGGCCCCACCCAGCCAATCCGGGGCCGCGTCCTACCAGGTCCGGCCCGGCCCGACCCAGCCTGGCAGGTCCCTGCCTGCCCTCAGGCCTGGGTCGGACTTTGCCCCTGGCCCAACGGTGCGGAGAGGGCGGGCCTATGCCTCTAGGCCTCCAGGGCGCCTAGACAGGCTGGCAAGGCTGACTCCTCCCTATGGCGGGGCACCCTTCCTTTCTGCCAGGGGGCCTGGGACCCCTCCCCAAGCCCCTAGGGACCCCTGGGACCCCTCTCAGTCCCTAAGAACTGAAATGCACGCTCCCTTACTCATGTGTTTAAGGGCTCTACTTCTGTTTTTATCTGGGGGGCCCTCTACCATCCATAATATATATGGGGGTGTCCACTCTCTCCAAGGTGTCTCCCTCCCCTCCAGTCAGAGGGGCTTGAAAATCCAAGGGGAAAATCTTAGGAAATTATAGCCCTTTCTCCAGGACAAAGTGGAGGTTTAGATGGTGGGGCTTCTAGTTAGACTTAACGTGGGACTCCCAAGCAATTAAAAGATGAGCCACTAGCACAAAAGATGAGAAGCTCAGTCTCTGAAAAGCCTCTATCCTCTTGGAGGATGAAAGTTTCTTCAGGGAAGAGAGAAGCTGAGGGTCAGGGGGCTAGCCAGTCTGTTGGACAGGCAGGAGCTCACAAAGTATGGGAGAGAGAAGAAAAATGAAACGACTGAAAGAGAAACTAAGCTATGTAGGGGCAGGGGAAGTCCAGTAGAGTACTGGTGTTAGGGAGGAAGATCCCCTGAAAAGCTGGGGCATCCCCTTCTTGGGTCTTTAGAGGGTCCTTGTGACCCCTGGGTGCCCCCTCTCCTCCTTCCCTTGCTTGAACTGCTCCCCTCCCCCGCCCTAGGCTCAAGGGAGATTCCAGTGGCCGCTGAGTCTGGCAGGCACTCTGCCAGGTCTGTGTCTCCCGCCCATGCTAATAACTGCAGCTGACATCTGGCTGGGCCCTGCGGGGGCGCAGAGGGCAGCGTTGGGGGGCTGGGCAGGTCTGGCCAGAGGGCAGCAGCATCTCAGTAAGCCAACCTGCAGGTCCCATGAGCCAAGAGGCCACAGTGAGTCAGCCCTGGCCAGTGCTGAGGCTGGCCATGCCAGGGGAGGCCTGGAGAGAGTTGAGGGCGGATCCTGAGAGAGTCCAGATGGAGGGCTAGGCCAGTATAAGAAAAAGCACACATATGGGGGCAAGAGGTCAAGGCAAGGAGAGATGCCCAGAGAGACAAACTGGGGGCAGGGTTAGCGTCAGGCAGGCAGACATAGAGACTCACTCAGAGACACTTAAAGATAGGCAGACAGACTGAGAAATAATAATTATTATTTTAATAGCTAACACTTAATATGGCTCTGACCATTGGCCAGGTACTCGTCTAAGTGGTTTACACATTGTAAGTCATTGCCTGCTTCCAACAACTAAGTGAAATGCACGTGCTATTTTTATCCCCATTTAAGAGAGGACAAAACTGAGGTACAGGAAGTTAAGGAATTGCCTGCTGTCCCACAGTTCAGGAACATTAGCCACTATACAGACATTTATGCAGTACCAACTGTATGACAAGGTCTGCAGGCCCCTTCACAAAAGGTCTTAATTAATCTGGAGAGAAATAGAGCACAGGGTCTGGGTCAGGGAAGGGGGATACTGATGTGTGTATGTGGCGGGGGGGGGGGGGGGGGGGGGTCAGGGGTGCTTGGAGTATGGCTGGTGGCTCCAAGCATTCTGCATGGGTGTTTGAGCAGGGGTTGGGGTGGGGCCAGGAAGGGAGGGCGGGGGCCCAGCCAAGCTGGTACAGCCGGTTCCAGGCCCCTGCCATTCTCACCCTTGTGGCCTGGGCACCACCCCCTCACGCCGCCCCGCTGGCGCCAAGGCCTGATGGTGAGGAGGGAGGATGTGAGGGGAGCCCCCTCCCCCGCTCAGCTTGTATGCTGGGTACTGCCCAGGGCCTGGGCTCCCGATCAGCCTCTGGCCAATCAGTCCTGCCCAAGGGCCACGGACCTTAAGGGGGGCAGAATAAGGAGGAAGTTCACCCACCCCCACCCATGGTCTCTCTGGGGCTTTTGGTCTTGGCATGAGGGACTTCTCCTTCTTATAAATAGCCTGGTGACCCCCCCACCCCCACCCTGGCCCCACTGACTGGCTGGGTCCTAACCGGGAAACTGGGCTGGGGGCTGCCTGTGAGTCAGCCAGTGGGCAGACAAGGACAGGAACTCACAAGTCCTAGCACCCATCCTCCTGCGTCCCTGCTCCTGGGTGTGGATAGGCAGCTGGGTTAAGAGGAGGCTGAGAATCACAGAGGCCTTTTCCCAAGAACCCCTAGCCTGCCAGACACCTTCTCTTGCCCACCTTTGTGATTTGGGGGTCCTTCAACCCCTCTCCCAGAGAGGAAATTACTGGGTTTTCTTGGAAGCAGGAAGGAGTCTGTGTCCTCAGGCTGACTCAGCTGGGTATGAGGGGAGTTTCCCACAAAGCTGTTTCTGACACCCCCCCAACTGCTGGTAAGGTCTTGGAGGGGTTGAGCATGACTGAGATCCTGGGTGCCCCCCTTACAGGGGATATACTAAGAAAATAGGCTCATACCTCACCAGGAATGGAGATGGCAGAGCTGGTATCCTGGGGGAAATGATAAGTAGGGAGGGAGGAATAAGAGAATGTGTTTGGAGAGAGGAAGTGCCAGAATCTCTGAGGGACACATAGGGTAGAAAGCCCTGAGTGCCAAAGCACTTCAGCAGGAGCCCCCAGCATCTTGGCAGGTCCCAGAAGCACATGTGTATCTAGTATGTCTAGTCAATATGGTTTGTGTGTGGCTGGTGTCAGGGCCTGTGAGAGAGGCCTGTCTTCCCAGTACATATAGGCCTATCTATCCAGTACATATGTGTTAGCCCAACTCTGCAGGAGTGTTTAGGGCCGGTCTACTTTGTGTTGGGGGTAAAGGGAAGGGGCGTGTGTGTGTGGTCTGTGGAACAGGCTGCATGTGGCTGGCCTATATGCATATATAGAAGTTGTTTGGGAATTCATATGATTAACCTGTTCATGTGTGGTACAGATATGTTTGTGTGAGGTCCATGGCTTGCCTGTGTGAGATGTGTGTGTGTCTGTATCCAGAAGATTTGTACATGTGTGTCTGTGGCTGGTCTATATGTGTGTCTATGTGAGCTCTGGGGCTAGCGTGTATGTGTATGTGTTCTATAGCTGGCCCAGGCGTGGTCTTTAGCTGGCCCAGGCGTGGTCTATTGTTGGTCTGTGTGTGCATATGTGTGTGCTTGTCTGTGCCTATCAAGTTGATTTATGTATATCTGTCTATGTGTGTCTTTGTGAACTTGCTGGCATGTGTGTGGGGCCAGTGTGTGTTTGCAACTAATCTATGTGAAATCTGTGGTATGTGTGTATCTTGCTGATCTGTGTGTATGTCTATATGAGTTCTGTGGCTGCACGTGTGTGTGCATGTGCATGTATCTGGTCTGTGTTGGTATGACTACGTTAACCATTAAGGTCTGTCAGTGTCTCTGTGCCAGTGTGTCTATGAATGTGTGGCTATGGCCTATACCTGCTCTCTATGCTGGTTGTGACTGTCTGTTCAGGCCACGTCTGTGAATATGTCAGTCTATCTGCTTATATCTGCTGGTGGATCTGAAGTGTGTGTATGTTACCAGTGAGACAGTAAGTATCTGTGAGAACTGTGGTGTCTCTAGAAGCATCTCTGAGTGTGTATGCAGACTGGCACTCTCCATGGTGGTGTCTGCATGCCCTCTTTGTCCATAACTCCATGGGTTGGTATTTCCTTTGACTCTCACTATCTTTTTAGTTGGGACCTTGTTGGTATGTGTATACATGTTGCTTTATCTTGTGTCAGAATCTGACAGCATGTGTGTGTGTGTGTATGTATATTTTCTGTAGCTCTTGAGATATTTGTACTAAATATGACTGTACATTCTCTTTGATTTGATCACATTCATACACTGTCTCCTTGTGTCTGTATGTCAGGCCTGCCTATGTTTCTAGCCTGTCGGGTTTGCCTCAGTGCACATGAGTTCCCCACTATCTGCCAGACTGTGTTCTCTCCCATGAATAGCCATGTCTTTTGTGTTTGTTTGTGTGTCCATCTTGCCTGTGTGCCAGGTTGCTTTACCTGTGTCACATACACCTTGCTGCATGCCTCTGTTCTGTCAATTGTTGTCTTCAAGTGTTTGGTCTTGTTTCTGAGCCTGCTGCGTCACTGTGTCTGTGTATGATAGCTGTTGCTGGGTTGTCTTGCCCAGATGTGTGTCTCACTCTGTCATTGTATCGTGGTTGGCAGTCTGTTTGTGACCAGGGGTTTGTGTGTCTGGACTGTTTCTCTCAGGGTGACTGTGTATGTGTACATTCATTACCGCCCTGCCCCCCCAAGTCTGGCCACCCTGGGCCATGTTTACTCTGTCCCCAGCCAGTTTCTACCCTGGTCTGGGAGGGGCTGACCCTCCTGTCTGTCCAGACAGCAGTCCACAGGATGTTCCCGAGACGCTGTCTCCACCAACATCCCCTCCCTTGGGCCACCCTCTGGTTAGGACCCAGGAGTCCAAGGCAGCGGGGGTGGGGCCACAGTGTGGTGGTAGGGGCTTGTCAGAGCCAGGAATGAGGGTGGGGGATGGGGAGGGGACGGGTCCAACTGGTTCAACCTCATTCCTGCCCCGCCTCTCACTTCCTGGGTGCCCTCGGGGACAGGGGGTGGACAGTATGAACCCCATGGCCTCAGAGAGCCTGGGTGGGGCATGGCCTGCCCAGCAACTAGTCACTTCTGCTGGCCACCCTAATATCCAGGCCTGAGAGACAGAAGCCTAGGTCCTTCCCCAGGCCATGCCCCCTCCCTGATCCTGTGGCCCAGCTCTGGATGCAAAGCGTCCCAGCTATTATTCACCTAATCCCTATAACACCACAATGAGCCAGACATAATTACCTCCCATTTGCAGATGGGGAAACTGAGATCCCGATGGTAACAAGGCAATCAGGATATGAACCCAGTTCTGTAAGCTACCCAAGACCCCCAGCCAACTAGTTCACCAACTGCCTTCCCTCTCCTCTCTAAAAATGGTACATGTGGGGTGAAGTATGAACCCTGGCCCCCAGGAGGCCCAGTTCAAGGGGGCGCCAGGCTTGCTCTGAGTCAAATGGGGCCTCTGGATGAAATGAATAAGAAAACGGCTTTAACCGTTTCATCGCCAGGACAGGCTCTGCCAAAACTTCCTGTGGGCTGGGGGAGGAGGGTTTGGGGGCTGGGTTCCCGGAGATCTGGGGTATGGGGGGAGTCCCTGACAATTCAGTAGTGGGGAAAAGTCTCTAGGGAATTTAGTGAGGGCCAGCTAAGGGAGGCCACCGGCCGGCCTGCTGCAGGGGGAGTCCTTCTTCCTGGAGTGTGATATCCCCAGAACTTCGTTTTCAGCCCCCACTGCCCGGAGGGGGTCTCAAAATCCACAGCCCCCTCCCCAGGGACCTGAGTCATACGTGGGAAAAGATGAGAGGAGTGAGTCATGGGGGTGAAAAGGGGGAGCAAGGTCAACGGCAGCCAAGGGACCCCTGGGCTGGCCTGAGTCACAAACGCGCTGGCCTTGCTGACCCCACCCCCTTCATCCAGAGACCAGGAGCAGGAAGCATTTGGTCCGGGGGCACAAAGGAGCTGGAGTAAGTACAGGAGGGGGAGGAGGAAGCACGCACCCGGCTGCGGGCTGCGCGGGGAGCTCCGGTTCCCATGGTAACTGGGGGGGTCTCTCAGCTCTAAGGAGGGGGTTCCTCCCTTAACAGGGACGGCCCCGCCAACCGGGGAAGCCCCCGCGCTAGGTAGAGGGGCCACAAGTTTCAGATCAGGCAGGAAGGGGTTAACAGCGGCCCCCTCCCGGGTTTCACCAGTGACCAGAGTCCCAGGAGTGGGGCTGTGCCTGGAGGGGACCCCCCCCCACCCTCCAACGCGCACACGCAGCTAACCCACCCCCGCGCTCACACGCACGACTGCGTCGGGCTTCACGCACGCAGTGACCCCCGTTGTGTCTCACGTCACGACGACGCAACGCGCCTCCGCAGCTGGGGAGGGGCCCTCCTTGTGGAGAGCAGTAGGGGGACGCCGGGCTCACTCTCCCCGCAACCAGTTGAGTCCATCTTTGCATTGCAAGTGGTCCCAGTCCCTGTTGACTTTGACAAACCCCCAGTAAGGTCCCAAGCTCTCTGACCCAGTGTCACAAGGACACAGGATACACCTGCCACATGTTGGCACGAAGCTTCACTAGTCCAGAGAGCCCCACAGTGAACACAGTCACACTGTCACACACAGAACCACACAGAGACCCAGAGAGTTATGCAGGCACACCCATCACACAGATTGTGGTAGGGGCATTGGGCCATCTTCATACACAGATAGCTGGCACATACAGACACTCTGATAAAATCATGCCATCACCATCAAGACAAAATAAGACACAAACAGATGAAAGTCTTGGACTTTAGTAACCCCTCTCACATGGAGATGGGGGTTGGGGGACAGACACAAGATGGTCATGCTGTCACATCATCACCACAAATAGTATCCACAAAGTAAATTAGGGTGAGACATGCAAGCCCATAAGGCTACACACAGGGACACCAGATTGTCCTAAGGTATGGACAAACCAAGGACACACATGACAGGGTCATGTTATAGAAAGACACATGACAAAAAAAAGTAGGACATGGTCACATAAATACAACCTATAGTCACTGAAGTCACATTGAGGTACTGATTATCACACACTTCTCATTCAAAGAGATACACAAAGCAGAATCCCTAATAGAAGAGTATGTGCCCTAGTCCCTGACAGGCCCCCACAACATCATATAATACAGATAGCCTGGGGCCTCCCTGTTGGCACAAGGGATTAAGCACCTTGAAGCTATCCACAGCCCCTGCAGCAGGAGTTCAATCCCTGGCCAGAAAGCTACCCACATGGCACAGCAGACCTCTCCTGTCTCGCCCAGTGCTCCCCTCAGCACTGTATTTCAACCTGTTCTGTTCCCCACTCTGTCTCTAGTAGATCCTCTCACCCCCAGCACCTCTGGCCTGTACCCCAGTTCTTCTATGCATAAATAAGTAAATCCTTAAAAAAAATACAGATAGCCTGTGCCACATATTCACATGGTCCCCATGACACATGGAAACAGGTGAATGCAGACATACAGACCTTTGCACACAAATTCACAGCACCACCATCTCACATGTACATAAATGTGAGCACACTTCGCTTGGACTCAGACAAAAACGCCAGGAGGAGGACATGATGGGAGTTCCTGGCCAGATGTCAGTGTCACAAAGGGGACCTGTCAGGATCCCTTGTGGTAGGGGGCATGATGTTCACCCCACAGTTCTGGTCACTCTAGAGAGGAGGGGCACCATCATCAGACCGTGTGAACCCAGGGTCTCCATCCTAACCCTCATGACTAGGTTTCTGCCCAGATGTAAAGGCTGGATGGAGGGGGCAGGCGGGGGTCCAGCTATGGCCACAGGGAGGGACTGAGTCACCCACTTCCCAGCAGTCCAACCCAGGCTGGGCCCAGCTGTTCCTGGAAATAGACAAGAGGGGGGTGGGGTCCCCAAACCAGCTGGGGGCTGTCGGCCCAGACCTGCACTATCCATCTTTACAGAAGGAACCTTCAGACAATACCCCAAACTTTGGAGCTCCCGCCACTGAAAATGGGGGTTTGCATCCTTCCCTCAGGGTTCCTGCTCCAAAATGAGGGTTTCTAGCTCCTTTCATTGAATTGAAGGTGCCTAGTTACTCCAGCAGTCACACTGACTGCATCTCATCCCATAATAGGGATTGATTGATCTTTCCTACCAACATGGGAGGTCCTTTCCTCCCCAAACATGAATCCCTGCCACCCCAATGGAAGGTTGCAGCTCCTCCCCCAAATTGAGGATCTGGACTTTTTCTTATATCTGGGGACTTGGAGGGGGGACTCCCTGGTGGCACAAGGGGTAAAGACACAGCACTATGAAGCTATCTGCAGCCACTGCAGCATGAGTTCAATCCCCAGTCAGGGAGCTACCCACATGGCGCAGCAGACCTCTCCTATCTCACTCCCTGCTCCTCTCAGCAGTGTATTTCAGTCAATCTGCCTGTTTTGTTCCCCACTGTCTCTGGTGAATCCTGTCACACCCACCCCTTACACCTCTGGCCTGTACCCTAGTTCTTGTATGTATAAATAAACAAATCTTTAAAAAAAAAAAATCTGGGGTCTTAGGGCCTCCCTGGTGGCACAAGTGGTGAAGTCTCAGAACGATGAAGCTATCCACAGCCACTGCAGCACAAATCCCATGGGGAGCAGACCTCTTCTGTCTTGTCCAGCTGCTCCCCTCTGCAGTGTATTTCAGTCAATCTGCCTGTTCTGCTCCCCATTCTGTCTCCTGTGAATTCTCTCATCCCCCCCTGCACCTCTGGCCTGTACTCCAGCTCTTGTATGCATAAATAAATCTTAAAAAAAAAAAAAAATCCAGGGATTTGGATCCCTGAATATCTAGAATACCTATAACACGTCAACATTACAATTCAAACGTATTCCACAGATTCCTCCTAAACATCAAGGTCCCTTCTAGGTTTTGCAAATATAGGGAGCCCACCCCTATATTTGTGGGTCTCAGAAGGTCCCCCCAAACACCCTCTGACAAATATTTCCAGTCCCCCGTCCTGTCCTGTCGTTGTAACTAACATCCATACTTCTCTCACCTTCCAATTCTACTTGGGGATCAGAGCGACCCCATTTCCCCCAATGAGCGCTGGATCAGGGAGCTTACAGCAGTTTTTCTCACGCCCGGAAGGCAGCCCAGTCCGGAAGCCGGCACTGCAGGCTCCAGTCCCTTCCTCCCTACTCTCCCAGTCCTTCCCTCCCCCAGGGTTGGAGTTTGAAAACAACTCGGGAAGGGGATGTAGAGGTTTGGACAAGCCTCCTAGCACCCCCCTCCCCAGCTTGCGTGCAGCTGAGAGTCTTAGTGGGCTGTAACTGGCTGTCCAGTGGTAGAGTGACTGTGTTCGATGTGGCTCGAGGGCTGCAGCCATCCTGCCCAACCCGCTTCGGGACTGAGGCTTTGGAGGAAGATTCTTGGGTTGGAGGGAGCAGTGTTCCTCTTCTCAAACTTAGAACCCTCCCCAACCCCTCCCCCCACCAGCATAAGCCGCCCCGCCCTCTGGGTACAACTAATAACCTCTTATTACCACTCATTACCTCGCCCGCCCCGCGGGAGAGGGGCGGCTAGGGGACTCACGCGTCAAAGGGCGCCGGTCTCGGTTTCACCCCCTACCCTTAAAGCTGGCTCCACCCAGAACCTCTTTTTCTTAGCCTACGAACGTGAATTAAAACAGCACTTGCCAACAAGAGTCGACTTCAACTGCGGATATCTTTAAATCGCTTAGCACTGGGACTTCATACTTTAAATATTCAATAAATGGTGACTGCAATGTTATTAACTGCCATTGTCATTAAAATAAGCCCTCCTCCAAGCGCCTCCTAGCGTCGGGTAGGGATCTTGGAATGGACACACCCACTCGTACCTGCACTGGCCAGTTCCTGGGTCTGCGCGCCCCCTGGTGGACCGCGGGCCAGTGTGGCTTGGTCCTGAGTTCTGAGGCTGGAGCACCCTCGTGACGGGTCTCTGGGAGGGGAAGGAGTTCTGCAGTTCAGTGAACTGACCTGTTAGGTAAATGTATCTTTCCGTCACCTAGGACATGTGTCTTTTCTTGCGGCCTCAAGTTAGGACCGTGTCCCCTTATATACACCTGGTGTGAGATCCCCAAGTCGACTCCTTTGGTAAGACCCCTTTAGTGTCCTCCTCAGTCAAGTCCATAGAAAGTGTTAAGGCCTACCTCTCCCCTGTGCAGTTAAAAGCTCCCAGCAGGCCTCCCCAGTGGCGCAGCAGGTTGAGCGCAGTGCAGTGAAGCTGTCCACAGCCTCTGCACCGGGGGGTTCGATACCCAGCCAACCAGGAAGATCCCCACATGGCGCGGCAGACCTCTCCTGTCTCTCCCGCTGCTCCCCTCAGCAGTGTCCTCGGTCCGTCCGCCTGTTCTGATCCCTGCTCTGTCTCTGGTGAATTCTCTCACCCACCCACGCCTCTGGCCTGCACCCCCTACTGTGTAAATAAATAAATCTTTAAAAAAAAATAAGCAAGCTTCCCTGGTGGTGCAGGCGGTTGAGCACCGCACTGTGAAGCTGTCCACAGCCTCTGCAGCGTGGGTTCCATCCCGGCAGGTTGGCGAGAATCCTACATGGCGCAGCAGACCGCTCCTGTCTCACCTGCTGCTCCCCTCAACAGTGTATTTCTTCAGTCTGCCTGTTCTGTTCCCCGCCCTGTCTCTGGTGAATCCTCTCACCCTCCCGTGCATCTGGCCTGTACCCCAGTTCTTGTATAAAAATAAATAAATCTTAAAAAAAAAAAAAAAAAACTCCGAGCAGAGCCTCCCTGATGGCGCAAGGGGTTAAGTCGCAGCACTATGAAGCTGTCCGCAGTCTCTGCAGCAGAGATCGATGTCAGGCCATGGAGCTAACCCACATGGCGCAGAAGACCTCTCCTGTCTTGCCCGCTGCTCCCCTCAGCAGTGTACTTCAGTCAATCTTCCTGTTCTTTTTTTTTTTTTTAAAAAAAAAAAGATTTATTTATTTATGCATACAAGACTTGGGGTGCAGGCCAGAGGTACAGGGGTGAGAAGATGACCAGAGACAGAGTGGGGAGCAGAACAGGCAGACTGACTGAAATACACTGCTGAGGGTGTAACAGGGTGGTCCCCAGGAAAGGGGGAGTTTCCAAGTTTCCTGCCCCACCAAAGGGAGGGTGGAGCTGAGCAGGAAGAGAAGAAGCTGCAGAGGAGACTAAGGAAGGAAGGAAGCAGGATGGAGAGTCAGAAGGAAACCTGGAGGAGGCACATGGAGCGGAGAGACACATGAAGAAACTGCACTTGCCTTTTGGTCGTGGACTGGGTGACAGAGATGTAGGTGAGAGACCCGTGGGGAGGTGACAATGGCTGTTTTTGTCTTGATTTTGATTTTGCTCTTTTCCCTCCAGACTTGTCTGGTTGTTTCTGATCCTTTTCTGTGGGTCCCCACTCTAAGATGCTTTAGACTGTGGCAGGCTTTGGGGCCTGGCTCTGGGCCAATCCCATTTGGATGGAGTTTTACCCACAAGGGGACAGGTAACTTTGGGTGCTTGATTTAAAAACTAGATTCTTTGCCTTTCCTGTATTGTTTCCTAATTGTATTAAATTTCCTTCCAATTAAAGTCTCATATGTTTTGTGTTGATGTGCCTTTCGCAGAACCCATTTAGAGTAGGCAGGTTTGCGGAGTCTGGGCTGTCCCTCTCCCTGCCCTGTAACAAGGGGAGCAGAGGGCGAGTCAGAAGAGGTCTGCTGCCCCATGTGGGTTGCTCCCTGGCCGGGGATCGAACTGGTGCTGCAGTGGCTGTGGATAGCTTCATAGGTTGCGTCTTAACCCCTTGGCCACCAGGGAGGCCCCACAATCTGCCTGTTCTGTTCCCCACTCTGTCTCTGGTGAATCCTCTCACACATACACCCCCCTGCCCCCCGAACCTCTGGCCTACACCTCAGTTCTTGTATGCATAAATAAATACTTTTTAAAAAAGAAAAAAATTTAAAAAAACCCCTCTGATCATAAGGTGGTTAGAAAGAATTTCTCTAAGCACGATGATAAGGGACACAAAAGGGTGGGGGCAGCTCCGTCTCAGATCTCAAAAGAGGAGTGATTGTGAGGTCTCTGCTAACCCAGAAAGAGCAGGGGTAATCAAGTAAGTGGTAGGGCCACCCTTGATAAGCACAAGGCTAGCCCGGACTGACCTCTAGTGGCAGGGCGGGCGCCCAAATGCTGCCCGAATCCAAGATGGAGGTACTGGGGGCCTGAGCGGGCTCTGGGAGATCACGTGTCTGGGGCGGGGCCTGCGCCTAGGGGGCGGGACGGGGCGGCGCTCTAGGCTGAAAGGGAGGTCCCGGCTGCGGGTGCTCGCTGGTGGCAGATCTGGAGGCGGCTGCGTTGGTGGGGCACCGCGGTCGGGTTGAATTCGGTTGGGAGCCATGAGCGTGGACAAAGCCGAGCTATGCGGGTCTCTGCTCACCTGGGTAGGTCGGGGGGCGGGGCCAGGGACAGGTGTGCGCCCTCTCTTCCTGCCAGGAATCCCGGCCCTGGCTTGGTCCATCCCACGGTCCTAGGGCTGGGAGGTGGAGGGGTCGTCGGCCAACGGGGCTGTTGGACTCTGGCCTGAGCACCCGCCCCCGTCACGTGGCAGGTCTGTAAGGAAAGACCAGATGAGGCCCCGCCCCCCGCAGCTGGGTCGTGTAGGGCGTAGGTACAGGTGAGCTGACTTGGTCACGTGGTGCCTGTAGGGCCCGGGTGACTTGTGGTTCCGCCCTATCCTGGTCTTGCGGGGTTTGTTGAGCAGAGGTGAGGTGAGACCACGCCTCCTCTGGTCCCAGGTGAGCAGAAGCAAGGCCCCTGCAATTCTGGTACTCTGGAGCCCATAACCAACCATATGAGGTTTCTGGAGACCACGAAATCCTGCAAAAGGGGAGCAGGTCAGTGCTTCCCAGCCTTCACTGTGTTTCCCTCTCTTACCCAGTTCCAGACATTCCAAGTCCCGCCCCCCTGTGCCAGCTCCCAGGACCTGAGCAGTGGCCTTGCAGTGGCCTATGTGCTGAACCAAATGTGAGTGGGGCTGTGGGGGAGGGGCCCCAAAGGGTTCCCCAGTAACTCATCCCACCTTCTCACCCCCAGAGACCCTTCTTGGTTCAACGAAACATGGCTCCAGGGCTTCTCAGAAAACCCAGACTCCAACTGGAGGCTAAAGGTGACAGATGGACTCATAACTGGGGGACAGACTGTTGAAAAGATGACCAGGGGAGCGTCAGCTAGTCATGTCCTGGGTGATGGACAGGCAGACCTAACCAGGATGGGGGCAAGTCTGGTGACCAAACATTTGCTCTTTCATTCATTTATGGAGCAGGTCTGGGCCTGCAGCTCCTAGCCAACTTGCCCTCACACAGTCAATAAATATTCTGATAATGCTTACAAACACATAAACATTAGCAACAATATAAAAACAGTGAAAACAGGACTCCAAGAAAAAGCAGCTAGGCTCTTTGGGTGGTTACTTGAGATGGACTGATCTTCTTGCAAGATTTGGAGGAACAGTATTCTAGGTATTGGGAACAGCAAATAAAAAGTCCCTGAGGTGGGGATAAGCTTCGTATGATCCCGGAATGGCAGGAAGTTTTCAGAACAGAAAGCCAGGGGGTAGAAATGAGGTCATCAGGGCCTGGCAGGCCTGGCTAGGGCTGTGGATTCTATTTTTAAGTGCTGTGCAAATTCAAGGAAGGGTTTTAGCAGAGGAAAGATACAACCTGTCTAGGGCTTTAAAAAGCTCCCTGTGGCTACTCTGAGAGAAATGGATTGTAGGCAGCAAAAGTGGAAATTGATAATGGGCTGGCACAATAATCTAAGTGAGAGATGATGGTGGCTAGGGCAAATAGTTAGCAGGACAGATTGTGAGATATTATTGGATTCTGGGGACAGAGGAACAAAGATGGGCAAGTAGATAAGAAGGGCAGGCAGCCACACAGGTCACCCCTAGGAGAGAGGACATTTAGACTGACAGTGGGATCACACAAGAGGATGTGATCTGGGGACTGGAAGGGGAGGCAGGAAAAAAAAGGATCGAGTAGACAGATTCAGGGTGGGGAGTGCTTGGTTTCTTTCTTGGGTATTCTGGGCCCTGAACACAATTCTTTGCACCTCCCCAGGTCAGCAATCTGAAGACAATCTTACAGAGCCTGGTGGAGTACTATCAGGATGTGAGTAACTAAAGGGATTTAGGTGGTTGGGTTGAGGGAGTCCCTGACACACACCTATGAGTCCCTGACACACACCTCCTCCCATATCCTCAGGTCCTGGGGCATCCTATTTCTGAGCAGCACCTCCCAGATGTGAGCCTCATCGGCGAGTTCTCAGAACCAGAAGAGCTCGGCAAGCTTCTCCAGCTGGTGCTGGGCTGTGCCATCAGTTGCGAGAAAAAGCAGGGTATGGAATGTTAGGAGGTTCCCCGGGGCAAACTATCCTCCCTCCCTTCACTTCTCAGTCTCCCCCACCTTGGTCCCCAGAGCACATCCAGAGAATCATGACGCTGGAGGAATCAGTTCAGCATGTGGTAATGGAAGTCATCCAGGAGGTAGGTGGGGGTGCCCAGTGTGGCAAAGAGCTTTGGGGGAGGAGATGTCTCCAAGACAGAGGGAACTGGACAGAGGCTGGGCTCTGCCTGGAAGTCAGCTGGCCATATTTCCTTGTCTCGTGTCTGGCAGCTCCTTTGGGCTCAAAGTCACAATCTAGCAGCCTCAAAGGACCCAGCCCCTGTGTGTGTTGGGGAATGCATGGCAGGAGGGCATCCTCTGGACTGGGGTGCTTTGGGAGACCTGGCTTTAATGACAGGGGAATGAGGGGTTTTTCAAGCTTATGAGATGATTGAAGCCTTGAAGTCTGCCCTCAGAGATACCAATTCATCTCAGTGTACCCGCCAATATCTCTCTCCAGCTCATAACCAAAGACACCCCTGACTCCCTATCAACGGAGACATATGGGAACTTTGACAGTCAGGTAAGTGGTGCGGAACCTGGTTCAAGATCCCCACCCCATTATTATTGGGGCTGCCTAAGGAGTAGGCACTTGTCTTAAACCTATAAAACCTCCACTATGCCTAACCCTCCTACCCCTGCTATCCCTCAGGGTCCTAGTCTTTTCCCTTGCCAGGTTGTTAGACACCCATATTGCCTAAGAAAGTCCCCTGGGACTCTGTCTCTGGTGAATCCTCTCACCTCCCCCCTACCCCCGCACCTCTGGCCTGCACCCCAGTTCTTGTATGCATTAAAAAAAAGTCCCCTGGGGTCCCAGCCCTCTCTTCTTCAGATCCTGAGGGTTTCTTGGCCCCCTCTCTGTCCCTAGAAATCCCAGCTTCCTTTCTCCAAGTCTCCTCCCCAGATTCTTGAATTCCTTGCCCCCCATCCCCTACCCTCCTCAGTCCCGCAGGTACTACTTCCTAAGCGAGGAGGCTGATGAGGGGGATGAGCTGCAGCAGCGCTGTCTGGATTTGGAGCGGCAGGTGGGGTGAGGTGGGGGATCACAGATGCTCTTGGGGCAGGGTTGCCTATAGAACACCCCCCCACACACACACCAAGCTCCTGTTCATCTGCATGCCTTGCCTGCAGCTGGTGCTCCTGTCTGAAGAAAAGCAGATCCTGGCACAGGAGAATGCAGCACTGAGAAAGAGTGTGGGCCGGCCTGAGGGTGAGGGTGCCACAGGTCTCACGGCCAAGAAGCTACTGCTGCTGCAGTCCCAGCTGGAGCAGCTGCAGGAGGAGAACTTCAGGTGTGATCAGTGGGGATTTGGCCAGGCAGGCCAGAGGATTAGTGAGGTGTGGCTTCCTTCATGTGCCCTTTACCCTGCGTCCCTCAGGCTAGAGAGTGGCAGGGAGGATGAGCGGCTGCACTGTGCAGAATTAGAGCGGGAGGTCACTGAGCTGCAGCAGCGGAACCAGGCGCTGACCAGTCTGGCCCAGGAGGCTCAGACCTTGAAGGATGAGATGGATGAGCTTCGGTGAGTGGTGGGACCTCAGTCCTGATGCATAATCCATTGTCAGAGTGCCTGTTTGATGCCACAGTACCTCTTTAACTCCACAATGCCCAGGTGAGCCCCACAGTTTGTTCTCAACCCTACTGTCCTGGACTCTACCATGGCCCCTGATCCTTAGTGCCCGCCCCCGTCATGATCCCACAGTGTCCCTTGTTATCCCACATTGTATCCCCTAGACCTAACAGCATCCATATCAGCAAGCCTGGGAGGTTTCCCATGCCTCCCCTGTATCATTCTGGGTCTCATCATGCCCCAGGATCCCATAGTAGCTTCTAGGACCCCACAATACAATAGCCTTTTAGCCTCCTATATCCCCATTGTGCCCCCCTAACACAACTGTACCTTCTCACAACTCCATAGCATCCCTGTACCCCAGCATGCTTGATGGACCCCCATAGTCCTCATCCCTTCAACTGCACTGTACCTTCTGTATTCCTGAAGGGCTCCCTGTTTGGTCTCATGGTTACTTTGTAATGTTCAAGTTGCTAGTGAACCCCTACTGTATCTTTAAGAACCCCATTGTGCCCTGGCTCCAAAGCCCCCCCTCTCAATGGTCCCTGCAACCACGGTGCCCTTTGTTCCCACAATTTCCTGACCCTAAAATGCCCATGGGGGCACTCCTCAGATTATCTTGATCCCTGTCATTTTCCCTGTAGTTCACATTCTGTGTTCCCACAATGTGAGGATTCCTAATTATGAACCTGGGTTGATCATTTGATGCTTAGGCCTCCCTTTTTATTCTCTCATGACCCCCAACTGGACCAGGCTGAGTCTCACCCCGACCCTCATGACCTCTTACCTAGAACCCAAAAAGACTGATACATTTCCTTGGCGTGAGGGCCTCACATCTAAACTAAACCCTGATCCCAGACCCAAACTGTCTTCCTGCTCTTCCCCCCTTCCCAGGCAATCCTCTGAGCGTGCAGGGCAGCTGGAGGCTACCCTTAGCAGCTGCCGCAGCAGGCTGGGAGAGCTGAGGGAGCTGCGGCGGCAGGTGCGGCAACTGGAGGAGTGCAACGTGGGCCACGCAGAGCGCACGAGGCAGTTGGAGGATGAGTTGCGCAGGGCCAGCTCTTTGCGTGCCCAGCTCGAGGCACAGCGGAGGCAGGTGCGGAGGGGGCCCTGGGCTGGGGCCTAGGCCTGGAAGTGGGGCATGGGTCAGGTGAAATCTGCAGACCTAGGTGGTCCGGGCTGCAGGCAGCTCACTGTGTGGCCTCCACCATCATGCTTTCCTGGCTCCGGTATGAGGTGACCTGAGTCCTGCCCAAGCTCTCTCCCTCATTAACCATAGACCATGCCCTTTAGGCCTTGTCAGTTCTCCCTGACCAGCTCTGTTTGGTTTGTAAGCCACACCTACCACTTAAGCCCTGCCCATCTATTTTCATTCCAGCAGTGCCCCTTCTCTTACCATTCCTGCAGTCCTCACCCATCCTTTCTCTTCAGGTTCAGGAACTGCAAGTGCAGCGCCAGGAAGAGGCGATGAAGGCAGAGAAATGGCTATTTGAGTGCCAAAATCTGGAGGAAAAGTATGAATTGGTGACAAAGGAGAAAGAGGTGAGGTTGAGATCCCACCACCCAAGCCCTGTCCTGCCCATCATGGGCTAGCCCAATCCCCAGGAGGCCAGTCTTGCTTCAAGTGGCTTCATGCACCCCTTTCCTCCAGCGGCTGTTGGCAGAGCGGGACTCCCTGCGGGAGGCCAACGAGGAGCTGCGCTGTGCCCAGCTGCAGCCACAGGGATTGACCCAGGCTGGTGAGTTGAAGCACAGAACTAGATCTGGAGGAAGACAGCCCTAGGGCGCTGTTAGGGCAAACAGAAAAAGCAGTGTCCCAGGGCTTGTCTAGGCTGAGGGATCACGCTGGAGGGAGACTGCGTAGAAAGGAAAGAGGTAATGTGGGCCGACAGAAGGCAATGCCTGTCTTTCAGGCTCAGGGTGGCAAAGGCAAACTTAGGCCAAGCATCACAGTCCCTGTCAAGCCTGGGGTGCACTCTCTCCAGTCAGATTTTTGACTCAACTGGAGTCTCCAAAGTGATTCTTAGAAAGAAAACCCTAGGAAAGGGAGCATGGACTGTGCATCAAGCTGAAGATTTCTTGCTTTCTCAAGATCTATCATTAGATCCCACCTCACTGGACACTGAAAACTTAGCAGCGGAAATCTTTCCTGCGGAGCTCAGGTATCCTGGGTCACTCAGACTCTAGCCAACCCTGGCCTGCCAGTGCCCACCCTCAGTCCTGCCCCCAGACCTGCATGCAATTCCCAGGTCCAAATCCCAGCCTGCTTCTTTGGCACAGCCACTCTTAAACTGCCCTAAATTGGACCCAGCCTCTAGCCCTACTTTGGCTCTGGCTCCATACTCAGTTCACAAATTAGGGCCAGTGCATCTGCCTCCTCCCCCAACACCCCCCCAAGCAAAAAGTCTATGCCCAGCTCCACCAACATAGGGCTGTGACCACAAAGCACATCCTTGTCCCCACTGTAGCCTCTGCTAGGTTCAGGGACCAGTGACCTGTCTAGAGGTCCCACCTCAGCGCTCCCTGTAGGTGCATCTTTTCCTATATCCCCAACCCCAGCATGCCAATCCTCTCTTTGGCCCCGCCCTTACGCATAGCCCCACCCACTCTGCCCCCCACCTCTAGAACTCTGCCCACCCACTCTTACTTTGAGTCCCAAGCAATATAATCCTACCCCAGGACTTTCCCCCAGAGTTCTGTCCCTCTCCTGGCCTCTTCCACCTTCACTGGCCTGATCCTGGGCAAGCTTGCAGAGGGTGACTGTCCCCAGTCCTGCACACTCCTTCCTCTGCAGGGAGACACTTCTGCAGCTTCAGCTGGAGAACAAGCGACTATGCCAACAGGAGGCAGCTGATCGCGACCGACAGGAGGAGCTACAGCGCCATCTGGAGGAGGCCAACCGGGAGCGCCACCGGCTGGAGACTCAGCACCGGTGAGGACCCAGCTGAGCAGGGCCCTGCGTGGAAGGAATTACAAGACAGGTGCTGGCACTGAGATTTTTCACTTTTCCTCCCCTCTTCCTCCTCAGGCTGAACCAGCAGCAGCTGTCAGAGCTACGGGCCCAAGTGGAGGACCTTCAGAAGGCCCTGCAGGAACAGGGGTGCAAGACTGAGGATGTGAGTCCTCCCCTCCTCCCTGCCTTATTTCCCCTTGTGCCCCCCACAGTAACCCTCCTCTCTCCCCCCTCTGCTGCTGGATGTCTGCTGTAGTCCATTGTAAGTAGCGTGGGCCCAGGGTGGCACCTACTACCCTCACCCCTGGAAGGGGTTGGGTCCTCTGGATGCACCTCACCTGCCTCTTCTCTCCCTCAGTCCACCCTGTTGAAGAGGAAGCTGGAGGAACATCTGTGAGTCCCAGAGGGGGCACTCGTGGGAGGAAAGGCAGGGGCAAAGGTGTGGGGGGGTTGCATGGGGAGTTATTTAGGAGGAGAGCAGAGTCAGCTGAAACACAGACCAAGGCCTCAGATAAAGGGAAGGAATATGGGCTGTTTTTAGGGAGAAATGGGGAACCACAGAAGGGATTTCAGCAAGATGGTGTGACAAAGTTGTTGCCTATATACATTGTTTAAAAATAAGCTATTTTAGGGGCCTCCCTGGTGGCCTAGGGGTTAAGTCTCACTGCTATCACCACTGAAGCCTGAATTCCATCCCTGGCCAGGGAGTTAACCCACATATGGGGTAGCAGACTTCTCCTGTCTCACCCACTGCTCCCCTTAGCAGTATAATTCAGTAGATCCACCTTTTCTGCTCCCAACTCCATCTCTGGTGAATCCAGTTGCCATCCTGCATTTCTGTCCTACACCCTAGATCTTCTACACCAAAAAGTCTCCCCATTAGCAGTTTTACCCCATCCCTGTTAGTTTATTATGGAAATCCTTCCAGTTTTTTTTTTTTTTTAAAGATTTATTTATTTATTTATACAAGCACTGGGTACAGTGAGAATCGCGGGAGGGCAAGATAATTCACCAGAGTCAGAGAGCAGAGCAGGCAGAATGATGAGGCACACTGCTGAGGGGAGCAGTGGGTGGCAGGAGAGGTCTGTGTGCCATGTAGGACCCTCCTCCAGTGGCCAGGGAGCAGGCGGGGATCGAACCAGCGCTGCAGAGGCTGCTTCGCAACCCAGCACTCAACCGCTGCGCCTCCAGGGAGGCCCCCTTCCAGTATTTTTTTAAAGATTTATTTATTTATGCATACAAGAGCTGGGGTGCAGGCCAGAGATGCTGTGGGGTGGTGGTGGTGAGAAGATTCACCAGAGACAAAGTGGGGAGCAGAACAGGCAGATCCGCTGAAATGCACTGCTGAGGGGAGCAGTGGGCGAGATAGGAGAGGTCTGCTGCTCCATGTGGGTCACCTCCTTTGCCAGGGTTCAAACTCATGCTGCAGTGGCTGAGGATGGCTTCACAGTCTTGGATCTTAACCTCTTGTGCCACCAGGGAGGTCCCCTTCCAGTTTTTAAAGCAAATGTAAATGAATGTGTATTTTTATTTTCATTCCTTATTTACAAGAAAGATGACTGGGAAATTTCTCTATATTAATAAATAGAAAGAGTCATTATTTTTTGTAAATATAGTGACCTTTGTCAACTAGGCATTACAAAACATGAATTGGGTGACTGCTTTCTCAGTTCTGCCAAAGGTGGAATGTAGCTAGTACTACAAAGCACAGAGACGTTCTTTCCTTACAGAGGATGGATACCTAGAGACATTAAAACTTAATTTTCTGTAGAATTCTGGTCCAAAAGGACTGGCATGTACCATTTTTGTAGAATGAACTAATGTATTAACTCATTCTTTCAAGGTATTTGCAATTTCAAACAAGGCAGAAACGTATAACCTGTAAATGCATCATTTTGCTTGACAACAAATCTATCACAAAAAGTAGAATTAGTGTCTCAAATGGCACATGCCTTTGTAAGTTTAGTAAACATACCAATGATTTGCTATTAGATTTTTCTTGTTTTATTTTATTTCTTTATCTTTATTAAGGTTACATTGGTTTACATCTTTGTTATTAGATGCTATATCATGTTCCATATCCAATGCACAATTCAAGAGAGGAGGAAGGAGTATTAGCAAATCTTGGGGGCTTTGGGACAGGTGGCAAAACTTTCAGAGTGTGTTTCCTTTTGTTATGAGAGATTTGCATCCTAGACAGATCCTTGGCTGCTAGGTGAAGAATGGAAGTAAGGGATTGAGGGTAGCAGAGGCTGGTGGGGGATGTGTGGCTGGATCAGGGAGAGGACTATGGAATGGGGAGCAATGGACTAATGGGCTGGTCCAGGGACCATCTGCTTAGGGTGTGGGGATTATGGCTCCAATGGCTGAGGAAAGGGCACAGAGCTCCAAAGCCGAGTTTACTGTGCAGGCAGAAAGGTCTATGCAGCCTTTCTGGCTGGCTGGAGAGCTGTGGCTGCCACTGGGGGAGGAGAGATGGCCCTAAAGGTCAGTTTGCTGCTGCCTATCCCATGCCCATAGACAGAAGCTTCATGAGGCAGATCTGGAGCTGCAGCGAAAGCGGGAGTACATTGAGGAACTGGAACCACCTGCTGATAGCAGCAGTGAGTAGAGCTGGAAGGTCAGATGGATGGAGGGACTCCCAGAGCTTGATGTGGAGCTGAGGGCCGCCTTGTTCCCTCAGCAGCCCGACGTATTGAGGAGCTGCAGCATAGCCTGCAGAAGAAGGATGCGGACTTGCGTACCATGGAGGAACGGTACCGCCGTTACGTGGACAAGGCACGCACGGTGAGGATGCTGGGTACCTCCTATGGAAGGTGCTGCGTCCCCATGCCTCAAGTCTCTTGCCAGTTTGCTTATCTCTGCTCCCCATCCCATCATGTCACAGACTTCTATGCCACTGTCAGGAGTTGTCATAACGTACTCCAACAGGTAAAGGGGCCCAAGAGGCCAAGATCACTCTGGTTGTGTCTTTCCCAAATCCTAGGTCATACAGACCTTGGAACCCAAGCAGCGGCCACCTGGGGGTGCACCACTAGAACTCCACACCCTGAGGACACAGCTGCGGGAAAGGGATGTCCGCATTCGCCATCTGGAGGTGGGTGTCCACGTCCCTTGGTGCTATCCCCAGTGTATCCAGGTTCTTAACTATTGCCTCCCTAACAGATGGACTTTGAGAAGAGCCGAAGTCAGAGGGAACAAGAAGAAAAACTGCTCATCAGTGCCTGGTATAATATGGTGAGTGTACAGTTACCATGGCTAGAGCACTGGGGTGTCCTAAGGGCTCATCTGACCTGAATCATGCCGTCTCCCTCCAGGGCATGGCTCTGCAGCAGCGAGTAGGAGAAGAGCGGGCACCTACCCATGCCCAGTCATTCCTAGCACAGCAGCGGCTGGCCACCAACTCTCGCCGTGGACCCCTAGGACGCTTAGCATCCCTGAATATGCGCCCCCTGGACAAACATTGATGGACCTCAGGATTCTGCCACCTGCCCAGCCAGTCAGGGCTTAATCTACCCTGAATTTCCCCAACTTGTGGCAAAGAGCCCAGAATCATGCTTCAGCCACCTGTTGGGGAGCCTCAAAACTGTGATCGCCATCCTTTGCTCTCCCATATGGGACAGGAGTGCAGGATAGGACAGGTGGCAAATATGGCCCTATTCTTTTTAGCAATGTGATTCTTATCCGTGATTTTTCTCCCTGGGGTTCACAAGCTGCCAGAGGAGAGTAATTTTATATTTGAGAAAATAAATAAATAAGACTTTTAATCTGCCCTGGCTAGCCTCTGGGCACTGAGGTGAGAAAGAGAAGATGACCAGAGATGCAGACCATTGTTTTTAAGAAAGGCCTGACTTCTTACTAAAGTGTGAGTGACTTCTAGCACTCAGTGGGAGGTGAGGATCATGTTTATGTGACTGTGTGTTTGTGTGGTGGATTTTGAAGAATTTCAGATAAAGACCCCTGCCTCATGAAGCTGTATTTTTTTTTTAGATTTATTTATTTATTTTTAAAGATTTATTTATTTATGCATATAAGAGCTGGGGTATAGGCCAGAGGTGGCGGGGGGTGCTGGTGAGAGGATTCACCAAAGACAGAGTGGGGAGCAGAACAGGAGGATTGACTGAAATACATTGCTGAGGGTAGTAGCGGGCTAGACAGGAGAGGTCTGCTGCGCTATGTGGGTCACCTCCCTGGCTGGGGATCGAACTCATGCTGCAGTAGCTGCTCATTGCTTCATAGCGCTGTGCTTAACCCCTTGCACCACCAGGGAGGCCCCTATTTTATTTATTTATGTATACAAAAGCTGGGGTATAGGCCAGAGGTGTAGGGTGGGGTGGGGTTAGAGGAGTCACCAGAGAATCCTCTGGTGGGGAGAAAGAGTGGGGAGCAGAACAGGCGGATCTGCTGAAATATACTGCTGAGGGGAGCAGCGGGCAAGACAGGAGAGGTCTGCTGCGTGATGTAGGTTTGCTTTCTGACTGTGGTTCGAACTCCAAAGCTGTCATTTTCATTGAAGGTAGAGACAATACATAAAATAGATAAAGTTTGGTGTAAAAAATACTACAATAAAAAATGAAACAGACAGGGCCTCCCTGGTGGTGCAAGGGGTTAAATTTCAGCACTATGAAGCTATCCGCAGCCACTGCAGCAGGAGCTTGATGCCCAGCCAGGGAGCTAACCCACATGGCACAGCAGGCCTCTCCTGTCTTGCCTGCTGCTCCCCTCAGCAGTGTCTTCAAGTAGATTCACCAGTTCTGCTCCTCACTCTGTCTCTGGTGAATCCTCTCACCCCTGACCCCTACCCTGCACCTCTGGCCTGCACCCAGCTCCTTATGCATAAATAAATTAAAAAAAAACTTAAAAAAAAAAAAAGAAACAGACAAAAGTGAAGCTGATGCAGGAGGTGGGTTTGGGTAATGGCAATTTTTAATAAAAGGTCAGGAAAAGAGGCCTCATGAAGAAAGTGACAACTTAGGTAGAGGCCTGAACAAGGTAAGGGAGGGGCCACATAGGTATCTGGAGAAGTGATCCAGGCAGAGGGAACAGCATGTGCAAAGACCCTATGATAACTTACTTGAAGGATTAATGGTGTAATGAGGAAGCCAGTGCAGACAAAGCAGAGTGATTTGGGGGAAAAGAATGTGAAGAGATGAGGGTAGGGATATTGTTCAGGGCCTACTTTAGCTTTTATTCTGAGTTGGGACTCATGAGGGTTGGGACTCATAAGTAAAGGAGCAACATGATCTGGTTCAGGTATTCATTGGTCCCTTTAGCTGCTGTGGGAGAAACAGACTAGTGATGAGAAGGGTTTGTTAGGACTGGAATTAGAAGAACAGTGCATAAGGCAGTAGACCAGGTAAGTGGGTGGCGGGTTTCTGGCCAGGGCGGGAACCCTGAAGGAGTAGGAAATGGTTCGAATCTGGATACAATTTGAAGATTGAGCTGATGGGATTTGCTGCTGGGTTGATGAGAATGGGCTGAAAGAAGAGTTGAAAGCAACACCCAGGTTTTGGCGTCTGGAAGGAAAAAGCTGTGAGAAGATTGGGAGCTGATAGGGAGCTAGTATGGAGCTATGTTATGTTGGTGATGTTTAAGAGATCCCTACATGGAAATGTTGAACAGGCAGTTAGCTTTCTGTGTCTAGAGTCAGGGGAGGAATTCTGGCTGGACTTCTAATGCAGGAGTCCTCAGCATGTAATTAAATTAAGACCTGGAACACAAAAGTGCTATCTGAGAGTGTAAGTACTTGGGACAGATGATCACTTGCAGATTTATAAAGCAAGGCTGGCAGGAAGAAGCTGCCCTCCTGGGGTGGCAGCTGGCACATTAATGAATGAGTAAAACCCTGGCCACTGAAGGGGACATTTCAGAAAGCAGAGTTTGGAAAGAAGTGGGGGGGATCATCAAATAATTTGGAAGAATTCTCAAGTCTTTGCTTTCCATTAAAAGCACTAATATTTTATTGAGCACCTATTATGTACCAAATACTCTGAGGTCATTTTATCTCATCCTCATAACTCAATGAGTAGGCATTCATCTTCATTTTACCAAAAGAATAAAGGCAAGACGCTAATAGAGGCCTCTCAGGCAGTGGGGGATGAGAAGTTGAGCTGCTGATAAAGAACTTTGCAAAGAAGTTGAAAGAATCCCTGGGCCACAGAGTTGCTCCAAAGCTGTGAAGGCAGTGTGCAGGTAGCAGGAACCAGTCAAAAGCTGGCGAGGTGGAGTCCACATGCAGCTTATGCAGACCTGTATCTGCGAGGGTATGTCTTGATTTCCTGTTCTGGGGGGTTATGTGTTCAGGTTAGACTCTTCTTCCTCACCAATGGGGCTGGGCAGCCAGGGTGGAGCTGGTCCCCGGGGTGCGGGCATAGGCACTGTAGTGAAGGGTTCTGCTGAAGTGGGCCCGAAGTTGAGGACAGGAGCAGGTGGCTCTGGTCCCATGGGTGGATCAGGCTCAGGTTCCCGCAGCCCAGAGTCAAGCAGTGGGTCCCCGCAGCCACACTCTGGGGCTGTGCCATCGGGGGCGCCTGTACAGGCACAACTGGCAGTTGTAGAAGAGTCAGACACGCAGCTGTTCTTGCGGCGCAGCAAGGACAGGCGCCTTCCAAGCAGGCCTCCTGAGGTCACATTCGCACCCAACGGCAAGAGGCGCTGCAGGAAGTCACCATGTGCTTCACCCAGCCGCATATCCACACTGTCCAACCGTTGAAATTGCATGTCCTCCTTGGCCAGCCTGCAGAAAGGACCATGGGTCATTGCTGTGGCCTTGCAACACACCCACCACTTTGCCCTATTTATCATAAAAGACCTTGGCCCCTCAACCATGACCCTGACTTTATCTTCTAGCTCTGGCTACATTCAAGCTTAGGCCTCAAAACCTAAGTTTGCCATGGTTCCTTTGATACTGCCTCTGGCCCATTCAACCCACATAGAATTTAGCCCTTAAGTCTGCCCTCAATTAGTGACTTGTTCCCAGACCTTGGTCACTTGGCCAGACCTCACTTGTCTCGATCCCTTATCCCTAGCCTAACTCCCCAGTTCCAGTCCTCATAGACTTTAGGTCTTTCTTAGCTCTGACTCTACAGAGTTTAGCTTTTATCCCTGTCCTGGTCACTTATATTACCATTCAATCAGATATACCCCATAGTGCTGTAAGCCCTGTTCCCAAAGGCCCTGCTGCCTCACGTGATGTCAAAAGTAGAGCCTTGGAAGGAGGGCTGCTGCATCAGAAAGGCAGTGGCTGCTGTGTAGGGGGCACGAGCCTCAGCTGCATCCCAGTACAGGTCCTTCTCCAGCATGGCAAGGTCATCGTACATCTCATCCACAGCTAGCATTGACACCTGTGAACATGAGGGGTGGGGTGACAAAGCACCGGCACCACAGGGTGTACCCCCCAGGTTGGTAGGAATGTCGTGATCAGCAACAGAGCATGGTTCAGGGGCGAGGTCTGGGCAAGCCCTGGTGGGGATGTCACCAGGGCCTCTTTGGGACCCTTGAGAGGGCCACGACAGAGTGAATCTAACCTGAAAGTTGCGGTCTATCAGAAAGTTGGTCTCAAAGTCATCATCGTCCTCTCCGAAGGGGTTGATGAGCTGCTCCGCTACCTAAGTGGGAATGGGGAATTAGGCAGAGCCCTGAGAGCAGCTCTCCTCTGTCTCAGATTCAGAAACCCACGCACCTTCAGCCAGCCAGCGTAGAAAAAAAACTGAAGCAAGGTGAAGATGGGCACACACAGATCGAGGTTGTGGCCACTGTAGCCTTGCGCTGGGTCCAGGAACTGGCGACCAATGAGGCAGGCCAGGAAGTAGCTGTATACTGCAATGGTCACTACCTGGAGGCAGGGCATATTTCCAGGTCAGGTTTCTCCAGGCCTCAGGGAGTCATGGAGAGACCAGAGTGATGGGGTCTCAGCTGGTCTCAGTTTTCCCTTGAGACTAGTGCATGGTCGGGGAGGGCCCTGATGTTTGGTATAAAGGGAGGCAGGACGGAGTTACCTGGGTGTAGACAAGGGGTATGCTGATCCAGTCGTAGTGAAAGAGCATTCCACACTTGCCCCGAAATACAGTCAGCTCCTGGCAGTGGATACAGGTCATGAGCTGTGAGCATGTTTTTCTGAACCCTCCAGGAAAAGCACTTAGTGAGTATACAGCTGGGATAGCTACTACCCTTGAGGGTGTTAGATTTGGGCCTCAGAGATAAATGTGCACCTGGAGACTGCTAGATAAGGGTGTTTGGAATCTGTTTCCTGGGAGGTGTGTGGAGGTCTAACACAACTCCAGATGGGGTACAATTTCCTTGGTATTTTATAGGAATGACCTCCTGGCGGGCCCACCTCCAGTAGTAGCTTAAGGGCACTGTTGTCTCGGATGCGACCCTCACGCCGGGCCTGCGCAGCCAGGTTGGAGAACCAGACACAAGGCACCCAATACTTGTTGTAGGATGAATTCAGGTTTTCGAACTTCTTGCGCTCCTCACGGGTCATAAACCCTGGAAGGGCGAGGTCAGGAGTTATTCGCCCTGTCCTCCATCCTGGCCCCACCCCACTCCGCTTCTGGTGGGAAACTCACCAGCTTCCACCACGTGGTCTATTGTGGGGAAGCGCTTGAAGACTGCTGTGCTGACAGAGCGCAGAATGAGCACGGCAGAGAGTCCTGCGTAGCGCATGAGTGTGCGTCGGTAGAGACGGCCGCGCTCGTCGCGCCCATGCACAGTGCCTGCTACCACACACATGAGTGCATCTGGCAGAGGCATACATAGATACTGGTTCCACCAGCGGTTTACCACCAGAGTCACATAGAAGCCTGCAGGAAAGCCAGGAATGGGGATGCTCAGAGGGGATCTGGATCGTGGGAAGAAACGTGGCATAGGGCCTGTATCAGGGACACTGGGCTGGGTGGTAACCCTGACCACGCAGAACTACTTGGGTTGGGAACTTGGGGGTTCAGCTCCAGAGGTCTGAAAGGTTTTAGCCGGTGGGGTCACCCTGGCTACTTGGGGTCATGTGGGGTGGGGATTGGGATCCTCCTACAGGCCCATGTTAGGGGCATAAAGGCAGGCTGTCACCCTTACCAGAGGGAACCTTACTCTGCTGTGGGCATGGGACCTCATTTCAATCAGAGATTGGGTATCATGTGAGCACTAAGGAGCAGGTCCTGTCAGATAAATGCCCCCAGACTGACTTGAGAGGATGGCATCTTATGGGGTCCCTAGCAGCCCAAGAGATGGAATGGAGGGTGCTAGCAGCCTCATACAGACACAGATGGGAATCCCTACAGTGCTCAATGATAAGCTTGGGTGACGCGGAGCTCTCATTAGGGCACCTCGGAGAGCAAATCCATACCTGGCATGAAGGTAAAATGAGAGTCCATGTGGGCTGAATTTGAGGGAAGATTCTGGGAGGGGCAGGGATAGGGGGTTCTACAATGCATGAATGGAGGCCTCCCTGGTGGTGCATCGGTTTGAGCGCAGCACTGTGAAGCTATCCGCAGCATCTGCAGTTCAAGTTTGATTCCCTGCCAGCCAGGGAGATTCCCACATGGCATGGCGGACCTCTCCTGTTGCGCGGGCTACTCCCCTCAGCAGTGTATTTTGGTTGTCTGCCTGTTCTGCTCCCCACTCTGTCTCTGGTGAATCCTCTCACCCTCCCGCACCTCTGGCCTATACCCCAGCTCTTGTATAAAAAATAAATAAATTTTATTAAAGATTTATTTATTTATGCATACAAGAGCTGGAGTACAGGCCAGAGCTACATAGTGCTGTGCTTAATCCCTTGCGCCACCAGGGAGGCTCAAAAATAAATAAATCTTAAAAAAATTAAATAAAATGCATGAATGGAAATGGTTTTCTCGGATCAGGGGAATGGAGGAACTGAGGAGGGCAAACACACCCAGCACGAAAGAGACCGGGATGAGACTGGCGTACTGATCGCAGTAAATGACGAGTTTCTCGAAGTAGCGCTTCTGATCTTCCGTGAGCACCAAGCTGCGAGGGAGGAGTGGGGGGTCACGAGCGATCACCCCGTCCCAGCTGCGGAACTCTCCTCCCGGGCGGCCCTCCCCGGCGCGGCCGAGACCCCTCCCCTGCTCGGTCTGCCGAGCCGCCCCTCCTTTCTCCTGGACGCGGGTTCCAGGTCAGTTCCCCGCCACACCCTGGGGCAGCCTCACCGATAGGCGGCACTCAGCGCCATGTAGAGCCCGAGGAAACAGAGCAGCTCACGCCACAGAAGTTTGTAGATGCTCCCCCGCCACAGCAGGAGCAGTTGCGAGAAACCGCCGAAGCGCGCGTTTGCTACGCGTGCGGTGTACGTGACCGTCATTGCGGCGCCGGGCGGGTCCCGCCAGAGGATTAGGGCTTGAACCGGACCCAGGCCTGTGGACCGAGGAAAGCGGGGTTGGGAGGCTGCCGACCTGGGGCTTCGGGCCGGGGTAGAGCGATACTGAGCCGGCTCGCCTCGGCGTCCTCTTCCGCGCCCGGGTCACCTGCTCGCTTCGTCTCCTGCCCAGTTTTTCGCCTTCTCCCAGCCTGGCTCAGTCTTGCCCTAGCCCCCAGTTCTTTAATCTCCCTTTTGGGACTCCAGGTCTCAGCGTCCTGTGCCTACTTTCCTCAGGCCTTCTCTACCCCACCTTCAAGACCACCCCCCTTTAGTGGACTCTGCCTACAGCCTTTCCTCTCCCTAAGTGCCTAGAGCCTCAGTTTCTAGGTTCTCAGGGCTCCGGCTACCAACCAACCCAACTCCCTCTCTCAGGTCCCACCTCCAGCCCCCTCACCCCCAGCCGCCCAGTCTCAGCCCATTCTCTGCTCCTGGATGCCCTTCTGAAGCCCTTGAAGACTCGTCCCCAAGCTTCCAGGCTGCTTGCCTCAGGCTGGCTGGCGCCTCTCCTCTGCCTTAGCCTATCCACCACCCCACTTAATTGCCCTGGCTCTGTCCCCTCCGCCTTCTGGACCCACCTTGACTTTTCTTCTGTCCAGTCTTCCAAGCCCTCCACTCCCCACCCTGAGGATCATCTATCCTCAGAATCCCCTGTTTCCCCCCACCCCCCAGCCTGGGTCCTTCTCACCTGGTGACTGGTGCAGGGACACTTGGGGACAGGGACTGGATAGGCGGGTGGCTGCTGCAGTTGGGTGGGGCTGCAGCCAGACCCTGGGCGGGAGGGGGCTGGGGAGTGGGCGTGGGCGGCCTGGCCCTGGCCCGCCCCCCTCAGCTGCTGCCTTAGAACTTTGTTTGGAGAAGCCAGTTTTGTTACCTGGGGCAGGGGGTAGAAATCCACCCTGTCCTCCTTGCTCCTCCCTGTCCCTCTCCCAGTCACTGGGAGGTCCAAGGGATCTTGGACCTAGAGCTCTAGGAGGGGCAGGTAACTTCTTCCCAGTCCCAGACACACACACACACACATTCAGGCTTCCATGAGGCTGGGTCAGTCACTCCACAGTCACCTGTGATCACACAGTCACAAAGATGCACAAAGAAACACATATCATAGATCCAGACACAAATTCAGTTTCCCTCAACACAGCCTCCCACAACCAGAGTCACCCAGACAGCATGCCATACACACTGTCAAAAAAGACTTGCAGGGGGCCTCCCCGGTGGCGCAGCGGTTGAGCGCTGGGTTGCGAAGCTGCCTGCAGTCTCTGCAGCGCTGGTTCTATCCCTGGCTGCTCCCCGGCCACCGGAGGAGGGTCCCACATGGCACGCAGACCTCTCCTGCAGCCCGCTGCTCCCCTCAGCAGTGTACTTCGGTCCTTCTGCCTGCTCTGCTCCCCGCTCTGGCTCTGGTGAATTCTCTCACCCTCCCGCACTTCTGACTGTACCCAGTGCTTGTATAAATAAATAAATAAACAAATCTTTAAAAAAAAAAAAAAAAAAAGACTTGCAGGGCCTCCCTGGTGGTGCAAGGGGTTAAGCACAGCACTGGGAAGCTGTCCACAGCCTCTGCAGTACAAGTTTGATCCCTGGCCAGGGAGCTACCCACGTGGTGCAGCAGACCTCTCCTGTCTCACCCGCTGCTCCCCTCAGCAGTGTATTTCAGTATATCGGCCTGTTTTGCTCCCCATTCTTTTACTGGTGAATCCTTCCCCCCACCCTCGCACGTCTGGCTTGTACCCGGGTTCTTTTTTTTTTTTTTTTAAAGATTCATTCATTTATGCGCACAAGAACTGGGGCACAGGCCAGAAGGTGTGAGGGGTGAGAGGATTCACCAGAGACAGAGTGGGGAACAGAACAGGCAGATCGACTGAAATACACTGCTAAGGGAGCGGTGGGCAAGGCAGGAGAGGTCTGCTACACCATGTGGGTTGCTCCCTGCCTGGAGATCGTACTCGTGCTGCAGTGGCTGTGGGTCACCCCATAGGTTGCATCTTTACCCTTTGCACCACCAGGGAGGCCCTGTACCCTAGTTCTTGTATGCATAAATAAATAAATCTTAAAGACTTCCACACACACCTAGATCTACTCCTCAGCTCCCCAACACATATGCGGATATAAAGTAAATGGACCCTGGGCCTCCCTGGTGGCGCAGCGGTTGAGCGCTGGGTTGCGAAGCTGCTCGCAGCCTCTGCAGCGCCGGTTCAATCCCCAGCTGCTCCCCAGCCACCGGAGAAAGGTCCCACATGGTGCGCAGAACTCTCCTGCCGCCCGCTGCTCCCCTCAGCAGTGTACTTTGGTCCTTCTGCCTGCTCTGCTCCCTGCTCTGGCTCTGGTGAATTCTCTCACCCTCCCGCGCTTCTGACTGTACCCAGTGTTTGTATAAACAAACAAACAAATAAATCTTAAAAATAAATAAATAAATAAATCTTTAAAAAAAAAAAAAAAGTAAATGGACCCTAATCCACACAGTACTCAGCTCTCAGGTGCTCACAGTATGCTCCAAATAACCTCCCAGAAGGACATGGGCAGGGATCCAAGTGTCCTGCATTCCCTCATGATCACACCATGTAAAAAAGACACACATAAGGTTACACACCAGCTAAGCACAGACCCTAGACTGCCACATGGCCACACACCAGATGGGAGGTAGCACACATTTTTACTGACGGTCTCTTCTGTGGTCACATACCAGATGTAGGAACCCCTGTCCCCAACACAGTGGCACATGGTCCTGGTGGTCCCTTAGACTATCAATATTGTAGACACTCATGTAACAGTGATCACTCCCCAAAAGTCCCACAGACTCAAAGGGTCACATCCAGGCAGCGTCATGCCTGTAACCCTTTGTGAAACTCACCTGCATTTGCACCTCAACACATCAGACACCTACCCTTCACTTCCCCTCCCTGCCATGAAAACCTAAGTTTGGGAACACATAACTTTGTTTCTACATTTGTCATGGATGCGTGACAAATACTCCTACACACACACACACCCCTTTAAAGGGGACACTTCCAGTGTGGCAAAAAAGCCAACTTCAAATGGCGCAGACTGGAGTGGGAGGACATGAGGCTCAGGTTTCCAGTCCTGAAGTACCCTGGGGTGCTCCTAAGCCCCTCAAGTCCATCAGGTGTCCTAGGAAGTTTCATGGCTCCCCACAGCCACGCCCAGAAGCCCTACCATCAAGGACGCTGTGTTCCTAGCCAAGCAGATGTCCGCCCCGCCCGGGGTAATTAGGAACCGGCCCAGGCTGGCCACCCTCTGACCTGCGCCTCCGCTATCCAGCTGCTGGACAGCTCATAAAAGGGGAGAGAGGTTGGTGCCACTAGGGGAGGGGACAGGTTGATGGGCCTTTATCCTGACCATCAGCCCCCACTTCCTAGAATGATTTCTCACTTTTACTGAAACTAGCCTCTATCCCAGCTTGCACATGTCAGCACATACTTCTGACTGTTGGACCTCTGCTGTGCTAGGGCTGGATGCCCGTGTTAGTTCACATGATTAATAATTGTAACATGCCTTGGCAAGGATGTGCCTAGTGCTATTGTAAAGTTGTCAGATATTTCATCTCATTGAGTCCCTACAAGCAGGAGTGTTGTTATTCCTACCACCCGGGTAGGGAAACTGAGGCTTAGATGACACAGCCATGCTCATGACATGGCTGGGATGTGAACCCAGTTTGTGTTGGAGTCTTGGGCTGGCCACAGGCTACACATCTGAATTTGTTTACAAGCACCACCCCAATGTGCCCACACCTGCTTGTGCACACCCAGCAGTCAAGTGGGGGGACACGTTTAGGCTCGTGGCTGAGTTCCCCCTTACACACACACCCTGGCACGCCCAAACTGGGTGTGCTAGGATGTCTGAACACTTCCTGACTCATGTATGTCCTCACGCACTCCTCTGTCCCCCTCAGCCAGCACTGGCATGGCTCTTGCTAACACTCAGGTTCAAGGCTTCTCCTGGGTCTCTCAAGTGGGGATGATTGTCGCTATGCAGACAACAGCAGAGAGGAGTGAAGAGGGGAGCTGGCTGGCTAGGTACCTTCTTGGCTGGACTATCAGGTAAATTTGTGCCGCGGTTCTGTGAATGGCCATACTTATCTCCATTTTAGGGATGAGGGGGCTGAACCTCAGACAGCAGCAAACATGATACAGACCAATTGGGGAGACAGCTCTAGAGGTGGCATGTGACTCCAAAGACCCCTCTAACCTGAGTTCTTTGCCATCCTGCTCCTCAGTCAGCCCCCATGTTGCAGCCCTGTGCTGGGAGTGGCCGATGTCATCCATGGGAGGCAGGAATTGGGGATGGGGGTGGGGTGTAGATTGTTAATCCCCAGTCTGGCAGGCCCAGCCTCTGCCCAGGGCGCCCACTAATTCCCAAACCAAACAGCAGGTAGTGCTGGGCTGACTGCTTACCTAATCCGCTCCCCATCAGCCAAGGGCTGGCCAAGGGGCCTTCTGGTTCCCACGTTCCCAGCCTTGAAGCAAGTGGGTAGGTGCCCCTTCTACTCCAGGCTTTACAGCCCCCATAGGGACACCCCTACCCATAAAGAGCTAAAAAAGGCATCTCCTTACTGAGAAACCCTCCTTCCAAAATTCTTACAATAAACATACATCTATTAGGTTTTTGTTGCAACCATGCCCCTCCATATTTGATGTCTTTATGCAGTGTACAACCTGTGCAACTGTTCATGAAGGTGCTGATCCCAATCCCTCCATTCAACATCACAGTGGTTTAAGATCATTTTATTGAAAGGTGAGAGGCGAGGAGAGGTGGGGAGGCAGCTACAGCCCCCATGAGCCCCACCAGGGGGAACAGACACCCTCCCTGCCGCCCACCCCTCAAGTGGCTCCCCCTGTACTAAGGGGGGAATTTGTGCAAACTCTGCCCCGGGATGGGGTGGAGGGTAGGTGTGAAATGGTAGGGGCTGGGGCTGGAGGTGTACTACTGGGAACTGGGGGGCTTGTAGGGCTCCAGGAGGAGGGCAGAGAAGGTATTGACCTTGTCTGCCCCCCGTACTTCGTGGGGCAGCAGCGGCAGCTTTACAATGTGGAAGTCTTCATACAGGTCCTCCATCTGTGGCCGGGCAGAAGGCAGCAGTCAGGGGGTCATAAGGCAGGTACAGGATATGGGTGGATGGAAAGGGTCATGGCTGGGGGCCTCCCAAGAGGGTCATGGCTGGGGGTCTCCCAGAGTCAGGGAGAGATTATGGGGGAAGGGTTCACAGGGTCACAAGTGAGTTCAGTATAAGGTTAAAGATCACTAGGCTTGGCCTCCCACAGGCCAGAATTAGGGTGAAGGATCTGAAGTGGGGGAGAACAGGGGCCGGGGATGAGGGTTGGAAGACGTGGATTTTTTTCAATAAACAGTCGGTCCTCCATATCTATGGGTTGTACATTCATGGATCAAGAGGATGCCAGTGGGTTGAGTTTGCATCCTTCTGCAGATGCTAAACCCATGGAGACTCAACTATAAGGCACTTGAGCATCTTCAAATTTTGGTATCCGTGGGATTCCTGAAACTAATCCTGACTACAATCGTAGTTAAGGTTTTTTTTGGGGGGATTTCAAGTTTTGGGGGGAATTTTCAATTGTGGGGATTAGTAATGCCTTGCCTGGGCTAGGCCAGGTCCAAGTTCCAGGGTCAGAAGGTGTAAGGCAGACTTGTGTACCTGGTCCAGGTACTTGGCCTGGATCTTGTGGCGGGCCTCACACATCTTGCAGGGCTTCTCGGGGTCAGGGAAGACGAGTTGGTTGACAATGATGTTGTGTGTGTCGATCTTGCACTTGGCCAGCTCCTGGATCAGTCGCTCTGTCTCATACAGGGACAGGAATTCAGCGATGCAAACACAAATGAAGGTTGTTTGCTCCTGCAGGGTGTCAGAGAGGATGGTAAGGGGAAATTCCTGCCTGCCCTGTCCCCATGCTTGGAGCTTCTTACAGCCTACCTGGACCAAAACTCACCGGGTCCTTGAATTGCTCGCTGACGGACCGGATGACTGGCAACGTCTCCTCCAGCTTGGAGGCCAATTGATCTGCATTCATGTCCCCTAAGCCTAGCATGTTGCACATCTGTGGGGAGGACATGGGAGGGCTCAAAGCTTCCCTGTGGCTTATCACATCCCCTGGGTGTCCAGTGATACCTCCCCCCAACACCTCCCAGTGGTTAAAGGCATGGGCCCTGGAGCTGACCCCTCGTCCTAGTTCTGCCATTTCCAGGGAACTGTGGTCAAAAGTTTCTGTTTCTCCAAGTGTAGACTATAATTCCAAGAGCTGTCATGCAAGAAAACTGACACAGGTAATAACTTCAAAGCAGTGCCTGGTACAGTGTTCAAATGTACTACCAAGGAACACATGCCTATAGGGGGACCACACACACCAAGGGGGTGGTGGTGGTATGCAGATGTGTAGGAGCACTGGGACTGTCATGTTGTAACATTAAGAATAACCTATGGAGGCACCTAATGATCTACATTTGATAAGGAATGTGAGGCCCAGAGAGGTGAAGTGACTTACTTGGGGGTCACAGAAGACCTCAAGTTGTGTCAAACCAGAGTAAGAACATTTGAACCTAGACATCTGGCTCTGGAATATGTGCTTTTTGGCTTTATCCTGGACACTGAGTCCTGTGGGTAAGAGTGTAGTCCCTCCATAGAGAACCACCCTACCCACTGGGAAATGCTGAGAAGGGGTGTGTGAGAAAGCCCTGGGGTGGAGTAGGCAGAGATATGGGGGCCCACTGCAACTCAGGGGCCCTGCCTGCCTGTGAGATGAAGGGGCTGATCTGGTTCTTGATCTGCATGAGGCGGCCGAGGCCCCGCTCAACGATTGTGGGGAAGTTGAGCAGCCGCAACGTGTGGCCTGTGGGAGCCGTGTCAAACACCACCACTGAGAAGTTCATGCCCTTCACCAGCCTGTAGGGAGATGGGGGTCAAGGTCACTCTTCCACTAGAACCCACCCTCCAGTCCCAACCCCAACAGCCAGGCCTGACCTCATGACCTCCGCATAGCTCATGGCTTCATCGATGCCCGGGAAGGCGCTCATGGCTTCCTGCATCATCTTCTTGCCCATGCTCAGCATGTTGTCCTCCTCGAAGAACTCATCAGGTAGTTCAGCCACACCGAGGCTGGGATCAATCTCCTGGTGCCAAGGAATGGAGACTCAGGATGTGGCTGCTGCCAGGGTTTTCCTACTTGGGTGCAGGGCATCACAGGGGACATCCCGGAGGTACCATGTCCTTCCCTCTGGCATGTAAGATTTTGTGGGGGGGTACAAATGGCTAAACCAAATGAGAAACTGCAAATGGTGACCAGAGTCCCCAGAGGGAAGCCCAAACCCACTGCCGGGCCTTTTCACTGGCTGTTCCCCACCTGGGTCCCTGACTTCTTGCTGATCATTCCTCTAACATGAGTCTTCCCTCATCACTCTAATAATGCAAACCAACACCCTTGCTCCCTTCTCTTCTCCTTTACATCCAGCCATCTCACATCCTACAGGCCTTATAGGCATACCTCATTGTAGTGTGCTTTGCAGATAATGCGTTTTTACAGCACCAGAAAGATTATGACTTGCTGAAGGCTCAGAGATGGTGAGCATTTTTAAACATATGTATTGGACCTCCCTGGTGGCACAAGGGGTTGAGACACAGCCTTTGAAGCTACCCACAGCCACTGCAGGATGAATTCAATCCCGACCAGGGAGGAGACCCACATGGTGCAGCAGACCTCTCCCGTCTCACCCACTGCTCCCCTCAGCAGTGTATTTCAGTCGGTCTGCCTGTTCTGTTCCCTACTCTGTCTCTGGTGAATCCTCTTACCCCCCACACCTCTGGCCTGTACCCCAGCTCTTGTATGCATAAATAAACAAATCTTTTTTAAAAAAAGGAATGACAAAAAAGTATTGCTTTTTTCAGACAATGGTTTTACATGTAATAGATTAAATATAGTATAAACATACTTTGATATACCTTAGAAATGAAAAAACTCATGTGACTTGCCTTATTGTGACAAGTGCTTTACTGAAGTGGCCTGGAATGCAGTATCTCCTAGGTTTGCCTCTATTTATAATGTTTATCATGTATCTCCCTAACCAGAATGATGGTCTCACAAGGGCAGGGTTTTTTCTGTCTTGTTCACTGCTGTGTTCCCATTACCTGGAGGTGGCTGGCACACAGTAGGTCTATAACATGCACATGGAATTCACCAGTAGATGACCATCCTTGGGGTCCCTGGTCAGCCCTGAATTCAGGTTCTCCCACTATGTCTCCTTCCCATGTAACCTTTTTTTTTGCTATCAAAAAAAATTTTTTTTTAAATTTATTTTTGTGTAGAAGAACTGTGGTGTAGGCCAGAGGTGCAGGGGTTGGGGGATGAGAGGATTCACCAGAGACAGAGTGGGGAGTAGAACAGGAGGCTCGACTAAAATACACTGCTGAGGGGAGCAGGGGGGTGAGACAGGAGAAGTCTGCTGCACTATATGTGGGTTAGTTCCCTGGCCGGTGATCAAACTCAGGCTGCAGAGGTGACAGTGCTGAGACTTAACCCCTAGGGCCCCATGTAACCTCCTCTTGGTGACTTCATGAGTACAACCCCAACTTGCTGGCCTCAGAGGTCATTCCCTGTAGGAAGCTTGCCTACCATCGCTCCCCAGTTTCAGTCTGGCTGGGTTATTCCTAGCTATTGGGTCACTTGGCCTGGCCTCCATACCTTTTGTCTATTATTCCAAAGCTCTTTGAGCCCCCTCATTTCCTCACACTGCTCCTTTTCACTGTCCCTCTTGGTCAGCACTCTTCTCCATCTCAGGAGTTTGCCTCTGCAAACACTCCCTCTTCCCTCTGTGGATGGCAAAGTCCCTACCCTGGTTATTCCCAGCCCTTTGCTATAGCTGCATTATGATTAAGATCAGGGAAACATACCCAGTGACAAACACCTCGATCCCCAGTCCTTATCACAAATCTCCAATAGGCCCTCAACAACCCAGACAATCCACCCTTGGAAGTGTTTATGTTATTTCTTCTCCTCCCTCAAAATTTCTGTCCTAATCACGCCTTGCTTTTGTGTGTGTATGTGTGTGTGCAGAAGAACTGGGGTGTAAGCCAGACATGCGGGGGGCGGAGAGGATTCACTAGCGACAGAGTGGGGAGCAGAACAGGGGGATTGACTGAAACACACTGACAAGGAGAGCAGTGGGCGAGATAGGAGAAGTCTGCTGCGCTATGTGTGAGTTAGCTCCCTGGCCGGCGATGGAACTCAGGCTGTTGCAGTGAAAGCTCTGAGACTTAACCCCTAGGCCACCAGGGAGGCTCCCATCTCTCACTTTCTGCTGAGCACTGTCCCTCGCTTGTGCCTCAGCAAAGAAAGAGAAGCCACTGCTGTCAACACCCCCTTCTTTCCCCAGGAGATACCCCCACTCTCCACCATCTTCCCTCCGAATTCCTAGTCCTGGTAGAACCCAAGTTCTGGGTCTGTGCACTGGATGGAGCTCATGCCTGCCTGAGATTTGTCCTGAATCAGTATCCTTGCTGCCTCCTGCACCATTAGCTGTCCCACCCCGAAGAAGCATTTGTATCAATAAACAATATGCTCTAGCATCTCCATTCTCAAAATGCCCTCCTTAACACCCCCTCACATTTTCCTCCAGCAATAGCCCTGTTTCTTATCCCCCATAATGGTGATCACTGTTGCCTCCTTGGCTCACTCACATTTGACTTTTGCAACTACTCCCAGGGTGGTCTTTCTAAAACTGATGTGCTTGCTGGAGCCCATAGCCCATGACCTCTTCCTGACTAAACTGTCTTTGTTCTGGAGCTCAGGAACACATACTCTCTGGCTTTCCTTCTATCTCAGCATTGGCTCCTTCACTAGGGCCCCTGCTGGACCCAAAATGTTGATGTACTCTTGGGTCATTTCTGGAACTCTCTGTTCAATCATACTCAGCTCTACTCACACAGCGTTAAATACCATCCTATGACAACCCAAAATCAACACCAACTCTACCTGAGCTCCAGGCTCACATAATTAAGACACTCCTGATGTCTCCACTTGAATGTCTAGTAGGCATTTTAGATTCACAATTCTTTTTTTTTTTTTAAGTTTTTATTTTTATTTATTTTATTTTATTATTATTTTTTTTAATAGAGGCATGTTTTTATTTATTTGTTTGTCTGTTTGTTTATACATGCACTGGGTACAGTCAGAAGCGCAGGAGGGTGAGAGAATTCACCAGAGCCAGAGCGGGGAGCAGAGCAGGCAGAAGGACCGAAGTACACCGCTGAGGGGAGCAGCAGGCAGCAGGAGAGGTCTGCGCGCCATGTGGGACCCTCCTCCGGTGGCCGGGGAGCAGCCGGGGAGCAGCCGGGGATCGAACCGGCGCCGCAGAGGCTGCAGGCAGCTTCGCAACCCAGCGCTCAACTGCTGCGCCACCGGGGAGGCCCTAGATTCACAATTCTTGATCTGTCATTTCTAATTCTACTCTACTCTTAGTTCTCTCCATGGCAGCTGCTCAGGGAACAAACTATGAGATATACTTAATTCATTTCTCACTTATTACAACCAAGCAGTCACATTGCTTTACATCCAAAATATATCCATGTCTGGCCATCCAGCCACTTTGCTCCCAACATTCTGCCCCTACACGAGTTTAGGCTGCCATTATCTTTCTGGTTATTGCCCTTGTTTTCTTGCTTCCATTTTTGACTTACAATCTCTACATGGCAGCTAGAGGATCTTTTTAAAACATGCTTAAAAACTTGGGGCCTCCCTGGTGGTGCAAGGGGTTAAGATGTAGCAATATGAAGCCATTGTAGCCACTGCAGCATGAGTTTGATCCCCGGCCAGGGAAGTGACCCATATGGTGCAGTAGACCTCTTGTCTTCTTGCCCGCTGCTCCCCTCAGCAGTGTATTTTAGTACATCTGCCTGTTCTGCTCCCTACTCTGTCTCTGGTGAATCCTCTCACCCCTGCATCTCTGGCCTGCATCCCAGCTCTTGTATGCATAAGTAAATAAATCTTAAAAAGAAAAAAACAAAACTTCTCATTAAGCTTGGAATCAATGATAAATGACTCTCAGTAGCTTGCATGGTCCTACTTGAGTCACATAGCTCTTGACATGAGCCTCCTTTCCTCTTGATCACTAAGTTTTGGTGACTTTGGCTTCCTTTTTGCTTTGAAAACATAGCTCACTTCTGGGTATGTTGGGAAAGGGATGAAAGTGGAGAGACAAGATGTAGAATGGGCAGGGCATAATGGCTGATGGTGAGTGTTCACAGGAAAGGGGTCTTTGAAAGGGGACTTTGCCAGAATGGAGAGCTGAGTCTTAGTCCACTCACCATGGCGAAGAGGTTGTCATAGCCTTTGACCTTGGTAGGCACCTTGGAGAACTTCTGGTCAAAAGCATCTGAGATGTTGTGGGCTGGGTCTGTGGAGATGATAAGAACACTCTCCCGCCCCTTAGATAGCTGGACTGCTAGGCTGCAGCTGGGTAAGGAAAAGGTTAAAAGGGGAGAGAGGGGTGAGATTCTGTTCCCTAGGACTGCAAGGGGCCCAGGAGCAGGAGACTAGGATCAGTAGGGCCTTGAGAGGAGATTATAGGTGATTACTGAGCAAGTCTCAATCCCTGCAGAGGGACCCTTTCAGACCTCACCTACGGACTCTTCTAGCTGACTAGACTGGTATGATTCAGCTGATTGAGTTGATCTGGCCTGAAGCTTCTTTGTTCTTTTGCTGGGCAGAGGGGTCTAGTTGTGCAGTCAGCATGGCTTGATCTTGTGCTCCCTTCCTCAATGCTAAGTCCAACGTGCACGATAATTTGCCCGGGGATCCTTCACCCTCCTCCCAGTTGGTTGGGACAGTCTGATAAAGTGCCCTCTCCTCCGCTTCCACCCCCACCCCGACGCCTGACATCGAATGGCAAGGTTCAAAGACTAGGATAGTTTGCTTCGTTGCCCCTCCCCCTAATCTGAGCACTGTATGGACCAGCTGCTTGGGAAATCTCAGTGCCCCTCTCCCCTCAAAGCTGGATTCACTGTGGTTCGTCCCTGGAGCCCCAATGGAGATAGTCCAAATGGATTGTGCCGGGCCTGCATTCAGGAGGTCTCTTCCACTTGTTCCATGTAACTTCCGGAGAGTATAGCCCGGGAGACCTGGACTCAATCCTCTTGCCCAGTTCTGGGTGGAAGAGCCGGTTCCTGACCTCCCCTTCGCCCGGTGGTACATCCCACCCGTCTTCCCACTCTCAGCCTACTTACCTGCAGGTGGTCTTGCCAACGCCACCCTTGCCCCCGACAAAAATCCATTTAAGGCTGCGCTGCTCGATGATGTTGCTAAGCGTGGGCTCCAGCGGCTCCACATCAGGTGCATCCTCGAACTCCTCTGCCTCAACCCCCCACCCGGCCACCCCAGCCGCCATCTTGGAACCGGCTCACATGATCCAGCGGAGCACACCATACAAAACACCTACAGGGGAGATTCCCTATCACATCCCCATCAAGGGTAGAAGCCTGGATTAATTTCTCCGTGGTCTGACTTTTAGATGGTAATAGAGCTATATTTCCAATGTCACCCCCTTTTGAGGTTCACCTTGTGGATCTCTTGTCTATATATTTTCAATGACTCCCCCTGCCTAATTAACAAATTGGTACGTTCCAGGATACTCCCCTTCACGGATTGGGCCCTAAGTCTTGCAGCATTCCTTGCATTGGCTACATCTTTTCTACTTTCACCAATCACTCTCACGTTCGGGTAGCCGCCAACCTCTCCTTAGCAACCAGCCAAACACCCGGTCCATGCCCTTTTTTTGAAAACACATCGGAGGGTCCTCCCTGGACAGACTCCCTAGGCTCCACATCGTGTCGATTATTTTCTTCCACTTTAAACTGGGTCCCTATATCGCCTCAGGGTTCTGTTATCCAACTGGCTGTGAACCACCTGTCTCTTAAGGAAAACCAGTCAGAGACGAATGGATTAATTAGCTGGTGACAGTTTCCTGGGCGGCCAGTAGTTTAGAAGGCAGAACGACTCCAGTTGGGAGCAAGTTCTACAAATCCTCGTCCAGTGCATCCTGAAGCCCTGCATAGGGTAGTAATTACACTCGCAACCCGCTTCTTGTCATAGAAGGGACTCTATTTCTGAAATCCTTCTTGTACTTTACTTATTGTTGAAGGGGAAACTCCAATTCGGCGAATTTCCTGTTTGAATCTCTGCCCTGGGCAGGAATGTAAGCTGGGACGTAGTACGCCCTTGGCGGACACTTTTTACCTTAAACGGGAGCTCCATCCTAGGAATTCCTCGAGCTTCATTTGACTAATCCAGTCCATTAAATAATACCGTTATTTTCAGACGAGGACCCCAATTTCACGGAGCAATTGTGTCCCCATTTCTAAATGAGACTCCATCCCAGTGCCGGGTACCCAATCCAGAAATACCTCCATTTCTAGGCGAAAGACCTAAACTAGATACACCCTCTAGCTCTAGTTAGGGACTTAGGTTCCGGGGTATCAGCTGAACACACAGCTTCAGATGGGGTCTCACAGAGATTATCTGTAGTGTCGAAGGGGATTCTAGTCCCAGAAAGCTAATGCGCCTTCAGTCCCAGGCTCCGGAGAGATAGTCCCAGGCCCAGATGTCCCCTCCTAGTCCCGGGAAGACTTTAAGTAAAGTAGGCCCAAATCTAGCAGCGCTATAAAAAAAATCCGTGGGGCGGGGCGCAGGTCCACCACCACACCAGCCATTCCGCGGTGATAACTCCTTTGCCGCGTTTCTCCAGGCCCCGCCCCCACTGCCGACGCTAGCGGACCAGACTGCTCCTCCCGGCATGCATTGCCCGGAACCAGGCAAGTCCGGCGCCAAGCGCCGGGCCGGAACGGCCTTCCCGGAGTCCTTTGCGCGGCACCTGGTGACAAAATGGCTGCCCGAGGGAGACGGGCGGAGCCTCCGGGTCGGGAGGCGCCGGGCCCTGCGGGCGGCGGCGGCGGCAGCGGGAGTCGATGGGCTGAGTCGGGCCCCGGTACGTCGCCCGAGAGCGGGGATGATGAAGTGTCGGGAGCGGGCTCGAGCCCGGTGTCGGGCGGCGTGAACTTGTTCGCCAACGACGGCAGCTTCCTGGAGCTGTTCAAGCGGAAGATGGAGGAGGAGCAGCGGCAGCGGCAGGAAGAGCCGCCCCCGGGCCCGCCGCGACCTGACCAGCCGGCCGCCGCAGCGGGCCCCGGGGATCCGAAGAGGAAGGGCGGCCCGGGCCCCACGCTCAGCTTCGTAAGGAGCCGCGGGGGTGGGGGCGGGCGCCAGGGCCTGCCGTGGCTGGGGGAATCGGGGCTCGAGAAAGGATCGGGATCCAGATTCACCCTCCCGTCCGCATGAAGGGTCCGTTTGGATTACCCGCTGAAGATGCGGAATCAGAATTCCTGACGAGAGGTCTGGGGGCGGAGGTGGGGATCCTCAGAGCCTACCCTCGGGAACCGAGGAATTGCATTGGTAACAGAGCCCCGGGATGGGGATACCAAGATACCAGGATTCTTGTGTGGGTGGTAAGCCTAACTTTGGATACTGGAATCGTCTCTCAGTATGGGTAAGGAGGCAAATTCAGGTCTGGATTCTGAATCGCTTACTGAGTGATCTTATGAGAAGTGATGACTTCTTAAGTTTCATTCGTCCGGTGTTCATTTACTGAGCACCTTACTATTGTGCTAGCATGTACTAGGTGCTGGATGTGCCGCGGTGTACATGACAGACAAGATTTTGGAGCGTCTGGGGTGTCCTACCCCTATTTTCGCTATTTGTAAAAACGGACATATCACATCTGATGTGATGAGGATTCAGAGATGCAATCCTGGAAAAATGGTTATTAGCAGGAGGCCTGCCTTATGGAAGGGACTAAGCTAATAGTTCTCAATTGGTGACAATCACCTAACCCCCACCTTTGGCAAAACCTGTAGATATATTTAATTGTCAGAACAGGGGGAAGTATGATACTGATATCTATGAGTAGAGATGTTATCCTACAAAACACAGGAGATAGGGAGGGTTCATGGAGTACGGGGGAGGATGTTGGGGGGGAGGTAAAACGCCTCTCCCAGCAAAGAATGTTCCAGCTCAAAATGTCATTAGTGTGAGATGGAGAAATTCTAGGCTTAACAATTGGCACCTATATTGATGTTCAGCTCTGCGCTTTCTTTGGTGTTAAGATCAAGTCCCTGTGGTTTGGAGAAAACAGTGGTGAATTGAGAACCGATAAGGCGTCAAATTTCCTGGTGTGTTAAAAATGAGTGAGAATAGCCCCACCCTCTCAGATCACTTAATGCCTGGTTTTGGGATAGAGATGAGATGTTGGTGAAGCTTGTTGAAGCCCTGGACACAGGAAATCCTAGGTCAGTAGACAAAGATGGATGAGTGTGTGTAAATCCATAGTAAAATTTCTGTTGGAGGAAGGAGAAGTGTTGAGTTTTATCGGCTGGTGTGAGGCCTGGGGGTGGAGATCCAGTGCCCCCTTGGTAGGTGGGAGTAGCAGTAATTGTCACTGCCTTTTGCATTGTTCATCAAGAGGCTGTTTAGGGAGCATCCTCAAAGAGGCCAGGTTAGATGCAGGGGACACAGTGTCTTTGGTGGTTAATTGAGGGTGCTGCTCTGTGGCTTAGAGCTACTTGACCCCCAAGTCCAGCTCCAGTGTTTGCTGCTACCATGACTGAGGGTAAAGGACCTTGCCTTCTCAAATACTGTTTCCTCATCTATAAAAGAAAGTGAAAGTCGATGATACATCCAAAGCACTTGGCACAGGGCATGGCATACAGTAAGTGCTCAATAAAGGGAGCTGTTGCTGCCTGTATGGTTCCTTCTAGGAAGGGTGAGGCTTTGGCATGGAGAGTGAGGTCAGAGCTGCTGGTCCCCACCCATGTAGGGATTTTTCTTGTTTTCTGGGAGGGCATCCCGGGGCCCAAGGACTGCCTGGGCAAAGTGGGCCCAGGGCAGGTGCTAAGAGTTGCATGTGCTCCTCTCTGATTGCTGCGCAGGTCGGCCGGCTGGCGGAGCTGGGCGTGGCGTCAGGACGGGCCACCAGGCCGGGCTAGGAAGGTGTAGTGGGCCTCAGCGCCGCCAAGGGCGGGCCCGACTCCTGTAACCGTTGCAGTCTTCTGTCCCTTCACCCAGGTGGGCAAGCGCAGAGGCGGGAACAAGCTAGCCCTCAAGACGGGAATAGTAGCCAAGAAGCAGAAGACGGAGGATGAGGTGAGCAGGCCGGGTATGGGGGGCCATCCCTTATAACCTCTGTGTCTGACCATCTAGCCCTGCCCCTCCCTGTCCAGCATCCAGGCCTTGGATGGGTGTACTGGGTGGGATAGGAGGGCTTTCAACAGCTTCCCAGGTAACTTGACCTTAATATGTTGATCTCAAACCCATGACCTTCAGGGTGACACTGGGGTGGGTCAGCTGTCTCTGGACAGTACTGACCCAGGCTCCTGGCCTCCTTGACATACCCTTCCCAACCACCTGTGTCTTTCCTCCCCCTCTCCCCCAACCTGCCACAGGTATTAACAAGTAAAGGTGATGCGTGGGCCAAGTACATGGCAGAGGTGAAAAAGTACAAAGCCCACCAGTGCGGCGATGATGATAAAACTCGGCCCCTGGTAAAATGACCCCCTTCCCCTGCCAGCCCACGGCCTGGGACTCTCTGCGATGTACATAACTATTTAATGCAGCGGCAGCGGAGGCGGCGGCGGCGGCAGCGGCAGCCTTCCCCCGCAAGGACTTATACACAGAAGGAAACTGAGATGCTTTTCGCAGCCGCGGACAATTCTCCAGGACTCTTTTTTACCTGAGCACTTGCCTCCTGAGACTTCATAGAACAGTGGTTTACTGTCCCTTACTTTCCCACCTCTTTACTCTCTCTGGCTCTTTTCTTTCTGTCTTCCTATTCTCACCCTCCCCTCCCCTCAGCCATCACTTCTGGGAAGTAAAGAACTTGACTTAGTGCTGGAGATGTGTGCTTGGTTTGTTTCTTTGTTCGATCCAGCCTGAGCCCGCCCCATTTGCTGGTACCACATCCATCAAAGCCTGAGGTTGGCCTAGTGAGGAGGTTTTGGAGGCCTGGGGACAGGGGCACATTCTCTCCTGTGGAGGTCCTCAAGCCCCATCTTTCTTCACCCTTGACTACAGCTCCCTGTTTCTCCTCATGTTTAGTTTCTCTTCACAGTCCCATTTTGACTGGGCCAAAACAACACACCCTGTTCCCTCAGCAGAAACTTACTGAGAAACTGCTCTGTGCCCAGGCTGTTGTAGGGCCTAGGGCCACAGCAGCAGAACAGGCCAGGCCCCCTGCCCTGGTAAAAGGAGTCGGACACAAAAGATGGAATGCTATTTTGGGAGGTGACTACTAGGAAGTACAGGATAGAGGGGCTATGGAGAGGAGGGTTTCTTTCACTGACATCTGATCAGTCTTAAGGGAGGTAGACTAAAGAAAGGTGTGAAGGTAACCTGGCCCTAGTGGGGAGTTTTTTCTTTTTTAAAAGATTTATTTTTATTCATTTATGCATACAAGAACTGGGGTGTAGACCAGAGGTATAGACGGTGAGAGGATTCACCAGAGACAAGAATGGGGAGCAGAACAGGCAGATGTACTGAAATACACTGCTGAGAGGAGCAGCGGGGGAGACAAGAGAGGTCTGCTGTGCCATGTGGGTTAGTTCCATAGCTGGGCATCGAAGTCATGCAGCAGTGGCTGGCTATAGCTTGATAGCGCTGAAACTTTAACCCCTGTGCCACCAGGGAGGCCTAATGGGAAGCTTTGAAGAGGCCCACATGACTGGGCTGGACCCCAGGAGTGAGAGGTATATGGACCTTGTGGGCTAAGATGAGAATGTGGGACTTTGTTCTTAAGTTAGAAGACTCGGAGGCGGGAAAGGGGTTGAGCTAAGGAGCAACAGGATTTTTTTTTCTCTTAACAAGATCCTCTGAATAAAGTGAAGGGAAGATGTGTCTGGGCCATGGGTGTCTTGGGAGGGGTGAAGACTAGGATCTGGATTTTTTTTTTTAAAGATTTTTTATGCATACAAGAACTGGGGTACAGGCCAGAGGTGTGGAAGGTAAGAGGATTCACCAGAGGCAGAGTGAGGAACAGAACAGGCGGATTGACTGAAATACACTGCTGAGGGGAGCAGTGAGTGAGTGAGGAGAGGTCTGCCGCACCATGTGGGTAGCTCCCTGGCCAGGGATTGAACTCTTGTTGCAGTGGCTGCAGATAGCTTCATAGGTTGCGTCTTAACTCCTTGCGCCACCAGGGAGACCCTAGGATCTGGATTTTAGTGGGTTGTATACCATACCAGGGGTACCTGCAATCCTTCCAGGGAGGCTGTAAAGGGACTATTTGTGTCATGCATCAGTGGAGAACACTGAATGGGAAAATCACTAAGCAGCACACCTGGAACCTCTGGAGGGCAGACAACTGTGGTCCTGAAAGAAGCTTGAGGTGGCACTGGCCTGATCTCTCAAAATTTGCCAGATCCACCCTGGGTGGGGGTGAGAGTAGTGGGGTTGGGGTAGGGCCTCCCAAATCCTGATCATCAAAACAAAACTCCCTTTCCTAATGGAGCTGACATTCTAGATTGGAAAACACACAAAACAAAACAGTACATATGGGGGTTGTGGTGGGCGGAGTATGAAAGGATGATGGAGGAGAAGAGATGACAATTTAAATTGATTGGAGTTGGCCTCCCCAAAGTGACATTTGTTCTAAGTCCTGAAGGAGATGGGGCAGGCAGTGAAGATGGTCTAAGTATTATAGGCAGAAGGAATAGCGGGTGCAAAGACCCTGAGCTGAAAGAGTAAGCAGACTTTGGAATGGGATATCTAATCCCATCATGCTTCCTAAACACAAGTAATACTTTTCTGGTTTATTTTCCACATCAGCTGGAATATCCCTTCTACTTTGGGGATGTTGAGCTGGCCCCGTTGTGACTTTAGCCTTGGGGATGGAGTGTTGGGGAGGAGACATAGGAAGCCAATGGAGCCACCCTTACCACCTCCCTCAAAACTGTCAGCAACATGCACAGATCTTTAAAAAGAAATAGGAGTAGGTCTCCTTGCAGCATCTCAGCCTCTATTCTGGAGTGTCAGGAGGCAGGAGGAACTGATGGAGTCCTGGTACCTCCCTTCACTGCACTCACCAGTCTGACCTGGGCAAAATCTAAAGGAGAATCAAACTCAGGTTTTGGTGAATCACACAGCCCTGATTTCAAACTATTCTGTTGCCTGTTAGCTGTGGGATCTTGGGTAAGTGAGCCTTTTTGTGGCTCAGGTCTTCATCTATAAAATAGGGATAAAATAAAGAAGTATCTCTAGAGTCCAGTTCTAAAGTAGGGGCAATGTTTAGTCAAGTTAACCTTGCCATTATTTGAAATAGCTGTCATTACTTCTCTGGGTGTAACACTTGTGTAGTGCTAGGGGGCTGACTTTGAGAAATGCTGACCTTTAAATGCCTGGGTGTAGTGTGATGAGAGGCCCAGACAAGAGGCTATTGTAAACAAAGACATTGGTCTCCCATTTCAGATTCACAGTCGGGAGACAACTCCTTGAGTTTGTTTTCTGCCCTCAGCACTTCTAGTCCAACCGAATTAAGTCTGTCGCTGTGCACAGGGCTGTTAGGAGAATTACATTTGAAAACCCTTAACAGGCAGTAGTGCTTAAGAAATTGGGGGAGGGTGGTGAGTGGAAGGGGGCTGTTTCTCTATTCACTCAAATCTACAAGCCAGGGAGAGAAATTTTCCATGATCACACGAGGGCTTATATAGGCAACCAGTGCCACTTTATTCTGCCCCGACCCCTCTCTTCCCCAGGCTCGGGCAGGGCCGTGGGAAACTTGATCTATTAAGATTTATGCGAGCATTAAATTCACTCCAGCAGCTCCTCTCGCTCACCACCTGATCCTTATCTGGGGCAGTCCTCAACCCTGCACAAAAGACTCCTACACTTTGCACCTCAGCCTGAAACTTAAAGGCCCAGTCCCAGCCGCGTAATATCACCGGTACCTTCTCCGTTTCCGGAGGAGGAGGAGGAGGAGGAGAAGCGAGGGCTCCACGCTCGGAATTTGAGTCTCAGCATACCCCGCAAGCACCGCGACGCCGGCGCACTGCTGGACGGGATTTGTAGTTTCAGAGCCTATGTGCGCGAGAGAAGGCCACTGCGCATGCGTGGGCATCAACTTTCCGTATTTGCTTCGTAAGCCAATTTTCTGTTCCCATCCCAGCGAGTTGATGTGGGAATCCCGGGTGGTGTTCTTTAGAACTGTTCCCCGATTCTCGAAGTGGAATTTGGGGTTAGCTGACCCTCCCCAAGTCTCTGCCAGTGACCCGCAAAAGAGCTGATTTTTATGAATGAATGGAGAAGATAACATTGGCGATGTAAGGTGGGCTGAGAAGTCTGTCCCCCCACCTCCAGACTGGGGCAAAAAGTGACCTTGTAATCTCCAGAAATCAAAAAATCTCTCAGGACAGGGCTGTGTTTTCCTTTGGGATTAGACTCCAGTTGATTCAGTAAATATTGGTTTAGGGAGAGGTTGACTACAGTGAAGGGATGGCCTTAAGCCTTGTTGGGTAAAAGCCACATTAAAAAAAAAGATTTATTTATTTATACATACAAGAACTGGAGTACAGGCCAGAGGTGCGGGGCTGGTGTGTGACAGGATTCACCAGAGACAGAGTGGGGAAGAGAAGAGGCGGATCTACTGAAGGGGAGCAGTGGGCAAGACAGGAGAGGTCTGCTGCCCCACGTGGGTCAACTCCCTGGCCGCGGATAGAACTCGTGCTGTAGTGGCCGGGGATAGCTTCATAGTGCTGAGACTTAACACCTTGCGCCACCAGGGAGGCCCCAAAGCTACATTTAAAAAGAATAAGGGTCTTTAACTAACAGGTAATGCTTAACTGGTATTATCTCTAACCCAGAAAGTATTCTTATATCCTGCTGACAAGTGGAAAACTAAAGCTTGGAGTGGCAGTTCATTCACCTGTTAGCAGTACTAGGAGGGGAAAAACCTAAGTGCTTCAAATTCCCTAGTGCCTCCCTGCCCCATCGCTCTGCTCTTGAGAAAGGAAAGAGGTGCCCTACTTTGTCCTCAAACGGCTTAAGGCTCACGAAGATGTCTTCATGACTCTGCCCTTGCCTACCTAAAATTTCTGGACTGTTCCACCTCATTAAGCTTCAGGTAGGCAAAGGATTAGCTCTTTTGCTCCTGCATCTACATTATTAATTTCATTTTAAATAATTTTATATTCTCGTGGATTTTTTTTTTCTGTATGCTTCACGACTTTGTGTGTCATCCTTGCGCAGGGGCCATGCTAATCTCTGTAATGTCCCAATTTTAGTATATATGCTGTCAAAGCACGCACTTTTGTGGGTTTTTTCATATCCTTCTGAAAACTATCAAGCAGTACTGGAAAATAAATGTGGGAAAATGTGGTAGAGGCTTCTGCAGGAACCCAGCCTATCAGGCATTCCATTTGTTTGGCTTTCCACTCTCTGTCTCTGGGGGAGAAAGTTCACCCCACATGCTCAGTCTCACTTTATTTGCGCGCACATATTGTACCCCAAATTACCCTCTGAATGGGGTTACGGAGACAGCTAGGAGGGAGTGACAAAGGCGCAGCTGGTTCTGGTTGGGCGTTCCCGAGAACACCGCACACTGAAAGTCCCCACGCGCCACCACACTCTTGTTTCCCAACGTAGAGCTGCTGTCAGGTCAGGGAGAGACGCTGAGAAAACGAGATGCTGGGAGGACTGGCGGGCCAGAAGGGCCAAGAGTCGACAACTCTTCGGTCACGTGACCCTGTATTGGCGGGGCCAGAGTCTCCACCGTGCCAGGCCACGTGCGATGGTTGCTTCTTCTAATTGGCTCTGCTGGGCCAGTTTGAACGGTATACGGAAGCCGCGGCGGCTCATCCCCGGCCGCGTTTCTTTCTTTCTTTCTTTTTTTTTTTCCCAATTCCCTCTCTTTGGCTCCCTCCTTCCGCGCGAGTCTCTGGAGAAGCCACATCGCAAGGAGACGCTGCTGCCGCCCGGGGCTGGGTAAGTAGGCCTTACCCGGGGCCCGACTGGCCCGGCCCCGACTTGCGTCCACTCGTGCTGGGCTCCCGACCAGCGAGCGCCGCGCGGGGTCGGGGCGTCGGGACCGCGCCAGACCGGGAAAGGCCGAGAACCCAGTTGGGCCCCCGATTCGCAAGGCATCGAGAACCCGCCGGCGCGGGGGAGGGGGAAACCAGCCAGGCTGAGGGGGGTGGGGCCTCGGAGCCAGGCCAGGACCCGGTGCCGCGAGAGTTGGGCCAGCGTGGCGGCTGGGGTTGGGCTGAAGGGGATCTGATTGGGGGAAGCGTCTGGGGACTGTTTAGGGCCTGATGGGGGAACGTCTCGAGTAACCGGTGTGTGTATGTGGCTGTTTTATAGGGGCTTGGATGGGTCTGATTAGGGGAGGCTGCATTGAAAAGTTGGGGTGGGGGCTTGTTAAGCTCTGATAGGAAGGGGCGTCGGGTTTCGGCCTAGAGGGCTTTGCCGGTATCCGTTAGGGGAAATCCTGGGGGCGGGGGGGGGCGGCTTGTTTGGCCAGGTCTAATTGGGAGAAGCTGCAGAGATCGAACGAAGGGGGTTTACAGCACCAGGTGGTCGAGGGTTTGCCCTCACTTAATTGTGGGAAGCGGAGAGTTCCTGCAACTGGGGTGGATAAGGGAAGGCTTGGCCGGACCAGATTGGGGAAACAAGGGGGCCCGTCTAGGGGGCTTCTGTTGCAGGGTGGGCGGGCTTAGTTGGCTCTCATTCGAAGAGGACCTGTCTAGGGACTGCCTCGGCCTAATTAAGAGGACTCCCTTCTGGCCGAGTCTTGCTAGGCCAGAAAGGGAGGGAGTCTGGCATCCTGCTGAGCTTGGAGGGCCCGATTAGGAGAGGTGGTAGGGATGTGAACAGCTGGAGCGCCTTGGGACGGTGCACCTGGGGAGACTCAGGACAGAGGTCGACAGGGATCTGGTGGAGATTGAAGGCTAAATTTCGGGAGAAGGGAGATCTTTGGGTTTCGTGCAAACACCGAAGTGATAACGGGGGTCGGGGGCTATCGTGGTCTCGGGAACCTCGCGGGACCCCAGCCTGGAGGGACAGAATGGGCTTCGGTGGTAGGAAGGCTTGGTGCTGGGTCGGATGAGGATCCGCTGGGTCCTGCCACCCCCTTCCATGGCATGCTTCCACATCCCCCCTGTTCGTGACCCTGATACCCAGACTGGTGCAGTTGACGGGGACCTCAGTCTTGGGCAGGTGTGGATGGGCGGCCACTGCCTGTTCGCTGAGGGCGTCCCAATCTTTGGCCGCTGCTTCCATCTCCATGGGGTCTAAGCCCAGGTCTCACATGCAACCCTTGGGACCCAGTGCTGACCACGACTCCTACCCCCGCAGCTCTCCTTGCACCATGGACTGGCAGCCAGATGAGCAGGGGCTGCAGCAGGTCCTGCAGCTGCTCAAAGACTCGCAGTCACCCAACACAGCTACCCAACGCATCGTACAAGATGTATCCACCCTTCCTTCCTTCCGGGCTTGGGGGAACCCCGCAGACATCTGCAGCCCCTGAGAACCCGAGAGGGAGGGCCTGCTTCCTTGTCCCCAGACTTTACAGTCTAGGCTAATTGGTCTTGACAGAAAGTTAAGGATTAGAATTCTTGGACCCTTTTCCAAAGGAAAAGAGGCCCTGCAGGACATTGGCTGGCATTTGGGTTTTGTTTAGGTTTCATGGTTAAAAATTTTTTTCAATTGTTTAAAACAAGTTAACCTTCAAAATAATTAAAACATTAGCAAATTTTGCTTGAAAATATGGATTCCCTCTTTCAAAAATCTCTTTAAAAAAAAAGCAATCAAGTGCTCGCTTCGGCAGCACATATACTAAAAAAAAAGCAATCAAACTTGGACTGCTAGTGAGTGGAGTTAAGTAGCAGCTACCACCTGGGTGTGTCAACCCTCTTCTGTTTTGACCAGGTGTTCAGGAGCTGTGGGAAGCCCAGGCTTGCTCACACCACCCCTTCTCAGCCCACCAGTAAACTTGATGTGCTGGGGATACAGTGTTGTTCCAGCCATGGTGGTTGACAGGCTGGGTCTGGGAAACCTGGCTGCAGGATCCTAATAATCAGAAGTGCTGTTAGCCACATGATGTTGCTAGTGTGAGGGGAGGACCCATCTGGGGATGTCCCTGTCTCCCAAGTCCCTTAACAACCTGACAGAAACTCAAACAACTGAACCAGTTTCCAGACTTCAACAACTACCTGATCTTCGTCCTGACCAGACTCAAGTCGGAAGGTACGCCCTTCGTGCCCCTCCATGCAGGCTGGACTCTGCTTTCTTCCTCATTGTCCCCTGAGCATCAGCCTTCTTCCCCCAGATGAGCCGACTCGCTCTCTCAGTGGCCTCATCCTCAAGAACAACGTGAAGGCACATTACCAGAGCTTTCCGCCACCTGTGGCTGACTTCATCAAACAGGAATGTCTCAACAACATTGGTGACGCCTCCTCGCTCATCCGAGCCACCATAGGTGAGGGGGACAGTGGAGGGTTGCCTGTGATGACTCATTAAGAACTCATTCTTGGCCTAGAAAGCTTCTCAGCCAACTTTTCGGTTCAGCACAAGTGTTCCTGCACTGTGGGCAGTAGTACTATTACTGTTGCCATTTTACAGATGAGGAAACTGAGACAAAGAGATGTTAAGGGTAAGTAGCAGAGCTCAGAAGTGGTCAGTGAATATCTGACCTTCATCTTCCCCAACAGCTCTCCTCACTTCTGACATTAGCACTCATTGTTCAGAATTGAAAGCTGGGAGTGAATGCAAAGGATGTGGTAGGTTACAATACAAGGAGCTGAGTGTCATTAGCTAACTCTTACCAATGGTGATTTAGATGAAACATTTATAAAGTTTTTCATGAGGCCTCCCTGTGGCCTACATGTTAAGTCTCAGCACTTTCACTGCTACAGCCTGAGTTTGATCCCTGGCCAGGGAGCTAACCCAATATGGTGCAGCGGACCTCTCCTATCTTGCTCTCTGCTCCCCTTGGCAGTGTATTTCAGTAGATCCACCAGTTCTGCTCCCCACTCTGTCTCTGGTGAATCCTCTCACCCCCCACACCTTTGCCCTACACCTCAGTTCTTTTGCGCCAAAAAAAAAAATAAGTTTTCCTCGGTGCCTTCCTGACTCCTGAAGTTACAGAGGGATGACCAAGAATTTCATACAATTTTCCCTTCAGCATTTTCATTGCTGATAAATACCAACCCTATTTCTTCCAATTAAATTCCCCTCCCTCCCAGCGTTGAGATATAATTGACATACTTTTTTTTTCCTGTCAGCTTTCAACAGGAAATTGTGTAACAGTGGAAAGGGTTTTTTAAAAAGATTTATTTATTTATGCATACAAGAACAGGTACAGGCCAGAGGTGTGGGGGGTGGGGTGAGAAGATTCACCAGACAGAGTGGGGAACAGAACAGGTGGATTGACTGAAATATACTGCTGAGGGGAGCAGTGAGTAAGGAGAGGTTTGCTGTGCCATGTGGGTAGCTCCTTGGCCGGGGATTGAAGTCATGTTGCAGTGGCTGCAGATAGCTTCATAGGTTGCGTCTTAACCGCTAACGCCACCAGGGAGGCCCAAAAAAGACAGATTTGTTTGCCCTAAGTGGAAGGTAGTTTTAAAGACATGTAATTAAAAAAAACAAAACAAAACAAAACAGGGTTAAATTTGAACTAAATGCTGAGAACTGCAGTGCTGATTAGGACCTGCTGCCTCTGTTAAAAGTGAACCTCACCGGCCCCTCCCTTGTGGTGCAGGGGTTAAAGTCTCAACCTTTTCAAGCTATCAAGCTATCACCAGCCACTGTAGCCAGGGAACTAACCCACATGGCGCAGCATGTGGGTTAACCCTCCTGTCTCGCCCTCTGCTCCCCTCAGCAGTATTTTACTAGATCCTCACTCTTTTTTTTTTTTTTTAAACATTTATTTTATTTATTTGTTTTGTTTGTTTATTTATTTATACAAGCACTGGGTACAGTCAGAAGCACGGGAGGGTGAGAGAATTCACCAGAGCCAGAGCGGGGAGCAGAGCAGGCAGAAGGACCAAAGTACACTGCTGAGGGGAGCAGCGGGCGGCAGGAGAGGTCTGCATGCCATGTGGGACCCTCCTCCGGTGGCCAGGGAGCAGCTGGGGATCGAACTGGCGCTGCAGAGGCTGTGCGCAGCTTCGCAACCCAGTGCTCAACTGCTGTGCCACCGGGGAGGCCCTAGATCCCCACTCTTTCTGGTGAATCCTCTCACCCTCCACACCTCTGGCCTACTCCCCAGTTCTTGTATGCATAAATAAATAAATAAAATAAATCTTTAAAAAAAAAAGTAAATCTTACCACCACCACCACCCACACCCCCAGGCCAGCAAATCATAGGATTTGGACTTAATGAACTCATTCTAGGTAAGTATGCTAAGTACTTGAGTTAAGTCCTTCAAGTTTCCTAATAGCCCCAGGAAGCTCCTTTATCCCTTCTGAGGCACAGAGAAGTCAAGTGATGTGGCCCACAGTCATAGACAGGGACAGCACTAGAACTGTATTGGTGCCCTCATGGACTACCCACTGTAGGGATCATTTTTCCCTGCAGTTGTGTGAGCTGGAGTTATCTGGAGTCTTGGCAGTGGCAGCTTGCTCCTGGGGAACACTGCCATATCTGACTAAATACCATCTCTGATACCACCTGTGTTCAACTCAACTGCTAGACCATCCCACTGCCCTCACACTTCAGATACGCACTGCAGGTTGCACTTGGGTTTCTAACAAACAGAACAAGTCCTCCCAGAGGCCATGTGGCCCTGGCCCTGCCACCTCCCACCCTCACGTCCCTTCCCTGTCCCCCTTACTCTCCATATAGCCCCACAGGCTCCTCATCCATCTGAGAATACATCAGGCCCACTTTAGCCCTGGACCTTTGCACCTTTTTTGCCTGGGACTCTTCCTTAGGTGGTTTCTCCCATACTTCATTCACATCTCTGCTCAGATAGCAAGTTGTCTTCTGTGTAAGCCCTGCTCTGGACAGCTAATTAATAGTCAACACCTAATTCAAAATCTTCACTCACACTCTCAGCTTTTGCTAGCCATCTTCTATGTTTTATTTCCCCCCAGCTCTTGGCTTCTAGCCTCTCATGTCTCTAGTTGATTTATTTTTACCTCACAGCCTGCCTTATTACACAGTCAGCTCCCAAGGGCAGGAATGTTGTGTTATATTCTGTGCGGCATCCTAGGTCCTGGAATGAGCTGGCTCTCAAGGCTCAGAATGTCTCAAAGGGTGTGTAGGAATTCCATGGGGTAGCATGTAAGTAGGTGAAGTGAGTGTGAGCAGGGAGGCCAAGTTGCCAGGGAGACCCACATCCAAACTGAGAAGCGTCCTTTTTGGTTGCTCCAGGCATTCTTATCACCACCATAGCTTCTAAGGGTGAGCTACAGATGTGGCCCGAGCTGCTGCCCCAGCTGTGCAACCTGCTCAACTCAGAGGATTACAACACTTGTGAGGTAGGCGACAAGCTGGTGCCCACCTGAAAGAGTGAGCTGGAGCTGAGCCAGACTGGGACCTATACCTGTCTGCCTGCTCCTCTCCACTTAGGGAGCCTTTGGAGCCTTGCAGAAAATCTGTGAAGACTCCTCTGAGCTTCTGGATAGTGATGCCCTCAACCGGCCTCTCAACATTATGATCCCCAAGTTCCTGCAGTTCTTCAAGCACTGTAGCCCCAAGATCCGGTGGGTGTGGCTTCCCAGGAGTCTGCAGGGGGGCTGGAGTAGGTGAAGTAGGCAGGGGCTTGGATGACTTGTGTGCCCACTCCCCACTAGGTCCCATGCCATCGCCTGTGTGAACCAGTTCATCATGGACCGGGCCCAGGCACTGATGGACAACATTGATACCTTTATTGAGGTGGGTCCCTTGGCTATTGATGGGGGAGGGAGACGGTCCAAGGCCCTGCTGCCACTGATCCTGCCTTCCCCACAGCATCTGTTTGCTCTGGCCGTGGATGATGACCCTGAGGTGCGGAAGAATGTCTGCCGAGCCCTGGTGATGCTGCTGGAAGTGCGGATTGATCGGCTCATCCCCCACATGCACAGCATCATCCAGGTATGCATGCCGATGCTGAGACTGGAAAGGGGGGCAGATGGGGAGCCGCCCCCAGCTGGACGAGGCCTCAGTCTTTTTCCTACTCTCCCTAGTACATGCTACAGAGGACCCAGGACCATGATGAGAATGTTGCCCTTGAAGCCTGTGAATTCTGGCTGACGCTGGCCGAGCAGCCCATCTGCAAGGAAGTCCTGGCTTCCCACCTGGTCCAGTGAGTGCTGCTTCCTCCCTTAGGCCCACCCCAGACTGAGCCTTCCTTTCTGGTCACCTCCTGTGCTAGTCTCAGATTATGTGTCTAGCTCAGTGTGCTTTCTATCCTTGTTGCACTTATTATACCAAGTACTAAGAATGTAACTTGAATGACTTAAATATTAGGCAAAAATAGGTGGAAAAAATGGAATAGCAGTAACAGCTCAGGCATAGCTGGATCTAAGTACTCAAAAAATGTGAAAGGCCTGTGCCCAGTCTCAGATCTATTTCCTGTGTCAGCTTCATTCTCAGACCTGACCTTTCTTCATGTAGTGCTATAGCCTTCCAACTTAGGTACCTTAGAGTAAAGAAATTCTCAGGTAGTATCCCCAGCAAAACCCCTATGGCTTACTTACCTGTGACTCACCTTAAATCACTCAGTGTTGGATCACTGAGGGTATGTTCTTGGTCCCCCATATTCTTAGATGCCCTGCCTGATTTTTCCCCTAATCTGACCCCATCCAGGGAAGTGCCCAGTGACTAGATCACATGTCCCTAACTTCTGGCGTGCTAGAGTCAGGCACTTTTTCCAGTTTTCAGTGTATTAGGGGTTTGGAATTCACTGAGTAGCCAGGCTATGTGTCAATTCTGTCATAATCATAATAGCTAAGACTAGGTTGGGATAGCACTCCCATGGGGAATGAATGGATGCAAGACAAGCAGAATCTGACTGCTCTATAGTCTCTTCCTTGACTTTTTAACCTCCTACCTGCATCTGTTTCCATCTCACCTGGTCTTTGAACCCCACTCTGGACCTCTGCATCCTGATGAACAGCCTCTCCCAACAGGTTGATTCCTATACTGGTAAATGGGATGAAGTACTCAGAAATTGACATCATCCTGCTGAAGGTAAGTCAAGGCTAGTGGCCAGGCCTGGTTGAGCAGGCTAGGGCCTAGGCAGGCAAGCAAGTGTCTGGTGTCAGGGTCAGGGCCTGATGTTTTTTATGGTGCTCAATGTCTCTTTGGCCCTTAGGGGGATGTGGAGGAGGACGAGGCAGTTCCTGACAGCGAGCAGGACATCAAACCTCGCTTTCACAAGTCTCGCACAGTGACATTGCCCCATGAGGCTGAGCGGCCTGATGGCTCTGAGGACGCTGAGGATGATGATGATGATGATGCTTTGTCCGACTGGAATCTGAGTGTGTGGCCTGGTCTGGGGGAGTGGTCTAAGGGAGTGGGGGGACAGCATGCCCTGGGCTGTTTACCTTTTGTGATAAGTCTGCGCAGAGATGTGAAGATGTTAATCTCTGATCCTGGGGGTTTAATCAAGTGCTGGTGGCCTGCCTGTGGAGCTCCCTGAGCCAGCCCTCCATTCCCTCCCGCCCCAGGAAAGTGCTCAGCAGCAGCCCTGGATGTTCTGGCCAATGTCTTCCGGGAGGAACTTCTGCCCCACCTACTCCCCCTGCTCAAAGGTCTCCTCTTCCACCCTGAGTGGGTAGTCAAGGAGTCAGGCATCCTGGTGCTGGGTGCCATCGCAGAGGGTGAGTGCCCCCAACAACCTGGCTGCACCTGAACTCTGATGATGTAAGACTATTGGGCTGACCCAGACAGGGCTGCCTTGGGGTACAGCTGCACAGTACTGGTGACATCATCCCTAGGTTCTCTCCAGAGACCTACTCACTCCCTTCTAGGATTTGAATTTTCCCCTCAGTCCATGGGCCGGAAAGAAACCCTGAAATCTGCAAATGCAGGCCTACTCCTTAAATCGCCCAGGCAGGTATTTCTCTGAGGTTGTAAAGACAATTACAGATACAGCGACAGTACAGTTACTTTTTTTTTCTAAAGATTATTCATTTATGCATACAATAACTGGGGGACAGGCCAGAGGTGTGGGGGCTGAGGATTCACCAGAGACAGAGTGGGGAGCAGAACAGGCAGATTGACTGAAATACACTGCTAAAGGGAGCAGTGGGCGAGTCAGGAGAGGTCTGCTGTGCCATGTGTGTTAGCTTCCTGGCCAGGGATTGAACTCGTGCTGCAGTAGCTGTGGACTGCTTCATAGTGCTGATGCTTAACCCCTTGCGCCACCAGGGAGGCCCAGTACAGTCACTTTTGTAGTGGTTCCCTATAGCAGGTGGCCTGGTCTTGTGGGCTTACCACAACCTTATGGGCTGGGTTTCATAGAATGGTAACCTGAGGTCCAGTCAAGTATATCCATGGTGCAGCTGGGCTTTGAACCTACCCCAGACTGTTAGCCTGGCCTGCCAGAATCAGAAGTGGGTGGTGGTGTTCCCTTAAACTTAACGTGGTGTGCTGATACTGGTGTGGTTTTCCGGTCCTTTTGTCCCCTTGGGTGTACAGCTTGAATTACCAGAGGACTTTGTTTTTTATTTTTATTTTTTTTAAAGATCTATTCATTCATGCATATAAGAATTGGGGTACAGGCCAGATATGCAGGAGGGTGAGAGGATTCACCAGAGACAGAGCGGGGAACAGAATAGGCAGACTGACTGAAATACAGTGCTGAGGGGAGCAGCGGGCGAGACAGAAGAGGTCTGCCGTGCCATGTGGGATTCCCGCCTGTCGTCTGGGATCGAACCCGCGCTGCAGAGGCTGTGGATAGCCTCACTGCACTGTGCTCAATCGCCTGCACCACCAGGGAAGGCCTACCAGAGGACTTTAAATCTGTTATAGTTATTACCCATGACCATCTCAGCATCCAGCCCTGTCATAAAAAGTGTAGGTCTTAATCTGAAGACCTTTTTATTTATTTATGTATTTATTTATTTGAAAGATGCATTTATTTTTATACAAGAGCTGGACTACAGGCCAGAGGCACAGGAGGGTGAGAGGATTCACCAGAGACAGAGCAGGGAACAGAACAGGCAGCTGACGAAATACACTGCTGAGGGGAGTAGCAGGCGCGACAGGAGAGGTCTGCGGCACCATGTGGTATTCTCGCTGGCTCGCCGGGATTGATCCCGCACTGCCGAGACCACGGACAGCTTCACAGCATGGCGCTCAACCCGCTGCGCCATCGGGGAGGCCCATATTTATTTATTTTTTAAAGATTTATTCATACATGAACTGGGGTGCAGGCCAAAGGTGTGCAGGGTGAGAGGATTCACTGGAGACAGAGTGGGGCGCAGAACAGGCAGACTGAGTGAAATACACTGCTAAGAGGAGCAGCGGGCAAGTCAGGAGAGGTCTGATGTGCCATGTGGGTTGCTCCCTGGCTGGGGATCGAACTGGTGCTGCAGTGGCTGTGGATAGCTTCATAGGTTGCATCTTAACCCCTTGTACCACCAGGGAGGCCCTGGAGACCTTTTAAAAATTGTCCAAAGAGGGGCCTCCCCAGTGGCGCAGCAGTTGAGTGCTGGGTTGTAAAGCTTGCGCGCAGCCTCTGCAGCGTCGGTTCAATCCCTGGCCGCCTACGCGAGGGTCCCACATGGTGCACAGACCTTTCCTGCCACCCGCTGCTCCCCTCAGCAGTGTGCTTCATCACTCTGTCTGTTCTGCTCTCTGCTCTGTCTCTGGTGAATTCTCTCACCCTCCCACACTTCTGACTGTACCGAGTGATTGTATAAATAAATCAATCTTTAAAAAAAAAATTGTCTAAGGAGAGGTTTCTTCATATAATTGGTATAACATAGCTTGCATTATGGGTGCTATGCCATGACACACACAATTTGTATATCAATAGAGACTGTCTTAGGTGTTCAGTGTGCTAATGGGAAAGAGCTTAAGGGATTGACTCTAAAATGGTAAAACTGGACTTCAGTTATCAGAAGTGTGCGATCATCTGTATTCTCTAAAAGAGTCATGTTGTGGTTTTAAAAAAAAGGTGCAGAAGGAAAAGTCTCAAATATCTGAGAAGGGTTTTAAAAAGAAATTACTTTCCTTTCATTGGGTCACTGCTGCCCATAGGTCCCTGTGCAGTTAAGGGCATCTGAATATTTGAATGAGTGCCTGACTGATGTAACAGAAGCCCTGGGATGGCGTGGGTGGGAGGCATCAGAGGGGAAAGACTCTGCCACTTCCCATCCCGACCGTGCCTTTTACTGGCTCTGACTCTGAGCCAGTTATTTGGTCTCAGAGCCCTTTAGTTTCCCCATATGTCAGATGCTTCAGTTGATTCCTCAGCAGGGTGGATGTGGCAGGCCCAACTAGCTCAGGCTTGCCCCTGTGCTGGTCCTTTCAGGTTGCATGCAGGGCATGGTGCCCTACCTGCCTGAGTTGATCCCACACCTCATCCAGTGCCTGTCAGACAAGAAGGCCCTCGTCCGGTCCATTGCCTGCTGGACGTTAAGCCGCTATGCCCACTGGGTGGTCAGCCAGCCGCCGGACATGCACCTCAAGCCCCTGATGACAGAGCTGCTGAAGCGCATCCTAGATGGCAACAAGAGGGTGCAGGAGGCAGCCTGCAGGTGACCCTCAACCCCTGGCTCACAGCCCCCATTTTCCCATGCTGGCTGTCCTCCGGGAAGTGATGACATTCATGTAACCCTGACCTCTTGGTGATTTCTCATGTATTCGTACTGGCTGATCCCGCACGCGCCTTTCTGATCCCTTCCTGCACCCAGCCCTTCCTGCTGCTGCCCACTGAGTCGCTCTCTTTCACCAGTGCCTTCGCCACCCTGGAGGAGGAGGCCTGCACAGAGCTGGTACCCTACCTCAGCTACATCCTGGACACCCTTGTCTTTGCCTTTGGCAAGTACCAGCACAAGAATCTGCTTATCCTCTATGATGCCATTGGTACCCTGGCTGACTCTGTGGGCCACCACCTCAACCAGCCGGTGAGACCTTTTAGAGACCCTTCCCAAACCCTATGCCCCTTAATACCCTGTGACCTGGTGGCAACCCTGTGTCACATGCCAGAGACATGGCCATGACCTCAACACCTCAACAAACAGACCTTGCCTTGCCCTGAGCCTACTCCGAGTCTAGCGGGAGACACAGTTATGAGATAGTGTGGTAAGTGCTGTGTCAGCGGAGCTCAGAGAACTGTGGGAACCAGGAGGCACTGAGGGAGTGGGAAAACAGACACAGGATGGATGAGAAGGGTGTGCATGGCAAGGATTTGCAGGGCTCCATGAGCCACTATGACGAGCCCAGACTACTTAGGTGACAGGTGCCTCAGAGTCGTAGAGGCCCCCACTTCCACCTAGGGAGTCCCAAATTCCCACTCCCCCTCCAGGAATACATCCAGAAGCTGATGCCTCCGCTGATCCAGAAGTGGAACGAGCTCAAGGATGAAGACAAGGACCTCTTCCCTTTGCTGGAGGTAGGTGAGCTCCAGGCCCGCTCCTGAAGCCCTGCCCTACCACATCTGAGTTCACCTCTCCTGCTCTCTTCCCCACCAGTGCCTGTCATCTGTGGCCACTGCCCTGCAGAGTGGCTTTCTGCCCTACTGTGAGCCTGTCTACCAGCGCTGTGTCACCCTGGTGCAGAAGACATTGGCCCAGGCTATGGTGAGCACCCACCTGACACTAAACTGCCGCCCACTGTGCCGCTGGCCTGGCCTGGTCCACTTCCCTCATCCACCTGCCCACTCCATCTGTGCACAGATGTACACCCAGCACCCTGAGCAGTATGAGGCCCCTGACAAGGACTTCATGATTGTGGCACTGGACCTGCTCAGCGGCCTGGCCGAGGGCCTGGGTGGCCACGTGGAACAGCTAGTGGCCCGCAGCAACATCATGACACTGCTCTTCCAGTGCATGCAGGTGGGTGGGTGCCCTTGCAGACCTCTACTGGACAGTGACAGTACCGGGCAGCTGGTGCAGGCCACTCGGGGGTGAGGGGGGTGCTCAGGGCCCCAAGAGACTTTAGGAAAAAAGGGGCCTGTAAAAAACAACCCTTGTAATTATTTTACAAGGTGATCCGAACAATACATGAGTGAAATCCCACTGAGAAATGCAGATGATGTAGAAAACAAAAGTGGAAAACAGGAAATACAAACCATCCCTTGGATGTTACCCCAGCAGCATCCCTGAAAGTGTATCAGAATGGTAGCAGTTATGTCTGCTCCCCTCTGCACAGTACTTGAGCAGGCATTCTTGTTACCTGAGTCCAATATGCACAGATGGGGCCGAAAGCCTTGGTGCTGGGAAGTGACAGGTTCAACTGTTGGTTGTGGCGAGGTATTTGTGGCGAGGTATACCATCTCACACTGACTGGACTCTGACCCCCCAGGACTCGATGCCTGAGGTCCGACAGAGTTCCTTCGCCCTCTTGGGAGACCTCACCAAAGCCTGCTTCATCCATGTCAAGCCCTGTATCGGTATGACACCCTTCTTGTCCCTACCCCGTGAACCCAACCCTGGCCTCAGGTGATGATGAAAAATGACCAGGAAACACCGTGAACAAACTGGAATGTATTCGTACTGTCTGATGGGGCCTGCTGGGTCAGGTCTGGGACCTCATCCTGGCTGGCTGGCCTGCCTGCTCAGCACCCTTCTTTCTCCCCACCAGCTGAGTTCATGCCCATCTTGGGCACCAACCTAAACCCTGAATTCATCTCTGTATGCAACAATGCCACCTGGGCCATTGGTGAGATCTGCATGCAGATGGGTGAGTGCCACTCAAGTAGACCTGTTCCTAACCTGGCTTTGACTGACTGGTCCCTGGTATCTTTGAGAAAGGCCCTGAACATTTTCTTTAGGGCTGGGCCCAGTGGCCAAAAGACCATTTGTGATTGACTTTTCCGAAGAGACTGGACAGAAAGCCTGTTGTGATTATATTTTTGAGAATTCCCCTCTTGTTGACTAAAAGGCACGCTGGGGTTGGTTGGGAGACCTTGGCTGCTTCCCCTGCCCACTTCCCCTCACATGGATTGTGGGGGAGAGTGGAGAGGGAGAATTTGGTCTCATCCTGTTGTTCAGCAGTACTCAAGGAAAGTTACTAGTGTTTAGGGTGTGTGGGTTAGTCTGGTTGGATCTTGGGCTGGGGGCCAGCCAGAGGTTTTTGTTCTGTTAATGTCATGGTTGTGGCCAATGTCTGGATGAAAGTGGGGGCCAAACAGTGAGATGGGACAGTTCCCCAGATCGGCCCCCATGCATGATGTGGGCTATGCTTGGCTCTGACTGGCTGGTCTCCCAGGGGCAGAGATGCAGCCCTATGTGCAGATGGTCCTCAACAATCTGGTGGAGATCATTAACCGGCCCAACACTCCGAAGACGCTGTTGGAAAACACAGGTGGGTGCCCAGACCTTGGCTGATGCCTGCTCTCCCTGTCCTGGAGATGGGGTTTCTGCTTGGGAGGGTAGTTGAAAAGGGCCTTGGGAAGAAACCAGGGAGGGCATCTGCAAGGGCTTCTGGGAAGAGCCCAAAGAAAGCTCCTGGCCTTGAGAGAGACCCAGGTAGCAGGAACTGTTCCCTTGGGCCCCATGGGGCGGGGCTGGTGCCTCAGAGAGGCCCCGCCATGTACCGTCCCGGGGCCGCTCGGGGTTGCAGGTCGCCTGACGAGTTCCTCTGCCATTCCAGCCATCACCATTGGCCGCCTGGGCTACGTGTGCCCACAGGAGGTGGCACCTATGCTGCAGCAGTTCATCCGGCCTTGGTGTGTGCCTACCTTTGTGAGGCCTGCTGTACGGTGGGCCAGGCAGTGGGGTGGGTGGGACAGGCCCTGCTGGTTCCCTCACCTGAGCCCACTGCCATGCCTAGATGCATGTCCCTACCCCACCACCTCCTTCTCCCCATGCCCTTGAGTTACATGTCCTGCGCCTGCCCCACTCCCTCTCCTCCCATAGATGTCCTTCCTGCTGTAGCCCTGCCAGTGGCTGATACCTCATTGTTGGCCTCCCCACAGGTGCACCTCCCTCAGGAACATCAGGGACAATGAGGAGAAGGACTCAGCCTTTCGAGGCATCTGCATGATGATAGGCGTCAACCCTGGGGGCGTTGTGCAGGTCAGGGCATCTGGGTTCTGAGGGAAGGCACTGGGACTGGGCTGGGGCGGCCCCTCACATGGGATCCATCATGTTTCAGGACTTTATTTTCTTCTGCGATGCTGTAGCCTCCTGGGTGAGCCCGAAGGATGACCTTCGGGACATGTTTTATAAGGTAAGCTTTTGCTTGTCCCTTATCTAGGCTTGGCAGGTGGTGAGAGCACCCCCTCTGGAGAGGGGAGGCCATGCTCATGTTACTCTGCTGGGGCATCCCCACCACAGATTCTCCATGGTTTCAAAGACCAAGTCGGGGAGGAGAATTGGCAGCAGTTCTCGGAGCAGTTCCCACCACTGCTCAAGGAGAGGCTGGCCGCCTTCTATGGGGTCTAGAAGAGCGTGGGGACCATCAGGTGAGGGGACCTTGTATGGGGGGAGGTGCCATGATGAGCACCAAAAGGGGTGCAAGCCCTGACCTTTTCTCTTCCCACAGGTTTCTGTGTCCTCGTAGGAGGGGTTGCTGGGGATCGCACTGCGTCCAGAAGTCGCCGAGCCCTGGTCGAGGGGGGTTAGGGAGGAGTGAGCGGGACCCAAATCCAGATGCCTTGCCTGTCCATCTACCTGCCTGGCCCAGCCTATGCGGATGGGCAGGTGGGTGGGGCCTCCATGCTCACCTACAAATGGGAGGGGGGGGTGGGACTTCTTGGCGGCAAGGGCCCCTTGCTCTCATTGGGGTTCACCTCAGGCAGCCCATTTGGACCAGCCAAGTGGGAGGGAAGAATCAACACAGCCAACTGAATCTGGCTTAGGATGAGGCAAGGGGAAAGCAGGCGGGGAGGGGGGTCCTTGTAGACAAGTACACTCACACGTACACACGTGGTCACACGCATGTGTGGGCGCTGCAGCCAACCAGGCTGGGCCAGCTGCCCCACCATTTCCCCGACTGCATGGAGACAGTAGAATTAGTGAACCCCTGAGTTAACCTGTAAGGCCTTCCGTGTAACCTGCATCTAGAGTTTAAGAAGCTTCTGCTGTTTTGCGAGAATTGGCGGTGATTGGGGAGGGCTGGGTGGGTTGGGGGCCTCTGCAGGGACCCTAGGGCGGGGTGGGGGGAAGAGATCAGCCATCTTGGGGCTACCCAGTCAGCACGTGCACGCTTTGGATCTGCTCAGCACACTTCCTGCCAGCTCTGGCAGCCTCAGCCAGTGTGTCCCCTTCAATGTCACGCCCTAGCCTGGAAAGTGGGGACCTCCAGAGTGGCTGGGTCTGCCCAGAGGGCACCCTTTCTCCCTCCCCTGTGCTCCAGCGGTTTTTGAAGACCCTGCGTGGGGGGCCTTTTTCCTGAAGAGACCTGGGGTGGCCACCTGAGCTGCTGATACCTACTTCTCTGTGACTTCTTCAGCAAATTCGTTTCAAGGGCAGTCTATTTCTCTGCTTCTGCAAGCCCCCTTCTCAAGTTCCAGGCCTAAGTTTTAACACGAGGGTCAAGGCAGGGGCATTTAATTGATCAATGGCAAAAGACTAAGGTATAAGTTTTGCCAACAAGATGGAAACCGAGGACTTGGAAAAGGGAAAAAGGTCATGTAACTGCTGAATCCCAACTCTGGTCCTGGCACCCTGTTCATCCTAGCTTGCAGTGGGTCCCAGGACCCTGCCAGATTGGGGCAGTGAATCTAGAGAAACTTTGGGGATTGATTAGGGGGAGTGAGTCATGATGGGAGAGTCTCCTAGAGAGGGAGGGGCTATGGCTACTTTGCAGTTGGTCTTGAAACTGAAACCTGTAGGCCTCCTTATATTTCTTTTTTCTCTTACTTTCTACTTTGCGGGGCCCTTTTGGCATCTTGTGTGTGTGGGGGGGTTGACAGGAGTCCTGTTTTCTGGGACCTTCTCCAACCATCCTCTGGGGCCCTGGCTTTCACCCCCATTAGCCCTGTATCTTCTCAGACAGGGTCAGACCCTGCTTCTGTGCCCAGGGGCACTTGGTACACATTCCATAAGCACAGTTTTTCCCCCTGTGAAACTCCAGCAGGTCCTCTGGGAACCATTTGTTAAAAAAAAATTGTTTAATTTTCTGGTAATTCCAGTTCTTTGGAGCAGCCTCTGCTGGAACTTGGGGTTTGTGGATGGGTCTGATGGGATTGGTAATACCCTTTCTTCACCCAGGATTTTTTTTTTGGGGGGGGGGGGTTCAAGCCACCTTCAGGGAATGGAAGGAGAGAGCCTGGTTCTAGGTTTTTTTTTTTTTTTTTTTTTTTTTTTTAAAGAGATCTATTTAATTTTTTAATTTATTTTTGGTTGATTTTTGCACAACGAAGTTTCAACTTCTCAATCTTCTCCCCTGCCCGGGGCTGCAGACCCTAACTGGCCTGGATCTGCAGTCCCTCTCACCCTGTTTACCACATCTCCCTGTACCCCATCCCCTCCTCTCCACGGGCTCCGGGGTCTGTCCATTTGTTACTGTGCTGTGCTGGGGATTGGTGCTGAGATGGTGTGGTGAGATTCCACTTGTGTAGAACTTTGTTGAGTAAAGATCAGTTTCTTGTGAAACCCTTGGTCTCCATCTGGCCTGCTATGTCTACGGCTTTGACAGAAGAGGGGGGAGCCTGGGAAGCTTTAGAAATGGGGATGCATAGGACTCAGACCAGGAAAATTGGGGGAATGGGGAAGTAAGCAGGCACTAACCAGGCGCATTTCTTGGAAACCCAAAGCCTCTCAATTCCCTGTAAAATGCAAAGGTGAATCTGAAAGGCAAAGATTAAATGTGATAACATGCAGTGTGTTCTCTGTAGCATAATCACAGCTCATTAAACATCCTGAACTCACTAGAGGGGACTCAGCCATTAGCCTTACAGCTCAGGTTTATGAACCCCCATCTGCCAGATTCTGAATTGAGTGGTAACAGTTCTGTCATCATTGACTGATCTTGCAAGTCTGGATCGTTGTAGTTTTTGTAGAAGACTCAGCCCAGTGCTCTACCTGGGGGCGGGGGATGTTGGCGGGGTGTGTGTGTGTGTGTATGGGTGAGTTACTGTGCAAATGAGGAATTGGTCAGCTCTGGGATGTGCAAGGCTCAGTACTGCCCAAGGATCATCTATCGGAAAACGAAAAAATTGACACCCAAACTTCATGCAGCTGTGTGCATTTTAGTAGGGGCCCCAGAGAAAGAGGACAATGGCATGTCCCATGGACAACGGTATAGCAGGGAGTGTAGAGAAAAGGTGTGGTGGGCACATGAGAGAATGGTCACAGTCATGGCAGGGTACTCCAGGAAGGTCTCACTGTCGGGATGGTGTTTGAGCGAAGAGCCATCAGAAGAATCAACCGGAGGGAAAGAGGCAGGTATTCAAGAATTATGGATGAACACAACATGGTTCAAAATAGGTTTTCAGTAAATAAGATCAATACGATTTTAGGTAAGTTAGTTTGTGGCCTCTACAGTGTATTTCTGGCTCTGAAGGAGAAAGGCATTGGAGTCACCAGTGTCACAGGCTGCCAAATTGGAAAAGGAACTTTGCGCGATAGTGCCGCGTTTTTCAAACCGGGAGCACTACCAAATACATGTTTAAAAAAACGCAGAAGGGCCTCCCTGGTGGCGCAGGGTTTAAAGAAAGCACTATCAAGCTATCTGCAGCCACTGCAGCACAAGTTCCATCACCGGCCAGGGAGCAACCCACATGGCACGGCAGACCTCTCCTGTCTCGCCTGCTGCTCCCCTCAGCAGTGTTCGTCAGTAGCCCCGCCGGTTCTGCTCCCCACTCTCACTGCCCCCCCACCTCTGGCCTGTACCCAGTTCTTGTATGGATAAATAATATTTTTTACAAATAAAGGCAGGAGCCAGGGACATGAGTTCAGCAAAAGGACGTTGCAAAATCAGACCCCTCCAACTAGCGGGAATTGGGTAACACGCTAGTTTCCACGAGGGCACCTCACTTCCGGCGGGAGTGTAGCATCATCAGCTAGCGCCGGAAGTATCCTCGCGCTACCTAGGAGACAGGACGCGGGGGCCCTCAGCTGACAGGGCCGGTCAGGGCCGCGCCCACCGGTCGCCATGGAGCTACCCCCAGGGCCGCGCGACTATCCCCGCGCTTGGGACGATGACTCCGAATCGGAGCCAGAGCCTGACCCCGACTCGCAGGCCGAGGCTTACGTGGCCCGTGTTCTCACTCCGCCGCAACTCGGACTGGCGCCGCCGCGCGCCCCTCCACTGTCAGCTCCTGCCGCATCGCCTGGAGCCTTGGAGTCTCGGGCCGCATCCAAGGGCCCGGTCATGGGCGTCCCGGGCCTGCTGAGTCTTCCCCCGGAGCTGCTGCTCGAAATCTGCGCCTACCTGGACGCACGCCTCGTGCTCCACGTCCTGCCGCGCGTGTGCCACGCGCTGCGCGACCTCGTGCGTGACCATGTCACCTGGAGGCTACGTGCGCAGCGACGTGTACGCGCGCCCTATCCAGTGGTGGAAGGTGCGCAAGCTTGGGGGCTGGGGTTGTTCACCCAAGTCAGGCTTGGGGCAGAAAAGGGGGTGCTGTGAGCACAGCTTTTGGAGCAGGGTCTGGCTGTCCTGGCTCTGATAGGCACCTGAGGTAGTTACTGGTGGGGGCAAAGCTCCTCACCTCTGGTTGGACCATGAGACAGGCACTTGTGGTCCTGAGGCTGAGGCAGTCTGTGTGGGAGCTGGGGTCTCTCAACTCAGGATCTAAAGTATCCAAGGTTCTCAGGCTTGAGTTCTGGTGGTACTAAGACCTTGACTCCTGCCTGGTGTTTGATACGGAGACTTGAAGTCTCAGGCTGTCAGAATCTATGCTAGGGGCTTAGGTTAAACCCAAGACTACTCAAACTCTTATGTCTAACCTAGATGCTGAGGTAGCAATTGGTGAGCCTCAAAACCCTTGAACCTAGGCTGATGTTTAGAGGTTGGGATACCTGATGCCAGCAATACAGATCTGATTCTCAAGTATCCCGGAATTTTAGGCAGTAGCCAGTAGCCTAGGCAGGGATGGAGGGAGGAGGGGGAAAGAGAACTTGGGGAACTTGAACTGTTTGGGCTTTCTTGAATAGCTTAATGCTTGGGCCACATTTCTAACACTGAATCTCTGCACTCAGTACTTGGGTTCTATACCTTGGCAAAACTCTCTGGTTTACAGATACTAGTTTGAGAAGCACTTCCCTGGATCCAGTTAAGATGACTGAGGCAGGAAGTATTGGTTAATGAAGTTCTAGCTTGAGGATTGAGGGCTGAGGCTGGACCTCAGTAAGGAGTTGGAGGAGAACTTAACATCATGAGGTTGATATCCCCCTGGCTTGGGTGACCCTGAGGCTCCAATTCCCCAGTTTCTGGAAACAGAAATTGGTGAGAATCAGATCTACTTGGAGGTAGTTGGGCTGGTGGTCCCAAAGCCAGAAGCTGGTCCTCCTTAGGGGAGTGGGAGGGATACAGGTAGCCCTATCTTCTAAGACTGTTGCAGTTTGTACTCCCTGGAAGCCAGAGATGGGCTTAGACAGTGTGGGTGGCAGGGTTCCTGCCATCTGGGAACCCTGCTCATGGTGCCCCACAGAGGAGGACTTTGACTGGCCAGCGGCATGCATTGAGCTAGAGCAGCACCTGTCACGCTGGGCAGAGGATGGACGCTGGGCTGAGTATTTCTGCCTGGCCGATGGGCACTTTGCTTCCATTGACTCCGTGCTGCTGCTCCAGGTGAGGCAGGAATTGGGGGAGGGGGTTAGGTGAGGGTGGGCCAGGGTAAGCCTGACAACATCCCCTTACTCCCTTCCCAGGGTGGGACCCTGTGTCTGTCAGGTTCCCGAGATCGCAATGTCAATCTGTGGGACCTGCGACAGTTGGGGGCAGAGCCCAGTCGGGTCCTGGTCAAGGCCCTGGGCTCCCAGCAGAACAGCACCCACAAGGTAAGGGCCAGGTAGGAGACACGAGGTCTGGGAGGGACTCTGGCTAAGTGCATGGGTTTGGGCACCAGGTCTGACAGGTTTAAATCTAGCTCTGCTATTGTTGGTGTGATGTGTGACTTTTTTTGGCCTCACTTTCTCTTTCTGTCCTGGGGGCACTTAGTATGAGGATGAATGAAATGAACATGCATCTTTTTTTTTTTTAAAGATTTGTTTATTTATGCATACAAGAGCTGAGGTACAGACCAGAGATGCGAGGGGTGAGAGGATACACCAGAGACAGAGCGGGGAACAGAACAGGCAGACTGACTGAAATACACGGCTGAGGGGAGCAGTGGGTGAGACAGGAAAGGTCTGCGGCCCACGGGGATCAAACCGGCACTGCAGAGGCTGCGGACAGCTTCACAGTGCTGCGCTCAACCGCCCGTGCCACCAGGGAGGCCCGAGGCCCCATTCTTTCTTTCTTTCTTTTTTTTTTTTAAAGATTTATTCATTGTGCATATAGGAGCTGGGGTACAGGCCAGAGATGGAGGGGGGTAAGAGGACTCGCCAGAGACAGAGTGGGGAACAGAACAGGCAGATTGACTGAAATACACTGCTGAGGGGAGCAGCGGGCAGTCAGAGGTCTGCTGCGCCATGTGGGTTGTTCCCTGGCCAGCTGGGGATTGAACTCGTGCTGCAGAGGCTGCAGATTCCTTCATAGTGTGGTGCTTAACCCCTTGCACCACTAGGGAGGCTGAGGCCCCATTCTTAATCATATTACTATCTGACCTTAAACCACCATTGGTACTTAATTTAGAAACATCATTGGGTGGTAGTGCAAATGTCCTAGTCTTTAAAGTCAGACAGACCCACTGACCTAAGCTCTAATTTATACTGCCTACTTGTTCTGTCTTCTGGGTACAGTTGTCTTCCTCCTTAGACTCTGTTTTGTTTCTTGTGAAATGGGAATGATCACAAGGGTCCCATCCACAGGGCTGGGTGTGGTCTTTGGCAGCGCTGGACCATCGAGTGTGCTCTGGTTCCTGGGACAGCACGGTGAAACTCTGGGACATGGCAGCAGATGGGCAGCAGTTTGGTGAGATAAAGTATGAGGGGTCCTGGACAGGGGGATCCTGGAGAACAGGGCCCTGTCTGACTCCAGCCCCAGCACTGTGGTCCCTATGTCCCCAGGGGCAAGGCAGCTGTTCTGTGCTTGTCCTACCGGCCTGACATCTTGGTGACGGGCACCTATGACAAGAAGGTGACAATCTACGACCCCAGAGGTGGGCCAGGGCTCTCGGGCACCAGGTGGGGAGAGCAGCGCTGCTTGGGGGCTGCAGGGTCATGCTTATAAAGGGGATGGTTGAGACTCACAGCCTAGCCAGGGTGACAGTCACATAGCCCATACTGCGCAATGAGTGTCTGGTACTGTGTGTAGGGGTAGAGTTTGGGGAATGGGACTGAGTGGTGATAGGAATGGACTGGTGGGTAAGGAACATGGAGGACTCTCAGAGGAGGGGCCTCTGAGCCTGAAGCTTTGGGTAGGACACATAGCCCTGGAGGTGGTTAGAATCCTGACTCGGTTTCCCCATCTGTAAAATCTTAACAACTCCAGTCCCATGTGGTTAATGGGATATGACATAAAACATCGTGGGTTAAATAAGTTTGTTTACATAAAATCCCCTAGAACAAAAGAACACTGCCAGGTATATGTCTTTTCTGTTATTTATTTGTTCTTATTTTGTTTAATTGAAGTAGTGCCCTTAGTCAGACAGCTAGGGGTAGTGTTTGGGTGGGTGTGGGGAGCTTGTCTAGGTGGACCCTTGAGCTGACTAGGTGGTTTGTGCTGGGATCTGCCAAAGTCTGGTCACTCTGATCTGAATTGAGAATAGACGTGACTGGAGCAGATAGAGGGCACAGGTTTTGTGGTCCTGGGAGACTGGATCCAGCTGGGGTGAGGAGAGACTTTATTCTGCAGGATGGGGGTGGAGGGGCATTTGGGAGAAGCAGATGGAAAGTTTTGTCAGGTACAATGGAGGCCCAGAATTCTCAGTGGTGGAGGCTGTGATGTCGCCCCATCCTGCCCATTGTCCACAAAGCCGGCCCGGTCCTGCTGAAGAGCCGGCGGCTGCACTCTAGTGCTGTGCTGGCGCTGCTGGCGGACGACCGGCATATCATCTCGGGCAGCGAGGATCACACCCTTGTAGTGTTTGACCGCCGGACCAACAGCGTCCTGCAGCGGCTGCAGGTGGGCTCTCCTTTGGAACCCTTTGGGACCAGGGCTTCTGTGTGGCTAGGCCCAGCCTGAGCTGCTTCAACCCATGTCCCTTCCACAGCTGGACTCCTACCTGCTTTGCATGTCCTACCAGGAGCCCCAACTCTGGGCTGGAGACAACCAGGGCTTGCTGCACGTATTTGCCAATCGTGATGGCTCCTTCCAGCTTGTCCGGGTCTGCCAGGGCCCTGCTTGTCTCTCCTTGGCCCTTTGATACCAGGGTGGTGGTGGTGGTGGGGCTGGCCCTGAGAGCCATGCCTGAGTGTTTCTTGTCCCTCCCTCCTGCAGTCCTTTGATGTGGGCCACAGATCTCAGATCACAGGGATCAAGCACTCACTGGGGGCTTTGTATACCACATCCACTGATAAGAGCATCCGGGTAAGACCCCTGGATTGGCCATATCCATACCCCACCCCCACAGTTGGAGGTCCTGACCTTCACTCTTTGCTTCTCACTAGATACATGTGCCCACAGACCCACCAAGGACCATCTGTACTCGAAGCCACCACAATGTGCTGAATGGGGTAAGGCCCTGCCCTCTGTGCCTTGCTCAGCTGCCCAGAGTGCCCCTGACTCCTGGTGTCCTTCCCTTCACAGATATGTGCTGAGGGCAATCTGGTGGTGGCTGCCTCTGGGGGCCTGTCACTGGAAGTCTGGAGGCTGCAGGCCTGAGCTGATGGAGTGGATGTGGATCTGCCTGCTGGCTGACTGATCCTCAGGCTTTGTTCTCAGGGGAAACCTCCCCAACGTTGGTGCTGCCTCTGCCTGCCCACATGGGCCTAGGACACAAGAAGTCTGTACCATGGTGGGGCAGGGTCCCAGGCCACAGGAGGGGAGGTTGGTGTTGTGTCCCCCTGCCCAGAGGACTGCTCCCCTGCTTTGGGGCCCTGTATTATGATTCGGATTCCTGCTTTCTATTGAGTGGGAAGGAGAAATAAACCTGATATGTTGGTGCTCTGGTCTTCCCCAAGGATGCTGCCTGAGTCTGCTTGGGGCTGGGATCTGGGGACTCATTTGTGACTGTGTCTCAGCAGCTTCTGAGATAGTCATGGCTATGTCTAGGCGTACCTGTGCCCATCTAAGAGCATTTCTGCAGCTGAGCGTGTCACCTGGGAGATGGGTTTGGAGGTGGGTTTGGGGTAACCCTGCATGTATATGCATGTCTGTGCATTTGAGGTAGGTGTGTATAAGGAAGGGTGAGATTATCACATGTGGGTACCTGTTTGTATTATGGTGTCTGAATGATCATATGTGGGTATGTGACGAGTAAACAGGGACTCTGACCTGAGCTATGTTTTGGCAGTGTGAGAGGGGACTTGCTAATGCCACCCCCTAGGTGCAGGGCTGTGTTCTTCCTTGGACAGCCCAGGTCATGTGTGCCACTATGGCCATGACTCTGAGTGGGTGGGAAGGGAGGCTGGACTAAGTGTATACTTGACTCCCACAAGCATGCACTCCCCCTGTGCCCTCTATGCTCCCCATTGTAGCCCAGCTGAGCCATGCCCTGGAGAGATTCACTTCATGTTTATTGAGGTCCCCTGGGTCATCAAGGTCACAGGATGGCACAGGGCTTCTTCTCCTTGAAGGGGTTGGTGGCAGCAGGGATGCCCACAAGGAAGGGATCGCTCTTGGCCTGCTCTGTGCAGAACTGCAGCAGATCAGCAGCCGCCTTGGATACCTGCAGGGCAGCCCAGTTAGTCAGAGCCCAGCTTATCCACCTGATCTCCGACCCAAGCATGCCCACCTTACCCCAGCCCTCACCTTTACTCGGTCGATGCCTGCCTCCATCCGCAGCTGTTCCACAGCCCGCCGGGCCTGCCCGATGTCAGTCCCAATGGCCACCTTGCCAGACATCTGGAGGAGGGTAAGCATGTCCATAGGCAGTGGGTTTGACCCCAGACCCCAAGCCTCAGGGTCACCTGAGGTCCCTGTATGTCCCCTGTGTCTCCTGGGGACTGTGGGATGGGGGTGGCTGCTCCCCAACCCCCATCAGGACCACATACCTCAGCTGAGGACTCGACCTGACTGCTCAGTCCTCCAGCGGCCCTGCTCTTGCTCTGGCTCCCTCCACTCACTGGCCTGGCCTCTCCAACCCCCTCCAGTGTCCTTCCCCAACCCCTGTGGAGACTTTGAAGCCAGGATGCTCATGGAGCGAAATGTCACCAGTGGCAGCAGCAGCTGCCTTAGTGGAGGGGGCCCCTGTCCCAAGGGGCCGGGTGCTGCCCTGTTGTCACATGGCACCTGGGTCCCTGCAGGCTGAAAGATTTGGCTGGGGGTACGGGGGGACCCTGGTATGACCCTTGATTTCTGCTAAGCCCACCACTTCTCTTTTGCCAGTTTCTTTGTCCCCCAATATACAGAGTTTTCTCCAGACTCCAGCCCTGTCACTCCTGTCAGTCTATATTCAGCACCCCCAGGGGATTTCATCTACAAATGATAGTCCACATGCTTATGCTGATGGTTTCCAGTGTCCCCATCCTACCCATTCTCTGACCTCAAAACTCCAAGGATCTTTCTGCCTCCTGTGATGGTCCATCACATCTGTCTCCTCAAATTCAGCCAAAGCTGGACTCTGAATCATCTTCCTCCTAGATCTTCTGTTCCCAAGTTCACCACCATCAACCCAACTGCCCTGGCCCAAATCTTGAACTCTTTCATTCTTCTCTTTCTGTGTCCCTACATCTAATCATTCTCAAGAGTCATCAGCTCAACTTTCAAATTAGGTTCTCAAGTTGGTCACTTCTTTCTACCATGTTGGTACTACCTGGTCCCATGCCATCTCTACTCCCTGGACCAGTGTGCCCTCCTTGCCTTGGTCTCCCCTGTCCTTCTACTTCCCTGCACCTGCTCTCCCCAAAGCAGCCATGGAATCTGTTAAAAATAAATCTGATTATGGGGACTCCCTGGTGGACGAGCAGTTAAGTCACAGCACTATGAAGCTATCAGCAGCCACTGCAGCACAAGTTCGATCCCTGGCCAGGGAGCTAGCCACATGGCACAGCAGACCTCTCCTGGCTCTCCCACTGCAGTGTATTTCAGTAGGTCTGCCTGTTCTGTTCCCCACTCTGTATCTGGTGAATCCTCTCACCCCCCACACCTCTGGCCTGTACCCCAGTTCTTGTATGCATAAATAAATCTTAAAAAAAAATCCAATTACAGGGCCTCCCCTGGTAGCGCAGCGGTTGAGCGCTGGGCTGAGATGCTGCCCGCAGCCTCTGTAATGCTGCCCGCAGCCTCTGTAATGGTGGTTCGATCCCCGGCCACCGGCGAGGGTCCCACATGGCTCGACAGACCTCTTCTGCCGCCCGCTGCTCCCCTCAGCAGTGTATTTCGTCACTCTGCCTGTTCTGTTCCCTGTTCTGGCTCTGGTGAATTCTCCCACCCTCCCGCGCTTCTGACTGTACCTAGTGCTTGTATAAATAAATAAATAAATAAATCTTTTATTTAAAAAAAAAAACAACTCGATTACAGGGCCTCTCCTGGTGGCGCAGGCAGTTGAGCGCCGCACTGTGAAGCTGTCTGCAGCCTCTGCAGCACCGGTTCGATCCCAGCCGGCCTGTGTGGGTCCCACATGGCGCAGCAGACCTCTCCTGTCGTGCCCGCTGCTCCCCTCAGCAGTGTATTTCATCACTCTGCCTGTTCTGTTCCCCTCTCTGTCTCTGGTGAATCTTCTCACCCTCCTGCGCATCTGGCCTGCAGAGGCTGCTGATAGCTTCATAGTGCTGCATCTTCACCCCTTTCACCCCTTGCACTCCCAGGGAGGCCTCTCTCAGTGCTTTTTTTTTTTTTTTTAAAAGATTTATAAAGCACTAGGTACAGTCAGAAGCGCGGGAGGGTGAGAGAATTCACCAGAGCCAGAGCGGGGAGCAGAGCAGGCAGAAGGAGCGAAGTACACTGCTGAGGGGAGCAGCGGGCGGCAGGAGAGGTCTGCGCGCCATGTGGGACCCTCCTCCGGTGGCCGGGGAGCAGCTGGGGATTGAACCGGCACTGCAGAGGCTACAGGCGGCTTCGCAACCCAGCGCTCAACCGCTGCGCCACCAGGGAGGCCTTCTCAGTGCTCTTTTAAAACTCCCTGATGGGGCCTCCCCTGGTGGCGCAGCCGTTCAGTGCTGGGCTGCTAAGCTGCCCACAGCCTCTGCAGCGACAGCTTGATCCCCAGCCACCGGCGAGGGTCCCACATGGTGCGTAGAGCTCTCCTGCCGCACCCGCTGCTCCCCTCAGCAGTGTGTTTCATCAGTCTGCCTGTTCTGCTGCCCGCTCTGGCTCTGGTGAATTCTCTCACCCTCCTGCACTTCTGACTGTACCCAGTGCTTGTATGGATAAATAAATAAATCTTAAAAAAACAAAACTAAACAACTCTCTGATGGTTTCCCAACCTGTTAGCATCAACCCACCTTCCTTACAACAGTTCCCTGACCATTTTGGCATCTTCTGCCCTCTGAATCCATTTATCAACCTCTCTTTAACTTCATTCCTTATGGATTACCCTAATCACCTTGTGTATGTTTGTTCATTTAGCATCTATACCAGCATGCCAGCACTGAGCACAGTAAAAAGAACAGCAGGGGCCTCCCTAGTGGCCTAGGGGTTAAGTCTCAGTGCTATCACTGTGATGACCTAAGTTAGATCCCCCACCAGGGAGATCTCACATGGCTCAGCAGATTTCTCCTGTCTGGCTCTCTGCTTCCCTTAGCAGTATATTTTGTAAATCCCCATTCTGCTCCCCACTCTGTTTCAGGTGAATCCTCTCTTGCCCTGTACCTCTTGCTTAGCTCTTCCATGCATTAAAAAAATAAGTAAATCTTCAAGCAAACAAACAAACAGCAGTAAGACCAGATAACCCTGCCCTCACAAAGCTGCTGCCATTTCTAACCAGGGAGGAATGGACAATAACAAATTTATTAAGTGCCATGAAAGATAACAAAAAAGAAGGTAAAGTTGAGAGAGTAGTCAAGGTCTGTCTTTTGGAGGAGGTGACATTTGGACTGGGGCCCAGAAAAGGAGCTGGAACAGGGTGTGTTCCTGGCAGAGAGCCGCAGATGCATCATCCAATCACAAAGCTGAAGTCTGTAGAAACATTTTTTAAAAAAGATCCATTTATTTATGCATACAAGAACTGGGGTACAGGGCAGAGGTGCAGGGGGGCGGGGGTGAAAGGATTCACCAGAGACAGAGTGGGGAACAGAACAGGCAGAGTGACCGAAACACACTGCTGAGGGGAGCAGTGGGTGAGCCAGGAGAGGTCCGCTGCGCCATGTAGGCAGTTCCCTGACCAGGATTGAACTCATTGCAGTGGCTTCGAGCCAGCCTCACAGGCTGTGTCCCAACCCCTGGTGCCACCAGGGAGGCCCTGTGAAGCCATTTTTAAGGTGGAGCCAGCTAGGTAATACAGAGAAACTGCATTACCCATCTTGTTTGTACTGGGATAAAGAACTTTGGACTGGGCAGGAAAGCAATTGTTTTAAGAAATCATCAAGTAAACAACTGTTTGAGAACTGATGATTGTATACTTTTTGCCAGAGAGTAGAATTGGTAACCAATTAAAGTAATAAAGTTGGGCCTCCCTGGTGGCGCAGCAGTTGAGCACGGGGTTGCGAAGCTGCCCGCAGCCTCTGCAGCGCCGGTTCGATCCCCGGCTGCTCCCCGGCCACAAGAGGAGGGTCCCGCATGGCGCGCAGACCTCTCCTGCCACCCGCTGCTCCCCTCAGCAGTGTACTTCGGTCCTTCTGCCTGCTCTGCTCCCCGCTCTGGCTCTGGCGAATTCTCTCACCCTCCTGTGCTTCTGACTGTACCCAGTGCTTGTATAAATAAATAAATCTTAAAAAAAAAAAAAAAGAATGGCTGTGAAAAAAAAGTTCAAAAAAAATTTACCTTTAAAGTAATAAAGTTACTTAGTAATAATCAATTCCTTTTTTTTTAAAGATTTATTTATTTATGTGTACAAGAGCTGGGGTACAGGCCAGAGGTATGGGAGGTGAGAGGATCCACCAGAGACGGAGCAGGCAACAGAACAGGCAGACTGACTGAAATACACTGCTGAAGGGAGCAGTGGTTGAATCAGGAGATGTCTGCTGTGCCATGTGGGTAGCTCCCTGGCCAGGGATGGAACTTGTGCTGCAGAGGCTGTGGGTAGCTTCACAGTGCTGTGCTTAACCCCTTGTGCCACCAGGGAGGCCTCCGTTATAATAATCAATTTTTTTCTTTAACTGCTCACCTCATCTTCCTCTTTTCCTTCCATGAGACCCCCTAAATTTATCCCTTCTCCAGGTACATTTTAAACTTCTGACTAAATCTGTGCACCCCAAATTGCAAGTCATAGACTCCTAAACAAACACACCTTTTTATTTGCCTCCAAAACTTTTAGGATACTAATCCCTTGACTAGGAAAGAGCTGGTGGGTTTTAGAACAGTGAGGGAGTATGTGAAGGTGGAAGAGAAGTGTGAGAGCAGGGAAGTTAGTATCCTCCAAGAGCATGGTAAAGAGCCTGTATTTTACTCGTAGACAGAAGCCAGTGTTAGAAAGTTTTAACAAAGTGTGATGTTATGATGTGTTTATGTTTAACAAGCTCTGGCCACAGCTGGGAGATAAAGTGGAGGGAAGGGATCTAGCATGGAGGTCATGGGGACTGTAAAGGATGTCAAGGAGGATGTTCTGTTCTTCCTTAAGTAGGCTCATTTCCAGCCTAAGAGACTGCACTGCCTAGTCTTTCTCCCAATGAGGGGAGCTGGGGAAATGGCCTCTCTTAGATTGTCACATTTGCAGTCTTTTTGGCTTTCTGGACTTGGCTCACATGTTACCTTCTTGGTGTAATTTCCTAGCCACCTGTCCCTCCAACTATGATCACCAACCCCTCCATCCACCCCAATCCAAAACATTCAAGCATTACCCTGTTTAAATCCTGAATAGCACTAGCCATGGTTGTTAACTATCTCCCCAAACTGTGGGCTCCAAGAGAGCAGAGTCCACATCTTTTATAGACAGTGCCCTGCAGACACCATCATATAATATAGATTCATAAATTGTAGAGTGAGTGATTAAAGGGTTCCTTTTTTTTATATTTTATATAATTCTTACATCATTTTTCATTTTTGCATAATGTATGCATTTTCATTTTGGTTATATTCCCCGTACAATTCCCACCCCCCTTATTTGTCCCTAATGCCTACCCCCCAACCCTCTAGTGTGTCTCTGGTATATAGTTGCTTGTTGATTTTGACTTTTTCTTTATTATAATTGGTCTTTTTCCTTGTCCCTTATTTAGGTTTTCTAAATTCCTGCTATGAGTGAGACCATCCATCCGATATTTTTCTTTTTCTTTCTGGCTTATTTCGCTGAGCATGATCCCTTCCAGCACCATCCATGTTGCTGCAAATTGCATGAGTTTATCTTTTTGAATGCTGAGTAATATTCCATTGTGTATATGTACCACATCTTGATCCAGTCATCTATTTTTGGGCATTTGGGTTGTTTCCATAGCTTAGCTATTATAAATAGTGCTGCTATAAACAAAGGGGTGCAGGTGCCCTTTGAATTAATGTTTCTGTGTCCTTTGGGTGAATACCTAGGAGTGGAATTGCTGGATCATATGGAAGCTCTATCTTTAGTAGGTTGAGGAATCTCCACACAGCTTTCCATAGTGGTTGGACCATTTTGCATTCCACCAGCAGTGCAGGAGAGTTCCTTTTTCTCCACATCCTTGCCAACATTTGTTGCTGCTAGTTTTTTAAATATGTGCCATTCTCACTGGTATAAGATGGTATCTCATTGTAGTTTTGATTTGCATTTCTAAAGGGGTCCCATCTGAACCAGATGCTATGCATGATGGTTAAGGGGGCCCAAGAGATAGACCCCATTCCCGAGGGTCTCACAGTTGTTCTGGAGGAAAAGCGATGTGTTAGATCCCAGAGGAGGTCCTTTACCCAGAGGAAGGTCAGGGAAGGCTTCCTAGAGGAAGTGACAGCTACTTCTACCAGGGAAAGATATAGAGGCCTACAGGCTGGAGGCCTACATCATGTGGAGCCTCTGGAGACTTGATAAGCACCAAAAGGAGTCATTATCCCATTTGACAAGAGACTCTAAAAGACAGAAACGGTCTGACACTACCTGATGACTTAATTCCTGTCCAAGGGCAGTATCTAGGAAGACATCTCTCTTGGAGACAGACACGAACAGGCAAGCGCCGTGCAATGCGTTGAGTTTCCAGCAGGCGGCTGTAAAAGCAGGGTTCTAAAGTCTACCAAAGATGAAAACACGTGACAAAGGAAAATAGGCTCCTCCAGGCTTCCGTACACGGAACACACACGCAAAGATGGCCGCGCACCCGCTCAAAGAGGGTCATGTGACTAAGTACTTCCTGCGTCCTCCCCAGCTTTACCGGAGCCTGATTTCCTGCGCTCTTGTAGAGAACACTAAGCCGGGGCTTGGTGTTTCAAGGCCGCAGAAGCCCATCCTGGGGCAGCTCTAACCTGGCTGTGCGGCCGCAGGAGCATGGAGGATCCCCGGGAGGGGAAGGCGCCTGCGGCGGCACTGGCCGCTGTGCTAAAGCACAGCTCAGCGCTGCCGACCGAGAGCGCCCAGGTCCGGGGCTACGACTTCAACCGCGGCGTGGACTACCGCGCGCTGTTGGAGGCCTACAGCACCACCGGCTTCCAGGCCACAAACTTCGGGCGCGCAGTGCAGCAAGTTAACGCCATGGTGAGAGTTGGGGCGGGACTTCCTGGGTCGAGGGGGCGTAGCCTCCAGAAACGCCACCGCGGTACCGGCCGGGGCGGGGTTTCCCTGAGGAAGGAGGCTTGTCCTTCGTTGGGGCGGTCCAATTGTTGGAGGTGGGCGGGGTCCATCCTAGGCGGGCGTTTGTGTGCTTTGAAGGGGACGTCGTTCCCCAGTATCGGTATCGTAGTGTCTAGATGGGGTGGGAACTGTTTCTAAATGGCAGGTGGGTTATAGAAAACGTGTGGAAGTGTTTCCGAATGGGCGGATCCGGTGATCCGCTTGGTTGAAGGAGGCGCACAGATCGTAAGGGGATCTTGGATTTGCTCTTCTCACTGCGAAAGGGGCCTGGACCTGCAAAGGAGATGCTCTTAGATTCTTGAAAGGGGGCAAATCCCTGGCTTGTTCCCTGAGGTTCCGACTGTGAAGTGGGCCGAGCCCGCACAGGGACGTTTCTTCCCTGGCTCAGGCAGAAGCGGTCTGGTCCCATATCTCTGGGCGGGCAGAACCTAGGGGTGTAGTCTGACTAAGACAGAAACTCATTTGGGATCCTAGGACTGGAGTTTGGGGTCAGAGGTTAACTGGACTTGGCCCTTACGTCTAGATAGAGAAGAAGCTGGAGCCCCTGTCACAGGATGAAGACCATCACGCAGACCTGACCCAGAGTCTCCGCCCACTCACTGGCTGCACCATTTTCCTGGGCTACACCTCCAACCTCATCAGTTCAGGCATCCGTGAGACCATCCGTTACCTCGTGCAACACAACATGGTGGGGACCGGGTGGGGCTGTGGCCTTGGCCTCTCAGGGTCTCATTGGTTATCTAAGTGAGATAGGTTGATATGGATCAGTATTAAGCAGAGTAACAGCATGGAGTTTTGCTTTGCAGCAGAGTTCCCCCAACTTCCAGTGGGGACTCCTGATGGATGGACCATCAGGATGGGCCTGGATGAGAATTGGGTTCTGCCTGGTATGTGGGCAGAAGCCCCTTTCCTGGGTCAACTTCACTGTCTTGTGACTGTAGGTGGACGTCTTGGTGACCACAGCCGGGGGTGTGGAGGAGGATCTCATCAAGTGCCTGGCACCCACATACTTAGGCGAGTTCAGCCTCAGGGGGAAGGAGCTTCGTGAGAATGGGATCAACAGGTAGGGGCCCGGAGTGGTGCTGGGTGGGGAGCTGAGCTAAGGGTCCTGGGCTCCCACTTGCCTCCTGTCCCCAGGATCGGGAACCTGCTGGTGCCCAATGACAATTACTGCAAGTTTGAGGACTGGTTGATGCCTATTCTGGACCAGATGGTGCTGGAGCAGAACACAGAGGTGGAGCAATGGAGGTGGGGGGTAGAGCATGATGGAGTCAGGGAGGCACTGCTGACTGAACCCCATGTTTCCTCCCAGGGTGTGAAATGGACACCTTCTAAGATGATCGCCCGACTTGGCAAGGAGATCAACAACCCAGATTCAGTGTATTACTGGGCCCAGAAGGTAAGGGGTGGTTGGGGGCAGAAATGACAAGCCTTGGCATGTATTATTTCATCTTCAGTCAGCTGGGTTTATTATTTTTTATCATCCTCACTCTTAGGTGAGGAACCTCAATCTCAGAAGGCAGTTTGTGTGAAGTTACGCAGCTACTGAATGTGGTCTAGGCTCTAGATTACCTGGGAACATTGATGGCGAGGTGAATGTTCCCATGGAGTCTGGTATAGCCTCATGTTCCTCAGAGGCTGTGAGACCCAGCAATTGAAATAATAGGAGCTACCATTTTTTTTTTTAAGATTTATTTATTTATGCATACAAGACCTGGGGTTAGCCAGAGGTGCAGTGGGGTGAGAGGATTCCCCAGAAACAGAGTGAGGAGAACAGGTGGATCTACTGAAATACACTGCTGAGGGGAGCAGCGGGCAAGAAAGGAGAGGTCTGCTGCACCATGTGGGTTAGCTCCCTGGCCGGGGATCGAACTCATGCTGCAGTGGCTGCTGATAGCTTCATAGTGCTGAGACTTAATCACTGGTGCCACCAGGGAGGCCCAGGAGCTACCATTCTTATGTATTTTGGCAAAAATGGCCTGTGTGTTATCTGCCATTCCTTATGTATTTTATGTGGATTTTCTTGCATATGCCTTATCTGTGAGGGAGGTGTTCTTTCTATCCCCATTTTACAATTGTGGAAACAGAGAAGTTAACATCCTGACCACATTCAGGCAGGGGAGGGGATGCTATTAGGATGGGACCAGGCTTCCTCCACTGGGCTCAGCTCCAGCCATTGTCTTGTCTTTCCCCAGAACCACATCCCCGTGTTGAGCCCAGCACTCACAGATGGCTCCTTGGGTGACATGATCTTCTTCCATTCCTACAAGAATCCAGGCCTGGTCCTGGACATCATTGAGGGTGAGGTGCCAGTGCCACTACGGAGCAGGGAGGAAGGGTGATTGGGCCCACATCCTGACACAGCCTTTCCCCTCCAGACCTGAGGCTCATCAACACACAGGCCATTTTCGCCAAACGCTCTGGCATGATCATCTTGGGTGGGGGTGTGGTCAAGCACCATATTGCCAATGCCAACCTCATGGTGAGTGGGGATGCAGTGTGTGTGGTCTGTAGTGGGGGTGGCTTGCTATGCCGATGTGCCTGTTGGGCCAATACCATGTGCAAGGGAGACAGCAGTGTATTAGAACTGCCTAAGGTTTGCAAGCCCTCTTGGCACACACCTATATACCTTTATACATGTTACCATTCTAGTTGGGGAGACAGTACCAAGTCAGGTGGCAGTTACTGCTATGGAGAAAATAAGGACATAATAAAAAGGGGCACTGTGCAAAAAAAGGGAAGCCTTCCTGGGAAATGTGACCCAGGAAGTGTGAACAGAGGTTTTTGGCAAGTACTTCTCATGAGCCATGTGATTGTCCCTAGCAGAGGGAACAGATGGTGCAAAGGCTCTGAGGTACCAGAAGTAAGTCAAGGAACAACTAGGCCAGTGGGAGGTGACAGGCAAACCTGTAGGGCCTTGAGGGTTGCAACTTGTGTGCTCACAGATACCCTGTGGCTGCTGTGAGGGGAACAAATGTGGGGTCCCTATGAGTAGATGGGGCTAGGACCTGGGTAGGGATGCAGAGGTGGGTGGTAACTCCTGCTGAGATGAGGAAGGTTGTTGCTATGAAGGTGGTAGATTTGGAGAAATGTTGCCCATCATCTGCTCAGCAACCCCCATCCATCCAGTTGACTTGGGCCCCTTCCTTGGAGCCAGGGGCTAGCGAGGGCTTCTTTCATCTAGGACATAGCTGTTAGCCTTTCTACCTACAGTGCCCTGCCTCTTTGTCTCCCTCTTGTGACTGGCTGCCCTGCCCCTCCCACAGCGTAACGGGGCGGACTACGCGGTCTATATCAACACGGCCCAGGAGTTTGATGGCTCTGACTCGGGTGCCCGGCCAGATGAAGCTGTCTCCTGGGGCAAGATTCGGATGGATGCACAGCCTGTCAAGGTGAGAGCTGGTCAGCTAGCAGGGGTGCTGGGTCTCCCAGGCTGCTGCCACAGGGTCGTATGGCTCATTTGGGTCCCCTCTGCAGGTCTATGCCGACGCCTCTCTGGTCTTCCCCCTGCTTGTGGCTGAAACCTTTGCCCAGAAGATAGATGCATTTCGGCCTGAAAAGAAAGAGGACTAAAGGGCTGCAGCCCAACGGAAGCCTCACTTCCTTCTTGATTTATTCATTTGTAGACCCAGCCCCTTCCCCATTCTTTGGTCAGCAGCATGTCTAGAATAAATGGTGTCAGTTGCCCTTCTTGAGTCTGTGTCTGTGTCCTTGGTGGTGGTGGTGGGTCCACTGACTTCAGCCTGCTCCACCCTCAGCCTCATAGGCCTCTTCCCGCCAGCACTGGATGCTACCTGCCATGGCGGTCAGCAGACAGGGCTCCGTGGGATGAAAAGACAATGACTGCACCACGCCGGGACCAACAGGCAGGGTCAGTGCCAGGGCACCCTGCGGAATGAGGGGATGGGAAACAGTTATGAGTGTGTCCCCGTCCCCTGATCTTCAGCCACCTGATTCTAACTGCATCTCAGACATTGACAACTGAATCTGCCCCCCTAAACCCCAACTGCTCCAGCCTTCTGGGTGCTCAGGCCAAGTATTTAAGGAGTCTTTCTCACACCTCACACCCCTTTATCAGTATATCCTCTTGACTCTGCCTTGGAACCCTGTCAGGAGACTGCTCATTCTCTCCTGTCCTGTATTGCTCCTAGCTTCTCTTCCTGGCTTCTGGGCTCTACTGGCCCAGTTCAGAGCCTCAATGCTCTCACTTCCCTGATGACTCCAGTCACAGTATATACAGTTTTTCCTTCCACTGTGAGAATGTCCCTTCATGTGCCCTTCCCCTAGGATGATTTCCAGTCTGACCGACCCTCCAGAAGTAGAACATTTCACTTTCTAGTTCCAGAGCCAGATCTGGCCTTTTGAGTCTCTGGGTCCCTTAATTCCTTTCATCCTCTCTTAGGGGGCTTAATACCCCTAGCCCAAAGGCTCTTTAGCCCTGACCACACTAAGCCTGGATGATCTGTTCCCAGCCTGATGCCCCCACCAGGCTGGGACATATCAGGACAGGGCTTACAAGGCTTGAGGCTGGGAACCATGGGGTTGCTCAGGCTCTTGAATAACTATAGTTCCATCTCACTTAGAGTGAGATGCTGTCAGGCCCCATTCTCCAGGGTCAATCTCAGTGGCCTTTGTGGTCCTGCCTGCCTTAGATCCTGCTGCTTCCACCAGCATCCCAAAGTGTTACTTCCTAACTAGTGTGTACATGCCACACCTCCAAGCCTTAGCACATATCATTCCCTTCGCCAGGAATGCCCTTCCCACCTTGTCTTCTCATTCCCTCCTTGGAGATACCAGCTCTAACAGCCCTCCCTTTCCCAGGCCTGGGAGTGACTGTGGAAAGGACAGGTGCTCCAGTGTGGAGTTGGGTTGGGAAGGCTCACCTCTACCAGATCCCAGAAGAAAACCTTCCCATCCTCAGAGCAGCTGACAACATGTATGTCACGTTCACTCAGGCAGCAGTCCAGCTTGTACTCCTGGTTCTTATGGCCTGTGAACCTAGGGGATGGGAGTGGGGTCAGGGAGGCTTGGGCCTCAGTGGATGGGTATGGGACACCACAACTCTAAGGACTCACTCGCCCAGCAGCTCCCCTGTGTCCTTGTCCAGAAGCCGCAATGTGGAGTCCAGGCTGGACACCAGGATGCACTGCCCATCCCGACTGAAGCAGATACAGGTGATGGGGCCTGGGAGGAGGGTTTAGGCTGGGGAATGTGTTGTCTTGCCTTCCCTTCCTCCCACAGCCCCAGTCATACTCACTGCCCACATAGTCTGAAAAGAGCTGCCCCATCCTCATGTCATAGCGCCTCACTCGACCATCCACTGAGCTGCAAGAGAGGGTGGATCCAGCTGAAGCATGGACTTGGGCCAGTGGGTTTGTGGCTCTAGGCACCTGTACCCTCCCACTCTGCGAGGGTCCTCAGGGTAAGGTTGGGCCTTCCCTGCCTGTGCACCTCTCACTGTCATGCTCAGACTCAGGGCTTAACAGGGAAACATGGATTGAACTAAACTCACAAGTGGAATTCTGAGGTAGTGGCTTTGAGCCTCAGACCCAAGGGCCAATTGGGTCCCATCTGTAATGAGCATCCTCAGTTGGGACTTAAAAGGATAAAAATATGCAGTCTAAGAGGAGATGGGTGGGAACAGGGCCAGCCACAAACACTGGGCTGTCCCAACTGTCCCCATAGTGGGAATGGCACTCTCCAGGGTTGTGGCAACACTTGGGCAGCACTGCGGGAGTTATTTATTTATTTAAAAGATTTATTTATGCATACAGGAACTGGGGTACAGACCAGAGGTACAGGGGGTGAAGGATTCACCAGAGACAGAGTGGGCAACAGAACAGGTAGACTGACTGAAATATACTGCTGAGGGGAGCAGTGGGTGAGTCAGGAGAGGTCTGTTGCGCCACGTGGGTAGCTCCCTGGCCGGGGATTGAAAATGGTGCTGCAGTGGCTGCGGATCTCATAGTGCTGGGACCTGAGCCCTTGAGCCACCAGGGAGGTCCACGTGAGAGTTTTGTTTTCTATGACCAGAATATCAGCCCTACATTGGCAGGGCTTTTCCCCTGTTTTCCTATTTTGTTCATTGTTGTATGATCAATAACCAAAAAAGTAGCCTGTAATACGTGCTGAAATACACTTTCAACAAGTAGTAGAAGGGTAAGTTCAGGCAGAGAAAGAGCAATCGCAAAGGTCCTGGGTAGGAGCATGCTTGATATTTAACAGAAACAAGGCTTGAAATGAATAGAAGGTGATACGTCAGCAGGAACCAGATCATTCAGGGCCTTATGAGTTGCTGCAAGGAGAAAGGGTTCTTAATCTAAGTACACAGGCAGCTTGTGTCTGGGGAAGAGAAGCTAGGTTCTGGCTCCACTCACCCTGCCAGGATCTCATGGTCTGACACCTTCACACTAGATATGCCATCCCTTGCTTCATCCATTGTCTGCACTGGCTCAGGCCTCCGAGAGCGGCAGTCCCAGCAGCGAATACTGGAATCAATTGAGCCTGTGAGGCCAGCATGGAGGTTAAATCAGGTTTGGTGGAAGAGGGCAGGGGCAGCACCATGGGCCTCCCTACCTAGATCCTAGACTCACCAGACAGGATGATGGTGGCCTCTTCATTAAACTGCACCGTGTTCACCTTCTGAGAAACAGGAACTGCCACTCAGAGGAAGCTGGGCTTTGGGGGATTGGGATAAATGCCACAAAGGCTAAGGGTAGGGGATGTGAAATACATGTTTGGGGGAAATATAAAGTGAGGGTTTGAAAAAATGCTGGGCCATGGGGGAAGAATACTTGCTCTGTAAGGGTGGGGGTGTGTGTCCGTGTCACCACCTACACGCTAATGCGGGTCACTCCCGCAAATCCACGCTCTAAGGAAACCTCTTCTTGCTTGCACTCACCCCCGCGTGGCCCCGGAATTTGCGCACGGCTTGCCCCGATGCTACATCCCAAAGCACCACCGCCTTGTCCCCGCCACCAGAGCAGAGACTACTGTTGTCAAAGGAGCTAGGGGGCAGAGGAGGGAAAGTCAGCGTCGACCTCCGGTTCCGGCCTCAGGGTCCAGACCCCGGCTTGTTCCCAGCTCACCCGGCCGCGTCCAGCACCTCGTAACCGTGGCCGCTGTACGTTCGCAGCAGCGTCCCTCGCAACGGGTTCCAAAGCTTCAGGGTCTTGTCGCTGCCACACGTCAGGCAGTAATTGCCATCCACTGGGGAACACCAGCGGCGGTTACAGAGCCGCCGACCTCAGCAGGAGGGAGAACCCGAAATGAAGATTAGGGTGCTCACCATTAAATCGCACCGCTCGCACCGCCCCCTGCCCGCAGTCCAGCGTCTTCAACCGTTTTTGTGGCAGTTCCGGACCCCGCGGTTTTGGCTCAGGGAAAGCCATTGCTCCAGGATCCTTTCCTTGCTGCCTTAGAGCGGGCACGGAGGATTCCGAGCCCTCTGAAAACACGCTCGGGTGTAACCATACTATTGTCCTCCGGGGTCTACTTCCTGTTTCTCACTTTTGGGTTTAAAAATTCCTAATTTTTTGAAGCTAGCTTTGGGAATTTTGAAATCTGTTCCCAGGTTTCTATCCCCACTTCCAGTTTTTAAGGAACATTTCCCCCTCTTTTAATTATGTCTCCCCAACTAGGGGAAGACTCGGCCACAGGCGCTAGGAACCGAAGTGGGAGGGCTGCGGGTGTTACTCTAAAAGCCACTCTCCGTTTCCACGCCGGAAGCTGGCACTCCAGCCGCGGAAGAGGCGCCACCTTCGACTTGCAATGTCCGCGAACAATATGTCGGACCCACGGAGGCCGAACAAAGTGCTGAGGTGAGGACCCCAGCGTCATGGGAACGGGGCTTGGACTGTGGGTCGGGACCCAGGGACGCGCTTGTCCTTCCCAGGAGCGGGACTTGAGCGCCTCTGACCCTTGAGCCTGCCGCAGGTACAAGCCTCCGCCGAGCGAGTGTAACCCGGCCTTGGACGACCCGACGCCGGATTACATGAACCTTCTTGGCATGATCTTCAGCATGTGCGGGCTCATGCTCAAGGTGGGCGGGGCTGAGCTTACTATTGTGTAGCTCCACCTGCAAGGCTGGGGGCGGGTTCGGAATGAAGGGGGCTGCCTGCCGTCGCAAAGTGGGCGGGGCCTGGGTTTTGCTGGGAGCGGAGTTGGGTGACGCCGGGCGTTGGGGGCGGGGAAGGGAGGTTAATTGGGGAGGAATCCGGGGGTCCGATCCTGGGTGGGTGCTTGGAATGTCGGTCTGAGGCTGTGGCCAGGCTTTAAAGCAACTTAGAGGGGAGGATGATGAGGGATGTCAAAGGCCAGTCTTAGGCTTCAGGAGATGCTGTGGGGTCAGAGATGCAGTTGTAGGACCAGAAACCAAGGATTTGGAGTACTCCATCGGGGATGGGGTGGGCCGGAGATAAGCCGCTTCAATGGCTTGAAATCATTGCCTGGGACTGTCCCTAAGGGGACCTCATTGGTATGCTTCTCAGTGAGCCACCCCACTCACTTATCCACCTGTCTTTCCCCAGCTGAAGTGGTGTGCGTGGGTGGCCGTTTACTGCTCCTTCATCAGCTTCGCCAACTCTCGTAGCTCTGAGGACACTAAGCAGATGATGAGTAGCTTCATGTGAGGCTGGGCCTAGAGAGGGATGGTCTCCTGAGGGGAGGGGGACCCAAGCCTACTCACTTGGAGTACTAACATCTCTCTCTTGTCTCAGGCTGTCCATCTCTGCTGTGGTGATGTCTTATCTGCAGAACCCTCAACCCATGACGCCCCCCTGGTGATGAGCCTAGAGAATCACATCCTGGACCCCTATGTACACCTTTCCTCAGGCCTGGACCTTGGCTGCTCAGCCTCCTGCCCTCAGCTAACACTCTGGGCTTCCCTGGGTGAGGTCCTCTCAGGGCCTGTAGCTGAATGAAGTCCCCCCCCCCAGCCCATTCCCACTTATGTTGGGGCAGAGAGGGGAATACTGTAGGCCTCCTCTTGCCTGCCTTCCCCACCCTGCCTGCTGCTGGGAGAGATGCTAGCCATGTTTCTAGATGTAGCCACCTGTTTTCTTGTTGAAACCAGTGAAGAATAAAGATTTGCAATCTAACTGCTGTGACCTTTGTCCTGTGTGTCTTAGCTCCTCCAGAGGGGGAAGGGCTTCAGTCTGAAGACTTCTGGTGGTTCACTTGTTTATTTCATAAGCCTCATGCCTTAAGTCAGATGCCTAGAACAGGACAGTGACCTCAGACAAGTCAGCAGATGACCCTGCTGACATGCGGAATCTGGGCTTTGGTTTTCTTATCAGAGAAATTGGATGATATTTGCAAACTGGATCGACTTTTGTAGGGTTTGGAAAGGCAGTGTCCTCTTGCATCTCTATGGCTCTCATTCCCCACAGATGGAACCTGGTATTTGTCCCAACCAGGCTGAGTGCTTTCTGTCTCCAGCACTCCATGCTAGTTCCTTTGCCCAACGTCTCAATTCCCATCAGCCTTTGCTCCCACCGAAGCTAGGTCCCTCTAGACCCTAGTCCTGGTGTCAATGGGACACCCTAGGGTTCCATGCACTCATTCCATTTCCTAGGTAAACCTAGCATCCATAGGAAAACGAGACTTATGCTCCCAAGGGGACATAGGGGCGCTGGAGGCCACATGGAACTGGCGAGACACTAGTGGTCCCTCTGGCCATGTCAAGGGTGCGAGCGCTCGAAACTCCCTTTGGTTTTGGAGCCCCACCCATCCGTCCCCCGCCCCTGCTACTCGCAGTTACCGCCGCAGTCCCGTGACGCGTCGGGCTCCGCCTTAGCCCCGCCCCCGCCAGCGCCCATTGGCCAGGCCGCGTTCTGGGGGTGGGCGTTTCCCTTGCCTTAGCCAAGCCGCGGAAGCCCCGGGAGGCGGCAGCAGCGGCGGCGGAGCCATGAGTGTCCGCGCGCGACTTTCTGGGGTCCGCGCCGGCGGCGGCAGGGGCGCGACGGGTTTCTGGATGGACTCTAGTCTGCCGCTGCCGCCGCTCTCCTTCCTCTTTTTGTTCCTGGCGGCACCAGGCGCTTGGGCGGCGGGGTACCAGGTGAGCAAGGGCGGGGTGGCGGGGGCGGAAATGTACTCCTGGGCGGAGTGAGATCTGGATCAGGGTCCGGAGGTGTGGGTTCTATGGGTTCCTAGGGAATGGATGCTAATTTGACAGTGTCGTCTGAGTGCTTTGTGTCACTGTGCGAGTCTGAGAATGGGATCGTCTGTAACAGCTGCCTCTTTGCTTCTGCGGGTCGGCTTGCCTAGACTGCATGCACTTAACTAGGTGATTGGGTGTCTTGGGGGCGATTGGGAGCTGGGGCCAGGAGTCAGTCTGCTGGAAGTGTCTTCTCCACTCCTGGAGCCAGGCTGTGTGACCTTGGGCAAGTCACCTCACCTCTCTGATCTTCAATGCTTTCTTCTGAAAACTAGAGATAATATTACCCCACCTTCCAGGGTGGCTGCATAATATTTGCAAATCCTTAATAAACATTAGCTACCGTATTATTTCCTCTGGGTATGAATGAGAACTGCCCTGAGGGGTTGTGCCAAGTGGGACTTGTGTCGGAATATAACTATGTGTGTTAATATTCCTGGGAGGGCCTCACCCCACTGCTTGGAGTCACTTATCTCTAGATCAAAATTTATCTTGTGTACTTCCACTCCCACCCCTGCCTGCCTCTTTGGGGTTACTGATGAGGTGTGCGGGTGTGTGTTTGGGTTCCCTATGTAGACATGCCCCAAGGTGATGCCGGACATGCTCAATGTGCACTTGGTGGCCCATACTCATGATGACGTGGGATGGCTCAAGACGGTGGACCAGTACTTTTATGGAAGTGAGTAGAGGGTGGGGACTGACCCCTGGAACTTCCATGCCTCTCTCCATCCTTCAAATCCCTTCTGGACCCTGGACACTTGGGTGAGGGCATTGACTAGCTTGGGCTCCTGTGTCTAGGAGCATGTCCATAGGTTCCCTTGGCCCTGACTGCCTGACTCTTGTGCCCACAGTCCACAATGACATTCAGCATGCTGGTGTGCAGTACATCCTAGACTCAGTCATCTCCGCTCTGCTGGCAGACCCTACCCGCCGGTTCATCTATGTGGAAATTGCCTTCTTCTCCCGTTGGTGGCACCAGCAGACAAATGCAACACAGGAAGTTGTGCGGGACTTGGTGCACCAGGGTAAGCCTACCCTGAGGAAGTGAAAAGAGGAAGCTCAGCACAGAGTTTTTATTACTCAGCTCAGTCAGAGTTTTTATTACTCTGACATCTGAGATTTTATCATGGCTGTGGCTCTGGCTGCCTGGAATTTCCCTTTATTTGGAGAACTCCTCTGCATCTTACAAAGTCCCATCTCCGATGTATTCACCTTCCCCACCATTTTCTGCTCCACTCTTGCCTTTGACAGCTGAGTTGGACTTTGTTCCTCCTTGCACAGGGCGCCTGGAGTTTGCCAATGGTGGCTGGGTGATGAACGATGAAGCGGCCACCCACTATGGAGCCATCATTGACCAGATGACACTTGGGCTGCGCTTTCTGGAGAACACGTTTGGCAGTGATGGGCGCCCCCGTGTCGCCTGGCATATTGACCCCTTTGGCCACTCTCGGGAGCAAGCCTCCCTGTTCGCACAGGTGCTTCTCCTCCTTTTCTTGGATCCACCCCTCTCTTGGCTATTCCAGCTCATCCCTTCACTGTACTCTCACATGTACCGGATCCTGTCCCTATTCTCTGGTCCCCTGAGACTTTGTGCCTTGGGTGACCTGTGGATCTTATTCCTTTTCTTCTCTGGCCTTGGTTCTGCTTTGCCCCAGTTCCAGACTGACTACTCATTTCCCCCTTGACATCTGGCTCTGCCTTCTCCTCTGGCCTGGCTCTCTAGTGCTCTGGCTTTACCCCATTTGGTAGGGTCAGGCCTCTTCCTCCAGCTGGGTGGTAGGTAGAGACCCTACTGTGTCTTCTTTTTAAAAAGGTTTATTTTATTTATGCATACAAGAACTGGGGTATAGGCCAGAGGTGGGAGGAGTGATGAGAGGATTCACTAGAGATAGAGTGGGGAGCAGAACAGGTGGATCTACTGAAATATACTGCTAAGGGGCACAGTGGGTGAGATAAGAGAGGTCTGCTGCACCATGTGGGTTGGCTCCCTGGCTAGGGATTGAACTCATGCCCCAGTGGCTGCCAATAGCTTTATAGCGTGAGACTTAACCCCTGCGCCACCAGGGAGGCCCAATCCTACCCTGTTTTCTACAGGCTTCATTACATAGGCTATGACCCTGACCAATTCCATCCTCAGGCTGTGGAAGTGGGAATGTATCCTTGAGTTAGGCCCCCTTTTTGAGTGGGGAAAGGTGGGCATTAGAATTGGACCCAGCCCTTCCCTGCTCTAGGGGTACCTTCTGGCCCTTCCTCAAGCTTGGAAATGAGCTGTAGGTCTCTCTGGTTTCAGACTTGCTGTTTCTACCTGGACTCTGACCCATCCCTCCAAACTGAGGGGGCTGATAGTTGGTGGATTGGTGGGGAGAGGCTGGGCACTTACTGAGTACCCTCCTATCTTGATCCACATTCTGCCCCACCATCAGATGGGCTTTGATGGTTTCTTCTTTGGACGCTTGGACTATCAAGACAAGATTGTGCGGAAGGCAGAGCGGGAGATGGAGCATGTGTGGCGAGCCAGTGCCAGCTTGAAACCCCCTGCTGCCGACCTCTTCACGAGTAAGGGGATGGGGAATGAGGACATGGGTGTGTTCACTTGGGGCTGCAGGTTCAGAAAAAGCTTATACTTGTTTTTTACTCTGCTGTCATTTTCTTGAAATGCTTGAAAATTTATTTTTAGCATCGGCCCTGTAAATTCTGAAGCCTGTCCTGGGTGGACCATCACAGGCTTTCCCCCCCCCCCCACCCCCTGCATTTTAAAAGGACAGGTTTATTAGGAAAAGGAGAATGTAAAAGAGAGGCACCTGACTAGTCACAGGTGGGCAGGAGAGCTGCTCATGGCAGGCTTTGACCTCAGGGCAGGTCTGGGGCACTGGGCCACCCCCTGAGCTTGGTGTGGCCCACAGGTGTGCTTCCCAACATGTATAACCCACCGGACGGTATGTGCTGGGACACAGTGTGTGCTGATAAGCCTGTGGTGGAGGACCCCCGCAGTCCTGAGTACAATGCCGAGAAACTGGTCGCTTACTTCCTGCAGTTGGCTGCTGCCCAGGTAACCTTGGTGTTCAGACCCTTTGACACTGATGTACATGATGTACATAGCTCTTACCATGTCCAGGCATTTCCTAAAACCTCCTCATAAACCTGGAGGAAGGGTCACAGTCACCATGACCCCTCCTAAATTTTTATGTGTATTCTTGATTAGAAGCATGGGGAATCCTTCACCATTGCCCACACTCCTCATGGTGGTGAAACAGCATGACACACTGTCTCAGGACCCTCATCTGTGTGGTGGGCCCAAGAGAATTAATTATGCAGCACACAGTGGCTATTTTTCTCTTCATCCCTGTGCTCCCACTCTACACCTCCACATAGTCCTCAGTATCTACCCACACCCTTGACAACACATATATCAAGACACACCTATACATAGGTGACTCTATCTCTCTTACAGGGCCACAATTACCGAACCAACCACACAGTGATGACCATGGGCTCAGACTTCCAATATGAGAATGCCAACATGTGGTTCAAGAACCTTGACAAGCTCATCCGGTTGGTCAATGCCCAGGTCAGTGTGCCTACCCTGTGTGGCTGTGTGCTTGTATCCTGGGCCTTGGGGCACATGCAGAGCTATGTGTGCTGTCTTACTTTTCTTTTTTTTTTTTTTAAGATTTATTTATTTATGCATACAAGAACTGGGGTACAGGCCAGAGGTGGGGGTGGGGTTGAGAGGATTCACCAGAGACAGAGTGGGGAACAGAACAGGCAGATTAACTGAAATACACTGCTGAAGGGAGCAGCAGGCGAGCCAGGAGAGGTCTGCAGGTCTGCTGTGCCATGTGGGTCACCTCCCTGGCTAGGGATCCAACTTGTGCTGCAGTGGCTTCGGATAGAGTAGCGTCATAGTGCTGCGACTTAACCCCTTGTGCCACTAGGGAGGTCCTGTGTCTTAGTTTTCTATTGTTACTATAACAAATTACCACAAACATAGTGGTTTAGAACAAGAGAAATGTATTAACAATTCTATAGTTCAGAAGTCCGACATGGGTCTTACTGGGCTAACATCAAGATGTTAGTTAGCAGGATTACATTCTTTTTAGAAGCTCTAGGGGAAGTTTCCTTGTTTTGTACAGCTTCTAGAGGCTGCACATATTCTTTGGGTGTTGGCCCCCTTCTTCCATCTTCAAAGTTAGCATATCCTCTTTCTGTTCCGGTTTCCGTTGTTACAGACCCTTGCAATTACATGGGGCCTGCAAGTTAATGTGGGATAACATTTCTATTTAAAGGTCAGTTGATTAATAGCCTCAAATCCATCTGCAACCTTAATACCCATTTGCTTAGTAATTTGGCAAACAATCATGTGTTGCTTTACAGTGGGGACATGTTCTGAGAAATGCCTCATTAGGTGATATTGTCAGTGTGCAAACATGGTAGATTGAAACACATAAACCCAAGAGGCATAGCCTATTATACACTTTGTCTAGATGGTACAATCAGCTTTTGGGACCACTGTTGTATGTGTGGTCCATCCTTGACTGAAACATAATTAAGGAACACATGACTGTAGTCACAGGTTGTTGGGATTAGGGCATGGACATCTTTGGGTGGCCATTGTTCTGCCTACCAGAGATGTGTTGATGTGTCCCATCCGCCCAGCACCCTGTCTTTCCTCTCCCATCTGAGGTGTCCCTTCCTATCATTTCATTCCTCAGGGCTCTCTAGTGGCACAGTCTTGGTGTCCTCACCTTCTACTAGCTCCGTGCACTGCTGTTTCACCAAAATTATCTTAGTCCCATCACCAAGAGCCTTTAAGAAGACATTTACTTCTGATGAACCTTCCACAGCTTGATTACCTTTGCCTGTATGTGCTTAGGCTGCCAGGATGTCACATTCTTGGTTTCCTGTTGCTATTGACTGCTTCTTTACCCATTCCATTTTACTGGAAATTGAGTCCCTTGGTTCAAATTCTAGTTTTGCCTTTTCTTGGATCTGTGATCTTGAGAAATATTCTCAAGATTTCAGCACCTTAGTTTTCTTATTTAGAATATGGACTTAATGATGGTTCCCACCTGATAGGATTGTTAATATGAATTTTATGAGTTCATTTGCATAGATCAGTGGAATGGTACCAGGTAAACAATGAACATTAGGGTTTTTCATTACTTTGGGCTGATACCACTGTAGTGTTTCCCTTGGGAAGCCCTTCCTGCATCCCAATTGGAGCTCTTGCTTTTTCCTCTGTTCACACCAGTCCCTACAAGTACCTATGATGCCATGTCCTTTAGACACCTACTTCTATGAGCATATTGCAGCCAACTGACTGTTCAGTCTTGATCCTCCACTTGACTCAATTCTGTGAGAGTGAGGCTAATCTCTGATCCTGGAACGTGTCTGTAATCCTGAGCATACTGAGTGATTGTTTGCTGAAGAGTACACATGTGTGTCTATTTGTGTGTGTAGGCAGGTGTATGTACTTGGGCATGCACATAAAGGCATATAATCTCATGTACTTCTCTTCATTACTAAGCACCAAATGTATATGAGGCACTGGGCACACAACATGAGCAAAACTAACATTCTTTTCTTCACAGAAGCGTTTACCTTCTTGTTCTTTTCCTTCCCTTTGTTGAACTTGAGCACCAGTTCATTACAAAAATTGTGTCAATGGGCCTCCCTGGTGGCGCAGCGGTTGAGCGCTGGGTTGTGAAGCTGCCCGAGCCTCTGTAGCGCCAGTTCGATCCCAGGCTGCTCCCCGGCCACCAGAGGAGGGTCCCACATGGCGCGTAGACCTCTCCTGCCCCCCGCTGCTCCCCTCAGCAGTGTAGACTTCGGTCCTTCTGCCTGCTCTGCTCCCCACTCTGGCTCTGGTGAATTCTCTCACCCTCCCGCACTTCTGACTGTACCCAGTGCATGTATTAACAAAAACAAACAAACAAACAAACAAATAAATAAATAAATAAAACATGCCTCTATTAAAAAAAAAAAACAAACTAAAAATTGTGTCAATGCTGCAAGATGAGTATTCCTGCCTTATAATGTGAAATTTCCCGTGAATGTTTGAATTATTAAATTAGAATTATTTCAAAAGTTTAGTAATTTTCAGGTTTATTCTTGCATTCCTGAAATTCTTTTCAGGATGGTATTACTTAAGTTTTGGCCAAACTTCATTTTCATACTTGCTCATTGGTTTACACTTAAACTACGTATTCAAAGAATCAACCTGGGGCCTCCCCTGGTGGTGCAGCGGTTGAGCACTGGGCTGTGAAGCTGGCCGCAGCCTTTGCAGCGCCGGTTTGATCCCCGGCCGCTGGCGAGGGTCCCACATGGCGCGCAGACCTCTCCTGCCGCCTGCTGCTCCCCTCAGCAGTGTACTTCGGTCCTTCTGCCTGTTCTTCTCCCCGCTCTGGCTCTACAAGCACTGTATCCAGTGCTTGTATAAATAAATAAATAAATCTTAAAAAAAAAAAAAAAAGAATCAACCTGCTGGATGCATGGATGTGGGCATGTGCATGTGAGAATGTATTGCATACTTGTGGGGCCTCCTGGAAGGTGGACTCTCACACACACACACACACCTGCCCCCTGCAGCAGGCCAACGGGAGCCGTGTCAATGTTCTCTACTCCACTCCTGCCTGTTACCTCTGGGAGCTGAACAAGGCCAACCTTACCTGGTATTTGGGGTGCTGAGAGCTTCTTGGGGGGGAGGGGGTTGGGGTTGGCATGCTCTGTGGGGCATGAGCTTGCCCTCAATTCCTCTACTGCTGCAGGTCATTGAAACAGGATGATTTCTTCCCTTATGCGGACGGCCCGCACAAGTTCTGGACTGGCTACTTTTCTAGCCGGCCAGCCCTCAAACGCTATGAGCGCCTCAGCTACAACTTCCTCCAGGTGGGTGGGTACAGGGATCCAGGGGGTGCCCAGGGGTCCCCACATTCTGGATGCCCCAACATACCCCATGTCCCCCAGGTATGCAAGCAGATGGAGGCGCTGGTGGGTCCAGCGGCCAACGTCGGACCCTATGGCTCTGGAGACAGTTCACCCCTCAGTAGGTGTCTGCTGGGGGAGTGGGGTAGGGGGTATGACTGAAACTGGATAGCAGACCTGTGTCACTGCCCTAGCCCTTTTTTAAAGCCCCTAAATCCCCCCCCCCCCAGCACATGACCTTTTGTGCATCCTTGGGGACAGGGCAAGAGCCCTGTGGAGACTCCACTGGCTTCCCTCTGCCTGCAGATGAGGCGATGGCTGTGCTCCAACACCACGATGCGGTCAGCGGCACCTCCCAACAGCATGTGGCGAACGACTATGCACGTCAGCTGGCTGAGGGCTGGGGGCCCTGTGAGGTGAGAGGGGCAGGGCCGAGAAGGGTGGAGACCGGAAGAAGCGTGGTCAAAGACACTGGGGTGGGGGGGGGGAAGGCTGGAGATGCCTGAGGGAGCTGGGCTTGTGAGAGGCGTGGCAATGAGATGGGGTGGGGTGGAGCTTGGGGGAGGGGTGGAGAAAGACAAGCTGGGAGAGGAACAGGGAAGCGGGGAAGAGAGACGAGGAGGGGTGAGGAGGAGGTGGGCTTCCTGAGTGTAGCCACCTCTCAATCTCTTTTTTTTTTTTAATTTTTTTTTTATAGAGGCATGTTTTTATTTATTTATTTGTTTGTTTGTTTGTTTGTTTATACATGCACTGGGTACAGTCAGAAGCACGGGAGGGTGAGAGAATTCACCAGAGCCAGAGCGGGGAGCAGAGCAGGCAGGAGGACCGAAGTACACTGCTGAGGGGAGCAGCGGGCGGCAGGAGAGGTCTGCGCGCCATGCGGGACCCTCCTCTGGTGGCCGGGGAGCAGCCGGGGATCGAACCGGTGCTGCAGAGGCCGCAGGCAGCTTCGCAACCCAGTGCTCAACCGCTGTGCCACCGGGGAGGCCCTCTCTCAATTTCTTTTAAGATTTATTTATTTATGCATATAAGAACTGGGGTATAGGCCAGAGGTGGGGGGGGTGAGAGGATTCACCAGAGACAGAGTGGGGAGCAGAACAGGCGGATCTACTGAGAGAGCAGTGGGTGAGACAGGAGAGGTCTGCTGTGCCATGTGGGTCACCTCCCTGGCTGGGATGGAACTTGCGCTGCAGTGGCTGCTGATAGCTTTGTAGTGCTGAGACGTAACCCTTTGCACCTCCAGGGAGGTTCCGTAGCCATCTCTTTATCCTCCTTCACAGGTTTTGCTGAGCAATGCGCTTGCGCGGCTCAGTGGCTCCAAGAAGGACTTCATTTTCTGTCGAGAACTCAATGTCAGCGTCTGTCCATTCTCCCAGAAGGCCAAGAGTGTGAGCCTGCTGGACCTGGAGGGGCAGGGTGTAGAGGAGGCGGGATTCTTGAGGTTGATGGGCTCTTCAGGGTGGGGACTGGTTGCAAAGTCCTTTTGGTGGATCCTACTGGGGTGAGATCACATGGGGTGCGGTGAAGCAGGGGCAGAACTGGGACGAGTGTACCAGTTGGGAGCTTGGAACTCACAGGGACATTGCTGCACATGGTGGGTGGATTTGGAACAAGACTGCCATCACCTGTTCTACCTCTGACCACCCACCCCAGTTCCAGGTCATCATTTATAACCCCCTGGGACGGAAAGTGGATCACGTGGTGCGGATACCAGTCAGCAAACACGTTTTCATTGTGAAGGATCCCAAAGATGCAGTTGTGTCCAGTGATGTGAGCCTATTCAATGAATATCTGTCCTATGAATACCACCCCCCTCAATTTTCTCCCCCTTTAGACACCTACTTCTATGGGCATTTCTCCCTTACCCAATGGACACCTTCCTCTCTTGGGGTGCCTCACCTCCACGGATACCCCCTGAATGATATTAGCTTTTTCTTCTGAGTATCTTCCCCCTCTGTCTTATCATACTGCAACCCCTTGGGGAGAAATCCCCTCCATCAGTATGTTCCTATTTATGAATATTCCCCTCCTTAGCACCTCTTCCTTCCCCAAGGCTGTCATTCCTTTTCTCCCCTGCCTCAAGATCTCTTACCCCAACTTCTCCCTCACTTCTCCCCCTTCCCGCAGCTGCCATCATCCTAGTGGATTTTTTCTATCTTATGAATCATCTCTATTCCTTTACTCAGAATTTCTTATTTTTTTGAAAAAAGATTCATTTATTATGTAAGAACTGGGGTACAGGCCAGAGGTGTGTGGGTGAGAGGATTCTCCAGAGACAGAGTGGGGAGCAGAACAGGCAGACTGACCGAAGTACACTGCTGAGGGGAGGAGTGGGTGAGTCAGGAGAGGTCTGCTGCGCCATGTGGGTAGCTCCCTGGCTGGGGATTGAACTTGTGCTGCAGTGGCTGCAGACAGTTTCCTAGGTTGCATCTTTTTTTTTTTTTTTAGATTTATTTATTTATGCATACAAGAGCTGGGGCACAGGCCAGAGATGTGGGGGGTGAGAAAATTCACCAGAGACAAAGTGGGGAACAGAATAGGCAGACCTCCCGAAATACACTGGTGAGGGGAGCAGCGGGCGAGCCAGGAGAGGTTGGCTTCGCCATGTGGGTTGCCCCTTGGCTGGCCGGGGACTGAACCTGTGCTGCAGGTGCTGCGGATTGCCTCATAGTGTGGTGCTTAACCCCTTACTCAGAATTTCTTTCTTTTTTTTTTTTTTTTAAAGATTTATTTATTTATTTATACATACAAGCACTGGGTACAGTCAGAAGTGCGGGAGGGTGAGAGAATTCATCAGAGCCAGAGCGGGGAACAGAGCTGGCAGACTGATGAAATACACTGCTGAGGGGAGCAGTGGGCGCAGCAGGAGAGGTCTGTTGCGCCATGTGGGACCCTCGCCAGTGGCCAGGGATCGAACCGGTGCTGCAGAGGCTGCAGGAAGCTTTGCAGCCCTGCGCTCAACCGCTGCACCACCAGGGGAGGCCCCTACTCAGAATTTCTTAAACCTCCATCCCCTTGATCAATATCTGGGACTGCTTCTCTTTTTGGAATTGAGCCCTATGTGCATGTGTGATTTGATATGTGTATTGACAGCCTCCTGGCTCTCTTTCCTTTTTCCCTTTCTGGAGGTGGTGACACTTTCCAGCTCTGACAGTCAGGAGCTGCTTTTCTCAGCCTCAGTGCCTGCCCTGGGCTTCAGCATCTACTCAGTAACTGAGGTGCCTGACCAGCTCCCAAGGACCCACACCTTGCAGCCCAAATTCCACAAGCCCTTGTCTACCATCTTGACCATCCAAAATGAGGTGAGACCCCATTCATATTCTCTTTCCCAACCCCATGACAAAATTGAGGTATTATGTTTAGGTGCATGGGTCAGTGGGTCTTGGGTTTGTGGTGTAGGGTTATCAGTCCTCTGTTGTGTTTCCTTGAGTGAGTGATTGCCTTCAGTGTCCCTTCCTTGGGCTGTTGTGGGGACCTAGTGTAATTATGGGGACACTTGGTGGCAGTAGGAGTTTGCAAGTTAAGTGAGGTGTGTTAGAGACTTGAGGGAGGCAGCCATGTGGCCATTTGGGAGAAGCCTTTCCAGGCAGGCAGGGAGTAGCAGACACAAAAGCCTTCAGAGAAGAGGTTGTTAGGTGTTTGAGGAGTCCTTTGTGACTGAAGCAGGATATAGGGTGGAGTGACAGGTTAGAACATGCAGGCCTTGATGCTGTAGGGGACTTCAGCCTTTACTGTGAAGGAGCTGGGGGAGAACAGGGATATCTTAAGACTGCTTTTGTGGGTCCTTTCTTGCATAAGAAAATGTTAGAAATTATATATATGTGTGTGTGTATATATATATATTTTTTTTCTTTTTTTTTAGATTTATTTTTATTTACTTATGCATACAAGAACTGGGGTGTAGGCCAGAGGTGCAGGGGGTGAGAGGATTCACCAGAGACAGAATGGGGTACAGAACAGGAAGATCTACTGAAGTACACTGCTGAAGGGAGCAGCAGGCGGGACAGGAGAGGTCTACTGCGCCATGTAGGTCAGCTCCCTGGCTGGGGATCAAAGTCATGCTGCAGTGACTGGTGATAGCTTGATAGTGGTGAGACTTAACCCCTTGCGCCATCAGGAAGGCCCCCCAGGTTATATTTCATGACTATGGATATAAAAATGACTGTTAACCAGACAGGCTTCATTAGAATATTAATTTTTATTACTTTTAAGTTTTCTTTTGATTGTAAAAAAGAATCAAATGTTTGTGTATTTCCTGGGCTCCTGGAAACCTCTGGGTAGGGCACTGTAATTCCATGGTCAGATGCATGAAGCACCCCTGATCCCAGCTGAATGTAGGATGGGATTAGGGTGCTCACAGGCACCCTCTGGTGGCTGTGCAGGGAATAGAGGGCCTGCAAGCACAGAAGTGGAAAACCAGTCCTCCAAGGCCATGAAAGTGGTGAGAAGCAGTCAGCCTGAAGATGAGCTTGAAGGTGGAACAGTTAGGGAGGGAGAGGGGAAGAGTACTTCAGGATTTTGTCCTGGGCTCTAGGAGGGATGAAGCTGCTATTGGCTAAAGTGATGTTCATTAATATCTGTCTGCCTTTTTCTGCCCAGTACTTGCAGGCTAGGTTTGATCCTGACACGGGGTTCTTGATGGAGATACGTAATCTGGAACGGAACCTGCTGTTGCCTGTTCGTCAGGCCTTCTTCTGGTGAGAAAGTCAGCAAGAGCGCGAGGGGAGGAGCGAGGGGGCCTGAGTGGAGTTGTGGTCCCTTACCTGACTCTTACCTGCCCTGGCTTTAGGTACAATGCCAGCGTAGGCAATAACCTGAGCAGCCAGGTCTCAGGTGCCTACATCTTCAGACCCTACCGACAGGAACCACTGCCTGTGCGCCGCTGGGTTCAAACCCGCCTGGTGAAGGTCAGAAACCAGGGTGTGGGGTATATTGGGCCTGGGAGGGTGGTGTGCCATGTGCTGGGTGGGGTTGGGGAGGATTTATCTCTCCATCAGATAAGAGGGTTAAGACGTGAGGGAAATACTTGGGGATCCTTTCTTGGGGCCTGTATTTATCTCTAACTGTGCAAAATCATGCCATGTAAGCACATGAAAAGGCATTCACATCTGCTGTGCTTGAAAAATGGGGGTGGGATGTTGCCTCTTGGTCCATAAATGAGGAGTCAGGTGCTTCTTGAGTTTATCTAGGATCTGTAATGGTAGATTATATCTGGGGTAGATATTTGGGAATTCATACCTGGATAGGGCTTGTGTGATTTTTGCTTAGGGTGAATATCTGAGGGCATCTGAATGGGAGCAGAGACCTCTTGTTGACGCTTCTTAGGATGTGAATGGGACAGGTCACAGGACTATAGATAGCCTCAGGGCAGTCTGGACTATGTATTCTTTATGCCAGGTGGCCATGTGCCAGTTGTATTTTGGGGAGGGGATGTAGGTAATAGTGGGCAGTGCAAAAATTATGTGACAGTGACTCAGGTGAGAAGTGCAGGCATCCCATGAAGGCAGGTTCCCATGCTGTCTGTCAGTGGGATTGATCTGGATATAGGCCTTTGTGCAGAGACACCTCTGCTCAGGTTAGGCTCACACCTGCCCTCCACCCCCATGTGTCTGCAGACAGCCTTGGTGCAGGAGGTGCATCAGAACTTCTCAGCCTGGTGTTCCCAGGTGATTCGCCTGTACCCGGGACAACGGCACCTGGAGCTTGAGTGGACAGTGGGACCAATACCTGTGGGGTGAGTGGCACAGGCTGGGAGTGGGGGTGGGTGGGTACCACGAACTGAGTGGAGGTTAGGCGAGGCTCACAACCTTGTTATCCCATTGGATGCAGTGACAGCTGGGGAAAGGAGATCATTAGTCGCTTTGACACTGCACTGGAGACAAAAGGACTCTTCTACACAGACAGCAATGGTCGGGAGATCCTGGAGAGGAGGTGGGGTGACGGGCACTGATGTGTTTTTGGCGACTGGGGGTGGTGATGGGGCATCTGTTCATCCCAAAGGTGGGTGTGGGAGGATTGAAAGGGTGTGGGGAAGATCTGGGGCCAGACCCAAGCCCACCCCTTTCCAGGCGGGATTACCGGCCCACCTGGAAGCTGAACCAGACTGAGCCAGTGGCTGGAAACTACTATCCAGTCAACAGCCGAATTTATATCAAGGTATTCCACCCCGCCCCCATTCTGCTTCCTGACACACCCTTTTTCAGACTGGGATCACCCCTCCTTTTTTTTTTTAATTTAAATTTTATTTTTTATATTCCCCATACAATTACAACCCCCTTATTTTGGCCCCAAGCCCTCCTTTCCTCGCCCCCACCCCCCATAGAGTGTCTCTGGTTCATAGTTGTTTGTTGATTTTGATTTTTTTCTTTCTTATAGTTATTCTTTTTCCCGGTCCCTTATTTAAGTTTTCTAGATTCCTGCTATGAGTGAGACCATCCAGTATTTTTCTTTTTCTTTCTGGCTTATTTCGCTGAGCATGATCCCTTCCAGCGCCATCCATGTTGCTGCAAATTGCATGTGTTTATCTTTTTTTGAATGCTGAGTAATATTCCATGGTGTATATGGACCACATCTTCTTGATCCAGTCATCTATTTTTGGGCATTTGGGCTGTTTCCAAAGCTTAGCTATTGTAAATAGTGCTGCTATAAACATAGGGGTGCAGGTGCTCTTTGGAATTGATGTTTCTGTGTCCTTTGGGTAACACCCCTCCTTTTTAGCATCTCCCCACTGTCCTCAGCAGGCTCCATCATCCCTTGTTGGGTCTGTCTGGGACCTGGGGATGGCAGCACACCCCCTCATTCTACCCCTCACCTCCCAGGATAGTGAGATGCAGTTGACTGTGCTGACTGACCGTTCCCAGGGAGGCAGCAGTCTGAGAGATGGCTCCATAGAGCTCATGGTGAGTGTTCTGAGCCCCATCTAACCCGGGGTCCTTCCCCTAGTTCCCGCCCTGGCCCCTACTGGACCCTGAAGTCCGTTCTGTCCCAGTTCTCCTCAGTTGCACTTTTTTCTCTGTTGTTCGTGCTAAACCTCCTTTCCTATGTGAGACGTTTACTCCAACTTTCATACAATCCCTACTTAGTCCCTGACTTGCCCCACCCTTGTTGGATCCTTACTTCCCTCTGTCCTTAGACCCTTGCCAGGTGGGATCCCCACCTCTCCTGAGGTCTCATCTACCAGACCTTATCCTTATCCATTCCCCCCACTTTTCCATTTCTCTTGAAATTCCCACAAGCTCTTACCCAAGAGCCTTACCCTTCCCTGGCCACTCTGCCCCCAGGTACACCGTAGGCTGCTTAAGGATGATGGACGTGGAGTAGGGGAGCCGCTACTGGAGGAAGGATCTGGCCGCTGGGTGCGAGGGCGCCACCTGGTGCTGCTGGATGAGGTCAAGACAGCAGCCGCTGGGCACAGGTTGCTGGCAGAGAAGGAAGTCCTGGCCCCGCAGGTGGTGCTGGCCTCTGGTGGTGGTGCCCCCTACCACAATAAGATCACACCAGTTAAGCAGGTGAGGGGCTGCTGGCTGGCTGACAGAAGCATGCCGGGGATGGGCTTGGGAGCAGGTTTTCCAAGCCTTAGCTGGGACACACTTTTGTAGTCACTACTGACCCCCCTCCCCTCAGCTCAGCACCATTGTGGGGTAGTCCCTGCGGGCATCCAGGTCCAGTCCCACCTCAGTAGCATCCCACCTGGACTGCATCCTGGCTCAGCTCTGGCCCTGGCACCTATCTACCTTAGCCCCACCCAGTCTCATGGGGAGGGTGGGGGTGAGGTAGGAAAGTGGGGTGGGATAAGGGGTGGACCCTCACACCCCTTCTCACCTCCTCACCTAGGCCCTGCTCAGTCCCCACCTACTTTGATCCCATCTTCATCTGTTGTCCCCCTCTTCTTACCCTGCCAAAGGTTTCATCCAGACTTGAACTCCCTCAGGTCTCAGGCCAGATCAATTCTGTGGTTTCAAGCTAGGGCCCGCAAGGTGGAACTCCCCCACCTTGACCGACCCTGCCTCAGGGTCTGCCCCATGCTTTCATTAGCTCAGCTCTCCACTTTCCCTGATGAGCCTGTCTGCTTCCTGGGACTCAGTGTTACTCTCCCTTCTCAGTTCTCAGGGCTGCAATGGGAGCTGCCACCCTCGGTGCACCTGCTCACTCTGGCCTGCTGGGGCCCGGAAATGCTGCTCCTGCGCCTGGAGCATCAGTTTGCAGTAGGGGAGGACTCCGGCCGCAACCTGAGCTCCCCAGTGACCTTGGACTTGAGGGTGAGGAGGGCACAAATGGGAAGGGGACAGGAAAGAGGCAGGAGAGAGAAGTGGGGAAACCCTGCTTTATCCCCACCCAACTTGGCCCGTCCCTGCCTGCAGGACCTGTTCTCCACCTTCACCATCACTCACCTGCGGGAGACTACGCTGGCGGCCAACCAGCTCCGCGCCAGCGCTACAAGGCTCCAATGGACTTCAGACATGGGTGGGGACCTGCGTGGGGTGCTGGGATCTGTGGGAAAGTTGGCCAGTACCTGGATGTAGAACTTCAGGGTCAGCTCTGATCCAGGTTAGGGATTTAAGGGTCTGATGTGGGTCCAGCAAACTAGTGGATCTTAAAGATGGATTTCAGTGACACTAAGAAGGTTTGTCTAGTGTGGGTTTGTCTACTTATTTAATGGTCCTTGGGGTGGGGCTTAGGAGTGTGAGGGTGGTGGCCAGGCATTGGGGAGGAATTTGGGGGTCTAGGATGGTATTTAGGTCCTGGAAAGAAGTTGAAGTGTCTGGGAGTGAGGCCGTGGGGACAGATTTGAGAGTATATGTCTAGGCCCAGAGAGAGAGTATAAGGGATGCTGGCTGAGGCAGAGGAGGAAGTTTGTGCCTTTCATTCCTTCTCCCCTACACCTCAGGTGCAGGACCTGCACCCCATCCCTCTGGCTCTCAGCAGGACCCTACCATCATCACGTTGCAGCCTATGGAAATCCGTACCTTCCTGGTCTCAGTCCAGTGGAAAAGGGTGACTAGGCCTACTGGGGGCCTACGCCCCCATCCTTTACCTGCTGCTGCTGCCGCCACGAACAAAAGCCATTAAAGTGCTACTACCAAGACTTGGCTCAAGGTGTGACTGGATTTTTTTTTGGGAGAGGGATAGAATTTATGAAGGTCAGCAAACCCTATCTGACCCTTCATCTGAGGCTTTGTAGGGAGGCCACTGGTGAGCCTGAATGTTCATACTGGACCATACACTGGTCATGTCCTAATTCGTCCTCTACCCCTGCTTCACCTTGGTGTCCACACAATAGGGTATCTTTAAAGATTTATTTATTTATACGAGAACCGGGGTACAGGCCAGATGTGTGGGAGGGTGAGAGGATTCACCAGAGACAGAGTGGGGAACAGAACAGGCAGACTGATGAAATACACTGCTGAGGGGAGCAGCAGGCGAGACAGGAGAGGTCTGCTGTGCTATGAGGGATTCTTGCCGCTGGCCAGGATCGAACCTGCGCTGCGGAGGCTGAGGACAGCTTCATAGTGCGGCGCTCAACCACCTGCGCCACCAGGGAGGCCCACAATAGGGTATCTTGAGGTGTCACAGAGGGTAGGCCTGTGCTTGATGCAGGGAAGCAAACATACACCAGGGTCTCCCGGACTCAGTCTTGAAGGCTCCGGGCTCTGAGGACAGGTGGGCTGGGCTGGGATCCTCCTAGGAGAAGAGACGGGGAACCTAGAATATTCTGGTTCTGGTGTCCACTGGGGTTTTATGGAGGAAAGAGAGTTTAGGATGAAACTTGAGGATTAGCAAGGCTGTGTGCTGGTCCCTTAAAGGCACATAGAGGGCAGGAGGACATCCCAAGCCCACCTGCAGCCCAGTGTGGCAATACAAGGGTCTGTGATTGTCAGATGTGCCTTTAGAAAATATTTCTGTCCCCTTGGGGGGGACACGTAAGAGCCTGGGCAAGCTAGGAACCTCTGAGAGGGGAATCCTGGCTCTGGATGAGATCACAGGTGGGGACTGGGTGTGCATGTACCTATTGAAAATTTCTGACTCTTCCTCTAAATGTTAGTCTAGCTGCTACAGTCCTGGTTGTACTTCCTAAAAACCTTTTTTGAAAAATTTTATCTTGATGCTTTTTCCCTGACACATTTTTTATTTTATTTTCAAAATGCATCACTTCATTTTCCTTATAAGGCAGCCACACTTATAAACCTTACTTGTGACAGTCATGTTATTTCTTCAGGAAGTTCCAGGGCTTCCACCTTCCTGGGACTTACAGCTGGGCAGTCCAGGGTGTCAGATAGGAAAGCTTTCTTCACATCCACATGTTCTTTGATATTTGGGTTATTGAACACAAACTCACTGGAAAATTTATCTTCCACATAGTCTATTTCTGTTCCTAAAATTGTTAGCTGTACTTTCTTTTTGTTGAATACTCTCTTAGACATCAGAATCCCCTTTGTCTTCATATATTCTAGTATATAAGAAGGGCCTTACTGGCTATTAAAGTCCTTGGGTTGGACACCAGCTTTCATATCTATGTGTTTAGGCTTATCTTTTTGTTTTTTTAAGAATTATTTATTTATGCATACAAGAACTGGGGTACAGGCCAGAGGTGTTGGGGGTGAGAGGATTCACCAGAGACAGAGTGGGAGCGGAACAGGCAGACTGACTGAAATACACTGCTGAAGGGAGCAGTGGGCTAGTCAGGAGAGGTCTGCTGCACCATGTGTGTAGCTCCCCGGCTGGGGATTGAACTCATGCTGCGGTGGCTGCGGATAGCTTCATAGGTTGCATCTTAACCCCTTGCACCATCAGGGAGGCCCTGTTTAGGCTTATTTTAAGTTGTTTCATGTTAATCGCTGAAGGTTAGCCAGGGTGGGCTGCAGGTTCCTCTTGCTCACCACCCTGACAGTGGGCCAGATGAGCAAAGCTGACATCAGTGCCTGTCTTAGTGCCTGGGGTGCTTTGAGCCTCAGCTCGGCCACCTCAGCCTCTCTCCATGGACATAGGGGAAGGCAGCAGAAGAGGAGGACAGTGGGTATATTCTTTAAAACTTTTTGAAGTTTCCCCCTAGAACAGGAAGGCCGCAGATCTGGCAAGGATGTCTGGGACATGTGTGCCAGGGCTACCTGCTGTCCTGTGTGGAAACCTGTCATATGAGATAGCCATGAAGTTACTTGAGTATCCCACTGGTGGCAGGGGTCAGACTGGGCCAGCCAGTGTGCCCCAGGGGTAGTTTCTTGGGCCTGGTTGTCCACCTACCTTCTTAGAACCTATCCAAATCCCTTTTCAAAGGTGGGCACTATGCTGGGCTGGCCAAGGAGATCTGTGGAGGTCACCCTAAATCTTTCCTCAGTTCTAAGACTGGATGCATCCCTGTAGGTGTCTTTGGGGATGGAGATAGGCATAGGTAGTCAGGCAGGCTCAGGGTGGCTGCCTGGCCAGGCTGTGGTTCTGCTGGGTCTTGTTTTTGAACCATTTGGTGGTGCCTCCTGGAGACATGTCTGCATTCTGGATTAAAGGGGAAGCACTGGAGTAGAGCCAGTTAATATTTAGGGAATTACCTGTATTCATTTTGAGGTGGCCAATATGGTGATGTGGAATTTTTTTTTGTGGAACCCTTGCCGGTGACCGGGTAACAAACCGGCGCTGCGGAGGCTGCGGGCAGCCTCGCAGCCCGGCACTCAACCACTGTGCCACCAGGGGAGGCCCGGTGATGTGGAATTTTTATACAAGTTATTAATGTTTGGCATAGTACTTTGGGTGCATTGTGGCTTCCCAACGGCCATTGTTAGAACTGCTTTCATGTCTGAGCAAAGAAAATTGCCTGCATATTGGTTTGTCCTGGTGGGGAATAAAAGAGATAATTGGTTCAGTCAACAGTGTAGTTCTGTGGCTACTTTCAGATTTGGAGCACTTACAAGGCTGTAGTAGAAACATATATCCCATGAATATTACTTGTCAGAACATGTGTATCTGTGGAATACATAATGTACACAACTTTGCCTACAGGTGCAGAAAAGTGTTCCTTGAGACCAAGCTGTGACCCATTTTACCATGGTTCAGGGCAGATATGGTTCACATTCCATTATTTGTGAAGTTATCAGCTGTTTGTTTCACTACTTTTGCTACACTCATTTTATTTGTATTTAAATATTTTAGGCAAATTAAGAACAAATGCACAAGTAAAGATGCAGTAAAAATGAATTGCTTGGTGTCCATTACGTCATGTAGATAAAACATAGCAGTAAAACAAAAAACATATTTTGCCGGGACCAGCCTTGGCAAACTGGGTGTTAGGGGTTTCTGAAGGATGGGATGGCGTTGGCGGCACAATTGAGGAATGAGGCAGACACACACAATGTCTTGTGCAAGTATCTCCTACTGAGGGTCTCAGCAGGTCTTTATTTATACGTTCAGGCAAGCAGTGAGATTACACCAACAAATGCATGGAAGCAAAGCAGAAACAATCAGTGCATTCTTTTCCCATGGACATCTGGCTCCTACGGGTCTCAGCAAGAAGGTAGCCTTCAAGGTTAATAGATAAAAAATTAAAAAAAAACTAAACCTTACACTAAAACTCATTATTTTAGCTTGGACAATTACCTAAGACAGCCGATAGCCGTCGGTACACTCCTATCAGCTTAAGCCTAAGCATCAAAAGACTCCTCTATCCATATGGCCTTCAGTCGGAGACCAACTGCTTTCTGGTATTCAGCTAACAAGGTTTTCTACCTAGAAACTTCTTAACACAATTAACTTCATAGATCATTTTTAAAAAAATTTCCTAAGAAGCTTCTAAAAAGGCAAAAGAAGGAATTGCTATAGTCGTTGTCCTGGATTGCTTGTCCGGCATGTTCATGTATAACAAATTATTTCCCATTGTTAAAAGGGCCGGATTTTTAATGTTTAATTTTTAAGCAGGTAATTCTTTTATTTTTTATTTTTATATTCCTCATACAATTGCAACCCCCTGATTTTGACCCCAATCCCTCCTTTCCCCGCCTCCCTCCTCCCCCCCGCAAAGTGTGTCTCTGGTTCATATTTGTTTGTTGATTTTGATTTTTTTCTTTCTTATAGTTATTCTTTTTCCTGGTCCCTTATTTAAGTTTTCTAGATTCCTGTTATGAGTGAACCCATCCGGTGTTTTTCTTTTTCTTTCTGGCTTATTTCGCTGAGCATGATCCCTTCCAGCACCATACATGTTGCTGCAAATTGCATGTGTTTATCTTTTTTGAATGCTGAGTAATATTCCATTGTGTATATGTACCACATCTTCTCGATCCAGTCATCTATTTTTGGGCATTTGGGTTGATTCCAAAGCTTAGCTATTGTAAACAATGCTGCTATAAACATAGGGGTGCAGGTGCTCTTTGGAATTAATGTTTCTAAGCAGGTAATTCTTAGTGCAACTCATTTACAGTATTCTTATACGTATAATTTATTGCCCAATGTACTTTCCGAGAAGTTTTTTCTTATATGACCAAGAACAAAAAACAAGGGGATGTTTGTGGGTTGCAGATTAGTCTTCGGCCTCATGGTGTGAGGCCCTTTCTCTTGTTTACCAGCATCTTAGCTGGTTGAGGCTAAGGGCCCCTGCATATTTAACTTTTTTTTAAACTTATTTTTGCATTGAAGACCTGGGGTGTGTAGGCCAGAGGTGCTGGTGAGGGTGGGGTGAGCGGATTCACCAGAAACAGAGTGGGGAGCAGAACAGGTGAATTTACTGAAATACACTGCTGAGGGGAGCAGCGGGCAAGAAGAGATGTCTGCTGCACCATGTGGGTAGCTCCCTGGCTGGGGATTGAAGCTGTCGTGTGATAGCACTGAGACTTAACCCCTAGGCCACCAGGGAAGCCTCCTATCTAACTTTTTGTGGGTTTTTTTTTTTGCCTTTTTAATTTTTTAAATATTTATTTATTTGTGCATACAAGAACTGGGGTACAGGCGAGAGGTGCCAGGAATGAGAGAATTCACCAGAGTGGGACACAGAACAGGCAGACTGACTGAAAGACACTGCTGAGGGGAGCAGCAGGTGAGACAGGAGAGGTCTGCTGCACCATGTGGGTTGCTCCTGGGCCGGCTGGGAATCGAACTCATGCTGTAGAGGCTGTGGACAGCTTCACAGTGCCATACTCAACCTCTGCACCACCAGGGAGGCCCTTTTTTGGTTTTTGTGATTTTTTTTTTGATGCTTGCCTAACACGCTTGTGCTGTCAAAATAGTTAACAGGGAAATAGCTTGAGATGATGTCTAGCTTTGTTTAATGTCGTGAAATTTTCATGAACAATTCAAGCATAATTGTTAAGTACACATGTATTGAGTTGATGCAAGTGGAATAAAATTTTATGAATGAAACAAAAAAATAAAAGGGCACAGGCCTGGCTGGACAAGTAATCCCATGGAGGGTGTCAGAAACCAAGGTGCTGTCACTGTTGGGACTCAGTCATTGGGTGTACCTTTCTAAAAAGTTTCTATGCATGGAGGCCTAAGGGCACCCCAACCTGGTTAATCATGGGATCCTTTTGACAAAAGTACTCCCTTAAAACATTTCTAAGTTCTGATCTGGGGTGGTAGACAGGTTCAGGGCCAGACAGGGAATTCTGGGGTGGAAGGTGGCATGACCATGGTCTTGTCTGAGACCCTATTTTAGGAGATGTCTACCCAAAATATTTCTAGTTCTCTCTGATGCTATGGATGGGATATCATGGGCCAGTGTATCCTGGGGAGAGGGACGAAGACCTAGTTTTTGCTTTCTTTCACCTTTAGGGGTGGACATGGGTCCAGGCTGGCAAGAGAGGCTGGTTAGGGATGCTCTGACCTGTGATAGTCCTGAGTGGGTGTGAAAGTTTAAGATCACTTCCTGAAAAGTTTTCTAAGTCCCTCTCACTAGGCCTGGACTGGCCCAGGCTGAGTTGGAAAACCGCTGCAGGGGATCTGGGCTGCTTGTCCACAGCTCACGTGAGGTCTGGATTGAAGCCCAGGGATGGCATCTGAAATCTATTCAATGGTCAATTAGGGCCTGGTCACTGGAGGCCCTCTCTGCAAAACAATTTTATGTTTCCTTGAGAAAGTTGGCCAGTCATGAAGGTTGAGGAAGGCAGCCAGCAGCTGGATGTGTTCCCGCTTGGGGTCCCATCCTCAGGACCTTGGGCACAGCCATGGTCCTGAGTTGGTACTGTGCCTCTCAAAAAAGTTTCCAAGTCCTACAGGAAGGAGGGCACTTGGCCTGGGTTTGGGGGGACCTTCCTGTCAGACCCACAGATTCCTGTGGAGCGCAATTGCTGGATTTTTCCCTCATGTCTCCCTATTCTTCAAAGTCTCTACTGGAGGAGGTAACCAGCCCTACTGGTCCAGGGAGGCCCGGGAAGGCCTAGGAAGGCCCAGGGGGGGAAGTTCTGGGCCCAGTCAAAGTCACATATGGACTCTAATACTCATCTCCCTACTCCCACTCCCCCATCCCCTTTAGAGAAAGGTGGCAGGCAAGTGCATTAATAGATCACTTTGGAAGGACCCATGTGGGGCTGGGGTGCCACATATGTTTGGGGATCTACCTGAAGGACACAAAAACATTGATTCAGAAGGAGAGAGGAAGGAGTACAGGGAACTGTGGTGATGGTGTATGAATTGCTAGAGGAAATTGACTACACCTGAGGGGGCGGGGAAACAAACATTGTTTAAAAATGAACAGTGATGTAAATTATATATAAATAAATTCAAAAAATAATTTTGCTTGTTGATTTTTTTCTCCTTACAAATTTGCTGCTTTTAAAATTAGCTCTAACAGTTTTTCCTACATATAATAAGATCATGTGAACAGAGATATTTTACTTTTTCCCTTTCTAATTTGGATAACTTTTATTTATTTTTCTTGCCTAATTGCTCTGACTAGGACTTCCAGTAATGTGTTGAATAAAAGTGGTGAAAGTGGGTGTCCTGTCTTAATTGTTTTGTTCCTGATCTTAGAGTAAAAGTTTATTTATTGCATTTTAAAAAAGATTTATTTATTTATTTATTTATTTTGTTATGCAAGAACAGGGGTACAGGTCAGAGACAGAGTGGGGAGCAGAACAGGAAGATGGACCAAAGGCACTGCTGAGGGAAGCAGCGGGTGAGATGGGAGAGGTCTGCTGCGCCATGTGGGAATCTCCCTGGCCAGCCGGGAATCGAACCAGTGCTGCAGAGACTGTGGACAGCTTCACAGCACTGCGCTCAACCCGCTGCACCACTGGGGAGGCCCTATTTCATTTTCTTACATCATTGTTCATTTTTGTACAATAATTGGTTTCTCCCCTCAGGTGAGGTCTCCATAGTTCTCCCATTACCATTTTACCCATGAACCATCACCATATCCCTTTGTGTTCTCCACTCCCCTGTTTTTTTTTTTTTAAAGATGTATGTATTTATATTTATTTATTTATTTATTTATATTTAAAGATGTATTTATTTATATATGTAAGAACTGGGGTACAGACCAGGTGTGGAGGGTGAGAGGATTCACCAGAGACGGAATGAGGAACAGAACAGGCAGATCGACTGAAGTACACTGCTGAGGGGAGCAGCGGGCAGTCAGGAGATGTCTGCTGTTCCATGTGGGTTGCTCCCTAGCCAGGGATCGAACTCGTACTGCAGTGGCTGCAGAGAGCTTCATAGGTTGCGTCTTAACCCCTTGCACCACCAGGGAGACCCCCCTCCCCTGTTTTAACCCTCTCTCTAACACTCTCGTGCTGTGTGCCTCAGATCTATGGTCAGCTTGTAAATTTTGTCTTTTTCTTGACCTTTTGCTTGGGTTCTCTGTATTCTGCATATAAGTGAGGCCATCCAATATTTATCTTTTCCCTTCTGACTGATTTTGGCTAGCATAATCCCTTCCAGCTCCATCCATAATACCACAAAGGCATGAGTTTGTCTTTTTTTGATTGCTGAGTAATAGTCCATTGTGCAAATATAGGGCAGTTTTTTGATCCCTTTGTGTTGGGGCATTTGGGTTGTTTTCATATCTTGGCTATTGTAAATAGTGATACAATAAACATAGGGGTGCAGGTTTCCTTTCAAATTAGTGTTTTTATGTCCTTTTGGTAGAATCCTAGGAGTGGAATTGCTGTGTCATATGGTAGCTCCATTTTTAGTGTTCTGAGGAAACTCCAGACAGCTTTCCATAGTGGTTGGACCAGTTTCCACTCCCACCAGCAATGTAGGAGAGTTCCTTTTTCACCACATCCTTGGGAACATTTGTTGTTGCTAGTTGTTTGATATGAGCCATTCTTACTGGTGCAAAGTGGTATCTCATTGTGATTTTGATTTGCATTTCCCTAATTAATTATAAGGGAGGTTGAACATTTTTTCATATGCCTGTTGGCCATTTGCATTTCCTCTTTGGAGAAGTGTCTTTTAAGTTCTTCTGCCCATTTCTTGGCTGGATTGTTTACTTTGCTTTTGTTGAGTCATGTGAGTTCTTTGTTTTCCTCATTAGTAGGGAAAATGCACACAAACCAGTATGTCTCGACAGAACAGGAGTCAATTATGGGAAGAAGTTCTTTTTGCAGAACTTCTAACGTCCTGGAACTCCATATGCGGAGTACACAGGTATTCTCCAAAAACTCCAGCTCCAAAGGGAGGCAGGCTCCCAACAGAGTACTGATTCTTTCTTCCATTTTATCTATTCTAGTTTCGTGCATTTTCCCAGAATTTTTTAGTTCCTCTATTGATCTTTTAATATCCTGAAGTTCCTTTATTTTCTTATTTAAAGATTCAATTATATCCTTCTGTTTGTTGATTATATTCCCAATAGCATTCTTTTCTTTCATTTATCCTTTCTGCATCTTCTAGTTTTTTAAATTATGAAGCTTTTGAAGTCTTTATCTGTCAGGCAGAGAAATTCTTCCATTGTCAGTTTTGTTATGTTGTTGAGTTCTGGGGGCTGATTTTCTTTCTTTCTTTTTTTTTAAAGATTTATTTATTTATGCATACAAGAGCTGGGATGTAGGCCACAAGTGTGGAGGGTGAGAGGACTCACCAGAGACAGAGTACGGAGCATATCAGGCAGATCTACTGAAATACATTGCTGAGGGAGTAGCAGGCATGGCAGGAGAGGTCTACTGCACCAGGTGGATTAGCTCTCTGGTTGGGGATCAAACTTGTGCTACAGTGACTGGCAATAGCTTCACAGTGCTGAGACAACCCCTTGAACCACCAAGGAAGCCCTGATTTTCTTTTTGTGGTGTCTTCTTCCTAGGAGGACTTGATCGACCATTTGTATTTTTCTTTCTCCCCACTGTTTGCTTTGGGGTTTGTTTTAGCCAAAGAGCCACCTGACTGCTGGTTCTGGTGGGCATGACTTCTGGAGGTTCTTATGGGCCATGAATGGATCTGCCACTGCTTGGGCTGCTGTGACAGCTTGGTGGGTCTGGGGTTGTTGACTCCCACAGCACCTTTCTACCAGACCACTGCTGTTGCTGTGCAGGACTTCTGGGCTCTCTTACTTGGGTTTGTATGGATCTTCATGCTTCCTGAGCCATTGTGACAGCCTGGTGGGGACAGGGGCATGGGCTCCCATTAGCAGCCATCAAAAAGACTGTTGTTGGTCAGTGAGACTTCCAGGTGCACTTACTTGGGCAAGTGGGACTCTGATTGACCGGACCTCTTGGAGTAGCTAAAGGTCCCTGTTGCAGGGCCTGGCTCCAAGATGCCCAGGCTGAGCCCAATCAGGGAATTTCCAAGGGTCCCCAAAGCCACAGCACCACAAGACTCTGGCTGTGGCCCAGTCCACTGGTGGGTTCAGCAGGCTGAGTGGGATGCACTTCCTGGTGCAGCTGGAGACAGCCATTGGTTCCTGATGCAGGGCACAGCAATGCAAGGCTCCGGTTATGGCCTGGTTGAGTTGGAGGTGTGGGCTGATTGAATGGCGTGACTAGAGCTTTGTCTTGTAAGATTGAGCCTCAGGAAGGAAAAATAAAGGAAAAAATAAAAAAGAGAAAATATAAAGTTTGCAGCGTGGTGTTCTCTCTGCTCTAGAGGAGCTGGCAGCTGGTGTTCTGGCCTTGTTTGCTAGGTGGTGCTGGAGGACTGAGTAGCATGTGCTTCCCAGTGTAGTGGGGGCTTAATCCTTCTAAATTTGCTGTTCAGGAAAAAGAGAAAAGAAAATAAATTTTGTGCCTCAAAGTTCTGTCTGCTCCTGAGAAGCTGATGACAAGTGCTGAAGTCTGGATTGGTCACCTGGGGATATCTGAGGGTTTCCAGATCTAGAGTGAGTCACTGGACATTCTGGGCTGGGTCCCAGTCTGCTTAGAGATGATGACTGGCTAGTCAATAGGAGTTTTTAATCTTTCACTATTGAGTCTAATGTTAGCTCTGGTCTTTTCATATATGGCCTTTACATGATAATGTAATTTCCTTTTATTTCTACTTCATTGAGTTTTTTTTTTTAATAATGAAGGGTCATTGAATTTTGTCAAATGACTTTTCTGCATCAAATGAGATGACCACATTCTTCCCTGCCTTTGGTCTATTAATGTGGTGTATTACATCAATTGATTTTCATATGCTGAACCATCCTTGCTTTTATTTGTTTAGATTTATTTATAAATGCATGCAAGAGCTGGAGTGCAGGCCAGAGGTGTGGGGGGCTGGGTGGTGAGAGGATTCACCAGAGACGGAGTGGGGAGCAGAACAGCCAGATCTACTGAAATACACTGCTGAGGGGAGCAGCAGGCAGAGAGAGAAGAAGTCTCCTGCGCCATGTGGGTCACTTCCCTGGTTGGAGATTGAACTCATGCTATAGTGGCTGCAGATAGCTTCATAGTGCTGACACTTAACCCCTTGCACTCTTGAATAAGTGTATTCATAGCCCAATTGGTCATGATGTATAATACTTTTATTTGGTTTGCTAGTATTGTTCTCAAGTTTTTTCACATTAATATTCATCAGGGTTGGGCCTCCCCATGGCACAGCGGGTTGAGCACAGTGCTGTGAAGCTATCCACATCCTCTGCAGCATGGGTTCGATTCCTGGCTGGCCAGGGAGTTTCCCACATGGTGCGGCAGACCTCTCCTGTCATGTCCACTGCTCCCCTCAGCATTGCTTTCAGTCTGTCTGCCCATTTTGTGCCCCACTCTGTCTCTGGTGAATTCTCTCACCCTCCTGCACCTCTGGCCTGTACCCCAGATATTGTATAAATAAAAAATAAATCTTAAAAAAAGAAATATTCATCAGGGATATTGGTGTATAGTATCTATTCTAGTTGTGTCTTTCTGACTTTGGTATCAAGACAATGCTGGCCTCAATGAATTAGTTAGGAAATGTGCTGTCTTCTTTACATTTCTTTTTGAAGACTTTGAGAGGGATTTGTATTAATTCTTCTTTAAATGTTGAGTAGCTTTCAAAAAATTGAAAAAGAAGGAATACTACCAAATACAATCTACGAAGCCAACATTACACTAATACGAAAACCAAACAAAGACAACACACAACAAAGAAAATTACAAGCCAATCTCCCTAATGAACACTGATGTAAAAATCCTCAACAAATTCCTTGCCAACATATTCCAACAATGCATCAAAGGAATAATACACCACGATCAAGTGGGATTTATCCCAGGGGCACAAGGATGGTTCAACATATGAAAACTGATTAGTGTAATCCAACACATCAACAAAAAGAAAAATAAAAACCATATGATAGTATCAATAGATGCTGAGAAAGTATTCAACAAAGTCCAACATCCATTTATGACGAAAGCCCTTGAAATTCTCAGGATAGATGGAACATAGCTTAAAAGCCATATATGACAAATCCATAGCCAATGTTATTCTTTTTTTTTTTTTTTTTTTTTATTTTTTTTTATTTTTTACTTTTTTTTTTTTTTTTTTTATAGAGGCATGTTTTTATTTATTTATTATATTTGTATGTTTGTTTTGTTTACACATGCGCTGGGTACAGTCAGAAGCGCGGGAGGGTGAGAGAATTCACCAGAGCCAGAGTGGGGAGCAGAGCAGGCAGAGGGACTGAAGTACACTGCTGAGGGGAGCAGCGGGCGGCAGGAGAGGTCTGCGCACCATGTGGGATCCTCCTCCGGTGGCCGGGGAGCAGCCGGGGATCGAACCGGCGCCGCAGAGGCCGCAGGCAGCTTCGCAACCCAGCGCTCAACCGCTGCGCCACCGGGGAGGCCCTCTTTTTTTTTTTTTTAAGATTTATTTATTGGGCCTCCCCGGTGGCGCAGCGGTTGAGCGCTGGGTTGCGAAGCTGCCTGTGGCCTCTGCAGAGCCGGTTTGATCCCCGGCTGCTCCCCAGCCACCGGAGGAGGGTCCCGCATGGTGCGCAGACCTCTCCTGCCGCCCCCTGCTCCCCTCAGCAGTGTACTTTGGTCCTTCTGCCTGCTCTGCTCCCCGCTCTGGCTCTGGTGAATTCTCTCACCCTCCCACGTTTCTGACTGTACCCAGTGCTTGTATAAATAAATAAATAAAATAAAATAAAATAAATCTTAAAAAAAAAAGATTTATTTATTTATTTATACAAGCACTGGGGTACAGTCAAGAGGTGCGGGAGGGTGAGAGAATTCACCAGAGCCAGAGTGGAGAGTAGAACAGGTAGAGTGATGAAGTACACTGCTGAGGGGAGCAGCGGGCGGCAGGAGAGGTCTGTGTGCCATGTGGGACCCTCGCCACGCAGCCGGGGATCAAACCGGCATTGCAGAGGCTGCGGGCAGTTTTGCAACCCAGCGCTCAACCGCTGTGCCACCGGGGAGGCCCCGTCAATGTTATTCTTAATGGTGAAAAGCTGAAGGCCTTTCCTTTAAGATCAGGAACAAGACAAGGATGTTTTCTCTCATCACTGCTCTTCAATATAATACTGGAGGTCATAGCCAGAGCAACAAGACAAGAGAAAGACATACAAGGAATCTGAATAGGGAAAGAAGAAATAAAACTATCACTATTTGCCAACAATATGGTAATATACACAGAGAACCCTAAAAACTCCACAGAAATACTAAGCAATCAACCAGCTTAGTAAAGTAGCAGGATACCAAATGAACACACAAAAATCAGTAGCCTTCCTATACACAAGCAATCAATCTAAAGAAGAAGAAATCAAGAAAACCTTTTTATAATTGAAACAAGAGAAAAAATCAAATACTTGCAATAAACTTAGTAAAAGGTGAAGGACCTATACAAAGAAAATTATAAAACACTGTTAAAAGAAATAGAAGAAGACACAGAGAAATGGACAGACACCCCCTGCTCATGCATTGGAAGAATTAACATTATTTTAATGGCCATCCTACCAAAAACAATTTACAGATTCTCGCTATTGCAACAAAAATCTCAATGACATTCTTCAAAGAAATAGAAAAAATACTGATGAAATTCATAAGGAACCACAAAAAAACATGAATAGCCAAAGAACTACTCAGGAAAACAAAGGAGAATTGAGGTATCACACTTCTGAATTTCAAACTATACTACAAAGCCATAATAATTAAAACAGTATGGTACTGGAACAAAAACAAACACACAGACTAATGGAACTGAATAGAAAGTCCAGAAATAAAGCCACACATATATGGACAACTGATCTTTGACAAAGGAGCAAAGAATATGCAATGGAACAAGGACAGTTTGTTCAATAAATGGTGCTGTGAAAACTGAACCACCACATGCAAAAGAATGAAACTAGACCACTACCTCTCACCATGCACAAAAATCAGCTCAAAATGGGTAAAAGATCTGGACATAAGACCTGAAACCATAAAATATATTGAAGAAAATATAGGTAAAACACTACAAGACATACATCGCAATAACCTCTTTAAAGACTCATCACCCAAAGCAAAGAAAGTGAAGGAAAGATAAACAACTGTGATTATGTCAAACCGAAAAGCTTCTGTACAGCAAAAGAGACATTAACCATTGGGGAAAAAAATCTTTGTATTCCATACAACTGACGAGGACTGATTGCAAAAATGTACAAAGAACTCTCACGATTCAACAAAAACCAAGTAAACAATCCAGCCAAGAAATGGGCAGAAGAACTGAAAAACAATTCTCCAAAGAGGAAATGCAAATGGCCAACAGGCATATGAAAAAATGTTCAACATCCCTTATCGTCAGGGAAATGCAAATCAAAACCACATTGAGATACCACCTTACACCAGTAAGAATGGCACATATCAAAAAAACTAGCAGCAACAAATGTTGGCGAGGATGTGGTGAAAAAGGAGCTCTCCTATGTTGCTGGTGGAAGTGAAAACTGGTCCATCCCACTATGGAAAGCTATCTAGAGGTTCCTCAGTGTGCTAAAAATGGAGCTACCATATGACCCAGCAATTCTACTCCTAGGGACCTACTCAAAGACATGAAAACATTGATTCAAAAGAACACCTGTACCCTTATGTTTATTGCAGCACTATTTACAATAGGTAAAACCTGGAAACCACCCAAATACCCCAAAATAGATGAGTAGATTAAGGAGCTGTGGTGTATATACACAATGGAATACTCTTCAGCAATCAAAAACATAAACTACACATTCACAGCAACATCGATGGCTCTAGAAGGAATTATGCTCAGTGAAATAAGTCAGAAGGAAAAAGAAAAATATCAGATGGTTTCACTTATAGAATGAGTATAGGGGAACCAAATAAGACATCAGGGGAAAAAATAATAACAATACAAAACACAACACAACAAAAACAAACACACAATTATAAACCAGAGACATCCTGCAGGGGAGGAGAAGGGAGAGGGATCAGAAGGGAGGAGGAGGAAAACAGGGGACTGAGGTGATGGTGCATGGGCGCATTGGTGAAGGAAACTCTGTGGGGACTACACCTGGGGGGGGGAAGCAAACATTGTTTAAAAATGAACAATGATGTAAAAAATATTTAAATAAAAAGAAAATAAAAAAATAAATCTTGAGTAGAACTCACCAGTGGATCCATGCATGTGGCTTTTTGTTTGTTGGGAGGTTTTGTTCCTTTACCCTTTGCACTATCAGGGAGGCCCTGTACCCTAGTTCTTGTAGAATAGGCAGAGTGACGAAGTACACTGCTGTGGGTAGTTCCCTGGCTGGGGATTGAACTTGTGCTTCAGTGGCTGTGGATAGCTTCACAGTGCTGCGACTTAACCCTTTGCACCATCTGGGATGGAACTCTTGCCACAGTGACTGGTGATTGCTTGATAGCACTGAGACTTTAATCACTGTTCCACCAGGGAGGCCCCCAACTGTTTATTTTTGTTTTCAATTCCATTGCCATAAGGGTTGAGTCACCAAAAATATCTTCATTGTTGATATTGTGGCAGTTATTGTCAATGTTTTCTTCTATGCATTTTATTATGCAAGTCTTATATCTAAACCTTTAGTCCATTTGGTATTTATTTCTGTGTGTAGTGTTAGTGAGTAATCAACTTCATTCTTTTATATGCAGCTTTCCAATTTTCCCAACACCATTTATTTATTTATTTATAAAGATTTATTTATTTATTTATACAAGCTCTGGGTACAGTCAGAAGTGTGGGACGGTGAAAGAATTCATCAGAGCCAGAGTGGGGAACAGAACAAGCAGACTGACGAAATACACTGCTGAGGGGAGCAGCGGGCACGGCAGGAGAGGTCTGCGTGCCATGTGGGACCCTCGCCAGGCAGCTGGGAATTGAACTGGCACTGCAGAGGCTGCGGGCAGATTCACAGCCCAGCGCTCAACCACTGTGCCACCAGGGGAGGCCCTCCCAACATCATTTGTTAAAGGGACTGTCTTTTCCCTATTTTATGGCATGAGTATTCTAGGTGCCAGTCTATGCATGGTTTTATTTCTGATTCTGATTCATTGTTCCACATTTTTGGGAGCCTGCTACCCTAAAGGGAGCTGGAGTTTTTAGGGAATACTTATTTACCCTGCATATGGAGTTCCAGGATGTTGGAAGTTCTGCAAACAGAACTTCTTCCCAGAATTGACTCCTGTTCTCTGAGGATGTTCTGGCTTGTATGCATGTTCCCTACTAACCAGAAAAGCTTGTTTTCAGCAGTAACTTATTACTGTATAAGCATAAACATGATTGTGTGCTATTTTCTTGCTCCTTTGTTTATATCTTTAATAAAAAGTTGGGCTGGGAGAGTGAAGGCAGAGCTGCTCTCGGTGGCTCTCTCACCAGCCTTCCCCCACTGCAAATTCATTTAGACTCTGAGTCTTCATTAGTGGCAGAGAACTTCATCAGCTGTCCTGACCGTGGTAGTGGCGCCCAAACAGGGACACCATAATACCTATTTTTGTTTTACTACCATATACTGTTTTTAATATTCTTGCTTTATAGTAAAGTTTTTAGTCTGATAACACAAGACCTCCACTTCTCACCTTTTTTTTTCTTAATATTGCTTTTGCAATTTGAGGCTTTTTGTGGTTTCTTATAAACTTCAATATTTCTTATTCAATTAAAAATATTGTTGGAATTTTGATGGACATTGCATTAAATTTGTATAGGCAAGGCAGTAATTTTGTCTACATTGATCTCCCCATGTATGAGTATGGGATGTCCTCCCATCTCCTTAAGTCACTATCTAAGTCCTTTAATGTTGGGGTATCATTTAATAAAGTTAAAACTTACTCTCTGCACTTTGCTCAACTAAACAAAGTGAGAGACACAAAATAGATAAGCAAGGGGAACTGATAGAATTGCCATGGGAACCTGAACAAGGGTCCATGACCCATAGGGGGCCATCAAGAGTTCTGGGCAAACAACCCAACAGGACACCTCCCTTGCAGAAGGACCACATAAACCTGATATCTTAGCAGATAACAACCAGCAGAGTTGTCCCAGCAGAGAATTCCCCCAAGTCATGAAAAGCCCACCAAAACAGTTTATAAAAGGGAACCCTAAATCCTTCTTTGTGTACAGACTTCTCCCAATTCACCTGCTGCTTCTCTTGGCAGTGTATTTCAATAAATCCACTCTGTTCTCCACTCTGTCTCTGGTGAATTCTTTCACCCCTGTACCCCTAGGCCCACACCCCTATTCTTCCCCAGTACATTTAATATGTTGAGAGGTTTTGGCTTAATGATTACTTCTTCTTTCTAGTTGTAAATTTACTAGATTTTCTTTTTTCCCCTCTTAATTCACTTTGGTGTATTCTGTGTTTCTAGAAATTTGTCCTCTTCTTCTCATTTATCTAATATATTTGTGTGTAATTATTCATGGTATTATTTTATAATCCCTTTTTATGTAAAATTGGTAATAATGTCCCCTTACTTTCTTATTTTAGTAATTTGAATCTTCTCTTATTATATCTAAAGGTTTGTCAATTTAGTTGACCTTTTCAAACAACCAACTTAATGTCATGATTTTCTCTGTTAAAAAATCTTCTTGTTCTAATTAGTTTAATTTCTGGAATTCTTAGGGACAAAAATCTGTCAATTAATTTTGTTTCTTTGAATGGGTCGTGCTTTTCTGTTTCTTTATAGGACCTGTTAAAAATTGGATATTTGACTATTTTAATGTGGTAATTCTGAAAATCAGTTTTTTTCCCCTTTCCCAGTGTTTGCAAGGTTTTATTTTTTAAAGTTGCAGTAGTCTCTTGGTTTTGAGACTTTTCCAAACAATTTTTGCAAACATCATTTATTTTGTGTTATCATTGCAGTATCTGATCTATTACTTTAGCTTGCATTTAACTATTTTTTTGGTTATTGCTCATTGAGGCATTTTACTTTCATGTATATATTACATCCCTAGAAAAAGAATCCCAGGATTTCTTTTCATGTGTGTTTTGGTTTTTATCTTTCTTTTTAATGGTTGATGATGCCAGCTGAGATTGTCAGGCAATCAAACCAAACTTGACAGGTGGAGAGCAGGTTATTCTGCCATTTTTCTACATCTTTGAGTTGCACATCAAATCTGTGGTTGATAACTCTACACTTGCATAACGGACCTGAAGTTCACAACAATTTCCTGTGAGGCCCCTGAGTACTGAGGGACCCCGAGGTTCTTGACTTCTATGCAGGAAAGAATTCATTCAGGAGTCAGTATGTGACCAGGGCCCTGTGGTATGAACTGCAGGGCACGAGTGGCATTTTATTTTATTTATTTATTTTTAAAAGATTCATTCTATTTTCATGTATACAAACCAGAGGTGTGTGTGTGGGGGTGGGGTGAGAGGATTCGCCAGAGACAGAGTGGGGAACAGAAAAGGCAAATTGACCAAAGTACACTGCTGAGGGGAGCAGTGGGCGAGTCAGGAGAGGTCTGCTGTGCCATGTGGGTTGCTCCCTGGTTGGCTGGGAATCGAATTCGTGCTGCAGTGGCTGCGGATTGCTTCAGAGGTTGCATGTTAACCCTTGCGCCACCAGGGAGGCCCAAGAGTTGCATTTTATGACAGCCTTCCTCTGGAGTGGGAGCCTTGGAAAAATGTGCCAATTTCCCCCCTTCCCCACTCACACCAAAGGCTGCTACAGGTAAGCATTTCTGCCCTGAGGGCCAGAGGGAGGAGGACTCTGAAAGGAGAATATAAGGAAGTGTAGGAACAGGATCCCCTGAGATGCCAGTCCCTAGCCTAGAGTTGTTGCTCTTGGTACCTAGCTTTATGAAGAAAGAAGAAAGAAGCAGAATTGGTGATTGACCTTAAAAGAGAGAAGCTGAAAAGTTTTGCAGGTAATTGGGTGACTGAATCTGCCTCTGGTGTTGTTGCTATTGACACCTTAAGAGAGACCAAAGGCCCCAGGCTAGTGTCTCATTGAGTTGTTGCTGTTAGTGTGGGCCAAAGCTCAACAAAGAAGGATGACTGTCATCACATCCCAGTGCTGTTGCCTATTCTAGTCTTCAGTGCTGTTTATCCCAACCTTCAGACTGTTGCAGTGGGCTGCTGTGGTGTCATTTCTGTATGTGAGCACTTTCTGCTGCCACTGTGAGTTGGATGCTGGCTCACTGCCTCTGGCTGCCACATGCTACAGGCCCTTATTGGCTGGATGTCACCATCTTGGAGGAGTGGCCTTTTGTTTGGGACTTCTGAACACTGTGAACACTATCCAGGGTGAAATAGCTGGTCATGTGTGGCTTTAGTAACTCTTTGTTTCCTTTGTTTATTAAATAACCCCCATTATTACTGTCCCCTGAACAAGAGTGGCCTTGTAATTGTGTGCACTGGTGAAGAACTCACAGAGAGTTGAAGTTGTTTGGAGATGCTGGGTTCAGAGAGTGGGGTCCTTAGCTTAACTTTGGGAAGTTTCACTAGAGCTCCCCTCTCAGTGGCACTGGCAAGTTTCCCAAGCGAGTTAGTTATATTCAAAAGAGCAGGTTTATTATACAAAGACAGAGAAGGAAATGGACACTTGCATACACATAAGTGGGCAGAAAGAGCTGCCCCTAAAGGGACAGATTTGCTAAAAGAGAGACCTGCATGGTTGTGGGTGGGCAGCCTTGAGGAGAGCTGCCTGTGCTGAGGGAGGTCAGTGAAGAGAAGCCCTGGCATGGTCACAGTGATACTATAATGTCAGGTTTTCAGGCATAGTCTCCCAGCCAGGAATGGATCCCAAGCTGCAGTGGCAGTGCTGAGTCCAGCCACTAGGCCACCACAAGTTGGTGTCTGATGAAGCCGCAGTGGGAAATTTGCTGATGCTCAAGCAAGCAAGTGAAAAGAGGCAGATTTGTTTAGAGCAGAAAGTTTATTAAGGGGAAAAGGGACAGAAATAAAGTGGGACTCTCAGGTGGGTGAAACCAGGCCAGGGAGGGGCAAGGAAGCCAAAGTGGAGTCGTGTCTCAGGGAATATATATATAGTCTTTCCTTAATTATTCTAAAGCCCATCAGTCTCTTTGTGATTGGTTAGTTCTCGGTGGTCTCACTCACTCTGGCTTAATGTCTCTGTGCCCAATTAAAACTCTGTGTCCCAGCCCTTATTTGAGCATACTTTTCTTTATCATCCTTGTTCCAGAATGTCCTGTTGCCCCTTGTCCTAAGTGTTTCATTAGTTCCCTTTGGAATTTGTTTCCCTTATGTCTGGAGCTTCTTTAACTCTCCTGAAGTGCCTGCTTACCCTGTCCCTGAAGCTGCCTAATTAACCCTAACTTGCCCTGGGACTCATTCCCCCTTCTATGGATGGAGCCCCTAACTGCTGTTAGGACAAACGATGTTGATCTGATCAGTGACTGATTCCTGCTGAAAGTGAGCGACGCTGGGGGGCAGTCAGAGCTCCACTGCAGGGTGATGATCTAAGGGACCTCAGAAGCAGTATAATAGGGTGGTCCCCAGGAAAGGGGAAGGTTCCAGGTTTCCTGCCCCACCCAAGGGAGGGTGGAGCTGAGCAGAGAGAGAAAAAGCTGCAGAGGAGACTGAGGAAGGAGGGAAGCCGGATGGAGCCAGAAGGAGACCTGGAGGAGGCACATGGAGCCGAGAGACATGTGAAGAAACTACGCTTGCCTTTTGTCGTGGACTGGTTGAAATAGATGTGGGTGAGAGACCTGTGGGGAGGTGACAATGGCGGTTTTTGTCTTGATGTTGATTTTGCTCTTTTCCCTCCAGACTTGTCTACTTGTTTCTGATCCTTTTCTGTGGGTCCCCACTGGAAGATGCTTTCGACTTGTGGCAGGCTTTGGGGCCTTGCTCTGGGCCAATCTCATTTGGTTGGACTTTTACCCACGAGGGGATGGGTAACTTTGGGTGCTTGATTTAGAAACTATATTCTTTGTCTTTTCTGTGTTGTTTCCTAATTGTATTAAAGTTCCTTCCCATTAAAGTTTCATATGTTTTGTGTTGATGCAGCGGATGGCAGAACCCGTTTAGAGTAGGCAGGTTTGCGGGGTCTGGAGTGCCCCTCTCCCTGCCCTGTAACAGATTGACAGTGGAGGCTCTATAGTGGGCTCCATTTGAAGAACCATTTTGAATTTGATGGCCTCCAGGGGAGAGATGATCTTTATGAGGGCATTGAGGATGCAGGGCTCAGGCAAGGGAAAATGAAAGAAGGAAAGATTTTAGTAAGGGAACGAAAAAGGGGAGCAGTCGAGACAGAAGAGCTTTTTTTTTTTTTTTTTTTTTGAGGATTTAAGAGTAGCTAAGCCATTGTCTGGTATGGGGAGCCATGCTACTCATGTCGTCTGACAAAAGTCCCTGCATGAGGCAGATTTCTGAGAAATCAGGAATCTTGTTAGCTGACTCCTGCTAGAGTCTCATTTGTTTATGGCTAGTTTCTACCATTGCTAAAATACGCATTTAAAAGTAAAACTGCAAATATTGATTAATTACTGAATAACCAGTTTGATGACAAATGGCACTGCATGATAAAAATATTACATTTTTTATAAAACTAGTAGTTCTCTGCCAAAAGGCAGCGATTCAACATTTGGCCTTACATTTACAAGTGAAAAAACTTCTGGGAACAAAAGGCTGTAAACATCCCTCAGCCAAGTCTTTTAGTATGGATATGTGGCCTTTTAAGGCAAGGGCTAATTGGAGGAAAGTCTTTTACTTTAAAGTTAAAGATAACAGTTCAGTGTCTGAGGTGAGCCAAGCTCCAAGTATAAGAAAACTCTTGAAAAGCCAGAAGTCACCATAGTTGACTCCTGCTAATTTATTCCTGTTTATTTGGGGCTCATTGGTATGGTAGCTGTTAGAGTATACATTCAAGAATAAATCAACAGCAGTTTTGTGACTGGTTGAGCTAGTTATAACCATCTTTGGCCATGCCTCTGATAAAATATTGGTAACTCCTTACAACCACAAACAACAATCAGCAATCTTACAGAGAAAGGAATTTTCCCTTAATCTTAAAGTTAGATACGAAAACTATGCTGACTAGATAAGTAGAAGAGTAATAGGTAGAAAACTCTTTGTTTAGATTAGAAGAATTCCTCCCTTAATTGAGAGCTGAGGGCTAGGGAAGAGTCAGTGCGGCTTGCCTGGCATTAACGCAAATGTCACAGCCTCTGCAAAAGGGTAAATCAACCCTTGTTGTTCTGGGAAAAGATGTGATTGTTATCTTCCCTAATGTGTATGCTTATGCACTCTCCCAATTTGCTTGAAATGTATAAATAAAGGGCTGCTGAGACCCTCAGCAGGACGATGCTTGCACCCTGACCGAGTGTCCATGTCTCCTCATTCCCCCTCCCTTATCATTCTCTACAATTGCGCCGATGCCTTCCCATCCTTCAGGAACCCCTGACACCCAGACTGCTGTGGCTGGTTCCCAACAGTCTGGCTTGGCTTTTAAGATTTACCTCTTTAGAATTGTTAATCCAAAACCAGTAGGTTTTATTTAGGAGGGCACAAACTCTCAAGCAAGTCCAGGGCTCTAATTTTTACATAACCATTGAGACTAGGGAATTTAAGAAGCATTGTTGAGCTTTTTCTTGAGGAATAGTGAATCCTAGGGCAAGTTAGGGATAATTAGGCAGCCTCAAGGACAGTGCAGGGACTTCAGGAGAGTTAAGGAAGTCTTCAGAGATAAAGGCAACAAATTCCAAAGGGGACCAAAACAAACACCCCAGGACTTAAGATGTTAGGGACTTACTTTATGACCTTAGGATCAACAGGACAATCCAAATAGAGGACAATGAAGAAACAAAGATAAGGGCTGGGACACAAAGACTTAGTTCTGGGCACAGAGAGCACTGAGAAATAACTAATCACAAAAAAAATAACTAATCGCAAAGAGACTAGTGGAGCTTTAGAATATTTAGGGAAAAAATGTATATATTCTGGTATCAATAGTATGGTTCCATCAGTAAGCTATGATGTTCCTTTAATTGCCCTTTAACAGGGGTGGCAAAGATGACTGTAAAGTTCCAAACACCTGGAGGTGCTGTAGCCAAAAATGACAGAATCAGTGAGACCTAGGACTTCTGTACTATTCTTATCTTTTGTAGCAGTGGCTAGGAGAGCCAATAGTGTCTGGGGAGACTGCTAGTTTGGAATTTAGTTACCATGTCCTGTCCAAATGATTCTGGAATTGCAGGTTTTCAGGCCTGGTCTCCCAGCCAGGAATGGATCCCAGGCTGCAGGGGCAGCGCTGAATCCCAGCCACCATGGGTTGGTGTCTCATGAAGCCGTGGTAGGAACTTCGCTGACACTCGGCAAGCAAGCAAGAAGAGGCAGGTTTGTTTAGCGAAAGAAAAAGTTTATTGAGGAGAAAAGGAACAGAAATAAAGTGGGAACCCAAGGCCATGGAACCAGGCCAGGGAGGGGCAAGGAAGCCGAAGTGGAGTTGGGCCTCAGGGAATATAGACCTTCTTTCCCTGATTATTCTAAAGCTCCACCAGTCTCTTTGTGATTGGTTAGTTCTCAGTGGTTTTGTTACGGAGCAACCCTGATATAAAACGGGTTGCTTGGCTGTGGGTCCTCACCTGCGCGCTTAAAAAGGGACTTATTAATACTCCACTACAGGCACACACAAAAGGTTAATAAAAGCTTCATTTACAAGGGAAAAGGAATTGAGGAAATGTACAACTCAGGGAGAAAATAGGGAAATAAAGTCTTTTATGCGTCCTACCCAATCCGCCAACCTGGAAACCCAAAGGCACTCTCAGAGCTGGCTGGACGCTGCTCGCTGGCGGAGAGCCAAAATGGGGGATCCCCCAAAGCCCACGTGTCTGGTTTTATACCAAACCTGGCTGCTTAACCCCACCCTCAGGTTCCAGCAACTTTCCCTTTGGTGGCGATGGGATTTGCAGTTCCCAGTGTCTTTTGGCTTTGGTCTGGAGTGGGGGTGGAGTCCACAAAGCCTGTATGGAATTAGCTTTAGGACATCCTTTTCCCCCTAACAATTCCCCCCTTTCACTTTTTGCCACCATTTCCATGGTGATGAAGATCGAATATATGGATGTTGGGATGTAGTCTCAGATGAAAATTTTTACTGGGTTCCAGTGTGAAAGAAAACCAGTCCCTCCAGGTATTGTCCATTGTGGAAAGTAAAAGTCCTCATTCCTGGAAAAACAGTTAATCAGTCCAAGCCAAAAAAAAAAAAAAACCCAAAACATTTGGAGGCGTTAGCCAAAACAAGACAGCAAAGCATCAAAATCACAGGGAAAAAAATCTTAAAAATGGTCCAACTTATGTAAAACACAAATTTTCTTAATCTTGATCCCAAACTTTTAACAGCATAGCAAAAGTTAGCAAACTAAATCTGCTTTTAAACCATTTTACCTATTTTTGCATAAAATCACAGGGCAGAATAACTAAACGGCAATTTTTGCTGGCTTTGTTGAAATACTCCATATAGGATCAGAGTGAACTGTTGGCATCGGTCCATGTAGGCTTCAGGAACAAAGCTGGTCTCTTTGTTCCTGGGCTTTCCTCTTCTTGAGGGTACCAGGACTTTTTGTTGGCCGGGTTGTCCTGTCCTGCCAATGGAGGCAAGCTTCCTCACCTTCTTTGGAGGTCTCTGGAACCCTATGAACAAAACAAACAGGTTCTCCTCTTCTTGGTTCAGCTCTTTTTCAACTTTGTGGAAGAACTCCACACAAAGCCACACAATCAAACTCATGTCCAATTTTTTAGTTTAAGCAGAAAAAATCCCTATGGAAGTTATGCAAAAACAGACTCTGAGGTAAGTAGTAAAATATTACTACCACTGTTTGTATGCTGTGTTGGTATCAAGGGGAGAGAAAATGCAAACACAGGTTAGCTTTGCTGGAAAAAAAATTGCAACCTTGCTGCAGATCCTGGTCACCAAAACAAGAAAAATTTGTGGATTCAGAACAAAATGAAAAAAAAAAAATTACCAGTATTATGTGAAAAAAAACTTAGTAAATATCAGGTGTATTTCCAGGTCTATTCAGTCCTTTGCAGGAAAGTTTTACTCTCAACAGTTCCATCAATAGGAATCTGTTGAGACCTTTTCTCCCTATATTTCCAGAAACAATTCCTGTAGATATTAAACAATTGAAGTATACAATATTACAGGCGACAATCACCATTGACAATTTACATACATATCAGGTACTGAGAGGTTTTATACACATTTTAGAAAACCACTGTTAACATTTCTGTACATGCCAAAGTTTTACCATTTTCCCATTTTTTACCATTTTCCCATTTACCATTTTCCCAATGCTTCCCTTCAAGTTTTACTTCATTAGGTAAAAGCCAAATAGAACAAATTCATCTAATGCCTTTCCCAGGAGGAAAGGGAGAAACTTTGTGGAGTGTCTCAGGAGCTCTACTGAGGTTCCACAAAATTTCCTTGCATCTGCCAAATGACAGGCTACCAAATTTGCACTTGATTTCTGGAAAGTTTTGCCATAAATATCAGAAAAACAACAGAAACAACAATATTCAATCTCTATGAAGGCACTGGCTTAGTTCAGTAGTACAATGTTGACAATCAAACCATAACCTTTAATTTTTCTCATAACTGGAGACTTTTTTTTTTTTCCACTTCTATGGGCACCATGTATACCAATTTGTCAACCACTGGCGGCCAAGACAAGGACACAAGGAAAGGACATACAGACATACAACATATAGAGACAAAGAGCTCTTTAGTTACCATTTTTCTTTTTTTTTTTTTTTTTTTTTTTTTTTTTTTTTTTAAATTAACAGATTTTTTTTTTTTTTTTTTTATAGAGGCATGCATGCTTTATTTACTTGTTTGCTGGTTTGTTTGTTTTGTTTATACATGCACTGGGCACAGTCAGAAGCGCGGGAGGGTGAGAGAACTCACCAGATCCAGAGCGGGGAGCAGAGCAGGCAGAAGGACCGAAGTACACTGCTGAGGGGAGCAGCGGGCGGCAGGAGAGGTCTGCGCGCCATGTGGGACCCTCCTCCAGTGGCCGGGGAGCAGCCGGGGATCGAACCGGTGCCGCAGAGGCCGCGGGCAGCTTCGCAACCCAGCGCTCAACCGCTGTGCCACCGGGGAGGCCCAGTTACCATTTTTCACGCGTGGGATATCTCATACAACTGCAGTTTCACGCAGAGGCCAAAGTAACAAAAACAAGCAGAAAAAAAACCTTGAAGTTAAAAAAACCAAAAAGTTAAAAGGAAATGACAAAATCAAGATTGAAAACATTTCTATGTAAAAAAAAATACTGCCAGCATATGCATGATCCTAGATGTTATTTCACGTCTCCTAAACTTTGAAAGGAAGAAGATTGGTTAGAGCATGTTAGTTTTTCTCTCAGGGTTTCTTCAGAAAAAAATGAGTCCTTGGGCATCCTGCAACAATAGCTGGAAAAGAAGTCAGTAACATTCAAGTTTTTTTCTGTTTCTTAAACAAATATCTCAAGTTCTCAATGGGTTCATAAGACCAGTGGGACTTCATCTCTGGGTCAGTTCCTTCTGGAGCTTTCTTAACTCTGGAATGATGTACCCAGGGTTTTATGCCTGCAAGTTTCAAAGAAGTATGTGTGCTCAGCAAAACGTCATATGGACCAGTCCATTTTTCTGACAGCTGGTTTTGGGCATCCCCACTCTGCCAGGTCTTCAGTAAGACCTGATCTCCAGGTCTGAAGGGATGCAATGGTTGATCAGGAGGCATAGAGATCCTCGAGCTTGCAAAGTTGTGAATTACTGCCAGAACCTCCTGGATGTGTTTCACATATTGTGTGATCCGGCAATCTTGTGCTATTTCCGGACTGGTTTTCAGAACTGAGGCCTGGAAGGGTCTTCCAAACACAATTTCAAAGGGGCTTAGTTGTAGCCCACTTCTAGGTGCCACTCTTATGCGGAGGAAGGCAAGGGATAGTACCTGGTCTCAACGAAGTTGTGTTTCTTGGCACAGTTTTGCTAAGGTTTTCTTCAAGGTGTGGTTCATTTTCTCCTTTTGTCCAGAAGACTGCGTTCTCCATGCAGCATGCAATTTCCAGTTGATCTGTAACGCACTGCTCGCTGCATGAGTAACGTCAGAGACGAATGCTGGCCCATTATCACTCTGGATGGAGTCCAGCACTCCTTCAGCAGCTGTTTTGCAATCTCTGAAGCTTTTTCCGTCTTTGTGGGAAATGCTTCCACTCATCCCGAGAATGTGTCCACAAAAACCAATAGGTATTTGAAGTTGCCTGTTGTTCTAGGCATTTGTGTTAAGTCCACCTGCCAGTCCTCAAAAGGGCACTTGCCTCGATATTGAACCCCAATGGCTTTAGGGTGGGAGTCAGTCTTGGGGTTATTCCTGGTACATAGTTGACAACCTCGGGTGATCCGTTGTGCTATTCTATGCAAATATGGTCCCTTCAAATATGGGCGCACAGTTTCTAATAAGGCATCTCTCCCATAGTGGGATCCTTCCTGAAGATGTTTTAGCACTGGATATACCAGGGCCTCCGGGAGGAGTATCATCCCATGGGAGTTTACTCTCCAAGTAGAGCTGGGGTCAAACTCAGTAAATCCCCATGCACGAGCTCTCTCCTCATCCCGCTCGGTGTATTCAGGAGCATACTGAGTCAGGTCCACAAGAGGGATGAGTGCACCCTGGAGGGCAGAATGGGCAGCAGCCTTAGCCACCTGATCAGCTGCCGTGTTGCCCTTTGCCATGTCAGACCCACCCTTTTGGTGGCCAGGACAATGGACCATGGCAACAGCTGATGGTAAAGCTACTGCCTTTAACAGGGCCAGGATTTCTAGTGGGTATTTGATGTCCTTGTTACTGGCAGTAAGGAGTCCCCGCTCCTTCCAAATGGCCTCATGCATGTGGAGAATCATAAAAGAGTACTTGGAGTCAGTAAATATATTGACTCTTTTACCTTTCGAGAGTTCTAATGCACGGGTCAGGGCTATTAATTCGGCTTTTTGTGCTGATGTACCTGCCAGAAGAGCCTTGGCCTTCATGGTGTTCTGGAGCGTCAAAAACCACTGTGTATCCCGCACATTGACGGCCTTGGTCCATGAAGCTGCTGCCATCTATAAATAGCTCCCACTCTGGATCTGGCAGAGGCTCATCAGTCAGATCTGGTCGGCTGGCATACACTGTGTCTATGGTTTCTAAACAGTTGTGGATTAAAGTGTCATCCTCAGGTCCATCTGCATTGCTTGGAAGCAATGTGTGGTGGGATTCAGGGAGTTAGAAACCTGCATCTTCACATTACGATTGTCCAACAGAGCTGCTTGATATTTTCCCATTCACCCGGCAGTCAACCAAAGTCCACCCTTCTGCTCCAGCAATATCAAGACCTGATGTGGCACACACACAGTGATGGGCTGACCCAGTGTAAACTTCGCCTCATGTAGGAGGTCACAAATGGCAGCCACAGCACACAAACATGGAGGCCATCCCTTAGTGGTGTGGTCCAATTGTTTGGACAGATATGCAAAGGTCTGCATTTCTGGCCCCAACAATTGGATTAGCACTCCTAGGCCAACACCCTGTCTCTCATGTACATAAAGTCTGAATGGCTTCCTAAGATCTGGAAGCCCTAATGCTGGGGCTGAGATCAACTTTACTTTTATTTCATCAAAGGCCTTTTGACGTTCTGGGGTCCAAGACAAAAGTTCAGAGTCCAGGCCTTTGAGAGCATCATATAAGGGTTTTGCTATTAATCCAAAGTTAGGAATCCAAATCCTACAAAACCCAGCCATACCCAAAAATCCACGCAACTGTCGCCGGTTGCTGGGGACTGTAAGGGCTGAAATTACTTGTTTCCTTTCCGTCATCAAGCTCCGTCTGCCTTTCTTAATTTCAAACCCCAAATACGTCACCGTTTGTTTACAGATCTGTGTCTTTTGAGGTGACTACTTATAGCCACATTCTGCCAGGGGGTTCAGTACCACTGTGGTATTTTCCAGACAAGGTTTGTAGTCTGGACTTGCAATCAATTAATCATCTATGTATTGCAACAAGACACCCTGGTTTAATTGAACCTTCCTGAGATCCCTGGCCAGTATTTCCCCAAAAATAGTTGGGGAGTTCTTAAACCCCTGTGGAAGCACAGTCCAGCAATACTGGAGAGTGCTCTTGGACTTAGGGTCTTGCCACTCGAAGGCAAAAAGTGGTTGATCTTGGACCTCTGTTGGGATACAGAAAAAGGCATCCTTCAGCTCTAATACCGAAAACCACCCAAAGTCACCAGGTATGGCAGTTAATAAGGTGTAGGGATTAGGCACGGGGAGATGTAAATCCCGAACAATGTCATTAATGGCCCTTAAATCTTGGACAAAATGGTACTCGCCTGTATGGGGTTTCTTCTCTGGCAGAATCGGAGTGTTATATGGTGAGCGGCAGGGCCGAATGAGTCCAGATCGAAGGAACCTTTTCAATACTGGCTCAATTCCCCTTAAGGACTCCTCCTTTAAGCGGTATTGCATCCTCCTTGGGGTTCTGCTCCCCTCTATCACTTCTATCTTTGCAGGCTCTGCATTTTTTGCACGTCCTGGGGTTCCATCAGCCCATACCCATTTACTTACTCTTTCAACAATTTCTGGAGGTAAAATTTCATCTTTTGGTGGAACATCTTGAGTAAGTAACATCTGGAACCGCAGAGCATGCTCTGGAGGCACCTGTAGGTGAAGCCTCCGATGTTTTGGTGAGAATATAATTCATGTGTTGAACTTACTTAAAAGGTCACGACCAGGAGGCGGAGCAACATGGCGGCGAGGAGACGCTGCGAGTAAGATCTCCCATTAAAAAAAAAGTTAATAGGGAGGAAAAGCGGCAGGTCCCAGTGAGAACTGGGACACGGAAGATAAATGGGCGACTCCAGCAAACTGCCCGAAGAAGAAAGTTGCCATAAAAGAGAACTAGAAGGGAGGAAAGCGCAGAAGCCTGCTCCCCTCCCCTGCCCACAGAGGCGGCACCCTCCGACCAGCAGAGAGGAGGAAAACAACAAACTAAAAAGACCAGCAAGGACAAACTACCCAGCAAGCAGGACTGTGAGTGGAAAAGAACTATTTCAGCCACCACACCCCGTGAACTGGAGCTGTGGAGAACCCTGCAGGATTCGCCGCAGCGGTGTGCGAACGGCTCCAGGCGCCATTAGAGAACAGCAGAGACCATGGGAGGAGACCCGCACACAGCCCTGGGCCAGCCGGTAAGCTTGCGCGGAAAAGCTGCGCGCTTGAAAAGCAAACGCGGATCGGGATCGCGGCTGCCCAGGTCCCCACGCCTGTGACCTAGGCTTGCGGGGAGACGCGTGGGGACCCTCACTGAGGTGAAAGCCCCTCACTGAGTAATCAGGAACCAGGCACCCAGGCACGGGAGCTGGGTGCAAAAGACTCCATTTTTGCGGTCACTGAACTGGGCTACAGCCCGCGTCCTGGACCTGAGGGCTTTGAAACTGAGACCGGGGGCACGAAATTCGGGGCGTGGATTCTCCACAATGGTGGGGCACAAGGCAGACACAGCACCCCAAAGCCGTTGAGGTTTACCCTACCATTCCCGCTCTGTTCCCTGTCCCACTGGGTGGAAAAATCAGCTCCCCAAGGACTCTAGGAGAGATCTCTGGCGCCACCTAGTGACTTGAAACCAGCAGGAGCCAGGGGCCAGCTGGGAAGTTAGCCCACGCCAGGCCCCTTCCGACCAGTAGTCTGAGCCCACAGGGGGAGCGGGCACCCACGGCTGGGGCAGACCGGGCGCGCAGAAGAGTGTGCCTGAGACCGGATGCACATGGACTGCGTCCCGCTTCGCCATTTTAGATCAGGGACATTTCTTCAGTAAAGACTGCCTAAAACCTGCAGAAAGCTCCCCCAGAAGCCAGAGGTGAGCGGGGAAGCTCGCCCATGCCAGGCCCCTTCTGGCCTGCAGTCCAAACCCAGAGGTGGAGCGGGAACCCACCGCCGGGGCAGACCAAGTGCACAGGGGAGTGTGTCCCCACATCGGCATTTTAGAACAGGGACCTTTCTTCAGTAAAGTCTGCTTGAAACAGACAGATGGCCACTGGAGGAGCCAGAGGAGAGCAGAGAAGCTCACCCAAGATGCCGGCCAGTCCCAGCAACACAGTGTCCCAATGCATACGACAAATTAGAAAACAGACAGTAGGGAGTAGAAGAACCACACGCAACCTAACAACTCCTCAGGAAAAAAGCACACCACAAAAAGAAAACCACCCCCCAGATTGCAACGACAGTAACTTGGAAGAACTTCTGAGCCTTCCAGAAAGAGAATTTAAAATTGCCGTGATTAAAAAAATGACAGAACTCATAAAGGAAAACAATGATCAGAAGAAGGAAATTGAGTCCCTAACGAGGGAAAACAATGGTCAGAAGAATGAAATTGAGTCCCTAAAGAGGGAAGCAAAAGAAACACAGGAGATCAAAGAATTAATGGAGGAACTAAAGAACTCTGGGAAAAGCAATGAAAGCAGAATAGATGAAATGGAAGAACGAATAAGTACTCTTGAAGACACAGAAATAAAAAGAACCAAAACAGAAAAGGAAAGAGAAGTACAAAGGAAAAAGAACGAAGAAAGACTTCGGGAACTATCTGACTCCATGAGGAAAGGAAATATAAGAGTTATAGGAATACCAGAAGGAGAGAGAGATGTAGGAACAGAGAAAATATTCATGGATATAATTGAAGAGAACTTCCCAAATGCGAAGAAGGAGCTGAAAATTGATATACAAGAAGCAAGAAGAACACCAAACTTCCACAAAGAAAGGAAAAATACAGCAAGACACATAATAGTAAAGCTCCCAAGAATCCAGGACAAGGAAAAAATAATGAAGCTGACAAGAGGGAAGAAACAGATAACATTCAAAGGAAAACCAATCAGGCTGACATCAGACTTCTCTGAAGAAACACTACGGGCAAGGAGAGAGTAGAGGGATATAGTCAACAGACTCCAAGAAAACAGATGCCAACCAAGAATACTCTATCCTGCAAAGCTCTCCTTCCTCTATGAAGAAAGAATAAGGACCTTCCCAGACAAACAGAAACTCTGGAATTTCATTATAACTAAACCTCCACTCCAAAAAATACTACAAGGAGTCCTAAAGCCAGAACCTCAGAGGGATGAATAACAACGAAAGAAGGCCAAAAAAAAAAGTTATTAAAAGAATAAATAAATCGAAGGAAAGACAAACACAATGGCAAATACAGATGCTAACAAATCAATATTAACTCTAAATGTCAATGGACTAAACTCTTCAATAAAAAGACACAGAGTTGCAGCCTGGATTAAGAAACAAAACCCAACCTTTTGCTGTCTCCAGGAAACACATTTAGTTACAAAAGATAAAAATAGACTCAAAGTTAAAGGATGGAAAACAATCCTACAAGCAAATGGACCAAAAAAGAAAGCAGGAACAACTATAGTTATATCAGATAAAACAGATTTCAAACTCAAAAAAAATAAAAAGAGACCCCAATGGTCACTACATTATGATCAAGGGGACAATACTTCAAGAAGAAATAACACTCATTAACATATACTCACCAAACGAAGGAGCACCAACATATATCAGACAACTGTTGTCATCTCTGAAAACAGACATCGGAGAAAACACATATGTACTGGGAGACTTCAACACACCACTATCAACAATGGATAGATCAATAAGACAAAAGATAAGCAAAGAAACTAAAGCTCTAAATAAGGACCTAGAGCATTTGGGCTTAACAGACATCTATAGAACACTAAACCCCCCAAAAAACGGAGTACACATTTTTCTCAAGTGCACACGGATCATTCTCCAGGATCAATCACATACTGGGGCACAAGACAAACATCAACAGATACACCAAGATTGAAATCATACCAACCATCTTTTCTGACCATGAAGGCATCAAACTAGAAATAAACCATAAAAAGAAGGCAATGAACTTTCCTACCTCATGGAGATTAAAAACCACACTACTGGAAGACCACTGGACTAATGAGGAGATCAAAGAAGAAATTAAAAAAATTCTTTGAATTGAATGACAAGGAGGACACCAATATCCTAAATGTATGGGATGCAGCAAAAGCAGTAATAAGAGGAAAAATATAGCAATAGAAGCTCACATCAGGAAACAAGAAAGAACTCAAAGAAACAACTTAATCTCGAAGCTCAAAGATCTAGAAAAAGAACAACAAAAAAACCCCAAAACCAGTAGAAGAAAAGAAATAATAAAAACCAAAGCAGAGATAAATGAAATTGAAACTGAAAAAACAATCCAAAAAATCAATGAAACCAAGAGCTGGTTCTTCGAAAAAAATCAATAAAATAGACAAACCCCTAACCAGGCTTACTAAGGAAAAAAGGGAGAAAGCACAAATAAACAGGATCATAAATGAAAGAGGAGAAATCACAACGGACACAGCAGAAATCAAAAGAATAATCAGTAACTACTATGAACAGTTATATGGAAACAAGTTCAACAATCTAGAGGAGATGGACAAATTCCTACAACTCTACAATCACCCAAAGCTAGATAAAGAAGAAATAGAACACCTAAACAGACGAATTACAAGCAGCGAAATTGAAATGGTAATCAAAAACCTCCCCAAAAACAAAAGCCCAAGACCTGATGGATTTACAAATGAATTCTACCAAACATTCAGAGACGAATTAGTGCCTATCCTTCACAAACTCTTCCAAAAATTTGAGAAGGAAGGGACAATACCAAACACGTTCTATGAAGCCAACATTACACTAATACCAAAACCGAACAAGGACAACACAAAAAAGGAAAACTACAGGCCAATCTCCCTAATGAACACTGATGCAAAAATCCTCAATAAAATTTTAGCTATCAGAATCCAACAATGTATCCATAAGATAATTCACCACAACCAAGTAGGATTCATTCCAGGGACACAAGGATGGTTTAACATCCGAAAATCAATCAACGTTATCCAACACATCAACAAAAAGAAATATAAAAACCATATGATAATATCAATAGATGCTGAGAATTTCAACAAAGTGCAACACCCATTCATGATAAAAGCTCTTGAAATTCTTGGGATACAAGGAACATACCTCAACATCATAAAGGCCATCTATGACAAGCCAACAGCCAGTATCATTCTCAATGGTGAAAAGCTGAAAGCAATTCCATTAAGATCTGGAACAAGACAAGGATGTCCACTCTCACCACTGCTTTTCAATATAATACTGGAAGTCCTAGCCAGAGCAATAAGACAAGAGAAAGACATCCAAGGAATCCAAATAGGAAAAGAAGAAGTCAAGCTATCACTATTTGCAGATGATATGATAATATACATAGAGAACCCCAAAAACTCCACAGAAAAACTAATTCAACTCATCAGTTTATCAAAGTGGCAGGATACAAAATCAACACGCAAAAGTCAGTAGCCTTCCTATACACAAACAATAAATCTTAAGAAGAAGAAATTAAAAAAACCGTCCCTTTTATTATCGAAAAAAAAAAATCAAATATTTGGGAATAAATCTAACAAAAGAGGTAAAGGACCTTTACAAAGAAAACTATAAAACACTGTTAAAAGAAATAGAAGAAGACACAAAGAAATGGAAAGACATCCCCTGCTCATGGATTGGAAGAATAAACATTATTAAAATGGCCATCCTACCAACAGCAATATACAGATTCAATGCTATTCCAATAAAAATTTCAATGTCATTCTTCAAAGAAATAGAACAATTATGATGAAATTCATATGGAATCACAAAAAACCCTGAATAGCCAAAGCTCTCCTGAAAAAAAAAAAAAGAAGGGAATGGAGGCATCACACTCCCAGTCTTCAAACTCTACTACAAAGCCATAATCATCAAAACTGCATGGTATTGGAACAAGAACAGACACACAGACCAATGGAATCGAATAGAAAACCCAGAAATAAACCCACAGACTTATGGTCAACTAATCTTTGACAAAGGAGCAAAGACTATGCATTGGAGCAAAGAAAGTTTGTTCAATAAATGGTGCTGGGAAAACTGGGTTGCTACAAGCAAAAGAATCAAGCTTGACCACTACCTCACACCATACACAAAAATCAACTCAAAATGGATTAAAGAACTAGACATAAGACCTGAAACCATAAAATACATAGAAGGAAATATAGGCACGTGATATGCACATCAAAGACATCTTTACAGACACATCACCCAAAGCAGTGATAGTGAAGGCAAAGATAAACAGCTGGGACTACATCAAATTAAAGAGCTTCTGCACAGCAAAAGAGACTATAACAAAAACAAAGAGAAACCCCACCAACTGCGAGAACACTTTTGCACACAACACTAATGATAAGAAACTTCTCTGAAGAGGAAATGCAAATGGCCAACAGGCATATGAAAAAATGTTCAACATCACTTATAATCAGGGAAATGCAAATCAAAACTACCTTGAGATACCATCTTACACCAGTGAGAATGTCACATATTAAAAAAACTAGCAACAACAAATGTTGGCGAGGGTGTGGAGAAAAAGGAACTCTCCTGCACTGCTGGTGGGAGTGCAAACTGGTCCAACCACTATGGAGAGCTGTGTGGAGATTTCTGGACCTACTGAACATAGAGCTTCCATATGATCCAGCAATTCCACTCCTAGGGATTTACCCAAAGGACACAGAAACATCAATTCCAAAGAGCACCTGCACCCCTATGTTTATAGCAGCACTGTTTACAATAGCTAAGCTTTGGAAACAGCCCAAATGCCCAAAAATAGATGACTGGATCAAAAAGATGTGGTACATATACACCATGGAATATTACTCAGCATTCCAAAAAGATAAACACATGCAATTTGCAGCAACATGGATGGCGCAGGAAGGGATCATGCTCAGCGAAATAAGCCAGAAAGAAAAAGAAAAATACCGGATGGTCTCACTCATAGCAGGAATCTAGAAAACTTAAATAAGGGACCAGGAAAATGAATAACTATAAGAAAGTGAAAATCAAAATCAACAAAAAACTATGAACCAGAGACACTTTTTGGGGGATGGGGGGCGGAAGGGGAGGGATTGGGATCAAAATGGGGGGGTTGCAATTGTATGGGGAATATAAAAATAAAATTTATTATTTAAAAAAAGAAGTCACGACAAAGTAGAGGGATTGGGCACTCTTCCATGTATAGGAAGCTATGCTGGAGCTTTGTGGTGCCCAGCCGGCACTCCAAAAGTTGTAGGAAGGTTTTCTTTTGTGGCCTTCCCGTAATCCCAGTTATTGCTACAGTCTCTTTGCTCATTTTAGTTAATTTTGAATTCAAAACTGAGTATGTCGCTCCAGTGTCCACCAAGAAATCAATGAGATGATCCCCCACAGCGAGTGGTACCCGGGGCTCTGAGGGGGTTATTCTAATGGGCTTCTCTAGATCTAGTGGAGCCCCTGGGCACCCCTAGTCTTCATCTGAACTTTCTCCATGACCTCTCATTTGTCTCCTTTCCTCTGAACTTGGCTCTAGATTCCTTCTACTCTGTCTATATTCCCTCCTATCTTCACCTGAGGTTCTACTCTGTGCTGTCATTTGTCTCCTTTCCTCTGTACTGGGCTCTCGATTCCTTTTCTGTCTGTATTCCCTATCATCATCTGAGCCTCCACTCTGTGCTAACATTTGTCTTCTTTCTTCTCTCCTTGTTTCCTGGTTCTGTGTACTCCTTCTATATTCCCTCCTGTAACCCCCACGTGAATCATCATATCTTGGCGTTCTCTGTCTTCTATCCTGCCTTCTATAATTATTGCATCTGCCGCTTCCCTGTAATCTGGGACAACTGTACTTCCAATGTCTCTCTTCCCTACAGAAAGCACACTGATTTCTTCCTAGGGGTTCATATCTCTGTCCATTACTGTTTCCCTGAAACCTTGTTCTATGCTCTCTTTGTAAGAAAACAGTTGCAGGTTTCGGTCTCCTGTCCTCTCTATTATTATAAACCCTAAATGCTAAGTCCACTACCTGGGATGGACTCATCTCTGACGCCGTCCATCTTAGCTAACTTTTTTTTTTATGTCTGGGGCACTATGGGTAATGAAAGCCATAGTGATCAGACGAGCATTTTTTGGGGTATCTGGGTTTATATCCGTGTGGTTAGTGTACATTTGAATAATCCTCTCAAGGAACTCTGACGGATCCTCATTAGCTCCTTGTTCGAGTTGCAATATTTTGTTAAAGTTTTTTTGTTTGGGGATTCCCTGCTTCAGTCCTACCAATAAACATTTTTCATACAGATCCTCAGGAGTCTGCATGGGAGGGGCCTTGTCACATGGAAGAGGATTTTGTCCTGATGTATTTAAAGTATTTAAAATATGATGCTCCTCCTCTTCTAACTCTGCAGGCTGGCAGTCCTCATGGAAAGAGGAAGGTTTATCCTTTCTCTGTGCCATAAGCCGAGCCTGCGCCATGTCCAATTTATGGAAGGCTACCTCTATCCGGTCCTGCATATTTTTAAAAGCTTGATCTTGTATGCTTTTATAAACTGACTCAAAGATGCTACGGTTCTCATCCCTCATGCACTTAATAGTTAAATCAAAGGCCTGATGTTGTTGTTGTATGGCCACATTAAAAACCTGAATTTTTTGTTGCATGGCTAAGTTAAGAGCCTGAATGTGTTATTGCACATTCTCAGTATGTGAAGTAGAACATCTACCTCTCATAGAAAGAAGAATGTAGCAAATGGCTCTTACATATATTACCAAAAAAAAAAAAAAAAAAAACACCCAGAAGCACAGACTGCAAAGGGATGGCTTGTAAACCACCCATGTATGTATACAATAGTAAAATCACGTGCCATAAACCAGGCTTCATCAAATTATTTACATTAATGAAACTGGTGGTGATATTTAATGGAAGAAGGCTACTCAAATTCAAGGTTGGAAGGAAACTGAAAGAACTCAAGCTAGGGATGAAACTGTATAGGCTCATGGTTGAGGCCATATTTGAGTCAAAAACGCACCCACAAGGGCTGTACGCACAGGGAAAAAACAGACTTTTCAGGACTTGAGACAAATATTACACTGCGAGTCCTGCAGAACTAGTGCGCTTATGGTGACCAATGCAAGGAATGTTACTTTGGGCTGGTCAACCGTGGGTGTAACTTGCAAACCACGTTGGGCACCAAACTGTTATAGGGCAGTCCCGATACAAAACAGGGTGCCTGACTGTGGGTCCTCACCCGCGCACTTGAAAGTACTTATCAATACTCTACTGCAGGCACATGTGGAAGGTTAATAAAAGGTTTATTTACAAGGGAAGGGGAAATGAGGAAATGACAGCTCAGGGAGAAAAGTGGGAGACAAAGTTTTAAATGACTCCTACCTGATCCGCCAATCTGGAATCCCAAATGGCACTCTGAGATCTGGCCGCAAGCCAGGAGCCGTGAAGCCAGGAGGCGAGCAACAGCGAGCTAGCCCAAGGCCCACGTGTTTGGTTTTTATATCCACCCTGGCTGCTTAACTCCACCCTCAGGTCCCAGCCACCTTCCCTTTGATGATGATGGGATTTGTCTTTCCCAATGTCTTGATGGGTTTAGTCTGGAGTGGGAGTGGAGTCCACAAAGCCTGTATGGGATTAACTCAGGACATCATTTTCCCCTAACAATCTGGGTGTAAAAGGAATTGTGAAAAAGCAATCTTTTAAGTCTGTGACTAAGAGATGAAAAATTTAGGGGAACATGTCTGGGTTAGGGAGGCCTGGTTGAAGTGCCCCCATAGGTTGCATTTGAGCATTAACTGCTCTTAAATCCTGATTAAGTCGCCATTTCACTGACTTTTTTGGAATACAGAAAATTGGGGTATTCCATAAACTGGTTAAAGGTTCAATATGACCCAACTGTAACTGTTCCTGAACTAACCAGTGGACTTGAGACAATTTGTCCCCCTTTAGGGGCCACTGTTCCACCCAAACTAGGGGAACTGGGTTCCATTTAATTTTGAGTGGAGGAATTAAAGTGGACACAGTTAAAAGTGCGACATAATGGAAATGTGCCACTGAGATAATAAATCTTGTCCCCACAGAGTAATAGGAATGGGCAGAATGAAAGGCTGAAAGTAAGCCACTCTTCCATCTGGATGCATACATTGTAATGAATGGGAGCTCTGGTGTGAAGCGTTGGAGCTGCCTACACACCTGATAAGGACTCAGTTGCTAAACAGGATTGCCAAGTAGGGGGCCAGTCCTTTTGTTAGGGGGAAATGATGTCCTGAGCTAATCCCATACAGGCTTTGTGGACCCCACCCCCACTCCAGACCAAAGCCACCAAAACATTGGAAAAGACAAATCCCATCACCACCAAAAAAAAGGTGGCTGGGACCTGAGGGTGGAGTTGGGCAGCCAGGTTGGATATAAAAACCAAACACGTGGGCCTTGGGCTGGCTCGCTATCGTTCACCTCCTGGCTTCACCGCTCCTGGCTGATGGCCAGCTCTCAGAGCGCCATTTTGGGATTCCTGATCGGCGGATCGGGTAGGACTCATTTAAAACTTTGTCTCCCACTTTTCTCCCTGAACTGTACATTTCCTCATTTCCCCTTCCCTTGTAAATAAACCTTTTATTAACCTTTCACGTGTGCCTGCAGTAGAGCATTGATAAGTCCTTTTAAGCGCGCGGGTGAAAACCCACAGTCAGGCACCCCGTTTTGTATCGGGGTTGCTCTACAACACTTTGTTGCTATAATTGATACATCAGCTCCTGTATCAGTGAGGCCTGTAAATGATTTACTGAAAATGGGAACAGTTAAGGAAGGTTGGGTATTTTTAATAGCAGTTTCCTAGAGGCTTGTTTCTCTGGACTGCCAAACTGGTGAGGGTCTCTCAGTCTGAACTGTGAACTTGGAATCTAATATTGCAAGAGTAACAACTGTGCAATGCAGTTTGAGGAGGATCCTTGTCCTGAATGCATGTCTGATGGCGGGCACATAGGGTGTGGGCATAGGTAGATGGGATTCAGCTGAGTTAAGACTGTGCTTTTAAGGGCGGCGTCACGGGGACGCCAGGAGCAGCAGCAGCAGCAGCAGCAGTAGAAGAAGCCGAGAAGCAGCAGAACGAACGCCAGAGAGCCCAGATAGAGTGAAGACTTGCCGGGGGCTGGGAGGCCTGCCAGACAGCACCCCTGCCTGCCATATGCCTGGTGAACCCCAATAAAAGACCTGCAAAAAAACCCAATAAAAGACCTGCAAAAAACCACTGAGGACTCTGACTCCTCCTTTACCTGGTCTGCTGGATCAGAAAATCTGCACTGTGGCCAGTCCTGCCTTTACAATTGGCGTAAGTCAGCAGGATCCATGCAGACGGGTATTGGAGCCCTCTGAAGACCTGGAGGGACTAAGGAGAACAGACTGTTTGCCTGTGATGACGCTGGAGGCGCCATGGCGGCACAGAAGGTGGACAACGTCCACGAGGTACAGGACGAGACCTGGCATGAAGGAGACACCTGAGAGAACCAGCCAACGACACCCAAAAGGACCGGCCAATGACCCCTGAGGCAGGAATTGTTACAGGGCAGCCCCTATATAAAACAAGTTACATGACTGTGGGCCCTCACCCGCACCCTTAAAGGGGATTAAACTGCAGGCACATACAAAAGGTTTACAGAAGATTTATTTATAAGGGGAGGGGAAATGAGGAAATGTACAATTCAGGGAGAAAAGAGGGAGATTAATTCTTAAATGTGTCCTACCTGTTCTGCTGACCTGGAATCCCAAATGACCTGCCCAGACCAAACGCTGCCTGGTCAAGAGCAAGAGCCAAGAGAGCTACCCCCACTCACTTGGCCAGTTAAGTACCTGTAGGGTAAAGAAAATATCAGGCTTTTCTGCCCTCCCGCCATCATGTACCTGAGTGGTACATTTCCTCATTTCCCTTTCCCTTGTATATAAACCTTTTATTAACCTTTTGTGTGTGCCTGCAGTAGAGTATTTTTTTTAAAAAGATTTATTTATTTATTTATATAAGCACTGGGTACAGTCAGATGCGTGGGAGGGTGAGAGAATTCACCAGAGCCAGAGCGGAGAGCAGAACAGGCAGAGTGACGAAGTACACTGCTGAGGGGAGCAGCAGGCATGGCAGGAGAGGTCTGTGCGCCATGTGGGACCCTCGCCTGGTGGCCGGGGGTCGAACCAGTGCTGCAGAGGCTGTGGGCAGCTTCGCAACCCAGCTCTCAAAAGCTGCGCCACCAGGGAGGCCCAGTAAGTCCTTTTTAAGCATATGGATGAGGACCCACAGTCAGGCAACCGGTTTTATATCGGGGCTGCCCTGTAACACCTCCTCCAGGTCTCCTTCTGGCTCTCCATTCTGCTTCTTTCCTTCTCCAGTTTCCTCTCCAGCTTCTTCTCCTCCCTGCTCAGCTCCACCCTCCTTTGGGTGGGGCAGAGAACCTGGAACCTCCCCTTTTCCTGGACACCACCGTTACACTTTCTCTAAACAAATGCCTCTTTTCATGTGCTTGCCTGAGCATCAGCAAAGTTCCTGCTGCAGCTTCATGAGACACCAACTCATGGTGGTCTAGTGGCTGGGACTCAGTACTGCCCCTGCAACCTGGGATCCATTCCTTGTGGGGAGACTAGGCCTGAAAATCTGACATTATGGTGTCACAATGGTAGATGTGTTGACAGCGGGGGCATATGGTTTTTGGTTTAACAGGTTTACAAGTTTCACCAGAAGTGACATTGGACAATTCTTATGAAAATGACCAGTTTACCCAGTTACAACAAGGGGCTGCTCTTTGTAAAGCCATAGCCAAGACAAAAGGTTAATAAAAGATTTATTCACAAGAGAAGGGGAAATGAGGAAACGTATAACTCAGGGAGAAAAGTGGGAGATAAAGTCTTTTTTTTTTTTTTTTTTTTTTAAAGATTTATTTATTTATTTACACAAGCACTGGGTACAGTCAGAAGCGCGGGAGGGTGAGAGAATTCACCAGAGCCAGAGTGGGGAGCAGAACAGGCAGATGGATGAAGTACACTGCTGAGGGGAGCAGTGGGCGGCAGGAGAGGTCTGCGCACCATGTGGGACCCTCGCCGGTGGCCGGGGATCGAACCGGCGCTGCAGAGGCTGCGGGCAGCTTCACAGCCCAGGGCTCAACCGCTGCGCCACCAGGGAGGCCCGGGAGATAAAGTCTTAAATGCATCCTACCCGACCCACCGATCTGGAATCCCAATGGCACTCTGAGAGCTGGCCGCGAGCCACCAGCCATGAAGCCAGGAGGCGAGTGAGAGAGAGGCCCAAGGCCCACGTGGCTGGTTTTTATACCAAACCTGGCTGCTTAACTCCACCCTTAGGGCCCAGCAACCTTCCCTTTGGTGGTGATGGGATTTGTCTTTCCCAATGTCTTGATGGCTTTGGTCTGGAGTGGGGGTGGAGTCCACAAAGCTCAGGACATCCTTTCCCCCTAACAGATTGGGCAAGAAAAATAACTGGGTTCTAGTCACCTAACAAACATTAATAAGGTGTTTCTTATTAAAAGTCACCCTTGATTGTCGACTGAATTATGATACATCTCATTTCAACGAAGTCAAATATAAATTTTAAAAGCCATATGAAAAGTACTGGTGACATATTTAAAATAGGCAAGCCAAAATATGTTATAGTGTGTGTCTACTCTGTATTTTAGTAATGTGATTATTTTGTTATTAAATGTATTTAATTGTTGATTTTTAATATGTCTCACAGAGGAGTTATTCATGGCACATGGCCAGTGTTGTCTGTCGATGCAGGAGGCTGGAATGCAAAAGCCCACCAGGTAGCCCACCTGGGACCAGGAATGCGGAAGCCCACCTAGGCAACTCAGACAATAAGCCTCTCCCCGCCCTACCTATAATAAAATCCTGTCTCCCCCTGGCAACGTGCTCAACTTCGCCGACCCCCACCTTGGGTCTGTGAATCCTGCGGGGTGGGGGGGGGGCAATACATTTTCCTCTCCTTTATGACAAATTTAGTCTGGCTCTCCTTTTCTTTAATGCGCTGAAACTTTCCGTCTACCCATACACAGCAAGCAGCCCCTTGGCTTTCTCTGGCAGGCCAAAAAAGCCAAGTCGCCATCAGCTCCAGGGAGTTTTCTTTATGGAAAACATCTAAAAATATCAGTGATCTGCTGCATGTATTTAGTGTGTTTCGGATACTTGTTGATTGCCATCAATGATATGAGTCTGAATGACATGTGTGCCCAGGAAAGCGCCAGTGAATATGCCTGCAATTGGTAGGAAAACAGCACATTCATTTTGAGATGAGTCAGAGAACTCGGGGAGTTTCCAAAATTAAATTGGTATCCAGGGTACACAGGATAGGCTGTAAGAGTGGTGGGTAGCTAGTCGGGACATGGTTACAATAATGCAAGCAAATGCTTGTGGGAATGACCATCTTGACAGATCTGGTTTGGGAAGTGCCAGTAAGTCTGATGATCACAACAAAGTAATGGTCGAAGACTAGGGTTGAGTTTAAAGTCTCTAACAGGAAGAGGAGCCATTTAGAAGATAAGATCATGTATCAGTTTTGTAATGTTCTTGCACTCTTATTTCAGAAGAGGCATGTCTGGTGGCACCGGTAACATGGCTGTATAAACATCTGAGTAAAGCATAGTGAACAGTCATTGCAGAGGGGTAAGTGGCCCCATGTAGTATAGTTGCAATCAGTTATATTGTCCTCTCCTGTCTGGGAATCCCATTCATGGGTTGAGTTGACCCCTGAACCTATAACAGCTTATTGTTTATGGCTCTGTGTTGGCCTCTACCTCTTCCAGAATATAAATAGAGCACCATGCTGCCACGTACCCTGATTGTAAATTTTTATGCCATATTTGTAAAACTGCACAATGTACAAGCATTGCAGTATCTTCTAAGTATAAAAATTTTGAACAGATTAGGTTTTTGAAATGGTGAGATTTCATTATAAGCTGTATGAGTTTGGGGAGACCCTGTTCTTCTTGGGCTCAACCTCATTTGTAAGATGGGAGAAATGATTGGGGGAGGGGCAGAACTAAGGCCAGTAAATCGAGTAATTCGTAGCTTGTAAAGAAAATCTAAGTGAGCACTAAAAAATGAAGGAAAATTGGATTTCCTTTGCTTTCTCACTAAACACAAAGTTGGTATTTCACCACCCCTCTTCCATAATATGCTAGAAGTCTAATAATATGGAAATTGTATCCGTGAATAAAAAAATGGGCTTTAACCTTTGTTCACCAATGAAGCAAAAATCTTATAAAAGACAAGTTTTGCCATTTTAAGGATATCAAACATACCTCATTTCCCACTAAATTAGGTTATTCCTCAAAATGATATTGTTGGGGGAAAAGGATATCCTAAAGCTAATTCCATACAGGCTTTGTGGACTCCACCCCCACCCCAGGCCAAAGCCAAAGCCACTGGGAACTCCAAATCCCATCACCACCCAAGGGAAGGTGGCTGGGACCTGAAGGTGGGGTTAAGCAGCCAGGTTGGTATAAAGCCAGACACGTGGGCTTTGGAGGGGTCCCCCATTTTGGCTCTCCGCCAGCTCGCAGCGTCCGGCCAGCTCTGAGAGTGCCTTTGGGTTTCCAGGTTGGCGGATCGGGTAGGACGCATTAAAGACTTTATTTCCTTATTTTCTCCCTGAGTTGTACATTTTCCTTATTTCCTTTTCCCTTGTAAATAAACCTTTTATTAACCTTTTGTGTATGCCTGTAGTGGAGTATTAATAAGTCCCTTTTAAAGCACGTGGGTGAGGACCCACAGCCAGGCAACCAGTTCAATATCGGGGCTGCCCTATAACAATACCTTCTATTGTTCACAGCTCACTTCCATAATTACTTGCATAACTGCCTTCACCCATAGCTCTTCTGGTGTTTCATCTGGGAAATCACTTAATTTTACTCAGAGGAAAAGCCCATGATGGGCTAATTGTGCAGATGACCTTAACTCTTCCTCAGATGGGAACTGTATGATTTCATGGGGTGCACAGTGTGTCACTCAGTCTTTGTGATAGCAAACTCGTGCCAATTATAAAAGGCAATTTAAAATCTTACCAAATTACGTTAAACAAAACACCATAAATACACATGGCCCAAAGCAATGGAAACAGAAAATCTCAACTCCAACCATGGCAGAAATGAAGATGAACCCTGTCTATAGTTTTTTCCATATGGGGAAGCATTGGTGGTTATCACAGGAATGCTGTACTGTATCTCTGTTTGCAAGCAGTTCCTCAGTGTTTAAGATGTATTACTGGGGGGGCCTCCCCTGGTGGTGCAGCGGTTGAGCACTGGGCTGCGGGGCCACCCGCAGCCTCTGCAGCGCTGGTTCATTCCCCAGCTGCCAGCGAGGGTCCCACCAAAAAAAAAAAAAAAAAGATGTATTACTGGGTGATGGAAATAATAAAAGTTATCAATGTTGACATCTCCAATTAGAGGCCCCAACCTTCTACAGTGTGAGCCTCAAGGGGGCTCTGAGACCTGGGACGCTGATTGAGAAGGACCCACCAGACGGGAAACTGCTGTCAGCTACAAGCAGTGATTCTTTATTTTTCCCAGAATGGTAATACAGGAATTGTGAACAAGGACGTCTGCATTTTATCATAAGTCAGAGAAAACAAAACAACCGTCCCTCACACACCATGTATGTGAGCCCAAGCATGCCATGTACATGAGCCCTTGGGCTTATCTGGACATGCCTATCCTTGTGGATATCTGCTGCACTAAGTTAAGCCCAAGGAGGTTTCCAAGGATGGCACAGTACAGGGCGTCCCTCCCAGTCAGTTTGCCGTACTGGCACATGTGAGTCTGCTCAGTGTTTCTTTCAGCCCTTTTCCTTGCCATTCTCAGGTCACCTCTTGAACATCCTTATGCAACATACAGGGAACATACTTTCATCCTTACTTTACATGTAATTGTTAACTTTCCTTCAAAGCTCTTATTTCCATCTTATAAATAAAACAAAATAGTGACATTGGTTATTTTCTCTTTTCCCATGGAAATATACAGACCAGGGGGCCTCCCCAGTGGTGCAGCGGTTGAGCACTGGGTTGCGAAGCTGCCTGCAGCCTCTGCAGCGCCAGTTCGATCCCCGGCCACCGTACCAGAGTCCCACATGGCACGCAGACCTCTCCTGCAGCCCGCTGCTCCCCTCAGCAGTGCATTTCATCAGTCTGCCTGTTCTGTTCCCCGCTCTGGCTCTGGTGAATTCTCTCACCCTCCCCGCGCTTCTGACTGTACCCATTGCTTGTATAAATACATAAATAAATCTTTAAAAAAAAAATATACAGACCAGGACTAGAGGAACTTATTTCTTACACTTCTATATACAGAGTATAATGCCTTGATTATTTGTGCTAAATTGTATAAGTTCTGAATGTGCACAGCCTGATAGAGGAAGGATGCTGAAAAATTAGCTCAAGAGCATAATGTCTGTGCAAGAATAGCTTGCTTTCAAGAGGGACCCTATTTTTATCCCTTGGTAGTTTGTATTCTCTGACAATTCATCATATACTATAAGAAATTCTCTGTTCAGATAATAATCACCATGCTTGCTGGAGACAGTATCTAAAACATAGAAACATTCTTTCCTTGAATACTAATCCCATTACCTAACATAAACCCAAATCCTACTACCTTTTTTAAATTTGTCTTGCTGATAAAACCCATTACATATGAGGTCTGCAATCATTTTAATCATGATGATTCATCACACCCCTTTGACTATTGGTATGATCCTGGGAATAAGGCAAGACCATGATTCAAATTTTTAATTAAGAATGAATGAGAAATTAGTTTCATGACAAAATTATGATATAAAAGAATAAAAAATAAATTTGCCTGAGGGAAAATACCATATGTATCAATATTTTGTAACAGTGGCTCAAAAAGTATGACCAATTTGACAGTTACAAAGTTGATCTAAAGTCTACAATTACAGTGGTCTAATATATCCTATCAAGAAGAGGAATAGATAATGGTGCTTCGGTGGTAGGTATGGTGTGATAAATTCATATTTATAGAGGTGTGAGTATATACCCTTAGAATACACACAGTATTGTTAATCAGTGTTACTGCAATAAACATAAAAATTTATCTAAGAAATACCTGCCAGGGTCCACTGCCAAGAAGTTATGGGACAAAAATTAAAGACTGATCAAAAAAAAAAAAAAAGAAAAAAAAGGAATAGATATTTGTTAGTACACTATTTGAAATGGTTAATAAGGCAGTTCCAAGAAATATCTTCAGAAACAGGTGTTTGCTCAAAAAAAAAATTTAAAATTACATATAAACAATTTAAAAGTATAGAGGAATTAAATTAGCTGGCAGTGATTGTAAATATTCAATTTCCCTGGCCCCAGGAAGGTACAAAATTCTCACAGGAAGGACCAGGTCAGAGTAGTCACTACACATGAACTAGATGAAAAATTTCCCACAAGGCTCTTCTTAGTAACCCAGAATCAGGAACACACAGTTGTGTGTTTAAGATTTTTATTGTACAAATCAAATCTTACACAAATACATGAGACAAGGAGAACAGAGCTTCAGAGAATATTCTTCATCATAACAGCTCTGAGAAAATGGAAATCACGCAGTATGTATTCTTGGCTGGCAGAGTGAAGAATCAGAAAAATGGGCTGAAAGCAGGCATGTGAAATTCCAGTGTATCCATCCTTTTCTGTACTGTGGTTCCCAAAATGAAGGTATTCTTTGCTTGTACCTTCAGAATCAAGTGATGTTATTGGTAAATTTGAATTTGGGACATGTTCTAGAAAATATATATCCCAACATTACCCACGCTGCAATAACACATTCTGGGGAGGGGGGCATCTCCAATCCTACAATTTATTATCTCTTTAGAGTTCTTAGTGTAAAGTCTATTATCCAAGTCACAGTTTGAAAAAGCCAGCAAGATTAATGGGAAAAGGTGTAAATTATCATTCAAGTGAGAGTATATTCTGACAAACTTTGCATACTTATAAATTTCTGTCAACTATTCACTAGCAAGGTAAATAGAATAAGGCTCTTTTTGATTAAAGGGGGTTTTCTAATATGAAAGGACTAGTATTTATAACAGACAAGGAATAGTCAGTAGTGACCATGAAGCCTGTAGGAAAATCGCAATGAACACTGAAGTGTCATTATACAATGGTTACTGAACTTATAGAACAATTTAAAGATTATACAAAAATCAACTCTGCTTGCATATTAGAAATATACGTTAAATGGAAAGAGAAAAATTTCATAAGTTGACTTAAGGGAAAAAAAACACCTATAAAGCTTATGTGCTATTCATCTAAGAGAACTTATTAAAGACTCAATGTTCTACTTGCAAAAGTAACAAGTAGAATCCATAATCCAGTGACTGAGTTTCATAGAGTCACTGATAAGGACAATATATTTGAAATTCTAAAATACTTCCTTCATGTTGTGACTTTTATAGATGATTCTATGTGACTTATTTGCACCAGGCTTTTCCATTACTTACATTTGCAGTACTTATATAAATGTAATTTTAACATAACTTTGAATATATTAGTTAAAACCAAAAGCTTTTCCTGTATTTTTTAGTTACAATTTACCTATCTGGTATGCATCCTTATCACATGCTTATGTAGGGATGTGGGCCAATTGAAGGTTTTCCCACAATGCTTACACTCAAGTAGTTTCTCTCCAGTGTGAATTCTTTCATGGCTTCGATATGAACTAGGTCGACTAAAGGCTTTCCCACATTCATTACATTTATAAGGTTTCTCTCCAGTATGCACTCTCATGTGTCCTCGAAAGGTTGTTCGATAGATGAAGGCTTTTCCACATTCCTTACATTCATAGGGTTTCTCTCCAGTATGAGTTCTTTCGTGTACTTGAACATAACTGGAACAACTAAAGGCTTTACTGCATATCTTACATTCATAGGGTTTCTCTCCTGTGTGAGTTCTTTCATGTATTCGAAAAGAGCTGGGACAATTGAATGCTTTCCCACATTCCTTACATTTATAAGGCCCATCTCCAGTGTGTGTCATCATATGTCTTCGAAAGCTTGTGAGAGAAATGAATGCTTTTCCACATTCCTTACATTCATAGGGTTTCTCTCCAGTGTGAGTTCTTCCATGTATTTGCAAACCTAGAGGAGAACTGAAGGTTTTAGCACATTGTTTACATTCATAAGGCTTCTCTGCAGTGTGAGTCCTTTCATGCCTTCGAAAGGATGTTGGACAACTGAGGGCTTTACCACATTGCTTACATATATAGGGTTTCTCGCCAGTGTGAGTTCTCACATGGACTTGAAAAGTGGTGAGCCAATGAAAGGCTTTTCCACATTCATTACATCTATAGGGTTTCTCTCCAGTATGAGTTCTTTCATGTGTTCGAAAGGAACTAGAACAACTGAAGGCTTTACCACATTGTTTACATTCATAGGGTTTTTCTCCAGTGTGAGATCTTTCATGTATTCGGTAAGAACTGGGACAATTGAATGCTTTCCCACATTCCTTACATTTGTAAGGTCCAACTCCAGTGTGTGTAATCATGTGTCTTTGAAAGCTTCCAAGAGAAATGAAGGCTTTCCCACATTGCTTACAGTCATAGGGTTTCTCTCCAGTATGAGTTCTCTCATGTTTTCGAAGAGAACTGGGACAACTGAATGCTTTACTACACTTTTTACATTCATAAGGTTTTTCTCCAGTATGTGTCCTTTCATGACTTCGAAAAGAACTAGGACAGCTGAGTGCTTTCCCACATTGCTTACATTCATACGGTTTCTCTCCTGTGTGAGTCCTTTCATGTGTCTGAAAGGTTTGATGATATCTAAAGGCTTTTCCACATTGTTTACACTGATAGGGTTTTTCTCCAGTGTGAGTCCTTTCATGTTTGCGAACAGACTGACGATATCGAAAGGATTTCCCACATTCCTTACATTTATAGGATTTCTCTATACTGTGGTTTCTTTCATGTTTTTGAAAAGGCTGGAGATAACTGAATGCTTTCCCACATTCCTTGCACTTGTAAGGCTTCTTTCTACATCCCTGATACTTATGTGGTTTGTGTGCTTTGTGAGATCTCATGTGCTTTTTAAGGGATGAATTACTCATGAAGGCTTTCCCACACTCATTGCACTTCCATGGTTTTACTTCAGTAGAGGTTTTCTTGTTAAGATTAAGACTGAAGTTTCCTTCTTGTTGATTACCTTTATTTCCTTCACATGGTCTTTCTGTCACATGACTTCTGAAAAAATAAAGGGTACATAATCAATGATTTCTTCAGTAAATATCACAATTACATTTTACCATTATATACAGAAAGTATAGATTTTCTGCCTGTTTAAATTGTTGAAAAGTAAATATACTGAATGCTTTGCAACAGGGCTTGATTTGTATAGCTTTTATTAAAGTAGTGATGTTCATATATAGCTTCTGAATACTGTTTCCAAGTGGCCTATTTTACAAACTTTGAATAGATGTCACATAAAACTTTCTTTGTTGGTGAAAATTTTCTTAAGGAAATTGATAATGAAAAATTCATAAGGAAAAATATACTTGAAGCCAGCCTGTTTTTAATCTGTTTGATACACAAAGATTTCCTAATAGGACACTGCTTTCTTTTGTTGAGTGCATCTTACCTTAGGTTTCTTCCTTGGTTGCTGTACTGATTTTCAGTGTTATGGTCATCCTTTTCCCCCCCTAAAATGCAGACCCAAAATAATCAGTAAGTTACAGAAGAATTATTATATTATAAGTTCATAATGAGCCTTGACCATGTCTAATTTTCCAAGTATTTCCAAGCACAATGTTGGTGGGTAAGAAACACTTGCTCTCTAATGGACAGAGGGAAGGAATGCCATTATCCTTACCTATTGCGGCCAGGTTCCTCAAGGTTTCCCGCATCACATCTCTGTACAGTTTCTTCTGTGAAGGATCTAGCAAGGCCCATTCTTCTGGGGTGAAATTCACAGCCACATCCTCAAAGACCACTGAATCCTAAAACATCACACATATGGGTACAGGAAAATGAATGAGACTGACAGTACAGAAAACCTATCATCAATTAATAAGTTCACACACACATTTGCTCTCTCAAAACTTAATCTATGACTTGAACCCTTATTTTCTGCTCATATTCACTTCCTCATAAATTTAATAGAATCATGAATATATGGAATCTTTTCACTTTTACTATGATTGTTTCAAATATTGTTGCTCTTTAGTGGCAGAACTCGGAGTATACTGGAGAAATGACAGAAATGCTATACAAATGAAAAAAAATACTTTCATTTTAAGACATTCAATTCCTGGTGAGAAAAACCCATATCTTTCCTTATTACTCACCAGGTCGCACAGTACTCCATGAAGTACTCCATGAAGGGTCAAATGTGGATGAAGTTTTAATAAATAAAAAACACTAAAGTGGAAGCCTTTTCTTCTGTTCCCATCTCTGAACAGGAGAGGTGAGGTTGTGTGTGGAAATCCAACAAACAAATGGGACATAGCTGGTCATATTGTATAACTTTTAGCTATAAAAAGATTTGTCAGATCTAGCTTTTCTGTCTCATATTATGGGTCTAGCAAGTTAATAAAAAATTAGAGCTCAGACATGAGGAAGAAGGTATGACTAAATTTAGACCACCAAAAAAATCCCCACACTCATGATCTCAGGCCTGTTTCTCACCAATTTTTAGTATATACATGCACAACAACTGAAATGATACGCAGAGGAGATAGAGAATGCTAACTAGCTAAAGTGCTAGAGGAGCATTCTGGCAGGACCCGAATAATCTATGCTGAATCTTGCTGACTTTGAAGAATGGGGCAAGAGTTGCAGTTTGCAAGAAAGTTCACTGAAAGTCACAATGGTTTCCGGTGAATGTGTCTATCATCATAAAATATACAAAGTAGCAAGTTCTTCTAAAAACATAAACCTTTCCTTCTTCAATTTCAGGAGGCACTTGCTTTCAACCAGCCACTATAGAGACTGCCCTCACACCTCTCTCATGATGTACACAGAAAAATGACAGCACTGGGTATAGGAATTCCTCAGTCACGCAGTTATACTAAATGATGGTTTCTGAAAACAACAATAAAATAAAAACAAAAAACAGCCCACCAAAAAACTATTAAACTAATGACATCTACATGCAAGGGAGAGAGGAAAGGTTCCTACGCAGTAATTTTGATGGTAGCATTTACCCTTCTGATTAAGGAACAGGATCTGAAAATCCTACTTGGTGTGCCCACAGAGTAAAATGAGCTGCAGCACTTGGTTATAACTAAGTCCCACAACCTAGTTTGCAGTAAAGAGTTAACATAAACAGGTCTGAAACTACTGATCCTCAAGAAATGCTTGTTTAAAATTTTTGTCCTTTGCTGGTACCTGGGAACTGGAATTAGTGAGAGTCCCCCCACCAACCTAACAGATAAGAGTTGCTCAGTACACAAACCTGTTTATGAAAACAACAGGGTACATCCCAAACTCCTGTTTTCATTCATGTGGTTACCCCAGGTCACTGGGCATCAAATCTTTTATGAGCTTTCCTGAAAGACAGTATATTTTATTTTTATTTAAAAAAAAAATTATTTTATATACTTTTTACATCATTCTTCATTTTCGTACACTGTATGCTTTCTTATCTCGGTTAAAGTCCTTGTGAAATTCTCACCACCAATTCACCCGTGTACCATCACCATAGTCCACTGTGCTCTTCCCACCCCTGTTTTGATCTTATTCCCTTCTCTCCCCCTGCAGGATGTCTCTGGTTTCTAGCTGCCTGTTGATTTTGATTTTTACTTTATTATAATTATGTCCCCCTCCACATCCCTTATTTGGACCTTCTACATCCCTCCTATAACTGAAACCATCCATCAGTTTTCTTTTTCCTGAAAGAAAGTATTCTACATTTGTTGTTACAGCTTGCTGCTTTGGGAGTTAAGTACATTATATGTAATTGTACTAGGAGGAAACATCTGGAAGCTTGCATCTGGTTTCCTCTGGACCACATTTAATGAAGTATTAAGCACATCTATGTACTAAGTACTAAGCACATCATTTAATGGAAAAATTTTTTAATCCTTATTGGATGATATAAAAGAGAATAAAACAAAAAAGACAGCACATGATCTTAGAAAGAACTCAAGATAACTAGCTCTCCCCAAATTATATCTTTATGAAATTCTACATATCCCCAGAACACTTTGTAGGAGTCAAAAACCCAAAAACTAAAAAATAACATAGTTCACCAGATGTAGTAAGAGGGAAAATATATTTAAAAAATGGCCAGTCTTTTGAAGTACAAAATGGCAACTTGCATAATATACATCAAAGATCTTCAAACTAGGATCTTTGTCAGCTGATCAACATGGTGGCAAAGAAATGCTACGAGTAAATTCTCCCATAAAAAAAATTAATAGAAAAAGCGGCAGGTCCCTGTGAGAACTGGGACATGTAAGATAAATTGGCTATGCTGGCAAGCTTCCTGAAGAGGAAAGTTACAGTAACAGAGGATGAGAAGAAAGGAAAGCATCAGAACCCTGCTACCCTCCCCCACCCTCACAAAGCCAGCACACTGTGACCAACGGAAGGGAGAAAAAAAACCAAGACAAACTAGAGATCAAGCAGGATAATGAGTGGAAAGGAACTACTGCAGGCACTATGCCCCGTGACCAGGAACTGTGGGGAACCATGTGGGAACTGCCACATAGGTGAGCAAACAGCACAGTGTGTAATTGCAAACTTGGTGCCATTAGAGGAAGATAGGGAATCCACTGAGAGACTTGCAAATAGCCAAAGGCCAGCCAATAAGCTTGCATGGAAAAGTGGGTGTGCTCAAAAAGCTTACGTGGTTGGTGGCTGCCCAGGTTCTGGCACCCAAGACCTAGGCTTGTGGGGAGACATGCAGGAGCAGTCACTGAAGTGAATGACCCTCACTGGGTGATCAAAAACCAGGTGTGGGCCTCCCCGGTGGCGCAGCGGTTGAGCGCTGGGGTTGCGAAGCTGCCCGCAGCCTCTGTCGTGCTGGCTCAATCCCCGGCCACCAGGCGAGGTTCCCACATGGCACGCAGACCTCTCCTGTCGCCCGCTTCTCCCCTCAGCAGAGTACTTGTCACTCTGCTTGTTCTGCTCTCCGCTCTGGCTCTGGTGAATTCTCTCACCCTCCCCGCTTCTAACTGTACCCCAGTGCTTGCATAAATAACTAAATAACTAATTAAATAAATAAATCTTTAAAAACAAACAAACAAACAAACAAACAAACAAACAAAAAAAACCAAAAACCAAAAACCAGGTGCCTGGGCATGAGATGGGGTGTAAAAGGCATCACATCTGTGGGCACTTAACTAGGCTACCGCCAGCATTCTGTATCTGAGAGCTTCGGAACTGAGAACTGGGGCACGAAATTTGGGGCATGGGATCCCCATAAAGGTGGGGCACAGGGCAGACACACCACTGAGGCACTCCATACCACCCCTTCCACCTTTGTTTCCTGGAGACCTATGGGGCAGGGGAAGGGGAGAACACAGTTCTGGAAGGATACTAGGGAAGTTTTCTAGAGTCACCTAGTGATTAGAACAAAATAACCAAATACCTGATAATTGGATTCCAGGGATTCCAAAACCACACTCAGGCTCTGAGAGGGTGTGGGCCACGTAAACAGGGGTGAGAAGGAAATGATGCATGGAGCAAGACTACTGAAGATAGCACACAACAGCCCGCATTCTGGAACTCAGAGCTGGGCACAGGATCTGGGGCATGGGATACACCATAGCAGTGGGCACCCAACAGGGTGACAGCCAGAGCTTTGGATCTGAGAGTCCTGGAACTGAGAACTAGGGCACAAGAATTCAGGGTGCGGAATCTGCACAGCTGCAGGCACAACACTGGGTGAACACGGGGCAGACATACTGCACCCAGCATGAGCAATAGCCCCTGTGTTGAGGTTCTCCCCTCCCATCTCCATTTCCCAGGGAACTACTGGGCAAAGGTATAGGTCAGAAAGTACTGGTCTTTGGTGCCATCTAGTAACCAGAACAAAATCACCAACTAGCTGACAGCTCGAAGGCAGGGACTCCAAGACTTCCTTCTGAAACTGAGTAAATATAGAGGGAGGGAACCATAAGGGACAGTGTCCAACATTACAGCCACAGCATCACCACCCTGGTGGAGTTTTGGCCTAGCAGTACTGGACTTGGTCTGGTAAACAGTTTCTGGCACCCCTGAAGGAGCACACCAAAGAGATGCCTGCCAACACCAGTGGCACAACATCCCAATGCATAGGACTAATTAGAAAGCAAACAGCAGGGTGAAGGAAAAATATAAATCATCAGGCAAGCCTGCAGGAGAAGGACACATCACAAAAAGAATATCAGTCACCATAACTCAACAACAATGACATGGAAGAACTTCTCTGTCAGATAGAGAATTTAGAATAATGATGATTAAAAAGCATAAAGAAAAGGAAAAGGAAAAATACGATATGAGACAAATAATCAATGAACTGAGAAATGAAAAGGAGACCTTAAGGAAATAAAAGAAATGAAGGAGATAAAGAGATTATTGGAGGAGCTAAAGAACTCTGGGAAAAGCAATGAAAATAGAATCGATAAAATGGAAAAATGGATCTGTATTTTCAAAGATACATAAGAAATAAAAAAACCCGAAAGAGAAAAGGAGAGAGAAGTACAAAGGAAAATAATGAGGAAACTCTTCAACAATTATCAGACTCCATGAAGAAAGGAAATATTCCAGAAGGTGAAGAGAAAGACAAAGGAACTGAGAAATTATTCAAGGAGAGAACTTCCAAGCATGAAAAGGGAGATGAATATAGACATACAAAAGGTGAGAAGAACACCCAATTACCACAGTGAAAAGAAAACTACAGCAAGACACATAATAGTAAAGCTTGCAAGAGTCCAAGACAAGGAAGAAATAATGAAACTGGCAAGGGGGAAGAAACAGATAACTTATAAGGGAAAACCAATAAGGTTGAGATTAGACCTCTCCAAAGAAACTCCAGAGAATGGAGTAACATATTCAACAAACTTCAAGACAGAGAATGCCAACCAAGAATACGTAATCCTGCAAAGCTCTCCTTACTGTATGAGGACAAAATAAGGACCTTCTCAGACAAATACACTCCAGAAATTCATTACAACTAAACCCCGACTACAAGAAGTCCTAAAGCCAAAACCAAGAGAGGAACGAAGAACAACAGAATAAAGCAAGGAATAAAATCACAAAAAGACAGACAAAATGGCAAATACAGCTGCTAATGTATCAACATTAACTATAAATGTAAATGGACTACACTCATCAATAAAAAGACACAGTAGCAGGCTGACCTAAAAAACAAACTCCAACCTAGTGCTGTCTTCAGGAAACATATTTAACTATAAAAGATAAGCACAGACTAGGGGCCTCCCTGGTGGCGCAGCGGTTGAGCACTGGGTTGCGAGGCTGCCAGCGGCCCACATGGCGCGCAGACCTCTCCTGCCGCCCGCTGCTCCCCTCAGCAGTGTGCTTCGGTCCTTCTGCCTGCTCTGCTCCCTGCTCTGGCTCTGGTGAATTCTCTCACCCTCCCACTCTTCTGACTGTACCCAGTGCTTGTATGTATAAATAAATAAAAAATAAATCTTAAAAAAAAAAAGTTTATTAAAAAAAAAAAAAAAAGATAAGCACAGACTAAAAGAAAAGGTTGGAAAACAGTCCTACAAGCAAACGGACCAAAAAAGAAGGCAGGGACAGCTATACTTATATCAGATGAAATAGACTTCAAATTAAAAAAGGTAAAAAGAGATGTAGATGGACACTACATTATACATCAGGAAGATATAACATCAACTTACATTCACCAAATGAAGGAGCACCAAAATATATTAAACAATTATTATCGGCTCTGAAAACTGACATAAAAGAAAATGCATACATAGTAGGAGACTTCAACACCCCACTCTCACCAATGGACAGATCAATGAGACATAAAATAAAGACACTAGAGCCCTAAATAAAGACATAGAACTCATGAGCTTAACAGACATCTATAGGACACTGCACTCCCCAAAATCTGAGTACACATTTTTCTCAAGCATGCATGGATCATTTTCCAGAATCAAGCACATACTGGTCCACAAGATAAACATCAACAAATACATTAAGGGGCCTCCCTGGTGGCACAAGGGTTAAGACGCAACCTATGAAGCAATCCACAGCAACTGCAGCACGAGTTCATTTCCCGGCCATCCAGGGAGCAACCCACATGGCACAGCAGACCTCTCCTGACTTGTCCGCTGCTCCCCTCAGCAGTGTACTTCAGTCAATCTTCCTGTTCTGTTCCCCACTCTGTCTCTGGTGAATCTTCTCACCCCTTGCATCTCTGGCCTGTACCCCAGCACCTGTATGCATAAATAAATAAATCTTTAAAAACAAACAAACAAACAAAAAAACCCAAATACATTAAGGTCAAAATTATTCCAACTATCTTCTCTGATCATAAAGGTATCAAACTAGAAATAAATCATTAAAAGAAAACAAGGACCCCTCCCACTTCATGATGATTGAAATTCACACAACTGGAAGACCACTGGACTAATGAGGAGAGCAAAGAAGAAATTAAAAAATACTGAGTTGAATGACAATGAGGACACCAATTTCCAAAATGTATGGGACACAGCAAATGCAGTAATAAGAGGAAAATATATAGCAATACAGGCTCACACCAAGAAACAAGAAGAACTCAAAGAAACAACCTAATCTCACATATCAAAGGACAAGAAAACAAAAAACAAAAAACCCCTAAAACCAGTAGAAGAAAGGAAATAATAAAAAAAATCAAAGCAGAAATAAATGAAATAGGAATTAGAAAAATAATCCAGAAGATGAATGAAACCAAAAGTTGGTTCTTTGGAAAAATAAATAGACAAACCTCTAGCCAGGCTCACAAAGAAAAAATGGGAGAAAACACATATAAATAGGATCAAAAACAAAAGAGGAGAAATCACAACAGACTGTTGAAATCAAAAGAATAATCCGAGATTACAATAAACACTTATACGCAAATAAATTCAACAATCTAGAAGAGATGGACAAGTTCATAGAATGATATAATCATCCAAAGCTACATAGAGAAAAAATAGAACACCTAAACAGACCAATTACAAGCAGCAAAATTGAAGCAGTAATCAAAACACCCCCCAAAAACAAAAGCACAGGCCCAGATGGCTTCACAAATGAATTCTACCAAATTTTCAGAAATAAATTAGAATAAATTTTCACAAACTCTTTCAAAAAAATTGAAAAAGAAGGAATACTACCAAATACATTGTACACAATCAACATTACACTAAATTTAAAACCAAAGACAACTCAAAAAAAGAAAATTACAGGCCAAACTCCCTACTGAACACTGATGCAAAGTCCTCAAAAAAATCCTTGCCAACAGACTCCAACAATGCATCAAAGTGATAATACACCATGATCAAGTGGGATTTTTCCAGGGGCACAAGGATGGTTCAACATATGAAAATCGATCAGTATACTCCAACACATCAAAAAAAGAAAAATAAAAACCATATGATCATATCAATACATGCTGAGAAAGCATTTGACAAAGTACAACATCCATTTATGGTGAAGGCCCTTGAAATTCTTGGGATAGAAAGAACATACCTCAACATACCTTAACATGATAAAAGCCAACTATGACAAACCCACAGCCAATATTATTCTCAATGGTGAAAAGCTGAAGGCTTTTCGTTTAAGATCAGGAACAAGACAAGGAAGTCCTCACTTACCACTGCTCTTCAATATAATACTAGAGGTACTAGCCAGAGCAATAACACAAGAGAAAGACATACAAGGAATCCAAAAGGGAAAGAAGAAGTAAAACTATCACTATTTGCAGACGGTATGATAATATTCATAAAAAACCCTAAGAACTCCACAGAAAAACTAATAAAAATAATCAGTTTGTAAAGTAGCAGGATACAAAATCAGCACACAAAAATCAGTAGCCTTCTTATATACCAACAATCAAGTCAAGAAAAGCATCCTTTTTATTATTGAAACAAAAAAATCAAATACTTGGAACTAAACCTAACAAAAATAAAGGACCTATACAAAGAAAATTATAAAACACTGTTAAAAGAAACAGAAGAAGACACAAAGAAATGGACAGACATCCCCTGCTCATGCACTGGAAGAATTAACATTATTAAAATGACCATCCTACCAAAGCAATTTACAGATTCAATGCTATTCCGATAAAAATCTCAATGACATTCTTCAATGAAACAGAAAAAATACTGATGAAATTCCTATGGAATTACAAAAAACCGTGAATAGCCAAAGTTTTACCAGTGAAAACAAAGGAAATCACACATCTAAACTTCAAACTATACTACAAAGCCATAATAATTAAAACAATACAGTATTGGAACAAAAACAGACACAGATCTATGGCACTGAATAGAAAGCCTAGAAATAAAGCCACACATATATGGACACTAATCTTTGACAAGTGAGCAAAGAATATGCAATGGAACAAGGACAGTTTATTCATTAAATGGTGCTGGGAAAATTGGACCACCACATGGAAATGAATGAAACCAGACCACTACCTCTCACCATGCACAAAAATCAACTCAAAATGGATAAAAGAACTGGATATAAGACCTAAAAGCATAAAATATATAGAAGAAGATACAGGTAAAACACTAGAAAACACATCTCAGTAACATCTTTAAAGACTTATCACCCAAAGCCGAAGAAAGTGAAGGAAAAGGTAAACAGCTGGGATTACATCATACTGAAAGCTTCTGCACAGCAAAAGAGACATGAACCAAAACAAAGTGACACCCCATTCAACTGATAAGGGACTAATCACAAAGATACACAAAGAACTCTCAAGACTCAACAAAAACCAAATAAACAATCCAGCCAAGAAATGGGCAGAACTTGAAAGACACTTCTTCAAAGAGGAAATGCAAATGGCCAACAGGCATATGAAAAATGTTCAACATCCCCTATAATTAGGGAAATGCAAATCAAAACCACCTTACACCAGTGAGATATCCCCTTACACCAGTAAGAATGGCACATATCAAAAAAACTAACAAGGACAAATGTTGGTGAGGATGTGATGAAAAAGGAACTCTCCTACATTGCTGGTGGAAGTGGAAACTGGTCCAATCCACTATGGAAAGCTGGCTGGAGGTTCCTCAGAACACTAAAAATGGAGCTACCATATGAGTCAGCAATTCCACTCGTAGAGATCTACTCAAAGGACATAGAAAGATTGATTCAAAAGAACACCTGCACCCCTATGTTTATTGTAGCACTATTTATAATAGGTGAAACCTGGAAACCACCCAAATGCCCAAAAACAGATGACTGGATCAAGAAGCTGTGGTATATACACACAATAGAATACTCTTCAGCAATAAAAAAAGATAAACTCATGCCATTCGCAGCAACATGGATGGAGCTAGAAGGAATTATGTTTGTATAATTACACTCTAGTGAAATAAGTCACAAGGAAAAAGAAAAATATTGAATGGTTTCACTTATAGGAGGAATATAGGGGAACCAAATAAGACTTCAGGGAAAAAAATAACAATACACAACACAACACAACAAAAACAGACAATTATAAACCAGAGACATCCTGCAGGGGAGGAGGAAAGAGAGGGATCAGAGGGAGGGAGGGAGCAGTGCAGGTGACTGTGGTGATGGTCTGCATGGGTGCATTGGTGAATGAAATTCTATGGAGACTACAGCTGATGGGAGGGGGAAGCAAACATTGTTTAAAAACGAACAATGATGTAAAAAAATATAAATAAAAAGAATTAAATAAAAAAGATGAGCAGATCTTGATTATCATGGGCATATTTTAGTGAATACAGGGAGATGATTCAATATAGTAAAGCAACATAAGGATACTGAACATAAGGAAAAATAAAATAGGAAAAAAGATTTTCAAGCCATAGTATTCCAGAGAAAGGAAAAAAAAGCTTAAGGGAACGGAAAAGTGTCTTTTTTGGTCCTGCATTTAGGGTGGAAAGCTATTACCACATCTAGGATAAAATGTAAACACAAAAATCTTTCCCTCAAAAGTTAAAAGAAAGGAAGCCTGGTCAAGGACAGAGTGCAACAGTCAAGGGCAACACAAATATCAACAGCAAATATCATGAACACTTTATACATGGGGTAAAGACAAATTCTTATTTAATTGAGAAAATGCACTGTATTTCTCTCTAAACCATGAACAATAGCCAATTCATCGTATACTGAAATAGGAAAGATAAAGGTAGGTCACATTTATTTATTTATTTATTTATTTAATTTGTTTGTTTGTTTTAGTTTATACAAGCACTGGGTACAGTCAGAAGCGCGGGAGGGTGAGAGAATTCACCAGAGCCAGAGGACCGAAGGACACTGCTGAGGGGAGCAGCGGGCGGCAGGAGAGGTCTGCGCGCCATGTGTGACCCTCCTCCGGTGGCCGGGGAGCAGCCGGGGATCGAACCGGCGCTGCAGAGGCTGCGGGCAGCTTCGCAACCCAGCGCTCAACCACTGCGCTACTGGGGAGGCCCAAGGTAGGTCACTTTTAGAAGTCATAGGCAAATGCTTCATGATACACAAATAAGGAGAATTTTCTCATGTAAGAGAAAATAGTCCTAAAGCAAGAGAATGATCGACTCAAATACTAATTTAAAAAGGAATATAATATATATGCTGTATTAAGGGATTAGTGTATGACTAAACACATAGTTTGAAAATGGGAAACTCATGCAACACCGTGTAGGTTTGTATAATTACACTCTAGTATGTTCATACAACAAAACTGCCCATCAATACATTTTTCAGGGTGTTTTCCAACATCATTAAGTGATGCATGACTGCAACCAAAATATATTTAATAGAAGATGAAAGACCAGAGATGAAAAAAATGTCCACTTCCATGTTGACTGCCAAACATTATACTTCGCACTGGTTAGGACAAAAATCAGTCAGTTTAATAATCCCAAGTATTGATGACCTTATTCAACAAATTATGCATGAATGGAGAAAGCATCAACTAATACAGTCCATTGTCATTCCTGAAATTTGACCTTGATCATAATCAATCTAGCAAATTACTATTGTAGTAATTTTCTCCAATAGCCAGAGAATAGCTGTAGAGAATATACTAGGCAAACTGACAGAAGAATGGTAGGAATTGTATTTTTAAGAGTAAAAAGTTAAACTAGATAAAGCCCATAACCAATGGAATGGACAAGTAACTTAGTTGGCTCACAGGAGCAAAGAGCCAACCAAAAAATATCCTGAATATAATTTCATTACTATTCATTTATTGAAAAAACACCAGCGCAGGCAAAACTGAAAGAACACTGCTTAGTGAAAAGAAGAGATGGTAAAGGTATGAAGAATAACCAAAGAAACAAGACCAATTCTCCATGGGATAGAACAGGGATGGGAACACCAGGAGACTAACAACTAACTGCCCAAGGCCTAGTTAGGAATCTTCATGTTACAAAGATATTTATATTCTTATTACTAAATTCTTTCAAAAAATATTGCATAATTCTCTTCTGATAATAAAAATGTTAATAATAAAATGTTTATAAATTAAGATTGGAGACTGTAAATTTATGATTTTTTTGGTCCTGTGATGTGGCAATTTGAGCTTCAAATCAATCTTTGCCAGCAAGAATTGGTAACAAACCAAACTGAAAAGAACTGGTTGTATAATCTTGCCATTATTCTCTCTTAAAAACAATGGAGGATTTATTGATAACTTACTAACTAAACTCTATTACAATATAGACGCTAAATTACCTTTCCCGTAACTCTCACAGTCACCTGCACAGACAGGTAGCCTCCTGCCCAGATCTCTGGACTGGTAACACACATGGCTAAAGGTTACGAAAGGAAGTCTTGGAAAGACACACAGGCTCTCAGGCAGGTGGGAACTAACTTGAGAACACAAGGAAAGGAGTCAGGGAACTAACTTGCGAACACAAGGAAAGGAGTCAGGAGTCAAGTTTAGTTACTGAGGTTAGGGGGTGAGTCACCATGAGTTTGTGCGTGTCAGCAGCATTTTCCATAGCCTGAATTTCTTGTCAGCACTAAAGGAATGAGAAGCCATTCTCATTCTTATAATCTCATCCAAATGTGGGACACAAGAGGGAATAAGGAAGGATGAAGGTTTAAAGCTGCCAGCAGACAAATACTAAAAACTGAGTCAAAAACACACCCGACTTCGTGGTGTGGCACATAAGGAACTTATAAGACAGTGTTCACAAGGAAAAAACCCACAAACTAAGTCTACAGATCTTTTTAGACCCATTAAGGAACTGAGGCTATAGGGAAAATGTTTCTGAAATTGGAAAGAAAGGAAAGTAGCCAATAGAAAATATGCCCAAGATAGTCTATTCTTTTTTTTTTTTTTTAAAGAATAAATTGTTATACTTTAAACCACTGATAATTAAAGGAACACATTTGGGCTAAGTGCACAATACAGTAGAAATTGCAAAAGTTGGGTTTAAATCCTGACTCCATCTGTAAGAGCCCTTGATGAATAAATTCAATCCCATGAGCCCAAGTTTTCTCATCTGTAAAGTAAAATGCAGAACAATCTGGCTTCTGAGAGCTCTCACACTCTAAAATTCAGCTCCTCTTTTGGAAGGTATTGATCCACATGAGAGAACAAAGTAGCAAATATAGGAAGTGTGTCAACAGTGCTTATTAATTGAGAAAAAAGCAATTCCTGTATATAAAGGAGTGTTGGGTTTTATTTCTAGATATTCTATTCTTAACAAAGTCTGTCCTCATAATAATCTATTTTACATAAACATAACTGATTGGGATTTTCCCAGAGCCTGACTGACCTGATGAAGTGGAAACACCCAACCTGCATCTCCTCTCTCCTGCCTGCTCATCAGTGAGGCACTTATAACAGTGAGGTGTTTCCCCTCCAGATCAAACAGAGTTTTTTTCTAAAAAACACTTCTACTCAGGGCCTCCCTGGAGCCTCTGCAGCGCCGGTTCGATCCCTGGCCACCTGCGAGGGTCCCATATGCTGCGCAGACCTCTCCTGCTGTGCCTACTGCTCCCTCAGCAGTGTATGTCATCAGTCTGCTTGTTCTGTTCCCCACTCTGGCTCTGGTGAATTCTCTCACCCTCCCGCACTTCTGACTGTACCCAGTGCTTGTATAAATAAATAAATAAATCTTTAAAAAAAAAAAAAAAACATTTCTACTCAGTATCATCAAATATGTGCATAACAGATAAACTCAGTACTAAGGGTCTGGCACATAAGAAACTTACAAGCCAGCAATTCTAGTCTTCACAAAAAAACCTACAAATTGAAAATTTTCTTTTTAGATTCAAGGTTTCTACCAGATGCCACAGGTCAACAGCTCACTCCCATAAGACTGTCCATACTTCAGGTGATAGGCACTAATGGGGTACTTTGGCTACTACATTTCCACTTGGTTGTCTACAAATTCATAGATTCTTCTGAATATTTCCACTGATCTGGCAACTTTCTAGGATTCTGAGAATTTGGGCAAGTAACTAACTTATTGGATTATGATAAAAGGTACAGCTCAGTAAAGCCACATGGATGGAAGAGAGGCACAGGAAAAAGCACCAACCAGGTAGCCAGGGCAAGGGATTGTTTGTTACCTTTACCTCCTCTCCCCTCAAGCAGTCCTCCAGCACCTCAATGTGTTTACCAACCTGGAAGCATTCTAAATGGCCCATTTTAAAGGTTTTGATGGAAATCTCATTATACAGCCTTGACTGATTAAATTGGAGAATTGGTGATTTGCTCAATCCCCAGCCCCAACCAGTTCCCAGAAGTTGGGAGCTGGGGCTAAAAATTCTAAGCCTCTCAAAAGGCATGGTGTTTCCAGTATTCAACCCCCATCCTGAAATTATCTAGAAGCCTGCCAATAAATGCCTCATCAGAACAAAAACAGTTATTTTTATCCCTACTGCTCAGGAACTTTCAAGGGCTTTAGGACTTAAGAAATCTTTGCAAGGAGGCATGGGCAAAGACCAAATATCTTTCTCTCTTAAATTTTAGCAAGGGGCTGAAACAAGGCACTGCAGATAGTTTACTGTCCTCTTTAAACTTGTTTGTGACCGCTCATCATTTTACCTTGTGATTCTTTCACCTGACATATCTTATCCACTACCTAATCCTTCCTTCTTCCTCTATAACCTCCCCTTCACCTAGTTCTGTCCCTCCTCATGAGCTCTGTGTTTCTATCTGAATCTGTACTCTTCAAAGTGCAATTCTTTGATCCCAAAACAAATTCTGGATTGTCTTTTATTTCAGCTCTTTATTACTCGGTTGAAATAACTGGTGTCAGAAGTGGGACCTGAAGCAATTTTACCTTCAACCACTGGCATCCTCTGGAAATGGGAAAGGTACACACTCATGTATCCCTTGAATTAACCACTTCCAGACTGCTGACTGCTTCCACAATGAGCCCTCTCAGGCCTTGACTTATCTTCCCTTGGCTGAACTAATAGCATCTTCTTTGGGATGCAAGGCAGACTTTCCAAGGAGACTGTGGGTCTGCGAGGCTTTAAGGGCTGCTTAAGCTGCTATTCTGGCTATGCAGTTTGGCCTTTTCAGTACAAAGTCCATTTGGCCCAGTCGATCAATTACCTAAACTTAAAGAATGCAAACTACCAACACTGCAAAGGTTCCTCTCAAGTTAAACAAGAACATGATGCTTAATTCCTTGGGACAATGAGTAAACACAATGAGGCATGACCAGGAATGCCCGGGGAGCCATAGACTGATATGTGACTCTATGTCCAAGAGACTGAGCGGAATGCCTTGCTAATAAGATCTAAGATCAGAACCATGAGTGGGGGGCGGAAGCTTGATTTCGATCTTCAAACCTGGGCCATAAAACTAACCCAGACCCTCAGACTCATGTCCCCAAAATCCTAGATAACCTAAGCATACATTTCTTTCTTCTAGCTTTTTTCTCCTGCCCTGAGTAATCGATTCCATAAAATCATTCAATCAATAAGAAGTCCAGGTTTTGCCTTCTCGGCAGCATCCTGCCTTAACAGCTTGCTCCACGACCCCTGTTTCTTTGACAGTGTGGTGTTGCCTGATGCAACAGGAGAAAACTGTCTCAAGGTGGGATACATTTTTCAGTTGGCTTTTAGAAGCAACCATGTGACAAGAATCTAAAATAACACTTTTCAGTATACTGCCTTTAAATTGAGAAACACTCTAAATTACAAAGGCTCATACAGCTATTCCTACCACACTCCTTCTTTATCCTGCCTTTTTACCCAGCATCTAATCTTCCCCATTTCCATCCCTCCCTCCCTCCATGAGCTTCCTATCTATTCCCAGAACCCTAAGCAGCCTCTTGAGCCCGTCCAATAAACCTTCACCCCAAGGCTCTGTCTCTATATTCCCCTTTTAATACCAAACCGCTGCTAATGGCTCTCATGTAATTATTTTTACTTCACAGATAAACGCTAAATAAAAAGAAATATTCAGGCTATGGAGACCCCGTATGTGTCCTCTGAAGAATTCAATATTGTCATCCAAACTTACTATCCTAGTTTTTTTTTAAAGATTTATTTATTTATTTATACAAGAACCGGGGTACAGGCCAGATGCGTGGGAGGGTGAGAGGATTCACCAGAGACAGAGCGGGGAACATAACAGGCAGAGTGATGAAATACACTGATGAGGGGAGCAGCGGGCGAGACAGGAGAGGTCTGCCGCACCATGTGGGACCCTCACTGGCTGGCCAACTGGGATCGAACTGGTACTACTGGTACTGCAGAGGCTGCAGACAGCTTCATAGAGCTGCGCTCAACCGCCTGCGTCACCAGGGGAGGCCCCTATCCTAGGTTCTTTGACCTTCACCAGTGAATTCAGCTCTTAGTGGATGAAGGCCAATCTTAATCAACTAATCCCAAAATCAACTGAGTCCTCCCAGCATACAAAAAAGTTATATGAAAGTTTTCCCTAATTGATTGGAATGAGATTCACTATTATACCCAAAAAAGGTGATAAACCTGTTCATGACTACTGTAACATACTCCAGGTCATTTTTATTTATTTCTTAACATATTATTTTTTTCACATTTTAAAGGGGCAGATTTTTAGGAAAAGGAGAAAGAAAAAGAAAAGGCACCTTCACAGTCACAGGTGGGCAGGAGAGCTGCCTCCAGGACCTCTTAATATAAAACTCTAGAATTCCCTCAAACCGCAGACTCTGCTACAGTTACCTTCAATTATTTGCAAAGATCTGACCCGTGACCTCACCCATCTCCTTATCAAAGAGACATATATTAACATAATAAAAGTCATATGTGACAACCCACAGCTAACACCATTCTAAATGAAGGAAAACTGAAAGCCTTCCCATTAACATCTGGTACAAGACAAGGTTGTCCACTCTCATCACTGCTTTTCATATAGTACTAGCAGTCCTAGCTAGGGCAATTAGGTAACAGAAAGACATACAAAGTCTCCAAATAGGTAAAGAAGTAAAACTATCACTGTCTGCAGATGATTTGATAATATATATATATATAAAATCCTAAAATCCCCACAGGAAAATTAAAACAGTAAGCCAATTTAGTAAAGTAGCAGGTTACAAAATCAATACACAAAATCCAACAGCCTTCCTATATGCAAACAATCAGTCTTAAGATTAAGAAAACCATCCCATTTACAACTGTACCCTCAAAAATTAAATAACCTGATATTGGAACAAGAACAGACACACAAACCAATGGAATAGAATAGAAAGTCCAGAAATAAACCCACAGATTTATGGACAACTAATACTTGACAAAGGAGCAAAGAATATGCACTGGAGCAAAGAAAGTTTGTTCAATAAATGGTGCTGGGAAAACTGGGTCACTACATGTAAAAGAATGAAGCTTGATCACTACCTCACACCATACACAAAAATCAACTCAAAATGGATTAAAGAACTAGACATAAGACCTGAAACCATAAAATACATAGAAGGAAATATAGGCGAAACACTACATGATATGCACATCAAAGACATCTTTACAGACACATCACCCAAAGCAGTGATAGTGAAGACAAAGATCAATAGCTGGGACTACATCAAATTCAAGAGCTTCTGCACAGCAAAAGAGACAATAACAAAAACTAAGAGAAACCCCACCAACTGGGAGAACACTTTTGCACACAACACTATCGATAAAGGACTGATCACAAAAATCTGCAAAGAGCTGAGGAGACTCAACAACAACAAAGAAAATAATCCTGTCAAAAATGGGCAGAAGAGATAAAAAGAAACTTCTCTGAAGAGGAAATGCAAATGGCCAACAGGCATATGAAAAAATGTTCAACATCACTTGTCATCATGGAAATGCAAATCAAAACTAAAATGAGATACCAACTTACACCAGTGAGAATGGCACATATATATATATATATAAAAAAAAAACTAGCAACAACAAATGTTGGTGAGTATGTGGAGAAAAAGGAACTCTTCTGCACTGTTAGTGGGAGTGCAAACAGGTCCAACCACTATGGAGAGCTGTGTGGAGATTTCTGGACCTACTAAACATAGAGCTTCCATATGATCCAGCAATTCCACTCCTAGGGATTTACCCAAAGGACACAGAAACATCAATTCCAAAGAGCACCTCCACCCCTATGTTTATAGCAGCACTGTTTACAATAGCTAAGCTTTGGAAACAACCCAAATGCCCAAAAATAGATGACTGGATCAAGAAGATGTGGTACATATACACCATGGACTATTACTCAGCATTCCAAAAAGATAAACACATGCAATTTGCAGCAACATGGATGGCGCAGGAAGGGATCATGCTCAGCAAAATAAGCCAGAAAGAAAAAGAAAAATACCAGATGGTCCCACTCATAGCAGGAATCTAGAAAACTTAAATAAGGGACCAGGAAAATGAATAACTATAAAAAAGTGTAAATCAAAATCAACAAACAACTATGAACCAGAGACACTCTATGGTGGGTGGGGGGCGGGGAGGGGAGGGATTGGGGTCAAAATAAGGGGGTCGCAATTGTATGGGGAATATAAAAATAAAATTAAAAAAAAAAGATCGTTCTCAGTGAGATAAAATGGTAACAACTTAAGCCAAAGGATCATTTCTTAAAAATATAAACTCGGACCTCCCTGGTGGCGCAGGTGGTTGGGTGCAGCGCTGTGGAGCTGTCCACCTCTGAAGTGCAACTTCGATCCACGCTGGACTTGGAGCAACCCACATGGCGAGCAGACCTCTCCTGTTTTGCCTGCTGCTCCCCTCAGCAGTGTATTTCAGTCAATCTGCCTGTTCTGTTCCCCGTTGTCTCTGGTGAATCCTCTTACCATCCTGCTCATCTGGCCTGTACCCCGGCTCTTGTATAAATAAAATAAATCTTTAAAATATATATATATAAACTCAAAAAATATTTTCTTATCTAAAAAAGTTAGTAAAAACTGCCGTGACTCAAACTCTTCCAAAAAATTGAGAAGGAAGGGACAATACCAAACACGTTTTATGAAGCCAACATTACACTAATACCAAAACCAAACAAGGACAACACAAAAAAGGAAAACTACAGGCCAATCTCCCTAATGAACACTGATGCAAAAATCCTCAATAAAATTTTAGCTATCAGAATCCAACAATGTATCCATAAGATAATTCACCACGACCAAGTTGGATTCATTCCAGGGGCACAAGGATGGTTTAACATCCGAAAATCAATCAACGTTATCCAACACATCAACAAAAAGAAATATAAAAACCATATGATAATATCAATAGATGCTGAGAAAGCTTTCGACAAAGTGCAACACCCATTCATGATAAAAGCCCTTGAAATTCTTGGGATACAAGGAACATACCTCAACATCATAAAGGCCATCTATGACAAGCCAACAGCCAGTATCATTCTCAATGGTGAAAAGCTGAAAGCAATTCCATTAAGATCTGGAACAAGACAAGGATGTCCACTCTCACCACTGCTTTTCAATATAATACTGGAAGTCCTAGCCAGGGCAATAAGACAAGAGAAAGACATCCAAGGAATCCAAATAGGAAAAGAAGAAGTCAAACTATCACTATTTGCAGACGATATGATATTATACATAGAGAACCCCAAAAACTCCACAGAAAAGCTAATTCAACTCATCAATCAGTTCAGTAAAGTGGCAGGATACAAAATCAACACGCAAAAGTCAGTAGCCTTCCTATACACAAACAATAAATCTGAAGAAGAAGAAATCAAAAAGACCATCCCTTTTGTTATTGAAACAAAAAAAATCAAATATTTGGGAATAGATCTAACAAAAGAGGTAAAGGACCTATACAAAGAAAACTATAAAACACTGTTAAAAGAAATAGAAGAAGAAACAAAGAAATGGAGAGACATCCCCTGCTCATGGATTGGAAGAATAAACATTATTAAAATGGCCATCCTTCCAAAAGCAATATACAGATTCAATGCTATTCCAATCAAAATTTCAATGTCATTCTTCAAAGAAATAGAACAATTATTGATGAAATTCATATGGAATCACAAAAAACCCCGAATAGCCAAAGCTCTCCTGAAAAAAAAAGAAGGGAATGGAGGCATCACACTCCCAGACTTCAAACTATACTACAAAGCCATAATCATCAAAACTGCATGGTATTGGAACAAGAACAGACATACAGACCAATGGAATCGAATAGAAAATCCAGAAATAAACCCACAGATTTATGGTCAACTAATCTTTGACAAAGGAGCAAAGAATATGCATTGGAGCAAAGAAAGTTTGTTCAATAAATGGTGCTGGGAAAACTGGGTCGCTACATGCAAAAGAATGAAGCTTGACCACTACCTCACACCATACACAAAAATCAACTCAAAATGGATTAAAGAACTAGACATAAGACCTGAAACCATAAAATATATAGAAGGAAATATAGGCGAAACACTACGTGATTTGCACATCAAAGACATCTTTACAGACACATCACCCAAAGCAGTGATAGTGAAGGCAAAGATAAGCAGCTGGGACTACATCAAATTAAAGAGCTTTTGCACAGCAAAAGAGACAATAACAAAAACAAAGAGAAACCCCACCAACTGGGAGAACATTTTTGCACCCAACACTAATGATAAAGGACTGATCACAAAAATCTGCAAAGAGCTGATGAGACTCAACAACAACAAAGAAAATAATCCAGTCAAAAAATGGGCAGAAGAGCTTAAAAGAAACTTCTCTGAAGAGGAAATGCAAATGGCCAACAGGCATATGAAAAAATGTTCAACATCACTTGTCATCAGGGAAATGCAAATCAAAACTACCATGAGATACCATCTTACACCAGTGAGAATGGCACATATTAAAAAAACTAGCAACAACAAATGTTGGCGAGGGTGTGGAGAAAAAGGAACTCTTCTGCACTGTTGGTGGGAGTGCAAACTGGTCCAACCACTGTGGAAAGCTGTGTGGAGATTTCTGGACCTACTAAACATAGAGCTTCCATATGATCCAGCAATTCCACTCCTAGGGATTTACCCAAAGGACACAGAAACATCAATTCCAAAGAACACCTGCACCCCTATGTTTATAGCAGCACTGTTTACAATAGCTAAGCTTTGGAAACAACCCAAATGCCCAAAAATAGATGACTGGATCAAGAAGATGTGGTACATATATACCATGGAATATTACTCAGCATTCAAAAAAGATAAACACATGCAATTTGCTGCAACATGGATGGCGCTGGAAGGGATCATGCTCAGCGAAATAAGCCAAAAAGAAAAAGAAAAATACCGGATGGTCTCACTCATAGCAGGAATCTAGAAAACTTAAATAAGGGACCAGGAAAATGAATAACTATAAGAAAGTGAAAATCAAAATCAACAAAAAACTATGAACCAGAGACACTTTTAAGGGGGCGGGGGCGGGAGGGGAGGGATTGGGGTCAGAATGGGGGGCTGCAATTGTATGGGGAATATAACAATAAAATTTATAAAAAAAAAAAATGAAAAGGTGTCCCACTGAATAGAAGAAGATATTTGCAACTTATACTTCCAACAATAGGTTGATATTAGAAACTCCTTACAATCCAGTTATCCCACTTTGAGATATTTATCCAAAAAATACAAAATCACTAATTCCAAGAGATATGTGTGTTGCACCAGTATTTACAATAGCCAAGAACTGGAAACCACCTAAGTGTACATCAGCAGATGAGTGGATTAAAGAAGAGGTGGGTTATATACACCACAAGTTCCTTCTCAGCTACTATATTAAAAAAGATGAAATCCTGTCATTTGTAACAACATGGATAGACCTAAAAAGTACTATGCTTAACAAAATAATCATAGAAAGACAGAAATCCTGTAATTTCACTCATACATGGTATACAGAGGAAACAAATGGATGAACTAATAAATAAAACAAAAACGACAAAAAAAAAACCCCAGTAGGCACTGGATACTGAAGTAGTACTATAGACAGTACTCAAAAGTAAATACATAAGTGGGGGCCTCCCTGGTGGCACAAGGGATTTTCCATCCCCGGCCTGCCAGGGAGCAACCCACATGGTGAAGCAGAGCTCTCCTGTCTCGCCCGCTGCTCCCCTCAGCAATGTATTTCAGTCAGTCTGCCTGTTCTGTTCCCCACTCTGTCTCTGATGGATCCTCTCACCCTCCCGCATCTCTGGACCGTACCCCAGCTCTTGTGTGCATAAATAAATAAATCTTTTTTAAAAAAGGAAAAAAAAAAAAAAAAAACTGCCGTGACTGTTGTGGTCTTGAGCCCAAGGTCTTTACTAATAACTAAGATCAGACACTTATTCTATGTAAAGATTTTAGCTTTCAACTCATTAAAAAGCTTCTTAATATAAAAGTGTATAGAAAAAACTTGGCAAATGAGAGTATCAAACATAAATGAAAAGCTAAGGCATCTCAAAAACTAGGTTGTTTGAGATGTTTTATGAAGGCTCTTTTATAATTTTAAAGGAATTTTTTTTTCTGGCCTTAAAATACTAATGTAAATTTTCTGTGCATGGCTTCTTTAAAGCCAGAGTCACTCTTAAAAATACAAATTTAAAATATGGTTGATCTGGGCCTCCCCGGTGGCGCAGCGGTTGAGCGCTGGGTTGTGAGGCTGCCCGCAGCCTCTGCAGCTCCGGTTCGATCCCCGGCTGCTCCCCGGCCCCCGGAGGAGGGTCCCACATGGCACGCAGCCCTCTCCTGCTGCCCGCTGCTCCCCTCAGCAGTGTACTTGGGTCCTTCTGCATTCTCTGCTCCTCACTCTGGCTCTGGTGAATTCTCTCACCCTCCTGCGCTTCTGACTATACCCAGTGCTTGCATAAATAAATAAATAAATAATTAATTAAAAAAAAGTCTTCACAAATATTGATAAAATAACTATCTCTTAAAATTTATACACATAGCCAAAATTTTAAATGTGTATCAAGAGATTCAAGAGATCTCTGTGTCTGTTTGTGTCTGTCTTTGTGTTTTTGTTTTGTTTTTACCTCTGGAGGACTAATTATAAACGGGGCCTATATAAATTCTCATAGAAACAAATCTTGAGACTGTGATCCAAGATTTTTGAGAAACAAGAACTAGTTCAAATCTTATATAATTCAAAGCATATATGCCTTAAAGTTATAATGTTAAGTATTAATAATTTACTGTTTAAATGTATTTATTTTAAAAAAGGCATAAAAGGTACTTTTGTTGTTCCTACTGAGTCACATGTATATAAAAATGTACATAGTAGCTATATGTTGCTCTGATTTTTCTTGTTTTTATTAATCTGCCTATTGCTTGTTTGATTATTAGCTAGCCTAGAAAAACCTAGGTATGTGCCATTGTTTTATTAACAGCCATGCAAAATGGAATTCCAGTCCAACAGAAACTAAAGCTACAACTAAACTTTTAGGTTTACTTGCACCTATTATGTGAAAACTGAAAATTCCAATGTCATATTACCTTGTGTGTTCACATTTAAGCCATCTAGTCCAAAGAGATGACAGTATTATGTATTATAATGTCTTACTGCAAACAAAAGATGTGACAATCCTAAATCGGTGTAAAGTGAGTGTTTTTACAAAGATGTAAAATGTGTGTTTACAAAGAAAAACATGTATTAAAAATAGATATTTTAATGGTCCTAAAAGTAAAGTAATAAGTACTAAAGCAAATGTTGAAGGTCTAAAAAAGGCATTTTAAGAAAGCACAAAAAAAAAAAAGAGAGTTAAAATTAACAAAGCTAAGGAAAGTGTTAAAGCTCTGAGAAAGGAATTTTAGGAAAAGAAATTCTGTATACTCAAATGATTTGTTACAAAAATTTCTTAGTTATCTTAGTGTTTTGGGAACGCATCAGCTGAAAAAATTTTTGGTTAATAATAACTGAGTTGTAATTTAATGGGCTGTTACAAAACATGTACTTATAAACTCGCATAGGGTATAATCTTAGTTCTTGTCTGGGTTAATGATGTTGGGTACATAACGTCTTTTAAGTGTCTGAAGAAGGTTTTTGAGATAAAAATTAAAGGTTATGATTTGACTGTCAATATTATACTTAGGGTCAAAACTTTCATAGAGATTAAATATGGTGGTTGTTGCTGTTTTCTAATATTTATGGCAAAGCTTCCCAGAAATCTATATTGAAGTAAAATTTGGTAGCCTGTCATTTGGCCGACCAAAGGAAATTGTGTGGAACCTCAGTAGAGCTCCAGAGACAAGACACTCCAAAATATTTCTCCCCTTCTTCCTGGGAAAGGCACTAGATAAATCTGTCCTATTTGGTATACTTGATAAAGTTACACTAGAAGGAAGCATTGTCATTTGAAAAAATGGTAAAACTGACATGTATAGAAATGTTAACATTGGTTTTCTAAAACAGTATCTTTCAGTACCTGATATGTATGTAAATTGTCAATGGTTACTGTTGCCTTGCAATATTGTACACTTCAATGGTTTGATGTCTGCAGAAATTGTTTCTACAAAAAATAAGGAGAAAAGGCCTCAACTGATTCAAATTGATACAACTTTTGACAGTAAATATTTTCTACAAAGGACTGCATAGACTGCTGGAGATACACCTGATTTTTACTAAGTTTTAGCTAACTTGTAGTTACATTTTGTGTGGCTTTGAATGGAATTCTTCCAGGGAGTTGACATAGAGCGGAACCAAAAAAAGAGAAACTGCTGCTTTGTTCATAGGGTTCCAGAGACCTCCAAAAATGATGAGGAAGCTTGCCTCCATTGGCAGGACTGGCCAACCTGGAAAAATAAAAAGTCCTGGTACCCTTAAAAGAGGAAAGCCCAGGTGGAGTCTGGCAGACCAACTTTGTTCTTGAAGCCTACATGGACTGGATTTTAAGAGTTCACTCTGATCCTATATAGAGTATTCAAACAAAGCCAACAAAAATTGCTATTTGTTTATTCTGCCCTGTGATTTTATGCAAAAATTGGTAAATTAGTCTGAAAGTAAATTTAGTTCACAAATATTTTGCTGTACTATTATATAAAATTGGGATCTAGGTGGAAAAAACTTGTTTTTAAATAAGTTAAACTAGCTTTAAGATTTTTCCTTTTGTTTCTTTTTTCCTGTAATTTGATATATTTACTGTTTTGTTTTGGCTAATGCCTTCTGATGCTTTTTTGGCATGGCCTAACTAATTTCCAGTAATGAAGGGCTGTCCTACTGGAACTTCATGGACAATACTGCTGACAGATTGTTATTCTCTAATATACACTAATACCCTGAAAAAAAAAAAAAAAAACTGTTTCCTAAGATTACATCCTGGGATCTGCCTTTAAAAAACAAAAAAGGGGGAGAGATTCACCTGCTACACTGATTGCTCAAGCACTCATTACTTCTAAATTTTTTCTTGTGGGACCCTCTCCGGTGGCTGGGGAGCGAACTGGCGCTGCAGAGGCTGTGGGCGGCCTCGCAACCCAGCGCTCAACCGCTGCGCCACCAGGGGAGGCTACACTAATTTTTTTCAATTTGTGGGCTGATACTGACTGTTCTGCAGCTTAAAAGCATTGACATTTAGAAGAGGCTGTAGGTAAGCCAGCCTGTTTGGTGAAAAGATGAGATGAAAAATCAGTGGGAAAAGGGCAAGGTGCTCACATGGGGAAGAGGGTTTGCTTGTGTTTCTCCAGGTCTGGAAGCCAGACAGTGGTGGTTACCTTCAAAACTGATTAAGTCTCATTATGGCCTAGAGGGGAGATTCAACTTCAAGCCTCCGACTCAAGAGATGAACAACTTGAGCCTGAAAGCAGTGACCAACCCCACTTTAAACATCAAGAAGGCAGATCCTCTGACATGGGGACAGCTGAAGAAGCTGGCACAGCAAGCTGAGAGTCTGGTGGCCTGTATGGAGAAACCTCGAATTTCTGTGATTTTTGTGTTTTGAAATGATGGCCACTGTGGAGGTAATTGGTGAACAATCTTTTTATTGGACCTATGTTCCTAATCCTCTGCTGCTGCAGACTGTGAGCACAAGGATTCTATGCAGCTTTGGCAGCAGCAGGTTCATCTGGATGAGGAACTGGAGGGTCGCCTGGGTGAATTACATCAAGTTGTCCAATGACTAGGTGACCAGTTTGTAGCACTTCAACATCAGACTATGCTGCATTGTGACTGGAATGTCTCTGTACTGCGTGACTCAAGTGCAGTACAATAGTTTAAACCATTCCTGGCAGGCAATCAGATACCACCTGGATGGTATCTCAAGTAGTATGTCCTTGGACATTCATGCTCTTCAACAACAGGTGTTGGCTTATTTTTCTCATGACCTACCCAAGGAACCCATATAAGGGACTGGCTCAAGGAATAGCCAAGGCACTTCGGGGAATGGACCTGCAGTCATTCATGCAGAGCATGACCCATAGCGTTAGTAGTGCTGTGACTGTTTTACTAATATGTGTGATTGTTTGTGTCGGATACTCCTGCCTCCGCTGAACCATGCGTGAACAATACTCCAATGCAAAGATTTTAGCCCTCTTTGTAAAGAAAAAGAAAGGGAGAGATTTTGCATAAGGATAATTGAGAGGTGACCTGAGGACAGCAAGGGAAAGGACTGACTGAAACACTGAGAAAACTCACGTGTGCCAGGGTGGAAAACTGTGGAACCAAGTTTAGCCAAGGTTTCGCCATTTTGTATATCCTCCACCTTGATATGTTAGTCCTTGTCCAGCCGCATTCCGGAGATAGTTTCAGCAGTCACAACCCTCACTCCACTTGGTGGCGAAAAAGCAGACCACCCCAGCCGCCAATGAGGGCCGTCCTGTCCATAAATGGGACAGCATCTCTAACCGTCCAGTCAGTTTGAAACTGTAACCGCGCGCGCCAAAATGCCTTTGTAGTAGCCAATGAGTAATTGCCAGCTTCTTTCAGAGTTCGCGCCACTCGCGACCCTATAAGATACCCCTGCTTCCTCTATTCGGGGCTCTCGACCTCTGCCGTTGCATCGGTGCGTGTCGAGGGCCCGGTCTCGAGCCCGTAATAAACTCCCTTTTGCATTTGCATCAGCTGTCTTTGGATTCTTGGAGGCTATGCTCGCCGAGTCTGCTGATCTTGGGCACAACATTTGGGGGCTCGTCCGGGATCGGCTAGCACAGACCCCAACCACCAAACGGCTGAAGGGAGCCATTAAAGCGCGCAGGTGAGTGGTGAGGTTTTAGTCTGCAGACCTGTAGTATTGAGTACCTGTATTTGTATTTTTTGTGCTCAGTACCTGTAAAATTGTTTGCAAACCTGTAAAAGTACTGAGTACCTGTATTTGTATTTTTTGTGCTCAGTACCTGTAGAATTGTTTGCAAACCTGTAGAAGTACTGAGTACCTGTACTTATATTTTTTGTGCTCAGTACCTGTGGAATTGTTTGCAAACCTGTAATTTTGGTAGCCAGACGCTTAAGTGGACGCGCTGGTAGGTGTCTTGGCGTGGACCAGGGGAGACGTCCCCGGACCACCTGAATGGCTATCCCCTGTGGGGCAGCACTGGGGTAGCATTTGTATGGGGCCCGTTTGAAAAATTTGTTTTTTGGTTCATTTAGTGTGTTTGTTATTCTTAAAACTTTGGTGTTTGTTTCTACCCAGGGACCTCTAATTGGTTATCCGTACCCCTTGTGGGGCAGCACTGGGGCAGGTCCCCCTTTTGGGGAAAGTTCAAAAAAAAAAAAAAACTAATTTTGTTTTATTCCTGGTGTTTGTTGTCTTTGTTGCGTTTGTGTGTTCGTAACCATGGGTCAGGCAATGCCTACTCCACTGTCTTGGGACACAGTCAAGGCAAAAAGTAAAATACTGGGGACTAAAAAGTCACCACAGCTGGCTGGTAAGAAACGCTGCCTCTGATCTCAACAAGCAGCTGCCTGGACATTTTCTCCAGTGTTGAGATCACTGGTATATCTCTGCTGCCTTCCAGCTGTGGGGAAATTAGTCTGTCCCTTTGTCCACCTTAAAAAACAAAAAAACTGAAGTTTACTAAATTGTGGTTTCTCAGTGTTTTTGCAAATATTGGTAAAAATAACTGTTTCTTAAAATTAGTGCACGTGGCAAAAAAAAAAAAAATTTCAAATGAAAATTAAGAGATCTCTTTGTTCTTGCTTTTTGCCTCCGGAGAATTAATTGTAAATGGCGCCTATAAAAAAAAATCCTAAATTTTGAAAATTGCGATCTAAAATTGTAGTAAACAAAAGCTAATTTAAAATTTAATAGTTTAGAGCATACATGCCTTAAGGTTTAAGTGTTAAAAAAAAAAATTGGTGCTTTGCTTTGTTTAAATATGTTTACTTGTGCTGTACGAAAAAAAATAATAATTAACCTGGCCTATGCTAACAAACTTACTTCTAGGCTTTTATCTAAACTTCTCTTGATAAGATCTTGTTCCAGGAAGACTGATCTACTTGTCTTTTCCCCTTGGAAAAAAACAATATATTCTCCCAGTAAAGGACTAGACTTCCTTGCAAAATTCAAGGTAACATCTAAAGCCATATGGACAAGTTACTGAAAAAAAATGTATATAGTATTAGGTGTCTGTTTTTTTTTTTTTTTCCTTTTCTTTCTTGCTTTTGTCAATCTATCTGCAACAGGGTGGTCCCCAGGAAAGGGGGAAATTCCAGGTTCCCTGCCCCACCCAAGAGAGGGAGGAAGAAAGCAGGATTTAAAAAAAAAAAAAAAAATCCAGAAGGAGACCTGGAGGAGGCCCATGGAGCCTAGAGACACATGAAGAAACTGCGCTTGCCTTTTGGTTGTGGACTAGGTAACACAGATGTGGGTGAGACCCGTGGGGAGGAGACAATGGCAACTTTTATCTTGATTTTAATTTTGCTCTTTTCCTTCCGAGCTTGTCTGGTTGTTTCTAACCCTTTCCTGTGGGTCCTCACTGGAAGAGGCCTTGAACTTGTGGCAGGCTTTGGGGCCTGGCTTGGGCCAATCCCATTTGGACGGAGTTTTACCCATGAGGGGACAGAGTTTTACCCACTTTGGGTGCTTAATTTAGAAACTAAATTCTTTGCCTTTCCTGTATTGTCTCCTAATTGTATTAAAGTTCCTTCCCATTAAAGTCTTGTATGTTTTGTGTTGATGCAGCTGATGGCAGAACCTATTTAGAACAGGCAGGTTTGGGGGTCTGGGCTGCCCCTCTCCCTGCCCTGTAACATATCTAGTGCTTGCCTAAGGAAAAAGACTTGGTATATAAAATTGTTAGAGTGGCAACTCTGAAGTTGACTTAAAATTCCAGTTCTAAGGAAAAACTAAAACTAAACTAAGGTTTTGCTAAGTTTAATAATAAAAATTTGCTAACCATTTACTGAACTTTCAGGTTTACATTTTGTTCCTTATTGTAAGGAGACTAAAGTTTAATGTCATCTCAACTAAAAAAATTTTTAATTAAAAATGTGTCTAAGTTGTGCATTCTAAAGAGATAATAAACAGCTATTATGGTGTCTTACATGCAGAGATTAGAAACTAGGATGTAATAATTCTAAATACAAGTAAAGTGAAGGTAGTAACTTATACTGTTGTGCGTGTTTTAACTTCTTTTCCCAGGAGTCCTATATCTCTGTATTTCGGCCTTGACTCTATAAACTGTATAATGTTATAATTGTTTTTAATAGTCTGGACTCTGGTTAAAAATTAGTATAAAAATTTTAGCTTCTTAAGTAAATCTAAAAATTTCAGTTTTGTATTTTATGAAATCCCTTGCCTTTTTGGTAATGCATTGCTGAATTTTGGCAATTGCCTATTCATTGCTTGGTTGAAAAAAACCAACTATTTTATCCCATGTGCCCCTGGCAAAGAGGTGTTATATGCAAAAGTGTGTATGTGGAAAATAGTAGCATTTTAGACACAGGACAGGTAAACAAGGTAAAGTAAAATAATTTATATCAAACACCTGTTTTATAGTTAATGACAAAAATGGTGAAAAACTAGTTAACTTCTTCACAAGAAAGGCAGCATGATAACTTTTGTGTTTCCTGTATTTTTCTCTCCAGTATTATATGTAGACACTATATAAAAAAAATTTATAATGTTTAATTATTCAAAATTGGGAGAATATTATTCACTGTTTTGGTGTCACTTAATATCCAGGTGGTCTCTAGTCTCTATTTTATAGAAATTGTATAAAACGTATAAAAATGTGTAATTAAAATATGTATCTTTTAGCCATCCTTGTTCTGACATCAGGTGCAGGCTCCAGAGACCAAATCAAGGGCCTAAAATCCTTTTAACACTTTTATTAGACATAGCCTTCAAGGCCTACAGTAATATGGAGGGGACTTGCTAAAAAAAAAAAAAAAAGGGAGAGAGGCAAGAAAAGGGCCCAGTAGATGGCAGTTGCCATCACAGTATTCTGCCACCTCAGACTCACCCAAGGCCCCATGCGCCCTAGGGCATTCGGGACCTCAACCTCTCAATGGGCTGCCAGCTTGCATCCACTGCCAGCAACCAGGATACCTCAGCTGCAAAAAGCTGTCCCCAGGGCCATGCCTTCAGTGCCATCATACAAGGCTCTGAAAAGGGGGACTGTCCCACTCTCCAGAGAGGGAGGGGACCAGCCCAAACCATGGGCCAGGATGGGAGGACAGGCTTGACGGTCAGCTGCCTCTGATGAAGAATCCAGTGCAGGAGAAGACCTCTGAAGAAGCCCAGAGGTGAGACAAGCTCCCCTGTTTACTGTTTATATGGATAAGCCTCGGGTGACCCTAGAAGTGGCAGACAAAAAGATCATCTTTTTGGTAAATAAGGGGCCACTTGCTCTGCCTTACTCCAATTCTTTGGATTGACCTACTGGTCGATTGTCTCCCTCACTAGTAAAGATGGCCAGACTGAGCCAAGACACTTTACAGCACTGCTACCTTGCTCGCTACGAGGCTACTTGTTTGTACATTCTCAGTGGTTAAATAAAATAAAAAATAGCTTTGTGTTTCTTTGTCATTGACAAAGTTGCACCAGAAATGTTTATGAAAGTATTTCTTTATAAAACATAAAAATATAATTGTGAAAAATTTTTGTTTGCATGATCATGGTTAGCCAGGTCTCGTTGTGCATTGATGTTGAGCATCGGTTCAAAGGAACTGTTCATTGCAGATTTTGATTGGTACCGGTGAGTCTGTGATTTTGCAACTTGTCTGTTCACATTTAAAAAAATTATCATGTAAAATTTCCATTTTTCTGTAAAAATAGGTGCAATAATAATCAAAGTTTTGATGTCCTGAGTCTTCATCTTGGAGAATTACCTTATTCTGTTTAAACTTAACATTTTATGTACTAACATTTAGAGGGCCTCATTTTGATAACGGCAGTAACATTAAGTATGTATAAAACCCTAAAGCCCTAGACCTGTTAATGGCTAAAGTTAAAATTGTGACCTCCTTACTCTTGAACTGAAATCTTTTGCTTTTGTTTTTCTCTTGCTTGGGCCTTACATCCTCAATGCCTTCATCGAGGTCATTTCTCGCCTGGAGACCATCGAACTATGAAGCCTCCACTGTCCTTTCGAGGTCCCTTAGATCATCGCCCTGCAGTGGAGCCCTGACTGTTTCCCCTCATCGCCCACTTTCAGCAGGAAGCAGTTACTGATCAGAACGACGCCCCTTTTCCTAACTGCAGTTAGGGGCTCCATTCGCAGAAGGGGAGGAATAAGACTTAGGGCAAGTTAGGGTAATTAGGCAGTTTTAGGGACAGTGCAGGAGGGGACCTCTGAAGAGTTTAGGAAGGCTTCAGAGATAACAACTAAAGGAATGTGTTAACGTTGGCCTTGGTTTCCTTCAAGTAATAACAGAGAGTGTTTTAATTGGAGCAGCAGACTCATTTATGCAAGGAGGAAATAAAAAGGGGTTAGTATTAAGACTGGTGGGCAGCAACCTGTTTTATTCAATAGCTGATGTTTAGTGACCAAATGAATAACTCTGTGACTGGCTAACTGGAGAGAGATCCCTTGTTTGAGCAGAGTAATTCTCATTTGTTACTGAAGATAATACCTCTTGCTGACTAGATAGATGGTTTAGAGTCTGATTTTCAGAGGTCGTGGTCTGAGATGACCCAAAAAAAGTCAGTGTTTTGTATAAGGATGGCAATTTTAAATTTTCCTGTACCTATAAACCTGTGAACACATTATGTGGCTGAACTTAACCATAATTATGAGACTGACTAACGGATAAAAGGCTTGGTAGCTGTTGTTTTCTTAGCTGACTAGCTGTTTTTTCAGAAAAAAAAAAAAAAAATGGGGGAATGTGGAACCAAGTTTAGCCAAGGTTTTGCCATTTTGTATATCCTCCACCTTGATATGTTAGTCCTTGTCCAGCCGCATTCCGGAGATAGTTTCAGCAGTCACAACCCTCACTCCACTTGGTGGCGAAAAAGCAGACCACCCCAGCCGCCAATGAGGGCAGTCCTGTCCATAAATGGGACAGCATCTCTAACCGTCCAGTCAGTTTGAAACTGTAACTGCGCGCGCCAAAATGCCTTTGTAGTAGCCAATGAGTAATTGCCAGCTTCTTTCAGAGTTCGCGCCACTCGCGACCCTATAAGATACCCCTGCTTCCTCTATTCGGGGCTCTCGACCTCTGCCGTTGCATCGGTGCGTGTCGAGGGCCCGGTCTCGAGCCCGTAATAAACTCCCTTTTGCATTTGCATCAGCTGTCTTTGGATTCTTGGAGGCTATGCTCGCCGAGTCTGCTGATCTTGGGCACAACAAAAACCACCTGGGAGGGACACCCCAAACTTGCTTCGTCCTTGGAAGTCTCTTGGGTCGTAACTTAGCAATAGAGGCTCACAAGGACAGGCATGTCTGATAAGCCCAAGGGTTCACATATGTGGTGTGTATGAATTCACATACATGGCGTGCGAGGCAAGATTGCTTTGCTTTCTCTGACTTAAAATAAAATGCAGATGTCCTTGTTCATAATTCCCATATAACCATGCTGAGAAAAATAGAGAAACACTGCTTGTAGCTGACAGCAGTCCCCTGTCTGGTGAGTCCTTTGCGATCAGCGTCCCAGGTCTCAGAGCCCACTAGAAGCTCATAAAAACTCTATTGCCCAAATATCCCAACCCCTTGCACATGGAGGAATTTAAGTCATCAGAAGCCTCACTCTGTAAACAAATCTAGAGTCTGTCTGGAATAGTTATTACCATACTTCCCATAAGTCCTTGTATTAATTGTGATGTTGAACTTTATTTGCACTCCCTCTAGAACTCCTTGCCTAATTAAGCAAACCTCCAAAGAACTAAGAGGTAACGTGTAAATATAGAAAACACACCTGGTTCCAAGTTTCTCCTCTACAATTTCTATATGCTCACCCCCTTGATTCACAGTTACATTATATGGCCTCCATGATCTGTGCTCCACTAGGATATATTTTCACATGTACTTGGCAGAAAGACCTATTGGGATATATTGTTTAAACCCCAATCAATCAGGAGGTTATTTGTAATTAGATCATTGATCATGCTAATAATCACTTAAGTGATCACTTAAAAAGGGACTTTAGCATTGGGCATCACCTTTAAAGTTGCGTCAGGGATTAAATGAAAATTATGGGTTGGAGAAATTAATTATGGCTAAACACCCACTCCAAAAAACACTAGAAAAAAATGCTAAAGCCAAAAGCAATAGAGGAATGAATAAGAAGAGCAGAATAAGACAAGGAATAAAATCACAAAAAGACAAAATGGTAAATATGGACGCCAACATATCAATAAAAAGACACAGAGTAGTGGGCTGGATTAAAAACTGGAGCCCAACCTTCTGATGCCTTCAGGAAAAACACTTAACTACAAAAGATAAACCACAGGCTGAAAGTAAAAGGATGGAAAATAATCCTACAAGCAAATGGACCAAAGAAGAAGGCAGGAACAGCGACACTTACATCAGATAAAATAGACTTCATATTAAAAAAAAAGAGAGACATAGACCGTTACTACATTATGATTAAGGGGACAATACATCAAGAAGACATAACACTCATCAACATATTCTCACCAAATGAAGAAGCACCAAAATATATCAGACAATTATTATCATCTTTGAAAGCAGACATTAAATACATATATAGTAGGAGAATTCAACACACCTCTCTCCCTATTGGAAAGATCAACAAAACAAAAAATAAACAAGGACACTAGAGCTCTAAACAAGGACCTATATATACCTCATGGGCTTAACAAACATCTATAGAACACTGAATCCCAAAAAATTGGAGTATGTATTTTTCTCAAGTGCACATGAATCATTCTCCAGGATTGATCATATACTGGGACACAAGACAAACATGAACAGATACATTAAGATCATAATCAGAGCCCAGAGGGGGAGCGGGCAGTCACCGCAGGGGCAGACTGTGGGCGCAAGGAAGTGTGCTTCTGACTCGCCATTTTAGAATAGGGACCTTTGCTCAACAAAGACTGCTTGAAACTGGGAGAAGGCTCCCTCTGCAGCCCGAGGTGAGCTGGGAAGCCCCCTCATGCTAGGCCCCATCTGGCCGAGCTTAGAGGGGATCGGGCAGCTGCCGCTGGGGCAGACCGTGGGTGCAGGAAAATGCGTTTCCAACTTGCCATTTTGCTTCAACCAAGGCTGCTTGGAACTGGGAGAGGGCTGCCCCCACAGCCAGAGGCCCCCACAAGCTAGGTCTTGCCTGGCAGGGAGTTGGAGCGCAGAGGGAGATCCAGCGATTGGAAGCCCAGAAAGCAATCCAGCCACCCCACCTCCAGGGCAGTCTGTAGGACTTCAAGACACACCTTTGGAATTAAACAAACACAGAAGAAGGAGATATTCTGTGACAGTTACCATTAACATACTCATGGTACCACTGCCTTACTGGACTTCTGGCATAACAGTATTTGACTAGATTGGACCATCATTTTCTGAAATCCCAGAAAGAGCACACCAAAAAGATGCTGGCCAGTACCAGTGACACAGTGTCCCAACACATAGGACAAATTAGAAAAGAAGCAGCAGGGAGAAGAAAAACTACATGCAACCAAGGAAGTCCTCAGGAAAAGACACACCACAAAAAGAAAACCACTCACCAGATTGCAACAACAGTGACTTGGAAGAATTTCTAAGCCTTCTAGAAAGAGAATTTAAAATTGCCATGATTAAAAAACTGACAGAAGTCATTAAGGAAAACAACGATCAGAAGAATGAAATTGAGTCCCTAAAGAGGGAAGTGAAAGAAATGCAGATCAAAGGATTAATGGAAGAGCTAAAGAACTCTGGGAAAAGCAGTGATAACAGAATAGATGAAATGGAAGAACGAATAAGCACTCTCGAAGACATAGAAATAGAAAGAACCAAAACAGAAAAGTAAAGAGAAGTATGAAGGAAAAAGAATGAAGAAAGAATTCGGAAACTATCTGACTCCATGAGGAAAGGAAATATAAGAGTTATAGGAATCCCAGAAGGAGAGGAGAGAGACATAGGACAGAGAAAATATTCAAGGAAATAATTGAAGAGGACTTCCCAAACATGAAGAAGGAGCTGAAAACAGATATACAAGAAGCAAGAAGAACACCAAATTTCCATGAAAGGAAAAATACAGCAAGACACATAATAGTAAAGCTCCCAAGAATCCAAGACAAGGAAAAACAATGAATATGGCAAGAGGGAAGAAACAGATAACATACAAAGGAAAACCAATCAAGCTGACATCAGACTTCTCTGAAGAAACACTACGGGCAAGGAGAGTGTGAAGGGACATAGTCACCAGACTCCAAGATAACAAATGCCAACCGAGAATACTCTTATCTCGCAAAGCTTTCCTTCCACTATGAAGAAAGACTGAAGACCTTCCCAGACAAAGAAAAACTCAAGAATTTCATTACAACTAAACCCCCACTCCAAAAAATACTAAAAGGAGTCCTAAAGCCAGAACCAACAGAGGGATGAATAAGAATGAAACAAGACAAAAAAAATTATTACTAAAAAAATAAATAACCAGAAAAGTCAAACAAAATGGCAAATACAGATGCTAACATATCAACATTAACCCTAAATGTAAACGGACTAAACGTCTCAATAAAAAGACACAGAGTTGCAGGATGGATTAAGAAACAAAACCCAACCTTTTGCTGCCTCCAGGAATCTCACTTAACCACAAGAGATAAAAACAGACTGAAAGTAAAAGGATGGAAAATAATCCTACAAGCAAAAGGACCAAAAAGGAGGCAGGAACAGCTATACTTATATCAGATAAAACAGATTTCAAACTCAAAAAGGTAAAAAGAGACCCACACGGTCACTACATTATGATCAAGGGGACAATACTTCAAGAAGAAATAACACTCATTAACATATATTCACCAAACGAAGGAGCACTAAAATATATCAGGCAATTATTATTATCTCTGAAAACAGACAGAGAAAACATATATGTAGTAGGAGACTTCAACATACCACTATCAACAATGGATAGATCAATGAGACAAAAAATAAGTAAGGACACTAAAGCTCTAAATAAGGAACTAGAGCTCATGGGCTTAACAGAATCTATAGAACACTAAACCCCAAAAAATCAGAGTACACGTTTTTCTCAAGCGCACAAGGATCATTTTCCAGGTTTGATCACATACTGAGACACAAGACAAGCACGCCAAGATTGAAATCATACCAACCATCTTCTCTGATCATGAAGGCATCAAACTAGATATAACCCATAAAAAGAAGACAAGGAACTCTCCTATCTCATGGAGGTTGAAACCCACACTACTGGAAGACCACCTGGAGATCAAAGAAGAAATTGAAAAATACTTTGAGTTAAACAACAAGGAGGACACCAATTTCCTAAATGTATTGGATGCAGCAAAAGCAGTAATAAGAGGAAAATATTTAGCAATACAGGCTCACATCAAGAAACAAGAAAGAACTGAAAGAAACAACCTAATCTCAAAGCGAAAGAACTAGAAAAAGCACAACAAAAAAACCCCAAAACCAGTAGAAGAAATAATAAAAATCAAAGCAGAAAAAAAATAAAATACATATTAAAAAGCAGCCTAAAAGATCAACAAAACCAAAAGCTGGTTCTTCGAAAACATAAAATAGACAACCCCCTAGCCAGGCTCACAAAGGAAAAACAGGAGAAAGCACAAATAAATAGGATCACAAATGAAGAGAAATCATAACAGATACAGCAGATATCAAAAGAACAATCAGAAACTACTATGAACAGTTATATGCAAACAAGCTCAACAATCTAGAAGAGATGGACAAATTCCTACAACTTTACAATCACCCAAAGCTACATAAAGAAGAAATAGAACACCTAAACAGACCAATTACAAGCAGTGAAATTGAAATGGTAATTAAAACCCTTCCCAAAAACAAAAGCCCAGGACCAGATGGATTTACCAATGAATTCTACCAAACATTCAGAAACGAATTAGTGCCTAACCTTCACAAACTCTTTCAAAAATTGAGAAGGATGGGATAAATACCAAACACGTTCTAAGAAGCCAAATTTACACTAACACCGAAACCGAACAAGGACAACACACAAAAAGAAAACTACAGGCCAATCTCCCTAATGAAGACTGATGCAAAAATCCTCAATAAAATTTTAGGTATCAGAATCCAACAATGTATCCCTAAGATAATTCACCACGACCAAGTAGGATTCATTCCAGGGACACAAGGATGGTTCAGCATCCAAAAATCAATCAATGTAATCCAACACATCAACAAAAAGAAATATAAAAACCATATGATAATGTCAATAGATGTTGAGAAAGCTTTCAACAAAGTACAACACCCATTTATGATAAAGGCCCTTGAAATTCTTGGGATACAAGGAACGTACCTCAACATCATAAAGGCCATACATGACAAACCCACAGCAAATATCATTCTCAATGGTGAAAAGCAGAAAGCATTTCCATTAAGGTCTGGAACAAGACAAGGATGTCCACTCTCACCACTGCTTTTCAATGTAATACTGGAAGTCCTAGCCAGAGCAATAAGACTAGAGAAAGACATACAAGAATCCAAATAGGCAAGGAAGAAGTCAAACTATCACTATTTGCAGATGATATGATAATATACATAGAGAACTCCAAAAACTCCACAGAAAAAACTAATCAGGGCCTCCCCGGTGGCGCAGTGGTTGAATGCTGGGTTGCGAAGCTGCCCGCAGCCTCTGCAGCGCTGGTTTGATCCCCAGCTGCCGGGCGAGGGTCCCACATGGCGCGCAGACCTCTCCTGCTGCCCGCTGCTCACCTCAGCAGTGTACTTCACAGTCTGCCTGTTCTGCTCTCCACTCTGGCTCCAGTGAATTCTCTCACCCTCCCGCGCTTCTGACTGTACCCAGTGCTTGTATAAATAAATAAATAAATCTTAAAAAATAAAAAACTAATCAAACTAACCAATCAGTTTAGTAAAGTGGCAGGATACAAAATCAACACACAAAAATCAGCAGCCTTCCTATACACAAAAATAAATCTGAAGAAGAAATAAAAAAAACCATACCTTTTATTATTGAAACAAAAAAAATCAAATACTTGGGAATAAACCTAACAAAAGAAGTAAAGGACCTATACAAAGAAACTACAAAACACTTAAAAGAAACAGAAGAAGACACAAAGAAATGGACATACATCCCCCTGCTCATGGATTGGAAGAATTAACATTATCAAAATCGCCATCTTACCAAAAGCAATCTACAGATTCAATGCTATTGGAATAAAAACTTCAATGTTGTCCTTCAAAGAAATAGAACAAATATTGATGAAATTCATATGGAGCCACCAAAAATCTTGAATAGCTAAAATCCTCCTGGAAAAAAAAAAAAAGGGAATGGAGGCATCACACTTCCAGATTTCAAATTATACTACAAAGCCATACTAATCAAAACTGCATGATATTGGAACTAGAACAGACACATGGACCAAATGGAACCAAACAGAAAACCCAGAAATACACCCACAGATTTATGATCAACTAGTCTTTGACAAAGGAGCAAAGAATATGCACCGGAGCTAAGAAAGTTTGCTCAATATGTGATGCTGGGAAAACTGGGTTGCTACATGCAAAAGAATGAAACTTGACTACTATCTCACCCCAGCTCAAAAACCAACTCAAAATGGATTAAAGAACTAGACATAAGACCTGAAACCATAAAATACATAGAAGGAAATAGAGGCGAAAAACTACATGACACGCACCTCAAAGACATCTTTATAGATACATCACCCAAAGCAGTGATAGTGAAGGCAAAGATAAACAGCTGGGACTACATCAAATTAAAGAGCTTCTGTACAGCAAAAGAGACAATAACCAAAAGAGAAATAACAATAACAATAAGAAATAACAATAACAATAACAAAGAGAAACCACATTGACTGGGAGAAAATTTTTGCACACAACACTAATGATAAAGAACTGATCACAAAAATCTACAAAGAGCTGATGAGACTCAACAAAAACAAAGAAAATAATCAAGTCAAAAAATGGGCAGAAGAGCTAAAAGAGACTTCTCCAAAGGGGAAATGCAAATGGCCAACAGGCATATGAAAAAAATGTTCAAATCACTTTTAATCAGGGAAATGCAAATCAAAACTACAATGAGATACCATCTTACACCAGTGAGAATGGCGCATATTAAAAAAAGTAGCAACAACAAATGTTGGCAAGGTTGTGGAGAAAAAGGAACTCTCCTGCACTGCTGGTGGGATTGCAAAATGGTCCAACCCACTATGGAAAGCTGTGTGGAGATTCCTCAACCTACTTAAGATACAGTATCCATATGATCCAGCAATTCTACTCCTAGGTATTTACCCAAATGACACAGAAACATTAATTCAAAAGGACACATGCACCCCAATGTTTACAGCAGCACTGTTTACAATAGCTAAGCATTGGAAACAACCCAAATGCCCAAAAATAGATGACTGGATCAAGAAGATGTGGTATATATACACAATGGAATATTACTCAGCAACAAAAAAGATAAACTCATGCAATTTGCAGCAACATGGATGGAGCTGGAAGGGATCATGCTCAGCGAAATAAGCCAGAAAGAAAGAAAAAGTACCGGATGGCTTCACTCATAGTAGGTATTTAGAAAACCTAAATAAGGGACCATGAAAAAGAATAACTATAATGAAGTAAAAATCAAAATCAACAAGCAACTATAAACCAGAGACACACAATGGGGGGTGGGGTGCAGGGGAGGAGGGGCTGGGGTCAAAATAAGGGGGGGTGCAATCGTATGGGGAATATAACCAAGATAAAAATGCATACATTGTGCAAAAATGAAAAATGATGTAAGAAATATATAAAATAAAATATAAAAAAAGGGGAAAAAAATCATAATCATACCAACTATCTTCTCTGACCATAACAGCACCAAGCTAGAAATAAACCATGAAAAGAAAGCAAGGAACCTTCCTACCTCATGGAGACTGAAATCCACACTACTGGAAGATCATTGGATCAATTAGAAGATCAAAGAAAAAATTAAAAAATATCTTGAGATGAATGATAATGAGGACACAACTCTACAGAATGTATGAGACACAGCAAAAGCAGTTATAAGTGGAAAATATATAACAATACAGGCTTGGGCCTCCCCTGGTATCGTGGCGGTTGAGCGTAACGTGTGAAGCTGTCCACAGCCTCTGCAGCGTTGGTTCAATCCTGGCCAGCCGGTGAGAGTCCCACATGGCACAGCAGACCTCTCCTGTCATGCTCGCTGCTCCCCTCAGCAGTGTATTTTGTCAGTCTGCCTGTTCTGTTCCCCGCTCTGTCTCTGGTGAATACTTTCACCTTCCTGTGCATCTGGCCTGTACTCAGGTTCTTGTATAAATAAGCAAATCAATCTTAAAACAAAAAACAAAAACAAACAAACAAACAATACAAGCTCACATTAAGGAACAAGAATGAACTCAAAGAAACAACCTAATCTCCCATCTTAAAGAACTGGAAAAAGGGGCCTCCCTGGTGGTGCAAGGGGTTAAGTTGCAGCACTATGAAGCTGTCCACAGCCACTGCAGCACAAGTTCGATCCCAGACTGGCCAGGAAGCTAACCCACATGGTGCAGCAGACCTCTCCTGTCTCACCCTCTGCTCCCCTCAACAGTGTATTTCAGTCGATTCACCTGTTCTGTTCCCCACTCTGTCTCTGGTGAATTCTCTTACCCCTACAGCTCTGGCTTGTACCCCAGTCCTGTATGCATAAATAAACAAATTTTAAAAAAAGAAAGAACTGGAAAAAGAACAACAAGAAACCCCAAAAGCTAGTAGAAGAAAGTAAATAATAAAAATCAAAGCAGAAATAAATGAAACAGAAGTTAAGAAAACAATCCAAAAGACAATGAAACCAAAAGTTGGTTCTTCAAAAAGTAAACAAAATAGACAAACCTCTAGCCAGGCCCATAAAGAAAAACGGGAGAAAGCACAAATAAATAGGATCATAAATGAAAGAGGAGAAATCACAACAGACATAGCAGAAATCAAAAGAATAATCAGAGATTACTAAGAACAGTTATATGCAAACAAGTTCAACAATCTAGAAGAGATGGACAAATTCCTACAACTGTACAATCTTCCAAAGCTAGATAAAGAAGAAATAGAGCACCTGAACAGACCAATTACAAGCAATGAAATTGAAACAGTACTCAAAACCCTCCCACAAAACAAAAGCCTAGGATCAGATGGATTTACAAATAAATTTTACTAAATGTTCAAAACAAATTAGTACCTATCCCACACAAACTCTTTCAAAAAATTGAAAAGGAAGCGATACTACAGATACGGTTTATGAAGCCAACATTACACTAATACCAAAACCAAAGAAGGACATCACAAAAGAAGAAAACTACAGGCCACTCTTACTAATGAATACTGATGCAAAAATCCTCAATAAAATTCTAGCCAACAGAATCCAACAATGCATCAAAAAGATAATTCACCATGACTAAGCAGGATTTATTCCAGGGACACAAGGATGGTTCAACATCCGAAAATCAATTACTGTAATCCAACACATCAACAAAAAGAAAAATTAAAACCTTGTAATCATATCAATAGATGCTGAGAAAGCATTTGACAAAGTTCAACATCCATTTATAATGAAGGCCCTTAATATTCTTGGGATAGAAGGAACATGCCTTAACATTATAAAGGCCATATATGACAAACCCATAGCCAGTATCATCCTCAATGATGAAAAGCTGAAAGCCTTTCCCTTAAGATCTGGAACAACTTAAGGATGTCCACTCTCACCACTGCTTTTCAACATATTACCGGAAGTCATAGCCAGAGCAACAGGACAAGAAAAAGACAAGGAATACAAAGAATCCAAATAGGGAACGAAGAAGTAAATCACTATTTGCAAATGATGTGATAATATGCACAGAGAACCCCAAAAACTCCACAGAAGTATTAATCAAAATAATCAGTTTAGTAAAGTAGCAGGAAACAAAATCAACACACAAAAATCAGTAGCATTCCTATATGCAAATAATCAATCTGAAGAAGAAATATAAAAAAACCATCCCTTTTATAATTGAAAAAAAAAAAAAAAACACCCAAATACTTGGGAATAATACCAAAGAGGTGAAGGACCTATACAAAGAAAATGATAAAACACTGTTAAAAGAAATAGAAGACACAAAGAAATGGAAAGCCATTCCCTGCTCATGGATTGGAAGAATTAACCCTATCAAAATGGTCATCCTACCAAAAGCAATTTACAGATTCAATGCTATTTCAACAAAAATCTCAATGACATTCTTCAAAGAAATAGAACAAATATCGATGAAATTCATATGGAGACACAAAAAACCTCTAATAGCCATAGCTCTCCTGTCTAAAAAGAGGTGGAGTGGAGGTATCACAAGCCTGGACTTCAAACTATACTACAAAGCTGTAATAATTAAAATTGCATGGTACTGGAACAAAAACAGACACATAGACCAATGGAATTGAATAGAAAATCCAGAAATAAACCCACAGGTTTATGGACAACTAATCTTTGACAAAGGAGCAAAGAATATGCAATGGAACAAAGACAGTTTGTTCAACAAATGATGCTAGGAAAACTTGACTGCTACAGTTAATAGAATGAAGCTAGTCTACTATCTCACACCATGCACAAAAACCAACGCAAAAAGGATCATAGAATTAGGCATAAGACCTGAAACCATAAAACATATAGAAGAAAATAAAGGCAAAACACTGTATGACATACAGCTCAGTAACATCTTTAAAGACACACCTAAAGCAAAGATAGTGAAGAAAAAGATGAACAGCTGGGACTACATGAAATTAAAGAGCTTCTGTACAGCAAAAAAGACATTAACCAACACAAAGAAATACCCCACTGACTGGGAAAATATCCTTGCACTACATACAACTGATAAAGGACTGATCACAAAGATCTGCAAAGAACTCACATGACCCAACAAAAACAGTAAACAATCCAGCCAAGAAATGGGTAGAAAAACTTTAAAGACACTTCTCCAAAGAGGAAATGCAAATGGCCAACAGGCATACAAAAAAATGCTCATCATCCCTCATTATCAGGGTAATGAAAATTAAAACCACAATAAGATGCCACCTAACACAGTGATAATGGCACATATTAAAAAAAAAAAACGAGTAACCACAAATGTTGGTGAGATGTGAAAAAGGAACTTTCCTACACTGCTGGTGGGAATGCAAACTGGTCCAACCACTATGGAAGGCTGTCTGGAGGTTCCTCTGTCTACTAAAAATGGAGCTACCATATGACCTAGCAATTCCACTCCTAGGGATCTAAACAAAGGACACAAAAACATTGATTCTATAGAATACCTGCACCCCTATGTTTATTGCAGTGCTATTTTTAATAGGTAACACTTGGAATCAACTTAAATGCCCAATATAGATGACTAGATTAAGAAGATGTGGTATATATATTCAATGAATACTCTTCAGCAGTCAAAAAAGATAAACTAATGCCATTCGAAGGGATTATGCTCAGTGAAATAAGTCAGAAGTAAAAAAAATTCCAGATGGTTTCACTTATAGGATGAATACAAGGGATCAAGGAAAAAAAAATTATAACAAGAAGAAGAAAACATAACAAAAGGAAAAAAAAGGACAACTATAAATCAGAGACATCCTAGAGGATAAGAGAGGGAAAGGGATCAAAACAAGGGTGGGAAGAGCACAAAGGACTATAGTGATGGTGCATGGGTGAATTATGGTGGAAATTCTATGGGGCTACACCTGAGAAAAGAAAGCAAACATTATAAGAATAAAAAATAAATTAATAAAAAAAGAAGAAAATTATGGGGTGGTGTTTCTGAAAAACAAGGCATAAGATTTTTGAAAATTTCATTTCCCGAGTGGGTGCTGGTACAAAATGATGACATAATCATAAATTTATCTAAAATCTTAAGGTGGTATTGCTAGATCTATTGCTAAGGCAATAGCATCCCAAGAGAAATCTTTGGATTCTTTTATGTGAATTGTACTAGAGAATAAAATTGCTCTTGATTATATCCTAGCTGAACAAGGTGGGGGTTATTTTTTATTTTTCATTATTATTGTTTTTTAAAGATTTATTTATTTATATAAGAACTGGGGTACAGGCCAGATGTGTGGGAGGATGAGAGGATTCAGCAGAGACAGAGAAGGAAACACAACAGGCAGACTTGATGAAATACACTGCTGACAGGAGCAGCGGGAGAGACAGGAGAGGTCTGTTGTACCATGTGGGATTCTCACTGGCCAGCGGGGATTGAACCTGAGCTGCAGAGGCTGCGGACAACTTCACAGTGTGGTGCTCAACCGCCTGCACCACAAGGGAGGCCCTTATTTATTATTTTTTAAAAAAGATTTATTTATTTATACATACAAGATCTGGGGTACAGGCCAGAAGTGTGTGGGGGGTGAGAGGATTCACCAGAGAGAGAGTGGGGAGCAGAACAGGTGGATTGACTGAAATACACTGGTGAGGGGAGCAGTGGGTGAAACAGGAGAGGTCTGCTGTGCCATGTGGGGCTCCTTGCTGGGGGGATTACTTCATAGTGCTGATGCTTAACCCCATGCACCACCAGGGAGGCCCCTGCCTCTAATTTTAGTTAGTTAGTTAACATAACTATACCTCAGAAGGGAGCCAGACTCATTAACAGACTGAGACCAAATTCTAGGACAACAGAAGGCTTCTTCTCCACTGATACTCCTGTATCAATCCTGGGATCCTGTGAAAATGCATGTCTCAGACCTTTTTTGAGAAATTTCTAGATGACAAAGATGACAGAAGAGATAAAAGAAAGGATATCAGGTGAAATTTTAGTCTCTGGCATGAGTTCAACAAATAGTAAATACAGACTAATCCTAGTCTGATAAACTTTAAACCTCACATTACAGGCTCACTTACCTTAGTTTCTTTACCTCAGTGCATCACGTCTGGCTTCAATGAAATAAATAACAAATAAAATCATACAACACATTGAAAAATTTAATCTTGAAAGAAACCAGAGAGGAAAAATACACCTTGGTTAGAGAGAATCAAATAATTAAAGAAAAGTATTAATATACCACCTCCCTTCCAAAACAAAAAACAAAAAAACCTGCAACAATCCAAACAAACAAACACCATGCAAGTAAGAAAGGAGTAGAGTGCAATATATCATGTGTTGACAGAAGGAAAAAAAAACCTTTTTAGAATTCTGTGCCATGCAAAACCTTCTCAAACAATTAAAGGGTGAGGAAATGTGTCACCAGCATATTTGAAATATAAGAAATGTTAAAGATATTCTCCAAAAGGAAGCAAAAACAGACAATCATAAATCAGAGACATCCTGCAGGGGAGGAGGAGGGAGAGTGATCAGAGGGAGGGAGGAAGGAGAACAGGGGACTGAGGTGATGATGCATGGGTGCAATGGGGAAGGAAATTCTATGGGGACTACCCCTGAGGGGATGGAGAGAAGCAAATTTGTTTAAAAATGAACAATGATGGAAAAAATTTAAAAAAAATATAAAAAAGAAAAAAAGAAAAAAATTCAAAAGGAAGAAAATGATAAAAACAGGAAGTGTTTGAGGAAGAATAAATGAAAGGAAAATAACAGTGCTTCTAAAATCTTTAATTACTTTTACCATTAGAGTTCTTAGAGCAACCAGACAACACGGAATAAAAGGAATCCAGATTAGAAAAGAAGTGAAACTATCACTACTTGCAGATGATAAATCCTACAGACCCCACTAAAACATAAAAAACAGTAAATATGCACAGTATCGTGGCAGGCTAGAAAAATCAATATGTAAAAATCTGTTGTATTCCTATATATAAATGGATAAGAAGAGAAAGAAAAAGAAGAAAAGAAAATCCCATGCAATAGCCCCAGAAGGGAATACTTAAGAATAAATTTAACAAAGAAGGTGAAAGACTTATACAACAAAAATGATAAGGCACTGTTAAAATACATAAGGTTCACAGAGAGATGGAAAGATACTCCATGTTCATGAGTGGGGAGATTATAGCTAAAATGATTATCTTACTAAAAGTTATCTACAGAGTCAATGTAATCTCTATCAAAGTTCAAATATTTTTTAAGAAAATAGAACAAAATTTACATGAAACCACGGTAGACTCTGAATAATTAAAGCAATCTTGAGAATAAAGAAAAATATTACTTGACTTCAAACTATATTACAAAAGTGACAGCAATTTAAGAGTATGGAATGGGAATAAAACTAGACACATTTATCAAGAAAATCGAGAACCCAAAGATAACACCTACACATCTATCAGCACAATCTATGACAAAGGAGCAATGACCACACCATGGAAAAAGAAAAATTTATTCAACAAATGGTCTTGGGAAAAACCACATAAAAAACAGTGAAACTCCATCATTCTTTAACCCCACTGTCATTATTTAACTCCATACACAAACATAAATTAAAAATGGATTAAAGACCTGGATGGAAGATGTGAAATCAAAACTCAAAACAGAAAACATAGTGATATATTTCATAATATCAGCATTAAAGGCATCTTTGGGCACTTGACATCAACAGTAGAAGAAATGAAAGCAAAATAAACAAATGGAATACATTAAATTAAAAAGCTTCTGCATAGGGCCTCCCCAGGTGGTGCAGGTGGTTGAGTGCAGCACTGTGAAGCTGTCCACAGCCTCTGCAGTGAGGGTTTGATTCCAGCTGGCCGGCGAGAATCCCACATGGCGCAGCAGACCTCTCTTGTCTTGCCTGCTGCTCCCCTCAGCAGTGTATTTCAGTCAGTCTGCCTGTTCTGTTCCCCACTCTGTCTTTGGTGAATCCTCTCACCCTCCTGCGCATCTGGCCTGTACCCTGGTTCTTGTATTCATGAATAAATAAATCTTAAAAAAAAAAAAAAGCTTCTGCACAATGAAAGAAAATATCAGCAAAACAAAAAAGGTTAACAAATGAGAAGATATTTACATATCACGTATGCAACAGAGTTAACATTCAAAGTATATACATGGTCTCCCCTGGTGGCACAGCGGTTGAGTGCTGGGCTGCGAATCTATTTGCTGCCTCTGCAGCACTGGTTGGATCCCCGGCCACCAGCAAGGTCCCCACATGGCGCGCAGACCTCACCTGCCACCCGCTGCTCCCCTCAGCAGTGTATTTTGTCAGTCTGCCTGTTCTGGTCCCTGCTCTGGCTCTGGTGAATTCTCTCACCTTCTCACGCTTCTGACTGTACCCAGTGCTTGTATAAATAAATCTTTAAAAAAACAAAAACAAAAACAAAAAAACAAAGTATATACAGAACTCATGCAATCCAACAAAAAAAATAAACAGCCCAATTAAAAAATGTGCAGAGGATCTGAAGATCTCTTTCCAAAGAGGATATGAAATGACCAATAGGTAGTACATGAAAAAATGCTTATCATTATTAGGGAAATGCACAATGAGGTATCATCTGAAACCTTTGAGAATGACTTGTATCAAGAAGACTATGACTAGTAAAAAGTTGGTGAGGATATGGAGAAAAAAGAAACCTTATACACTCTTAGTGGAAATGTAAATTTGTGCAATTATATTTGAAAAAAATAGTTTCCTCAAAAAGCTGAATTAGAACTACCAGCAATCCCACTTTTGGATATCTATTTGAAGAATATAAACTCAGTAGCTCAAAAGAATTACATACACCATAATGTTTATTGCAGCATTATTTATGAGAGCTAAGATAAGGAAACAATGTAAATGCCCATTGACAGATGATTGGATAAAGAAAATCGTATATATTTACAACAAAATACCATTCAGCTATGAAAAAAGATGAAATTTTGCTATCTGCAGCAAAATGGAAGGAACTTGAGGGGACTATACCAAGCAAAATAAATCAGAAGGAGAAAATCAAATATTGGATGATTTAATCTGATTTTATAATATAAAGAAACAAAGAAGATGAACAAACAAAAAACCCGTGGACTTTGAAAACAGAGCTGAGGTTACCAGAGGGGAAGAGGATAGGAGATGGGAGCAAAGATGAAGGATGTCTAATGGACAATGGATTTTTAAAAATTTAACTAATATTTAAAAACAAAACTCAACTTAAAGTAAAAAAACCAATCCAACAGGCAAGTCTTTGCTCAAAATACTACTACTAGGGCCTCCCTGGTGGCGCAAGGGGTCTAAATCTCAGCACTATGAAGCTACTGGCAGTCACTGCAGCATGAGTTCAATCCTTGGCCAGGGAGCTGACCCACATGGCACAACAGACCTTTCCTGCCTCGCCCAGTGCTCCCCTCAGCAGCGTATTTCAGTAGATCTGCCTGTTCTGCTCCCCACTGTGTCTCTGGTGAATTCTCTCAACACCCCCCACCCCCACACCTCTAACCTATACCCCAGCTCTTGTATGCATAAATAAATAAAATAAATCTTTAAAAAAAAAATAACACGGAACTCCCCGGTGGCGCAGCTGGTAAAGCGTCACGCTGTGAAGCTGTCTGCAGACTCTGCAGTGCTGGTTCAATTCCTGGCTGACCAGGGAGATGCCCACAAGGTGTGGCACACCTCTCCTGTCTCGCCCATTGTTCCCCTCAGCCATGCTTTCCATCCGTCTGCCTGTTCTGCTCCCTGCTCTGTTTCTGGTGAGTCCTCTTACCCTCGTGCGCCTCTGGCCTGTACCCCAGCTCTTGTATAAATAAATAAATCTTTAAAAAAAAAAGAAAAAAGAAAATGATGCCAGAATCTTTAAAAAAAGAAAAAAATAACACCACCTACAGTATATGCAATAATCATGGCCTATGGATATGTGAAACAAATGACAAGAAAGTTACATGGTAAAGGGAAGGAAGGGGGCCTCCCCGGTGGCGCAGCGGTTGAGCGCTGGGTTGCGAAGCTGCCCGCGGCCTCTGCGGCGCTGGTTCGATCCCCGGCTGCTCCCCGGCCACCGGAGGAGGGTCCCACATGGTGTGCAGACCTCTCCTGCCGCCCGCTGCTCCCCTCAGCAGTGTACTTCGGTCCTTCTGCCTGCTCTGCTCCCCGCTCTGGCTCTGGTGAATTCTCTCGCCCTCCTGTGCTTCTGACTGTACCCAGTGCATGTATAAACCAAACAAACAAACAAATAATAAATAAATAAATAAACAAGACATGCCTCTAGAAAATTAAAAAAAGAAAAAAAAAAAAAGGGAAGGAAGAACTAGGAGTACTCTATTATGAGAAATTTACACATCCACTAAGTGGTTTAATGTTACCTGAGAGAGTATTTATGTTAATTGTAAATATGTGACACAAATTCAACAGCAATCAATAAAAAAGTAAAAAAAAAGTATAACTGATATGCAGAGAGGGAAAAAAATGGAATCAGGTATGATCTATCAAATCCAGAAAAAGTAGGAAAAAATTAGAAGACAAAAGAGAAAGAAAAAACGATAACAAATAGAAAACACAAAAATGATAAATATTAATCCAATATTATCACCTCTATTAATCCCATTGTGGGCGCCCCTGGTGGCCCAAGTGGCACAAGGGGTTAAGACGCAGCACTATGAAGCTATCTGAAGCCACGATAGCACGAGTTTGATCTCCAGCCAGGGTGGTGACCAACATGGCACAGCAGACCTCTCCTAACTCACTGGCTGCTCCCCTCAGTGTATTTCAGTCACTCCACCTGTTCTGCTCCCCACTCTGTCTCTGGTGAATCCCCTCACCCCCCACACCTCTGGCCTGTACCCCAGATCTTGTATTCATAAATAAAGAAATGTTAAAAAAAAATCCTATTGTATCTTAGAAGTCAAAGACCTAAATATAAGACTGAAAGACACAGTGGAGTCCTTATGTGGGTAACCATATGGTGGCAGAACACACTGGGGCAAAATGGATATTAGTAGCAAAGAGAAACATTGAACCCACTCTTATATTTGGAGAATTTAATATCCCTCTGTTTATTAAAGGATGAGAAAGAGCAGGGAGAAAATCAGGAAAGTCACAGTTAAACTGAACAGTACCATAAACAGCTGTATTTCACTGAAAATAGTGTACAACTTTATCAAACAACACACATATTCTTCTTAAGTTCACATGGAAAATTCATTTAGACAGAATACATTCTCGGATATAAAACACACCTTACTAAATCTGAAAGAGATGTTGTGGGAACATTCACTGTATGGTGCTCTCTCACTGCTGAGGTCAAGAAGCCAGCAAATCCTGCACTCTATAGAACCTGCAGTCCCCAGCCTCCTGCCATCACGGAGTATCTCACTGGCATTCAGAGTCCCAATTATGTCCTTGTGGCCACTGGGTGGCCACTAGCAATGTTGCCCTGATGAAGGATGGTCATGACAAGATGTTTATGATGAATGAAAAAAATCTTATTGCTCTGGGTTGGAGAGGCTGGAGACACTGCAGTTTGCAGAGGAGATTCAGAAAAATGTGCAACTTTATAAGATGCAAAATGGTTATGCACTCTCTTCCACAGCAGCAGCTAGTTTCACACACTGAAACTTGGCTGTCTTTGGAGCTGGACCCCATATCATGTCAACCTCCTCCCAGTTCGCTAGTACTGTACTATATGTACTGTATGGCTGCCTTGGCCAAGGTGCTTTCTGCAGCTCATGGCTATGGTGCCTTCCTAGAACAACACCACACACCAACTATCTCACATGAGAGGGCTGTGTACTTCTTAGGAAATGTCTACAGGAGCTCCAGTAATGCTTCACCCTGAGCTAATTTTCAGTGTTTGAATCAATGACAAAAGTGGCACCCATGAACTGGACAACACTTCTTTCCCTTAACGGGGCTCCAAAGGCCATACCCTCCCCCTCCCACCTTCCAGGGAACTATTTTTGATAGGCTCCTTAATTTTTTTCTACTCTTGACATGGAGTCTTGATAGATAGTTAAGTCTGAATATAGTTAGATAAAAAATTTTTGGAAGAATAGAAATCCCACAAAATACTCTATCAGACCACAAAGGAATTAGCCAAGAAATCAGTAATAGGAAGACAGTCAGAAAATTCTCAAGTATTTGGAGATTAAATAACACATGGATCAAAAAAATCCCAAGAACAATTAAAAATTATCTTGAACTAAAAAAAATAGCCCCTATAGAAAAGTTCATAGTATTGAAGGTCTACACTTGCAGAGAGTTGTAACCAATGATCTTATGAAGCTAGAAAAAGAGAAAACTAAACTGAAAGTAAGCACAAGATGAAAAATAAGAATTAGAGAAATCAATGAAATTACAGTAAATCATTTAAAAAAAAACCAACAAAATCAAAAGGTGGTTCTTTAAAATACAAAGATGAGAATGACAGGGGAGAAAGTGAAAATGTAAATGTATTTGGCACAAAATCCAAAATTATTTATCACCGAAAGTGGGAACAGAGGGGAACGTCTTGAAAAGTATCTTTTATAATAAGCCTGCAGCTAAGATTACAGTTAAGAGAAATTAGATGCTTTCTAGGTAAGATCAGGAAGAAGACAATGATGTCCCATTTTTCTGCAGTCCCAGTCAACACCCAAGTCAAAACTAATATAACATGATAAGAAAATAAGTAATATACAGAACTGGAAGTAAGCAATAAATTTTTTTTGTTGCATATGATGTGATTGTCTATGGAGAAGTCTCAAAAAATCAACAACAAAGAAAACCCTATGAAATAATGAGGCTGAAAGACAGAAGATTAAGGGCTTCCCCTGGTGGTGCAGGTGGTTGAGCACAGTGCTGTGAAGCTATCCACAGCCTCTGCAGTGCCAGTTGATCCCTGCCAGCAAGAACCCCACATGGCGCGGCAGACCTCTCCTGTCTCGCCTGCTGCTCCCTTCAGCAGTGTATTTCAGTCAGTCTGGCTGTTCTGTTCCCTGCTCTGTCTCTGGTGAATCCTCTCACCCTCTGCACATCTGGCCAGTACCCTGTTCTTGTATGCACAAATAAAGAAACCTTTAAAAAAAAAAATGCTCTTTTTTTTTTAAAAGACATAAGATTAATAAATAAAAGTCAATTGCTTTCCTGAGAGACTCTCACAAATATAGTAAATTGACTTTGATACAAGATCAAAGGCAATCCAAAGTCTTTTCAACAAATAAAAAGAATCTGGACAAAGATCTTATATCTTTCACAAAAATTAATGTAAAATGGATCATAAAGCTTATGTAAAATGCAAACCCACAAAACTTCTAGAAGATAACACAGGAGAAAATCTAGGTGACCTTGGATTTGGTGATTATTTTTTAGATATTACACTTAGAGATGAATGAAAAAAAAAAAACATAGGTTTGACTTGACTAAAATTAAAAAACTGCTTTGTGAAAGACAGATTTAAGAGGTTTAAAATATAAGCCACAGACTGAGGAAATATTTGCAAAAAATCCTTTCGAGGGTTCAAAATGAAGATCCTAAGAACTCTTAAAACTCAACACTAGCAGAAGCAGCACAATTAAAAGTGGACAAAAGATCTGATCATATATTTCACCAAAGAAGATAAAAGGATGATAAATCACATATCAAAAAGATTCTCATCATTAGGACCTGAAAATAAAAGAATGTTTATTGTAATGGCTAAAATTCAAAATGTTGAGAACAAAAACCAAACAGGAACTCTTATTCACCGCTGGTGGGAATGGAAAATGGTATGCCTACTCTGGAAAATGGACAGTTTTGTAAAAAACTAAACCTAGTCTTACCATAACATCCAGCAATTACTATCCTTTGCATTTTCCCAATGAGTTAAAAAACATAGAAGAAACCTACACATGAATGTTTTGTAAGTATTTTATTCATGATTCCAAGATTTATGCCAAGATATCCTCCATTAGGTAGATGGAAAAATAATCACCAGTAATTCCACACAATGAAGTATTATTTGAGGATAAAAGGAAATGAGGTATCAAGCCAAAAAGATGAAAAAAATTTAAAATCCTATCACTAAGTGAAATAAGGCAATATAACAAGACTATACACTGTTATGATTCCATGCATAGTTCTGGAAAGGACAATACTATGAGACAGTGAAATATCTGCAGTTGGCAGGAATTTGGGCATGGTAGAGAGGAATGAATGTGTAAATGGAGCGCAGGGCATTTTTCAGGACAGTGAAGTGTTCTATGTGATACAGAAATGGTGGACACACAATTTTCCATTGCCAAAGACCAGGGAGTGCATAACATAATGAGTTAATAAAAACATATCTGTGGAATTTAATATATCAATATCGATTCATCAAATATAACAAATGTAACACAGTAAACAATATAAAAAGTAGTACAAACTAGGTGGTGGCAGAAGGGTTATGTAGGAATTCTTTTTTTTTAAAAAGATTTATTTATTTATGCATACAAGAACTGGGGTGCAGACCAGAGGTGCGGGGGTTGAAAGGATTCACCAGAGAGCATGGGGAGCAAAACAGGTAGATATACTGAAATACACTGCTGAGGCGAGCAGTGGGCAAGACAGGAGAGGTCTGCTGCGCCATGTGGGTCATCTCCCTGGCTGGGAATCGGGGATTGAACCCAGCCACAGTGGCTGGCAATAGCTTGATAGCACTGAGACTCTAACCCCTGCACCCAGGGAGGCCCCATATGTGGGAATTCTTTGTACTCTCTAAGCAAATTTCCTACAACACTAAAACTGCTATAAAGAACAGTCTATTAGGGAAAAAACAGTACAAAGAAAGATGTGTTAAAATTCATCCCTGATGACTCATGACTGATAAGAGGCCATCTATCTTTCAGTTGATTTGAACTTATTTCAATAAATCATCATGGTGCTTTATGAGGCCTGTGACCTGACACTTGAGAAACTTCTGAACTCCTGTTTTAGAACCAGCATTTGTATATTCTGAAAAGTGAAACGAGTGCCTTCATTTCTATCAGCAAGCAGTGCCTGGAACTCCATGTAGGTCAGAAATGTCCTGGTGAGGCTTTTCATTGATTGTAGCTCTCCACTTGTGTATGTAGGGACAAGTGTTTTGGTATATGCTGTTAGTAACTGTAAGACAAGAGATTCCCTGAGTTCTTCTACATGATGGGGCAACTCTCAGAGAATCAATCAAACATTCCAAAGCCATGAAGATGGTGCCAACTGCTGGTCAGTGCTAAGATGGCTGACTAATGTTTGATCAATGTGTGGATCCTTGGTCCCAGGCCCAATTAAGGGAAAAAAAGCAGCAGCTCAGTCTGAGTTCCTTCATGTACAAATGTGGTGGTGATGTTCCCAAAGTCTATGAACACCCATTGCTGTTCACTCAGGTATTCCTAAAGTTCCTTCTCAAGGAGTCTAGGGGTGTGGCAAAGGGGTGACCTTTATTCAGCACTGTGGCATCTGCCGAGGGACTGAGGAAAGGGTGGGGCACCCCTTCTTAGGCAGGGCCATGCTTTAGCTAGAGGGCCATGCTTTAGCTTTATCTCGAGTCAAGGGGTGCTTTTTATACACTCAAGACATAGTGGGCAGCTGGATAAATTATGGATCCCATGTTCAGGGCCATCTATTTTTAGGACAGTTTCACAAGTAGTGACAATTGCAGCTCATGAAATACAGTTTGGGTTTAAGGCAGCTTCTTGATTCAGAAGCCAATGGATAACTTAAGGGCTTAATGGGTAATCCCAGGAGTCAGGAGAGGAGATCAGTGATATCTTTATTGTGAAACAGGGTCTCACGGCACTAACAGGAGTGACGGCTCTACCACAATTTGATGGGTAAGGGTTTTTTTTGTTTTGTAGCAACTGTGGAGCCTGACTGCTCATTATAAGGACAAACATGGGTAAGAAAAATAAGCATTTGCAAGGTAAAAGAAGTGATCAAGGGCCTCCCTGGTGGCACAAGCAGTTAAGACACAACCTATGAAGCTGTTTGCAGCCACTGCAGCACGAGTTTGATCCCCGGCCAGGGAGCTACCCACATGGTGCAGCAGACCTCTCCTCTCTCGCCCGCTGCTCCCCTCAGCAATGTATTTCAGTCAGTCTCCTTGTTCTGTTCCCCACTCTGTCTCTGGTGAATCCTCTCACCCCCCATACCCCTGGCCTGTACCCCCAGTTTTTGTATACATAAATAAATAAATCTTTTTTTTTTATTTTATAGAGGCATGTTTATTTATTTGTTTGTTTGTTTGTTTTGTTTACACATGCACTGGGTACAGCCAGAAGCACGGGAGGGTGAGAGAATTCACCAGAGCCAGAGCGGGGAGCAGAGCAGGCAGAAGGACTGGAGTACACTGCTGAGGGGAGCAGCGGGTGGCAGGAGAGGTCTGCGCGCCATGTGGGACCCTCCTCCGGTGGCCGGGGAGCAGCCGGGGATCGAACCAGCGCCGCAGAGGCCGCGGGCAGCTTCGCAACCCAGCACTCAACCGCTGCGCCACGGGGAGGCCCTAAATAAATAAATCTTAAAAAAAAAAAAAAAAAAAAAAAAAAAAGTGATCAAGATTCCTTATGGGTGTTGGTGAAGCAAGAGCACTGGAAGGGACCAGAATGCTCTACCCCTTATCTTACAGCGTACCACTTACCTTCACATGCATTAATATTTAAAATAGTTTATATGTCACATTTTCCTATTTTATTTTTATTACTATTTTTAAAAGATTTATTATTTTATGCATGCATGCATGCAAGAACTGGGGTGTGGGCCAGAGTTGCAGAGGATTCACCAGAGACAGAGTGGGGAGCAGAACAGGCAGACTGACAGAAATACACTGCTGAGGGGAGCTGTGGGCGAGACAGGAGAGGTCTGCTGCACCATGTGAGTCAGCTCCCTGGCCAGGGATTGAACTCAGGCCACAGTGGCTGACGATAGCTTGATAGCATTGAGTCTTTAAACCCTGTGCCAGGGCTTCCCCGGTGGCGCAGTGGTTGAGCACCGGGTTGCGAAGCTGCCCACAGCCTCTGCGGCGCCGGTTTGATTCCCGACTGCTCCCCGGCCACTGGAGGAGGGTCCCACATGGCGCGCAGACCTCTCCTGCCGCCCGCTGCTCCCCTCAGCAGTGTACTTCGGACCTTCTGCCTGCTCTGCTCCCCGCTCTGGCTCTTGTGAATTCTCTCACCCTCCTGCGCTTCTGACTGTACCCAGTGCTTGTGTAATAAATAAATAAAAATAAATCTTTAAAAAAAAATAAATAAAAAAATAAACCCTGTGCCACCAGGGAGGCCCTTTTTTCTATTTATTTTCAAATAACTTATTTTGGTTTTTAAAATTTTATTTAATTTTTACTTTTCTATATAGGAGACCATCATAAGATTTAATCCTTTAAGGAATTAATGGTTATAAATATTAAAACACTAAAAAAATGAAAAATTTCAAAATTCTAGCTGAAACAAGAGGCATCATACTGTCCTAGCTTGTTGAAAATGATACAACAGGTCAAAAATGGTGTCACCTGTGCTAAATCCCATATGAGCAAAGTAAGATGTAATACCTGACCTAATGTAACCTTTCCCCTGGGGAAGCTGGAATTTTCTGGTCAGCACTAATGAGGTACTCTACCCGACAGAAAGAGTACTGTAATTATAATGCACTATGAATTTGGTTCTACTTCATTAAATTAGGATTTTTCAAAGATTTTATAAGTTTTGAGTATTTTTTTCTCCTATCAATTAAAATAGAAATTCATGTGCTTAACAATATTAATATTAGCACAGTTAAAATTTCAAACTTATCTAGGGTCATGCACATACAAAAACTGACCTATGTAAAATCTACCTGAAAACTCAAATGCACCCATCTTATATCTTGAGGATCTTTTGCCCAAAAGGAATAAATACTGTTTGGTTCCAGAATTCTTGCCCAGCTCCAACTGTTATCTCACACAGCTTACATTTTTAAAGCCAAGACACACATAGGAGAATAATATCACAAACTGCTAAAGGAACTAAAGTGTTTCAATATTCAATATATAATAGCATGAGATAAATTGTCTGATTCCCCATAATTCAGAAACAGCCCCACATTCCCAAGTTTGCAGTCCAGATTCTTCCTTTTGAGACAAAGCCCCTAAAGTTGGCCAGTGCTGCAAATATAGGCAGCCAAAATGTGATGCTCCACACCCCTGTCCCTCTCCTATAAGCATGGAAAAGATTCTTCTCTCAGACTTCCATTCTCCCAAGAGAGGAAACATTTAGTCTGTTTCAGTTCAAGGTTCTAAATCTAATGAACCCACAAATTCCAGAACCCTTTATTAGCAGACAGACTTTCTGATCTTCAGAGGCTTTCTCAATCTGCATAAATTATACCCTGAACACATCTACACCATGGATGCAAAATTCAAGCCTACAAATACATATAGACCCAAAGAGATTACAATTGCAACCTTAAAAATGCCATTCTTGCTCTGTTACCCCACTAACCCCTGAACAGTTCCAGTTTTCCAAGGCTGTGCAGCTTCTCTTAGTGCAAGAGGTCCTTCTTTGGTGGGTATGAGCCACTTTCAGAGGGAGGACGCCCCCCAGGAAGAACCAGCTGGGCCTGCAAGTACCTGACTTTGCAGGCTCAAAAGGGGGCCTTCGCTTGGAGACACTGACTGCAGGCCCTGCCTCCCAATGAGTTGCTCACTCCCAGTAGTGATATTTTAAATACACACACCCAGCATTTTAAGAATCCAGCAAAACCACATAACCCTAGTCTTTATGTATACCAGAGGAAAGAAAATTGTATGGCTTTTTTCTGCAAGAAAACCTGAAAAAATATATTCCTATCAGAAAACAAATGGCAACTAATTACTATTTTCGTGGCAAGAATTTGTTTCAGAAACAATCATAATTTAACGCACTGGTAGGTAGGTGTTGTGTGTCCCTAAACCCTGACAGTCCATCGCAAATCACCTAAAAGAAAATAACAGATCTCAGAAGCTGCTACATTGGCTATCATAAAAAAAAAAAAAGAAAGAAAATATTGCCAAAAAGAAAGAATTATGGTATATTTTTATTATTTTTCTGAAATTTACTTCTTTGGAAACTTTCATCTCTCTCTCAAGACCTACTGATTAAATATATTTTACATTTACTGTAAAACAGAGACTGAAGGAATGTGAATAAAACCACAAACTCAGGAAGCTAAAGCAATGACCTACAACTGTGTTGAAAGAACAGGTCACCCAGAAAGTCTTTTAAAAAGAACTTCCGCCCAAGTGACTTCCCATGGGATCTTTGTGCCCAAGCAGATTCTGAGAGGAGAGACACAAGTACTTTATACAACTTAGTTCCACCACGTAGTTTAAACCACTACTGTATTCTGTGAACTATCCACAGGCAAAACAACAACAAATGAGGCATTCACATCTCTGCAGATAAATGATAATTAAAATACTACATTTGTCTGAAATACATACGGAGGACAAATAGTTAATAGTGTTAGAAACTGGAGAGGGGAAGATGGGGTTTGGGAATGCGGGGAAAGATCTAGAAATTTAGGGATTTATTGCCAGACCTAGGAAGAGCTAGACTGAGGGGTCAGGGTCAAGATATGAGATCCTTCCTGCTCCCAAGCATAAGGAAAACTCAGTAGAAAATGAGTGCACCTTAGGGAGAAAAGAGGGTCTGGGGACCGCATAGATCCAGGGTCCTCCTACACAGTATTCCTCAAGACCAAGTCAGGATTTCCCCCCGATGACCCTTCCTGTGGTCCCTGCACAATCTGGGGAGATTAGGAACTGGGGCACAACGCTGCTCTGGGAGGCTCCAGAGCCAAAGCTGCCGCGCGCAGTAGCCGGCAGAACGCCGGGGTCCCGCCAGCCCAGCCCCCGCGCTGGTGCCGGAGGGGACCGAGGTCCGAGTGGCGCCACTGGCGGCCGCAGGTCCGCTAACTCTAGAGCCCACCGCGGGGAGGCGCGGGTCCCATCACACCCAGTTGCGACCAGTTCTAATCAGCCCTTCCGCCCCCATTTTCGACCACTGGATCCACACACTTACCATTTTTCGGGTTTTGGGGTACGTGATCGTCCACTCTAGGTCTCCTGCGCCAAGCGCGGGTCACAGCGGTAAAAGATGTGGAGTCACTTGGCGCCTTTCAAGGAGCGCGAGAGCTGACGTGCCGCGCAGTCGCAGCTAGTGGCTGTAAGACCCCACAAGCTGCGACAAGCACGCAGTTCACGCTGTTACCCAAGCATCAGAGCGTTGCCCCTACGCACGTTTCCGGCGACTTTCTTGATTGGACAGCTTTTGAGGCCCCGCCCACTTATGCCTGAGTGACAGCAAGTTGGAGGTCTTGTCTTTGAGCCGACCTTGTCCTGGCAGTGAGCTAGAACCTGCCCTCTCCAAGGGCATTGTGTTTAACCATAGACTGCCAAGCCACTCATGGAATTGAGACTTTTCACAAACCCAGACACTTAAAAGGGACCCTATTATACATAATTGAGTCTGGCTCTATTCTTATCTCTGACCATTTCCAGCGGGGGTGGGAGGGTGAGTGGGGGCTAGAGGGGCTTGAGGGATGAAAGGAGGGAGATCTTTCTCTTTCTCACCCACACTCACTTGGTAATTTAAAGCCTTTGCCCCCCACAGCCCCAAAGCTTAGGACACTGCATATATGATCAAACTGAAGCAAAGAAATCTCCAGAAAACCTATCTCATTTGCTGAAAGAAACCGGGAGAAAAATAACAGATGGTAAAGATATGAAGAACGCAAAGAGTCAGGATGGGACAGGACAGAGATGAGTAAGGCGGGAGAGCACTGGGAGATCCTCAATCATCCCACAGTCTACTTAGGAATCTTGATGATCCTTAAGATGTTTATATTGTTATTACCAAATCTTATCACAAAACATTTTGTACTCTCTTTTCTAAATATATTTGATAATAAAAATTTTAAGTAGTTACACTTAGATAAGAACATAATTTGTATGTTTGCCATGTATGGTGGCAATCTGAGTGTTCGTTCATTCATGGTTTTGGGGACAAAAGCTGGTAATAATTCAAGTCTATTTAGAAAGAATGGGTTATATAAACACCATTTGTACTTTTTAAAAACAAAAGGTATTGATATGAACAGATCTGGAAGGTTTGTCATTAGGACAAATAAACAAGGTGTATGCAACATATATATTTATATTTTATATATGTTATATATAACACAATCCCTAAGACCCTTTTACATAAACTGTAGAGATAGTTGACCCCAACCCCAAGATGTGGTTGAATAGTAGTAACTAACACACATCAACAGGAATTGATAAAATCATTTATTACTTCTGTAATGGAGGCAAGGCAAATCTCTCACACAGGTAGGAACTGGCTTGAGACAGCAAGGAAAGGAGACTGGTCTGAGTTTTTTTTAATTGCAGTTAGAGTGGGTGGGCTAGGGCTAGAGTTTATGAGGAGAGAGGGGACTTTCACACCAGTGCCAAAGGACGAAGAAAGCCAGGCTTTCTTGCTACCTCACATAGATATGAGAGACAAGGAGAAAAAAAGTAGCATTAGGTTCTTTAGTTGTTTACACACACACACACACACACACACACACACACACACACACACCCCTCTTTTGCCCCTCCAGTTCATGGCATAGAACTGTTGAAATCCTTGTAATTTTCTGAATGATAAGAGTACTAGCAGCATCTATTGTTCTAATATTTGGCCTTTAACTCTGTTCCTGACACACGATCCCTAAAACCCGTGTAAATTGCTAAGTGAAAAAATCACTAGTCCTTGCACTGTGATGACTTTTGGGCTCCTAGGTGGGGGCTGGTCAACAGAAACCAAACTAGGAGGAGATCAACGTGGAGGCGGGGAAATGCTGAGAGTAAGTCCTCCCATAAAAAAAAAAAACAAAAAAACTAGGATTGGAAATCTAGAATTTTCAGCTCCGTCCCCACCCCCACCCTCCACAAAGGGGAGAGTTGCTGGAAATGGAGTTAATGATCAATCCTATCTACATGATGAAGCCTCCATAACATTGCAATAGTATGCGGTTTGGAGAGCTTCCAGGTCAGTGAACACATCTGCATACCAGAAGGGCGATGCACCCTATTGTCATGTGGACAGATGCTCTTGGCCTAGCACTCTCCTAGACCTTGTCTTGTGGATCTCTTTATCTAGCTGTTCATTTGTATGTTTTATTATATCCTTTAGTAAACTGGTGAGCATGTTTCCCTGAGTTCTGTGAGATACTCTAGCAAATTAATTAAACCCAAGGAGGGGGTCATGGGAACTCCTGATTTACAGAAAACTTGCATGGGTAACTTGGGGAATTACTACTTGTGACTGGAGTCTGAGATGGGGTGGGAGCACTCTTATGGGACTGACCCCCTTAACTGTGTGGATCTCACACTCTATCAGGTAGATGGGGCAGAATTTATTAACATTGTAGGACACCCAGGTTTTTGCTGTAGGGTAAGAGATTGTGATTTATAAGATCTATCTATCTATCTATCTATCTATCTATCTATCTATCTATCTATCTACCTACCTACCTATTTACCTATTTACCTACCTACCTACCTACTTGCTTTCGGTTATTCAGCTGACTTAATGTATTTTTCATATATATTTGATCTTTATCCATAGTTCTGGCTCACAGGTCCCAGGGTGCTTGAAATTTTGTGAGTTATTAGAGCAACGGGAGCATCTTTTTTCATAATATTTAGCCTCTGTTTTCAGCTTCTGAGAAAGCATCAGAGCCATAAAAACTTAATGGAGGTCTTGTTATCATAATATGTCTACATCAATGAAAATAACTTTTGGAAAACATCTGTGTTTGGGGCTGGTTTTCAGAGAAACTGAGATGGAATAGAGGATGAAACTTTCAGTCCCATCCCTAATTTTCTGGAGAGAGGAGAGGAAGTAGAAGTGAAGTTCAGTTGCCAATGGGCAATGGTTTAACTAATCATGCCTATGTAATGAAACTTCCATAAAAGTCCCCAAAGGAAAGGCTTGCAAAAGTTTCTAGCTTGGGACTCCATTTGGCTCCCCAAGAGCCAAATGGAAAGGATGTACAGGGTAAAGGGATGAGGGGTATAGTGAGCTTCCATGACATCTCCAGGCAAATCTTCCTCCCAACACAAACACTGATGTGTTCACTAACTCATAATCTCTGTGAATCCCCAGGGTTAGGAGTTTTGATGGTTTCCTTAGATAGGCACAGCTGATTGAATCACTGGGCATTGGTGAATAACTTAATCATTCTAGTCTCTTTTTCCTTTCTAGAGGTGACATGGGGACTGAAAGTTCTAAGCCTCTAGTCAAGCTTTTGTTCTTCATGTTGACCAACCTCCATCCTGAAGCTATGTTGGGCCCACAGTCATCTTGTTAGAACAGAAGCTGTTCCTATCACCCTTATCACTCAGAAAGTCCAAGAGTTTTAAGACACCTTTGCTAAGATAGAAAATCTTTATTATACCACAAAAGGTAATGACCCCAGGGACATGGGGCTCATTAAAACACCAAGAACAAGTCATAGGACTACAGAACATTTCAATTCCTCTCAACATACCACTACAAGAAGACTCCTGTGGAACTGCAAGTGTCAAAACTTTTTTTAAGAAGTAGCTACAGTAACCTAAAAATGACATGAAGACAAAAATCAAGGACACTTGAAGAAATTTTCACAAATGACAGTTACAGCAAAAAGGAAATGCAACCAAAACCCTGGCCAGAGTTTTCACTAAATGCCTATTTACCTCAGTTCCTTTTTCAGAATACATCTTGTCCTGCATTGAATAAAAAGTTAAAAGACATACTAAAAGACTTAGAAACATACATTTTCATGAGCTAGGACAAAATAAAGAACCCAATTCAGTAGCATATATGTTGAATTATCACACCAGAAATGTAAAACAACCATGATTAATATGTTAATTGCTCTAATGAAAATAGCGGACACTAAACAAGAACAGAAAGGTAGTGTAAACAAAGGGAAATGCTAAGAAAGAACCGAAAGGGAAAATTAAGAAACTAAAAAAACACACAAAATAACAGAACAGAGATGAAGAATTCTTTTGGATGTCTCCTTTATACAATGGAAAACTGCAGGAAAGAATCAGTGATCTTGAAAAGGTGCCCAGCAGACTTCCAAACTGAAATGCAAAGACCAAACATAGCAGAAACAAACCAAACATAGCAGAAAACACATTCCTCTCTGGCTCATTTGGAACATTCACAAGATAGACTACTTTATGGGACATAAAATACACCATAACAAATTTGAAAAAAGATAAAACATACCAAGTATATTAACAGCTCACAATGACATTAATCTAGAAATCAATAGCAGAAATATAGTTAGACAAACACCCAAATACTTGGAGACTTAATGGCATACTTTTAAATTTACATGGTTCAATGAGAGTGTGATGTCAGCAAGATGACAGAACAGTAGTTTTCTATTGTGATCTCCCCATTCTGCACTGATCTTGACAACCACCCCACTTTGGGAGTCCAGTAAAGTTTGTGCACATCACTGGGGCAAAAAATCCTAGAAAAGACACCATGAGGAGAGTAACAAGAACAGTTTCACTTTACATGTCACTCCTCCTGAAGACATAACAGCTCATTGCCAACAGATAACCCCTTGGCCCACAATCCTCCCACGGGGAAAGTGAGAGCATAGAGATTGAGCATTTAGCTTCCCCAGTGATATGGGATGCTGCTAAAAAGGTTTACTGATTTCTCATCTCACCAAGAATACAGAGGAGATAAGCATGGATGAGTGAATGGAAGGCTGGGAACAGGTAACTTGAGGCCAGCATCAACCTAACACCAAAGCCAGACAAAGACACTACAAGAAAAGACCATGACACTCCAGTATCAGTGATGAGTACAGATGTAAAAATTCTCAACAAGATACTAGAAAAGCAAATTCATCACAAACCATGATCAAGACAGATTTATCCTTGGGATGCAAAGATGGTTCAAAATATGCAAATCAGTAAATGAGTTACTCTAACAAAATGAACAGTCAAAATCGTATGATCATCTCAATTGAAACAGAAAGAGCATTTGACAAAATTCAACTTCCTTTTATGATTAAAACAGGTAAACTACACATAGAAGGAATATGTCATAGCATAATAGAAGCCCACAGCTAACATGTGGTGAAAAATGACTTCTCTCAGAACTATGGCACCTGACAATGAGAGCAGCAGACTCTCCCTCTTTCAGGTGCCAGGGAATTCAGGTGTGACTTCACTCTGTCTTCAGAAGGTGCTGGTAGCTGTTCTGAGCTAGTAGATGCTGTTTCCAGAACCCAAGGTATAATAGGCACTTCCGCAGAGTTTCACATATTCAGGGCCTTTGACAGCCTCTATTTTTCAGATGACTTGAGAGTCATGAATGGAGAGTCTCTGGATAGTTGCCAGATCCGTGCAGGTAAGTCTGCCGGAGGAACCAGAGGGGGTGCTTTTGGGACCCATGGACATGGCCACAGTTATTCTAGAGGTGGTGGGGACCAGGGCTGTGGGAGTGGCATGTATGACAGTCAACCTGGAGGATATGGATATGGAAGGTCCAGAGACTATGGTGGCAAAAGCCAGGGTAGTTATGATCACTACTCTGGAGGGAATTACAGAGACAATTATGACAACTGAGATGAGGCAATAAAACTTCTCATCTAGGATCATTCTTCCAAGTGGCTGTATTTTGAAGATTTTTGGAGCTGCACTGAAACATCAGTTTTGGTACATCAACCTCTATTTCTGAATTGAGCTCCAAGGTAGCTTGTTAAAGACCTTTTAGAAAGTTCCACATGTGTTTTAAAAATATTTCTCCTGTTTAAAGACAAATTCTGGGTATTTTTCCTTTACTAGTTCTTTAGTTTGGGCCCTCAGGATTATTGGTTCTGGCAAAAAATGGACAGACTGTTTTTTTTTTTTCTTACTGAATGAGAGAAGGTATTTCCACATTATGCAATTGACAGGAGGGCTAACATCCAACATGTATTTAAAAACTTCTGAAGTTCCACAGCAAAATAATAGTAATAATAATAATAAATGGGTAGTAGACTTGAAGAGAAAAATTCACCAAAGAGGATATCCAGGAGGCTAACAGACACATGGAAAAGTGTTCATCATTGCTTTTTTTTTTTATCATCAATTTTTTTTAAGGCTTTTTTTTTTTTAAGCTTTAGGTTAACTTTATTTATTTATTTTTTAAATAATAAATTTTATTTTTATATTCCCCCATACAATTGCAACCCCCCATTCTGACCCCAATCCCTCCCATCCCATCCCCCACCCCCCAAAAAGTGTCCCTGGTTCATAGTTTTTTGTTGATTCTGATTTTCACTTTCTTATAGTTATTCATTTTCCTGGTCCCTTATTTATGTTTTCTAGATTCCTGCTATGAGTGAGACCATCCAGTATTTTTCCTTTTCTTTTTGGCTTATTTCGCTGAGCATGATCCCTTCCAGTGCCACTGTTGTTTTTTTTTTTTTTTTTAAGATTTATTTATTTATGCACAGAGGTCTGCTGTGCCATGTGGGTCAGCTCCCTGACCTGCCGGGGATTGAACTCATGCTGCAGTGGCTGGTGTTATCTTCCCTTGATAGTGCTGTGTCTTTAACCCCTGCGTCACTGAGAGGCTGCTTTTTTTTTTTTTTTATGTGCATCTATGGACATTTAAAAAACCTATACACAAGGTTAGGAAGCAATTTCCAAATGTAATTACAAGAAAACTGCACAAACTGAGACAAAGAGGGACGCAATCCTTAGTGTGTATGTGCAACAGAGGGGGAAAATGCTCAAGGAAAATATGGTAGAACTGTAAGGAAAAATTAGATGAATCCATTGTTACAGTTGGAGGCCGGTAGTTTTTTTTTTCTTTTTAAACATGATTTTAAGGAACATGATTACTTAGCTATGTTTTTTTTTTTTCTCTCAAGATCACACCCTGTCTTAAAAATATTTGGAATGTCTTTTTTTTTTAAATACTGGAAGAAAAAATATTCTGTTGTGTCTCATGTAGTGTTTAGAATGTCCTTCAAGGAGCTGATTAAAAGATGAAACCTGAAAATGTAAAACCAAACCAAACAAACAAACAAAAAAACACTACAAATGAGGCCAGGTAAATAGATGGTGAGAAAGCATTTGATAAAGTTCAACATCCATTTATAATGAAGGTCCTGGAAGTTCTTGGGATAAAAGGAACATACCTTAACATAATAATAAACCATATATGACAAACATATAACTAACATCATTCTTTTTTTTTTAAATATTTATTTTTATTCCTACAAGAACTGGGGTACAGGTCAGATGTGCGGGAGGGTGAGAGGATTCACCAGAGACAGAGTGGGGAGCAGAAAAGGCAGACGGACTGAAGACACTGCTGCAGGTAGCAGGGGGTGAGGCAGGAGAGGTCTGCAGCACCATGTGGTTATCTCCCCGGCCGGCCAGGAATCAATCCTGTGCTGCAGAGGCTGCAGACAGCTTCACAGTGCTGAAAATATCGGATGGTTTTACTTATAGCAGGAATATAGGGGAACCAAATAAGACACCAGTGTAAAAAAAATAATAACAGTACAACACACAGCAAAGCAAAAACAGGCAATTATAAGTCAAAGATATATTGTAGGGGAGGAGGAGGGAGAGGGATCAGAGGGACGGAGGAGCACAGGGGACTGAGGTGATGGTGCACCGGTACATTGGCGAAGGAGATTCTATGGGGACTACATCTGAGGGAGTGGGGAAAAGCAAATATTGTTTAAAACTGAACAATGATATAAAAAAAAATTCATCATGGGGGGCTCCCTGGTGGCATAGGGATTTAAGTCTCAGCACTATCAAGCTATTGCCAGCCACTGCAGTGTGAGTTTGATCCCAGGCCAGGGAGCTGATCCACATGGCACAGCAGACCTTTCCTGCCTCGCCCAGTGCTCCCCTCAGCAGTGTGTTTCCGTCTGTCTGCCTGTTCTGCTCCCTACTCTATCACTGGTGAATCCTCCTATTCCCTGCACCTCTGGCCTGCATCCCAGTTCTTGTATGCATAAATAAATAAAACTAAATCTTAAAAACAATATTCCTTAAGTAATATGAGCTGCCAAGCTTAAAGCTGTTGGCTCTTGGATTCATGTTTCTTATTTAAAGATAACTCCTGTACCCAGCTGTACTACTAAACCAAGCTAAAATTAAATTTACAAGGAAATGAAATAGGCTACATCTTATGTGGACAGCAAATGTAAGACTCCAAACCATGTTTGTATAATCCATACCTTTACTCGTTCATACCAATTAATTCTAACCATTGTAAAATTTAATTAGAAACACCTGATATCACTATTCTTCATTAATGGATTTAAGGTATTTATTTTTTTAATTTTATTATTTTTAAAAGATTTATTTATTTATGCATACAAGAACTGGGGTGCAGGCCAGAGGTGTGGAGGGTGAGAGGATTCACCAGAAACAGAGTGGGGAACAGAACAGTCAGACTGACTGAAATACACTGCTGAGGGAAGCAGCAGGTGAGTCAGGGTGTGTGCCATGTGGGTAGCTCCCTGGCTGGGGATTGAACTCGTGCTGCAGTGACTGCGGATAGCTTCAGAAGCTGCATCTTAATCCCTTGTGCCACCAGGGAGACCCTTAAGATGTTTTAATGACCCTGCTTTTCATTAAATGCTAATCAGTTTTATTTTATGTTAAATAAAATAATTAAAGGTTAAACATTCACTAGGATAATGTCTCCTTTTTCTGAAAGGTCTGACTGGAGAGAAAACTCTATTGCCCAAATATCCCAACCCCTTGCACATGGAGGAATTTGTGTCATCAGAAGCCTCACTCTGTAAGCAAAACTAGAGTCTGTCTGGAATAGTTATCACCATACTTCCCATAAGTCCTTGTATTAATTGTGATGTTGAACTTTATTTGCACTCCTTCTAGAACTCCTTGCCTAATTAAGCAAACCTCCAAAGAACTAAGAGGTAACATGTGTAAATATGGAAAACACCCCTGGTTCCAAGTTTCTCCTTTACAATTTCTATATGCTCACCCCCTTGATTCAAACAGTTACATTACATGGCCCCCATGATCTGTGCTCCACTAGGATATATTTTCACGTGTACTTGGCAGAAAGACCTATTGGGACATATTGTTTAAACCCCAATCAATCAGGAGGTTATTTGTAATTAGATTATTGGTCATGCTAATAATCACTTAAGTGGTCACTTAAAAAGGGACTTAGCATTGGGTATCACCTTTAAAGTTGCATCAGAGATTAAATGAAAATTATAGGTTGGAGAAATTCATTACGACCAAACACCAACTCCAAAAAATACTATAAGAAGTCCTAAAGCCAAAAGCAATAGAGGAATGAATAAGAAGAGCAGAATAAGACAAGGAATAAAATCACAAAAAGACAAAATGGTAAATATGGACGCCAACATATCAATATTAAGTCTAAATGTAAATGGACTAAACTCATCAATAAAAAGACACAGAGTAGTGGGCTGGATTAAAAACTGGAGCCCAGCCTTCTGATGCCTTCAGGAAAAACACTTAACTACAAATGATAAACACAGACTGAAAGTACTACAAGCAAATGGACCAAAGAAGAAGGCAGGAACAGCGACACTTACATCAGATAAAATAGACTTCAAATTAAAAAAAGGAGACACTACATTATGATTAAGGGGGCAATATATCACAAAGACATAACACTCATCAACATATACTCACCAAATGAAGAAGCACCAAAATATATCAATTATCATCTCTGAAAGCAGACATTAAATACATATGTAGTAGGAGACTTCAACACACCTCTCCCCTTAAGGAAAGATCAACAAGACAAAATATAAACAAGGACACTAAAGCTCTAAACGAGGACCTATTTCTCATGGGCTTAACAAACATCTATAGAACACTGAACCAAAAAAATCAGAGTATGCATTTCTCTTTTTTTTTGGTTCATTTTTTAAATTAATATATTTTTACATCATTTTTCCACAATGTATACATTTTCATCTTAGTTATATTCCCTATACAATTCCCACTCCCCCTTATTTCGACCCTAATCCCTCCTCCCCTGCACCTCACCCCCCGGTAGCTTGTTTCTGGTTTATAGTTGCTTGTTGCTTGTTGATTTTGATTTTTACTTTATTATAATTAGTCTTTTTCTGGTCCCTTATTTAGGTTTTCTAGATTCCTGCTATGAGTGAGACGATCCGGTATACTTTTTCTTTCTGGCTTATTTCACTGTGCATGATCCCTTCCAGCTCCATCCATGTTGCTGCAAATTGTATGAGTTTATCTCTTTTGATTGCTGAGTAATATTCCATTGTGTATATGCACCACATCTTCTTGATCCAGTCATCTATTTTTGAGCATTTGTGTTGTTTCCATAGCTCAGCTATTGTAAATAGTGCTGCTATAAACATAGGGGTGCAGGTGCCCTTTAGAATTAATGTTTCTGTGTCATTTGGGTAAATATCTAGGAGTAGAATTGCTGGATCATATGGAAGCTCCATTTTTAGCAGGTTGAGTAATCTCCACACAGCTTTCCATAGTGGTTAGGCCAGTTTGGACTCCCACCAGCAGTGCAGGAGAGTTCCTTTTTCTCCACAACCTCGCCAACATTTGTTGTTGCTAGTTTTTTTAATATGTGCCATTCTCACTGGTGTGAGATGGTATCTCATTGTAGTTTTGATTTGCATTTCCCTGATTTCAAGTGATGTTGAACATTTTTTCATATGCCTTTTGGCCATTTTCATTTCCTCTTTGGAGAAGATTCTTTTTAGCTCTTCCGCCCATTTTTTGATTGGATTATTTGCTTTGTTTTTGTTGAGTCTCATCAGCTCTTTGTAGATTTTTGTTTTGTGATCAGTCCTTTACCATTAGTGGTATGTGCAAAAATTTTCTCCCAGTCAATGAGGTCTTTCTTTGTTTTGGTTACTGTCTCTTTTGCTGCACAGAAGCTCTTTAATTTGATGTAGTCCCAGTTGTTTATCACTGCCTTCACTATCACTGCTTTGGGTGATATGTCTTTAAAGATGTTACAGAGGTGTATGTCATGTAGTGTTTTGCCTCTATTTCCTTCTGTATATTTTATGGTTTCAGGTCTTATGTCTAGTTCCTTAATCCATTTTGAGTTGGTTTTTGTGCACAGTGTGAGATAGTAGTCAAGCTTCATTCTTTTGCATTCTTTAGCGACCCATTTTTCCCAGCACCATTTATTGAACAAACTGTCTTTGTTCCATTGCATATTCTTTGCTCCTTAGTCAAAGATTAGTTGACTGTAAACCTGTGGGTTTATTTCTGGATTTTCTATTTGGTTTCATTGATCTGTGTGTCTGTTCTTGTTCCAATACCATGCAGTTTTGATTATTATGGCTTTGTAGTATAATTTGAAGTCTGGGAGTGTGATACCTCCATTCCCTTCTTTCTTTTTCAGGAGAGCTTTGGCTATTCAGGGTTTTTGGTGGCTCCATATGAATTTCATCAATATTTTTTCTATTTCTTTGAAGAATGTCATTGAAATTTTTATTGGAATAGCATTGAATTTGTCAATTGCTTTTGGTAGGATGGTCATTTTGATAATGTTATTTCCTCCAATCCATGAGCAGGAGATATCTTTCCATTTCTTTGTGTCTTCTTCTATATATATATATTTTTTTAATATAGAGGCATGTTTTCTTTCTTTCTTTCTTTATTTGTTTGTTTTTGTTTATACATGCACTGGGTATAGTCAGAAGCGCGGGAGGGTGAGAGAATTCACCAGAGCCAGAGCGGAGAGCAGAGCAGGCAGAAGGACCGAAGTACACTGCTGAGGGGAGCAGCAGGCGGCAGGAGAGGTCTGCGCGCCATGTGGGACCCTCCTCCTGTGGCCGGGGAGCAGCCGGGGATCGAACCGGCGCTGCAGAGGCCGCGGGCAGCTTCGCAACCCAGCGCTCAACCGCTGCACCACCGGGGAGGCCCTTCTTCTATATTTTTTAACAGTGTTTTTTTGTTTTCTTTGTATAGGTCCTTCACTTCTTTTGTTAGGTTGATTCCCAAGTATTTGATTGTTTTTGTTTCAGTATTGAAAGGGATGGTTTTCTTGATTTTTTCATCTTCAGAGTTATTGTTTGTGTATAGGAAGGCTACTGATTTTTTGCGTGTTGATTTTGTATCCTCCCACTTTACTAAACTAATTGATTAGCTTAATTAGTTTTACTGTGTGGTTTTTGGGTTTCTCTATGTATATTATAATATCATCTGAGAATAGTGATAGTTTAACATTTTCCTTCCCTATTTGGATTCCTTGTATGTCTTTCTCTAGTCTTATTGAGAGCAATAAGAAGTGGTGAGCTGTTTTTCAATGCAATACTGGAAGTCCTAGCTAGGGCAATTAGGCAAGAGAAAGTCATACAAGGAATCCAAAAGGGGGAAAAAAAGTAAAACTATCATTATTTACAGATGATATGCTAATATAGCGAACCCTACAAACTCCACATAAAAACTAATTAAAAGAATAAACCAGTTTCATAAATTAGCAGGTTACAAAATCAACACATGAAAACCAGGAACCTTCCTATATGCAAACAATAAGTATGAAGAAGAAATCATGAAAGCCATCCTATTTATAATTGTACCTTACAAAATTAAATACTTCAGGATAAACCTAACAAAGGAGGTGAGGGACCTATACAAGGAAAATTAGAAGCCATGAAAAGAAATCAAAGAAGACACAAAGAAGTGGAAAGATATTCCCTGTTCATGGATCAGAAGAATCAACATTATTAAAATGTTGATTTTAATCGTACCTAAAGCAACTTAGAGATTCAATGCAATTCCAAAAAAAATCTCAATGGCATTCTTCAAAGAAATAGCATAAACATTGCTGAAATTTCATATGAATCACAAAAAAACCCCTCAAAATGCCAAAGCTCTCCTGACTGAAAAGAGGAAGACTTCAAACTATACTACAAGGACACTAAAATTAAAACAGCATGGTACTGGAACAAAAACAGACACACAAACCAATGGAAATGAATTGAAAGCTCAAACATAAAGCCACACATATAGGGTCAACTAATCCATAACAAAGTAGCAAAAAATGTGCCCTGGAACAAGGAAAATCTCCAATAAATGGTGCTGGGAAAATTAGATCACTATATGTAAAATATTGAAACTTACTACCTCTCACCCTGCACAAAAACCAACTCAAAATGGATAAGACTTAAATGTAAGACCTGAAACCATAAAATACAGAGAAGAAAACATAGGCAAAACTCTTCATGATATATACCTCACAAACATATTTGAGGATTCATCTCCAGAAGCAAAGAAAATGAATGGAAAGATAAACAGCAAGAACTACATTAGACTAAATGTTTCTGTACAGCAGAAGAGACAATAAGCAAAGCAAAGAGACAATCCACAAATTGTCTGCAAATATTTATTTGTAGTCCACACAACCAATAAGAGACTGAAATCAAAGATTTACAAAGAGCTTACACAACTCAACAAAAACAAACAACCTTATCAAAAAGTGGGCAGAGAACTAAAAAGACACTTCTCCAAAGAGTAAATGCAAATGGCCAACAGGCATATGAAAAAAATGCTGACCATCACTTATAATCATGGAAATGTAAATCAAAACCACAATGAGATAAAATCTCACTCCAGTGAGAATGGCCCACATAAAAAAACAAACAAACAAACAAACAAAAAAAAAACAAAAACAAGCTGGCAACAACAAATGCTGGTAAGGATATGAAGAAAAAGGAACATGCTTATGCTGTTGGTGAGAATGTAAACTGGTCCAACCACTATGAAAAGCTGTGTGGAGGACCCTCAAATTACTAAAAACTGACTACCATATGACTCAGCAATTCCACTCCTAGCAATCTACCCAAAGGACACAAAAACATTAACTCAAAAGGAAACCTGCACTTCTCTTTGGTCACTGCAGCACTATTTATAATAAGTAAGATATGGAAACAACCCAAATGCCCCAAAACAGATGACTGGATCATGAAGATGTGGTATATATATACACAATGGAATATTACTTAGCAATCAAAAATATAAACACATGCCATTCACAGCAACATGGGTGGAACTGGAAGGGATTATGCTCAGTGACATAAGTGAGAAGGAAAAAGAAAAATATCAAATGGTTTCATTTATACGAGGCATATAGGGAAACCAAACAAAGTGTAAAAAAAAGCCCCAAACCGCAGGCAAACTACAGATTTGTGGCATACAGCAGGGGAGGGGGAATGAGAGGGATCAAAACAGGAGAGGGAAGAACACTAGGAACTATGGTGATGTTTCATAGGTGATATGGTTGGTGGGAGATTTATGGGAACTATAGCTTATGGGAGAAATCAAATATTGTGCAAAAATGAGCAGTGATGTAAGAAAAAAAGTAAAAAACATAATAAACTGAAGTATAGAAAAAAGCATAATTGATATATATAGGATGAAAAAAATTAAGTATCATGCAACAAAAAGACTTGGTGAATGTGGAGGGACACCTGAACAGCCACAGGAATGAACTGTGGGATCATCAAATACCCACCCCCTCTTCACTCCTGGGGAACAATGGAAATGCTCCTCTTTTGAGACTCAATTCTCACAAGAGAGGGACCTTTCAACTTGATTGAATTTCAGATTTTGACCAAATGAACTCCTAAGTCATGAACCCTAATTAAGGACTGAGAACTGCTGACATTCATAGACTTTCTCAATATTCACTCTGAGTGAATATTATACAAAATTATACTCTGAGTGCACCTACACAGTGCAGGAAAAACTCAAACCTCTATCTAGAAGTAGGCCCAAGATCACAGTTACCACCTCGGAAATGGTGTCACCTTTTCCCATGTGCACCTGTATCCCCTTTTCAGGGCACTGTAGCTCCTCAGTGTAAAGGCTTCTTCCAAGGTGGTGTGAGTAGGATGACAGCTACAGGGGGAGGCTTCCCAGGTCCTTCAAGTACTTCCCTTTGCAGCCTCAAGAGGGTCTTAGCGTTGAGTCACGGATGTTGGGCTCTGTTTCCCTCTGGGGTTGCTCTGGACCACCAATGTTGTTTTAAATTAAAAAAACACTGCCTTTGAAGAATCCAGCAAAATCACTCAAATCCAGTATTTATGTGTGAATAGGAAAATCTCACAGCATTTAGGACAAAATGGATGGATCTCAAGATGATTATGTTGAGTGAAATAAGTTACCAGAGGGAATGAGCGTGGGCGAGGGAGGTCATGTGGTATGAGCACAGGTAGTTTGGTGGAGGGTGAAAAAAAAGTGTAAGGCATTTTTCTAATTCAAGAAGAAAACCTACAAATATTATTTCTTCCAAGAGAAAAATATTTCCATGGCAAGACATTGTTTTATAAACAATCACATTTGAAAACTTCTAGTCTAAGCTGTGGAATTTCATTTGATCAACCTCTTCCAACCTCCTCCCAGCTCCCAGAAAAAAAAAAAGAACAGATTCAGAAACTGCTCAGAAACTTGAAACAAGAAATTTTAATATATGCCACAAAATACTGGAAATTTAATTTTTTTCTTAAGTTCACTTCTCTCAAGTCCTTTTGGAAATATTTTATCTGTCTTTCAAGATTCTTTGATAAAATACATTTTACATTTATTGAAAACTGGAGACTTCCAGGGAGGGCAGTGCTGACAGAATGAGGAAACTTCACTCTAAGGACTTTCCATTAAGATGTCAGTGACCAAGCAAGATCCTGGGAGGTGAGGCACAAGGATTTTATACAACCGAGTTCCACATGGTTATTCGTTGCTGCTCTCTCTTGTGAAATATCTACTGACAAAAAAGCTCCAAGAAGGCACCCACTCATGTGGAAAATGAACATATAAAATATTGGGTCTCTTGGGGCCTCTCTGGTGACGCAGGGGTTAAAGTCTCAGCTCTATCAAGCTATTGCCAGCCATGCAGCACAGTTGGATCCCCCACAGGCCAGGGAGCTACCTACATGGTGCAGCAGACCTCTCCTGTCTCTCCTTCTGCTCCCCTCAGCAGTGTGTCTCAGTAGATCTGCCTGTTCTGCTCCCCACGCTGTTTCTGGTGAATCCTCGCACCCTCACCCCCACACCTCTGGCCTAAACCCCAGTTCTTGTATGCATAAACGAATAAAAACAAATCTTTAAACAAACAAAAATATTGGGTCTCTGAAATGCACCACCATGGGCTGACAGTTGACGGGTTGAGGCAGGAAGTTGGCCGTTCAGAATGCTTGGAGAGATTTGGAAATTCAGAGATTTATTTTCAGCGCTAGGAGAAGCTAGGTTGGAGGGATAAGGGGAGCGAATTTGAGACCTAGTTTCCCTAGCATTTGAAAACTCAGGAGAAAACGGGTCTCTGTGGAGACCCCACAACCACAGTTCGGTCTACGCACAACCCCAATACCTAATGAGAAATTTCTCCTGCCCACCCTCTCCATGGTCACCGCACAATCTGGGCAGACACCGGCGCAGAGCTGCCGGGAGAGGTTCCGGGACCGAAGGGGCCGCGCACAGTGATGTAGCAGGACGCCCGAGTCCCGGTTTCCGTCCGGCCCCGCGGTGCGTGAGGGAGGGACAGTCTGAGCCGCGCCACCCGCGGACTCGCGAACGCAGAGCCGGGTTTACATCTTTGCATCGGGATCGGTGGCCCGCCACAGCCCCGCTGCGACCAACCCCTGAAACCCTTCTCGGGACCCCGGCGCCGCACACTCACCGTTTCCGGGCTTCTAGGACACCCCTGGCGTCGCCCCTATAGTTCTCTCCACCCGCCGCAGCTCATAACTTCAAGACTGAACACCACAGAGATCTGGACAGGTTAAACGCAGGTGAGCAGCGCCCTGAGCACCACCCACTAACCGGGAGCTCCACCCACTAGTTGAGTACCTTCCAACACTTTTGTTGGCTGCGCCCTGATCGGACAGTCCGCCTGGAGTTGAGTCTGTACTGCCGAACCAGCTTCTGCTAGTGAGAGGAAGCCGTCCTCTTTCTACTTCCCAGGACACTTGCTTTTAAGCAAAACCTGTTCCTGAACTTAGAGGGGCAGTGTGCTCTTCCAGCAGTTCCTCCCCTATGCAGAGACACAGGTGTGAGCAGGGAATCAGTTTTCAGATGGAGTGATGCCCTCGCCCACAGCAAGAGGGGAATCCAGGCCAGGTAGGCCAGACAGGACAGTCTGGGGTCCTCCCGTGGTCAGGGGTTGCATAGGCTGATAAGGTCACTCATGGAGCTTTGTCCCTTGTTTACAAACACACTTAAAAATGACCTCACCAAAAAGAAAAAGAAAAAATGACCATCTATAACAGTCTAGCTCCATTTTGATCTTTTACTGTGGACAGTGTTCACCATGCCTCACCTCCATGCAAGCGGCTCTTTGCTAAAGAATTTCATGACTTAATGAGCATTTTGCATGGTGGGAAGTTACAATGCCTGGCTTAGCTACTCAGCTCAAACGAGCCATGTATATTTCTCTTTTCCATAAGTTCTGAGATGTATTCAATAAAACTCTCAGATGTACATTTTACACTAGGAGGACATTTATTTTCGCTAGTTTTTGACTGGGTGCCTAGAAATGTTGAGATGTAAGTGGTTATGATAGCCCAAGGCAACTGATCTTCCATTTTCACCAATGTTTTGTTTTATTTTTTTATTATAAATTTTATTTTTATATTCCCCATACAATTGCGACCCCCTTGTTTTGACCCCAATCCCTCCCCTCCCCGCCCCCCACCCCCCATAGAGTGTCTCTGGTTCATAGTTCTTTGTTGATTTTGATTTTTACTTTTTTTTTTTTAAAGATTTATTTATTTATTTATTTATTTTTACAAGCACTGGGTACAGTCAGAAGAGCGGGAGGGTGAGAGAACTCACCAGAGCCAGAACGGGGAGCAGAGCAGGCGGCAGGAGAGGTCTGCACGCCATGCGGGACCCTCCCCCGGTGGCCGGGGAGCAGCCGGGGATCGAACCGGCGCCGCAGAGGCTGCGGGCAGCTTCGCAACCCAGCGCTCACCGCTGCGCCACCAGGGAGGCCCGATTTTTACTTTCTTATAGTTATTCTTTTTCCTGGTCCCTTATTTAAGTTTTCTAGATTCCTGCTATGAGTGAGACCATCCGGTATTTTTATTTTTCTTTCTGGCTTATTTCGCTGAGCATGATCCCCTCTAGCACCATCCATGTTGCTGCAAATTGCATGTGTTTATCTTTTCGGAATGCTGAGTAATATTCCATGGTGTATATGTACCACATCTTCTTGATCCAGTCATCTATTTTGGGGCATTTGGGTTGTTTGCAAAGTTTAGGTATTATAAACAGTGTTGCTATAAACATAGGGGTGCAGGTGCTCTTTGGAATTGATGTTTCTCTGTCCTTTGGGTAAATCCCTAGGAGTGGAATTGCTGAATCATATGGAAGCTCTATGTTTAGTAGGTCCAGAAATCTCCACACAGCTCTCCATAGTGGTTGGACCTGTTTGCACTCCCACCAGCAGTGCAGGAGAGTTCCTTTTTCTCCACAACCTCGCCAACATTTGCTGTTGCTAGTTTTCTTAATATGTGCCATTCTCACTGGTGTAAGATGGTATCTCATTGTAGTTTTGATTTGCATTTCCCTGATTACAAGTGATGTTGAACATTTTTTCATATGCCTGTTGGCCATTTGCTTTTCCTCTTCAGAGAAGAGGAGCTTTTTAGCTCTTTGCCAATTTTTTGACTAGATTATTTTCTTTGTTTTTGTTGAGTCTCATCAGCTCTTTGTAGATTTTTGTGATCAGTACTTTATCATTAGTGTTGTGTGCAAAAATGTTCTCCCAGTTGGTGGGGTTTCTCTTAGTTTTTGTTATTGTCTCTTTTGCTGTGCAGAAGCTCTTTAATTTGATGTAGTCCCAGCTGTTGATCTTTGCCTTCACTATCACTGCTTTGGGTGATGTGTCTGTAAAGATGTCTTTGAGGTGCATGTCATGTAGTGTTTCACCTATATTTCCTTCTATGTATTTTATGGTTTCAGGTCTTATGTCTAGTTCTTTAATCCATTTTGAGTTGGTTTTTGTGTATGGTGTGAGGTAGTAGTCAAGCTTCATTCTTTTGCATGTAGCGACCCAGTTTTCCCAGCACCATTTATTGAACAAATTTTCTTTGCTCCAATGCAAATTCTTTTCTCCTTTGTCAAAGATTAGTTGACCATAAATCTGTGGGTTTATTTCTGGATTTTCTATTCGATTCCATTGGTCTGTGTGTCTGTTCTTGTTCCAATACCATGCAGTTTTGATGATTATGGCTTTGTAGTATAGTTTGAAGTCTGGGAGTGTGATGCCTCTGTTCCCTTCTTTTTTTCAGGAGAGCTTTGGCTATTTGGGTTTTTTGGTGATTCCATATGAATTTCATCAATAATTGTTTTATTTCTTTGAAGAATGACATTGAAATTTTTATTGGAATAGCATTGAATCTGTACATTGCTTTTGGTAGGATGGCCATCTTAATAATGTTTATTCTTCCAATCCATGAGCAGGGGATGTCTTTCCATTTCTTTGTGTCTTCTTCTATTTCTTTTAACAGTGTTTTATAGTTTTCTTTGTATAGGTCCTTTACCTCTTTTGTTAGATTTATTCCCAAGTGTTTGATTTTTTTTGTTTCTATAATAAAAGGGATTTTTTTTATTTCTTCTTCTTCAGATTTATTGTTCGTGTATAGGAAGGCTACTGACTTTTGCGTGTTGATTTTGTATCCTGCCACTTTACTGAACTGATTGATGAGTTGAATTAGTTTTTCTGTGGAGTTTTTGGGGTTCTCTATGTATATTATCATATCATCTGCAAATAGTGATAGTTTGACTTCTTCTTTTCCTATTTGGATTCCTTGTATGTCTTTCTCTTGTCTTATTGCTCTGGCTAGGACTTCCAGTATTATACTGAAAAGCAGTGGTGAGAGTGGACATCCTTGTCTTGTTCCAGACCTTAATGGAAATGCTTTCAGCTTTTCACCATTGAGAATGATACTGGCTGTTGGTTTATCATACATGGCCTTTATGATGTTGAGGTATGTTCCCAGAGGTGTGGGGTGTGAGAGGATTCACCAGAGACAGAGTGGGGAACAGAACAGGTGGACTGAAATACACTGCTGAGGGGAGCAGCAGGCGAGTCAGGAGAGGTCTGCTGAGCCACATGGGTTGCTCCCTGGCCAGCCAGGGATTGAACTCCTGCTGCAGTGGCTGCGGAGAGCATCATAGGTTGTATCTTAACTCCTTGTGTCACCAGGGAGGCCCAGGTAGATCAATTTTTAGTAATTTGAGGGTCTTCCACACAGCTTTCTATAGTGGTTGGACTAGTTCACATTCCCACCAGCACTTAAAATGATTTCCTTTTTCTCCACATCTTCGCTAGCATTTGTTGTCAGTTTTTTTTTTAAGGTGGGTTATTCTTACTGGTGTGAGGTGATATTTCATTGTGGTTTTGAGTTGCATTTCCCTGATTATAAGTGATGATGAGCATTTTTTCATGTGCCTGTTTGCCCTTTGCATTTCCTCTTCAGAGAAGTTTCTTTTTAGTTCTTCTGCCCATTTTGTGATGGGGTTGTTTCCTTTGTTTTTTCTTGAGTTTTTCAAGCTCTTTATGGATCTTCGATATAAGTCCCTTATCAGTTTTGTGGAGTGCAAATATTTTTTCCAGTCTGTAGGGTGTCTCTTCATCTTGGTTGTCTCTTTTGCTATACAGAAGATTTTCAGTTTGATGTAATTCCTGCTGTTTAGCTTTTCTTCTTTCAGTTTCTTTGCTTTGGGGGATGACTCTTTAAAGGTGTTTCTGAGATATGTCATTGACAGTTTTGCCTATGTTTTCTTCTATATATTGTGTGGCTTCAGGTCTTACACTCAGGTCTTTTATCCATTTTGAGTTCATCTTTGTGTATGGTGTGAGGTAGTAGTCTAGTTTCATTCTTTTGCATGTGGCAACCCAGATTTCCCAGCACCATTTATTGAAGAGACTGTTTTTGTTCCAGTACATATTCTTTGCTTCTTTGTCATAGATTAGTTGTCCATATACATGTGGCTTTATGTCTGGGTTTTAATTTGATTAGTTAATGGACATTTTAGTAAAGTTGCAATCAATGTTCACGTTCAAAAATTTTTTTTTAATAGAGGCATGTTTTATTTATTTATTTGTTTGTTTTATTTGTTTGTTTTTGTTTATACAAGCACTGGGTACAGTCAGAAGCGCAATCGCGGGAGGGTGAGAGAATTCACCAGAGCCAGAGCGGGGAGCAGAGCAGGCAGAAGGACCGAAGTACACTGCTGAGGGGAGCAGCGGGCGGCAGGAGAGGTCTGCGCACCATGTGGGACCCTCCTCCAGTGGCCAGGGAGCAGCCGGGGATCGAACCGGCGCCGCAGAGGCCGCGGGCAGCTTTGCAACCCAGTGCTCAACCGCTGCACCACCGGGGAGGCCCCCAAAATTTTTAAAAGATACATTTATTCATCATTGTGAGCAGCCAATTACATTTAGCAATCAATGGCATGTATGCAAAAAAAACTTACATTAGAACACTTTGTTGGAATGCTTTCCACTTTCCACAAAACAAAAACTAAAATAACATGTTATACAATTATTCAGAGATTGGTCCTCAAGTTTTTTGCCCTTACACATGAATTTTGTCTAAAACAACTCTTCTTTGTAGTACTGCATTTTGGTGAGTTCACAAATCTATTGTAACCTGTAGCTTCCCTGTTACTTCTCTGACTCTACTGTCTTGCTAAGCTTTGTTTCCTGGTAGTTAATTGAAACCTTCTGCCACAGCCACAGCTACTGCTGCTGGAACCACCATAGACACTTTGACTTTATGGTTTGGTGAAGTATTGCCCTCTACCACCTAAAGTTTCTTCCTTTCATGGGTCCAAAATTTGAAGACTGTTGTAATTGCCAAAATTATTGTAGCTTCCATCACCTCCAAAATTGCTTCCACTATCACCAAATCCATTATAACCATCCCCACTGCCACTATTTCCACCACCACCTGGCTGCCACCAAAGCCATCTGAACCACTGAAGTTTCCTCCATGACCATAGTTGTCATTTCCACCAAAACTACCATAAGGTTTCCAGAACCACTTTGATCTCTTTGGCTAGATGAAGCACTTGCCATCTCTTGCTTAGATTGGGCTTTCCTTACTTTATAGTGATGGCCATTCACAGTATTGTATTTCTGAATGACAATCTTGTCTATAGAATCATGGTCATCAAAGGTTACAAAAACAAAGCCTCTCTTCTTGCCAACTGCCTCGATCAGTCATGATTTCAATCACTTCAGTTTTCCCATACTACTAAAAATAATGTCTTAGTTGATCTTCAGTGTCTCCATCAGTGGCACCAGTGAAAGTCTTTTTTCACAGATATGCAGCCACCAGGTCTTTGAGACTCTTTTCTTGACATAGCCCTCTTTGGTTCTACAACTTTACATCCACCTCGTGTGGCCTTCCATTCATGGTTGCATCCACTTACCCCAAAGTGGCATCAGTGACGAACCCAAAGCCTCCAATCACTTGGTATTTGGATCTCCCATTACCACACAGTCCCTGAGCCTTCCCCACTGCTCAAAATGGCTTCTCAGACTCTCATCAGTTGTTTCAAAGTTTAAACCAGCGAAGATCTCCTGCAGCTCTTCTGGTTCCTCGGGGGACTCTCAGACATGGCGGCAGTGGAAGGGGAGACTTTTACCATGATTACTCAGTGTTTTCCACTGGCAAAAAAGAATAATCTATCGAATGTATCTAAAAAAAAATTTTTTTAAAGATTTATTTATGTATCTATACAAGCACTGGGTACAGTCAGAAGCACGGGTGGGTGAGAGAATTCACCAGAGTCAGTGCAGAAAACAGAACAGGCAGACTGACAAAATACACTGCTGAGGAGAGCAGCGGGAGCGGCAGGCGCGGTCTGTCGTGCCATGTGGGACCCTCGCAGGTGGCGGGGGATCAAACCGGCACTGCAGAGGCTGTGGGCAGCTTCGCAGCCCAGCGCTCAACCACTGCACCACCAGGGGAGGCCCTAAAAAAATGTTTTTTGAGGAAGATGACATTGTATCACATTTCTCATCAAAACAAACCTGATGGACTAGCCACCCAGAAATTAACACTGCTTTGTTTACAGGAATAATAAATATAACAATAATTGCTTAGATTTCATTCAGCACTATACAAGGTACTATTCTGTCTAAGCACTGATATCTAGGCACTATCGAGTGCCATTATCACTTCCACCTCCATTTTACAGATGAGGAACTTGGGCACAAACAGGCTAAGTAACTTATTTTTTCATAGGAGTTGCCATAGCTACTAACTTATCCTATAATAATAGGCATTTTCTTTGGCTTTAAAAATAAGATGAAAACAGAAGAGAAAAAGGTCTATTTGGCAAAAATATATATGTTTTTATAATCTTTTTTCCCTTTACTACCATCCCTTGAGTCTCCCTGTAGAGTAAGTAAAAAGTATCATGCTTTTTTTTGCCCTCCTGCCATTAGATTAAATGCATGCCTGTTGGTGGACACCTGGAATAGGGTGTGGGCATGCATAGGAGGGCACACCTGAGCCAAGAGACTGGGCATATAAGGCCAGGGCAGCCGAAGATGGTGCGGTGTGAAGTGCAGCGAAGTACGGCAGAGTACATCAAAGTACAGCGGAGAACATGAAAACAGTTAAAACACTGACACAGCTACTTGAACTGGTGATGAACCTACCCGGTTTGGGATGGTTGCATTACATTTGGCATAGTCAGCAGGACGGTTCAAAGCAGGACGGTTCAACGCAGATTCTTTGAAACCTGAGGAGGGATTGAGGGGAGGCCAACCACAGGCAGATGGTGCTTGGTGGCTGGCCTCCTCTCCCAGTCGGCACCTCCCCAGGAATGGCCAGAGGTAGATGGATCCCCGTTGCAGTTGGAACAGGCCCTAAGCGAAATAGAAGAGACCTTGGATAGATATAGTGCCCGCGAGGTGGCAGGGGCTGTGGGATGGGTGCTTCTCACAGCTCTGCGAGAGTCTAGACAGAAAGAATGATCCAGAATCTAGCAACTACATGAAGAGACATGGGAGCTGCAACAGTGTTTGAGGATTCTGGAAGAAGAAGTACAAAGAAACCAACTCACCTTCCGGGGCCCAGACTCCTTCTCAGGAGAGGAGAGGAAGGCTGGCCCTTTGCCCAAGTCTCATCTTGTAGTGGCAAACCAAACTGCAACTCTGGAGATGCCAGACTCTTCTGGAGAGGAGGAGGAGGGTGGTTCCATGCTCTGGGCTCACCCGGTGGTAACTCAGAAAATGAAGCGACTGTGGCCTATGGCCCCAGGGGGTCAGGCTGCTGGATCACTGCAAATGACAGCATTTACTATATGTCGACCACACACCCAGGTGGAACTGGTGGACTTGGGCAAACAGTTCCTCCAGAAACAAGTGGAACCCTTAGCAGTCTGGCTGCTACATTTGTGGGACTTGGGGGTGGATTATTTGTATGGCACAAGAGATGGAGAGACTGGCCACAGTGACCTTGCACCCATTCTGTAGAACAGCTGGGTATGGCCAGGGTGATCATACCCTGGTGGAAAGGATAATGGCTTCCATACAAATAGTATGGGCTGATGCAGGAGATGTGCTAGAGACATTGAACAAATGGCAGACATACACTTACACTGAGCTGGTACAGATACTTTGGGAATTGGGGATGTGACAGGCCATGTTCAATGTGAATACTCGTGGTCCTGACAAGTGTTTCACAGCAGGGATGAGAGATTTGGTATTAAAAAGTGCCCCCTCATCCGTATTTGGATCCCTCATGGCAATTCTAGCACCCTATGTGAATGTCAAATACACAACTTCACAACAATGATAGCTAGCTTGGGTGAAGTCAAGAGCTGGCGCTCTCAAACTCAGAAAGGAATACGGGTAGTTGTTGAACAGTCAAAAGGAATGACAAAGAGGGCAAGGAAGCCTCTTAAAATGACAGAACCTGTTAAAGTTACCCATAACCAAATGTGGACAGATTTAGTGAAAGCAGGTGTAGGTGAAATACACGTGAAGCTTAATGCATATTTGTTATAATTACGGAAGCAGCTGCAAGAAGGCCAGAGGTTCACACCCATGAGAAGGACTGCTGCTAAGGGGAAGCCTGGAAGCTTCAGGCCTCAGGCATGCGCCCTGCCCCTGGAAGGCCACTTGCTGCCAACCCTGGTCTCAGGAGATGGCCTGATCACTTTCAAATAGGGTGAGGGCCAAGGAACCCATCCACAGGGGATGGGCAGGGACCAGAGGCCACATGTGGATCTTGCCATCCACTGGTCCCCTTCTAACATGAAAAGAGTTTTGGCTTTGGTAGACACAGGAGCACAATGTACTCTGTTCAATGGAAATCCAGAAAAATTTCAGAGGTCTGCTTGTTACACTGACGGCTATGGAGGCCAGAGTGTCACGGTGACAGCAGTGAGACTACCCCTGGGGACTGGGCCATTACCCCCGAAGGAGTATAAAGTATATGTATCACCCATCCTGGTGTACATCCTGGGGATGGATGTACTACGTGGCTTATGGCTAGAGACCACAGCTGGAGAGGTTTGCCTTAGAATGCGTGTGTGGTAAAGGCAGTGGTGCAAGGACATTCTAAGCATCTGCCAGTCCCTAGGCAAGAGACTAATACTAATGCCATACAACTGCCTGTCCCTAGGCAAGAGACTAATACCAAGCAATATTGGCTTCCTGGAGGCCACAAGGAAATTATAGGCACAATATCAGAACTGGAGAAAGTGGGCATTGTGCATACTGCCCACAGCCCCTACAATTCACTGGTGTGGCCGGTGAAGAAGCCTGATGGCTCTTGGCACATGACAGTGGATTATTGTGAGTTAAAAAAGTAGATCCCCCCTTCATGCTGCAGTGCCTTCAGTGGCAGACTTAATGGATCGTCCAAGCCATGAGCTAGGTATGTTATCATTTTGTAGCTGATCTGGCTAATGCTTTTTTTTTTCTCAATAGATATAGCTCCAGAGAGTCAAGACCAGTTTGCCTTCACATGGGAAGGCTGGCAATGGGCATTTACTGTGCTCCCACCAGGATACCTGCATAGCCCTGCTCTGTGTCATGGGCTGGTGGCAGTCCTTTATAATGCTCTATGATCCCTGCAGCTTTGGAATTATAGGGAGTGTGAAATTTCCAGTCAACACCCATGTTCTTGGCCCACTGCTGCACTGGGCTCCTGTAAAATGAGTCCCTCGGTCGCTCTCCCCTACCAGTGGACTTCCATATGCAGCACACAGGCGTGCCAGTTTTGCCAAAACTGCCTTTTGGTCTGCCTGCAGAGCAGGATAAGCTGCCAATAACCCAGTAGCAGTGTTCACACAGGTGACCACATACTGTTGTCCATCAGAGCGAGGTAGTGGTCCAATGATGTCAATCTGCCAACATGTCAGGGGCACTTGCCCCTACAACACCAGGCCTGTGTATGCACAAGGTCTCAGGGGTAAGTCCTGGAACACACTGCACATTGTTCACAAATAGTCTGGACCTCCTCTAAAGTTGCAGGTAGATGCCAGGCATGCACAGTGGCCCACATTATCTTTTGCCCTGCATGGAGCAAGTGTCTGGGTAGCCACTGTACAACATCCTGCCCTGGAGCAGTTTCAAGCCATTGAACCCAGGCTAGGGTATCTGCTTCATCATTGCCTGTTGATGCCAATGGGGCATGTCCTGTGACATGATAAACAGACACCTGCTTCTGATGCACTAGAGCCCACAGATCTTTCCATAGGGCCTGATCCCACAATGACCAATGTACAGCTGTTCAGTCATTTAGATTTCATGTGGAAATCCACAGTGTCAGGCCCCTGTACACAGTCCAACTGTCAGTACAAATTACTAGAGGGGAAGGCTCATGGGCCACCGATCAGACTAGAGCATGAACCAGTTGAGCTAAGGGGGAACCACATTCTCAGGGTCATGTAAGGTTAACAGGAATCCAAGCTTGTATCTATTGTTTAATAGGGAAGATAGAATGATTGTGAAGATACTGATTGTCAATACAGGGGGTGATCAGTGTGGCAGCTGGAAAAGTAATACTATCACCAGAGAAGGGTTGTAGAGAAGGGTTAACAAGGATAGGGACAGGCGGTACACACTCGGGTAAAACTGAAAGTATCTGTAAAATCCCATAGAAATTTACCTCAAGTGAACTGGGCTGGGCCATGGCATAAGACATGGGGGAAGTATGGAGTAGCTTCTCTCCAAATTTTTGTCTTAAGAGGAGAGCATATAGAATGGTTGTTGCAGCAAAGTTTTAAGACAGGACTGGCAAAGCCTGGATTCCATAAAGGATAGGAGTGCTGGTAAAAATAGGGAAGAGTCCAATTCCAGGTCTTACCCTGCCATGTTCTGTTTTTATCCATAACTAGGAGACCTTGTGGACCCCAATTTTGTAGGGAGCAAGTTTTATTAAATAAAGCAGTCTCTGAACAGAAGGTAAATCTGCAAACTTCCCAGTGGAATTCATTGTTGACGTGCTCCACTTGTGTTCATGGTCGATGGCAAATAGGAATCAGAGGGTCTTGGAGGGGGTCAAAATTAAGTTTGGGGCCAAACCTTCCTATTGTCACTGTGCATAGAAAATGCTGATGATGGGTATAAGCAATCTGAGATTTATTGGGCAGAGCTTGAACTAAACTATATACCATTGTGAGGACACAGGGGCACAGTAAATATCAAAGGATAAAGTCAAACATAAGGGCTGTCCTGGCCTAGGAATGGTCCAAGGGGAAGTAAGAGTTTGAGTGGGGTATTCAGTTAAAGAACTTGGGATCTCTGGCCCACCTATGTGAAGGGAGTCAGATCTAATGGGGATTCTGGGTTCCCCCAGCCAAAAACATGAAAGACAGGGGGATTAGTAACATCTGCCCATTTTACCTGAGCCTCAACAATAGGAATGAAAAGCAGGAGCAGAAGAAGAGTTCCCAATGAGGAGTAATCTGTAATGCAAAAAGAGAGCCAGAAATATATTTTCAGAGGTGCAGGGTACTTCCTGTTTGGTGAGCAGATTTTCAGTATCAGTGGTTAGGCATTTGGTGTGTCCCCAGCTGAGTTTTTATGCTCACACTTGCAAGAAGACTGGTCAAACTTCGACTGAGATGTCATTGTTATCATCTTGAGCTGGGGAATGGGGTTTTTGAGTCTGTTGTGCCAACTCATGGTAATGTTTGATGCACCTTGCTGGGATCCACTGGATGCCCTGGGGAGACATAACAGCAGCATACCCTCTCCCCCATGTGATCAAGGGGACTGGTCCTTGCCAGACTGGATTTTGGGGAGTCTTATATAAAACTAAGGGTCTTTCCTTTGATGGAGTCATGAAGTGATTCTGGATAGGAGTATCTTAAATAGAATTTCATGTGGTTAATTGTAAATGATTTAATGTATATAGAGCCTTATACAACTGCATCTGGGGTGTGTGCAGAGGAGCTGAGTCACCCCCTTTTTGTTTCTGGAGAAAAAGTTTAAGCCATTAGTTCTTTTGACAATGGCCTGACTTGTAGGGTTATAGAGAATACCAGTGACATGGGAAATGCCCCAGGTACGAAGGAAAGAAGTGAAAGTGCGAGACATGTAATCAGGGCCATTGTTTTAATGCAGAGGGGGTGGCCCATGATTGCAAAGCAGGAGAGAAGGTGATGAATAACATGGACAGCCTGTTTGCCAGAATGAGCAGTGGCCCATATGAAACCAAAAATGTATCAATAGACACGTGGATGTAGGCCAATCTGTGGAATGATGAATAATGAGTACAGTCCATTTGCCAAAGTTCATTGGAGTGTAGGCCCCTTTGGGTTGACACCAGAAGGAAAAGTTGGACCAGAATGCTGACAAATGGACGGGAATGTACTATATCATGGCCTGGGAAAGAGGGATGGTGAATGAGGGAGAAAGACTGCAAGCACTCTGATGAAAATATGAATGGCAAGTTGTGGAATCTGATAAGACATTGAAGTCTGAAAGAGTGGCATCAGCAACTGAATTGGCCTAGAGAAAGTGCCCTGGGGAGGCCGGAGTAATAAGGAGGGGGTAAGAACAGCACCTAGAAGAGAATGTAGAGAAATAAAAGAGGAGAGAAGGTCATCATCAATATTGGAATTGAGTAGAGTGGCAGAGATGTCATGTACCAGGTTAGTATCATAAAGAGAATTTGAAATAATATTGAGTGGTTGTGAGGGAAAGGAGCAGATTGCAAGAAGGAGGGAAGCCAGGTCAGACCACTGTGCTGATTTGCAGGGAGCAGTAAAGGAAGTTTTCTAGGTGTTGTGACTTTGCTAGGCAACTACTCCTTGGCCGTTAGTGTGGACCTGTCAGTGAAGAGGGTGAGTGCCTGTGGGATTGGAGAGGAACATAAAATATGCTGAGCCTGTAAAGAAAGTAATTGTAAGGTCTGATTGCATCTATGGTGGTGGTGGGGGAACGAGTAGATAAAATTGCCTGCAAAATCCTGGGAGGCAATTTGAAAAGGTTCAAATTGTTGTAAAAGGCATTCAACGTCAGTTTTGGGCAGGCCTATATTTACAGAGACAGGGTCATATACTGAGAGTTGTTGGCAACAAGCATGTCCTTTTTGAATGAGATAAGGCGTTGGGATAAATAAGTGGCTATTTGAAGTTTAGGCTGTGAAGGAAAGACTAGCCATTCAATTCAATACGGGTGGATTACTCAGTTGTCCAATTAATGCAGTAGGAGAGTGAGGGATATTTAAAATAAAAAGAGAAAGACCCATGGTAGGATCAAGTTTGTCCAGGCAGGCCTTTCAAGGCAAGTTCGAGAAATTGTAATTGGCATTTGTGCCTGAGGGGAAAGAGTTCCAAGGGGATCTGAGGAGCTGGGTTGTCATCATCTTTTGTAGGGTAAGTATCAGGCTTTTCTTCCCTCCTGCCATTAGGATTGATGATGGATCCTTGTGGTCCTGAATGCATGCCTGATGGCAGGCACCTGGAGTAGGGTGTGGGCATCTGTAGGTGGGTACACCTGGGCTGAGAGACTGGGCTTATAAGGGCAGCGTCATGGGGACACAGCAGAACAGCAGAACGAAAGGAGCAGAGGGATTGAAGCAGAGGCCAGGAGAGAACACTGGAGAGCCCAGGAAGAGTGAAGACTCCCCAGGGGCTGGGAGGCCTGCCAGCCTCCCAGCTCCCCGGCACCCCTGCCTGCCATGTACCTGGTAAATCCTAATAAAAGCCTGAAAAAGTCACTGCAGGCTCCAGGACTCTCCTCTTTTACCCTGTCTGCTTGGGTCAGAGAGTTGCTGCTCTGTGGCCTTCCTGCTGCTACAACCTTTAAGGAGATCAAAAAGAACTGATAAAGTATAGGTGAGGATGCCTAGGGCAGGCCAAGCCAATTAATACAACCCAGAAACTGTTGGAGGGAGCAAAAGGACAGAACAAGGGGAATGCGTAGGCAGGCATCTTAGGCACAACTTGTGAAAGTAACAATTTATATCCTAAATATTAGTAAGGTGTGGTTGTTTGAATTTTGTCTGGTGCAATCACCAGTCCCACCTGGTGCAGTTGGGTAGCCATGTCCTGTAAGCAAGATTGCACTATGGAGGGAGTAGGGCTGCTATTAGAATATCATCCATGTAATGATAAATAACACACTGGGTAAAATGTTGATGGATAGGCTATAAGGCTGTAGTGACATAAAATTGACACATGGTGGGGCTATTCATCATACCCTGAGGAAGGAATTTACACTGATATCGACAAAGTGGCTGTCCATTGTTAAAAGTTGGGACAGAAGGGCCTCCCCCCCCCCCCCCAGCGGTGGCGCAGCGGTTGAGCGCTGGGTTGCGAAGGTGCCCGCAACCTCTGCAGTGCTGGTTCTATCCCCGGCTGCTCCCCGGCCACCAGAGGAGGGTCCCACATGGCGCACAGACCTCTCCTGCGGCCTGTTGCTCCCCTCAGCAGTGTGCTTCGGTCCTTCTGCCTTCTCTGCTCCCCCCTCTGGCTCTGGTGAATTCTCTCGCCCTCCTGTGCTTCTGACTGTGCCCAGTGCTTGCATAGATAAAGAAAAATAAATAAATAAATAAATAAATCTTAAAAACCAAAATAAAACAAAACAAAAAAACCCAGAAATTATAAAAAAAAAGTTGGGACAGAAAAGGCAAATTTTTCCTTATCTGGGTGAAAGGGAATGGTAAAGAAACAATCTTTGAGATCAATAACATTGAGGGAATATGTAAAGGGTATCACAGGATTTGGGGACCCATGGGTTACATTAATAGCCTATAAGTCATGCAAGAGTCTCCATTTACCTGACTTTTTGGGAATGCAAAAAATGACTGTATTCCAAGGACTATGTGAGGCCTCAATGTGCCCAAGATCTAGTTGTTCATCAGTTAAAAGTTGGAGCTGATGTAATTTTTCCCCTTTAATGGGCCACTGTTCCACCCAATGGGGGGGGGGGTGCAGTATTTTCATAAGCCACTTGTAGGGTAAGAACATTTTTGTTTCACTATTGTCAACTTGGTGGGAAATTGCAGTTTGGAGTCTGTCAATAAAGATCATTTAAGGTTCAGAGGCTCCCTGAGTGATGGTAATGAAGGAGCCAGTTGGAGTAGTTTGGTCGGGTACACGAGACCATGTGTGAGTGGCTGCATCTGATACTTGAGAGAAAACACTGGCATCTAAAACAATTTGGTCTTGTATTGATGAATATGATCCTTCACCCAGTAACATGTCTAAGTCAGTAGATATATTGTTAGCTAAATTTTGTCTGGCCTGGATTTGAAGGTAGTCCCTAACCTCCTGAAACCAGAAAGTATTTTGAGGTTGTCAGGCTGGTTTTAATAAAATTTTCCAATCCCAGAGAGTCATTTCATAATTGCCTGCTATCCCTCTTCACCATTCCTTGTGTTTAGAATCTGGAGATGCCATTTTCCTTTTTTCCTTTATGCTACTCCTAAATTCTTTTAAGGAGTTGATATGGGTTTGGGATCAACATGGCGGCGAGGAAACGGTGCGAGTAAGACCTCCCATAAAAAAAAGTTAATAGGGAGGAAAAGTGGCAGGCCCTTGTGAGAACTGGGACATGGAAGATAAACGGGCAACTCTGGCAAACTGCCCGAAGAAGAAAGGTGCCATAAAAGAGGACTAGAAGGGAGGAAAGCTCAGAACCCTGCTACACTCCTCCAACCACAAAGTGGGCACTCTCCGACCAACAGAAAGGAGGAAAAAAAAAAACTAAAACAACCAACAAGATCAAACTACGCATCAAGTGGGACTGTGAGTGGAAAGGAACTATTTCAGCCACCGCACCCTGTGAACTGGAACTGTGGAGAACCGTGCAAGAATCACTGCTGGGGAGGTGAGTGAACGGCTCCAGGTGCCATTAGAAAAAAACAAAGACTCCCAGGAGACCTACAAATAGCCCAAGGCCAGCCTGTAAGCTTATGCGGAAAAGCATACTGGGATCCTGGTTGCCCAGGTCCCCCCACCTGCGACCTAGGATTGCGGGGAGATGCACAGGAGCCCTCACTGAGGTGAATGTCCCGTAGAGTAATCAAAAACCAGGCGCCTGGACACAGGGGCGGGGTGCAAAGGGCACCATTTCTGCGGACACTGAACTGGGCTACATCCCACGTCCTGGACTGAGGGCTTTGGAACTGAGACCCAGGGCACGAAATTTGGGGCATGGGATACCCACGACGGTGGGGCACAGGGCAGACACAGCACCCCCATGCCGTTGAGGCACTCCACGCCACTCCCACTCTGTTCCCATTGGCCCCACTGGGTAAAAAAAAATAGTTCCCAAAGGACACTAGGAATGATCTCTGGTGCCACCTAGTGACCAGAAAAAAATCACCAACACCCTATAGTTGGAAACCAGGGATCCCAAAAACACCCTCAGATGATGAGAGAGGGGGGCCACGCAAACGGGGGTAAGAAGGGAAATAAGGCATGGAGCAAGATCCAAACCTGGAACTGAAAGCCAGGCACAGCATTCGGGGCATGGGATGTGCCATAGCAGCGGGTACTGCACAGGGTGACAGCCAGCATTTTTTTTTTTTATTATTTGAATTTTATTTTTATATTCCCCATACAATTATAGCCCCCTTATTTTGACCCCAAGTCCTCCTTTCCCTGTCCCCCAGGCCCCACAGAGTGTCTCTGGTTCATAGTTGTTTGTTGATTTTGATATTTTCTTTCTTATAGTTATTCTTTTTCCTGGTCCCTTATTTAAGTTTTCTAGATTCCTGCTATGAGTGAGACCATCCGGTATTTTTCTTTTTCTTTCTGACTTATTTCACTGATAATGATCCCTTCCAGCGCCATCCATGTTGCTGCAAATTGCATGTGTTTATCTTTTTTGATTGCTGAGTAATATTCCATGGTGTATATGTACCTCATCTTATCGATCCAGTCATCTATTTTTGGGCATTTGGGCTGTTTCCAAAGCTTAGCTATTGTAAATAGTGCTGCTATAAACATAGGGGTGCAGGTGCTCTTTGGAATTGATGTTTCTGTGTCCTTTGGGTAAATAACTAGGAGTGGAATTGCTGGATCATATGGAAGCTCTATGTTTAGTAGGTCCAGAAATCTCCACACAGCTCTCCATAGTGGTTGGACCAGTTTGCACTCCCACCAACAGTGTAGGAGAGTTCCTTTTTCTCCACACCCTCGCCAACATTTGTTGTTGCTAGTTTTTTTAATATGTGCCCTTCTCACTGGTGTAAGATGGTATCTCATGGTAGTTTTGATTTGCATTTCCCTGATTACAAGTGATGTTGAACATTTTTTCATATGTCTGTTCGACACTTGCATTTCCTCTTCAGAGAAGTTTCTTTTTAGCTCTTCTGCCCATTTTTTGAGTAGATTATTTTCATTGTTTTTGTTGAGTCTCATCAGCTCTTTGTAGATTTTTGTGATCAGTCCTTTATCATTGGTGTTGTGTGAAAAAATGTTCTCCCAGTCAGTGGGATTTATCTTTGTTTTTGTTGTCTCTTTTGCTGTGCAGAAGCTCTTTAATTTGATGTAGTCCCAGCTGTTTGTCTTTGTCTTCACTATCACTGCTTTGGGTGATGTGTCTGTAAAGATGTCTTTGAGGTGCATATCATGTAGTGTTTTGCCTATATTTCCTTCTATGTATTTTATGGTTTCAGGTCTTATGTCTAGTTCTTTAATCCATTTTGAGTTGGTTTTTGTGCATGGTGTTAAGTAGTAGTCAAGCTTCATTCTTTTGCATGTAGCGACCCAGTTTTCCCAGCACCATTTATTGAACAAACTTTCTTTGCTCCAATGCATATTCTTTGTTCCTTTGTCAAAGGTTAGTTGACCATAAATCTGTGGGTTTATTTCTGGATTTTCTATTCAATTCCATTGGTCTGTGTGTCTGTTCTTGTTCCAATACCATGCAGTTTTTTTTTATTTCAGATTTTTAATTAATTAATTAAATTTTTTTTTTTACCATGCAGTTTTGATGATTATGGCTTTGTAGTATAGTTTGAAGTCTGGGCATGTGATACCTCCATTCCCCCCTTTTTTTTTTAAACAAATATTGGGAATCTCAGGTTGAATTCTTTTTTTTTTTAGATTTATTTATTTATTTGTTTGTTTATTTATACAAACACTGGGTACAGTCAGAAGCACGGGAGGATGAGAGAATTCACCAGAGCCAGAGCAGGGAGCAGAGCAGGCAGAAGGACCGAAGTACATTGCTGAGGGGAGCAGCAGTCACCGCAGGAGAGGTCTGCACGCCATGTGGGACCCTACTCCTGTGGCCGGGGAGCAGCTGGGGATCGAACCTGGCGCTGCAGAGGCTGCGGGCAGCTTTGCAACCCAGCACTCAACCACTGCACCACCGGGGAGACCCTCCCTTCTTTTTTTTTAGGAGAGCTTTAGCTATTCGGGGTTTTTGGTGATTCCGTACGAATTTCATCAATAATTGTTCTATTTCTTTGAAGAATGACATTGAAATTTTGATTGGAATAGCATTGAATCTGTACATTGCTTTTGGTAGGATGGCCATTTTAATAATGTTTATTCTTCCAATCCATGAGCAGGGGATGTCTTTCCATTTCTTTGTGTCTTCTTCTATTTCTTTTAACAGTGTTTAATAGTTTTCTTTGTATAGGTCCTTTACCTCTTTTGTTAGATTTATTCCCAAGTATTTGATTTTTTTTTGTTTCTATAATAAAAGGGATGGTTTTTTTTATTTCTTCTTCTTCAGATTTATTGTTTGTGTATAGAAAGGCTACTGATTTTTGCGTGTTGATTTTGTATCCTGCCACTTTACTGAACTGACTGATTAGATGAATTAGTTTTTCTGTGGAGTTTTTGGGGTTCTCTATGTATATTATCATATCATCTGCAAATAGCGATAGTTTGACTTCTTCTTTTCCTATTTGGATTCCTTGTATGTCTTTCTCTTGTCTTATTGCTCCAGCTAGGACTTCCGGTATTATATTGAAAAGCAGTGGTGAGAGTGGACATCCTTGTCTTGTTCCAGGTCTTAATGGGAATGCTTTCAGCTTTTCACCATTGAGAATGATACTGGACAGCCAGCATTTTGGATCTGATAGCCCTGGAACTGAGACCTAGAGTGCAGAATTCAGGGCGTGGGATCCATACAGCTGTGGGCACAACACCAGGTAAACATGGGGCAGACACAGCACCCAGCTTGAATAAGAGCCCCTGTGTTGAGGTGCTCCCTCCGCCCCCCTCCACTACTCAGAAAACCACTGGGAAAAAGCACAGGTCAGCAAGTACGGGTCTCTGGCACCCCTTCATGACCAGAACTAAATCACCAACTAGCTGATTCCCTGTTGGAACTGAGTAAATACAGAGGGAGGGAAATGTAAGGAACTGAGCCCAGCAACACAGCATCAATACCCTGGTGGAGGTTTGGCCTACGAGTGCTGGTTTCAGTCTGGTAAACAGTTTCCGACACCCCTAAAGGGCACTCCAAAGAGATGCCTGCCAACACCAGTGGCACGACGTCCCAATGCATAGAACTAATTAGAAAGCAAACAACAGGGAGAAGAAAAAATATAAATAACCAAGCAAACCAGCAGGAGGACACACCACAAAAAGAAATACAGTCACCAGAGCTCAACAATGACATGGAAGAACTTCTCAGCCTATCAGATAGAGAATTAATAATTATCCTGATTAAAAAGCTGAAAGAAAGCAAAAAGGAAAAAAATGATTTGAGACAAATAATCACTGAACTGAAGAATGAAACTGAGACTTTAAGAAAGGAAATAAAAGAAACACAGGATATAAAAATGTTACTGGAGGAGATAAAGAACTCTGGGAAAAGCAATGAAAACAGAATTGATGAAATGGAAGAACAGATCAGTACTATTGAAGATACAGAAATAAAAAGCCAAAAGAGAAAAGGAGAGAGAAGTGCAAATGAAGCAGTATGAGGAGACTCTTAGACAATTATCAGACTCTGTGAAGAGAGGAAATGTAAGAGTTATAGGCATTCCAGAAGGTGAGGAGAGAGATAAAGGAACTGAGAAATAATTCAAGGAGATAACTGAAGAAAACTTCCCAAGCATGAAAAAGGAGATGAATATAGACATGCAAGAAGCGAGAAGAACTCCCAGTTACCATAATGAAAAGAAAACTACAGCAAGACACATAATAGTAAAACTTGCAGGAGTCCAAGAGAAGGAAAAAATAATGAAACTGGCAAGGGGGAAGAAACAGATAATTTATAAGGGAAAACCAATCAGGTTAACTTCGGACTTCTCTGAAGAAACATTACGGGCAAGAAGAGAATGGAGTAACATATTCAGCAAACTTCAACACAGCAAATGCCAACCAAGAATACTTTACCCTGCAAAGCTCTCCTTCTTCTACGAAGAAAAAATATGGACCTTCTCAGACAAACAGAAACTCCAGAAATTGATTACAACTAAACCTCCACTCCAAAAAATTCTACAAGAAGTCCTAAAGCAAAAACCAACAGAGGAATGAATAAGAAGAACAGAATAAAGCAAGGAATAAAATCACAAAAAAGACAAACAAAATGGCAAACACAGATGCCAGCATTTCAATATTAACTCTAACTGTAAATGGATTAAACTCATCAATAAAAAGACAGAGTAGCAGGCTGGATTAAAAAACAAAATCCAACCTTCTGCTGTCACCAGGAAACACATATAATCACAAAAGATAAACACAGACTGAAAGTAATGGGTTGGAAAACAATCCTACAAGCAAATGGACCAAAAAAGAAGGCAGGAACAGGGCCTCCCCCGTGGTGAAGCGGTTGAGTGCTGGGTTGCAAAGCTGCTGCAGCCTCTGCAGCGCCGGTTCGATCCCCGGCCTCTGGGCGAGGGTCCCACATGGTGTGCAGACCTCTCCTGTCGCCTGCTGCTCCCCTCAGCAGTGTACTTCGTCGGTCTGCCTGTTCTGTACCCCACTCTCACACTCCTGCAATTCTGACTGTACCCAGTGCTTGTATAAATAAATAAATTAAGCTTAAAAAAAAGAAGGCAGGAACTTAGACATCACATTAAAAAAAGTAAAAAGAGACATAGATGGACACTACATTATGATCAAGGGGACAATACATCAGGAAGATATAACATTCATCAACATATACTTACCAAATGAAGGGGCACCAAAATATATTTGACAATTACTATCAGCTCTGAAAACAGATATTAAGGAAAATACATATATAGTGGGAGACTTCAACATCACACTCTCCCCAATGGACAGATCAACAAGACAAAAAATAAACGAAGACACTAGACCCCTAAATAAAGACATAGAACTCATGGACTTAACAGACATCTATAGGACACTGCACCTACCCAAAATCCGAGAACACATTTTTCTCAGGTGTTCATGGATCATTCTCCAGAATCGATCACATACTGGTCCACAAGACAAACATCAACAGATACATGAAAATCAAAATCATTCCAACTATCTTCTCTGATCATAAAGGCATCAAACTAGAAATAAATCATGAAAAGAAAACAAGGAACCCTCCCACTTCATGGAGATTGAAATCCACACTACTGGAAGACCATTGGACTAATGAGGAGATCAAAGAAAAAATTTAAAAAATACTTTGAGTTGAATGACAAGGAAGACACCACTTTCCAGAATGTATGGGATGCAGCAAAAGCAGTAATAAGAGGAAAATATATAGCAATACAGGCTCACATCAACAAACAAGAAAGAACTCAAAGAAATAACCTAATCTCACATCTGAAAGAACTAGAAAAAGAACAACAAAAAAAACCCCTAAAGCCAGTAGAAGAAAGGAAATAATAAAAATCAAAGCAGAAATAAATGAATCAGAAATTAAAAAAACAATCCAAAAGATCAATGAAACCAAAAGTTGATTCTTTGAAAAAAATCAACAAAATAGACAAACCTCTAGCAAGGCTCACAAAATACATATAAATAGGATTTATAGGGAGAAAATACATATAAATAGGATTATAAATGAAAGAGGAGAAATCACAACAGACTCAGTAGAAATCAAAAGAATAATCAGAGATTACTATGAACACTTATATGCAAACAAATTCAACAACCTAGAAGACTTGGACAAATTCCTAGAAAGATATTATCATCCAAAACTGGACAAAGAAGAAATAGAACAACTAAACACACCAATTACAAGCAGTGAAATTGAAACAGTAATCAAAGCACTCCCCAAAAACAAAAGCCCCACCCAGACGGCTTGACAAAGAAATTCTACTGAACGTTCAGCAGTGAATTAGTGCCTATACTACACAAACTCTTTCAAAAAATTAAAAAAAAGGAATACTACCAAATACATTCTACGAAGCCATTACAGTAATACCAAAACCCAACAAAGACAGCACAAAAAAGGAAAATTATAGGCCAATCTCCCTAATGAACACTGATGCAAAAATCCTCAACAAAATCCTTGCCAACAGAATCCAACAATGCATCCATAAGATAATTCACCACGACCAAGTAGGATTTATTCCAGGGACACAAGGATGGTTCAACATCTGAAAATCAATCAATGTAATCCAACACATCAACAAAAAGAAATATAAAAGCCACATAATATCCATAGATGCTGAGAAAGCATTCGACAAAGTACAACACCCATTTATGATAAAGGCCCTTGAAATTCTCGGTATAGAATGAACATACCTCAACATCATGAAGGCCATATATGACAAGCCCACAGCCAATATCATTCTCAATTGTGAAAAGCTGAAAGAATTCCCATTAAGATCTGGAACAAAACAATGATGTCCACTCTCACTACTGCTTTTCAATATAATACTGGAAGTCCTAGCCAGAGCAATAAGACAAGAGAAAGACATACAAGGAATCCAAATAGGAAAAGAAGAAGTCAAACTATCACTATTTGCAGACAATATGATAATATACATAGAGAACCCCAAAAACTCCACAGAAAAACTAATTAAACAAATCAATCAGTTTAGTAAAGCAGCAGGATACAAAATCAATGCAGAAAAATCAGTAGCCTTCCTATACACAAACAATAAATCTGAAGAAGAAGAAATCAAGAAAACCATTCCTTTTATTATGGAAAAAAAAAACAATCAAATACTTGGGAATAAACCTAACAAAAGAAGTAAAGGACCTATACAAAGAAAACTATAAAACACTGTTAAAAGAAATAGAAGAAGACACAAAGAAATGGAAAGACATCCCCCTGCTCATGGATCAGAAGACTTAACATTATCAAAATGGCCATCCTACCAAAAGCAATCAACAGATTCAATGCTATTCCAATTAAAATTTCAATGTCATTCTTAAAAGAAATAGAAACAATATTGATGAAATTCATATGGAGCCACCAAAAACCCCAAATAGCCAAAACCCTCCTGAAAAAAAAAAAAGAAGGGAATGGAGGCATCATTCTCCTAGATTTCAAACTATACTACAAAGCCATAATAATCAAAACTGCATGGTATTGGAACTAGAACAGACACACGACCAATGGAACGGAATAGAAAACCCAGAAATAAACCCACAGATTTATGGTCAACTAATCTTTGACAAAGGAGCAAAGAATATGCATTGGAGCAAAGAAAGTTTGTTCAATAAATGGTGCTGGGAAAACTGGGTCACTACATGCAAAAGAACGAAACTTGACTACTACCTCACACCATGCACAAAAACCAACTCAAAATGGATTAAAGAACTAGACATAAGACCTGAAACCATAAAATATATAGCAGGAAATATAGGTGAAACACTACATGACATGCACCTCAAAGACATCTTTACAGACACATCACCCAGCAGTGATAGTGAAGGCAAAGATAAACAGCTGGGACTATATCAAATTAAAGAGCTTCTGCACAGCAAAAGAGACAATAGTCAAAATTTTCTCCACTGACTGGGAGAAAATTTTTGCACACAACCCTAATGATAAAGGACTGATCACCAAAATCTACAAAGAGCTGATGAGACTCAACAAAAAGAATATAATCCAGTCAAAAAATGGGCAGAAGAGCTAAAAAAGAAACTTCTCCAAAGAGGAAATGCAAATGGCCAACAGGCATATGAAAAAATGTTCAACATCACTTGTAATCAGGGAAATGCAAATCAAAACTACAGTGAGATACCATCTCACATCAGTGAGAATGGTACATAATAAAAAAACAAGCAACAACAAATGTTGGCAAGGATGTGGAGAAAAAGGAACTCTCCTGCACTGCTGGTGGGAGTGCAAACTGGTCCAACCACTATGGAAAGCTGTGTGGAGATTCCTCAACCTACTAAAGACAGCTTCCATATGATCCAGCAATTCCACTCCTAGGTATTTACCCAAAGGACACAGAAACATCAATTCCAAAGAGCACCTGTACCCCTATGTTTATAGCAGCACTGTTTACAATAGCTAAGCTTTAGAAACAACCCAAATGCCCCAAAATAGATGACTAGATCAAGAAGATGTGGTACATATACACCATGGAATATTACTCAGCAATCAAAAAAGATAAACACATGCAACTTGCAGCAACATGGATGGTGCTGGAAGGGATCATGCTCAGCAAAATAAGCCAGAAAGAAAAAGAAAAATACTGGATGGTCTCACTCATAGCAGGAATCTAGAAAACTTAAATAAGGGACCAGGAAAATGAATAACTATAAGAAAGTAAAAATCAAAATCAACAAACAACTATGAACCAGAGACACTCTATGGGGGGGTAGGGAGTGGGAAGGGGAGGGATTGGGGTCAAAATAAGGGGGTCGCGAGTGTATGGGGAATATAAAAATAAAATTTATAATAAAAATAAGGGATTTGCAATTGTATGGGGAATATAAAAATTAAAATAAAAAACCACAAACACAGATTAAGTTTGGAAATATATATATAAAAAGTTGATATGGAACGTGTTCAGGAGAAGCCCTATTCCTCTCCCTTTTAACAGGGAAAGCCATGAAGCCTTCCTCCTGTTGTCATTCTTTAACATTTTTCTTCAACCATTGACAGGTGGGAGTCAGGCGGGGGATCAGGCTGCAGAGCCAGGGATTCTAAAGTTGGTGGGGCTGGTCACACTAATCCAGTACTGGTACCAGTTTATCCCGTCATGAGAATCTTCCAGAAGGTGGTGATGAGCCTTTTTGGCTCACCGAACTGTGCCCTCCTTTAATTTTTGTGGCAGAGTGAAGGGAACTGATAGAAAAGAAATTAAGAATTGAGAACAGGAGAGATAGAGAGAGAAAGACACGACTTGTGAAAGAGAAAGCACTTTACATACTGTTCTGTCGCAGACAAAGGTCTGTGGGGCTATCATGTAGCTGATTCAGACGTCCTATTCCCTTCACCGGCCTTGAGGAATGGCACCTGAGTAAGTCCTGTCAACTGTTTCTGTCTCTGTTCCAAGCACCAACTCTGGTAGTCAAGAACACGCCAGCATTTCCCTGGAGACACACTGAGGGATGAGTTGTGGAGCAGGTTTGCAAGGCAAGACTTTAATGCTCAGTGAGCAGCCCTCTTACTATTTATTTAGTAATAATGAACAAGCATTGACTGATTATGTGACAACAGTAGGAGAAGCAGGGTCCAGGGGAAACAAAGGGTATTCATCTTTATGGGAAACGGACTTCAAAGGGATCAAAGTGTGATCAATTTTATGGGGAGCCGGAGGGGACATGTTGGCCATGTATGTAGAGAGTACTTCCTGTGCAGGTTCTTGGTATAATTTCTGAGCTACTCCCAGATTATCTTGAACCCTGACCACACAGTCAATGGCTACCTAGGTAGCCACCCCATGATGTAGGCCATTTTCTCATGCAGGAGTGCCTGCATCTGCTTCCAAGGGTGCTAGTACTGAGCGGGCATGGAGGCAACTTCCTTAGGGTGCCTGGGTGCCACTGGCAAATGCTCGGTACCTGTGTGGTGCAGGCTGGGGACTGTGTCTGCTCCTAAGGTACAATAGCTTAACCCAGGGCCTGGGGTTCTTAATGGAGAGTAATCAGGAACTGCTGGCAAGATGTGTCTTTAATGCTTTCAAATCTAATATTTACTGGCTTTCTGCTTGATATACCCAGTTTAGCTAATTCCTGACCAGGGACCTTGAGGCTATAAAAAGTACCTAGAATGCTTATGGAAAAATGAAAGCAAAACAATTTTAACCAAGTGAAACCAGGGAGCACACGTGTTACTTAATATCTAGATGCTTGTAAAATTTCACAGAATTTGAAATAGTCTTTTATTGTGATATTTTATGATTTTTCCCCTTTTTTATTATTTTCTATATTTTTATATCATTTTTCATTTTAATGAAAAATGTATAATGTATTGTTTTATCATTGTATAATAATAAATTTTTATCATTGTATAATGCATGTTTTATCATCTTGGGTATATTCCCCATGGAATTCCTACCACCAATTCACCCATACCAACACTTGAGTCTCTTGTGCTCTTCCCACCTGTTTTTTTTTTTAAATAATACATTTTATTGTTATATTCCCCCATACAATTGCAAATGACCCATTCTGACCCCAATCCCTTCCCTCCCGGCCCCCAGCCTCCAAAAAGTGTCTCTGGTTCATAGTTTTTTGTTGATTTTGATTTTCACTTTCTTATAGTTATTCATTTTCCTGGTCCCTTATTTAAGTTTTCTAGATTCCTGCTATGAGTGAGACCATCCGGTATTTTTCTTTTTCTTTCTGGCTTATTTCGCTGAGCATGATCCCTTCCAGCGCCATCCATGTTGCTGCAAATTGCATGTGGTTATCTTTTTTGAATGCTGAGTAATATTCCATGGTATATATGTACCACATCTTCTTGATCCAGTCATCTATTTTTGGGCATTTGGGCTGTTTCCAAAGCTTAGATATTGTAAATAGTGCTGCTATAAACATAGGGGTGCAGGTGCTCTTTGGAATTGATGTTTCTGTGTCCTTTGGGTAAATACCTAGGAGTGGAATTGCTGGATCATATGGAAGCTCTATGTTTAGTAGGTCCAGAAATCTCCACACAGCTCTCCATAGTGCTTGGACCAGTTTGCACTCCCACCAGCAGTGCAGGAGAGTTCCTTTTTCTCCACACCCTCGCCAACATTTGTTGTTGCTAGTTTTTTTATTACGTGCCATTCTCACTAGTGTAAGATGGTACCTCATGGTAGTTTTGATTTGCATTTCCCTGATTACAAGTGATGTTGAACATTTTTTCATATATCTGTTGGCCATTTGCATTTCCTCTTCAGAGAAGTTTCTTTTTAGCTCTTCTGCCCATTTTTTGACTGGATTATTTTCTTTGTTGTTGCTGAGTCTCATCAGCTCTTTGCAGATTTTTGTGATCAGTCCTTTATCATTAGTGTTGGGTGCAAAAATGTTCTCCCAGTTTGTGGGGTTTCGCTTTGTTTTTGTTATTGTCTCTTTTGCTGTGAGGAAGCTCTTTAATTTGATGTAGTCCCAGCTGTTTATCTTTGCCTTCACTATCACTGCTTTGGGTGATGTGTCTGTAAAGATGTCTTTGATATGCAAATCACGTAGTGTTTTGCCTATATTTCCTTCTATGTATTTTATGGTTTCAGGTCTTATGTCTAGTTCTTTAATACATTTTGAGTTGATTTTTGTGTATGGTGTGAGGTAGTGGTCAAACTTCATTCTTTTGCATGTAGCAACCCAATTTTCCCAGCACCATTTATTGAACAAACTTTCTTTGCTCCAATGCATATTCTTTGCTCCTTTGTCAAAGATTAGTTGACCATAAATCTGTAGGTTTATTTCTGGATTTTCTATTCGATTCCATTGGTTGTATGTCTGTTCTTGTTCCAATACCATGCAGTTTTGATGATTATGGCTTTGTAGTATAGTTTGAAGTCTGGGAGTGTGATGCCTCCATTTCCTTCTTTTTTTTTCAGTAGAGCTTTGGCTATTCGGGGTTTTTGATGATTCCATATGAATTTCATCAATAATTGTTCTATTTCTTTGAAGAATGACATTGAAATTTTGATTGGAATAGCATTGAATCTGTAGATTGCTTTTTGTAGGATGGCCATTTTAATAATGTTTATTCTTCCAATCCATGAGCAGGGGATGTCTTTCCATTTCTTTGTGTCTTCTTCTATTTCTTTTAACAGTGTTTTATAGTTTTCTTTGTATAGGTCCTTTACCTCTTTTGTTAGATTTATTCCCAAATATTTGATTTTTTTTTGTTTTGATAATAAAAGGGATTTTTTTTTATTTCTTCTTCTTCAGAATTATTGTTTGTGTATAGGAAGGCTACTGACTTTTGCGTGTTGATTTTGTATCCTGCCACTTTATTGAATTGATTGATGAGTTGAATTAGTTTTTCTGTAGAGTTTTTGGGGTTCTCTATGTATATTATCATATCATCTGCAAATAGTGATAGTTTGACTTCTTCTTTTCCTATTTGGATTCCTTGGATGTCTTTCTCTTGTCTTATTGCCCTGGCTAGGACTTCCAGTATTATATTGAAAAGCAGTGGTGAGAGTGGACATCCTTGTCTTGTTCCAGATCTTAATGGAATTGCTTTCAGCTTTTCACCATTGAGGATGATACTGGCTGTTGGCTTGTCATAGATGGCCTTTATGACGTTAAGTTATGTTCCTTGTATCCCAAGAATTTCAAGGGCTTTTATCATGAATGGGTGTTGCACTTTGTCGAAAGCTTTCTCAGCATCTATTGATAGTATCATATGGTTTTTATATTTCTTTTTGTTGATGTGTTGGATAACGTTGATTGATTTTCGGATGTTAAACCATCCTTGTGTCCCTGGAATGAATCCTACTTGGTCGTGGTGAATTATCTTATGGATACATTGTTGGATTCTGATAGCTAAAACTTTATTGAGGATTTTTGTGTCAGTGTTCATTAGGGAGATTGGCCTGTAGTTTTCCTTTTTTGTGTTGTCCTTATTTGGTTTTGGTATTAGTGTAATGTTGGCTTCATAGAACGTGTTTGGTATTGTCCCTTCCTTCTCAATTTTTTGGAAGAGTTTGTGAAGGATAGGCACTAATTCATCTCTGAATCTTTGGTAGAATTCATTTGTAAATCCATCAGGTCCTGGGCTTTTGTTTTTGGGGAGGTTTTTGATTACCATTTTAATTTTGCTGCTTGTAATTGGTCTGTTTAGGTGTTCTATTTCTTCTTTATCTAGCTTTGGGTTATTGTAGAGTTGTAGGAATTTGTCCATCTCCTCTAGATTGTTGAACTTGTTTCCATATAACTGTTCATAGTAGTTACTGATTATTCTTTTGATTTCTGCTGTGTCTGTTGTGATTTCTCCTCTTTCATTTATGATCCTGTTTATTTGTGCTTTCTCCCTTTTTTCCCTTGTGAGCCTGGCTAGGGGTTTGTCTATTTTATTGATTTTTTCAAAGAACCAGCTCTTGGTTTCATTGATCTTTTGGATTGTTTTTTTAGTTTCAATTTCATTTATTTCTGCTTTGGTTTTTATTATTTCTTTTCTTCACTGGTTTTGGGGTTTTTTTGTTGTTCTTTTTCTAGATCTCTGAGCTTCGAGATTAGGTTGTTTCTTTGAGTTCTTTCTTGTTTTTTGATGTGAGCTTCTATTGCTATATATTTTCCTCTTATTACTGCTTTTGCTGCATCCCATACATTTAGGATATTGGTGTCCTCCTTGTCATTCAATTCAAAGAATTTTTTAATTTCTTCTTTGATCTCCTCGTTAGTCCAGTGGTCTTCCAGTAGTGTGGTTTTGAATCTCCATGAGGTAGGATAGTTCCTTGCCTTCTTTTTATGGTTTATTTCTAGTTTGATGCCTTCATGGTCAGAAAAGATGGTTGGTATGATTTCAGTCTTGGTGTATCTGTTGATGTTTGTCTTGTGCCCCAGTATGTGATCGATCCTGGAGAATGATCCATGTGCGCTTGAGAAAAATGTGTACTCCGTTTTTTTTTTAGGTTTAGTGTTCTATAGATGTCTGTTAAGCCCAAATGCACTAGGTCCTTATTTAGAGCTTTAGTTTCTTTACTTATTTTTTGTCTTGTTGATCTATCCATTGTTGATAGTGGTGTGTTAAAGTCTCCCACTACGTATGTGTTTTCTCTGATGTCTGTTTTCAGAGAGGACAACAGTTGTCTGATATATGTTGGTGCTCCTTCGTTTGGTGAGTATATGTTAATGAGTGTTATTTCTTCTTGAAATTTTGTCCCCTTAATCATAATGTAGTGACCATTGGGGTCTCTTTTTATTTTTTTGAGTTTGAAGTCTGTTTTATCTGATATAAGTATAGCTGTTCCTGCTTTCTTTTTTGGTCCATTTGCTTGTAGGATTGTTTTCCATCCTTTAACTTTGAGCCTATTTTTATCTTTTGTAGCTAAATGTGTTTCCTGGAGACAGCAAAAGGTTGGGTTTTGTTTCTTAATCCAGGCTGCAATTCTGTGTCTTTTTATTGAAGAGTTTAGTCCATTGACATTTAGAGTTAATATTGATATGTTAGCATCTGTATTTGCCATTGTGTTTGTCTTTCCTTTGATTCATTTATTTATTCTTTTAATAACTTTTTTTTTTTTGGTCTTCTTTCGTTGTTATTCGTCCCTCTGAGGTTCTGGCTTTAGGATTCCTTGTAGTATTTTTTGGAGTGGGGGTTTAGTTGTAATGAAATTCCGGAGTTTCTCTATGTCTGGGAAGGTCCTTATTCTTTCTTCATAGAGGAAGGAGAGCTTGCGGGATACAGTATTCTTGGTTGGCATCTGTTTTCTTGGAGTCTGTTGACTATGTCCCTCCACTCTCTTCTTGCCCGTAGTGTTTCTTCAGAGAAGTCTGATGTCAGCCTGATTGGTTTTCCTTTGAATGTTATCTGTTTCTTCCCTCTTGTCAGCTTCATTATTTTTTCCTTGTCCTGGATTCTTGGGAGCTTTACTATTATGTGTCTTGCTGTATTTTTCCTTTCTTTGTGGAAGTTTGGTGTTCTTCTTGCTTCTTGTATATCAATTTTCAGCTCCTTCTTCGCATTTGGGAAGTTCTCTTCAATTATATCCATGAATATTTTCTCTGTTCCTACATATCTCTCCTCTCCTTCTGGAATTCCTATAACTCTTATATTTCCTTTCTTCATGGAGTCAGATAGTTCCCGAAGTCTTTCTTCGTTCTTTTTCCTTCATACTTCTCTTTCCTTTTCTGTTTTGGTTCTTTTTATTTCTGTGTCTTCAAGAGTACTTATTCGTTCTTCCATTTCATCTTTTCTGCTTTTATTGCTTTTCCCAGAGTTCTTTAGTTCCTCCATTAATTCTTTGATCTCTTGCATTTCTTTTACTTCCCTCTTCAGGGACTCAATTTCATTCTTCTGACCATTGTTTTCCCTCTTTAGGGACTCAATTTCCTTCTTCTGATCATTGTTTTCCTTTATGACTTCTGTCACTTTTTTAATCATGGCAATTTTAAATTCTCTTTCTGGAAGGCTCAGAAGTTCTTCCAAGTTACTGTCGTTGCAATCTGGAGGGTGGTTTTCTTTTTGTGGTGTGCTTCTTTCCTGAGGAGTTTTTAGGGTGCGTGTGGTTCTTCTACTCCCTACTCTCTGTTTTGTATTTTGTCGTATGCATTGGGACACTGTGTTGCTCGGACTGGCCGGATTCTTGGGTGAACTCCTCCGCTCCCCTCTGGCTCCTCCAGGAGCCATCTCTGGCTTCTGGGGGAGCTTTCTGCTGGTTTTAGGCAGTCTTTACTGAAGAAATGTCCCTGATCTAAAATGGCGAAGCGCGACGCAGTCCCTGCGCATCCGGTCTCAGGCACACTCTTCTGAGTGTCCGGTCTGCCACGGACGTGGGTGCCTGCTCCCTCTGTGGGCTCAGACTGCTGGTCGGAAGGGCCCTGGCGTGGGCTAACTTCCCAGCTGGCCACTGGGTCCTCCAGAAGCCTTCTGCCCTTTTCAAGAAGTCTTTTCTTAAGAAATTTCCCTGTTCTGTGGGGTGTTAGTGACTTTTTTTTCTGGTTGCTAGGTGGCGCCAGAGATCTCTCCTATTGTCCTTGGGGGGCTGTTTTTCAACCCCCCCACCCCTGTCCCACCTGTTTTGATCCAACTCCTCCTCTCCCCCACAGAATGTCTCTGGTTTATATTTTCCTGTTGATTTTGATGTTTACTTTATTATAATTACTTTTTTTCCTGATCCCTTATTTAGGCCCTCTACCTTCCTCCTATAAGTGAAACCATCTGGTATTTCTGGCTTATTTCACTGAGCATGATCCCATCCAGCTCCATCAATGTTGCTGTGAATGCATGAGTTTATCTTTTTTGATTGCTGAGTAATATTCCACTGTGTATGTACACCACATCTTATTGATCCAGTCATCTATTTTTGGGCATTTGGATTGTTTCCTTAGCTTACCTATTGTAAATAGTGATACAATAAACATATGGGTTCAGGTGTTCTTTTGAATTGTTTTTGTGCCCTTTGGGTAGATATCTAGAAGTGGAATTGCTGGATCATATGGAAGCTCCATTTTTTAGCTGTTTGAGGAACCTCCATAAATTTCTCCATAGTGGTGGGACAAGATTGTATTCCCACCAGCAGTGTAGGAGAGTTCCTTATTCTCCACATCCTCACCAACATTTATTGTTGTATGTTGTTTTAATATGTGCCATTCTCACTGGTATAAGATGATATATCACTGTGGGTTTTTTTTTTTTAAAGATCTATCTATCTATCTATCTATCTATCTATCTATCTATCTATCTATCTATCTATCTATACAAGCACTGGGTACAGTCAGAAGCTCAAGAGGGTGAGGGAATTCACCAGAGCCAGAGTGGGGAGCAGAACAGGCACACTGATGAAGTACACTGTTGAGGGGAGCAGTGGGCATGGCAGGAGAGGTCTGCGTGCCATGTGGGACCCTTGCTGGCAGCTGGGGATTGAACCAGTGCTGCAGCCCAGCACTCAACTGCTGAGCCACCAGGGAGGCCCTCATTGTGGTTTTGATGTGCATTTCCCTGATTACATGTGATGTTGAACATTTTTCATATGCTGCTGGCCATTATGTTTCCTCTTTGGAGAAGTGTCTTTTTAGCTCTTTTGCCCAATTTTTGACTGGGTTATTTACTTTGTTTTTGTTGAGTTTTGTCAGCTTTTTATAGATCTTTGAGTACATATGCTCTTTAATTCGTTGTGTAGTCCCAGCTGTTTATCTTTTCCTTCACTATCTTTGCTTTGCGTGATGTGTCTTTGAAATATTACTGTTTTGTATGTCATGTAGTGTTTCACCTAAATTTTCTTCTATATATTTTATGGTTTTAGGTCTTATGGCTGGTTCTTTTTTTAAAAAATATTTTATTTTTTGAGATGTGATACTTTTTTATTTTTTTTATAGATTTATTTATTTATATAAGCACTGGGTTACAGGCCGGAGGCACGGGAGGGTAAGAGAATTCACCAGAGACAGAGCAGGGAGCAGAACAGGCAGGAGGACCAAAGTACACTGCTGAGGGGAGCAGCAGACGAGGCAGGAGAGGTCTGCCATGCCATGTGGGAATCTCCCTGGCTGGCCAGGAATTGAACCGATGCTTCAGAGGCTGCTGACAGCTTCACAGCATGGTGCTCAACCCCCTGTGCCACCAGGGAGGTCCAATTATGTCTAGTTCTTTAATCCATTTTGAGTAGGTTTTTGTGTATGGTGTGAGTTAGTAGTCTAGCTTCATTCTTTGGCATGTAGCAGCCCAGTTTTACCAGCACCATTTATTGAATAAACTTTCTTTGTTCCATTGTGTATTCTTTGCTCTTTCATTAAAGATTAGTTGTCTGTAAATCTATGTATTTATTTCTGGGTTTTCTATATGATTCCATTGGTCTGTGTGTCTGTTTTTGTTTCAGTCCCATGCAGTTTTGATTATTATGGCACTGTAGTACAGTTTGAAGTCTGGAAGTGAGATACCTCCCCTTTTTAGTTAGGAGAGCTTTGGCTATTTGGGGTTTTTTGTGTCTCCACATGAATTTAATCAAGTATTTGTACTATTTCTTAGAAGAATGTCATTGAAATTTTTATTGGAATAACATTGAATCTGTAGATTGCTTATGGTAGGATGGCCATTTTGATAATGTTAATTCTTCTAATCCATGAGCAGGGGGTGTCTTTCCATTTCTTTGTGTCTTCTTCTATTTCTTTTAACAGTGTTTTATAATTTTCTTTGTAAGGCCCTTCACCTCTTTTGTTAGGTTTATTGCAAGTATTTAGTTTTTTTGGTTTCAATTAAAAAGGGATGATTTTCTTAATTTCTTCTTCTTCAGACTGCTTGCATATAGGAAGGGTTACTGAATTTTGTGTGTTGATTTTGTATACTGCTACTTTACTAAATTCGTTTAGTTTTTCTGTGCAGTGTTTGGGGTTCTCTATTTATATTATGTCATCTGTGAATAGTAATAGTTTTACTTCTTTCCCTATTTGGATTCCTTGTATATCTTTCCTGTTGAGGATATTGGCTGAGGATGATATTGTCTTTCATCATTGAGAATGATATTGGCGGGCCTCCCCGGTGGCGCAGCGGTTGAGCGCTGGGTTGCGAAGCTGCCCGCGGCCTCTGCGGCGCCGGTTCGATCCCCGGCTGCTCCCCGGCCACCGGAGGAGGGTCCCACATGGCGCGCAGACCTCTCCTGCCGCCCGCTGCTCCCCTCAGCAGTGTACTTCGGTCCTTCTGCCTGCTCTGCTCCCCGCTCTGGCTCTGGTGAATTCTCTCACCCTCCCGCGCTTCTGACTGTACCCAGTGCATGTATAAACAAAACAAACAAACAGACCAGCAAACAAATAAATAAAGCATGCCTCTATACAAAAAAAAAAAAAAAAAAAAAAAAAAAAGAGAATGATATTGGCTGTGAGCTTGTCATATATGACCTTTATTATGTTTAGTTATGGTCCTTCTGTCCTGAGGATTTCAAGGGCTTTACTCATAAATGGATGTTGAACTTTGTCAAATGATTTCTCAGCATCTATTGATATGATCATATGGTTTTTATTTTTCTTTTTGTTGATATGTTGGATTACGTTGATTGATTTTTGGATGTTGAACCATCTTTGTGTCCCTGGAATAAATCCTACTTAGTCATGGTGAATTATCTTATCGATGCATTATTGAATTCTGTTGACTAAGATTTTATTGAAGATTTTTGCATTAGTGTTCATAAGAGAGATTGGCCTGTAGTTTTCTTTTTTGTGTGTGATGTCCTTCTTTGGTTTTGGTATTAGTGTAATGTTGGCTTCATAAAATGTGTTTGGTGTTATCCCTTCCTTCTCAAGTTTTTGAAAGATTTATATAGGATAGGCACTAGTTCATTTCTGAAGGGTGGCAGAATTCATTTGTAAATTCATCTGGTCCTGGGTTTTTGTTTTTGGGGAGGGTTCTGATTACTGTTTCAATATAACTAATTGTAATTGGTAGGTTTAGGTGTTCTAGTTCTACTTTATAGAGCTTTGGCAGAATTTGTAGGAATTTGTCCACCTCTTCTAGGTTGTTGAACTTGTTTGCATATAGCTGTTCATAGTAATCTGTGATTAGCCTTTAGATTTCTGTTATGTCTGTTGTGATTTCTCCTCTTTCATTTATGATCCTATTTATTTGTACTTTCCCCTGTTTTTTCCTTATGAGGTTGGATAGAGGTTTGTCTATTTTGTTTATTTTTTTGAAGAACCAACTTTTGGTTTCATTGTCTTTTGGACTGTTTTCTTCTATTTCATTTATTTCTGCTTTGATTTTTATTATTTGCTTTCTTCTATTGGCTTTTGGGGTTTTTTTGTTTTTTTGTTTTTTCCAGTTCTTTAAAGGTAGGAGATTAGGTTGTTTCTTTGAGTTCGTATATGTGATTCCTCCCTAGAAACCAAGTAAAATACACAGTGATCACAATGTGGTCTTTTAACAATCACCGGTTATGCATAAATCACAGTTGCTCAAACTACCTCCAATCAGTGCTGTTGACTGGTAAAGTTGAATCTATCTGAAATTGCACTAACACTCAGAGCACAGAGTCTAGTGACATGAGCAACGTATATGTGGTTCATCCCACAAACTAAGTACACAGTTATGTCAATGTGGGCATTTAACAATCACTGGTTATGTGTAAATCACAAGTGCTCAAAAAACCTCCAATCAGTGCTGCTTGATTTCAGAGTGATTAGGCTTTTTGCCTGAGAGCACTCTTTGGAGGCAAAGGGAACATTGTGATTAATCTCATACTAATCTCATACAGAGTGAGATATATCTGTGTTTTGCATATTTGTTTGAACAAATTCACATATAAGTAACTCTTGCCTCTAGATACTGAACATTCTAAAGAATGCAGAGTCCCTCCTGACTTGCCATTTTAGACAAGGGATCCTTTGAGTCTGTCCAGAACACATGTAGACTGTATGGAGATGGGAAAGGTCTGCCCCCACAGCCAGAGGTGAGCCAAAGATCCCTCACAAGCCAGGTTCCATGGGGCCATTGGAGCCCAGAGGGGGATCCAGTCACTGCCAGACCGCAGGTGCACGGAAGTGCCCTCCTGACTCACCATTTTAGATAAGGGATATTTTCCATCCATCCAGAACACACCTAGACTCTGTGGAGCTGGGAAAGGGCTGCCCCCACAGCCAGAGGTGAGCTGAAAAACCCCAGAAGCCAGGACCCGTGTGGCCACCAGTTGGAGCCCAGAGGGGGATCCACTGATTTGGAGCCCAGTGGGTGATCCCATCACTGCAGGGCAGTCTGTGGGACTATAAGACATACCTTGGAATTAAACAAATACAGAAGGAGGAGATTCTCTGTGACAGTGACAACTAACATATTCATAGTACCACTGCCCTACTGGAATCCTGGCATAACCGCTTTTGACCAATTGGACCACCAGTTTCCAAAATACCAGAAAGAGCACACCAAAAAGATGCTGGCCATTACCAGTGACACAGTGTCCCAACACATAGGATATATTAGAAAACAAGCAACAGGGAGAAGAAAAACTACATGCAACAAAGCAAGTCCTCAGGGAAAAGACACACCACAAAAAGAAAATTACCCACAGAATGCAACAATAGCGACTTGGAAGAAATTCTGGGCCTTCCAGAAAGAGAACTTAAAATTGCCATGATTAAAAAACTGACAGAAGTCATAAAGGAAATCGATGACAAGGGAAAAATAATCAATGATCAGAAGAATGAAATTGAGTTCCTAAAGAGGGAAGTGAAAGAAATGCAGGAGATCAAAGGATTAGTGGAGGAGCTAAAGAACTCTGAGAAAAACAGTGAAAGCAGAATAGATGAAATGGAAGAATGAATAAGTACTCTCAAAGACAGAGAAATAAAAAGAACCAAAGCAGAAAAGGAAAGAAAAGTACAAAGGAAAAAGAATGAAGAAAGACTTCGGGAAATATCTGACTTCACGAGGAAAGGAAATATAAGAGTTATAGGCATCCCAGAAGGAGAGGAGAGAGACATAGGAACAGAGAAAATACTCAAGGAAATAATTGAAGAGAACTTCCCAAACATGAAGAAGGAGCTGAAAATAGACATATATGAGAAGCAAGAACACCAAACTTCCATGATGAAAGGAAAAATACAGCAAGACACATAATAGTAAAGCTCCCAAGAATCCAAGACAAGGAAAAAATAATGAACATGGCAAGAGGGAAGAAATAGATAACATACAAAGGAAAACCAATCACGCTGACTTCTCTGAAGAAACACTATGGGCACAGAGAGAGTAGAGGGACATAGTCAACAGACTCCAAGACAACAAATGCCAACCAAGAATACTCTATCCCACAAAGCTTTCCTTCCTCTATGAAGAAAGAATAAGGACCTTCCCAGACAAACAGAAACTCTGGAATTTCATCATGACTAAACCCCCCACTCCAAAAAATACTACAAGGAGTCCTAAAGCCAGAACCAACAGAGGGATGAATAAGAACAAAACAAGACAAAAAAATTAAGTTAAGTTATTAAAAAATAAGTGAATAAAATCACAGAAAAGATAAACAAAAAAGGCAAATACAGATGCTAACATATCAATATTAACTCTAAATGTAAATGGACCAAACTCTTCAGGAAAAAGACAGAGTTGCAGGCAGGATTAAGAAACAAAACCCAACCTTTCACTGCCTCCTGAAAACACATTTAACTACAAAGGACAAAAATAGGCTGAAAGTAAAAGGATGGAAAACAATCCTACAAACAAATGAATGAAAAAAGAAGGCAGGAACAGCTATACTTATATCAGATAAAACAGATTTCAAAATCAAAAAGGTAAAAAGAGACCCCAACGGTCACTACATTAGGATCAAGGGGACAATACTTCAAGAAGAAATAACACTCATTAACATATACTCACCAAATGAAGGAGCAGTAAAATATATCACACAAGTATTATCATCTCTGAAAAGAGACATGAGAGAAAACACACATGAGAGAAAACACATATGAGACTTCAAAACACCACTATCAACAATAGATAGATCAGCGAGACAAGAAATAAGTAAGGACACTCAAGCTCTAAATAAGGATCTAGAGATCATGGGCTTAACAGACATTTATAGAACACTAAACCCAAAAAATCTGAGTACACAATTTTCTTAAGTGCACACGGATCATTCTCCAAGATTGATAACATACTGGGACACAAGACAAACATGAACAGATACACCAAGATTGAAATCATACCAACTATCTTCCCATATCATGAAGTAATCAAAAGAGAAGTAAACCATAAAAAGAAAGCAAGGAACTCTCCTACCTCATGGAGATTGAAACCCACACTACTGGAAGACCACTGGATTGATGAGGAGATCAAAGAAGAAATTAAAAAATACTTTGAGTTGAATGACAAGGAGGACACCAATGCTAAATGTATGGGACACAGCAAAAGCAGTAATAAGAGGAAAATATAAAGCAATACAGGCTTACATCAAGAAACAAGAAAGAACTCAAAGAAACAACCTAATCTCACAGCTCAAAGATCCAGAAAAAGAACAACAACCCCCCCCCAAAACCAGTAGAAGAAAAGAAGTAATAAAAATCAAAGCAGATGAAATACATCAAAACTAGAAAAAAATCTAGAAGATCAATGAGATGGTTCTTCAAAATTTGGTTCTTCAAAAAAACATAAAAATAGACAAACCCCTAACCAGGCTCACAAAGGAAAAATGGAAGAAAGCACAAATAAATAAGATCACAAATGAAAGAAAAGAAATCACAACAGACACAGCAGGGCTCAAAAGAATAATCAGAAACTACTATGAACAGTTGTATGCAAACAATTGTTAAGGGGAAAATGATGTCCTAAAGCTAATTCCATACAGGCTTTGTGGACTCTGCCCCCACTCCAGACCAAAGTAAAAAGACACTGGGAACTCCAAATCCCATCACCACCAAAGGGAAGGTTGCTGGAACCTGAGGGTGGGGTTAAGCAGCCAGGTTTGGTAAAACCGGATGCGTGGGTTTTGGAGAAGATCCCCCATTTTGGCTCTCCGCCAGCTGTCAGGTTCGGCCAGCTCTGAGAATGCCTTTGGGTTTCCAGGTCGGCAGATTGGGTAGGATGCATTAAAAACTTTATTTCCCTATTTTCTCCCTGAGTTGTACATTTTCTCAATTCCCCTTCCCTTGTAAATAAACCTTTTATTAACCTTTTGTATGTGCCTGTAGTAGAGTATTAAGTCCCTTTTTAAGCGAGCGGGTGAGGACCCACAGCCAGGCAACCCGTTTTATATCGGGCTGCTCCGTAACACAAGCTCAACAATCCAGAAGAGATGGACAAATTCCTTAACTCTACAATCACCCAAATAGAACCCCTAAACAGACCAATACAAGCAGTGAAATTGAAATGGTAATAAAAAACCTCCCCCAAAACAAAAGCCCAGGACCAGGTGGATTTACAAATGAATTCTACAACACATTAAGAAATGAATAAATGCCTATCTATCACAAACTCTTTCAAAAAATTGAGAAGGAAGGGATAATACCAAACACGTTCTATGAAGCGAACATTACACTAATACCAAAACCGAACAAGACCGCACAAAAAAAGAAAACTACAGGCCAACCTCCCTAATGATTAAAGAACTAGACTTAATACCTGAAACCATAAAATACATAGAAGGAAATATAGGCAAAACACTACGTGATTTGCATATCAAAGACATCTTTACAGACACATCACCCAAAGCAGTGATAGTGAAGGCAAAGATAAACAGCTGGGACTACATCAAATTAAAGAGCTTCCTCACAGCAAAAGAGACAATAACAAAAACAAAGAGAAACCCCACTGACTGGGAGAACATTTTTGCACCCAACACTAATGATAAAGGACTGATCAAAAAAATCTACAAAGAGCTGATGAGACTCGACAAAACAAAGAAAATAATCCAGTCAAAAAATGGGCAGAAGAGCTAAAAAGAAACTTCTCTGAAGAGGAAATGCAAATGGCCAACAGGCATATGAAAAAATGTTCAACATCACTTGTAATCAGGGAAATGCAAATCAAAACTACAATGAGATACCATCTTACACTAGTAAAAATGGCACATATTAAGAAAACTAGCAACAACAAATGTTGGCGAGGGTGTGGAGAAAAAGGAACTCTCCTGCACTGTTGGTGGGAGTGCAAACTGGTCCAACCACTATGGAGAGCTGTGTGGAGATTTCTGGACCTACTAAACATAGAGCTTCCATATGATCCAGCAATTCCACTCCTAGGTATTTACCCAAAGGACACAGAAACACCAATTCCAAAGAGCACCTGCACCCCCATGTTTATAGCAGCACTATTTACAATAGCTAAGCTTTCGAAACAACCCAAATGCCCAAAAATAAATGACTAGATCAAGAAGATGTGGTACATATGCACCATGGAATATTACTCAGCAATCAAAAAAGATAAACACATGCAATTTGCAGCAACATGGATGGAGCTGGAAGGGATCATGCTCAGTGAAATAAGCCAGAAAGAAAAAGAAAAATACTGGATGGTCTCACTCATAGCAGGAATCTAGAAAACTTAAATAAGGGACCAGGAAAAAGAATAACTATAAGAAAGTAAAAATCAAAATCAACAAACAACTATGAACCAGAGACACTCTATGGGGCTTGGGGGGCGGGGAAAGGAGGGCTTGGGGTCAAAATAAGGGGGTTGTAATTGTATGGGGAATATAAAAAATAAAATTTAAATAAAATGTGAAAAAAAGAAACTCTTTCCCCAATTTCCAGCTTGTTAAATAAACCCCACTGTTATTAAATAAAATAGCTTGTTAAATAAAAAAAAATAAAAGTTACTGGATATGATGAAAATCTCAGGTGCTGTAACTGCCTGCAAACCAGCACTAATGGTGGTAATGCTGAATCACAATGGAAACTGCACTAACTAGTAGAGATCAAAGTGTAGTGAAAGGAGCAATGCAGATGTGATTTCTCCATGAAAACGAAGTAAGGTGCACTTGGATCCCAATGTGGGCTTTTAACACTCACTGGTTAACTGGAAATCTCAAATGCTCAAAATGCCCTTCTGGCCAGTGGTGCTTAATCAGCGAAAACTGCACTAAAACTAAGAGTTCAAAGTCTAATGATAGGAGCACCGCATATGTGATTTCTCCCTGGAAATGAAGTGAGATACACAGTGCTTTCCTTGCAGGCTTTCAACAGTCACTGGTTGTGAGGATAATCACAAGTGCTGAATCTGCCTCCAAACAGTGCTTCTGGCTGGTGGGGCTTTATCACTCTGATAACAGTACGAACACTAAGAGTTCAAAGTCTAGTGAAAGTAGCGATGCAGATGTTTTTCCCACTGGAAACTAAGTAAGATACAAAGTGCTTTCAATGCGGACATTTATCAGTCACTGGTTATGTGGAAAATCTCACACAGCTCAATCTGTTTCCCAAGAGTGCTTCTGGCTGGTGATGCTGAATAGCTCTCAAAACTGCAGTAACACTGCTTTCCAAGTCTAGGGAAAGGAGCAACGCACTTGAGATTTCTCCCTGGAAACAAAGATATACACTACTCTCAATGTAGCTTTTAGCAGCTACAGGTTATGTGGAAAATCAGAAGTGCTCAAATTGCCTCCAAAGAGCGCTTCTGGCCGGTGGTGTAATATCACTCTGAAACTGCACTAGTACTAACATTTCAAAATCTACTGAGACGAGCAAGACAGATGTGATTACTCCCAAGAAACTAAGGTACTTACTGCTCTCATTGCGGGTCTTCAACAATCACTAATTATGAGGAAATTCAAAGTGCTCAAATTTCCTACAAACAGCGTTTCTGACTGGTAATGCTGAAGAGCTCTGAAAACTGCACTAACACAAAGAGTTCAACGTGGAGTGAAAGGAGCAAAGCAGATGTGATTTCTCCATGGAAACTAAGTAAGGGACACTTGGTTCCCAGTGCGGTCTTTTAACACTCCCTGGTTAACAGAGAAATCTCAAGTGCTCAAAATGCCTTTCTGGCCAGTGGTGCTTAATCAGTGAAAACTGCACTAAAACTAAGAGTTCAAAGTCTAGTTAAAGGAGCAATGGTGATGTGTCTTCTCACTGGAAACTAAGTGAGATACACACTGCTGTCAAGGCAGGCTTTTCACAGTCACTGGTTTTGTGGAAAATCACACACTGCTCACTCTGTCCCCAAAGAGTGCTTCTGCCCAGTGATTCTGAATAGCTCTGAAAACTGCACTAAGAGTTCAAAGTCTAGGGAAAGGAGCAACGTATATGAGATTTTTCCTTGAAACGATGTAAGATACACACTGCTGTCAATGTGGGCTTTTCACAGTCACTTGTTATGAGGAAAATCACAAGTGCTCAAACTGCCTCCAAACAGTGCTTCTGGCTGATGGGGCTTAATCACTCTGAAAACTGCACTAACAGTAAGATTTTGAAGTCCAGTGAAAGGAGCAACTCATATATGATTGCTCACTGGGAACTAAGTAAGATGCACACTGCTGTCATTGTGGGCTTTTAGTAGTCAGTGTTATGAGGATAATTGCAAGTGCTCAAACTGCCTCCAAACAGCACTTCTGGCTGGTAATGCTGAATCGCTCTTAAAACTGCACTAACACCAAGCGTTCAAAGTCTAGTGAAAGGAGTAACACTGATGTGATTTCTCCCTGGAAACTAAGGAAGATACACACTGCTTTCAGTGCTTCAAAACCTTTCACCCTTGTAGGCTGTGGGCTCCACTACAAGCCAGGTTCCCCACACATCCCCCAAGGAAGTGTTCCTCAGCTTCTCACCCTCACTCCACAATGAATAGGGCATCACCCAAGTGTGGTTTTAAGAGACTCACTGGCCTTCTTTAACATACATAGGCTGCTTTAGTTCCGCTCAGGTCTTCCCTATCTCAGCACCAGCTTTTGCCTTTCTAAGTTGGCTGTTTTGATACATCTCATCTGCTTGGCTGCAGAGAACTTGGCGAGAGCTTCCTCCCTCTGCCAGTCTTGGGCTCTTCTCATGCCTGCCCCTTCCTTTACTTTGGCCATTGCCTCTATGGGCTGTGGCCCTAGGCTTACTGGGCAGTACACAGGCTGCTTTTGGCCACCGGCCGGTCCTTCACTTTCATCTCCTGGGGTTTACAAACGATATCATCCATCCCCAGGGTCCCCAAAACATAACATCAACCTGCCAAGGTTCCTCCTCCTCCTGGCGGGATTGTCAGTCCAAGTCCATTGGCTTTTCCCTGCATCAGCACTAGGCGAGCTCCGATTCGTGGTCCTCTTCTGTGATTCTGCTGCCTCAGGCGTCATGGGCCAGTCCTCATAGATCATCTCCTCCTTCACTAGATGTCTCACCCCGCAGCTCCCAGGCCTTGTCCACCTCCCGTGCTCCTGCAGCATCTCTAGCTCTTCACGCAAAATCCAGTTCCTGGATTTTGGTCACCTCCTGGGCTGCCATGGTGCCTCCAGTGTTGTCACAGGTTCACTGTCTGCTACTCCTCAGTCTCTTCAGAGGGCTCCACATCTGTCTGCATGGAATCATCCTGCTGAATTACGCCAATTCTAGTGGCAGGATGGCACAGTGCAGGATTTCTGTGATCCAAGCAGACGGACAAAGGAAAGTCCTGGAGCCCTTGGTGGCTTTCTTGGGCTTTTATTGAACTTTTACATGTAGTGCAGCAACCAGATACATGGTAAGCAGGGGTGCTGGGGGGCCAGGAGGCCAGCAGGCCCCCAAGCCCCCAGCGAATCTTCACTCTTTAGTCAGCTATCTGGTGTTTTCTCTCCTGCTCTGCTTCTCTTGGGGAATACTGCAGCCATTGCCCACAGAAGTAAACAATACAACTGCATATAACAATGTAACAAAATGCAGGTGCCCACCATCAGGCATACAATCCTAATGGCGGGAGGGCAGAAAAGCCTGAAAATCATTTACCCTACAACAGCTCTTTGTGAGTTGTTGGTCTCCACCAACAGCATACAGCTCTTTGAGATACCAGCCCTGGGGCCTTTGGTGCTCCTTTCAGGCAATGCCAGAGTTGGGACCAGAGGCCCAGTCTCTTGACAGAGGTCTTCAGCTTTTCTTCCCTCCTCAGAGGTTGGCTGCTGGATGCTTCTTTTCTACTTTCTTTGGAGGCCAGGAATGGAGTCTTCCCCTTCTTTCTTCTTCCTTCGGGGGCTGGAATCATCTCTCCTCATAGGGGGCTGAAATCATCTTTTCAAGGACTGGAATATCATCTCTCTCAGCGCCCTCTGATCCTGGCTTATATTCTCTTTCAGAGTGTCCCATCCACAAGTCTCATTGGACCATTTTTCAGTCCTGTGGCCGAATGGACCATTTAGCGCCAATCAGCTCATAGCTTGTAACTGATAGAGCCATTCCATGATCCAGGGGCTCATAAACAAGGAGTAAAACTGGACATTCTTTCTTATAAAGGAAATTGTGCTGCAGATTTTTTTTCAGCAAATTGGCACTTTAATTGTTGTAGGAAGGCTTATTTTGTGGTCTTTCCATAACCCCAGTTTTCTTATTGACCTGCGATAACTTCAGATTTAGAACAAAATAGGTTGTGCCAGTGCCCATTAAAAAGTTTGTCAAACGATCCCCCAATTAAGTGTTAACCAGGGCTCTAAGAAGATTGTTGGAATATGCTTTCCCAAATCAAGTGGAACATCTGGGCTCCCCAATTCTTCATCTGGTGCTTTTTGAAGATGATATCAGAGGCATGACCAGTGGCAGAGGCAGCAGCTGGGTTTGTGAAAAGGTCTGCGGAGGTCTGGAATTCTATGGAAGTTTGTGAAGGACTGCTGAATAACATGGAGGTCATCTTCTGAATGCTTCTTCTTCAGAGGTCATCTGCTGAATCCTCTCTTCAGAGGTTGGCTGTTGAGTGACTCAAGCTGTATCTTGGTCTGCCTTATATCCTCTTCAAGGCCCCCTACCCTACAAGCCTGATTGAAATGTTTTTCAATCCTAAGCATCTGAGCAGTGCCAGTTACCACTAATCAGCTTGCTTCTCTTTTCAGTTTGCATAATTAACTGAAAGTTTGAATTGTTGGGAGACTGCTGCCCTAAAGTGATCTGGAGTTTTTTGGAGAATACCTGTTTACATACAGAGTTCCAGGATGTTAGAAGTTCTGCAAAAAGAACTTCTTCCCAGAATTGACTCCTGTTCTCTGAGGACATGCTGGCTTGTACGTATGTTCCCTACTAACCAGGAAAACTTGTTTTCAGCAGTAACTTATTAATCTGTATAAGCAAAAACACAATTGTGTGCTATTTTCTTGTTCCTTTGTTCATATCTCTTTTTTTTAAAGATTTATTTATTTATGCATACAAGAACTGGGGTACAGGCCAGAGGTGCGGGGGGTGAGAGGATTCACCAGAGACAGAGTGGGGAACAGAACAGGAAAACTGACTAAAATACACTGCTGAGGGGAGCAGCAAGCAAGAGTAGCTCCCTGGCCGGTCAGGGGATAATACTTGTGCTGCAGAGGCTGCAGATAGCTTCACAGTGCTGTGCCTAACCCCTTGTGCCACCAGAGAGGCCCCCCTTTGTTCATATCTTTAATAAATCTTCAGCTGGGAGAGTGAAAGGCAAAGCTGCTCTTGATGGCACTCTCCCCACCTCCCCCCACTGCAAATTCATTGAGACTGTGAGTCTTTGTTAAGGGCAGAGAATTCCATCAGCTGTCTGGTCCATAGCAGTGGCGTCCAAACAGGGTCACGAACCCTGGAACCTCAAGGAAGGTGCATGTGGTAAGTGTGTTCTCTAGCTTACCTCTAGTTATTGGTCTCGACGGACTAAGAGGGTATTTATTTAAGGTTGGGTAACAAATGGGGCAGAATTCATCTTATCTTCATTATATAACCTCTTTAAAATGCTTGTTGGAACAGAATAGAACCACTGTTTCCACCAAAGCTTAAATGAGCTGTTAGATTGGATCATTCAGACCTCTCCTTGGTTCCCGGATATAGGTGTTTTGGATGTAGAAACTTGGGAACAAATTGGTGGAACATTGAAAAGGCATTTATAATGTTTGAAAATCCCTACTGTAGATTTTTCAACATGGGCTCTGGAACCCTTCTAGGAAACTTTTAAAAGGGAAACTAAACATAAATATGAAGTAACTGATATTTCTCAGCTTTCCATACCATCCGTACCACTAAATGAAAAGGAAAATTGCTCTGAAAGTAAAAGCCCTAAAAATAAATGGTCCCACAATAATCCTTTTCAGAAGGAATCAGTTGTTGGTTTAACTTCCTTAGCCAACGTTATGAAAGAACAAAAGACAATTTTTGTAGATGACCCAAAAATGGCTTCTGTATTGATGACTTTTCCAGTATAAAAAAAAGGGAAGGGCAAGTTGGCCACCAGTCATATCAACAGGTCACTTTAGCAGCACGCAGAGCCAGACAGAGCTTGCCTCAACCCAGAAAACCACATTGGTCTTTATTGTGTATGTTGCAGGAGCCCAGGCAGTTCCCTTGGTAGACCCAAGCTAAAACTTTAATAATAAAACTCAAAAATTCAAAAACAAATTAAAAAAAAATTTGCAAATTAAAAAAAAAAAAAAAAGGACGAGAGTCCCATCGTGTTCCTGGATCAAATGGGAGGTACTGTGTAAATATACAAATGTAGACCCAGAGTCGTATGAGGGCCAGACTTTACTAAGAGATAGATTTATGCTACAGGCAGCCCCTGATATATCAGGAGAAAATAACAAAAAGTGGCTGTAGGCCCTCAACAATCATTGGAAAATCTCCTGCATGTTGCCACCTATCTTTTACAACAGGGATCAGGAGGAGATAAAGGAAAAGACCCAAAAGGCCCGTGTCAAGGCAGAGGCTCTGGTGGCTGCTCTTAGAACCTCAGGGATGGCTTCACGAGAGGAACAAGGTACTTTCAGTGTGGCCATACAGGGCATTTCCAAAGAGTGCCCCAACCAAGAGATCAGCTTCCAGACAGCCAGCAGTTGCCTCTAAGACTGTGCTCCAAATGTCAGCGTAATCATTGGAGAAGGGACTGTCCTTGGTTGCAGAAACCAGGGCCAGCCTGTCCAAACTCTGATGAGACCCAGGGGCTCTGATTGCCCCTGCCCTCTCAATTTCATCATCAGAGCCGAGGGCTTGTCTTGAAGTAGAGGGCCATTCAATGGACTTTCTGCTGGATACTGGGGCCATGTACTCTGTCCTCCAATCTTGATTCTTACAGTTAACATCTAATGGGGTAGCAGTTAAGGCAGTAGCCAGAAAAACTATTTACTAGATATTTTACCCCATTTTGGGGTGCCTCTGGGACTCCTTTTGTTTTTTGCATGCCTTCCTAGTGATCCCTGAATGCCCAACCCTACTTCTAGGCCAAAATATCTTGGTCAAGGTGGGTGCTTCATTTTATGTTCGCCAGCCAGAACAGTGGGCCACTCCCTTATGCACCCTTATTTTGCCTGTAATTGTAAAAATTGACCCATTAGTCTGGTCTGATTGATCACAGGAGGGGAGAGCAGTTTCCAGAACTCCCATTAAAATCAAGTTAAAACCAGGAGTACTATATCCCTGCCAACAACAATATTCATTGAGATCAGAAGCAGAGGCAAAAACGGGTCTTTCTTACATAATCAACACTTTAAAACACCAGGGTCTCTGCTAGTTCCCTGCTCTAGCCTGTATAACTCTCCTATCTTGGGGGAAAAATAGCCAAATGGCTCTTGGTGTCAGGTTCAAGACTTAAGATAAATTAACCAGACTGTCATTCCCCTGCACCCTGTAGTGCCAAATCTCTATACATTGCTGTCCCAGGTGCCAGGAGATGAGAAGTTCTTCTCAGTCCTGAACCTGAAGGATGCATTTTCTTGTATTCCCTTACATCCAGATTCATGGTTTCTTTTTGCCTTTGAGGACCCTCAAATATTCACTCACAACTTGCTTGGAACCCTTGCCATACTTCTCTTTGGCCTGTACATTCTAAACCCCTTGGTTAGTTTTGTCTCCCGTAGGTTAAAAGTTACAAACCTTCAGCTTGCAGTTATCACCAGTCCACTGACTACGTACCAGCTCCCTGGACAGACCCACTCCAACACTGCTGACCTGCCCTACTGCACCCTCCTTCCAGCAGGAAGTAGCCAGATAGACTCAACACCCCCTACCCTCACGGCTGCTCAGCATTGTGCTCTCTCTGGTGGGACTGAGAAAATCTGAAACCAGGAGAACTTGGAAAACTGTAAAGGCTGAGACAAGGGCCTATGAAAAATTCCATCTAAAAGTTGGGTCTGGTACAACAACCCCTGAATGTGAGGGAGGTTTATATCATACTGAAGAAGGAACCTGAACTCTTATGAATATCACCTTCCAAAAGAAAGCTTTTGATTCTGCCTGTATGCTTAATCCTTATGTTTTGTTGCCATAAAATATTCATGTTAGTTATAATACATCCTATTCCATGTATCATGTTACTTGTAATGACTGTTATCTGCAACAATGTATTACCAGGACATACTGGTACCTAGTCCAAATATCACATTCTTAATACTGAAAGAGCTGGTGGCCACTTGGGTTCCAGATGAACTCCAGGATCCGTGACAAGACTCCTTCTATGGCATTCACACAGGAGCTGATGCATCACTTGAAACACAACACCAAAAGATTCATACAGGCTCTGCATATGCATACTCTTCTCTAAAAACAAAAAGGGGGGCCCCTTTCCGGTGTTCAAGGTGTCGAAGCGAGGACGTGGTGGGTCCTCTAATGCAAAATTCCACATTTCGTTGGGTCTTCCGGTGGGAGCCATGATCAACTGTGCTGACAACACAGGCACCAAGAATCTCTACATCATCTCTGTGAAGGGGATAAAGGGACAGCTGAACAGACTCCCTGCTGCTGGTGTGGGCAACATGGTGATTGCCACAGTCAAGAAAGGCAAACCAGAGCTCAGAAAGAAGGTACATCCAGCAGTGGTAATACAACAACAAAAATCCTATCGGAGAAAAGACGGTGTATTTCTTTATTTTGAAGATAATGCTGGGGTAATAGTAAACAATAAAGGCGAGATGAAAGGTTCTGCCATCACTGGACCAGTTGCAAAAGAATGTGCAGACTTATGGCCCAGGATTGCATCCAATGCTGGAAGCATTGCATGATTCTTAGGCCTATTTGTAAAAAAAGAAGTCATTAAAAGAATTAATTGCCAAAATAAATAAATAAATAAAAACAAAAAGGGGGATATGTTGGGAGCCTGCTGCCCAAAAGGGAGCTGGAGTTTTTTGGAGAATACCTGTTTACTTTGCAGACGGAGTTCAAGGATGTTAGTTCTGCAAAAAGAACTTCTTCCCAGAATTGACTCCTGTTCTCTGATGACATGCTGGCTTGTGCGCATGTTCCCTACTAACCAGGAAAACTTGTTTTCAACAATAACTTATTAATCTGTATAAACAAAAATATAATTGCATGCTATTTTCTTGTTCCTTTGTTCATATCTTAAATAAAAGATTGGGCTGGGAGAGTGAAAGGCAGAGCTGCTCTCGGTGGCACTCTCCCCAGCCTCCCACCACTGCAAATTCATTTAGACTCTGAGTTTTTGTTAATGGCAGAGAACTTCATCAGCTGTCCTGTTGGCGGCATTGAATGACAGCTGGAGAACTCAAATCTGATTGCTCCATTTACAATCCTGGAGCCAGATACAAAAGGGGAAGGCCTGGCACCTGCATAAACTGACTTACACTCAGGTATGGCTCCAAGGAACCACAGTAAGAGCCAGCCTCAGTGAGGCTGAAGACATTATGTATCTGACACCCCTTCAGTGGGGCTGGGTTTGACAATTTGAGGGACTCTGCTGCAGTGTTGGAACATGGGTCCTAGAGATTGCAGATTGGGCTGCCACTGGAATCCAGTTTCAGCTCCTCATTTAATTTTCATATTTGGTTATAGCAATTGTTCAGGCTCTCATTTAAAGACCCCAAGGGACTTCATTATGACACTGTTGGAAAACCGTGGGTTTCTGCATCAGATGTGTTGCATTTCAGTCAAGGCAGCACAAATGCCTGTTAATATGACCTATACAGGTAGACTGAAACTTTTTTCTGGTTTCTTACTTTAAAACCCAGAAGATTTACCTGCTAGGGGCTCACAGAAATCAAGACTGGGAAAATAAGATAATTACCAAAAAATTTTTGGAATGTGAAGAAAAAGGTATTTGGAAAAGCACATTTTACCACTGATAAGTTGTAATTTAGAATTACCATTATTTAAAAAATTTGGAAACAAAACTAGAGCAAGGTTCTTGATTTGCTTGGGTTTCTGAGGAGAGCCATCACGACATCTGCAAATATGTATTTATCCCAATATTCCTAATTGTCTTTTTCCTGTCTGTCATTTGTCTAAGACCTCTACAAAACAATGGAAAGGGTGTTCTTGAAATTAGTGATTTATATAAACAGATATTTTATGTTGAATCATTCTTACATGCTGGAATAAACTGTTACCATATGCAATTATTTTATTTTATTTTTTAAAAGATTTTATTTATTTATACAAGAACTGGGATACAGGTCAGAGGCGCAGGAGGGTGAGAGAATTCACCAGAGACAGAGCGTGGAGCAGAACAGGCAGACGGACCGAAGGCACTGCTGAGGAGAGCAGCGGGAGAGGCAGGAGAGGTCTGCAGCGCCATGTGGGTTTCTCCCTGGCCTGCCAGGAATTGAACCCTTGCTGCAGAGGCTGCGGACAGCTTCACAGGGTGGTGCTCAACCCGCTGAGCCACCAGGGAGGCCCTGCAATTATTTTAATATACTACTATTTTAGGGGGGTTGGTATAGGCAAATGAGATTGCTATACATTTCCATTTTTGGTAATCTTCATTTATTTGTTTTCAAGATTTATTTATTTATGCATACAAGAACAGAGGAGTGAGGTTGAGAGGATTCACCAGAGACAGAGTGGGGGGCAGAACAGGTGGATCTACTGCTGAGAGGAGCAGTGGGTAACACAGGAGAGGTCTGCTGCACAATTTGGGTCAGCTCCCTGGCTGGGGATTGAATTCATGCTGCAGTGGCTGCCGATAGTTTCCTAGTGCTGAGACTTAGTCCCTTGTGCCACCAGGGAGGCCCAATCTTCAGCTTTAATGTCAGAGTCCTACAGCCACATACACAGTGAACTGAAAGAATTCACTTGAAAACATTCTGCCTTTTTCTTTCTTTAAAGATTGCTTTCTTTTTTTGTCTTTAAAGATTTATTTATTTATGCATACAAGAACTGGGGTACAGGCCAAAGGTGTGTGTGTGGGGGGGTGAGAGGATTAACCAGAGACAGAGTGGAGAACAGAACAGGCAGATTGATTGAAATACACTGCTGAGGGGAGCAGCAGGGGAGCCAGGAGAGGTCTGCTGCGCCATGTGGGAATCTCCCTGGCTAGGGATCGAACTCGTTGCAGCGGCTGCGGACAGCTTCATAGGTTGCCTCTTAACCCCTTGCGCCACCAGGGAGGCCCTCTGCCTTTTTCTTTTAATGCATGAAACAGTTTAAATAATACAGTACAAAATTAATCAAATTAAAAAATAATCCACTTCCTGTTTTTAAGTGGTTGAACATACTTGCAAGTGAATTGAAACTAAAGTGCTTTTTTCAGTGCTATGTGTACAGAAAAATTACATCATTGCAAAATACTGGGTCTTGGGGAGTTGGTTCAAATAATAGTGAATAAATATCCTTGAGGAATGATGGAAAACCACATGATACCATTGGTTCTTCTCTCATGGCTCCAATGACTAAGAACTGTGTATCCACAACACTGGGATGTTCTTTCAGGTTTTTTTTGTCATCTGAATCCTGGACAAAGATTGGGATTAAAAAAAAAAAAAACAACAGAGAGAAAGACCATGGATCCTGCCTGTCAATATGTCAGCATCAAGTTGACATTCTTGACTCCTTCCCTGTTGACTCTATGAAACTACCTACTCCCTCTCCTAAATGTCCTGTTTTCTTATCCTTTTGATGACTATATCACGTAGGGTTCCCTTGAACATAGAACATGTGTTTGGACCAACAGAGCCAGTTTTACTTTGATTGTTCCCTTTTAGACAGTCACATGACTTTCCATGCTCTGAAGGGAGTTAGGGAACAAGAAGAAATATCAGCTGTTCAGTGATTTCTCCTTATGGTGCCTTTTCCTAGTGAATGTGGTCAGGCAGGGTTCCAGGGAGGAGAGGGAAGCAGAACCACTGTGTAGAGTCCTGCAGAAAAGACAAAGAATACAGGAGCAGAAAACCAACTGTCACAGCCCACCAGGATAAACATGGCTCATGATGAATATGCACATTACTCAAATGAACCCATAATGTGTATTGTAGTTCCAGCTGATTACCACAAATGCTTTTGAAGTTTTCCTAAAAGCATCCTAAAACCAAAGGTTTGAAAGAAATATGAATATGGCTCTAGAGACTATGGGAAAGCTGATGTGGCTGTGCCCTGTGAGCGAAAACTAGAAGTTAGAGGGAGGGCCCAGCAGCCCCACGGGGAGCTGCAACCACCTGGAAGAGTGCTGTTTGGCACACATATAGTGCTACAGACTATGTGAACTCCAAAACTAACACCCATCAGCCCATCCACAGCATCACAGTCCTTGCAAAAACAAGAAAGACTGGCATGACAGTGCCAGACCTGGCCCATTAACCAGTGCCTGACATCCCAGTAGAAACACCCAGAAGCCATGCCTGCTGGGGATATAACAAATCCAAAAAGTAAACAACAGGTAGAAAGAAAAACACAAATAAGGAAAGCAAGCCTTCCAGGGTATGACACACCACAAAAAGAAAATCAGCCACAGAAACCAACAACACCAACATGGAAGAATTTGTCTGACAGAAAGAGAATTCAAAATAACCATGATTAAAAAAAACATAGAGAAAGAAAAAGAAAAGAATGACACAAGAAATATAATCAAAGAACTGCAGAAAGAAAATGAGCCTTTAAAGGAAGAAATAATGGAAATGAAGGATGTTAAAAGATTAATGGAGGAGCTAAAGAATTCTGGGAGAAGCAACAAAAACAGAATTGATGAAATGGAAAAAAAAATCACTACTCTTGAAGACACAGATATAAAAAGAACTAAAAAGAAAAGAGTGGGACAAAGGAAAAAGAATGAAGAAAAACTTCAAGAAATCTCGAACACCATGAGGAAATATGAGTCACAGGAATCCCAGAAGGTGAAGAGAGAGACAAAGAAATTATTCAAGGAAATAATCAAAGAGAACTTCCTATACATGAAGAAGGAAATGAAAATAGACATACAGGCAGCTAGAAGAACTCTAAATTACCACAAAAGGAAACTGATAGCAAGACATACAATACTGAAGCTTCCAAAAGTCCAAGACAAAGAAAAAATAATGAAGCTGATGAAGGAGACGAAACAGATAACTTACAAAGGAAAATCTATTAGGCTGATATTAGACTTCTCTGAAGAAATACTATGAGCAACAAAAGAATGGAACAACATATTCAAAAAAACTCCAAGATAAAAAATGCCAGACAAAAATACTTTATCCTCCAAATCTCTTGTTATATGAGGGAAAAATAAGGACCTTCTCAGACAAACAAAATCTTCAGAAATTCGCTACTACTAAACCCCCACTCCAAGAAATATAACAAGAAACCTTAAAATCTAAACCAACAGGAAAATTCCTTTTTCTCCACAACCTCGCCAACATTTGTTGCTGCTAGTTTTTTTTAATATGTGCCATTCTCACTGGTGTAAGATGGTATCTCATTATAGCTTTGATATGCATTTCCCTGATTACAAATGATGTTGAACATTTTTTCATATGCCTGTTGGCCATTTGCATTTCCTCTTTGGAGAAGGCTGGTGGTACATATACACAATGGAATATTACTCAGCAATCAAAAAGATAAACACATGCAGTTTGCAGCAACATGGATGGAGCTAGAAGAGATCATGCTCAGCAAAATAAGTCAGAAAGAAAAAGAAAAATACAGGATGGTCTCACTCATAGCAGGAATTTAGAAAACCTAAATAAGGGACCAGGAAAAAGACTAATTATACAAAGTAAAAATCAAAATCAACAAGCAACTATAAACCAGAGACACACTACAGGAGGGGAGGGACAGGGAGAGGAAGGGTTAGGGTCAAAATAAGGGGAGATGCCCTTGCAGCCTATGAGAATATAACCAAAATGAAAATGCATACATTTTGCAAAAATGAAAAATGATGTAAGAATTATATAAAATAAAATATTAAAAAAATCTAAACCAACAGAAGAAAGAACAGGAAGAACAGAATAAGATAATGAATAGAAACACAAAACAATAAACAGAATGGCAACTATGGCCCTATGTATAGATAATCACCCTAAATGTAAATGGCCTAAATTCACACACACAAAAAAAAAGACACAGAGTAGCAGGCTGAATTAGAAAACAGAAGCCAACCTTCTGCTGTCCTCAGGAAACACACCTAAGAGCCAAAAATAAATACAGATTAAAAGTAAAGGGCTGGAAAACAATTCTACAAGCAAATGGCCCCCAAAAGAAGGCAGGGGCAGCCATACTTATATCAGATAAAATAGACTTCAAACTAAAAAATATGACAAGAGACACTGATGGACACTGCATAATGATCAAGGGGACAGTACTCCAGAAAGTTTCTCTCTCCTTTGTGCATTTTCTTCTCTCACTTATTTTCTACTTTTTAATTTTCTTGTCATTCTTCCTCTTTCCTTCTTCTTTTGCCCTTTATTTTCTCTTTCTGTTCTCCAAGTCACAACCTCAAGGGACCTAGTAGTTCAAGGCAGAAGCGCATCCCACTCAGTTAGAAGGCACCTCCCAGTGGATTGTGCCTCAGTTTGTGCCTGGTGGTACAGCACTCCATATGAGACTCTTGACTAGTCCAGGCTGAAGAATTGGATCCCGTTCTAAATAGTAGGGGGCTGTGAAGGCAGGGGCTCCTGGGACAAATCACAGCTCACAAAAGCATCTGCCACAGTAAAAGTGTGCCAGGTTGCGAGCTACAGGAAGTCCAACCCTTAAAACCCACCCACCCCAGTATTCCCAGACACCCAATAGGAGAGCCTGGAAGAGCCACTGCTGACATCAACCATCTGGTAGACATGTACCCAGGTGGAATCCCCCCAAATCCTAACTATGGTAGCCCCCAATGCTCTAGAAGAGTGACTGGAAAATCCCCACCTGCCTTAAGCAGTGGTCAAGTTAAAGAGATCAGAGGGGGAAGCTGCATGAGCATCCACCCCGAACCCCACTCAAAAGCCACAGGGACCCAGGCACCAGGCAGATATATCCACACCCTGGTGGGAGAACTTAGAAGTCATGCCCACGGGCACCAGTGGTACAGGGGTACTACAAATAGAGCAAAAGTGAAGGCAAACAATGGGAAGAATAAAAATACAAGTGATCAAGCAGGCTTTCCTGGGGATAATATACCATGGGAAGAAATTCAATCTCCAGAAGACATAGAAGAATATCTCTACCTGACAGATAAAGAATTCAGAATTGCCATGATGAAAATACTTGAAGAGTTAAGAGAAAATACAAAAAGGGAAAAGAATGTAATGAATGAATTAAGGAATGTGAACGAATACCTAAGAAGATAATAAAGGAACTGGAGGGTGTTCAATGTTTAGTGGAGGAAGTAAATAATTCTGGGGACAGCAACAAAATAGAATAGAAGAAATGGAAAATGAATCAGTACTCTCAAAGATACAGGCATAAAGAAACCAAAAAAGAAAAGGAAAAGGAGATACAAAGGAAAAAAATGAAGAAACACTTGGAGAACTATCTGAAACCATGAGAAAAGGAAATATAATAATCATAGGGGGCCTCCCCTGGTGGCGCAGTGGTTGAGCGCTGGGCTGCGAAGCTGCCTGCAGCCTCTGCAGCGCCAGTTCAATCCCTGGCCACCTGTGAGAGTCCGACATGGCTCACAGACCTCTCCTGCCACCCGCTACTCCCCTCAGCAGTGTACTTTGGTCCTTCTGCCTGTTCTGCTCCCAGCTCTGGCTCTGGTGAATTCTCTCATCCTCCTACGCTTCTGACTGTACCCAATGCTTGTATAAATAAATGAATAAATCTTTTAAAAAAATCATAGGAGGGGCCTCCTCTGGTGGTGCAGCGGTTGAGCGCTGGGCTGCGAAGCTGCAGCCTCTGCAGCACCAGTTCAATCCCCGGCCACCGGCGAGGGTCCCACATGGTGCGCAGACCTCCCCTGCCACCCGCTGCTCCCCTCAGCAGTGTCCTCTGTCTGTCTGCCTGTTCTGTTCCCTGCTCTGGCTCTGGTGAATTCTTTCACCCTCCCATGCTTCTGACTGTACCCCGTGCTTGTATAAATAAATAAATCTTTAAAAAAAAAATCATAGGAATCCCACAAGGTGAAGAGAGAGACAAAGGAACTTGACAAACTATTCAAGGAAATAATCAAAGAGAACTTCCCAACCATGAAGAAGGACATGAAAATAGAAATACAGGAAACTAGAAAAACACCAAATTACCACAATGAAAGGAAAACTACAGCAAGACACATAATAGTAAAATTTCCCAGAGTCCAAGACAAGGAAATAATAATGAAATTCATGAAGGGAAAGAAACAGAGAACCTACATAGGAAAACTAATCAGGCTGGCATCACACTTCTCTGAAGAAGCAAGAAGAGGGGCAAGAGGAGAATGGAGTGACATATTCAACAAACTCCAAGAAAAAAATGCCTACCAAGAATGCTTTACCCCACAAAGCTCTCCTTCCTCTATGAGGGAAAAATAAGACAAACAAAAATATTCAGAAATTCATTACAACTAAACCCCCATTCCAAAATGTATTACAAGAGACCTAAAGCCAAAACCAACAGAAGAATCAATAGTATGAACAGAATATGGTTAGGGATACAACCACAAAATGATAAACTAAATGGCAAGTAGAGAGACAAATGTAGCAATAGTATTCCTTAATGTAAATGTGTTAGGGGGAAAAGGATGTCCCAAAGCTATTTCCATATAGGCTTTGTGGACTCCACCCCCACCCCAGGTCAAAGCCAAAGACACTGGGAACTCCAAATCCCATCACCACCAAAGGGAAGGTGGCTGGGACCTGAGGGTGGGGTTAAGCAGCCAGGTGGATAGAAAAGGCAGACACGTGGGCTTTGGGGGACCCCATTTTGGGCTCTCCACCAGCTCGCAGTGTCCGGCCAGCTCTGAGAGTGACTTTGGGTTTCCAGGTCTTCGGATCAGGTAGGACGCATTAAAGACTTTATTTCCCTATTTTCTCCCTGAGTTGTACATTTTCCTTATTTCCTTTCCTCTTGTAAATAAACCTTTTATTAACCTTTTTATGTGTGTCTGTAGTAGAGTATTCATAAGTCCCTTTAAAGCGCGCGGGTGAGGACCCACAGCCGGGAACCCGTTTAATATCGGGGTTGCTCTATAACAGCTTGGCGCCCAATGTGGGGCCCAAACCCACGACCCTGAGATTCGGAAGACCCTTCCAGGCCTCAGTTCTGAAAGCCAGTCCGGAAATAGCTCAAGATTGCCGGATCACACAATATGTGAAAAACATCCAGGAGGTTCTGGCAGTAATTCATAACTTTGCAAACTCAAGGATCTCTATGCCTCCTGATCAACCATTGCATCCCTTCAAACCTGGAGATCAGGTCTTACTGAAGACCTGGCAGAGTGGGGATGCCCAAAACCAGCTGTCAGAAAAATGGACTGGTCCATATGACGTTTTGCTAAGCACACATACTTCTCTGAAACTTGCAGGCATAAAACCCTGGGTACATCATTCCAGAGTTAAGAAAGCGCCAGAAGGAACTGACCCAGAAGCGAAGTCCCATTGGTCTTGTGAACCCATTGAAGACTTGAGGTATTTGTTTAAGAAACAGAAAAAAACTTAAATGTTACTGACTTCTTTTCCAGTTATTGTTGCAGGATACCCAAGAACTCATTTTTTTCTGAAGAAACCCTGAGAAAAAAACTACCATGCTCTAACCAATCTCTTCCCTTCAAAGTTTAGGAGACATGAAATAACATCTAGGATCATGCATATGCTGACAGTATTTTTTTACATAGAAAGGTTTTTAATCTTGATTTTGTTATTTCCTATCAACTTTTGTTTTTTTTTACTTTGAAGTTTTTTTTCTGCTTGTTTTTTTTTTATTGTTACTTTGGCCTATCAGACAAACTGCAGTTGTAGGGATATCCCACGCGTGATGAATGGTAACTAAAGAGCTCTTTGTGTCTATATGTTGTCTGTCTGTATGTCCTTGTGTCTAACCGTCTTGACCTGCAGTGATCGACAAATTGGTATACATGGTGCCCATAGACGTTGAAAAGAAAAAAAAAAAAGAGTCTCCAGTTATGAGAAAAACTAAAGGTTATGATTTGATTGTCAACATTGTGCTACTGAACTAAGCCAGTGCCGTCATAGAGATTGAATATTGTTGTTTCTGTTAATTTTTCTGATATTTATGGCAAAGCTTCCCAAAAATCTAAATTCAAGTACAAATTTGGTAGCCTGTCATTTGGCTGGTGCAAAGAAATTTTGTGGAACCTCAGTAGAGCTCCTGAGACACTCCACAAAGTTTCTCCCTTTCCTCCTGGGAAGGCATTAGATGAATTTATTCTATTTGGCTTTTACCTAATGAAGTATAACTGGAAGGGAAGAATTGTCACTTGGGAAAATGGTAAAACTTTGGTATGTACAAAATGTTAACAGTAATTTTCTAAAATGTGTATATAAAAAAAAAAAACTTCTCAGTATCTGGTATGTATGTAAATTGTCAATGGTAATTGTCACCTTGTAATATTGTTTCACATCTACAGAAATTGTTTCTGGACATATAGGGAAAAAAGGTCTCAACAGATTCCTATTGATAGAACTGTTGAGAGTAAAAAACTTTCCTACAAAGGACTAAATAGACCTGGAAATACACCTGACATTTACTAAGTTTTCTTTGACATAATACTGGTAATTTTTTTATGCATTCTGTCCTAAATCCACAAAATTTTTGTTTTGTTTTGTTTTGAGTAACCAGGATCTGCAGCAAGGTTGCAATTTTTTTTTCCAGCAAAGCTAACCTGTCACATTTTCTCTCCCCTTGATATCAACACAGCATACAAATAGTGATAGTAATTTTTGCTACTTATCTCAGAGTCTGTTTTTGCATAACTTCCATAGGAATTTTGTCTGCTTAAACAAAAATTGGATGTGAGTTTGATTGTGTGGCTTTGCGTGAAGTTCTTCCAAAAAGTTAAAAAAGAGCTAAACCAAGAAGAGGAAAACCTGTTTGCTTTGTCTGTAGGGTTCCAGAGACCTCCAAAGAAGGTGAGGAAGCTTGCCTCCATTGGCAGGACTGGACAACCCAGCCAACGAAAATGCCCTGGTACCCTCGAGAAGAGGAAAGCCCAGGTGGAGTCTAATGAGACCAACTTTGTACCTGAAGCCTACATCGACTGGATGCCATGGTTTGCTCTGATCCTATATGAATTTTTCAACAAAGCCAGCTAAAATTGCTGTTAGTTATTTTCTGCCCTGTGATTTTATGCAAAAATAGGAAAAATGGCTTAAAAGTACATTTAGTTTGCAAACTTTTGCTATGCTGTTAAAAGTTTGGGATCAAGGTTGAGAAAATTTGTGTTTTACACCAGTTAAACCATTTTAAGACTTTTTTTTTTCCTGTGATTTTTACATATCTGCTGTCTTATTTTGGCTAATGCCTCCAGATGTCTTTTTTTTTTTTTGGCTTAAACTGATGAACTATTTTTCTTGGAGTAAAGGACTTTTGCTTTCCACTATGGACAAATACCTGGAGAGACTGGTTTTCTTTCACACTGGAACCTAAAAAAATGTTCATCTGAGACTGCATCCCAACCTCCATATATTCGATCTTCATCACCATGGAAATGGTGGCAAAAAGTGAAAGGGGGGAATTGTTAGGGGGAAAAGGATGTCCCAAAGCTATTTCCATATAGGCTTTGTGGACTCCATCCCCACCCCAGGTCAAAGCCAAAGACACTGGGAACTCCAAATCCCATCACCACCAAAGGGAAGGTGGCTGGGACCTGAAGGTGGGGTTAAGCAGCCAGGTGGATAGAAAAGGCAGACCCACAGCCAGGAACCCATTTAATATCGGGGTTGCTCTATAACAAATGGACTAAACCAATCAATAAAAAAAACACAGAGTAGGGCCTCCCCGGTGGTGTAGCGGTTGAGCCCTGGGCTCAGAAGCTGCCCGCAGCCTCTGCAGCTCTGGTTCGATCCCCGGCTGGCTGGTAAGGGTCCCACATGGCACGCAGACCTTTCCTGCAGCCCGCTGCTCCCCTCAGCAGTGTGTTTCATCGTCTGCCTGTCCTGCTCCTCACTCTGGTTCTGGTGAATTCTATCACCCTCCTGCACTTCTGACTGTACCCAGTGCTTGTATAAATAAATAAATAAATCTTAAAAAAAAAAAGACACAGAGTAGCAGGCTGTATTAAAAAACAAAATCCAAACTTCTGTCGTCTCCAGGAAACACATTTAATTGCAAGAGATAAACGTAGACTGAAAGTAAAAGGTTAGGGAAAAATTCTATAAACTAATGGGCCCACAAGAACACAGGAACAGCCATGCGTATATCAGATAAAATAGACTTCAAACTTAAGAGGGTAAAAAGACATAGATTTCGCCACATTATGATCAAGAGGCTACCAGGAAGATACAGCATTCGTCAACATATGAAGGAGCACCAAATGAAGGAGCACCAAAATATTTTCGACAGTTATTATCGTCTCTGAACACACACATTAGAGAAAATACATATGTAGTAGGAGAACTCAACACCCCACTCACCAATGAACAGATCAACAAGACAAAAAATAAACAAGGACACTAGAGCCCTAAAAAGGACCTAAACCTCACGGGCTTAACACATGTCTATAGAACACTACATCCAAAAAAAAAAAAAAAAAAAATCCAAGTATATATTTTTTTATATATAAAGTTTCTTTTTCTTTCTTTTTAAAAAAAGATTTATTTATTTATTTATTTATTTATTTATTTATACACGCACTGGGTACAGTCAGAAGCGAGGGAGGGTGAGAGTACTCACCAGAGCCAGAGCGGGGAGCAGAGCAGGCAGAAGGACTGAAGTACACTGCTGAGGGGAGCAGCGGGGAGCAGGAGAGGTCTGCGTGCCATGTGGGACCCTCCTCCAGTGGCCGGGGAGCAGCCGGGGATCGAACCGGCGCTGCAGAGGCTGCAGGCAGCTTCGCAACCCAGCGCTCAACCGCTGCGCCACCGGGGAGGCCCGTATGCATTTTTCTTAAGTGCACATTAATCATTCTCTAGGATTGATCACATATTGGGCCACAAGACAAACATCAACAGATGCATTAAGATCAAAATGATACCAAGTATGTTATCATGAAAAGAAAGCAAGATCAAAACTACCATGAGATACCATCTTACACCAGTGAGAATGTCACATATTAAAAAAACTAACAACAACAAATGTTGGCAAGTATGTGGAGAAAAAGGAACTCTCCTACACAACTGGTGGGAGTGCAAACCGGTCCAACCACTATGGAAAGCTGTGTGGAGATTCCTCAACCTACTAAAGATGGAGATTCCATATGATCCAGCAATTCCACTCCTAGGTATTTACACAAAGGACACAGAAACATTCTTCAAAAGGGCACTTGCACCCCTATGTTTATTGCAGCACTATTTACAATAGGTAGGCTATGGAAACAACCCAAGTACCCAAAAATAGATGGCTGGATCAAGAAGATGTAGTACATATACATAATGAAATATTACTCAGCAATCAAAAAAAGATAAACTCATGCAACTTGCAGCAACATGGATGGAGCTGGAAGGGATCATACTCAGTGAAATAAGCCAGAAAGAAAAAAGAAAAATACCAGATGATCTCACTCATAGCAGGAATTTAGAAAACCTAAATAAGGGACCAGGAAAAAGACTAATTATAATAAAGAAAAAATGAAAATCAACAAGCAACTATAAACTAGAGACACACTATGGGTAGTGGGGGGAGAGAGAAGGGAGTGGCATCAAAACAGGGGAGGTGGGAATTGTATGGGGACTATAACCAAGATGAAAATGCATACATTGTGCAAAAATGAAAAATGATGTGTAAATATATGAAATAAAATAAAAATGATCAAAAAAAATAAAAAGAAAGAAAGGAACCCACCCACTTCATGGAGATTGAAACCCATACTACTGGAAGACTACTGGACTAATGAGGAGATCAAAGAGGAAATAAAAAAAAATACATAGAGATGAATGATAATGAGGACACAACTTTCCAGAATGTATAGGACACAGCAAAAGCAGTAATATGAGGAAAGTATATAGCCATACACATTCACATCAATAAATAAGAAAGAACTCAAAGAGACAACCTAATCTCCCATCTCAAGAACTACAAAAAGAAAAACAAAAAATCAAAAGCCAGTATAAGAAAGAAAATAATAAAAATCAAAGAAGATATAAATGAATAGAAATCAAAAAGGCAATACAAAAGAGCAAGAAAACCAAAACTTTGGTCTTTGAAAAATAAAACAAACCTCTCACCAGGCTCACAAAGAAAAAATGAGAGAAAACACAAATAAATAGGATCATAAATGAAAAAGGAGAAATTACAACAGATATAGCAGATTCAAAAGAATAACCAGAGATTATTACAAACAGTTATATGCAAACAAGTTCAAAAATCTAGAAGAGATGGACAAATTCATAGAACTATACAGTCATCCAAAGCTAGATAAGGAAGAAATAGAACACCTAAACAGACCAATTACAAGCAGCAAAACTGAAGCAGTAATCAAAACAACTCCCCCAAAACAAAAGCCCAGGACCAGATGGTTTCAAAAATGAATTCCACCAAACATTCGGAAATTACCGAGTGCCTATGTAACACAAACTCTTTCAAAAAAATTGATTAGGAAGGAATACTACCAAATACATTATATGAAGCCAACATTACACTCATACCAAAATGAAACAAGGCCAACAAACAAAAAGAAAACTATGAGCCAATCTCTCTAATGAACATGATGTAGAAATCCTCAATAAAATCTTAGCCAACAGAGTCAAAAAATGCATCAAAAAGATAATATACCATGACCAAGTGGGATTTATTCCAGGGACACAAGGATGGCCCAACATCAAAAATCAATTAATATAATCCAACACATCAACAAAAAGAAAAATAAAAACCATATGGTCATATCAATAGATGCTGAGAAATCATTCAACAAAGTTCAACATCCATTTATGATGAAGGCCCTTGAAAGTCTCAGGGTAGAAGGAATATACCTTAACATAATAAAAGCCATATGTGACAAATCCACAGGCATATTATTCTCACTGGTGAAAAACTGAAAGCCTTTCCTTTAAGATCTGAACAAACAAGGATGCCCACTCTCACCACTGCTTTTCAATATAATACTGAAAGTCCTAGCCAGAACAACAAGACAAGAGAAAGACATACAAGGAATCCCAATAGGGTAAAAATAAGCAAAACTATCACTATTTGCAGATGATATGATAACATACATAGAGAACCCTAAAAACTCCACAGAAAAACTAATCTAAATATTAGATCAGTTTAGTAAAGTAGCAAGATACAAAATCAACACACAAAAATCAGTACCTTTCTTTTATGCAAACAATCTGAAGAAGAATTTAAGAAAACCATCCCATTTACAATTGAAACAAAAAATCAAATACCTGGGAATAAACCTAACAAAAGAGGTGAAAGACCCATGCATAGAAAATTATAAAACATTGTTAAAAGAAATAGAAGACACAAAAATGGAAAGATATCCCCTGCTCATGGATTGGAAGAATTAACAATATCAAAATGGTCATCCTACTGAAAACAATCTACAGATGCAATGCAATCCCAATAAAACTCTTGATGACATTTTTCAAGGAAATGGAGCAAATACTGATGATATTCACATGGAGACACAAAAAAACCTCAAATAGCCAGAGCTCTCCTGACTACAAAGAAGAAGTATGCGGGTATCATACTCCCAGACTTAAAACTATACTGCAAAGCCATTAATAATTAAACTGGCATGGTACTGGAACAAAAATAGACATACAGACTTAAGGAATTGAACAGAAAACCCAGAAGTAAAGCCACACATATATGGACAACTAATCTTTGACAAAGGAGCAAAGAAATATGCAATGAAACAAGGACAGTTTGTTCAATAAATGGTGCTGGGAAAACTGGACTGCTACTTGCAAAAGAATGAAGCTAGAACACTACCTCACACCATGGACCAAACCAACTCAAAATTGATAAAATAAGTGAACATAAGACCTGAAACTGTTAGGGGGAAAAGGATGTCCTAAAGCTAATTCCATACAGGCTTTGTGGACTCCACCCCCACTCCAGACCAAAGCCAAAAGACACTGGGAACTCCAAATCCCATCACCACCCAAGGGAAGGTGGCTGGGACCTGAGGGTGGGGTTAAGCAGCCAGGTTTGGTATAAAACCAGACACATGGGCTTTGGGGGATTCCCCATTTTGGCTCTCCGCCAGCTCGCAGGTTCGGCCAGCTCAGAGAGTGACTTTGGGTTTCCAGGTCAGCGGATCGGGTAGGACGCATTAAAGACTTTATTTCCTTATTTTCTCCCTGAGTTGTACATTTTCTTAATTCCCTTTCCCTTGTAAATAAACCTTTCATTAACCTTTTGTGTGTGCCTGTAGTGGAGTATTAATAAGTCCCTTTTAAGCTCACAGGTGAGGACCCACAGCCAGGCAACCCGTTTTATATCTGGGTTGCTCTGTAACAGTTTGGCACCCAACGTGGTTTCCAAGCTTCACCCGTGGTTGACCAGCCCAAAGTAATTTTCCTGCATTGGTCACCATAAAGCGCATTAGGTCTGCAGGACTCGCAGTGAAAATCTTTGTTTCACATTTTGAAAAGTCTGTTTTTTTTTTCCCGTGCATACAGCTCTTGTGGGTGTGGTTTTGACCCAAACATGGCCTCAACCATGAACTTAAGCGGTTTATCCCTAACTTGAGTTCTTTCAGTTTTTTTCCCAGCCTTGAATTTAAGTAGGCTTTTTCCGTTAAATATTACCACCAGTATTATAAGTGTAAATAATTGGATTAAACTTAGTGTATGGCACATGATTTTACTTCTGTATACATATGTGGGTGGTTTACAAGCCATCCCTTTACAGTCTGTGCTTCTGGGTGTTTTTTTGGTAATGTGCATAGGCACCATTTGCTACATTCTTGTTTCTATGAGAGGTAGATGTTCTACTTCACATACTGAGAATGTGCTGCAACAAATTCAAGCTCTTAACTTAGCTATGCAACAACAAAATCAACAAGCTTTTGATTTAACTATTAAGAGTATAAGGGATGAAAACTGTAATGTTTTTGAGTCAGCTTTTAAAAGCATGCAGTATCAAGTGCAACAACAAAATCAGGCTTTTGATTTAAATATTGAGAGTGTGAGGGATGAAAATCGTAACATTTTTGAGTCAGCTTTTAAAAGTATGCAGGACCAGATACAGGCTGCCCTCCATAAATTGGATATGGCGGAGGCTCGGCTGATGGCACAGAGAAGAGATAAACCTTCTCCCTCCCATGAGGACTGCAGGAGGGCAGAGTTAGAAGAGGAGGAGTATCATTTGCTAAATACCTTAAACACATCAGGACAAAGGCTTTCACCATGTGACGAGGCCCCTCCTGAGATCCCTCCCGCACAGACTCCTGAGGCTTCACGGCCTCCATTGCCCTCCGGGGAGGAATCTAAAATGCCGTCACCTACCCACACTAGAAGCGGCACCCATTGCGGCAGGAAGGATCACCGTGAGGCAGGACAGTTTCCTCTTTGCCAGTTGCCGATGGGTGGCTTGAATGAACAGGGGCGACCTGATGGGTACTTTTGGTTGTACCATCCTTTTAGCACTGGGGACCTCCTAAATTGGAGGAGCTCTGATCCCCCATACTGGCAGGCTCCTAAGAGGATGGCGAACTTGTTTGCCTCCATCTTCATCTCCCACCGCCCTAACTGGGCAGATATACAGTCAATGTTACATACTTTACTAGGTCTAGATGAGCAGAGGTTGGTAGTCAGGAAAGCCAGGGAGGAGGCTGACTGTCTCCGCCAACAGGATAGCCAATCCCCAGAGCCAGACATTGCTGTCCCAGAGGTAGATCCTGGATGGGACCCCAACAACGGAGGAATGGTGATGATGGACCTGTATAAAAAATGTTTATTGGTAGGACTGGAGCAGGGAATCCCCAAACAAAAGAATTTTAACAAAATATTAGAACTTTCAAAAGGGGCTAATGAGGATCCATCAGAGTTCCTTGAGAGGATTATTCAGATGTATACAAACCACACGGATATAAATCCAGATGCCCCAGAAAATGCTCGTTTGATCACTATGGCGTTCATCACATATAGTGCTCCAGACATAAGGAGAAAGTTAACAAAAGTAGACGGCGTCACAGAGATGAGTCCGTCCCAGGTAGTGGACTTAGCATTTAAGGTTTTAATAATAGAGAAGACAGGAGAGAGGACAGGAGACCGAAACCTGCGACTGTTTTCGTACAAAGAGAGCACAGGAGAGGGTTTTGGGGAAACAGTAATGGACAGAGACTGATTTCTAGGAAGAAATCAGTGTGCTTTCTTTAGGGAAGAGGGACATTGGAAGTACAGTTGTCCCAGGTTACAGGGAAGCAGCAGACGCAGTAATTACAGAAGGCAGGATAGAAGACTGAGGACACCATGACAGGATGATTCACGCAGGGGTTACAGGAGGGAATATAGAAGGAGTACACAGAACCAGGAACCAAGGAGAGAGGAACGAAGACAAATGTTAGCACAGAGTAGAGGCTCAGATGATGATAGGGAATATGGACAGAGAAGGAATCAAGAGCCCAGCATAGAGGACAGGAAAAAAGTGATAGCACAGAGTAGAGCCTCAGGTGAAGATAGGAGGGAATATAGACAGAGTAGAAGGAATCTGGAGCCAAGTGTGGAGGAAAGGAGACAAATGATAGTTCATAGAGAAGGTTCAGATGAAGAATAGGGGTGCCCGGGGGCTTCACTAGATCTTAAGCCCATTAAAATAACCCCCTCGGAGCCCCGAGTAACCCTCGTTGTGGGGGATCGTCTGATTGATTTCTTGGTGGACACTGGAGCAACATACTCAGTTTTAAATTAGAAATTAACTAAAATGAGCAAAGAGACTGCAGAAGTTACTGGGATTACAGAGAGGCCACAACAGAAAGCCTTCCTACAAACGTTGGAGTGCCGGCTAGGCACCACACAGCTCCAGCACAGCTTCCTATACATGGAAGAGTGTCCAATCCCTCTACTTGGTCATGACCTTTTAAGTAAGCTCAATGCACTTATTATATTCTCACCCAAAAATCAGAGGCTTCACTTACAGTTTCCTCCTGAGCATGCTCTGCTATTCCAGATGTTGCTTACTCAAGATGCTCCACCAAAAGGTGAAATTTTACCTCCAGAAATTGTTGAAAGAGTAAGTAAATGGGTATGGGCTGATGGAACCCCAGGAAGTGCGAAAAATGCGAAAAAAGTGATAGAGGGGAGCAAAACCCCGGGGAGGAAAAAATACCCCTTAAAGGAGGAGGCCTTGAGGGGAATTGAGCCAGTATTGAAAAGGTTCCTTCAATCTGGACTCATTTGGCCCTGCCACTCACCATACAACACTCCGATTCTGCCAGTGAAGAAACCCCATATAGGCGAGTACCATTTTGTCCAAGATTTAAGGGCTATTAATGATATCGTTCAGGATTTACATCCCACTGTGCCTAATCTGTACACCCTATTAACTGCCATACCTGGTGACTTTAGGTGGTTTTCGGTATTAGACCTGTAGGATGCCTTTTTCTGTATTCCAATAGATGTCCAGGACCAACTGCTTTTTGCCTTTCTCCAGTATTGCCAGACTGTGCTTCCACAGGGATTTAAGAACTCCCCAACTATTTTTGGGGAAATACTGGCCAGGGATCTCAGGAAGGTTCAACTAAACCAGGGTGTCTTATTGCAATATGTAGATGACTTATTGATTGCAAGTGCAGACTACGAATCTTGTCTGGGAAATACCATAGTGGTACTGAACCACCTGGCAGAATGTGGCTACAAGTTGTCACCTAACAAGGCACAGATATGTAAACAAACTGTGACATATTTGGGATTTGAAATTAAGAAAAGCAGACGGAGCCTGATGATGGAAAGGAAACAGGTAATTTCAGCCCTTAGAATCCCCAGTAACCCATGACAGTTGCGCGGATTTTTGGGTATGGCTGGGTTTTGCAGGATTTGGATTCCTAATTTTGGACTAATAGCAAAACCCTTATATGATGCTCTCAAAGGCCTGGACTCTGAACCTTTGTCTTGGACTCCAGAATGTGAAAAGGCCTTTGATTAAATAAAAGTAAAGTTGATCTCAGCCCCAGCATTAGGGCTTCCAGATCTTAGGAAGCCTTTCAGACTTTATGTACATGACAGACAGGGGGTTAGCCTAGGAGTGCTGATCCAATTATTGGGGCCAGAAATGCAGCCTGTTGCATATATGTCCAAATAATTGGACCACATCACTAAGGGATGGCCTCCATGTTTGCATGCTATGACTGCCACTTGTGACCTCCTACACGAGGTAGAGAATTTTACATTGGGTCAGCCCATCACTGTGTGTGTGCCAGGTCTTGACATTGCTGGAGCAGAAGAATGGACTTTGGTTAACCGCTGGGCGAATGGGAAAATATCAAGCAGCTCTGTTGGACAATACTAATGTGAAACTGCAGGTTTCTAATTCCCTGAATCCTGCCACACTGCTTCCAAGCAAAGCAGATGGATCTGAGGATGACATTTTAATCCATAACTGTTTAGAAACCATAGACACAGTGTATGCCAGCTGACCAGATCTAACTGACCAGCCTCTGCCAGATCCAGAGTGGGAGCTATTTACAGATGGCAGCAGCTTCATGGACCAAAGCCATCAATGTGCGAGATACGCAGTGGTGACACTCCAGAACACCGTGGAAGCCAAGGCTCTTCCAGGAGTTACATCAGCGCAGGAAGTCGAATTAATAGCCGTGACCCGTGCCTTGGAACTCTCAAAAGGTAAAAGAGTCAATATATTTACTCACTCAAAATATTCTTTTATGATTCTCCTCATGCATGGGGCCATTTGGAAGGAGTGGGGACTTCTTACCACTAGTAACAAGGATGTCAAACACCCATTAGAAATCCTGACCTTGCTAAAGGCAGTAGCTTTACCATCAGCTGTTGCCGTGATGCACTGTCCTGGCCACCAAAAGGGTGGGTCTGACATGGCAAAGGGCAACAGGGCAGCTGATCGGGTAGCTAAGGCCACTGCCCGTCCTGCCCTTCAGGGTGCACTCAGCCCTCTTGTGGACCTGACTCAGTATGTTCCTGAATACACCGAGCAGGATGAGGCAAGAGCTCATGCATGGGGATTTACTGAGTTTGACCCCAGCTCTACTTGGAGAGTAAACTCCCATGGGATGATACTCCTCCCGGAGGCCCTGGTATATCCGGTGCTAAAACATCTTCACGAAGGATCTCACTGTGGGAGAGATGCCTTATTAGAAATGCCTTATTAGAAATATTTGAAGGGACCATATTTGCATAAAATAGCACAATGGATCACCCGCGTTGTCAACTATGTGCCAGGAATAACCCCAAGACTGACTCCCACCCTAAAGCCATTGGGGTTCAATATTGAGGCAAGTGTCCTTTTGAGGACTGGTAGGTGGACTTTACACAAATGCGTAGAATAACAGGCAACTTCAAATACCTATTGGTTTTTGTGGACACATTCTCGGGATGGGTGGAAGCATTTCCACAAAGAGGGAAAAAGCTTCCGAGGTTGCAAAACAGCTGCTGAAGGATATGGGGAGCCAGGCTACTCATGTCGTCTGACAAAGGTCCAGGCATGGGACAGATTCCTGAAGAGTCAGGTATCTCCTTAGCAGACTCCTGCTAGATTCTCCTCATTTGTTATGGCTAGTTTCTACCATTGCAAAAATACGCATTTAAAAGTAAAACTACAATTTTGGAAAGAGGGGGCGGAGCAACATGGCGGCGAGGAGACACTGCGAGTAAGATCTCCCATTAAAAAAAGTTAATAGGGAGGAAAAGCGGCAGGTCCCAGTGAGAACTGGGACACGGAAGATAAACGGGTGACTCCAACAAACTGCCTGAAGAAGAAAGTTGCCATAAAAGAGGACAAGAAGGGAGGAAAGCGCAGAACCCTGCTCTCCTCCCCCGCCCACAAAGTCGGCACTCTCCGACCAGCAGAGAGGAGGAAAACAACAAACTAAAACGACCAACAAGAACAAACTACACATCAAGCGGGACTGTGAGTGGAAAGGAACTATTGCAGCCACCACACCCCGTGAACGGGAGCTGTGGAGAACCCTGCAGGATTCGCCGTGGCGATGAGCGAACAGCTCCGGGCGCCATTGGAGAACAAAGAGACTCTGGAGGAGACCCGCACACAGCCCTGGGCCGGCCGGTAAGCTTGCGCGGAAAAGCGGCCGCTTGGCGCTCTTGAAAAGCAAACGCGGATCGGGATCGCAGCTGCCCAGGTCCCCGCGCCTGCGACCTAGGCTTGCGGGGAGATGCGTGGAGGCCCTCACTGAAGTGAAAGTCCCTCACTGAGTAAGCAGGAACCAGGTGCCCAGGAACGGGAGCGGGGTGCAAAATGCGCCATTCCCGCGCCACTGAACTGGGCTACAGCCCGCATCCTGGACCTGAGGGCTTTGGAACTGAGACCCGGGGAAGGAAATTCGGGGCGTGGGTTCTCCACGACGGTGGGGCGCAAGGCAGACACAGCACCCCAAAGCCGTTGAGGTTTACCCTACAATTCTCGCTCTGTTCCCTGTCCCACGGAGGGGGGAGGGCGTCGAAAAGCAGCACCCCAAGGACAATAGAAGAGATCTCTGGTGCCACCTAGCAACCAGAAAAAAAAAGTCACTAACACCCCATAGAACAGGGAAATTTCTTAAGAAAAGACTTCTTGAAAAGGGCAGAAGGCTTCTGGAGGACCCAGTGGCCAGCTGGGAAGATAGCCCACGCCAGGCCCCTTCCAACCAGCAGTCTGAGCCCACAGAGGGAGAAGGCACCCACGTCCGGGGCAGACCAGGCGCGCAGAAGAGTGTGCCTGAGACCGGATGCACATGGACTGCGTCCCGCTTCGCCATTTTAGATCAGGGACATTTCTTCAGTAAAGACTGCCTAAAACCTGCAGAAAGCTCCCCCAGAAGCCAGAGATGGCTCCTGGAGGAGCCAGAGGGGAGCGGAGAAGTTCACCCAAGATGCCGGCCAGTCCGAGCAACACAGTGTCCCAATGCATACGATAAATTAGAAAACAGACAGTAGGGAGTAGAAGAACCACACACAACCGAACAATTCCTCAGGAAAGAAGCACCCCACAAAAAGAAAACCACCCCCCAGATTGCAACGACAGTAACTTGGAAGAACTTCTGAGCCTTCCAGAAAGAGAATTTAAAATTGCCATGATTAAAAAAATGACGTAACTCATAAAGGAAAACAATGATCAGAAGAAGGAAATTGAGTACCTAAAGAGGGAAAACAATGGTCAGAAGAATGAAATTGAGTCCCTAAAGAGGGAAGTAAAAGAAATGCAGGAGATCAAAGAATTAATGGAGGAACTAAAGAACTCTGGGAAAAGCAATGAAAGCAGAATAGATGAGGGCCTCCCCAGTGGCGCAGCGGTTG